>NC_132780.1:182654114-183894829 GCF_048418805.1 Vulpes vulpes | reverse complement strand
AAAACATGAAGAACATTCCAAATAATTTGCAGTTTGGGTAGCCTGACATGCTTTAGTGTTTAGTTGGCTTGAGGCAGTGTGCCATGCTTGTAAAAAATGGTTTCTGAAGCTGACAGTGAGCTGTTTCAGGCTTTGAGCTTGACACATAGGATAAAGTGCCTTTTAGCCTCTGTGCTGGCAAATTCGGACAGGATTGGTAAAAGTAATTTGTTCTCATTTCTGTCTGTATGACAGAAGATCGAGAAAATTCAAGCATGAAACTCTAGCTTAAAACACAGGAAAGCTCATTCATGTTTATTAAAAATGTAAGGAAGAGTTGGGAAGACTGGATTTTAACAAAGCTTTCAGACCTTGGGCAAAAAAGTGTATATCTGCAG
Organism: Vulpes vulpes; assembly: GCF_048418805.1. Classification (NCBI taxonomy): domain Eukaryota; kingdom Metazoa; phylum Chordata; class Mammalia; order Carnivora; family Canidae; genus Vulpes; species Vulpes vulpes. The sequence goes on along the minus strand of NC_132780.1, from coordinate 183,894,452 downwards.
TTAGGAGGGTAATCTAGCGGTCACCTAATGAAATAATAATAACACTATTATTATTATGATTTCCATTGAGTAATAATTCTAAAGAAATTTTATTCTCCTAAGCCCAATTTAGATTGAAAAACATTCCCAGGCAGATACTATACACATAACCAATCACCTGGCATATATATTAATTAATTCTTAGATAATTTTCAGTTAAAACCATGATGTGTCATTTTAGTCATAAATTTTACATACCATTTTGGGGTTTTTGACCAAAGCTTCTTCGTTAGCTTCTTTTCTCTCAATTGACTAAGTCCTGTATATATCATTAAGTATTTAAAAAGTATTTTAGGCAAAATTTTTTGTGTGGAAACTCTACTGTTCTGCCTTGAGGAGGTGGTACAGAAGTGACATGATTCTGTTTTAACTGTTACCTTCCAAAGGGAGATATTGTCACCTCTTTCTGTTTGTTTATTTTATTTTGTGGATTTTATATATTTGAGAGAGAGTGAGAGAGAGCATGAGCAGGGGGAGGAGCAGAGGGAGAGGGAGAGGCAGGCTCCCCACTGAGCTGGGAGCCCTTCGAAGGGTTTGATCCCAGGACCCCATGATCATGACCTGAGCCCAAGACAGATGCTTAACCGACTGACCGAACCACCCAGCTGCCCTTTGGCTTTTTTTTTTTTTTTTTAAACAAATTTGAGAGAGAGAACATTTAAAGATACAAAGTTTGGATTACAATAAGAGTTTCAACTGAAAGTTAACCTAAGAATCAGTTAACATTCATGTCAGGTGTTCAGTACAGTCTCTGGCTGAGGGTGTCTGCTGCAGGTTTTTTGGTTTAAGTTGGTCCTGGGAGGATACAGATTCAGAGGGAGGTGGAGTAGAAAGTGACTATTCCAGGCATAGCATCCATTACCTTCCAGAGGAGAAAATACTTCAGGAGTTGTTTTGTACACAACTCCAAATGTGTACTTGTAATGAAAATCCATTCTTTAAATCATTGTAGCTTATTTTTGCCATAACCTCTAGGCCGGATGTGAAATAGGCTGTCTTCTTGCTCCATTTTGATTAAGTTTGCACAAAGCGTGGTAACTTCTGAAGTTTTACACTGTCCAACAGTAGCAGAAAGTCTGTTCTTTTAGATCTTTTAGCTAGTTCCCATTCAGTACTTCTTCAAACATTTTTCCTTTTTTTTTTTGAATCATTGAGTTCTTCAGTGAGAGGAGTTTTGGATTTGAAGTTCTTCCATTTTCCATAATAGGCTTTGGGTAAATTTGTTCCTACAGAGAGGTGTGGTGATGTTGGGAACTACTCATTTTTGGTTTCATATTTTGCAAAGAGTTGCTATTATAAGGTTTCAAATCTTTATTCTTTATCCTTATGCTATAATAGATATTTTTTCTTATGATGGTAGTGACACATATGCATTATAGAAAATTTATAAAATCCAGACCAACAAAAAACCCAAAAACCCCAACCCCCCCCAAAAAAAACCCATAACTGAAAACATGAAAATTATGCCTGAAATAACAATTGTTAACTCTTTGGTGTATATTTTTAATATAATATAGAAAAATACTGTAATATTTCAGTTTCTGAGAATGATGCTGTATCATATATTTCTTTTTTTAATTTTAATTTTTAAATTTTTATTTTATCTTACTTTTTTAGGAGGAGAGGGGGAGAGGGAGAGAGAATCTTTTTTTTTTTTTTAAAGATTTTATTTATTTCTTCATGAGAGATACATAAAGAGGCAGAGACGTAGGGAGAGAGAAGCAGACTCTCTGCTGGGAGCCTAATGCAGGGGACTTGATCCTCAAATCATTGAGCCACCCAGGTGTCCCAGGGAGAGAGAATCTTAAGGAGGTTCCATATGCAGCATGGACCCCGAAGTGGGGATCGATCTCATGACGTCGAGATCATGACCTCAGCCAAAAATCAAGAGTCAGAGCCTTAACTGACTAAGCACCCCAGGTGCCCCAGAATATATTTCCTCTTAATTTTCTTTTCTTTTTTAATTATTTATTCTTGAGAGAGAGAGAGAGAGAGAGAGAGAGAGAGAGAGGCAGAGACACAGGCAGAGGGAGAAGCAGGCTCCATGCAGGGAGCCTGATGTGGGACTCGATCCCGGGTCCCCAGGATCACGCCCTGGGCCGAAGGCTGGCGCTCAACCACTGAGCCACCCAGGGATCCCCCTCCTCTTAATTTTCACACAAGGATGGACCACAATACATATCATGGAATGGTCTTTCATAACATATTTTGAATACTGAATAGTATTATAGTCTGTGAATGTCACATAATTTATTGGGGATATGCTGTAGTATCTGTAGTATCAGATAGGTTTTCTTTTTTTTAAATTAATTATGTTTTAAATTTTTTTCAGATCGGTTTTCCTTTTTTGTCTTTTTGGTACTATACAGCAGTAAATATCTTAAAGCTCAGTTTTTTGTAGTCATGTATGATTATCTGTTTGAGGAAAGCCCTAGAAGTAGATTTTTAAAAAAGATTTTATTTATTTATTCATGAGACACACAGAGAGAGAGGTAGAGACATAGGCAGAGGGAGAAGCGGGCTTCTTGCAGTCCCCTGATGTGGGACTTGATCCCAGGACCCTGGGATCACGGCCTGAGCCAAAGGCAGATGCTCAACCATTGAGCCACCTGGGTGTCCTTAGAAATAGATTTTTTTTTTTTTTGGTAGGGATAAATTGCATTGATGTCTTTTGTTGACCTTAAGGCACTTTATTATTCTCAATATCAAATCTATAGATTAGGTTATACTTTTCCTTCATTATCTTATGCAGTTTTTTTTATTTTTTTGTCAGCGAAAGATGAAATGCTCAAGTCAGATAGGATTTGAATCCAGGCATGACTGGCTAGTAGTGCTTTACCCAAATGCAATAACCGTAGATATATCTAAGGACTCGACTGTAAAGGTCCAACCTCCACACCAAGCCATTCACTAGTGCTCAGTCCTAGCTATAAATGCCATATCTACCTAAATAGGCCCAGCAGTTATAGTGTGCCCTAAGAATGTTCTCCATTTTCATTTTTAATCTCCTTGCTCTATTACCATCTGACCTGCTGCCCACATACACTGATGCATACATAGTTGCTATGTGGTAGAAGGAGTAGATACTGTTTCCAATTATCTCTAAGATTTAAAAATGTTCTGCTTTCTGTCCTTTGCTGCCAACTCCAGGACTCTTAATGTCTTGTGTATATATGTATATTTCTGGATATCTGTATTTTATCTTTATTTTGATCTATATCTATCTCCCATCCTATCATTAATATAAAAACTCATCTTAACCAGAAATTACCTTTTGAAACAAGATAAGTATCACTTTGACTATCACAAAAACATTGTCACTTCTAGGAATGAAACTAGAGATAAAAATGGGCAAAAGCCAGGAAAAGGTCATGTGTGGACACTTAATGACGGATGGTCGAAAGTAGAGAGAAATTCTCCTCTTCATTTTTATGACCATAGTTACATTTAGCCATCAAACATGACCCTAATGAATGCAGTGATGTTTCCATTTTCATGCATATTTTTTCATCTTTAGAATTTGGTCCTGGATGTAAAAGGAAAGAGAAAGTAAACACATACACACCAAACATATTTTCTGGGCCAGTTATTCTTTTTTCAGACATTATTTTCTCCAGTGTGAAACAATCTGCTTCCTTCATTTCTGTAAGTTGGACTGAGGTTCTCTGTTCCCTTAGTACACCCTTCAGCATAAATTTTTTGTTTAGGTCAGTATCAGTTTCTTCTTTAATATCTCCCGAGAACAAGAACCACGTCTTTGTACTTTGACATGGAATTTGACAGCCCTGTAAAGATTGAATAAGTAAATTTTTTTCATGCAATCATGCGAATGTTCATATAGGAAAGTTCAGAATACGCCATTGAAACTGATTTTACTATGTAATTATTTTATTTTATTTTTAAAATATTTTATTTGTTTATTCATGAGAGACACAGAGAGAGACATAGGCAGAGGGAGAAGCAGGCTCTCTGCAGGGAGCACTATGTGGGACTGGATCCCAGGACCCTAGGATCACCACCTGAGCCAGAGGCAGACGTTCAACCACTGACCCAGGTGTCCCATTATGTAATTTTTTAAAAGAACATCTATTGTGAAGTACATTGTACATGTAAAAGTACATAAAACATATTTGTAAGTTAAAAAAAATTGAATACCCATGATCTACTACCAAGATTAAAAAGTATGATATGCCTATAATCCCTTTGTTTCCTCATTCCCCATCTAATGGAAATGCTTGCCTTATCCCTAAAGTAGCATGTTCTTTGGTATTGGTTATTTTTGGACTTTCTTCAAAGGGAATTATAATACACATTATATATACTTTTATGCTTGCTTATTTGTTCACTGTTATGTTTTTGAGATTTGTCAGTTTGTAGCCATAATTTGTTTTCATTTTTGTTTGTGTTTTTAGTCTATGAATTCTGTAATTTATCCATTCTCCTATTAAGGGACATTTGTCGTGATAACTAGGTTTTCAAAAGCATAAAGTATTACCATCAAGTTTTCCATGATATTCTTTTATCTGTTTCATCATTGCTACATCTGTGATATGTCCCAATTTTAAAAACTCCTGATTTTGCTAATTTCTCTCTCTCTCTCTCTCTCAGTTCTGAGGTATATCGTTTCTCGTAATCTGTTCCAGGACCAGGTTCTGACATTGCCAGTCATCTGTATTGTATGCTTGTTTTCTAACTCTTTCATTTTTGCCTTTATTTTCCTTTTGTGCTTTCAGGTTTATTCTACTATTCTAATTTCTTTTTTTTTTTTAAAGGATTTTATTTATTTATTCATGAGAGACAGAGAGAGAGAGGTAGAGACATAGGCAGAAGAAGCAGGCTTCCTGTAGGAGCCCAATGCGGGACTCGATCCCGGACCCTGGAATCATACCCTGAGCCCAAGGCAGATGCTCAACTGCTGAGCCACCCAGTCATCCCTTTTCCCCTGCTTCTTAATCACTCATGTTGCTTTTATCATTTTAAGATTTTATAATTTCTTTTAAAGAATTTATTTGAGAAGGAGAGAGAGAGAGGGAGAGAGAACAAGCAGGGGGAAGAGCAGAGGGAGAGGGAGAAGTAGACTCACCACTGAGACAGGGAGCCCAGGAGCTCCATCGCAGGACCCCAAGATCGTGACCTGAGGGGAAGGCAGATGCTTAACTGACTGGGCCAGCTAAGCACCCCAGGGTTTTGTGATTTTTGACTATGAGCTGCTCACTTTCCTTGGAATTTTATCTGTGGTTATTGTATCAGGCCTGGGTTGAAGGTGGGTTCCCCCAGAGGGGAAGTATATTTTGCTTCTGCTACTAGCTTGGGCACTCTATTTACCTGGACACCTTTTAAATCAGATTTCTGCTTGAGGATTTTTTTTTTTTTTTTTTTTTAAATCTCAGTGCTAATTTGTGGTTACAAATCCTTTGGGGAAATTATTTTCCTTCATTCATCTCACATCAGGATCAGGTCCTGCACTTTTCTCTTTCTTTGCCCTTTTGGCATGAAGGAGTTTTTTACTCACCTCTAACATAGCAAATACAGCCCTTTGAAGTCCTGGTTACTGTTGGGGTCTTCTGACAAATATTATAATATTATAGTCTCAAAATTTGATTTAAATTTGACTATACTAAAGAAACTTTTGTTTCTGAGATTGTAGACATGTCCAAAATAGGATGTCTTTTTTTTTTTTTTAATAGATTAGTATGCAAACCTTAACTAATCATTACAGGGTGTTTGCTTTTGAAAAGAAAAGGCAGGGCCCTTGGGTGGCTCAGTTGGTGAAGCATCTGCCTTCCCTTCAGGTCATGACCCCAGGGTCCTGGGATCGAGAGTTCTGCATTGGCACTCTGCCTGGGGAGCTGGGAGGGGGGGGGGAGGAGTCTGCTTGTCCCTCTCCCTCTGCCTTACCTCCTGACTTGTTCTCTCTCTCTCTCTCAAATAAATAAATAAAAAAGAAAAGAAAAAGACACTAATGTGTCAAGATATGATGGCAAGCTGCTTACTTTCTTTTACCCTTTTTTATTTTTTTCTTTTACCCTTTAATTCCAATTTTATAATATCTTTTCTTCTGCAAATAAATTTGAAATGTTGGTATTAACAGTTTCTCTTCCTAAGATGTAACTTCATCTTGTTTACAGTCACTTTAGTTTTGTATTTTGTTCTTTAGGGAGTTAGTGTAGGCATCTTATTTTAAATTATTTGGTTACATCTGGTTACATCTTCGATCTTGAAAAAACACTGCCAGTCACATTTAGTTTTCTGTTCCTTCAGATTTCTGGGCTTTGCCTTTAAAATGGTAGTAGGGAGGGCAGCCTGGGTGGCTCAGCGGTTTGGCGCGGCCTTCGGCCCAGGGCCTGATCCTGGAGACCCCGGATTGAGTCCCATGTTGGGCTCACTGCGTGGAGCCTGCTTCTCCCTCTGCCTGTGTCTCTGTTTCTGTCTCTCATGAACAAATAAATAAAATATTTTAAATGGTAGTAGGAAAAGTTAAAAAGCCACCCATGGTCCACATTGCCCTTATTTATACTCTCAGAAGCAGCAAGTGAAAGATGGCAAACTGCAGGGTTCTTCTGGGTGGTTCACTTTTGAAAAGGAGTAATTATTCTATGCTTATTTCAAATGGTTACATTTCGGTAAATATTTTAAGAAGCATATAGTTTTTCCTTTTGTTATTATAACATACTTAATTTTTTCCCTTTAATCCTACGTGGGTTAGGTATGTGGCACAGCCTTGGTTGTGATGAACAGTTGAAGGAGTTTAAGAATCTACATTTATTTCTCCATACTCAGTTACTGTGAATTAGCTATAAAAACTTAGATACAGTGATAAAATGAAGCCAGAGAAAAGACTAAAGTAATTAACTTTATTACCTTTGGATAATTATTCCATTCGTCAAGTGCTAATTATCTGTATCACAAAGTTAGCTTTGATATTTTCTATGCTCTTTTTATGAAGTAATTTTTCTTTTGCATTCTGAGTTTTAAAGTTCATCTTTTTGTCCTTCTAATTTTCCTTATCTTGCGTAATGAGGCACCAGTATAGAAATGATTTCTGAAGCTTGAATATTAGAATCTTTTCTGGTAAGGTCCTTTTTTTTTTAAGATTTATTTATTTATTTGAGAGAGAGAGAGAGTGGGAGAGAGAACGTGAGCATGTGTGAGTGGGGAAAGGGGCCGAGGGTGAGAGTCTTCTAGCAGACTCCCTGCTGAGTGTGGAGCCAGATGTGGGGCTCAATCTCATGACCTATGAGATCATGACCTGAGCTGAAACCAAGAGTCAGATGCTCAACCAACTGAGCCACCCAGGAGCCGCATTATTTTGGTAAAGTCTTTGCTCACATCTAGATTCTAAATAAATAGGAAAAGATCTTTCTGATATATATATATTTTTTAACAGTATGTCATACTCACATGAAAAGCCATATTACATAAAGCATCCATTGAGGTTGTGGTCCTGTGGAAAGGGAATTTTCTATTTATCTGATATAAACTTAAGACGGACTGATCATTTCATTGAATGCTGTCCCTTCTAGAATCTGTATTAAATTCTGGATATTCTCTTGAAATCTAGCATAATAAAGTATTCTGTATATAAGAAGAATTTTCACATTTGTTTTATCAACCATTAGGCAAACTCTACATTTGGGTCATTCTAGTGCAATGATTCTTGCCATTATTGAATACACACATAACTTCATGCACACAGACACACACACACACACCACTTTTTGGCATCGCTCTTTCATAGGCTGTATCTGCTAGGGAAAATCAAGTGAGAAGTAGGCATGAACGAAGTATAATACAACTGGTAAAACCCCACATAAGTATAAGCAGTGATGTTTGTATAGCAATATTTAGTGCACTTCTTCCTTTTTTTGTGTGTAAGAAAATCCAGGAGTTACAATTATGACTATTGTGTGTGCAGTTGACATTGGGCTAGTAAACTCCCTATGGGCACTTGGTCTTATCAGCCGTACGTCAGTTGCATCAGTATCTTGTGAACTTGCAAGGCTTTACTGATGCTGTGATCCTTGAGCAGAGGACTAGAGAACTAGCAGCAGGCACCTTAATGGTAGCATCACTGGTACACTATCAGTGGGGAACCCACTAACGAACGAACATCACAGCCTCAACCGAAATTCTTTTTCCCTGTGATTTCGTGATGCACAATGAGAAACTGTTCTTTGATATTTAGAATACAACCATTTTATCACCTTGATTTTTTTTTACTTCTAAAGGTTCAAAATGAATATTGCAGATTTTCTTTAAAAAATATGTTTGCTGAGGGGTGCCTGGGTGGCTCAGTCAGTTAGGTGTCCATCTATTGATTTCAGCTTAGGTCATGATCTCAGGGTTGTGAGATGGAGCTTTGTGCTCAGCAGGGAGTCAGTTTGAGATTCTCTCCCTCTCACTCTGCCCCTCTCCCCCCACCCTAAAATAAAATAAATACATCTTAAATAAATTTGTTTGCTGAGGCATGACTTTTTTTGTGGGGGGAGCAGGGTGGGTGTTGGGAGGTGATATGCAGTACTTTGAATTTAGAATGACAGTTATGTAACACATTTTGCCTAGAGTGATCCTTCTCCATTGTTGGATGTACAGCAAACTTGATTGAAATTTAAATTTAGAAATAACAGAAATGGAAATAAGGTTTAGTTAGAGGAGATAACCATTTTTATGCATGAATTCTGCTTTATGGTAGGATTTAGCAGAGTCCTTCAGCTAGTGAGGTTTCAAGAACCATTTTCGTGAATTTAAAATTGTATGTCAAGGGGTGCCTGGGTGGCTCAATTGGTTAAGCAGCAGACTCTGGATTTTGGCTTAGTCCTGATCTCAGGATGGTGAGATTAAGCCCTGTGATGGGCTCTGTGCTTAGTGGGGATCCTTTTCAAGATTCTCTCTCTCTCTCTCTCTACACTCCCCCCCCCTTCCCCAACTTGGGCACTCTGTCTTTTAAAAAAAATATTTGTCAAGAATTTGGTTTTAGAAAACTTTTTTCAGGACCACATGCATTTTGTAAAGTTTTTATTTATCCTTGCAATAAAGATTCCCACTTTTAGTCTCTATTTTATTTTACTTCTTACTCCCTCTGACCTATCTTCTCCCACCCCTTACCCACGAAAAAATAAAACAGAATACCAAATAAACACTATAACTTTAAAACCAAAATATACTAGTCTTTAGCCTAGTACTTTTGGGTTCATCATAGTGGATAATATCATACTATCACAGAGCAGGAGATTTAGAGGATGTTGCAAGAATATATGGACACATGTAAATGAGGAATTTTCTCCGTTTTCTTTTCTTTGAGAATCCTGAGTTTTCCTTTACTGCACACATAATCCATTGGTTATTTTGTTTTTGTGTGTGATTGATATGAGCCAGGGCTCTCCAGAGAAGCAAACAATGGGAGGTACATGTGATTTATTATAAGGAATTGGCTTCTGTGATTATATAGGTGGAGATGTCCTACAATCTGCCATCTACAAACTGAAGACCCAGGAAAGCTGATGATGTGTTTTTGAGAACCAGAGAACCAGTGGTGTAAGTATCAATTGAGGGTAGAAGGGTGGTGTTTCAGCTTAAACAGGCAGAGTGCAAAATCCCCCTTCCTCTGCCTTTTTGTTTTATTCAGGCTTTCCATGGATGGGTAATGCCCTACCACTTTGGGGAGAATAGTCTGCTTTATTCTGTCTACCAATTCAAATGCTAATCTCATCCAGAAACACCATCACAGACACACCCAGAAATAACATTTAAATCAGGCACCCTCTGTCCCAGTCGAGTTGACACATAAAATTAACCATCACAATGAGTCTCCACACTAGACTTGTGAGTTACATAAGATCAGGAGATAGATCTGTTTTGTTCTCCATTGTATGCTGTGCTTAGTCAGAAGCTGGCTTAGGGCAGGTGCTTAATAACTATTTGTTAAAGGAAAGAGGGAAATTAATTTAAAGAGGTGTATAAGTCAAGCTGAAAATTATGTATCAAAGATTTATATAAAAAGATTTATGTAAAATACATGTGTAGCAGGGCACCTCGCTGGCTCATTCGGTGGAGCATATACGACTCTTGGGGTTGTGGGTTCAAGCCCCGGGTTGGGTGTAGAGGTTATGTAAAAATAAAATCTTTAAAATACATGGGTAGCATGGTGAAGACTTTTCATCAGGGCAAAGTATGCAAGTGAAGGTAATTTTAATTGGCACATGAGGACTCTGTTGACATTTTCTTTGTCTTTATTTGGTGGCTGCTTTGAATACTAAAACCAAAGTCTTCATAGATTTTTGTCTCTTAAGTATTTTAAGTATGACCTTTAGATTTCTCAGAATCTTCCCAAGTTAAGCAGAATTATTTTGATCATGGCAGTGAATCAAGGTCAAACAGATCTGCCATTATTTCTGAGGATGAGTCAACACTGCTCTTCAGCAATCTTATTTTGAAATGGCATACTAGGGAGCAGAATGATCTTTAGTTCTGTGCTGTTACTCCTGTGTTATCTTCTAGCCTCCCACTCATGAAAAAATTTAGTAATTCCATATTTTCCCTTGTGTTCATTATTGGAATTTGCTATGGTAATGAATATTTCTATATGACAATATCAAGGGACCAATGATTTTAGCAGCCTTAAAAAATATGTATAAACAGTTGACTCATATATATAATCAAGAGGTTAGTTGAGGTCTCTGATGATATCATTAAGGTCTTCTGATTCTATATTCTGTGACATTTTTTGTGATACTGTAGGAGAACATAATGTCCAATCATTGCAGTTAAGGTGAGGTAGTGAGGTGGTAGGATAGGGAGTCTCATAAATTGTCTTGTGCCAACGGATGATGTTTGAACCATCTTAGTGCCATTGCCCAGATATGTAGGGAGAAAGAGGAGCCTATGGCATAGGTGTATTTGTCCCCACTTGTTTTTAGCAGATAGCACATCATATGAATTTTTACCAACTAGCACAGTACCTGGCACATGGTAGATGCCCTGGATGTTTTTGTTGAATTGACTTGGCTGGAGTTCTCAGGGCCAGTCACAGTCACGAAAAATGTTGTTATGAGAAACAGATAGGTTGTATTATAGTTGCACGGGGTAAACTGGGACGCGGTCCTAGTGGACTGTTTCTGAAAGGTCTAGGAAAGGAATATAGAGACTTCTAACAGGCTTGAAGCAACGAAAGAACAAGAGAAGCTGTATCTCTTTAGTTGTGAAAAGAGACTATTAAAGTCACTGTTCTGAATAAAGGGATCAGAAACTGGAGTGGAGGAGGTCAGAGGAAGAGAAACGAAGGTATGTCAAAATCATAGTGTAGAATCTTGAAGTGAGAAACAGATTTAAATTCAGTTTGGGGCGAGATATGGAAAATAGTCATTTTGCAAGGGTGATGGAGTAGTATCCCAAAGGTCACTGAAGTGCTTGTGTTGTGGAGGACATAGTGAGTATCTAGAGGAAGAGCATGGAAATGCTCAGCAGAAAGCTTATGATGGCCCTGACTAACTTATTACCTCCGAAGGAAATGCCAAAATCATTTGTAATAAGAGGCAGTGGAGAGGAGAGTACCAGAAATTTTAGAAGAAACACCAGTATGATGGTGGAAAACATTATAGCTTTGATTTGATAAATTTATTTGAAGGCCTTGGAAACAAACTCTCCTTGTGCTAACTTTGTGACTATTAATGAAAAATTAAATGTCTAATTCTCACGCAGATAGGAATATGGAATCAAATGGGCACAGTTACTTAAGAAAACAGCGTTAAAGAGTAGAGCAGCTAGTTGAGCTGTATCCAGAAAATCAGGTGATACTAAAGTGGGATTTTAAAAAAAAGCAAATTCTTGTGGAATAACATAAAAATAAACAAAAATAGGCAGATTTTTTGTTCGTTTTTGTTAGCTTTGAAATTGCATTGATTCCTAGGTGATGTTTGTGGAAACCAGAAAGGTGATCTAGAGATTAATGTGGCAAAAAGTAGGCACTGTTTTTTGTTTTTGTTTTTGTTTTTTTTTTTTTTTTTTTAGTTTAATAGGTAGATAATTGGAGGAAATATGGGATACTTTTTTTTTTTTTAAGATTTTATTTATTTATGAGAGAGAGAGAGAGAGAATGAGAGAGACAGGCAGAGGGAGAAGCAGGCTGCATGCTGAGAGCCTAACATGGGACTCAATCCTGGGTCTCCAGGATCATGCCCTGGGCTGAAGGTGGCACTAAACCGCTGAGCCACAGGCTCCCCCAAAATATGGGATGCTTTTAAGAAGTAGTTAGTAGATGAACTATCATATTTAATGTTTGTGGCTTTGGGGATAACAAGATTCTAGTCTACTCATAAGTCTGCTGTACCCTTTACCAATGAGAGTACATTTCTTGCTAATAGCAGAAATACTTGCCTAAGGGATACAGTACACTTGAGTAATTCCTATCAGTTTCTAAAGTTTTAAATATTGTATTATGTTTTAGCCATGGACAATAGGCATGATGAAATAGGAGGATGCTTATTTTGCTTTCTTAATATCTTTCCTAAGGAATATTGTTTTTTTTAGAAATGTGTCTTAAAAAAAGAAGTATATTTTATGATCATTGAAAAGAACTAGTAATATTATATATTTTTAAAAATTTTTTTTAATTTTATTTATTTATGATAGGCACACAGTGAGAGAGAGAGAAGCAGAGGCATAGGCAGAGGGAGAAGCAGGCTCCATGCACCGGGAGCCCGATGTGGGATTCGATCCCGGGTCTCCAGGATCACGCCCCGGGCCAAAGGCAGGCGCCAAACCGCTGCGCCACCCAGGGATCCTTATATATTTTTAAAGTATATGAAAATATTCAAGCAGAATTTTTCCCTTTTTTTTAGAATTTTTTCTTGAATATAGGAAAACTTCTAAGATTTGGAAAATACAGAAAAAATACAGAAAACACGAAAAAAAGTATACTAAGAATCTAACTGGTCAGAAACATCTGTTCGTATTTTGATGTGTTTCTTTCCGACCCTTTTGAAAATTTAAAAAGATATAGTGACAGTATATTGTGTATACAGCTTTGTAGTCTATTTTCTTCCCTCAATATATTTGCATAATATTTTCTTGTGTCATTAAATACTCTTCAAAACTAGTTTTAGTGGCTCTACAACATTCTATGATATAAATCATATAATTGGCTTAAACTGTTTCATAAATGTGAACCTTCAGGTTAGCTTTATTTTCTTGCTGTTGTGTATATGAAAAATTTTAACAGTTTTATTGAGATATATTTAACATTTCATAAAATTCAGCCATTTCAAATGCATAATTCAGTGGTATTCAGTAATTTTACCAAGTGGTACAACCATCAGCATAATTGATTTTAGAACATTTTCTTCCCCCAGATAAGCTCCCTCACACCCATTTACAATTAATCCCCCATCCTATCCCTAGCCCTGCTGTCTAATTTTGGAACAATATATGTGAAATTATGTAATATGTGGTTTCCTGAGGCTAATTTCTTTTGCTTACCATAATATTTTTGAGGTCCATCCATGACATAGCATATGTCAGTACTTTATTACTTTTTATTGCTGAACAGTATTCCATTGTAGGGTATAATACATTTTGTTCATTTTTTTCATCAGCTGATGGACATTTAGGTGGTTTCCAGGTTTGTACTATTAAGAATAATGTTCATGTGCAAGTCTTTGTGTGGACACACATTTTCATTTCCCTTGGGCCAACACCTAGGAATAGAATGGCTGAGTTGTATTGGGAGTTTTGTGTTTGACTATTTGGGAAGCTGCCAAACTCTTTTCCAAAATGGTTCTACCATTTGACATTCCCATCCACAATATCTGAGGGTTCCTATTTCTCCATATCCTTACCAACATTTGTTGTCTGTCGTATTTATTAGTCATTCTAGTAGATGTGAAGTATTTCAGAGTGATTTTAATATGCATTTCCCTAATGACAGTGATGTTGAACATCCTCTCATCCACTTGTTAGATATTTGTATGTCTTCTTTGTTGAAATGTCTGTTCGTATCTTGTTCACTTCTTGATTAGGTTTGAATATTACTAAGTTGTGAGTATTCCTTGTACATTCTGGGTACAGGTCTTTTATTTGATCTGTTTTGCAAATACTTTCAGTCTGTTTCTTGGCTTTTCATTTTCTTAATTATGTTATCTGAATTGCAAAAATTTTGAGTTTTGATGAGGGCCAATTTGTCAGTTTTTTCTCTTATGGACTCGTTTGTTTTTTGTGCCATATCTCTGATGCCTAACCCAATATCTGGAAGATTTTATATATATATTTTAACTACCTGAACTTTTAAAGGGTATTTGGAAATATTTCTTAGGAATGGATTCTGAGAAGTAAATGCTTTACATTTATTTTTAACGGAAATTAAATATAAATATATATATATGCAGGAAGAAATACAAATCAAGGGCATAGCTCAGTGAAATTTGAAAAAATTAATACATGTGTGTAACCATCATGGATGTTACTAGCATGCCAGGAACCCCAGAACCTTCTAGAAGGTTATTCCCAGTCATTAATTCTATTCCTCCCCCAAGGTAACCAAAAACTCCTAACACCAAAGATTCGTTTTGCCTGATTTTGAATTTTATATAAATGAAGTAATACTGTATATGTATTTTTGTGTCTGTGTCTTTTGTTCAGTATTGTATTTATGAGATTTGTCCTCGTGGCACATGGTAGTGGCTTGTTGATTTTCATGTTTGTGCGGTATTTCATTATATAAACATACCATGTTGCTCAGTGCTACCACTGATGGACATTTTTGCTGTTCTAATGTTTGGCTATTTCAAATAGTGCTATTAGAAGTATACCTGTACTTGTGGTGCAGAAATGTGAACATTTCTGTTCAGCACAGACTCAGGAGTGGGATTGCTGGGTCATAGAGCAGACATAACTACAAATTTACCGTAAATGGCACACTGTTTTCCACAGACAGTTACCAATTTCCACTCCCAGCAGCCACATATGAAAGCTCCATTTGCACCTCATTGTGACCAGCACTCACTATTTTCTGTCTTTTTAATTTTAGCCATTCTGTTAGATTTGTCTCTTTATGGTTTTTATTCGCATTTATTTATTTATTTGCATTTATTTATTTATTTGCATTTCCCTGATGAATAATGAGGGACAGCACCTGTTTTTGGTGTGTGTGTGTGTGTGTGTGTGTGTGTGTGTGTGTGGTGCCATGTGGGTATCATTCTTCGTGAAGTTTTGGTTCAGATCCTTTGCTCATTTTTCAACTGGATGTGTTTGTCCAGTTTTTCTTAAAAATTTACCAGCTTGG
Organism: Vulpes vulpes; assembly: GCF_048418805.1. NCBI lineage: Eukaryota > Metazoa > Chordata > Mammalia > Carnivora > Canidae > Vulpes > Vulpes vulpes. Next base: position 183,879,139 of record NC_132780.1, on the reverse strand, counting down.
GGAGGCCTGGGTAGCTCAGTAAGTTAAACGTCTACATTTGGCTCAGGTCACGATCCCTGGGTCCTGGCATCGAGCCTCACAGGGGCAGGGAGTCTGCTTCTCCCTCTCCCTCTGTTACTCCCCCTGCTTGTGTTCTCTTTCTCTCTGTCACATAAATAAATGAAATCTTAAAAATAAGTTATCAGCATGAAAATATGTATAGATATTCAGGGTATGAGTCTTTTGTCAATTATGTGATTGCAAATGCCTTCTTTTTGACTTGCCTTTTCATTATCATAATGATGCCTTCTGGCCAACTTATCAATCTTTTCTTCATAGCTTAGGCTTTTGATGTCCCATTTGTGTCTCAAAAAATAAACTTCATTTGGAAACTTAATTAAGAAACCTAAACTTGAGCTAATTAGGTTGATGTTTGGCTGTTCTGAGAGCTCTTCGATTTCCCGTCCGTGTCCAGTCCAAGAATGAAGTCCTTTGGAAGTCCTTCTGACCACCCGACCCTCCTGTGGGCCCTGAACACAGCTTCCAGCGCTGGACACTGGTACACACTGTGCCCTGCTCAGCTTCTCAGCCTCCCAGCTGCCTCTCTTACCCAACTTGAAGCTTCTCAGCTGCTGTTAAGCCTTTCAGCTGCCTTGAGAAAAACCTCTGAGCTGGCATTTCAACACTGGCTCATACCTCAAGGGAAAAGTCTCATTGGAGGCAAAGCTACATCACATTTCCATGCTTCCTTCTCTCTGAGGTCTTGACTCCTTGCTTTGGTAGCTCTTAGATGCTTCAGAAAAGTTTTTAAAACACCTATCCAGCCTTTTCAGTTGTTCTTGGTGGGAACATTGGTCTGCCACGAGCTTGTCTATCTTTGCCAGGAAAGGAAGTCCCTGGGAATATTTTTCAGGCTGTTGAGAGAGCATGCTGAAATACTGTAAGGTTGCATTTCCACTGGTGGGTATCAGTTTCCTAGAACTCTTTCCATCTTTTTTAAACCTTTGAAAATTTGTTAGGCAAAAGATAACACTGTTTTTTTCTTTTAATTAAAATTTTTATTTTAGTGAAACTGAGCACTGTTTGAAATGCTCGTTGATTTTTTTGTTGTTTTTTTGCATCTTCTGTTTATGAGTTATCTTTTTAATCTCCATTATTTCTCATCCATTTAAAAAGAATTTAAAATTTATTAAGTTTTATTTATTTATTTATTTATTTTTTTAAAATTTATTAAGTTTTAAATTTCAATTCCAGTAGAGTTAACATAGTGTTATGTTAGTTTCACGTGTAAGTATAGTGATTTAGCAATTCTGTACATTGCTCGGTACTCATAAGTACTCTTAATCCCCTTCACCTGTTTCTCCAATCTTCCCACCCACCCCCACTCTTCTCATTGATCTCAAGAATTCATGCATCTGAAGATAAAGGGTTATTGCCTTAATGGACTTAATAATTGGCCTTTCTATTGTTGTTTATAATGTTTCAACGCTTTAGAAAGCAAGGATTCTATCTCCTTTACTTTTGTATTCTTTCTTGGTATCTGGTGCACAGAACAGCCCATATTAACGTGATATATTAAACAGTCATGTAGAAATAGGAGCCAGGAGCTCTGGAAGATTGTTTTCTGTGTCATGCTGTGTTCAGTGATTAATCATGAAAAATTTCTTTAGTTCTTGTTTTTTACTATTTCATCTAGGAGTATGGCCTCAAGTCTAGGTCATGAGGTATCCCATTTTTGAGTCCTTCTTTTTCACATCCATCTAAATCCCTAACTTAGGATCAAATTTTCCTTTGTGATACACCCCATTCCCTGGGGATAAGTATTTCTACAGAAACCTCCACAGACGTAAAGGGAGGGGAGTAAATGTCTTACCTTCCAATCACATGAAGTTAAGTTAATGTCATCCCTGGAAGTGTATAAATGCGGAATGGCAACCTTACCAGTTGCATTTTGGAAGAGTCTAAGGGTAAGGCAGTTGCAGACTGCATAGTTCTGAAGCGTGCCCATAAAAATTTTAAAAATTTAAAGCATTCTCCATTCACATAGTTTATCCAACTCTAACCTAGTATTTGGATTCCAAGAAATCATCCAGTTTAATTTTTAATCAACATTTTGAAAGCAGTGTCTGAGGATAAGGGATAGTGAAATTTTCCTTATCATGTCAGGGTTACTTTGGCTTTTTTAACTGTGGAAGTTAGGATTTTACTCCTTGTTTTAGTTACTGCTCTCCCCCTCCATCTTTTTTTTTTTTTTTTTTTTTTTTTTTGGCCATTTCGTCAGTTCTATGTAAAACATAGTGTCTGCTCTCATGCTGCCTCTGGCCCCCAAGGGATGGTGTTCTGAAGAAAAATTGAAGCCTTTGGGGAAGGCTGGTCTAAAAATAAAATCCTCAAGGTATCAGCCCAGCAGCATAGGTCAGATCTAAGGACAGCATTTTTAACATCACAAATTGCTGTATCACATGGAATAAAAGTCTCTTTCTTTTTCCTTGGGTGGTGAGGGAGGCAGCAAAGCATTTTATAAAGAGCAGGAACTTTGGAGCTGGGGTGCCCTGGGTTCCAATTCCAGCTCTCGCACTGTTTGTGTGATTGGAGGCATGTTGAGCTCTGAGCCTCTGTTTACTTATCATCAAAATGGGAAAATAAGGGGCACCTGGGTGGCTCAGTGATTGAGCAGCTGCCTTCATCTCGGCATGATCCTGGAGTCCTGGGATCGAGTCCTGCACTGGGCTTCCTGCGAGGAGCCTGCTTCTCTCTATGCCTATGTATCTGCCTCTCTCTCTCTGTGTCTGTCATGAATAAATAAATAAAATCTTTAAAAAAATGGGAAAATAACTTCTATCTTTGGGGTGGTTTGTCAGGATTAATGTATGTGAAGGTCTGATACATGGTGGGTGTTTAAGGAATGGTAGCTATAATTGCACTCCTTAAAATCTTTCTCTGGTTCTAGAATAAAGACCTTTTTCCTCCCCGATGGGATGATGATTCACAGACTAGAGCCAGGTTACGTAGATGCTAATCCTAAAACTGCTCTTCATGAGCTGTGCGACCTTGGGCAAGTTGCCTGGTTTGTAGCTCAACTTCCTCCTCTGTCAATGAAGACAATTATGATGTCCACCTTCTGGGATTGTTAATTATATTAATATTTGTGAAGTTACAGAATAGTTTTGTGGCTAATATATCAGCACTGGTTAAGTGTGTAATGTATAGAAGTAAACAAAGTCGACATTAATTGGTTGTCGTTATTAGTAAAGGTAACAGGATGAGAGATGGGGCTAGAGACAGCATTGCTGAGTGATAAATGATGGCCTGCAGGTCAGGACAGCAGGTGCAAACAAATTTTGTGGGATAAAAATCAACAACTCTGAAGCTGGCACAGATTCACATGGCTGCTGCGGATCCATAGGAATATCATAGCAGTGGAGATATTTACTTTTAGCTCACTCTGATGACAACCTGCAGAGAAATGTTCTCACAAGAGTGGTTTCTGCTATGTTCTCCACTGTCAGGAAAGAGACCAAAAGGAGAAGGAAATGTGACTTGGGCAGACAGTATTTCCGTGCAACACTCCAGAACACCAAATACTTTCCTTTGGTTGAAAAAGATATATATAAATATGTATATATATAAATTGCCATACATATATATAAAATATATTTTTATATTATTATGTTTCAGATAGAAGGTTGGAGGTTGAACAAGTCTGTGGATTATTTTCTGAGTACTGCTGGATATCACTGTGTAAAAAATGTTTTTTTTTTTAAAATTTACTTTGAATTAGCATAATTAATATCAGTTGTCTTCTTTTTCATTGAATTTTTATAATAATTTTATTTTATATCCTACATTTGAGCTAGTGCCAGTCTTCACATAAGGCTTTGTTTTAATACAAATTGAGTATCTGGTTGATTTATGCAGATGCTCATATGTTTGCCATCCTTAATTCATGCTTATATTTAAAAAAAAACAAAACATAGCTACTGCCCAGAGATGTCAAAGAATAGAAGACATCTTTTTTTTTTTTTTTAAGATTTTATTTGAGAGAGAGCAAGTGAGCAACAGAGAGAGAAAGCACACAAGCAAGAGGAGGAGCAGAGGCAGAGGGAGAAGCAGACTCCCAGCTGAGCAGGGAGCAGTATGGGGCTCCATCCCAGGACCCCGGGATCATGACCTGAGCCAGCGGCAGACACTTAACTGACTGAGCCACCCAGGTGTACCCCAACAGAAGATATCTTAAAGGTAAAACAAACTTGTAGGGGAAACTCAAGAATGTACATGTCTATAAAATGAGAAATGAAACATTTTTTTATGGCAGAGTGATTTTTCTATCTCAAATTTTACAGAAATTTTTAAAAAGAGAAAGAATAAACACAGATGGGTTCAGTAATTTCTTAAGCATGAGTATTGAGAATACTTTTACCCTGAGGATTTTTGGAAAGTTCATCACTTTTTGTTTTCGCAAGCTTCCATTGGCCATCATAGGTTTTTTAAGAGAAAGAATCATGGTGCTAAGTGCAATGAATGGAGTAAGTAAAATGAATAGTTAGGTTGTGCCCCACACTTGCATTGGTTTTCCTCTACCTGCAACCATACTGTGTGGAATACAGCAGCCTATCATTTTACCCCTGAATTGAAAACTAGATTCTTTCTTTAAGATTTTATTTATTCACGAGAGAGGCAGAGGCTTCTGCAGGCAGCCTGATGCAGGACTCTATCCCAGGATCTTAGGATCACGACCTGAGATGAAGGCAGACGCTTAATCCCTGAGCCACCCAGGTGCCCCGAAAACCAGATTCTTCTTTTCTCAAGAAGTTGAGGGAACTGCTGCCTGGTGGAGATTCGGCGCTGATAAGGGCAGTGCATATACCCCAAACAAAGCCCTAGTCTTCTTGGTATTTGAAGGCCCATCCCCTGTTTACCTTAAAATGAAATCAGTCTTTTGACAAATTCAGGATTTCCACACACAGGACTGTCTGCCACCTGCCTTAGTATAGGAGAGGCCAGCAGAAAAGCAGAGGGAACCCACATCAGTCATAGAGGAAAAAGTCACCATGCCCTTTACTCAGAAATATGCATTAAATGTAGGAAAAGAAACAGCAGCGATAGCATACACAGAGCAGATGTTCCTAGGCGAAGCAGAGCTGAATTAAGGAATTGAGGAGAGTACATAAGAGAAAACTTGAAGTATGTTTTAAGATGACCTCTGAAAAGTAACAGGATGCAGGAAAATGGGAACAGTTAAAGAATAAGGGTGAACTTTTGAAAATCAGATATTTGTTTGCTGAAATTAAAATAGTGCTATGGACAATTTGAAAGATGACTGTAAGGGAATCTCCTAGCATACAGTGCAAAAAGAGAGGCAGCAAACTTGCAAGTAGGGCAAAGAGATATAGGCTCAGTCCAGTTGGTCCAGCATCTACATACTTAGGATTCCAAAAGATATGACAGAGTCAATGAAGAGTTGAAAAGATCAAATTAATAATAGGAACTTCTTTTGTGCTCTGAGACACAATCTGAATCTTCAGATTCAGAGGGCTCAGCAAAGTGGATGAAGACAACTTCAAGTTTAGACAAATTTTTATGAAATTGAAGACCGCTAAGTGTAAAGAAAAGATCCTCAGAGCTTCTAGAGAGGGAAGTGAGGTTGTCAAATCCTCATTAGTCTTGAGCACTTACTACTCTGAGACACTTTAGCCCCATCTCATACTTTTCCTATCCCAGACCTGGGGTCAGCCACCCATCTAAGGAGCCTTGGTTTCTTTTGATGGTCAGTGGTGTTTGGAAACCAAGACTTGAATATGCTCATTGTGTCTAGAGTATGGTGGCTTCTAGACCACTTCAGTGGCTAGAACTAGGTGGGAAGGGGATATAAATATATAAATGCTTTATCCTATGTTACGTACACAAAATAATTTTATCAAATAGCAGTATTACTACTAACAACAATTATGCTAATTAAAGTCCGGAGTTTCTTTGCAGATTTTTTTTTTGTCCTTAGAATATAGGATGTTCTTTTTTTTTTTTTTTTTTTTTTTAAGATTTTATTTATTCGTTAGAGAGAAAGAGTGAGCACGAGCCAGGGGGAGGGGCAGAGGGAGAGGGAGAAGCAGACTCCCTGCTCATCAGGGAGTCCGAAACAGGGGCTGGATCCCAGGATCTGGAAATCATGACCTGAGCTGAAGGCAGACACTTAACCATCTGAGCCACTGAGACACCCTTGAATATTGGGTGCTTTAAGGGCATACAATAGGGTACTATGTTCAAAAGATAAACTCTTTCTTCAGTGTGATTATCAATTTGGCGTATAGATTTCAGGTTCATTTATTTTTTTGTGTATTAAATTTTGAGACTTTACATATTTACCCCTTTAATTTAATGTTTTTTGAATATATAAAATGCTTAAATGGTTCAAAAGTCAAAACTGTATAAAAATATGTTCACAGAGGCTTTACTAACATCTCTATTTTTCCATCTCAGGATCTTGTTAAAATGCAGGTTCTCAGTAGATCTGGGGCCTGATGTTCTGCATTTCTAACAAGCCAGCAGGTGATGCAGATGCTGCTGGTCCACAGACTGCCCTTTGAGTAGCAAGTTCCTATATAATATTACAGGTTTGCCTATTTTTCATTTGGTATTTCATGTACAAGGCACAGGATAGCAAATGACTTCATATTAAGAAGTCTTATCCTTTGAATCACATCAAAGAGTATGAGTGAAATGATGGAGGTAGAAGAAGACACAGGAGAAGAGGGAGGAAAGAGGAGCAGAGAGCCAGTGTTATGGAGAAGACCTTCCCAGAGCATCAGCAGCTTGTAGTAGAAGAAATAGCAGCGGTGGTGAGGGTGGAGGCTGAAGATACTTTGAGCAAGAGGAGCAATCAAAAGCAGTGCTGGGGCGGTGGAGGCTGGAGCTGAATAGCCAGCTACCTTCTCTTCACTGCTTTAGCCTATGAAAGGCCACAGTGAGAACCTCCTTGAAATGCATCCCCTGGTGTGGGCTTCACGAAATACAGTTCACTAACTCCTGGGGACAACCGTCTGCCCAACTAAGGAAAGCAAACCATTCCAAACCTGTCTTTCTGCAGTCTTTTGGGAGCTCTCCAGATGTACAGTAGCAGAGCAAACCACGAAGCTGGGTCCTTCAGCCCCATGTCCTACACATCTGATCTGCATCTTGAACAACGTGGAAGCATAACTAAAGAGGCTAGGAAAGTGAATAGAACTTGTCAAACTAGGTCGAAAAGATGGTGAAATTCATTCGCTAACCTCAGTTTAGCTGGGTTACTCAGCTCCAATGAATAATTCTTATAGGCTGAGGTTTTACTATATTAGAATTTCATTGAGGCATGGCTTTGTGTTCGCTTTCAGCTGCATTGAAATTATTCCATGGGGTTCAATTTGATTATTTTTACTCTCTCATAGAAATAATAAAACACATTAAAAATTCAGGAAGAAAAGGAAAAGTCCACATTCCTACCACAATTTACATATTACACAGCATTTGGGTGATTATTTCCCTTGAGAGAGAGAGAAAGAGAGAGAGAGAGAGAGAGAGAGAGAAACAGTTATAATTATACTATAGAAGCACTATTACATCCCGCTTTTATGATTTTACATTATAAGCAATTCTCCATGTTTTTAAAGTCTTCATAAATAACACTTAAAGTGACTGAATCATGTCTTATTAAGTTAACTAGGTCTCTAAATATTCATCATTTAGATTAAAAGATCCTTAAAGAGTTGTCAGCATTTGAAATATATGGAAATGGGATGTAAAAGTAGATGATTAAGAAAAGGAAATGTTCTTTTCTTTTTTGTCTTTTTTGGTACCTTCTTTTCTCTAAGTGTAAAATTATCTCTAAATCTTGAAAAATGTGAGATAGTTTTATTACTTTATTAAGAGGGATTCATAGAAATGGTTATTTTACTTGGTGGGTAGTTGTATGTAACACAGTGTATTTAACCCAAAAGAATCCCAAATTACTTTTTAAAATCAGTTTGCTCTCACCACCTGGCTTTAGTTAAAAGCTTGACAAAACTTCCTAACAAGTCCTAACAAATGACTTGCTTTTGGGGAGATACTGTCACTGTAACACGTTAAAGGTGTGCATAGAGTACAGCTGGAGTGCAGAGAGATAAAGTACTTAGTCCAACTTGCAGCCTTGAGAACGATTTCTGGAGAGAATGATTTCTTAAAGGATGTGTAAGAGTGTATATGAATGACCTAACTGAAATGTGAAAGGCCCTCCAGGTTGAGGGACTAGCAGGCATCATTCCCAGAATGGTCACTGCATGAAGATGGAGTGCTTGGTAGTCACATGACTGCCTCCATGGCCCAGAAACCCTGTCTTTATCAGATGATGGACAAAGAGGCACTAGTCAGAAACAACAATAACAACAGCAAAAAAGAAAAACAAGTGGGCATATTATAATCTGGGAGAGCAGAGGGAGGACGCTTTTCCTAACTACTCAGTCATCCTTCAGAAATTCTGATACAATTTTTTGAGTGACCATCCTAACATATTCCCTTGTCCTCTGAACTCTTATGAATATATTGGATCCCTCAGGTTTTTTGAAAAGAGGGGGAGAAAAAAAGGTTGACCACCATTGCTGTAGTTGAGCCCATCAAGTATTTAAATGATTAGTATTGTGATTTTTAAAATATTATTCATCTGGCCACAGTTGGTCATGAATTTAAAAAGGGAGGACAACATCGACATAAAAAGCTGCACAGCAAAGGAAACAATCAACAAAACTAAATGGCAACCTACAGAATGGGAGAAGATATTTGCAAATGATATAGCCAACGAGGGGTTAGTACCCAAAATATATAAAGAACTTAGATAAATCAACACAACCCCCCCCCCACAAATTATCCAGTTAAAAACGGGCAGAAGACATGAATGTACATTTCTCCAAAGAAGACATACAGATGGCCAACAGGCACATGAAAAGATGCTCAACATTGCTCATCATCGGAGAAATGCAAATCAATACCACTATGAGATGTCAACTCACACCTGTCAGAATGGCTAAAATAAAAAGCACAAGAAACAACAGGTGTTGGTGAGGATGCAGAGAAAAAGAAACCCTCTTATATTGTTGGTGGGAATACAAACTGTGCAGCTGTTCCAGAAAACAATATGGAGGTTCCTCAAAAAATTAAAAATAGAACTACTTTATGATCCAGCAATCGCACTACTGGGTATTTACCCAAAGAATGTGAAAACACTAATTCGAAAGGATTTATGCACCCCTGTATGTATTGCAGCACTGTTTATAAGAGCCAAATTATAGAAGCTGCCAAAGTGTCCATCAATAGATGAATGGATAAAGAAGATGTGGCGTGTTTAATATATATATTAGAGTATTATTCAGCCATAAAAAAAATGAAAGCTTGCCATTTGCAAGCTTGGTTGGATCTAGATCCTGAATGGATCTAGAAAGTATAATGCTAAGTGAAATAAGCCAGTCAGAGAAAGACAAATACTGTATGATTTCATTTATAATGGGATTTAAGAAACAAATGAGCAAAGGGAAAAAAAGAAACAAAGCAAAAAACAGATTCTTAACTATAAAGAACAAACTGATGGTTACCAGAGGGGAGGTGGGTACAGGGGTAGGTGAGATAGGTGAAGAGGATTAAGAATATACTTCTCTTGATGAGCACTGAGTAATATGTAAAATTGTTGAATCACTGTGTTATAGAACTGAAATTAATCTAACACTGTATGCTAACTACGCTGAAATTAAAATATAAAGGGAGAACAAGCCAGAGGCAGAGAGACCATTTAGTCTGCTCCTACCTGGACTGAAGACATGGCTTGGGGGGTAAAGAGGAGAGAAAACAGTTATAGAACTACTTGGGAGGGGGGTGGAATTGGCAGGTAGACTGATTTGGTGTGCTGGTAGAAGGATGAGAAGAAATGGTATTTGACTCCCAGGTTTTGAGTTGAAGTAAAAGGATGATGAGGTCATTAACTACAATTAGGAAGAAAAGTAGTGGCAATAGTATCGTTTTAGGTTAGTTTCTCTTTTTCAGTGCTTTTGTGTTTTTTAGCTGGGATGTCCTAGACATCATAGCCTGAGGCAAAGCTAACATAATAGAAGGCTATATGGGCAAGTGCAATCCCAGGGTGGTGAGAGTGAGGGGATAGGAAGGTGAGCCAGACGGGAAAGGAAAGCAAATGGTGTGTTACTGATCTGGCTACAACTTCATCAAGTGAGTCTTCTAGACTTTAAAGAACTCTCCCTGGGCCTGGTGGTCATTCAGGGGCAGAGCATACATATCTTGTATGTCTCCCAGGCTGAAGTTTACCCCATGGAGGTATTGTTTTACTTCACCCATAGATTGGGGTTAAGGGGTTACTCTGGGAAGCCGGTAGGAAGCAGATCCCATGCCCTACAAGGTGGTAAGTAATATGAGTCAAGGAGTGGTTGGAGGAGCTGGTATCTCTGATTTCTTTAGGGTCAGATTTGGGCAAACAGCTGAGGTCCAAGGGATTTATGGAGGTATAGGTGTCAGGGGCGGGAATGAAGATAGAGAAGCATGCAAACGGAGGCCAAAGCACTTTCCCAACTACCCTCAACCCTATTCTTTTTCCCTAGCTTCCTGTTTAAAGTCTGAGAGTTTTATGATGCTCTGAGTTTTACTATTTTATTTTTAGTACTCCTCAGGTTTTAATCTTAGATTCATATTCTTCTAGTTTATGGACCTAATACCCCCATTCACATAATTTCTAGACTATAAGTTTAATATAATTGTGTTCTTCTATTTTTTCTTGTCTTAGTCTGTTTGGGCTACTATAACAAAATACCACTTAAGGGGGGGGGGGGCGGTGTGCCTTCTTTCTCAGTTCTAGAGGCTGGAAGTCCAAGATTAGGGTGCCAGCATGGTTGAGTTGGGGGCCTTTTCCAGATTGCAGATTGCTTATTTCTCACTGTATACTCTCATGGTAAAAGAACTTCATTGGCCTCTTTTAAAGGGTATGAATCCCATTCATGAGGGCTCCACCATCATGACCCAATCATTTCCCAAAGACCCCATCTACTAATATTATCACATTGGACCATTAGGTTTTCAACATTTGAATTTTTGGAGGGGACACAAACATTCAGACTATAGCAACCCTCTGGCTCATTAGCTAGAGGACAGAAAGACTTCCTTAAGGATCAGATTCCAGTAGGTACATGATTTTGTCTCTTCCCTTGTATTCCTATGCTAATCTCTGTAGCTAGCTTCCAGAATAGACAAGATACACCAAATCTTTCAGTAAAGAACTCTAAAGGCAATGCTTTAGACAGACTTTAGACTCAACTCTTTTTTTTTTTAATTTTTTTTTAAAATTTTTATTTATTTATGATAGTCACAGAGAGACAGAGAGAGAGGCAGAGACATAGGCTGAGGGAGAAGCAGGCTCCATGCACCAGGAGCCTGACGTGGGATTCGATCCCGGGTCTCCAGGATCGCGCCCTGGGCCAAAGGCAAGCGCCAAACCACTGCGCCACCCAGGGATCCCAACCACTGCGCCACCCAGGGATCCCAGAATAGACTCTTTTTTAAAGGATGGCATAAATGGGGCATAAAAGGAGACATTGCTTTATGAATATGATGTCAGAATTTTTTAAGTTAATGACTCAGTAGCGTTTTATTGAATGTATATTATATGAGAGGCTCTTAACTGAGTTTAAGGATTCAGTGCTCACCAAGAAATGTCACATCTCTGCTTTTATGGAATTTCCAGGCTTTTAACTAAGCAGCTATAGATCCAGGCAGTATGATTTAAATAAGAGTCTAGGTTCACTATTTAATAAGCCTTGGTATTTCCTTCCAAATGTTGAATTTACAGTCAAACCACCATTGTGAGAAACATCGGTGGTAGTAAATACCATATCTATGAACTGTTCAAAAATGCTGATGAAATTAAATTGGCCTGCATTTTCCCCAATAATAGGTTCAAGGCAGGTAAAGATTCTAAGTAGAACAATGACCTAATGAATGTGAGCCAAGGAATAAGAATTAGAAATAAGAGACAAAAGGAATATGAATAAAACCTGTCACCTATGGGGCTCATCGTTTTTTTCCTTCTTGTATTTCTAGAAAGGTTCCAGAAGGTTAATCTTCTATTAACCACTTAAAAAATATATTTTCCTAGTTTGTAATTATAATTAATTTACTTTTATATTAAATTCTGACCTTTTTTGCTGCTTAAATTTCAGTTTTAATTGTCATCAGAAGTCATTTAAAATATTCTCCTTTGAAACAGACCCTTGCTGACATTTAATTTCTCTGTATTTGTGGGGAGAAGTAGCATGAATGCAAATAAATCCTCATGCTTACTAATCTCATTTTTTAAATGTCCATGGAAGAACTAAATGTTCCTTTGAACATTAGTGAGAAAAAATCCTTTTTTGTAGTGAATATTCTGGTTGGAATTAGAAATATATTGGGAATGGAACAGTATTATAAATAGAACACTGCTTATAGTTCATATTTAAAATGTGCACACAGCATTTTTTCCCTTTCTCTTTATTGCATATAGGTTTTAAGTTAGATATACCTTGAAAGTACGTGAAATTTTGATTCCGTAATGATTTTTTTTCTTTATAAAAATAACTGTAAATAAGCCCCCTCCATACTCCATCCACTCCACTTGATTTTTGCATATTTTCTTTTGGTTAGTTTGTTCAAAGCTTCCTTTTACTCTACCTACAGATAAACCAAAAAATAACAATTCAGCAATAAAAAAAAAGTAGACATTTTATAGTGGTATATAGTGGCATAAATTTATCTCTGGATTATTCTTTTTAGTTGTAAAGCAGGTTGCCCAATGAAAATGACTGCTCTTTTTGTTTTTAATGAAATAAAGGTGAAATTTGGATTACCTCTGAGTTTAACTGCCTGGTTTTTAATTTTTGGTTCCACCTACTTCATAGCTGAAATCACGAGTATACTCAGAATATTTGTTTCCATCCTGGTGTGTTCTTTGCTTACCACTGTTATTTTCTAATGGGAATCTCCAAATGTGTAGTCAGAGTCTAATAAAGGCAAAGAATATGGATTTATGTATGACATACCATTCCTTTTCTCTCGTTGTTTTCCATTTAATTATTTTCCTGAATTAGAAGAAAGGTAGGGGTGAAGAGCAGAAGGCTTTGGGGCCAAGTAAAATTCTCTTTTTGGCTGAGTGTGGCAAGTATCAGAGAAGTACATGGTGTGAGACCTTTTCTCTAGCATAGCCTCTGGTCCAGGATGGGAAAGAGTTGTGCAATAAGACTAGAGTTCTCCTTTCTCTTAGTTTTTCCCCCTTTCTTTTAGATTTATACTTTCTTCAAGACAGAAGCAGACAGTCTGAGTAAGGCCAATATTTCATATTCTCCCCTGTTTTTATTCAGCTCTGTCATTTATGAAGTTCCTAGAACTATTCTAATAGTCTTTTCCTAGTCTTTCTCAGTCGCTATTTACCTGTTTACTTCACTTATTAAGGAACAGAAGAGTTCTAGAGCAGTAGTTGGTTCAAACTGGAGCTCTTCAACTCTTCTCAATAGCCTGGGCTCAGTGGACTCCGGGCCAACCTTTAGAGTGAGTAATACAGTGAGCTGGGACCTGGAGTGGTCAGAGGTCTCTGATGGGAGCCATGAGAAGCTTGAGCCAGGTCCTGGCTAGTCTTATCTGTTGATATGGCCCACGGTCTGAATGGTTTGCTGCTCCCCTTCCTCTCCATGGGTGAAGTGTGCTATAAATGGTTATTGCATTTTAAGCATCGTTAGAGTGCACCGTTTTGTGTTGGGCCTTGTAGGTTATAAAGAAGATAGGCTATAACCTGCGTCCTCAAGGACTTTTACCCAGGAAGCAGGTGACACACTAATAAAGATCAGTATTTATTTACTGTGGAAAAAAAAAAACCTCTACAAAAATCAGAAGTAAATAAGGAAAATATATTTTGGACTCTTATTTTAACACCTGCGAGGAAATCCTTTTGTTTATGTGTCTATATGTGGGTATACACAAGTACATATACACACATCTGTATACATCTGTAATAGTGGGGCTATGTTGTATGTCACTCTGCAGGTTGACTTTTTTCGCTCTGTATGATGAATAATCTCTGGTATCACTATGATAGATTAACTTAATGTTTGTGATTATTATTTTATAATCCACTTTGAGTTATTTAATTCTCAGAACCACTCTATAGGGCAGACACTATAAGAAAAGACATTTATAGCCTTGCCTGGCTTTGGTATCAGGGTTAATGTTAGCCTCCTAAATGAGTTTGGAAGTGTTCCTTTCTCTTTGGTTTTGGGGCAGAGTTTGGGAAGGATTGGTGTTAATTCTTTAAATGTCTGATAGAATTTACCAGTGAAGTCACATTCCTGGGGCAAAAAAAGCCTGGGCTTTTATTTGCTGGGAGATTTTTGATGACTGATTCAATCTCCATGTTCATTATTGGTCTGTTCAGGTTTTCTATTACTATATGATTCAGTCATGGTAAGTTATATGTTTCTAAGGAATTTATCCTTTTCTTCTGAGTTATCTAATTTGTTGACATGTAATTGTTGCTTCCTCATCCTTAAAATGGGAATCTTAATAATCTCCTAGAATCATTGTGAGGTTCTAGAAAGCTAATGTATATTCAAAAAGCTTAAGACAGTCTTTGACATTATACTTCCTAACAAAACTCAGGAGACTTTGTTCTCTTTAAGAATACCACAGATGAGGTGCCTGGGTGGCTCAGTGGCTGAGTGTCTGCCTTTGGCTCAGGTCCTGATCCCAGGATCCCAGGATCGAGTCCCACATCGGATTCCCCACCAAAAGCCTGCTTCTCCCTCTTGGTTGTGTAGCAAGGTCCCTCTGTCTATGTCTCTGCCTCTCTCTCTCTCTGTGTTTCTCATGAATAAATAAATAAAGTCTTTAGAAAAATAAAAAAAGAATACCACAGATGAAGTTTGAGAGGATCACTGTAGCAAGAATAGAAGCTTTGGGAATCTGAGCCACTTGCTCATGTTACCCAGCTGTGCCCTTGGGACTTGCCAGGACTGATTTCATATATACTACTTCTGCTTAAGGTTGAAGTGCTCTGTACATACCTAACTTTGTGGCTTCAGAAGGTAAGTCCACAACAAATTCATGTGGAATACTCTTGTTGCATAGCTTTGTTCTTAAATTCTAAAGGTCTATGCTGTGATGCACTTTTTGCAGCCCTGTCAGATGCTGTACAGAATTCCTGTCTGTCACAGAGACCTAAAACATCAGTGGATCTGGGTCTTACAGCCCAAGTGGCAGAGCAGCTGCCATGGCAGCCTGTACTTGAATGTCCCACTCAAATCTGGCAGATTTCCAAGCTACTTGATGAATGGGTTAGAATAACATGCCATATAAGGTACATGATGCCTTCAAAATTTGAAAAGCCCTACTAACAGGTGGGCTTATTTTTTAATGATAGGGAAAGCCAGCTATCACCTTGGAACAGCAATTTTGACATCTCATAAGACTCCTAGAACATGTACAAAGATGGCAGGCCTTTGAAGTTTTGTGGGAATCTTTCCCCACCCTCTAGCACATATATATCTTACCAAGGTTAGTAGAGTAGGTACTATTTATTGTTCATTCATCATGTAATGGAAAGCATAGCATTCTGTGGAGTGGAGAGGCAGTAGAGGTCCCTGTGGACTAGATTATGACAGTGTGATGGAGAGTTGATTGCCCTGGGATAGGACAGTAGGGTGCCAGCTGGAGGCAAACTGCTCAGGTGTTCTTTGCTGACACATATAGAAGGAAAAAATAACAATTTGCCAGATCAATAGCTGTGTGCCAGATGCCAAGGAATGTGTTGATTTACTCCAGCAATGAAGTCACATCTGGTACAGCATCTGCTCTCTACAAAATCCATCTGTTTTCTATAAGGTCAGATAGGCAAGTTGAATGTGGATGTGCTAGCTATGATCACCTTCATCCTTCAAGTCCTTGGTGGTGACCCTAATTTCTGCAATGTCTCAATGTCTGCATAAGTGAAGTGTTGTTTTTGTTTGACTATTTTCATAGGTAGAGATAGCACTAGGAGTTTTGTGCTTGACCTTTTTTTTTTTTTTAAAGAACCATCATAGACCAAACACATCAAGGAACCAGTGAGGGAATCTTCCTGTTGCTGAGTATGTCTCTTGCAACTCCACATTTCAGAAGATAATGATGGCATGAGTTCTGGGATCAGTGGGAGTTGGAACTGAGCCCAAACTCCATCAATCACATGATTTCCACAAGCCTCTACTCTGAATGGTGCAACATGGTACCCTTTTGGGTCTCCAGGAATGAGTGCCAGTTCAGAGCCATATTCAGCAATCCCACAAAATTCTGATTATTTCCGTTTCTCCAGTGTGTAGTCACTCTGGTAATTGGCTGCAGTTTTTTGAGGAAGACTAGGAGGAAGGTTTATAGTATAGCTTTTTGGTTGTGTAGCAAGGTCCTTTCATGGGACCTGACTTCCTTTTACTCAAGGGACTCTAGGTCTGTGTACTGGCACAAGTCTGGGAATTGATTGAGGGGCTGCTACTTTCTATTTTATAGGCTTGATGTTTATAAATATCAAGTAGGACTTGATAAGCTTCTAATTCTCTCTCTCCTACGGTCACCATGATCAGACACCCACAAGATTGGGCTTTGATTTAGTTTTCAGAAACCTCATCTCTGGGGCTGTAGCAGATAGAGTTTGTTTCACAGTGGTTAATGAAGCTTTTTGGTTTTTCACTAATCCTTGAGTCTGGAAATTAAAGTTCTCAATTTACTTTTACTTTTTTCCTTCCTCCAGAAATGCAAATTCTGGGACCTACCTCAGGTTATAGAATTGGTGACTCAGGAGTTGGGATTCAGCAGTCTGTAGCTTAACAGATACTCCAGGTGATCCTTATGATTACCTTAGAGAACCACTGGTTTAGAGCATCTTCTCAGAGAAAGTTATTTTCATTTTTTTAAAAGATTTTATTTATTTATGATAGAGAGAAAGAGAGAGAGGGAGAGAGAGAGAGAGAGAGAGAGGCAGAGACAGGCAGAGGGAGAAGCAGGCTCCATGCAGGGAGCCCGACGTGGGATTCGATCCTGGGTCTCCAAGATCGCGCCCTGGGCCAAAGGCAGGTGCCAAACCGCTGCACCACCCAGGGATCCAGAAAGTTATTTTCAATGGATAATTCTTAACTAAGACAATTAAAGGACAGAATAATGACTTATTCCAACATACAGGGACTCAAAATTTACTTCCCTTATATTCTTCCTTTATTTTTATTTATTTTTTAAAATATATTCTTCCTTTAAAAGCAATTGGACAAACAGTTCTTGGGAAAGTAGGAAGTAAACAAAGGAAGCAGTGAAATGGAAAACAAAGGGTTTAGGAAATGCAGAAAGGAGGATTTCCAGAATGGGTGTCATAAAGGGGTGTCTCAGGCTGGCTTCATGTAGCAGGCCCATGAAGTAACTATTCCAGGGAGGGCTAGAAGAACAAAAGCTATGACTCTAAGATAAAAATGTTGATAAATTTGACCTTCCAAAATAAAATACCTGTAAATATAAGATCTATCTCGTGGAGCTGGTAAAAAAAAAATCATTGATGGTTATTTTTAAAAATTGAAAAGTAAATTATTAATTCTAGGAAATCCAAAATTTATACATGAAAGGAAAATATTCTGTTTGCATATCAGCAAATGTTAATGTCTATTGTAACTCAAATTTTCAAATAAGATTTTGATAGTATGAAGGGAAGAGAAATAAGTTGGAGGTGCTATGACATCTAAACTCTCATCTATCCTAAAAGGAAGTCAATCAAGATTTAATGTATAATATTGGTAATCAAAAGTAGCAACTTCCTCAAATTATTTAGCTATATAAAGAATAAGTACTCGACAAAACTTTAAAATAATTAAAAATGGCTACCTCTGAAAATGGTAATGGATTAGTGAAGGGTGGTACAGGGTTCGACTGTCATTTAAAGCATTTGATTATTTTAAGGGCATCTGGTTGGTTAAGTGTCCAACTCTTGGTTTTGGTTCAGCTCATGATCTCAGGATTGTGAGACTGAGCCCTGATTTGGGCTCCGTGCCCATGAGCGAGTCTGCTGGAGATTCTCTCTCTCCCTCTCCATTTGCCCTTTCCCCCACTTGTGTGCACATGCTGTTGTTTTTCTCAAATAAATAAAAAAAAAAAATCTTTAAAAAATAATTTGATTATTTAAAAAATTATGCAGATATATCATACAAATAAATATTAAAATGAGTAAAGAAGAAATTCCCTGATGTCACAAAACATAGTGTAAATGAATTTAATTTTCCAAATGTGTATTGGGCTTGGTGGAAAGCATAGTAGTCAGGAAACTATGAGATTCTCCTAGGAGAATATAATCTTTGCAGAAAATAAAACAAGTATCTAAAGCACTGCAGTAGCAGGTAAGCCTAGAGAATACTAGAACTTCCACTGCCCATTCTGGCCACTGACACCCTAGTAGTTGTGACATTCTGGCACAGTCCAAACATAAAACATGTTATGCATATCATTAACCTAGTAACCCCAGTTTCTGTATTTGTTCCTGTAGGTGCCTCAAGAAGAGGGAAATAATCATAAATCCAGTTACTTCTGCCATATGTGAGTTTTACATGTGTGCATACCTGTGGAGTGTGTTTATATACATATATGCACACATTCACACAGAATTTTCAGTTTTTCTTATTTGGAAAATGTAGTAAGAGTTTCCAACAAATGACCAATAAAGATGAGTCTAGTTTAAGCATTAGGACTGTTATGCAGATATTATCAAACTAAGCTGATTTTCTAGTACTGATGTTTCTACTGTCCCATTTCCTTTGGAAATGCAAATTATATTTTGTTTTTTGGAAATGTAAATTTTGGCTATAAAACTTTTATTTAGTCTTCTATAAAATTCAAATGAAACTTCAGGTCACAATAGTATTTGATGAAAAGTCCTGGGAGGAAAGAATCTTTAACATAGTTATTATGAGCATTCAAAGCACTGCTTTGGTTATTATGCTTTTCAGTAAGAAAAGGAAGAAGGCCAGAGAGCATTTACATTTATGTTATGGTGAGCCTGGAGTACAGTGAATGAAGAATACTATATAGATACAAGGGCAAAGGTGAAAAAAAAATTAAAAAAAAAAAAAAAAAAAAGGGCAAAGGTGTTATTAAGTCCATGCATGCGATGTTCCTTGATGTTATAAATTCTGATTCTTTTCCTTAATGTTTAATTATAAAATTGCCTTTGCTTTAATTCCTTTGAAGAACTTTATCAGGGAAATTGACTATTTATATTTAATAGGCACTGAGAAGCTAATTAGAAGCTCTGTGTGCTTGGATTGGGCTTGATAGTGGGTGGGCTTTAGTAAACAAGATGATTGGGCACCAAGCTAGCATTTTTCTTGGGGTACCATCAGATGTTGAATCTAGAAACTTTTCCTCTAGGGCTTTTTAGTTACTGGAGCATATGAACATTTTAGTCCTGCCTGAGTAGCATATGCCAGGCTGCTGGCACCTTGGAAGCAGGGTAGAGCAGGGTAGGATAGATTCTCAAGTAGAATGTGTAGACATTCAGTCACTCTCCCTGTTTTCAGCTTTGCATTCATAGTCTCAAGTTGATGCTTCTCAGATTCAGTTGTGCCACAGACTTGGGCTGTGGGATAATAGCCCAAGGAATGGGAGTGTGTGCTTTCATGTGGTTGCACAGAAGAGGGGAGACTGGGGTGTGGAGTGGGGTTCTAGGGGCTCTGGAGATAGATTTTCAGGCAGTTTAACAGTTTTTTGTGCCACCTACGCCACTTTGTGTGGTAACAGGTACTTTCCAATGCAGCGCTGCTCCACAAGGTGTGTCAGCTTCTTCTAAGTATATTTCCCTGGGAATATTGAGGATATAGTTCTCTGTTCTGTTCGGTTCTGTTCAGTCAGCTACTGCATTGCCATCTGCTTTTTGTCTTATGACACTTTAAAAAAAATCCTTATCTGTTGATGCATTTTTCATTTATACCTTTTGTCCTTTGGGGTTGTAGATTTTGTTTAAAAAATCCCTTTCTTTCATTTCAGTGTGATTTTGAGATGCAGGGTCTATGGTCAGTCTGTCCTTTAACCAGAGATCTAAACCATTTGTTCATTGCGGTCTCTCTAGTGCCTGGCACATACTAGGTACTTGGTGAATGAATAACAGAATGAATTAAGGTAGATGTTTTTATAGTAATGGGGGGGGGGGGGGCTTTGATGACAGAAAAATATGACTATATGTTTATATAGCAATCTAAAAAGCATCTTTTAAATTGTGGTTTTTGTTTTTGTTCCTCAACATGGGTGAGGAAATCAAGTGTCTCAAAGTGTAGCCATTAAAACGAAAAGCCTGCTGGATGGGAGAAGATATTTACAAATCATGTATCTGATAAGGAGTTAATATCCAAAATTTATAAAGAACTCATACAATTCAATAGCAGAAAACCAAACAATCCTAATAAAAACTGGGCAGAAGATCTGAATAGACATTTTTCCAAAAAAGACATAAGATGGCCAACAGGTAAATGAAAATATGCTCAACATTACCTATCAGGGAGATGCAAATCAAAACCGGTGAGATATTACCTCATACCTATTAGAATGGCTATTATAAAAAAGACAAAAAATAAGTATTGGTGAGGACGTGGAGAAAAAGAAACCGTCATGCACTGTTGGTGGAAATCTAAATTGGTGCAGCCACTATAGAAACAGTGTGGAAATTCCTCAAAAAATTAAAAGTAGAACTGCCATATATTTAGCAATTCCACTCTTGGGTATTTATCTGAAGAAAACAAAAACATTAATTCAGAAAGATAGAAGCACCTCCATGTTCATTGCAGCATTGTTTATAATAGCTAAGGTATGGAAACAACTTAAATGTTTAATGCATGAATTGATAAATGAATGGATGCATGAATGGATAAAGAAATTATGGTATGTATACATAATGGAATATTCATAAAAAGAATGCAGTCTTGTCATTTACAACAACATGGATGGACCTTGAGGGCATCATGCTAAGTGAAACAAGTCAGACAAAGACAAGTGCTGTATGATCTTATATGTGGAATGTAGAACAAACGAACAAAAACCAAGAAAAATCCCAACTCACAGATAAAAGAGAATAAGAGATTGGCGGTTGCCCGGGGTGGGGTGGGGTGGGTGGGTGGTGGTGGTGGAAGTGGGTGAAATTAGTGAAGCGCGTCCAAAGGTACAAACTTCCAGAAGCCATGGGGATATAATGTATATTATGGGGACTATAGTTAGTAATATTGAATTGCATATATGAAAGTTGCTAAGAGAGTAGATCTTAAAAATTCTCAGCACAAGAAAAAAGATTTTTTTAATTGTGGTGATAGATGTGATAGATGTTAACTAGGCTTATTGTGGTGATTGTTTCTCAATATATCCAAATATCAAATATGTTGTACAAATGAAACTAAATTAAAGTTACATGTCAATTATACCTTAGTGAGAAAAAAATAAATATAAAGCTGTTTCTTCATTTCTTTGGAATGGAGATGTGTTTGTTTTAGTTGGTCAGGCACAATTATAGCTATTGCATTAGGCTTAAGATACACATTGCCTATTTATAATTTTTCTTTAGAGGAAGACTTGTATTGAAACTGATTTGTGTAGCAAGCATGGTCTTTATTCCTATTTGTATGTATGCTTAAGTAATTTTATATATGTATTTATATTTCTTATATTTAGGTACCATTAAAGAGACTTATGGTGATTATGTTGTAAACCTTACCAGCTACCACTGCTTCCTACCCATTGGACCATTGTGGTTAATAAAGTTTGAGAATTGCTGGATTAGTGTGGCTTCTTGTTCAAGTATATTTTGCATTTCAAAGTGAATATGTGAAGATGGATAAAATCTAATATGGACAGAGAACTTAAGCTATAAAAATGAGAATAAATAGTAAAATTAATATTTTGAACAAACAGATTAGTATTCTCCTTGTTCATAAAGGCAGCCCTGGAAAATGAAGAGGGGATTGTGGAGAGACACAAGTATGGTAGAGAGCCTGTGATTTGGCTATAGTGCTGGATCTTGAAGGGTCTTGCATATGGAATGCCTCCCTTCATACCCCAAGAAATGAATAAGTGAACTTTCTGCATTTTCCCCTAAAATTGATGACTTAATTCTAAATCCAAATAATGAGCAAATTTCAGTGTTGTTTTAAACTTCTATACATTTATTATTTATTAAAGCAATTTACTCATAACTCCAAAGAGAGGTCTTTCTAATTAAAGAGGTTACATCCCTAGTAAAGAAGGAAGAGCCCACACCATGAAAGTAGTTTAATAAGATAATAGATTTAAAAAGTCCCTTATGGAAAACTCTAGGCTTGTGGAAATTGATATGAAGTTAAGGGTAAGGATTAGAGAAAGGTGATTAGAAACTTCTGGAGCAAGATAACCAAATATCTTTGAGGTACCTGGCTGGCTCCGGTTGGTAGAGCATGTATGATCTCAAAGTTGTGAGTTTGAGCCCCATGTTGGGCATAGAAATTACTTAAGAATAAAGTCCTAAAAAGAAAGATAACCAAATATTTTGGAATGTTTTCTATAATATATTCTCCACACCTGAATGTTTTTCTGATCATCTTTAGAATCCCCATCTTTATTGTTTGTTTGACATCTTTGATCAGGTTGCAAGCACACATTCAGGTCGACTTTAGGAAGAAGAAATTGAGAAGATAATATAAATAAATCAGAAATTAAAGGCTGGAAATGGGTAGTATGACTACCATACATACCAAGAAGACAATACAAGAAGCAAAGATTTGAGCTTTAGAAAAAGAAAACTCTTGAAAATATTACCAAGACTTTTTACATATATATTTTTTCTCATCTTGAATAACTTCTCCAGTGTGATTGATGTTGAGATTTCTGAGAAGAAACACACAAAAAAGAAAGCCAGCAGCTTGTTTCAGACTTTCATAGAAAATAACCTAGTACTGACTAGGTTAGGGTGTTAGGTCAAAAGTGTGTGATTATAATGCATTCCATAGAAAACTGAGTTCAGGGTTTGCCAGACAGTTTTGTGTTAATATAAAAATGGAATATGAACTTGTACCAAAGTTATTAAGAAAAGTATTAGTACTTTCAGGAAAAACAGATATTAGAATCGGTATTAATAGTGACTGTGGAAAGGCCATGTTGCTATTGGACATTTAAAAGAAAAATTAACAGGAAAGTTATAACTTTTGCCTTTGAGGCAGTAATACATTTTGATTCTCTTCATTTTCACTTTATATATAAATGTCATGAAAATTCCATCATTTTAACAAATATAAAACAGAACAATATTTTAGTGTTGACTAAGCTAGAGACTTAAATATTTTTCAAGGTTTAAAAAACTGATCTTTCATGATGAAAGGTAAGTCAAGTGTTATTTACAAAGCCCCTTTCTCATTGACTTTTTGTTTTGGGCTTGTTTTCAGGCAAAAGGACTCCTATGGAAGATGGAACTCTTTGTTTTCCAGAATGTGTCTCCAAACCCATCAATGAAACATGATACTGCTGCTCTGTGTTGAAATGCTTGAAGAACACCCACATTTCTGTCAGCACCTGCCATTCTGCTGAAACCATGGTCTTCTCCGCAGTGTTGACTGCGTCCCATACTGGGGCAACCAACACAACATTTGTCGTCTATGAAAACACTTATGTGAACATTACTGTCCCTCCACCATTCCAGCATCCCGGCATTGGCCCGCTGCTTAGATACAGTATGGAAACCATGGCTTCCACTGGAATGAGTTCCTTGACAGTGAATAGCACAGCTGTACCCCCAACACCAGCAGTTTTTAAGAGCCTAAACTTGCCTCTGCAGATCATCCTTTCTGCTATAATGATATTTATTCTGTTTGTGTCTTTTCTTGGGAACTTGGTTGTTTGCCTGATGGTTTACCAAAAAGCTGCCATGCGCTCTGCAATTAACATCCTCCTTGCCAGCCTGGCATTTGCAGACATGTTGCTTGCAGTGCTGAACATGCCCTTCGCCTTGGTAACTATTCTTACTACAAGATGGATTTTTGGGAAGTTCTTCTGTAGGATATCTGCTATGTTTTTCTGGTTGTTTGTGATAGAGGGAGTAGCCATCCTGCTCATCATTAGCATCGATAGGTTCCTTATTATAGTCCAGAGGCAGGATAAGCTAAATCCATATAGGGCTAAGATTCTAATTGCAGTTTCTTGGGCGGCTTCCTTCTGTATAGCCTTTCCTTTGGCTGTAGGAAACCCTGACCTGCAGATACCTTCCCGAGCCCCCCAGTGTGTGTTTGGGTATACAACCAACCCAGGTTACCAAGCTTATGTGATTTTGATTTCTCTAGTTTCTTTCTTCATACCCTTCCTGGTGATACTGTATTCATTTATGGGCATACTCAACACCCTTCGGCACAATGCCTTGAGAATTCACAGCTACCCGGAGGGTATATGCCTCAGCCAGGCCAGCAAACTGGGTCTCATGAGTCTACAGAGACCCTTCCAGATGAGCATTGACATGGGCTTTAAAACACGTGCCTTCACCACCATTTTGATTCTCTTTGCTGTCTTCATCGTCTGCTGGGCCCCATTCACCACTTACAGCCTTGTGGCAACGTTCAGTAAGCACTTTTACTATAAGCACAACTTTTTTGAGATTAGCACCTGGCTACTCTGGCTCTGCTACCTCAAGTCTGCGTTGAACCCACTGATTTACTACTGGAGGATTAAAAAATTCCATGACGCCTGCCTGGACATGATGCCCAAGTCCTTCAAGTTTTTGCCACGTCTTCCTGGTCACACAAAGCGGCGGATACGTCCCAGTGCTGTCTATGTGTGTGGGGAACACCGGACAGTGGTGTGAATATTGGTACTGCCTGACATTTTGGGTGATGGTTGCTCTTTATCGGACTTTGAGTTTTCTTTCACATGGGTTCTCCAAGTATACTTTATTGTTTTTTATAGGGTTTGTGTGTATGTGTGTGTGTGCAGTGTAAAGAAAGAATGGTGATTAGTTAGAATTCTGTTACTGAGGATACGTAATAGGGAAATAA
Source organism: Vulpes vulpes (assembly GCF_048418805.1). NCBI lineage: Eukaryota > Metazoa > Chordata > Mammalia > Carnivora > Canidae > Vulpes > Vulpes vulpes. Next base: position 183,854,084 of record NC_132780.1, on the reverse strand, counting down.
TCACAAATGTTACCTCCAGGGTTCAAGAGAAATCCTTGATTTAGGATGGGGAGATGGTATTTTGTTTCTTTGATTGATTTTGTTTTTGAAGCAGGAATCAGGATTGTGCTTTAATGAGCCTGCAGTTACATTGAATTGTAGGTGTTTTGTATGCTGCTAAGGTATGCTTAATTGAGTTTATCATTTTTTTTCTGGAAGACGTGCTGCTTTTGCCATCACTTTGGAGCCAAAACCACATACATCTCAGTAGATAAATATTTACTTTTATTAAAAAGAATAACCCAAGGGGGTTAGTGACATTTTAAAGGTCGTTAATATTTACTTTGGTGCACTTTAAGAAATAATGTACAAACTAATTCAGTCATGTTTTTCAGAATTGTTTTTTTAATACATGACCTGATGTGCTTTAGGGAACATTGCATTATCATTTCTAGGAAGATAGTTTTTAAAAAATGTTTTATCTGCATGTCCAGTTTTAAAGAACATAAAAATGTAGACATTTTTCTAAGCACAATAGTGATTCTTCAGAGCAAATAGGGCAAAATCCAGGAGACAGAGCGTCCATGCATATTTAAATAGGATGCATTGAGGGGTAGCTGGTGTGGGCTGTGGTATTTCCTTTGACTCAAGGATTCTGAGTTCACCGGACAGAAGGATCTATCGTTTTATTGGGCACCTACCATCTTCCAGGCACTGTGCATCTTTATCCTCACAGCATCCTGTGAGGTAGGTATTCTTTCTTTCTTTTTTATGCAGAAAGTAAGTCTTAGACAAAAATCTTGCCCAAGGTTAATGGTAGAGCTGGAATCCAAAAGAATCTGTCAGAATCCTGTGACTGCTGTTCTTCTGTGCCACGTAGACATATCATTCAGGTTTAAGTATTTCATAGTTAGGAAGGAACTCTGTGTATCCTTTAATTTTTTTTAGACTAGCACCTTTTAAAAATAGCTTCACTTTTTTTGTAACCAAAAGAAATGTGAAAACATTACAGAAAGTATGGAAAATAGAAAAAAAAAATCATTCACACCTACCCTTTTACAGTGGATCTTAAATATCTTAGACAGATAAGGCTATGAGGAAATAAGGTGATTTTTTTTTTTTTTTTTTTTTTTTTTTTTTTTTTTTTTTCAAAACAAATGACTGACTATGGAGAAGTTAATTACAGCTGTATGCAGGTCCTGGCCTTGCTGGTTCAGAGATTTCCTGTTGTCCAGCTGGTTCTAAATGTTCTGGGCAAAGTAGCACGGTTGCCTGAGGGCTTGCCCATGGCCGAGCCGAAGTTTGTAAATGTGCTCAGAAAAGCAAAGATAAGTCCTCCTATGAGCATAGAGCAAGTTTTAACAGGGCAGGTCCAGGGTTTCACATTTTTTTCTCTTGCTGACGACCTGCCCCCCTAGGTACATCAGAGCCTTTGGTCCCCTTGCTCTGTGGCCATTGACACACTTTATAAAGCAGCCAATGGGTTTGGGGCTGCAGACCAAGGCTATAAGGGTTGAAAATGTAGCCTCTTGGCCACACACCTCTTGACTTTATAAATAGCTAGGTTAACATGAATACTTTTTGGATTTTTATAGCTTCTTTTCAGAATTTTAGTACTTTGTGAGCCAGTGGGAAAAATGAGCCTCTGTTTCTTCAGTTTTACAACCACACAGTTGGATTAGATGAATCTGGCCCAACTCTACTGTGCTTTCCTCCATGTGGGAGTAGAGATATATGAAGAGCTCGGCTGACGTCAGCATCAATCTTTGGTCTCCAGTATTACTTCTTTACAGTTTACTTACTAGCTGTTTCTTAAAATGGAATGTCTACTGAATGTCTGAAAAGCCCCTAGCACAGTATCAGGAACTAGGACTTTGGAAGGTTGATGACACCATGAAGGACCTGGGGAGCCCTGCTCTTAAGGCAATTGTGATGGTATTAGAACTCATTTTCCAGATGAAGAACTCAGCATGTTGTTTCGGGATCAGCTTTTGCTGATAGTCACCTACCTCTTTGGTTTCTAATTTATATTATTCACAGGTTAAAATTGTTTTAGTCCATTTGGGAGCTTAGAGAACGTAAACACTGTAGTAGATACGTAGGAGCACATGGAACTGTATCATGCTTTTCCATTTTCAATATAAACTGGTTTTCAAGCGGATATTAATAAGGATATTTGAAATTAGACTTTCTCTGAAGAAAGTCATCATGATCTGTATCCATCTTTCATATTGGCAGTAGGTCTTGAGACTCCCATTGTGATAGAAGTTGAAACTGAGCTTTGTTTTCTTTGTCCTTCCTTATGAGCTGTCCTTGGGTACTTTTGTGCTGCCTGGTAGGCAGTGCATTGTTCGGCAGAGCTCAAGAGTGCCTGCTGAGATGCTCAGTGTTTGTGAGAGAAGACCACGTGGGGCCTTAGGAACTCAGCAACACCACCCAACAGCCAACAGCGGTTCTCTTTACACTGGAGACTCTTGATAGGGGACAGTTTACAAATCATTTTGAATGTTTTTATCATGTACACATTTTAAAAGCTTTAAAAAAAATGTACTCTGTTGGACCTTTGAAAAATTTAGGTGCGGAATCATATTTTGCCTATTCCCCTGTATTTTCTTGAGGGAGAAAGAAATACCACTACTAATTATCACCACAGACAGACACAAGAGATATTTTAGTTTTCCTTTTCCATCTGGCTAATAAGTAAGAGGCATGAGAAAGATTGTGAAATATTTGTGATCAGGAGAAAGAGTTTGGAAGAAATCCCCAATAGTCTGGAGTAGTGCTGTTCAAACTTTAATAGGAATTTGTGTCTCTGTATTCCCAGGGGAGTTTGTTAGCAATACAGAAGCTCCGGTTCCCCAAAGGGGCTGGGTTTGGGCCCAGGAATGCACACTTTAGTTCCTTGAGCACTCTGATTCCAAGGCAGGTCCCTGGGTCCCTGATCCTGAAGCTGGTGCTTCAAGAAGCACTCTGGTTGAAAATACACCCATTTTAATATTGTCTGTTTTACACATAAATGCTTGTGTTGGAAGCCATTATCTCTTAGTGCATGGGTAATCCATATATAGAGGAAAATCTACACATCGTTGTACCTTATTTGCTGCCACGTGTGTTAGTACTGGATCTTGCCAGTGTCAGCTGAACCTTCTTTCAGCTGGCAAAGTTCTGATAGACCATGTTGTTTCATGGTAGAGCAAAAGGAGTGATTTAGTATTTGAAAGTCATGACTTTCAAGAGTCTAGTTCCTCTAATATTTTCTTTTCTTCTAGAGAGATGTCTTTGTTGTATATAATCTCCAGAAGAGTATGAGGGGAATGTAAAATTCATCTAATTTCCCACTGCTCTGCTTATGCCAGTCGTGTTCAATGGAAGCATGAAGAAAATAAAAATAATCTTTTTACTCTATGTATAATTTCAGTTGCTGACAAAAATATTTAATTTGTTCTTAATCTTTGCTTTTGTTTACATGAAAATATTTATGTATATATCACAGAAAAATTTCTACTTGCTTGACATTTTATTCTACTATGATTTCTAAGTTTAAAGAACTGCTTAATTCAAATTTATTTTCACAACCATAGTCCTGCTAAAATGCCTTCATTGAAGACTCAGTTTTTAAATAATAAAAATATCAAAGCACATGTTTGTTAAGACAGGTAAATGGTAATACATTTCTTAGCTATATATTGGTACTAGTCCTTTGTAATTAAAATTAATTTATTTTACAATAGTACCTACCCTATATATTAAAAAAAGAAACCACTTTGAATTTTGGGTTGTAATTCAAGAAAAAAAAAACTGTGGTTATGTGTGCATATTGTTATTACAACCAGGAGAAGAGCTTCCAATGAGAAAATGAATAAACATTTAACATTTCTAAAAGTGGAGTGTTTTTTTTTTTTTTTTTAAGGACTACTTCATCTTAGATTTGTCATGAGTAATACTTTCTGTTAAATTAAAATCTGAGTTGAGTTTCAAATCCTGCTTCCTTTGGGTTTTTATTTTCAAATTAGTTCTCAAAGCCTGTGTGTATATAATTATATTCTAGCTTTAGAAGTTCTAAGAGAAGTTAAAGATGAAATGAAACTTGGCAAAAGACCACTAGTATTAAGAAACAGTTTTAAGGAATTCTCTCTAGGAGAATTATGGAAATTTTACTGCCGAATTATTTAAAATTGGATTGTCACTTGGCAAAGCAATGACAGTGTCTGCTCCTATTTTGATAAAATGATTTCAGATCGCACTTCCGTTTCTAAAAGCTAAGGCCTTTCTAAAATCCACTTTTAAACTGATAGGAAATGGGACGCCTGCGTGGCTCAGCAGTTAAAGCACCTGCCTTCAGGTGCTTCAGGTCAGGGTATGATCCTGGAGTCTTGGGATCGAGTCCCATGTTGGGCTCCCTGCGTGGAGTCTGCTTCTCCCTCTGCCTATGTCTCTGTCTCTTTCTGTGTCTCTCATGAATAAATAAATAAAATCTTAAAAAAAAAGAAAACTGATACGAAATATCAGTTATTTGTATATGAGTTTCAACTTTTTGCCAATTAGATATGAGGGTTTTATTTTCTTTTTCTCTCCTATGCAATAGTTAAATATACTTTTTTTTAAAAAATTACAAAAGAAGATTGTCATTGAATCTACATTTGATAGTTTTTTTCTGAAATGGAAAGAAAGATATACCGAAATTGAGGAACATGTTGAATTAAAAACATTTTCATATATACCCTGTAAACAGAAAAAAAAACCATTTCACATCTACCATGAATGCTACTCAACACATACATAATAAAGAGAACCTTTAGGGGCAATTGAGATACCAAGATGCAGTCAATTAAATTTAATACAAAAAGAAGAAAGATTCTATGGCTATGTCAATTAGCATTTAACCAAAGAAACAAAACCGGTAGAAGATATTTCTTAAGAGATTTATTGCAAGAATTGGTTTACATGATTGTGGGACTGGCTAGACAAATCGGAAATCCCAAAAGGCAGGCTGTTAAGTGGAGCAAGCTAGAATTCACAGGCAGGTACTAGCTGAAGCTGCTGCCCATAGGTGGAATTTTTTCCTCCTGGGAGAAACCAGTTCTACTTTGAAGGCCTTTCAACTGCTTGAATTAGGCCCACCCAGTTTATCTAGGATACTCTCTCTTAGTTAATGTGGATTGATCATGGACTTCAGTCACATCTACAAAATACCTTCATAACAACACTTAACGTTTGATGGATTAACTGGAGACTGGCCTAGCCAAACTGACACAGCCAAAGACCATTACAATGGTGAAATCCAAATTTAAAATATAAAATCTTCCTATGATGCTATACTGTTAGTCCAAAAAACTCAGCCTGTGGTGACATTAGTAAAATAACCAAGATAAGATTGTGGCAGAGGGTGGGATGCACATTCTGACTGCAGTATATTCAAATCCACATAATCACAGGGCACAATTTTTATCTCTGGTTTTCACTGCATCTATTTTGAAGCTTCCCAAAGGGGAATAATAGTCAATTGATCAGAAAATTATGTAAACCAACTTCCTTTCTGTGTGAGCTTTCATTATTTATGATACTTGTCAAGGATGATGTCTTTTTAAAGAATTTGAAAACATTTACAGTTAGAACCAACTGTTAGCATAAAAGTATGCTAATAGTATTAGTAATAATGATTGGTGCCATTTTTGGCCACCTATATTAAAATACACTTTTTAAATTCACAGTATTTTCTTCTCTTTCCAACTAAATAAACTATGTTGCCAGGAGTAACTTTTCAGGCATAGCTTGGATTCACAGCTTTGGCCTAATGCAGAAGTTCATAGTCCTACGCCCCCCTGCTTCTATTATTCTCTGATAACAGAACGGAGTCCTTAGTGAGAAGAGCTTACTGAGCATGATACTGGATGATTACTACTCTCCACGCCCTAGGTAGTAAATAATCAGCAGCAAAACCTATACACAAGGCTGTGGATATTAACATAAAACCTGGATTGATTCATTCTAGGTTTTAAGTCATTAATCATATTTGGCTACATCAGAAAAAAGTAATACTTCGGTCATTAGCTCCTGGTTAAGACTGTTGCTGCTGTTTAATGCCCACAGAAAGCTCACAGCCAAATAATCTTATTAATACAGCCATGATTTATTGATGCTGCTATATGATACAAATATTATATCTGTATAAACATATAGTCTCTAGTTCTTATAATAACTCCAGGATGTAGATATTATCATTCTATTTTATAATAGATTTATATTCTATTTTATAGACACTGGTAAGCTGACTGGGCCCCTGGCACCCTTGGACACACCATCTCTCATGGCATAGAACCTTCATGGAATTTGCTGATGGCAGAAATTTTAGGGACACTTAGACATTCAGTACTTCCCTTAAACTGCATAGATCCCAGAATCCTTTTTGGAAAGGCTTTCACCTGGTGCACAATGGGGGTTCAGTTATACACTGATTTGCCTAACATACCAGTGTTTATAGTATAGCTAAGGCTGATGGTGAGCAGGTGGAGATGATGAAATCGAGAGCCCTGGAGTCCTTGTTCCAGCTTTGACACTCCTGCTGTGTCACCAGATCTCTCTCAGCCTGACATAAGATGACAGTGTTTTAAGATGCCCATTAACTCGTGATTGGTATAGTAATTAGAATTGCTTAATCAACTGAGCTCTGTACTGAGAAAGAAAGAAACTGTACCAAAAACCCATGACTGTAGTTTGTTGTTATGTATTTATGAAAATAGGTTTTAAATTGTGTAATTTATCTTACTGACCATCTGTGAGAGTGCCTCTTTTAGAGGTTGTCAAATACATTATACCCTGATAAGCAGATGACAAAACAGTTTTAGAGCAACTAGATGACTTGCTCAAATTCCCACGGCAATTGGGAGGTAGAGCTGCGATTCAAACGAGCTGACCGCTCCCGACTTTAGAGCTTCTTCCATTTCACTTCGAGTCAGTGGGATTTCACCATCTCAGAGAGAAGGCCTGGACGATGAGTTTGCAAGGTTTGGAAAAAGCAGCGATTGGGTAAGCAGAGGACAGATGAGTGGTCCTGGAAAGTATCTTAATTGCATGGGTGCATTTTTATTAGAAAGAAGAATAATAGCATGTTAACATTTTAAAGAAAGCAATTTCTTTTCTTTTTTGTTTTAGTTGTTCACCTAGGCTTTACCACTAAAAAAAGTAAAAATAAAAAAATAGCTAAGCTCATGGACAAAGGAATGCAGGCAGGTCAATGTGACAAGGCCAGGAATTGCTGCTTCCTGGTTGTATGCACCAGCAGTTGGTTCTCACTGTGGACTTAAATTTCGGAGGGGGCCTGAACTGGGTCTGCATACCCCAAACTTGCTCTGGTAAGCATTGCTGCCACTCCTGTCCCTCTGGACCTATGCTGGAAGAACTCTTCCTTTGTGGATGCTGGGGACTCTGTGGGAAACCGTCAGCAGCCGGGGAATTTCCTTCTGTTCTCATCTCTTCTTCCAGGATGCTCATCTGATGAGCAGGGTACTGCAGATGGCACAGAAGACACTTCTCTCTGGCAGGAAGAAAAATGGCATTTTCATGTATGACTTCCCCAAAGGTATTTACCGTCTCAAAAATGATGATTAATTTAGTTGACAAGATATCATAGTGTCCTGTTCATCTGTGTAGAGGCTACTATTTTTAAGCAATGGGTTGTGTTTGATATCTTGAGGGTAAAAGGCTTCTCAGGAAAACAAATATGCAGTAAAAGCAGATGCTCAGTATGCACACTGAAGGGAAGTGTAGCAGTGTAATCTGACCGAGATGCAATGACAGCCGAAAGACAAAAACAAAAGACATCAGCTGGGTCTTGATTTTCAGCCCCACCTTTCCCCCTTGAATTCATATGTTTCTAACCTGCTAGACATCAGGCTCCCTGAGGGCAGAGCACCGTGCTTGTTTATTTTGTTTATTGTTTACCCAGCACCTAGCGTATGGTGGCTCACAAAAGGTAGTGGTTCCCAAAAGTCTGGAAATGGACCTTTTGATAATAGGATGTTGGTGGTAAAAATCATAATGGATTTATTCAAACAAAACAGCTTCTAAGTGGAAAGACCTGAGACCAGCACCCCGGTCTTCAGCCTCCAAATCCAGTGACCAGCCCACTATGTGGACCTGTTTCCTTGACTGAGGCTTCTCATCTGGTGGTTCTCAGACACTGCAGCCAGGCTGGTTTGGGCGATGCTTGTAGAATGGATAGGGCTTCTAAATTTTTATTTGCTAAAGCTGGCAACCCTCAGAATAGTACACATATGTATATAATTTTTTGACCCTGTGATGTGCAAATCACATCATGGAGCAGATCATCTGTTCCTCTTATTTGTAAGGTGATCTGTGACTACATCTTGTGGTCTTGACTAAACATGCTGGGGTTCAGTCTTCAAAGGAAGGAGGAGGACATGACTCATGGTGCAGCTGAGGAGCACAGGTACAGATGGGATGATAAGAGCAAGAAAAGGTGTGTTTCTGTAACTGTTTTGCATGTCTTTTTGTTGGTAAACGAACGACGAGAGGGTATGGATAAGATGTATTCAATAACAACTCTATCAGGGAGATTTTGGTTGGGAAAAGTTTTCTATTGTTGGAATTAGACATCCATATGTTGAATGCCATTTGAACACTTGCAACAGAAATTCAGAGTTTAAATCACTTTTACCATAGTTTTGGCAGGACTGAGAACACATTTTTTTTCAGCTGTTCTTCCTGATGGGAGCTATAAATAGTTTTGGGGAAGTATATAATTATCTCAAAGTAGAAGCTAAAGATAAAAAGCTGCTTAAGATTTTAAAGGAACATTTAATGGTTATTATTATGTAACATTTATTAAGTATGCGCACTGTGATCATTGTCTTTGCCAGGAAGAAACTTGGAATAAAGAGTCAACCTAAGATGTGACATGTATAAATAGACCAAAAGGTATATTAACATGGTGCCAGAACAAAGGGTTGATTCAATAAAAAAAGAATTTAGGAGAACAAAAAGGCAGCCAAATCAGGATAATATTGTATAGAAATGAAGAAAACTTATATTTAGTAACAAATCTTTAAAATTACCGGTAATTTGAAACAAAGATGGCTAGTCACAAAAACAGGTAACATTATGATGCACACATGAGGTAGTACTGTGTCTTTGGTAGTTAGCTTAGACTTTTACAGATAAAAGGGGTCTACTTATTCTGTTCAATGATTTAAATACTAAATAAAGATTTAAGTACTAAATAAAGATCCACTGTTGGCTGAAGCAAGGTAAGTCTTAGAAATAATGACTCGGGGCGCCTGGCTAGGTTCAGTCTGTAGAGCATGTAACTCTTAATCTCAGGGTGGTGAGTTCAAGCCCCAGGTTGGGTATGGAGCCTACTTAAAAAAAAGAAAAAAGTAATACTTCGGTCATTAGCTCCTGGTTAAGACTGTTGCTGCTGTTTAATGCCCACAGAAAGCTCACAGCCAAATAATCTTATTAATACAGCCATGATTTATTGATGCTGCTATATGATACAAATATTATATCTGTATAAACATATAGTCTCTAGTTCTTATAATAACTCCAGGATGTAGATATTATCATTCTATTTTATAAGCCCTTTAAGGCTCTGAGTGGTTCATTGAATTTCAAGTGGCCACAGGACACATAAAGTAGAGATACAAGAATTTAAACGCACATTGCGTGGACATTGATATTCAGGTTTTATCCTGTTGCAGTACCATTTATCCATCCTCTTACCTCTGCTTTCTTGTTTTCTTCACCTTATTTTTCCTTAATTCATAAAGGATTTTCCTTTAGAATCTCATTGTCCTATTTAACCTAGCTTGGACTTTGTGATTCATCCTGTTGCCTCTGGGCCTGCCCTCAGTTTGTCCTCAACACTCCTCCGGTCTTCTGGTCCTAAGCTTTGGTGATCTGACTATGTTATTCATCACATATTCATCTTGGTGAATTCTAGGTTCAGCATCGCTAAGCCCTCCCCAGTGGGAGGGCCTTTGCATATTTGCAAAGGTGGGCCCTGCAAAGAAAACATGAATATTCTCATTATGGTCTGAAGTCATGTGTTACTCATTTCCAAAGAAGCAGCATAGGAAATGAACCAAAGATCCTTATTAAGCATTATTGGTCCTTGTCCTTAGAGAACTTGTAAATATAGGGCAGAAATCCTGCCAGATGGGCATACAGTTCCTAGAGGCCAGGGCAAACAAAAGACCTTTGAGATCTCAGTAATCCAAATGGTGGTAGTTTCTCTGTGTTGGGGTTCTTCTTGAGAAGAGGTTCAGACATGCGGATCACTAGAGACTGGCGAGATTTTCCGAGTGGGGAGATACTGAGGCTGGCAAAGTTCCTACAGAGACCTTTAACAGAAAGCTGGATGCCTCCTTCTCAGGAATGTTGAGATCATCATGGAACACCTAGAGGCTTGGGGCACTTGTCATAAAGTCCTGACGTCTCAGAAGCAGGGGACTTCATGGATATTTTCTCCCTTCTGCTTCCTGAGTGCTCATCTAGGAGCTTTCAACTGAATCCCAAAAGGGGCTAACAGTGGTATAGTGGAGTTTGAGGGTTAGGAATAACACTAGAGTGAAAACAGCAGGTTCTTTCTCTTCTGGAGAAGGATCAGTTACCCACAGTAACCTACTCAACAATTACTAGCTTACAGAAAAGTTCAAATATGAAGCACGGATATGCTGAGGACTTGGAAGTAGAACATGAAACCATTATCAGTGTGTGGCAGGCACAGACCAAAGTTAAATAAAAGAAGTTGAGGGACGCCTGGGTGGCTCAGTTGGTTAAGCGTCTGCCTTCGGCTCAGGTCATGATCCTGGGGTCCTGGGATGGAGCCCCATACCGGTCTCCCTGCTCAGGGGGGTGTCTGCTTCCCTTTCTCTTTCTGCCCCTCCTCTCACTCATGCTCCCCCCTCAAATAAATGAATAAAATAAAAAAAAAAGTTGAGAAGTGAACCAACCTTTGAAAAAATGGGGTTTGCATGAATGAAGCCAGTAGGTTGAGGCTTCAGCAAGCTAATGGGATGCAGAGCTGGTTGTGAGAGATGGGGCTGAAAGTATCTGGATTTGCACAGTTCCTTTATACCTTTAGGTCTCCCTCTAAGGGCACCTGAGGAAAACAGACCTTTGCTGCCCTCACATCTCTGCCCTCAGCCTATACTGTATGCTCTCATTGTCTTCATGCTCAACAACCCAACCCACTCACAGGCCTCCTGGGTTGCTCCCTGTTATTTACTCTCTTGTGAATACCTTCCTCACTTGCCCCTGACTTTTGGGGATATTTTTCTAGCAGTTAGTTTTGCTTTCTTCTCACATTACAACTAGAATTCTCTAGCCATGCTTCCTCAGGTGACCTTGTAATCATCTCCCTTGGTCCAATACACTCTGGGTGTATTACTCTGGCCCCACAAATGTGACACAAACATCAATCTGTATATTCATTAATTTAGTGCTAGCTTTTGTGACAACAGATTCCTCAAATTAGTGGCTTAATACAGCAATGGTTCATGCTTTTCATATAACAACCCAATTCAGATGTTCCTGACTGACTCCAAGTAATCACCCAGGAAACCAGGATGATAAAAGCTCTACCATCTTCAGCATGTGGATTCCATTGTGCCAACATCCATCAGACTAGGTTAATGAGGTATCATGCCTGGATGCCTGGGAGATTTTTATGGGCCTAGCCTGGAAGTGGTGTTATCATTTCTCCCCTAACCTACTATTGGATAGAATTCAGCCACATGGATACACCTTCCTGCAGTATGTGCCCAGTTGAAGAAGAAGAGTTTTAGTGAAAACACAGGGTTTTCTGCCACAGTAGAACCAGAAGTGACCCCTTTGTTTCTGGCCAGAGTATCCTAAAGAGAGGAAACCACTTGAGATGTTGGGATTCTCTTACTATTTGATAGTGGCCCAGTAGAGTTACCCCATGTGCTTTCTTTTTGAACCTTTAAGAAGATAGATTTGCCTTGGCACAGGTTAATGCTTGGTATTCTTATGTCATCGATGAACTTTGTGCCAAAATTTATTGGGAGGCAGAATGAGTGACAATCACTGATATAGGTTGGTGCCTGAAGTTGCCTATATTTCAGATTCTTTTACCCCTAAAATACCATATTTCACATGTGTGTGTCTATGTAATAAGTCCATTTAGCTGATTGAAAGTACAAAGCCCCACCAAGATCTACTGAGTCAGAAGTTTTTTTTTTTGTTTTTTTTGTTTTTTTTGTTTTTATAACCACACCCAACTGGCTTGTTTTATTGGAGAAGGGCATGTGGAGTTAACAATGTGAGGACAGTTGGGATCTGAGGTTAGGGAAAAACAGCACCCCCTCCCCATACATGCCCACTGCCCCAAATAAAAAATAACCAACTATGGGAGAGCAGCTGAGATAGTGACTGAGACTGGGAAGGGAACAGGGAACCTGGGGAGGGGGGTGACGGAAGAGACCATGCGTGTGCTAGGAGGGCCCAGATGCAGCAGCGGTACGAGTAACATGAGTATGAGTTTCTGTGTCTTCCACATAGGTCTATATAAATATATAGAGAGAAATTGTTCACTTTTCCCTGCTCTCTGCTCCACACTGCTTGCCATGGTCCCAGCTCCTCTTTCCACATGAGGGCGAAGGGTAGGGGATGATGAACAAGTCATCACCAAATTGCAGTCAGACCCACATCCATCAGCTTCTGGATCTTCTGTGCTATTACAGGATTCTTTAAGTGTTCGCCGAGTGCCTGAGAGTCTTTTTGCATCTGCTCCAGGATAAGCTGCATGGCCGGGTCACTCATTATCTGCTGCACCTCAGGGTCAGCCATGGCCCATCACTTCACATCTTCAAGGCCCAGTTGCACTGGGCCATCATTCAGCGCTGGTAACCATCTGCCACCTCCTTATCGTTGGAGTCCAGATCTAACGCCTTCTGGTAGACATCCATGGCTTTTGTGTAGTCCTTCATCGCCTCCAGGGCAGCTGCTTTCCGGGTGTACCCCTTGATGCAGGCCAGCTCTAGCTGGATACATTCCTCACAGTCCTTGAGCGCCAGCTGAAACTCCAGGAGTTTGGTGTAGCAGGCAACTCAGTTGCTGTACAATTTGGCATCTTTTGGATTCCGTTTGATGGCTTCTGTATAATGCTTCACGGCCTGGGGATAGTCCCCTTTCTGAAAATATTTGTTGCCTTTGTTCTTCTCCTCCAAGGCCAGATCCGGGTTTATGTAAGCTGGCTGCTCTTGCTCCTTCAGAATTTTCTCTGCCTGTTAGCATTTCTTGAGCACATCTGGGGTCCGGTGCTCTGCCAAAGACTTGTTATAGAAATGGATGGCATCCTTGTACTTTTCTTCCTTGAAGTAGGAGTTGCCAATTCGAGCATAAGCTTTGGCAATCTGTAGATAGTCTTCTTGGTTTTCTTGCCCCACTTCGATGGCCTTCTCACAAAGCTGGCATTTACTGTAGTCACCCTTCTCGAAGTACACGGCTGCTTGATTGGTCATGTAAGTCATGTTGGTGGGGTCCAGGTCCTTGGTTCTGTCATAGTGCTTCAAGGCTGTGTCAAAGTCTTTCTTCTTGTAGGCTTCATTCCTCAGCTCTTTCTCTTTCAGCGCCTGCTTCTTACTCTCTGGAAGATCTTCTTCCATTAGCTCTGGCTTGGTGTCCTTTTGGGAGGAGGTGGTGAGGGGGGGAGGGGTATTCCAACTTCCTCCTCCTCATCCATACTGCCCAGATCCACACCCAGCAGGACGCTGAGAGTAGTCATGATCTGGGGATCTTGCAGTTTCGTGGCCAAGTCAGATGGCTTGTTTCCCAGTTGCTCTATCAGCTCCCAGTAGGTAGGATCAGCAAGCAGCGTCCTTGTCCTAGGATCATTCTCCAATTTCTGGTACAGATTGGACATGTTGAAAGGGTTCATGAATTTCCATCCTGCCAACTGGACCTCCAATTCTGTAAGCCCTCTTTGAGCTGAGGCTTATTTGCTTCATGTTTTAAACCCTCTTTGTAGGTTCGCTTGGCTTCTTCAAATCAGTTTAAGAACTCAAGGGCTGCAGCCTTCCTCGAATAGTCTTTGCCCCAGTTGGGCTTTAAGTCCATGGTTTTGCAGCCATCCTCATAAGCCTTCCGGTAGTCCCCTTTCTTGACATAGGCTGCGGAGTGATTGCTGTAGAGCACATGGTTCTGGGGATCTGACTTAATGGCCTCAGAGTAGCACTGCAGCGCGTCATCGATGTTGCCCGCACTCAGGGCCTTATCGCCCTTCTCTTTCAGCTCATTTACCTGCTCCATAGCCCAGCCCGGAACCCCGTTGAATTGATTCTATCAGCTCCACGTTCCCAACTGCACACACCGCCCAGAAGGTATAATAAACAGTTTGATCCCTGTTTAGGAGATTCTCCTTTGTCCTTTGCTTTCCCCAGCTACATCTCAGTTGGATATGGGGAGAATGACCTATCTAACAGTATCATCTTGGAGCAGTCAGGTTAGTAATGTTTTGGGGTCCTGGGAGTTGATTTAGAGATCAAAGCAACTTCCTTAACAATTTATGAAGCTTTTCACCTTCCACTCCCCTTTTTATTCCCTGAGTTCCATGGGCTAGGAACCCAGAGTCAGATTATCATATGAAAACATAGTTTTTGAATTGTGGGCATGAGAATTTCAATCTCTTAGCAGCTGGCCTTGCCTTAGTCTCAGATATGGGCTCTTGACTCTCAACTAAATGGCTTCCATTTTGCTCTCTGCCTAGGGATAAAATTAAGCCATAGCTGTGGTGAGAGTCACCAGTAATTTGCCTTTTGCTTGCAGGCTCCATCCCAGCTTTTTTGCAATTAGGTTAGTTATTCTCTGTCAGTCTAGAGTGCATAACAGCAGATATTTGAGGGGGAAAAGATCCCAATTTCGATCTCCTGGCACAATTTCCCCTGCCTTTCCTGGCGTGAATCTTAGCTGACAGGAAAGCAGTCCATTTTTCCAACCATTTTCCAAATGGTTTCATTTCATTGGACTTTTAGCCATCTTGGATTGCAGGCCACAAGCGGAAATGGTCTTCATTAGCATATCCATACTTTTCATTCCTCTCCGCTTTCACTTGGACTAGTTTTAGGCTAAGTAAATCTTTTCTTTGTAGGCTTTTCCAGAAAGCCACCATAAATAATACTCTCTGAACTCCTACCTCTTTTCCTGTCAAGTCTTTTACTGGGGAAGCCGCAAGAGGTGCATGGTCTCAGTCCCCAGGTACAAATAGAAGACAAAATATTACTTAGTTACTTTTTCCCCTATCTTTGTCTATTCCGTCTTGTTTATCCATTACCTATACTATGCCCCTTCCAGTTTCGTTTCTTTCTTTCTTCTTTCTTTCCTTCTTTCTTTCTTTCTCTTCTTTCTTTCTTTCTTTCTTTCTTTCTTTCTTTCTTTCTTTCTTCTTTCTTTCTTTTTCTTTCTCCTTTGAATTCAGTGAGAACTTTTTCCACTGCAAGTGACAGAAAACCAAACAATCTGGTTTGGATTCAGGGAACGTGCTCTACACTGTGGCCCCAAGTAAGTGGGCTAAAAGTAGAGGAAGAAGTACATGGTTCTCTAGAGAGAAATTGGGGTACAATGACCAAAATGATGGTCTATGAATATCAGGATGTCAAAAAACAACAAATTTCCATTACACTTGGTTTCTCAGCTGAGCTGCTGAATGCTACTAGAGACTATCACACAACCCTGAAGATTGGTGACATGTCAAGATTATGTTCTCCAGTTTTATTTTGACTTCAGCACTACTTAGCAAACTTTTCTCATTGCCCTGGTCATCTCTTTCATAGGTTTCAAAATGATTATTCATAAGCCTCAC
Source organism: Vulpes vulpes (assembly GCF_048418805.1). Classification (NCBI taxonomy): domain Eukaryota; kingdom Metazoa; phylum Chordata; class Mammalia; order Carnivora; family Canidae; genus Vulpes; species Vulpes vulpes. The sequence goes on along the minus strand of NC_132780.1, from coordinate 183,838,264 downwards.
CATTATTCCTTAGACACAACTACCCATTCACCTTCAGCAGACAACCTTGCCTTTTACTTTGTGTGGAAAGTTGTAGAAAAAAACCCCCTTGTTTCTACCTATGCAAACTTGTCTATATTGAAAGTACTTGGACTCCTTTCCTGCTCATGTGTCTTGCACTCCAGGCTTCTCCTTTATAGGAAGCCCTCAACTATCATTGCTCTCTCTCTCTCTCTCTCTCTCTCTTTCTCTTTCCCTTTCCCATATTTGCATAGTCTTCTCTCCACATGCTTTTCTCTCACAGGCAGAATTGGGTTTACCATAAAGCTAATGAAGCTTAAATAAACTTTAGGGCTTCACACTTGCCTGAACCCCTTTCAAGGCTTTAGGTGGAAATTTAACAATGTGTTCTCATGGTCATATGTATTTGTGCAATGTACAAATATAAGATATATTAACAGTAATATTTATGCATAGGGTTTCTCATTCACTCCAAGGCCATTGTCTCTTTCTACTTTGATTTTCCTTCTGTCATATTTCCTTTGTGTTTGGGGAATTTTGTAGGCGTCTTGGGATCCAGATTGAATTGGGGACATACTAATTCTGGTTTAGTGGGATGCATATACAGAGAAGTTATTACTAGCAAATCTAGAGTAGGAATGGCTTCCAGGAATACTCCCACTCCCCACTGTGCTGACTCATGCCACACTGACATGAAGGTGCTGTATGAATGCATCTTTCAATGCTTGGCACCAGAAGTACGAGGATAATGGAGAAGAAATGATGTTTGAAGTGTTTGGAGCCAGAAACTAATTGGTGCAAAATTCTTCCAATCTTCATATATGTAAAATTAGAAGTGGATAATTAAATTTTCATTGAAGCCTAGTAAAACAGATGTTCTCTTCCTGTTAGGAACATATTCAGTAATGCAGTAAAAAATCTAGCTTACATATATGTTTCTTTTGAGATGGGAATATGTGAAATGGAATTTATCAGAATTCCTGTGTTTTCAAGGTGAAAACCTTTAGCGGTGTTACAGATGACAAGTATCTATACTGAAGTCTCATTTTATACATTTTGACCATTAATATATTTTTTAAAGATTTTATTTATTCATGAGAGACACAGAGAGAAAGGCAGAGATATAGGCAGAGGGAGAAGGAGGCTCCCTGCACACAGCCTTGATGTGGGACTCAATCCCAGAACCCTGGGGATCATGACCTGAGCCAAAGGCAGATGCTTAACCACTGAGCCACTCAGGCATCCCCTGACCATTAATATTAAAAAATATTTTTTCTTATTGAGCAATAACATTAGAATAATGGCTGAGTTATCTTCTTGTTATCAATGATACATTCTTTGTTATCTGTTCCCAAAGCACAGCACTATATACTCCATAATGCTTCTCATAGTCGTAATTGCTTCTTTGTTACTTGCCTTTTCAACAGTGTAAACTCCACTAGGTAAGAACTGTGTTGCCATTGTTCATGTTTGACCATAATCATCACTTCTTTGTTCTCTTTGCTAATGGAATCCTGTCCTCTCTCCAACTCAGTTCATGTTCCTCACTAGACTGTCCTCATGCCCTGCTCCAAGACTATCCCTGATTGATCTAATATCCATTTTCTTTGTCCATGAATTTTTTAAGATTGAGAATGTGGTGCGATTTGGGCCAATGAGGCACAAGGAGAGATTTGACAGAAGCATTTACTTCATTTCCTAGGGAAGCAATTTTCTCTTTTTCTGGACATGTGATACTTAGAAATAAGTCCTAGCCTTCCTATCAGACTATGGGTGGAGTCATTATATAGATAAAGGAAAAACCAAGAGAATCTTAGGAGTCCATGGATCATGTCACTCTTGAAAGCCGTATCACTGCTGGACTTCTGGTTATGTAGGCCAATAAAATGTTCTTATTTAAGGCAGTTTGAGTTGGGTTTTCTAGTATTGGTAGCCCAGTGCACCATATCTAAGCAATGTGATACTCTCTAGCACTCAGCAAAGGCTTATTGAATTGAATAGAAAATTCTTTCATATATATGATACATGTATCTTCCTTGGTATATAGTCTTTTTTTCTTACCTTATTTGTTTTGTTTAATTTTAAGATAACAAACATTCATTTTTGATAGTCAAAGCAATATAGAACTATGAAAGAAAACTTTTAATCTCTACCTTCTTCTTATTTACACCTTCCTGAGGTAACCAGTGTTAACCATTGACTATGTGTACTTATGTATTTTCCTGCTTTCATAGGCCAATCTACATAGATATAACTCATTCTTGTTAGTAACTACACACAGTGGTGGTATCTTGGTATATCTTTGCCCTGCTTAAATGTTTCTCATAGAGTTTTATTCAAATTCTTTTCTGAAAAAAAACAAAAACAAAAACAAAAAAACCCACAAATTCTTTTCTGTAACTATATGTCTGCGCCTTTAACTGTTTCCTCATTGACTATTCCACCTTTGTTATGTCTCCAAATTTGGAGCATTAGAAGAAAACAGTGGTTGATGGAGTGGCTTAAACAATGTGAAGGGTTACATAAACTTTGCTAGTGTTATGGCATCTACTATAGTTTTACCATTTTGAAATTTAAGATTTATTTTTCTTTTCTTAAAAAAAGCAGGTTGTCCTTTCTTCTGCTTATTATAATAACTAGAAATGTTTTCCCTGTGTCATTTGCAAGAAACCACACCTAGGGGAGCAGCCCTAGGGAGGCATTACAGCTGCAAGTAATAAAGTAATGGTTTCATGAGTTTCATTTCGAATCCAGAAATTCGATGAAATCCAGAAAGATCTAAAATATTAACCCTAACCCAGCAAATAAAGACTTGTATTCTCCCTTTGAAATGAAGATTTATCCCTTAGGTTGGTTGGTTTGCTTGTTTAACAGTAGTGGGAAATATAGACTATTTTCAAAGGCTCTATTAAATATTAGCTCTGGTTAATTGAAGATAGTTTAATTCCATGCTAGTAGATATGCTATAGTTGAAAGTGCGAATAATAAATGACTTTATAATGATCAGTTCTCCTCACCTCCCTTCAAAGATATGCAAGAGTAGGAAACAGTGATTTTAAACTGAGGTTAAAATGAAAATTACTTGTACTCAAGGTGACACACAATCAAGACTTTTACTGATTTCCCTAAGGAACAATTTATTCTTGGCAACAGCAAAACCTAATTTCAGAGAGACGAAGAAAGAGGCAGAGGGTGGGAGAGGTGAGATGATATGAACCCAATTGGACAGTATAATAAGGGCAAGACACAGACAGTCACAATATTTCCAAGTTTTTATCAGCTGAGTAACACCAGAGAGAACCAAACAGAATACCCTGTGGTAAATTAACCTATAAGCCAGATAGATAAAGGCAGCTGTGGTTTTTGTGTAAGTTCAAAGCACAGATGAAAATTAGCTCCTCTGGGTATAGTCATTTTAAACTTCGGCAACACTGGCAATTTTTTGAGGTTAGAAATATTGCAGAAGTCTAAAGCATGATTTTTCCTGAGATAACCAGACTCAGCTTGTCTAAGTAGAAAATGATTCAAGGCTTAGGGTGAGTAAACCCTGAGTTGTTCATGAAATCATTGAAAAGGAAAAAGAAATAAAAGTGAACAAATGGATGCGTAAAGTAAGACAAAGAAGAGTTTTTACTTTTATTCTTAGGATAGATACAAACATATTTGGGTTTTCTTAGTTTTGATTTTTCATCACAATGAGCTAAGGCTTTATTTTTGTGAAATACACCTTTTCCTGAGTGGGAGATGCTGGTAGCTTTCCATGGGTCGAGTGGTATAGAGAGAAGCTTGAGAACACAGGGAAATTCTCTCAATCGTACTAATAGTCCTGTATTCATAATTCACTGAAAATTAAGGGAAATGAGATACTAAGCATGCACTCTAGGGCACATTTGGATTCTTTCTGATATAATTACATGTTTTCTGTTCTGTGGCAAGTAATATCTAAAAGTGATGTTCTTTGTAATTTTAATTTGCTCTTTGGGTGATTTTATTGTAGTGTACAGGGGTCAATATATTTCTTGGAAGATTATATTTTGAACACTAATTTCTATTTTAATTTAAAGGTTCCATGTCTGTTAGATTCAAAGCAGTGATCAGCAGAAAGCCCATTAATAATGTAAACTTGGTCCAACCAGGTAGCAATTAGCATGCCAGACAATTGCTAAGGCTGAAAAGAATTCTGATGGCTCTTGACCCTTCTTTTATCCAGAGTTACAAATTGTCACAAGTGAGAAGAATTTAGTGAAATTCTGGTGCAGATGAAGTAATCTTTCTTCACGTATGTAATTTGAGTCGTAATTTAGATTCAATAGAGTTCCAATCAGGGTCACCAGGTAAGCAAAAGTCAGTCTCAGTGGGAAGAAAACTATTCCCGGCACTGAGACCGTAAACCACTTTCAGGTTTCTTTCACAGATAGGACACTGGAGATCATGTTGAAAGGCATCCCTAATAGCACCTTAACAAAAACCACAGTTTTCTAGAATTTCTAATGCCTTCTCACTATAGGTGGAGAGTGTCACTTAAGATTAAATTTCAGTAAGAGCGGTTCCACAGTAGGGAGAATAGTAAGCAGGACAGGCATATTACCTCTGTCAATCTGGTTTATTCTGGAGCAAGATCTCACTGAGCAAAATGAGGGGAATTAGGAGTGCTGACACATTAAGAAGTCCTCCTTAAGGAGTGCTTCTCTCTGCAGAGTTTCTGAACATTGTGAATTTGAGGTAATGTTCCCAGACACGTAGCTGGATTGTGGCATTTGTGTTTCATTAAATGGGTAGCTAGGGAGACATGACTGTGGCTAATGCTGGGTGTTGTGACAGCATCTGGTGATACTGCCCAGCTACTTGGACACTGGCCTAATAGCTTATCATTATCTCTAAGACACAGCTTAAGATTCCAAATAAATGGAGTGATACCAACAGTACTCACACACAGCTCTTACCTCTGTTATTGAAGCCAGTTGCCTTTCTGTCTCTACTTCCTGGACTCTGTAAGTTTCTTGAAGGACAAGGAATGTAGAGCTCGGACATGGGGCACCCCAGTTCTGGACAGGGACTGTGGGGACTTGATTCTTGATGAAGCAGTATTTCCTGGGGAAATTTATTTAAACTTTTGAAGCCTCAAATTCTCATTTGTAAATTAGTATGATAATAATATCAATTTCAGAGAGTTGTGAGGGAAAAATCATAATTAAGATAAAGTGTTATATGTGATTGCTTTTCTTATTTTTTTATTTTTATGGCAAGAGTATTGTGGTATAATGGATATTACACTATCTTCAAACTCAGATAGGTCCGTGGCTGGATTTGTGTGTTCTTAGACAGTTTATTCAATATTCCTATAACTCAGTGTCCTCTTCTTTAAAATGGGAATAACCCTACTATTTAGGGTGTGTGAAGTTTAAAAAACAATATGATCAAAATATTTGAATAGAAAAAAAGACTCCATAAAGCAAAGCCAAAAGACAATTGACAAACTATTTTTCAGAGTGGCTGTACCATTTTGTATTTCCACTGACATTGAATGAGAGTTTCTACTGCTTCATATCCTTGACAGTACTTGATGTCAATATTATGGATTTTGGCTAGGGAAAAATATTTGCCATCATATGACAGACATAGGTGTTACTTCTTTAATATATAAAGAACCCCTAAAATTGTGAAGACCAGCAACCCCATAGAAAAATGATTAAAAGGCAGGAGAATATACATTACAAAAAAAGAAGAGAAATGCTTGTAAGCATATGAAAAGATGCTCAACTCCACTCATAGTATGAGAAACAAAGATCAAACACATTGAGGTATCATTTATCACTTATCAGATTGGCAGAAATAAAGGTTTGACAACACACATTCAGTAAGTCATGAACTGCTGCTAGTGGCAAATGTAGCAAAATGCCACGAAACTTGTGGAATATTATCTAATATCAACTACTAAAATTATAGATGCATTTTACCCTTTGTTCTAGAAATCTCACTTATTGGACTCTATTCTTACAGTTACCTATGCACAATTATAAAATGGCTTATGTACAACTTACTTATTAGAGTATAGTCTTCAATAGCAAAAGACCAGAAACTTCAGAAGTGCCCATCAATGGGACCTGGTTCACTACAAAGTAGAGTACTTTGCAGTTGTGAGACATCCATAATGTGGTGGTGTGAGAAGATGTCCAGGAAATACTACTGTTAACTGAAGATGTAATTTATATTTGAATGAAGACATTTTAGAATGGTGATCAAGAAACTAATAAAAACACCTACTTATAATGGGTGAGGGGACATGGTGGACAGTAATGGGGATGGGACTAAGATTTATCAAAGTATACTTTAAAATTTTTTAAATTTAATTTTCATATATTTTATTTTTTGGAGTAGTTTCAGATTTACAGCAAAATGGAATGGAAAGTACATTCATGTGCCCTATATTTCTGTCTGTACACACACACACACAGCTTCCTGCATTATCAGCATCCTCCACCAGAGTGGTATATTTGTTGCAGTTGATGAACCCACATTGACACGTCATTATCACCCAAAGTCCATCATTTACATAGTGGTTGATGTTCATGTTGTGCATCCTTGGTTTGGACAAGTTTATAATGACATGTGTCCACCATTTTATTAGAGTACTTTCACTGTCCTAAATTGCTTCTGTGTTCTATTTATTCATTCCTTCTTCCCCTCCTCAGCCCTGGCAGCCAATGGTCTTTTTTACTGTCTCAATAATTTTACCTTTTCCAGAATCCCATATAGTCAGAATTACATGGTATGTATAATTGGCTTCTTTCACTTAATAATATGCACTTAAGTTTCCTTTGTGTCTTTATAGCTTGATAGCTCATTTCCTTTTAGTAGTGAATAATATTCCATTGTCTGAATGTACATAGTTTATTCAACTACTGAAGGCCACCTTGGTTGCTTTGACAATGATGAATAAAGCTTCTACAAATATCCATGTGCAGATTTTTATGTGGACATAGGTTTTTGGTTTCTAAAAAGTGAGATTGCCGAATCATGTGGTAAGAGTATGTTTAGTTTTGTAAGGAACCACCAAACTATTTTTCAGAGTGGCTGTACCATTTTGTATTTCCACTGACATTGAATGAGAGTTTCTACTGCTTCATATCCTTGACAGTACTTGATGTCAATATTATGGATTTTGGCCATTCTAAAGGGTATGTTGTATCTTGTTTTAATTTGCATTTCCCTGATGATACATGACATGGAGCATCTTTTCCTTGACTATTTAAAATCTATATATCTTCTTTGGTGAGGCTTGTTTTGTTAAGGTCTTTGGCCCATTTTTAAATTAGGTTGTTTATTTTCTTATTGTTGAATTTTTTTTATTGTTGAATTTTAAGAGTTCTCTGTATATTTTGGAAGCATTCTTGATTAGATATGCCTTGTGCAAATATTTCCTCCCAGTCTGTGGCTTGTCTTTTCATTTTCTTGATAGTGTTTTTTACAGCAGAACATTTTTAATTTTAATGAAGTCACCTTTCACATTCACCTTTCTTTCATAGATTGTGCCTTTGGTCTTGTATCTAAAAAGTTTATTTTAATTCCAGTTAGTTAACATACAGTCCTATATTAGTTTCAGTTGTACAATATGGCAATATTTTTTATCAAGTTGAGGAAATTCCCTTCTATATACCCAGATTATTGTGAGTTTTATTTGTTTGTTTTATCATGAATAGGTTTTGGGTTTTGTTACTTCAAAAAAATATTATATGGGCGTGCCTGGGTGGTGCATCCAACTCTTGGTTTTGGTACACGTCATGATCTCAGGGTCATGAGATCGAGCGTCACTTCGGGATACATTTTCAGCATGGAATCTGCTTGAGACACTCTACTTCTCCCTGTCCCTCACCCCCACTTTTGCTCTCTCAAATAAATAAATCTTTTAAAAATATTGTTTTGATTTTTGAACCTTATAAAATATTATATATTCACAAAACATCATATATGAATATTACCTGTAGAGTAGTAAGTCTTTTACTGTGTATGTTTATTTCTCCTCCTCCAGGGCCCAAGAAAATTTGGCATAAAATAAATATTCTGGAAAAGCATGAAGTACCACAAATCGTCCTTTGCTTAGATTGTACTTATAATCAGCCCAAGTTCAGAACAATTAAATTAGGATTTATGTGAATTAAACTTAAAAAAAAATTAAACTCTTCTTTTTAAAAATGAAAGTATGTTTTCATCCCACTCCCAGAACATGTTCCCAGGTTGCTTGCTTGTTCCCTAGTATTTGAAGTTTTAAGGGGTTGAATATTTACTTAATTACACATTAAGCTCTTAACTCCTTGTTAGTCCCTGATATTGTGTGAAAAGCATAACAGACCTGGACGTTAAGAGTTTCTTCTTTTTTTTTTTTTTCCTTTTTTCTTAAAAGTTTATTTATTTATTTTAGTCATCTCTATACCAGTGTGGGGCTCAAACTCACAACCCCAAGATGAAGAGTTGCATTCCATTCTGACTAAGCCAGTCAGGCACCCTGGACATTAAGAGTTTCTGATCTAGAATCTGCCACCAAGGAGCTATGATTCTCTTACTGGATAGTCTGTAGATGAAGTAATTCAATATTGCTTCACTCAACAAATGTTTATTGAGTGACTCTATGTTCCAGGCCCTGTTATATAGCAAGAAAAAAAGAAAAGAACTTGACAAAAACTATTGCCCTTAATTGTTTATACTCTTGCTGGGACATACTCCTTGCTGCTCTGTGGTCCACAGTCAAGGAAGCCATCATGTTGAAGCCTTATGTGAACAATGGAACTCAGTACACATATGACACCACTGGAAGTGTAAATAGTTTACTACAAACTATTGGTCAGTTCCAAGTAGGTGACAGGGTGAGTATGTAGGGGACACTGTGTTCCTAAGGTAACCACTTTGCTCCCTGTTCCTTTATGAAGGATGAATCTTACTACCTCAGCTTCCCCAGAGGGACCACAGGACTGCTCCCTCCTCCTTAACTCATCATTTTCTCTCTCTTGATCTTTATCCTCATTCCTGTGTCTTCAGTTCTCCATTTTCCCAGGATTTATGTTTATCCACAGATATGATAAAATTTCAGGTATTTCTAATTCTTTATAATTTCTTTGGACAAATCCAAACATATTCTGAAAAAAAACAATGAATTTTTTTCTCCTCCAGGGTCTTATAGCTTTCCAGAGAGGAGGATCAAGTTAAAATCTTGCGGAGGGAAGAGTGGAAACAGAGTGTATATGTATGTGTGTGTGAGGGTGGAGTTAGAATCATCTCCTCAGGCATAGCTAGGATCCTAAAGTATTTGGAATCAAATATTACTAGCATCTCCGGTTTGATGTCTTTCTTAGGAGAAACTTTGGGTTGCTCGGGAGATTTATTTGGCTTCTATCATAACAAAAATTTGACATTACTTCTTGAAAAGGAATAACCTTGGGTATTCTTAAACTTGGACTTTTCTTGTCTTGGGTAACACTGCAATTAATATTAACTGCATTATTTATTTATTTATTTATTTATTTATTTATTTAATAATAAATTTTTATTGGTGTTCAATTTGCCAACATACAGAATAACACCCAGTGCTCATCCCGTCAAGTGCCCCCCTCAGTGCCCATCACCCATTCACGCCCACCCCCGCCTCCTCCCTTTCCACCACCCCTAGTTCATTTCCCAGAGTTAGGAGTCTTTATGTTCTGTCTCCCTTTCTGATATTTCCTACCCATTTTTTCTCCCTTCCCTTCTATTCCCTTTCACTATTATTTATATTCCCCAAATGAATGAGAACATATAATGTTTGTCCTCGGAATATCTACGGCCATACCACCCTGAATGTGCCCGATCTCGTCTGATATTAACTGCTTTAAAGAATACCATGTCTAGCTCTTTTAATAATTTATTTTTTTTCTCTTTTAGTAATTTCTAAGTTTTTTTTCCTCAGTAGAGACCAGAGGATGGAGGGATACTAAGTGAATGTTTGGGGAATGAGTGTATGTGGATGGGAAGGCTGAGTTTTGATATGCCCCAATGTCAAAGCTGGAGAGTTGGGTTGGAAATGACATTTGATACTTGCTATCCCAGCTCCCTAGAGTCTACAAGAGAGTTTTAAGCATTTTTATCAAAACAGACAGGATAAAAAAACAAATTGACCATAAACAATAACAAACAAGCAATTTGATATTGGGAGTTGCTGATTTCCTTTGGAGGGATTAGATGAGTGCAACCTTTCTGAACTGTGTGTAGTAAGTTTTCCTTGTGGTCACAGGCTTAGCAAGTTCTTAGAATGTATTTTTCAGAAATAGTAGTACCCGATAAAGATTAATGGTTATAATGGGAGAGGACAGGGAGAAGGTTACCTTAAATCAGCAATAGAGAAGTACTGACGGAAATTAATTTTTTAAGATGTTAAAGCCTACTCATGAAAATTCCTCTGTGTCTTTTAAGAAAGTCAATGGTTTTTGAAAGATAATGTTTTGTAATTAGGGTGGAAGTCTGAAGTTTAATACAATTATGTTCAGTGTTTTTGAAGTGCTTTGTAAATCCTATGCAACATCCGTTGACAGTAAGCATTTTAAGGCTTTCTTTAAAGAGGATTTTCTAACCTAAGAGTGATGTGACCATCACAACTTCAAAGACCCTTAAATACATAGAAATCAATACTAATTATCCTAAACACTTGGTCACAAATTTAATATTTGTTTGTTTTGAAAGGTCAGTAACTTAACACATTTGTGCTCAGATGTCATTTGGTTACTGTCAAAAGAGTGCCCATTAGGAGTGTTTTCCTTAATTACTGAAGCATAACAGAAAGTATAAACTTTCTTAATAGAAAGTATTTTTTGAAAGACTGAATGACACAGTGATCTTTGCTTTTAAGTGATAACTTCTGCTGACATATTCAAAGTATCTTTTAATGGAGATACATACCTTATTATATATACAGAACAAAAATTTTTCTGTAAACATGATTTAATTTACATTAACTCAAGTTGAAAAGTGGAAATAAAAGGAGTGAACTAAATATAGTTGTGCTTCTGTGTGTTTTTTAAAAATAAAATTGTAACAATGTGCATTTATGTATTCCCAATGGCTTTTAAATAATAATTTGGCGATGGCCAAAGATCAATAGAGATAGAGCAAAGCACCACCCTTTGGTGCTATCTCACCTCAGAAATAGAGGTGCATTTTATTCTTTGATTTGTTTTTTGGGGGGGAGGAAAAAATAGCCATATTCTTAAGAAGGCCAGAAGAAAGGTGTGAAAACTTCCATGGATAATTTGATTATTGATTTACCTAAGGGTAAGGAGTGGGCCACAAAAATAAATAATTTTAATGATAATGCATTATTAAGGAAATGTGCCACACGTGTGTGTTCTGCAGATCCGGCATAGTGTGAGGAAAGTAAAGAAGGCTCTCCTTTTTATGTTGTGGGCTTTTTACCTCACATTAAATTTTGTATGCAATTGTGTTTGGATGAGGAAATCTATAAGCTTGTGTCTTGGAGTAGATTAGAAAGAGGCCAAATAACTAGTTAGGTAACCTGGACACAAAGTTACTGAAGGAAGCATGCTGTTATCCCTGCTTTCTGCAGGCTTCATAGAATTCTGTGTGCAGGTGCCTTATCTCTCCATTAAAGTACCCATGGCACATGGGAAAAGGGGTTGTGGTAGAGCAAATGATTATATTTGCTGTTATTTTCCTTTTATTCCTAGTTTGTTGAATGTCTTATCATGAAAAGATATTGAATTTTGTTGAGTGCTATTTCTGTATCAATTGAGATGACAAATTTTTTCTTCTTCATTCTGTTAATGTGATGTTATTACATTGACTGATTTTTTTTGTATGTTGAACCATCCTTGCATTCCAGAAATAAATCTTGCTTGGTCATGGGATATGATCCTTTTAGTATGCTGCTGGTTCAGTTTGCTAGTATTTTGTCAAGTATTTTTCAATCAGTGTTCATGGGAGGTATTGTTCTCCATTTTATTGTTGTCTCTTTGGGGCTTTGCCATCAGGATAATTCAGGCTTCATAGAATGAGTTAGGAAGTATTCCCTCCTCTTCATTTTTTTGGAAAAATTTGAGAAGGATTGGTATTAGTTCTTTATATGTTTGCTAGAATTTGCCAGTGAAGCTATCAGGTTTTTTATTAGAAATCCATTCTCCTAACTAGTTACAGGTCTATTCAGATTTTCTCTCCTCATAATTTGTGTTTCTAGGAATTTGTCCATTTCATGTAGGTGACCTAACTTATTGGCATACAGTTTTTCATTTCACCAGACAGAAGATAAGTAAGTAAATAAAGGGCTTAACATAACCAACTAGATCGAGTAGACATGTAGAGAACACTATCAACAACAACATCTAACTCATTCTTCTCAAGTTTTTATGGGCCATTTTCCAGGATAGACCATATTTAGGTCACACATTAAACTCTCAATAGAGTTTAAAAGGTAGATATTATACAAACCATCTAACAGGATAAAATCAAAAATCAATAAAAGAAGCAAAACTGGAAAATTCACAAATTTGTGAAAAGTAAACAACACATTCTTTAAAAAACTAATGAATCAAAGAAGAAATAAATCACAGGGAAACCAGAAAAATACTGAGAAATGAATGGAAAAAAAAAACCCACCAAAACTTGTAGGACACAGCAAAAGCAGTGTTAACGCTGAGCCATCCAGGCTGCCCTTGACAGGAGAATTTAATTCAAATTTCACTGGAGAGAGTACAGTTGACTCTTAAATATTGTGGGGTTAGGGGTGCTAAGTCTCTGCATAGTCATAAATTCACGTATAACTTTTGATCTCCAGAAACTTAGCTACTAGTAGCCTGCTGTTGACCTAAAGTCTTACTGATAACATAAACAGTTTATTAACACATATTTTATAGGTTATATGCATTATGTACTATATTCTTACAATAAAGTAAGCTAGAGGGGATCCCTGGGTGGCTCAGCAGTTTGGCACCTGCCTTCAGCCCAGGGTGTGATCCTGGAGTCCTGGGATTGAGTGCCACATCAGGCTTCCTGCATGGGGCCTGCTTCTCCCTCTGTCTGTGTCTCTGCCTCTCTCTGTCTCTCTCTCTCTCTCAGTCTCTCTCTCAGTCTCTCTCTCTCTCTCTCTGTGTCTCATGAATAAATACATAAAATTAAAAAAAAATAAAGTAAGCTAGAAAAAAATAATTTTAAGAAAATTATAAGGAACAGAAAATACATTGACAGTACTATAATATATTTACTGAAAAAAAAAATCCATGTGTAAGTGCACCTCTGCAGTTCGAACTCATGTTTAAGGGTCAATTGTAATTTAAAGTAATTACTGATAATAAGGGACTTATTTCTGTTATATTGCTATTTTTTAAATATGCCTGTGATTTTCTCCCCCTCATTTTCTGCATTGCTCCCTTCTTTTGCATTTAGTTGATTTTTTTTTTGTAGTGAAATGTTTAAAGTCCTTTCTCATTTCCTTTTGTGTATATTTTATAGCTATTTTCTTGGTGGTTACCATGGAGATTACATTTAGTATCCTAAAGTTATAACACTCTGATTTGAATTTATGGCAGCTTAACTTTGATAACATACAAAAATTAGCTCTGTCTCCATCCCTTTTAGTTGTTGATTTTTCCAAAAATTATGTTTTTATATCTTTTTAAAAAATGGTTTGTTTATTTATTTATTTGAGAAAGAGCAGAGTGAGTGAGAGAAAGCATGAGCAGGGATGACGGACAGAGGAAGAAGGACAAGCAGACTCCCTGCTAAGCAGGGAGCGTCATGTAGGACTCCATCCCAAGACCCTGGGATCACAACCTGAGCTGAAGGCAGATGCTTAACTGACTGAGCCACCCAGATGCCCCTACATTTTTATATCTTGTGTGCTCCAGAACATAAAATAATAATTCTTGTAAATGTATTAGTCTCTTAAATTATATAGGAAACAAATTTGATGTTATAAACCAAAGTTACAGTAGTACTAGTATTTAGACTAATAATTGTTTTTTAAAAACTAATAGTTTCCTAAATCATATAGAAAACCAAAGCTTGAGTTACAAACCATACTTACAATAATACTAGCTTTTTAATTGCCCTTGTTTTTAACTTTATTGAGCTCTTGATTTCCCCATAAGGTTTCAAGTTACTGTCTAGTGTTCTTTCATTTCATGCTCCAGAACTCCCCTGGGCATTTTTTTCAGGGCATGTCTGGTGATAATGAATTCCATCAGTGTTTTAAAAATTTCTCCCTCACTGTTGAAGGACAGTTTTGCCAGATCTAGGATTTTTGGTTGACAGTAGTTTTTTCTTTCAGCCCTTTAAATACATTGTTCTGCTCCGTCCAACCTCCAAAGTTTCTGATGAGAAAATGAGAAATCTGCTGATAATCAATTGAAAATTCCTTGTATATGCTTTCAAGATTCTTTGTCTTTAGTGGCCTTTAGTTTCATTATAGTGTGTCTCAGTGTGAATCTCTTTTGAGCTCATCTTGCTTTGTCTTTTACCAAATTTAGAAAGTTTTCAGCCTTTATTTCCTCAAATATTCTCTCTGTCTCTTTCTCTCTCTCTTCTTCTGGAATTTACACAATGCACGTGTTGGTCTGCTTGACGATATCCCATAGGTCCCTTACACTCTGTTGTCATTTCATCAATCTTTTTCTTTCTGTTCTTCAGACAGTAATTTCCATAGTCCTGTCTTCAATTTCATAGACTCTTCTGTTTGCTCAAATCTATCTTTGAATCATTGAATTTTTCATTTCAGTTATTATATTTTTCAACTCCAGAGTTTCTTTTTGTTTTTTGTTTAGGTTTTCTGTCTCTCTTGATATTTCTGATGTGTTCACTTTCTATCATTTGTTCACTTTCTTCACATCTCCCTTTAGTTGTATGCACATCTTTAAGATGGTTGTTTTAAAGTTTTTGTCTAGTAGATCTGCCATCAGCTATTTTTTCAGGGACAATTTCTGTTTATCCTTTCTCTTTGAATGGGTCATATTCCTCTGTTTCTTTTTAGGCCTCATTATTTTTGTTGAAAACTGGACATTTTTTTTTGAAAACTGGACATTTGAATCTAATAATCACCCAGGTGCCTAGAATCTAATAATTACCAGGTGCTCCTGGGTAATTATGGATATCAAATTCTCCCCATTTCCTAGTGTTTGCTGGTTTTTGTTATTTGATCCCTGAACTGGGATCACGCCCTGAGCCAAAGGCAGATGCTCAACTGCTGAGCCACCCAAGCGTCCCACATGGTCACTTTCTTATTTTCCCCATATGTGCAGTCGTTTTTGAATGTCCTAATCTTTTTTAAAAAAAGATTTTATTTATTTCAGACATAGAGCATGAGTGGGGGTTTGGGGCAGAGGGAAAAGCAGACTCCCCACTGAACAGGGAACCTGGGATCATGACCTGAGCTGATGGCAGACACTTAACTGAATGAGGCACACAGGCACCCCTGAATGTTCTAGCTTCAAAAGGGGAAAGAGAAAAGAATTAAGAGTGAGCTGAGTGAAATAAGCCAATCAGAGAAGGACAAACATTATATGTTCTCATTTATTTGGGGAATATAAATAATAGTGAAAGAGAATAGAAGGGAAGGGAGAAGAAATGGGTAGGAAATATCAGAAAGGGAGACAAAACATAAAGACTCCTAACTGGGAAGCGAACTAGGGGTGGTGGAAGGAGAAGAGGGTGGGGGGGTGGGGGTGAATGGGTGACTTGCACTGAGGGGGGCACTTGACGGGATGAGCACTGGGTGTTATTCTGTATGCTGGCAAATTGAACACCAATAAAAAATAAATTTATTCTTAAACAAACAAACAAACAAACAAACAAAAACAAGAAAAACAAAAGTAGATGCTCAGCTGTTGAGCCACCCAGGCATTTCCAGCAAAGTTGTTTTTAATTGGACAATATAAATTGTCAAGAATATAGAACAAGAAAAACTTTGATGGGGGTATAAATTGATATACTCAAATTTAAAAGCTGATTGGCATTAATTGCTGAAGTTGAATATGCATAAGTCTCACAATCTAGCATTTTCTATTTCCTAAAGAAATGCCGGCACACATACCATAAAACTTGTATGGGGATATAAATGTATAATATAATAAAATGAACAAGTAGTTATAATACATATAAAACATAAAAATATAATATACATTATAAAATATAATATATATATGCACAATAATGAACAAGTAGTAGAATAGAGATAGAATGATGGAATATTACTAGCAGTGGAGATAAATAAGCTATTACAACACACATGCATCAATTTAAAAATATAGTATTAAGTGAAAGAAATAAGTCCTCAATGAATAGATATAGTATGATTCATCCTATAAAAAGTTTTTTAAAATGAACAAACAGGGGCACCCGGGTGGCTCAGCGGTTGAGAGTCAACCTTTGGCTCAGGTCGTGATCCCGGGGTCCTGGGATCAAGTCCCACATTAGGCTCTCCGTAGGGAAACTGCTTCTCCCTCTTCCTATGTCTCTGCCTCTCTCTCTCTCTCTGTATCTCTCATGAATAAATAAATAAAATGTTTAAAGAAAAAAAAAGAATTAAGAGTGAAAGGAGGGTAGTGGCTCTTTAAATCCCCTAGAAATCACTTCAGCTAGAAGAGGGGCTTGTAACAATGGGAAGGAGGTTTCGCAACAATGGCCATCTACCTCTCTACACTTCTGTGATTAGAAGCAGCCATCAGCTGTCAGAACAAAGATTCCTCATGGTGGAGGGCAGGGTCCTTTTTGCTCACCCTGGTTCCCATAAGCTGCTACAAGCTGCTCTAGGAAGTCATGCACAGCTGCTTGCTATGTGGCTGAGATGTGGGAGATGGGTGTCTGCTACTGTAGGAGAGCTGAAATTGGCCAAGTTTACTGGCAATTTACCATCCAAGGCTTCCTCTAGAAGTTGCAAGCCCTGAAAAGACTCCAGAGTTCCAAATAGATGCATTAGACAGATTCTGCTAGTGCAGTTGTTGTCTAGCAAGGAGAGAGATTCTTGGTGCTTCTTGCTCCACCATCTTTTCTGAATCTTCTCAATCCATCTTCTGATATTTGAACCTCTATGACTCCTAAAAAATACCTACTTAGATTATTCATATATTTTGTTCACATAAACCTTGATTTGGCTTGCTAATATTTTATTTAGGATATTTATGTTCTTGTTCATAAGTGAGATTGGCTGCTAGTTTTTCTTTTTTGTACTGTTCTTGCCCTATTTTGACAGGAATATCATAAGGCCTCATAAAATGAGTTAGGAGTTTTCCTCATTTTCTGTTCCTTGAAACTGTTGGTATTTTTTAAAAAAATTTTTTATTCATGATATATATATATATAATATATATATATCATTAATCATTTTTTCATTGCATATTATACTTTATATGCTTCCCAAACATTCATTTTACATTCATTATTCCATTTGGATCTTCTAACAATACTGCAAAAGAAGTAAAATATCAATTTTTATTAGCCCAATCTAACAGAAATGGGATAATAAAGACCAGAGTTATGCTTTGCTTAATGGTTATACTGCTACCAAATGGTAGAGAGACCCAAATGCCAGGGTTCACAACATTCAAACCAGTATTCTTTCAACTATACAAGGTGAAATATTCTAAGATCTCTTTGCAGCAGATGAAATTATCCTGTTCATTTATACTAATTAAAGTCCTCTCTCTCTCTCTCTCTCTCTTTTTTCAAATTAGCAAAGCATAAATTTATTTCATTGACATTTGTCTTCCAAAGAGTTCAGTGCTTCAGTGTCAGTTGAAACAGGGGAAGAATCTCACGGAAGAATCCTTCACAGAATAATAGGACCACTGGTAATAATGTCTCTCAGTTCTTTCCAAATCCATAAAGACGCATTTCCTGATGAGTGACTGAGCTCGGGGTCCAAGTCCCTGCTCCCCTGTGTCAGGTGTACTTGGACACAATCTCCAGCTTGGGAATCTCTGAGAGAGAGAGAGAGGCAGAGACACAGGCAGAGGGAGAAGCAGGCTCCATGCTGGGAGTCCAACGAGGGACTCGATCCTGGGACTCCAGGATCATGCCCTGGGCCAAAGGTAGGCGCCGAACCGCTGAGCCACCAGTAATCCCCTAAAACTGTTGGTATTAGAGATAATATGATTGCTGATAATTTTGAACAACATATAGGTAAAGGTTTTTGGTCACAGGAAGATTTTTTTCCCCTTTGATTTTGTAGGTAGATTTTAAACCACTGACCCCAATTTTTTAAATGGTCGTAGATCTATTAAAGTTTTATATTTCTTCTTATGTTAGTTTTGGTAATTTGTAATTCCCATAACATATTATTTCTGCTCAGGTTTTAATATTTATTGACATGGAGCTATTCACTGTATTTTCTTTTCTTTTTTAAGGTTTTATTTTTAAGTAATCTCCACACCAAATGTGGAGCTTGAACTCACAACCCCAAGATCAAGACTTGCATGCTCCACCAACTGAGCTAGCCAGATGCCCCACTGTATTTTCATGTTTAAAAAATTTCTACTCTGTTACCATACCTTATGCTTTATTTCTGATACTGTTTATTTTTATCATCCCTTTCATATTCTTGGTTAATCTTGTCATTTTATAGTCTTTTCTAAGAATTAGTACTAACTCGTGAATCACATCTTTGTTTCTTTTTGTGCTTTAATCTTTATTTCCTGTTTTATACTTTTCATGTATTTATTGTAAATTCTGTTCCTAGCTTCTTGAGAATACATTGTTAGTTCACATATTTGCAGTTTTTCTTGTTTTCTAACATACATTTAAATAGAAAGCATTAAAAGAAACAAATATAGTAACTCTCAGAAATTTAGCTATGTAGTGCTTTTATGTTTCATTCTTATCCAAATTCCTTTTTAAACCTGTGAATTACTTAGAAGTATGATTTTTAGGTTCCATCTGTATATTATCTTTAAAGATTTTATTTATTTATTTGAGAGAGAGAGAGTGAGTGCCCATGTGAGAGAAAGCATGTGCAGGGGGAGCAGCAGATTGAGAGGGAGAAGCAGACTCCCTGCAGGGCTCAATTCCAGGACCCTGGGATCAAACCTGAGCTGAAGGGAGATCCTTAACCGAGTCACCCAGGTGCCCCTGTATATGATCTTTTAAAAGGTATCTTTAATTTATCAATTTCTAGATTTACTGCATGGTGTTACCTTTTGCTGTTTAACATGGTTGTTTGGTAAATATGTTACATGTGCTTGAAAAATATATGAATTCTGCTAGGGATGAAGTATGTACATCAAACTTATTTACTTTGATTCAAATATTCATATTTTGTTGTGGCAGTTTTTGTGGTTTGAGTTCTCAGTTACTGAGGAGGAATAATTGTTAGAACAATATAGAAGTTTTAAAAAGTGGGGAAAACAAAAGCGAGTCTCTTTTCTGTCATTCTCTAGCTGTAAGAACTTGGGCAGATTACTTAACCTATTTTTGCCTCAGTTTCCTCTTTTGTAATTGGGATAGTAAATAATGCTATCTAACTCTGGTGAGTTTTTACATACTAATTTATTCATTCAACAAATATTTAATTAATTAAAATTGTGTGCTAATTCTGTTCTAGGCATATGCAATAGATAGACCCTCACCTCAGCTTATATTTTTTTGAGGAAAGACAGAAAATAAATATAATAAATAGGTATTTTATATAGTTATCTTGGAAGATAAGTGCCAGGGAAGTAATAGAGTAGAGGAAGGAGAGTGGAAGTGAGAGTGGGAGGCAGGTTCCTATTTTAAATAGGGTGGTCAGGCTTAACCTCATGAGGCTGGTGGCATCTGGGTATGGACCTGGAAGAAGTAAGGAAGCTTGTTATGCTGATATCTAGGGCAAAAGTGTTCCAGAAAGAGAAGAGTATAAAAGTTCCTGGACCAGGATATGCTTGGCATGGTTTAGAATTCAATAGTTTTGTGGAGAGGTGTGAACAAGGCAGAGCATGTTAGGTAAGTAGTCTAGGAGGTAAAATGGGGTCAAGTATGTAGAAACTTGGTAACCATTGTAAACATCTTTGACATTCACTCCATGTAAAGTGAGAAGTCAGAGGCTTGTGAGCAGATGGGTGACATGGTCTGACATATATTTTAAAAGAATTACCCTGGCTGCTATGTTGAGAACAGAATGGTATGAGGGAAAGTGTGGGATCAAGGAGATTAGTTACAAGGCTGCTGAAGGAATACTTCTCTTCCTCAACTTGCCACAGGATTATGTCCTGATAAACCCATTGTAAATTGAAAATATCATAAATTGAAAAGGAATTTAATATGCCTAATCTCCCAGACATCATAGCTTAGTCTAGCTCCCCTTAAAAGCACTCACAATGCTTACATTAGCCTACAGCTGGGCAAAATCATCTAACACAAAGTGTATTTCTATAGTGTTGAATTTCTCATGTGATTTATTGAATACTATACCAAAAGTGAAAAACAGAATGGTGTTATGAGTACAGAATGGTTATAAATATACTGGTTGTTTGTCCTTTTGATTGCATGGCTGACTGGGACCTGGGGCTCACTGTCAGAGCCCAGCATAACAGGAGAGTATCATACCATATATTGATAGCCCGGGAAAAGATTAAAATTCAAAATTTGAAGTACAGTATTTTACCAAATGCATACTGCTTTCCTGCCATTGTAAAGTTGAAAAATCTTAAGTTGAACCATGGTAAGCTGGGGATGGTCTCTATAGGTAGAAGATGATAGTGGTTTGGACCAAAGGATAGAAGAGAAGATGGTGAGAGGTGGTTAGATATACCTTGAAGACATCGTCAGCAGGACTTCTTGATCTATTGGATGTGAAGTATGAGAAAAAGAGAGAAGTGAAAATCACTCCAAGGCTTTTGGCCAGTGACTGGGGCAATGAAGCATCAATATTAAGATGTAGGGGATCCCTGGGTGGCGCAGCGGTTTAGCGCCTGCCTTTGGCCCAGGGCGGGATCCTGGAGACCCGGGATCGAATCCCACATCGGGCTCCCGGTGCATGGAGCCTGCTTCTCCCTCTGCCTGTGTCTCTGCCTCTCTCTCTCTCTCTCTGTGACTATAATACATAAATAAATAAAAAAAAAATTTATTGAGATGTAGAAGAGTGATTGAAGCAAATTTGGGGGATGAAAGTTAGGAGTTCTATTTTGAGCATGTTAAGATTGAGGGTCTACTAGACACTTAAGTTGGAGCAAAGGAATTAATATACATTTACAGAGTTTAGAGTAGTGTTTAACATATCAATGCCATGAAATGCTATGTAGTTTTAACTTATTATTAAGAGAAATATGTGACGATTTCTCCATTACAATTACAGATTTTCAAATATATCTCTTAGTTTCTTGTTATGTTTAGAACTGTTAAATCATCTGAGTGAATTGTTCTTTGATTATTTATTGACTCTCTTTATTGCTAATGATGGCTTTTGCTTTAAAATTGGTTTTCACTTACATTGAAATAAAACTATCTTTTTTGGTTACTATTTACCTAGTACATATTTTTTTTACCACTTTACTTTCAACCTTTCTGTGTCATTATGGTTTAAGTATATCTCCTACAAAAAGCACATAGGCATAGTTTAATTTTTAAAAAATTCAGTCTGAAAGATCTGCCATATAAATGGAATTTTAGTCCAATTTTATTTATAAAGTTACTGATATATTTGGATTTATTTATGCCATCTTATTTATATATGCCATAATAAATAGTACTTTCTTTTTGCTGCACATTTTTTTTTTGTATTTTTTTCTTCCTTATTGAGCTAGGTACTTACTATTTATTTTCTCTCTACTAGTTTGTAATTAATATATTTAACTTATGTTTTTAAAATTGAGAATGTTCCATTTTTAACATTCCATTAAAATTTGTATTTTAGCACTTCATGAGAATGTTTTCTCAGTAAGTAGGAGTCCTCTGCTAGTATTGAGGTGGGAAGGAGGGCATTGGAACTCTGAAAACTGGAATAAAATTGAAGCCACTGTGGAGAAAGCGAGTGAGTTGAATATTGCATCCTGGTTGGAATACCAGTTAGGGTTGGGATCATGTTTGGGTTGGTAAACAAGAGTTTAAAGTGAAATCATTCTACCTTATCCTATGACTTTCTTCATCCAATATAAGGAATAGAATAGTTATAGTCATCTAGAGTGGAGATTTTTTTCTGACAGCAGCAATAAAAGCATAAGATAATAAGAAAATTTTAAGACTATGATTGAAATTATGGACAACAGAATGGGGATGAATAAGAAAGAAACTAAGTTAAAAAACAGACTAGAAGCAAGAAGATTAAAAAAAAAAAAAAAAAAAAAAAGAAGCAAGAAGATTGGTGAATGAAATAGAGACATCAGTGAGGTTGAGGTAGGCTTACTTCGGCCAGCCAGATGGAAGGAGAGGAATTTGTGGTGTTTGGATAACTGATTATGGAACTAATGTATTAGAGTTAGAAAGCTCTGAGAAGATAACTGGACCTGTGGAGACTGAAACTTCAGAGACCAGAGCTTAAAATGGAGATTGGAGTCCCTCGGGAAGAAGGCAAGCTTGGAGTGATGACGAAGACTATGAGCCAGATGCCAAGGTCTTTGTCAGAGTAAGGTGAGTAATGAGGAAGCCTATGGGACACCAACAAGGAAGAAGGAAGGAGAGAAAATGACTCTCACATGAACAGGGTTTGTGGGTTGTTTTAGTTTTGTTTTGTTACAAGAGCGTTTTGTTTATAAGGAGCATTTATCACCTGGGAGACACAGTGAGGAGTAAGGATTTTGCTTAAATATAAAATATGATTATTTTGAAGATTTGGATTTTATATGAGTGTGAGGAGTGCCTTTGGAATGTTTTTAGCAGCAGAATAATATGTCTGGCTTTTATTTTAAAATAATCAAGTCAACTTCCATGAAATATCATGGAAATATCAACTACAGTTGAAATATCAACTACAGTGGACAAATGTGGAAGTAGAAAGACTAATTAGGAACATATATTAATGGAGATGGAAAAAATGGTGGCTTGTACTAGGGTGGCAGCTGTGGCAATAGTAAAAAAGTGGTTATATTCTGGAGATTTCAGTGTTTCATTTCCTTTATGAACAGTCCTAGGTCATGGCAAAATCACTTGATGATCTTCCCCTAAGCGAAGTCTTTACCCACATTCTAAAGGCAGTTTCAAACCAGTACAAGATCTCTTCATCTCCGTGATGCAGTTTGTATTATGTCAATTGCTCACAGTCCACCTTCCAATCTGGACTCCATGGGAAGGCAAGCTTCAGGCTCAGAGTCCAAAAATAAAGTAAGTAGCTGTGATAGATTCCTAAGAGGAAGACTCTGGCAAGGACCTCTTCCTCTGTCCAGCTTCCCAGTGATTAGGCTGCAACTCATGAAGGTCTGAATGAGTACTAGATGTGCTGTATTCAGCATATCACAAGGACTAGTCAGTTCAACTAGAATTCTCTTATAAGTATGTAGCACTTTAGCAAGAGTATTCTCGTTGGATGATTTGCATTCCAAATTATCCAACACAAAGGTACTCTTGGGCAGGTGAACAAAGGTGCCCTTACCCTTGGGCTCAGCAATCAATTTGTACTAACATTTATGGTGAGATTCCTTGGGAATCTTCAGGATTAAAGCCTGGCAATGCCAGCTTCTTCCCTGCCTTCTTCTCAGCTTGAGCCTTACTACGTTTTTCCTTCTGATGACCTTCCTCTTTCCATGGGAACTCCTTTTTAGACTAACTTTTTGCAAACCTTTTAGCATCAATTAAGCCATAGTGTAATATGTGATTAGATTTTTTATAAGTAAAATTTAATATTTGGAAGTTACAACTTCCTCAAGACAGTCCAGAATTGGGGTTGGCAGTTGTAGGGAAAGAACCAGTGGTTGATATTGGAAAGGCCTGTGGAAAGGAGGCTTTGGGAACTACTTGTTGAGGCACAATGGGATGCAGCTGATGGTGATGACCGCTAATGAGTAATTTTCACCTACCAGGAATGCCCTAGTCCTCAAGTGGGCCTCCAGCAGACCTAACAACCCAATCTTCCTTTGCACTTTCTGAGGTCTGTGTATTAAGGTTCAGGGGAGTCAGGGGCTGGGGGCCAGTACTTCTGCAAACAAAACACAGCTGCTCATTGCTTAGTTACTATCTCAGCTAGTAGACCTGGTCTTCACTCTCAACCACTCAGAATTCACTACTTCCAAATATTGTAATAATCTGGGAGGAAACTTGCAGAAAAATTCAGGTGGAGGGGGAATGTGGCCATGCTAAGAACCTCAAGAACCTCACATTACTGAATGGTGGTGAAATCCTTGGGGCTTATGGCTTGTTTCAGGATTTGTGCACAGGACCCAGCTACCATGAATCTACAGGTCAGGGGGCCCAGCTGGAAAAGTTTAGAATGCAAACATAGAACATGTTCAAGGATTGAATGTAGAGTTTCTGAGAGAGAAAGAAATCAGAGAGAATACTTAGATTTTGGGTCTCTTTCAGATAAGTCTTTTTATTTTTAAAAAATTTTAAAAAGACTATTTACTTATTCATAAGAAACAGAGAGAGAGGCAGAGACAGAGGCAGAGGGAGAAGCAGGCTCCCTGCAGGGAGCCCAATGTGGGACTCGATCCCAGATCCCCGGATCACTCCCTGAGCTGAAGGCAGACATGCAACTGCTGAGCCACCCAGGTGTCCCTCAGCTAAATCTTTTTTTAATGTACTACTTTTATCTCCTAAAATGAAGCATCTCTGTATTCGCTGAAGGATGTGTTTGTGGGTTAGTTAAGGTCTGGGGTCTGGCAGCAACAGGAACTCATAAATTCTCCAGGGAGACATTTCTAGGAATTAACTAGTTCTCTATTTTCTTGTCTAGAAAACTCACTTCATAAGCCTTTTAAAATTAACACATAAGCTTATAAAAAAAGAGTAAAACTTTGAGACTGATTGCCCTTCACCCACTACTGATTCCTCATTGCAGTACAAATGTCAAATGTGCCTTTTAATCTTTCCCAGTAAATGGAAATTGTATTTTGGGAACTCTTGGTACAAGTTAATGAGATTTAGGTTGGTATGATCTGTGAGTCCTAATTGAAGAGTGATTGAAGTCTTGTGGTTTCCTTTTGCATGAACAATGAGATAGAAAAAAAAAATCATCAACTGGTATGGAGTTTGATGATACTTAAAAAATGTAAGTGGCTAGCATTGTTATGTTTGCTCTCTTTAAAAAAATTATTTAAATTCAATTTACCAACATACAGTGGAATACCCAGTGCTCATCACATCTCATGCCCTCCTTAATGCCCTTTATGCAGTTACCCTATTCCCCTACTCCCCTCCCCTTCTGCAACTCTTTTTTGTTTCCCAGGGTCAGGAGTCTCACGGTTTGTCTTCTTCTCTAATTTTTCCCCACTCAGTTCCCCCTCCTTCCCTTATGGTCCCTTTCCCTATTTCTTATATTCCACCTATGAGTGAAACCATATGATAGTTGTCTTTCTCCAATTGACTTACTTCACTCAGCATAATACCCTCCAGCTCCATCCATGTCGAGGCAAATGGTGGGTATTCGTCTTTTCTGATGGCTGAGTAATATTCCATTGTATGTATATACCACATCTTCTTTATCCACTCATCTATTGAAGGACACCATGGCTTCTTCCACACTTTGGCTATTGTGGACATTACTGCTATGAATATTGGGGTACAGGTATCCCGGTGTTTTACGACATCTGTATCTTTGGGGTAAATACCCAGTAGTGCAATTGCTGGGTCATAGGGTAGCCCTGTTTTTAAATTTTTGAGGAACCTCCACACTGTTTTCCAGAGTGGCTGCACCAGCTTTCATTCCCACCAGCAGTGCAAGAGGGTTCTCTTTTTCTCCACAGCCTCACTCTGTTTGCTCACTTAAAGACTAAATGTTTCTTCACAAATTACTTCATATGGACAGTTTCTCCAACTTCTCTGTGTGATCATACCTCAAATCCAAATTTTTTAGGACAGGATTTTGGAAAGCTTGGGTAAGGAAGGGACATTTTCAGAAATGAGTAGGCTAGGGATTTGGCTGGAGCTAAGAACTCCACAGCCCCCAGAAAACTACTGACTGTATGAAATCCTTAATGAAACTCTTCTCAGAAGGGTGGGTTTGTTGAAAACTTCCCAGAAGCTATTTGAATAAGAATGAATATTATGATCTTGGAGCTTTTTAAATAAATTCTATATGTTTAAAATTTCCAAGTAAAAGTCATTGTGCAATAAGATGTTTATAATAAAGTGATGCAATTTTGTTAATCGTGTATACTGAAATTTTCAAATGACTATCCTTGATCTACAATAGAGGTTGATGTTCTATGTGAATAAACTTCTGTAAGAAGCCTGGGAATTAAGTGTATATGCTCCTTATAATTATAGAGCAGTGGTGTAAGCTTACAACGTTAAACATAAAAAGAGGGATTCTTGGGGTACCTGGGTGGCTCAGTTGGTTAAGAGTCTGCCTTTGGCTCAGGTCATGATTCTGAAGTCCCTAGATGAAGCCACACATCTGGCTTCCTGTTCAGCAGGGACTCTGCTTCTCTTTCTCCCTCTGCCTCTCCCCCTACTCATGTTCTCTCTGTCTCTCTCACAAATAAATAAATAAAATCTTTAAAAAAAAAGAAAGAAAAGAGATTCTTAAGACTCATAAGAAGGATTGTGGTCTCATAACATCCAAACACAGTGTAGTGCCTTATTACACTTTTAAACTTCATCTAAAAACTATTTCAAGGTTAGCTCATTGATTGCTTGCTATAATTTGAGTGTCTTTTGTTTTTTTAATGAACTCCCAAAGTGCCTTCAAGTAAAGTAGATTTTATTATATTGAAATCATTGACAGTTAACTTCCTTGGTTAAAGTAAAAAAGCATAGTGTAAAAATGAGAGGAGTCTATCTTATTGAGGTGACAAAACCAGGTGAAGAGCAAAGGTAACTATGTATGTCATGGACAGGATTTAACGAAACAATAAAGAACAAATCTATGGATGTTAAAAATAGTTGTTAATACTATTGTGTTAAAGCTCTTTTGAGCTTTCTTGCTCAGTTAATTATCTTCTAAAACATTTGATTCATTTTCAGAAGTGAATTTGAGATACTTAAAAATATTTCCCCTCAAAATTACTTTCCATTTTCCCAGTAATAAGCTGAACATAATTATTGGCGTGATTGTATTATGAATGTAATCACTGTAATTTTATTCTTGTTCATTTATTTATTTTTTTGAAAGATGCACCAGAGTTAAAGAATTGTGATGGTTAATATTCATGTATGGGAAAGGAGGTTGTGGTTACTTAAGAGGGGATATTTTTTATCTGTGCCAAATGCAATTCCTCTCCCTCAGTCATCTTGTTTTCCCCCCAAGTTTAGCTAATCTTTATAACTGACAGGTTAGATATCCAGAGTGTGGATTAGGGATCTTTGTATTGCCTTTTTCCCATTTATCCATTTCACTGGTGGTATTTGTCAACATTGTCCCTATTATGTGCACCTAGAAATCTTTCCTCTGCCATGCTAGTTCTGCTCAGACATTTCCATTTAAGAGATAAAATAACTATACCTGCAATTTTCTTGAAAAATTTAATGAGAATTTATATATAACATATTCTGTGTTATATCTTTCAAACTAAATTATTTCATTACATGTTAACAAAACCTTTGTGAGTTAAATGGAAGGGCTTTTTTTTTTTTCACATTTGTGATGTATTATAGAATGGCTTTGGAGCTAGTTTAATTTACAGGTGGTTAACTTCATTTATCCAGGTATATGTTTCAACAAATAATGTACTTTGAATATTGGATCCCAGAAGAGACAGAGAAAACAATAAGCCTCCATCTTCTACCTCCTTATGCTGGGATCTCTTCTGATCTGGACCTTCTTTCTCTGAGTGGACAGTGCCGGGGGTGGATAGGACAATGATGGTTGTTGCAGAATACCATTTGCTCTCTTTTCCCCCCATTTTCAGTTAATTTGCATTTGTGACAATTGTAAATGGAGTTTCAAAATTCTCTCTTCTTTCAGAGCCCTCTACTGAGCAACTAACTGTACCCGCTGAGCATTTGTATGGGAAGTGAGCAATACACAGGACTTTATGAAAAGCATGTGATTACTCTTCATTGCTTTATATCTTCCTCCACATCCAATGGCAGGAAGGAAGGTTCAGTGAAGTTTGGCTCCTCTCTGCCAGTCTAACTTAGAGATAAGCTTAGCAATACTAAAACTCAGAATATTTCTTTGGGAAGTCATTTTGAATAGTTCAAAAATATTTTTTTAATACATCCTGAGCCAAAAATGTGTTCTGCACCCTGAGTATCAGCTTAGCTTGGATTTATATTTTTTCAAGGGAAGAAAAAATAAGCTTCCTTCAAGGAAAGCCTTATTATATAGGCTGATACAGTTTACCCTTAGATTTCAATGAAGATAAGGTAATCACAAACATGAGAAGCATCCAGAATCAAAACAAAACCTAAATCGGTCCATCAGGTGCTTGTGCTCATGCTATGAAATCATACCTGGTTCTTGGTACCTCCTGTGAAAATACTGATGAAGCAGCTATAGCCAAAGGGCAGGGATAGGAATGTTTGGCTAGTACATAGTAATATAATATAATTAACATAGAATTCCACCAGAATATATGCTTCATGTGGGCAAAAAATTTGCTTTGATGCTATATCCCCATTGCCCAGACCCTCAATAAATATTTGTTGAATGAATAAATGCCTTTGAAAGTGTGAACTTTGCATTCAGACAAGACCAAGTTTTAGCTATGGTAAAGTATTTTGATTTCTATGAATCTCAATGTCCTTGCCCTTTAAAATGAAGATAATCATGTCTACTTTACAGAGTTGTGGTGAAAATGAAATATGACATACTTAAAGTGCCTAGTGCAGTGTCAGGGATTCGACTGGCGTTTAATGGGAAGAGAGGCGTGCACAGAAAAAACGGCTGAAAAACGAGCAGCTCGGACATCAGCTGCTCCTATTTTCTTAAGGTATAAGTGTGTGCATTTTTGTTTCTTTGTTAATTTAGGTTTTTCTTCTTTGGGAGATTTTATGTAGTGGTATATACTGTTTCTTCAAAGGAATTCCATGTATTATAATTTCAGTGAATTCTATTAATAAGCATTTATAAAAATAGAGGGATCAGTATTAAGTTTAATTTGAAGGATACCATTCCTTACAAGCAGAGTTTCCAATCTTAGGTTAAGCCTGAGGTTCCTTGACCATTCACAAAGCTCTATAAAGTCACATCTGTCACACTTTGATATTGTGAAGAGGCAAATGCACTACTGGTAATTTTTGTCATGAGCTTGTTGTCAAAAACTGACCTCTGTGCTCCAGAGCCAAAATAGTAACATAAAGGCAAGAGTTTGAGTATAAAGAGGAACAATACCTTTATTGTTTTGCCAGGCAAAGGCTACGGCAGCCTAAGGCCTTTAAAACTGCAAGCCTGCCCAGAGGAAGGGGCTGAGGGGGATTATAAAGAATATGAGATCTAGCCAGTTTTGACAGGAATTATGTATGTGTTGCTAGCCTCATTCATCTTGTCTTCAAGGTGGAATGGGATTCCTGAAACAAAAGGCTAAGAAGGGAGGAGGGGAGGTTTGCAGAAGAGAGACGAAAGCTTACTTAGTTTAAAATCGAGCTTTGCTGAAGCATTACTGCAGCCATTTTGACTTTTGTTCAACTTCATGCTTTTACGCCATTTCAAGCTGAGTATGGCAAATTGGCACGATTGTATTGGCTGTTTGATATGTTTCAGATAATGCCAAGTAAACATGAACAAAGGGGGATTGAACAAAGGGAGAAAAAGTAGCTTGTAGAGATTGCTGGATGGGAGGGGAAGACCTTGAAATGACAAAAATAGGAGAGAGAAAAGAGAACGAGTCTTGTTTCAGCTTTGCTAGGTTGCGTGCTCGCCCATTCCAATGACCTAAAATCTATCTCTTGTGAATTTCAAAGTCGACAGGTGGAAATCACCCTTATACAAGGAGGTTAATTTTGACACTATCACATTTCACCTTGAACAAATTCACCAGCCCTGTAAAATGCTTCATTTTTGGGAGATTATCATCCTAAACGTTCCTATCTTTTATCAAAACTTAGAAAATTTCAGTCTCCCTTTGTCTCCACGATACTATTTCTGAGTTTTTAAAGCTTATTAAATTTCCTTCAGAATCTTTCTTTGATCTCTGCATTCTGATGACAGCACTACATTGAAGTGCTAGCTATTCAGTAATAGCTAGTAACTTCTGTACTTTCTAAAAAGCAGCCCTCCACCCCCCATGATAGTAGCAACTGTCCCATCAAAGATCATGGCTTTATGTTCCCCACAACCCTCTGTGGTGTTTCTCCAAGCCCCGTAGGAACCCAAGACTCTCATCATTCTGGGCCGTCTCCCTTTCCTGCTCTGGAGTTCTTAATATCTATAACTCTTGCTTTTCTAAATGGTTTTGCCTCTTGTTTCTGCATATGTATCCAATTTCTATTTCTGAACATATTTTTATATTTTATATTTTATTTTTTTTTAAGATTTTATTTATCCATTCATGAGAGACACACACAGAGAGAGGCACAGAGACACAGGCAGAGGGAGAAGCAGGCTCCATTCAGGGAGCCCAATGTGGGACTCGTTCCCGGGTCTCCAGGATCATGCCCTAGGCTGAAGATGGTGCTAAACCGCTGAGCCACCTGGGCTGCCTTGAATATATTTGTAAACTGGACTTATAGTTGGTACTGTCACCTGAACCAGCACCCTTAGGGGCCCACTGAAGACCAGCATGCCCTCTGCTATTCATCAGGTCTCTACCAAACCTGGTCTTTTCTCCTACTTTAAATTCCCTTGGTTTTATTTAGGCTTCCTTACTCTGGTGGCAGCAGTTATGTCACTTCTTGCCAACCTTTTCTTCTGGAATATAGCTGAGAAGCAGGATGATGGGGAAGCCAGGGCTGGATCATCAGTATTTTAAAGCCTGTACACCACAGCTCTGCGTGAACTGAATTAGGCTTGGCCTGGCCCTAGGAACAAATGGCATGTCCATAATGTCTGCAGCCATTCTTCCAGTCTCTATCCCTGCCAATACTAGATGACTTTTTACACATACACCTCATAGTACTGAGAGAACTCAGTACAAGAGCTTTACTCTCTCCATGTGGGACTTTGTCTCCAAGAAATCCACCTCTGCAGGTTGACACTGCTGAGTGATCCAGACTCCCAAATCTCTGCTATGTACCTGAGTCTGCCTGTTAAATACAACCCAATAAAATTGCCGTTTTTGTAAGTCCAAAGTTGTCAAATTGGTTTCATTTTATGATTCAACAGAGTATATGTGCTGTTTGTAAAGATAAGTGTGTGACTCTTTGTGGGAGCTGTAAGAACTTTTCTGTCTAGAAAAAGAATGGTTGAAAGGGGATGAGTGGCTTCTGTGTCCTCTGAAACCCACTTTGGTTCTGACTTGAGCTTCAAAAGCAGGCAAGGGACAGTGAGTCTCTTTAAAAAAAGACTTAGCATTAATATTGGAACATGTTATGGTTTCAGAAACATTGCTATGTGACCTTGCCTTGACAATCTAGAAGAAGATTAGTAGATTTAGATACACAAATATTGGAAACTGTTGGTGACCAAAATAAGCAAACCTGGGAAATACATTTATATATATTATTAATTTATAAAGAGAATACATGAGTCAATAATAAAAAACATAATTGCCTAATGGCCCATAAGCACCTAAAATTATTTAATTTGTTCAGTAATCCAAGAAACATTAAAACCAAACAATTTTTTCCCTTGCCTTTATTTTGGGTTCTTTTCTTTTTTTTCATCCTTATTGGAGTATAAATGACATACAATAAATTGTATGTATTTGGAGTATACAATGGATGAATTTTGACATATGTATGTAACTGAAACAACATTATAATTGAGCAAAGGAACCTGTTATCCCCAAAGTCTCCCCTTTGCAATTTCTCCTTAAACTTTCACAAACCAAACCAATGTGAAAAAAATTAAAAATATCGATAAGAACTAGTATTGGTGAAAGTGTCAGGAAACAGGCCATTTCATACACTGTCAGTGAGACTATACATTGATATAACCATTTGGAGAAAAATCTGGAAATATTTAACAAAAACTTTTAAATTGTATATTTTAAATACATCCCCTTTGACCCAGCAAGTCAATGTAGGAATTTATGAAGGGGATGTATATTTCTTACAGTAGCAAAAAGAAATGTGGAAAATAATTGTGCTTTAAAAATGGATTGGTTAAATAAATGAGGAAAAATATACATGCAGTGAAAATATATACATTAAAGAAGGTAGAATTTATGAATAGACTCCAAAGCATTTTAATAATATAATAAGTAAATGAAACAGAATGAAAGACATTGCTTACAAAGAATTTAGTTTTTGTAAGAAAATTTTTATGGATGGGAAAATGAAATGTCTGAAAGATATAAAAGAAACCGTTAGTGATTATTTCTAGGTGGAGACATGAAGGATGACTCTATTTTTATTCTTTAGAAATAGAACTTCTGTATTGCATGAACATTTCAAATTTTGAACATTACTTTATTTGAAAAGTGATAAAGCTATTTTTGTTTCAAATGAGAAAATCTTAAAAGTCAGCCTACGGATGTGAGAGAATCATTATAATCTATGAACTGTTATTTTGGAATATTTGCATGGATTTACATTCTTTTTGATTTCATTACTTAATAGTTCTGTTGGTGAATAACATGGTGTTGGTGGATTATTTTTTTCTCCAGACACAGATCTAATTAAAAAGTTACCCACAACACAGCTTATTGCAAGCAGCCCATTTAGACTAGGCAATTACACAATTAAAGTGATTAGTTGCAATTATACCTAAATTTCCAATTTAAGGATTAATTTCTATGTAATGTGTAGTTACCAGTACATACTAATGTACTAATGTGTAGTGCCAGTACATACTAATGTTTAACTTTTAAAAACTCAACTGAAGAACCTTCTATTTACTATTACCTGCCACTTACTATATATTTACAGTAGTCTGGAATCTATGATACCTAAATTCTATCAATGAATTAAGTACATTTAAGTTAACTTACCATTCTTCTAAATGGAAAAATACAGCATTATCCTTCTGTTACTTTCTGTGTCAATGAAATGCTGAAACAAACCATTTGTCTTTCCTGTCGGAGCTGTTATGAAAATAGCTGCTAAAGAAGTTTGTATGATTTTAAAATTCAGTGATCTACTCATTTTTCTTCCCATCTTTAAGTTAAAAATAGAGATAAAATATTGCCTTGCTTTTATTCAATTTTTTAAATACTTAATTTTTTTGTTTGTTTAAAGATTTATTTATTTATTCATGAGAGACACACAGAGAGAGACAGAGACACAGGCAGAGAGAGAAGCAGGCTCACCATGGGAAGCCTGATGTGGGACTCAATCCTGGGATATGGGATCACACCCTGAGCCAAAGGTAGACACTCAACCGCTGAGCCACCCAGGCGTCCCAAGGTTTATTTATTTATTTGAGAGAGAGAATCTCAAGCAAACTCCTCCTGTCCCCTGCCCAAGCAGAGCATATAGCCAGATGTAGGGGCTCAATCTCTCAACCCTGAGATCACCATTTGAGCTGAAAGCAAAAGTTGTATGCTAACCAGCTGTCACCACCCAGGTCCCCCTTGCCTTGCTTTTTATTTTTTATTTTATTTTTTATTTTTTTTGTTTTTCTTTTGCCTTGCTTTTTAAAAAGATTTCTTTGTAGAAGAATACATACACATTGGATTTTTTTAAAACTGTTATTAAGTCATCCTTTTTTTTTCTTTGGCCGAGGTGGACAGCAGAAGATATGCTGTAAGAATATGTTGCAAACTTTAAACGGGTGTGATCAGAAATAGTAGTAGACCAATCAGTAATGGTACTCTCCTTAGTGATGAGTGTGCTGAGCTGGCAGGAGCCTCAAGAGGGTGTGGTCACTTGTTAAAATTGTGTTCCTAATCTGCTGGTGATGTAAAAGGACGTTAGAGCCTTCAGGTAATTGTATTATGATGTGACTTTGGGAAGCATCAATCATGGCAGGTTAACTAGCAATGATTTCTATACCTGCTATTCGGGTATAGAAAGCTAGTTGAAGGGAAGGACTGGCTATTTTTTATGTTATCCCCAGCACCTGGTGGAGTACCCATGTATTATAAACAAAATTGGTTGGGTAAAGAATGAAAGAATTTGGCAAAATCATAATTAGTAATTTGAGTCTTCTGTTTATGCTAAGTAATTCTTTGAACTCTTCCTGAAGACTTAAAAGCAGTCAAATCTGAAGTTCAGAAGACAAAGGAACACTTTGTTTGACATCATTAAAGAAATGAGATGAATAACAGCATTTTCCGGGTAATGAAAGTTTTCCTCTTTGAGGTTTGACTATTTTGGTGGAAATATTTCTAAGATCTAGGCCACACTTCCTTACTTTAGTAAAAATATTTTTGAAGGATTAAAATTTTTTTTAATCTGGAAGTTGCCATTTCAAATCCATTATTGTATTGTGCCTTTTGGGTCTTGTACTTATAAGTAATAATTCCTATTCTTCATTTGAGTCTCAGTTTGGACTTATTCACTTCTGGAAGCCTTCTTTAAAACACCCCAAATGTGGGTCTCTGACAACATCTGTATCATTTATACTTCTCATGTCATAACTCACCCTTCTTGATTATAATCCTCTGCTTTAATGATTTTTCTAATATTTTATAGTCTCCATGATTGGAGGGATCTTCATGGTCTTATTTACATGGAACGTGGCTGGTATGTAATAGGCAGTAAGTAAATGTAGTGGATCTGAATACTACCACATTTAGTGTAAGAATGTCACATTTCATTATTTTTAGCAATAAGATAACTCTGCTTTGAGTTACTTTCTTCCCATTTCTGGGTGACAAGACATCCAATCTGAGTCACAAATGGAGTTTCCTCCCTTTATCTCTGGTCATGCAATAATAATAAGAATCTTAACTTTATGCAAAATATTAGGAAAGAGCACAGTGGTCTCCAGTCTCCCCTGGTCATCTTGAATATATACATTTTCCAAGCTCTCAAAATACTTCAGAATACTTCTTTGCCAAACTTGGGCATGAATTTTTTGTGAAATTTCATGCCCAACTCTCCTAGATGTACTATGCAGCCCCCTCACCCCAATTCCTTCACCTTCTTAGGAAAAGTAAAAAAATGCTAAATAAGCCTTTTGCTAGTCTCACAATTTAAGAAAGTTGCCTCAAGGACCTGTGAAGGGGCACCTGGGCGGCTCAGTGGTTGTGTATCTGCCTTTGGCTCAGGTCATGATCCCAGAGTCCTGAAACTGAGTTCTGCATCAAGCTCCTTGTGGGGAGCCTGCTTCTCCCTCTGCCTCTCTCTCTCTCATGAATAAATAAATAAAACCTTTTTTTAAAAAAATAAAAGCACGCAGTGAAAAACCATCCTTCAGAAATGCAATCATCAAGGAAATAACACCCTATCTCACATTCTCCTGGGAAATTATGAGCCTAACTTCAGCTGTCACCTGACTCCAAATTGCAAACCCCACTTCCAGTCTTAAAGATATGAGAAAATTAGCAATTTTACCTTGAAAACATGGATGTCATGGGCTGTATCCACTTACTTATATAAAAGGGTACGATTTTTTTCTATCTTTGCGATCTCTTTAGCAGATTGCCTGTGA
Source organism: Vulpes vulpes (assembly GCF_048418805.1). Classification (NCBI taxonomy): domain Eukaryota; kingdom Metazoa; phylum Chordata; class Mammalia; order Carnivora; family Canidae; genus Vulpes; species Vulpes vulpes. The sequence goes on along the minus strand of NC_132780.1, from coordinate 183,802,599 downwards.
TGATATCACATGCAGGTTAAAGTTTATTCAGTAATAAAGTTATTTTCTTTTTCTTCTATCTTTGTAGAGAGGCGTTCTGAGTTGGGAAGAGATTTTGTTTTTAATTATATTTCCCCAACACTTGGAACACTCTACGGTCTCTGATTCCAGCTATATGTGAGATACTCCAACAATCAATCCTTTGCCCAGTCTCAGAGTAAATGAGTACATTACCCTCCTTCCTGTTGGCACCTGCAAACTTCAGAGTTTTGCCATGTAGCATAAAAGCCCCCGGTCAGATGAGCATTGCAAAGGCTTGAATAGGAAGTGATGAAGGCATTTGATTTTGAGAACAAAATTCATATCCATATGACATTAAGAAGAGAGTGGAAGAAAGTGGAGTTTGTGTTGAGAATTACTCTTTTAAGGACAAATAAAAATTAAAAATAAGGATGCCTGGGTGGCTCAGCAGTTGAGTGTCTGCCTTTGGCTCAGGACGTGATCCTGGAATCCCGGGATTGGATCCCATATCGGGCTCCCTGCATGGAGCCTGCTTCTCTCTCTGTGTCTCTGCCTCTCAATCTACGTCTCTCATGAATGAATAAAGTCTTTAAAAAAGAAAAAATAAATAAAAATAAGAAGTGTAATTCTATTGTAAATGAGTGTAATTCTATGTAAAAGAAACTTCTCCCTCATACTTTTTCTTGGAGCATTTACTTTAAAAAATTGTATGTACTTTTTCCTCTCTTTGAAATGTGTGTAAATGTATATATATACATCCGTTTGAAGACTACATAGGCTTTTTGTTAGCTTTATGACTCAGGAATGTCTTTCTCAAGGCTCTAGGAGCCATCGCTTTCAAATATAAATACCAAGCTCCTCTCTAGTTTCCGTGGGAGGTAGGAGCCCAACTTCAGTGGGCTGCAAAACTATCTCCTGTCATTAGGATATGAAAAGTTTGTTTCTTCTGGATATAGTGTTTTCCTTTTCTGCTACCTTTGTGGAGAGGATTTCTGGGTCAGGAGATTTTTTTTGATGCGGGGAGAGGTAGAGGGCAAGGGAGAGAGAGAGAATCTTAAGCAGGCCCCACGCCCATCATGGGGCCGACTTGGGGCTTGATCTCATGACCCTGAGATCATGACCTGAGCCAAAAATCACGAATTGGATGCTTAAGTGACTGAGCCACCTGGGCACTCCAGGAGATTTGGTTTTTTATTATATTTCCCTAGCACTGTCAAATAAGGCCCTGTTACCCACATACAGTGGACCCTGAGTAAATATTTTATTTTTATTTGTAATGGCCAACTATATTCTACCTTCTGAACATCCTCACTGGAAATTTGTACACTTCTTAGACATCTGGGTCACCTGCTTTCTGATAAATAATTTGTCTTATACTGTAATTAGGCCACCACTAATGATCAATGCAAGACCAGATGGTAGACAGAAAATTTTTATTTTATATTATTGATGCAATCTTTTTTTTAAGTCAATGGTTTTATTTACTCCAAGGATATTGTAGATGTGTGAATACAAATGGAATTTTGAGAAGCAGGACAGTGGCAGTAGTGGGAATTTAAATGGCTCTTTACTGCTTGAAAATTACTGTATCATTTGCAGGGTAGGAAATGGATCTTGGCTTGTTTACATCCAATTAAGACTCATAGTACCCCAGCACAGTGATTTCTTTGAAAATGTAATTCAAATATTTTATGAGTGAGCGATCATTAAAAATATAGTAGGAATTAATTTGCATAATTAACTACATAATTTAACTCAATCTTCCCCCAGTCAAAGATATATTATCCACAATGTGAGTTTGTTGGAGGAGGAGGCAAGAGGAGTTGTGTGATGATGACGCTAGGTTAGTATTGACATCCAAAAAATAATCTTCCAGACTGAGCTGCAGTGGTCAGAAGAAGTGGCTGTTCTCCAGGGGCTCTTCCACTTGTTTTAAGAAGCCAGCTTTGCCTAGGTTTATATGTCTTCTTTGTTTTTTCCAAGCTTTCTAAGATCTCAGAAAGCTCCTGCTAAAGTCTGGAAAAATGTCAAAAAGAAGGATACCTGAGTAAATCAGAGCTTGATGTATAGAGAGCCCCACCATCAACTCTTCCTTTCGCTCATTTGAGAGTTAGTGTAAAAACATGCCCTCAGTGGCTTTCAAAAGATAGCAGGAAGACACGAAGTCATTCACTCACAGAGCAGAATGAGACCACGCTGGAGCCCAGTAACCTCTTTCCTGTGATGTGTTATTTGAATTCCTGATTATGTTTAGCTTTGAATGGTTATTCAAAGAACAGGTTATTGTTTTGATCACTAGACTCTCCTCTTCTGGATGACAGAAGGATTATCACATCCTCTTGCTATGGAGCCCTAACTGACTGTTCTCATTTGAGGACCTATGTGAACTAGGACATTTTGTGCTTAAGTGGGCTCTCAGACACTTTAATTATTATTTTGACCACTCGAAGCTTCCAGCTGAGTAATAGTCACTGCAACAGCAAGTAACCACTAAGGAATTGCGAGAGTCTGGTCTTGAAATGAACTGTGTTCCTGCCGCGAGGCTCAGAATGTCATAAGGTGATGGCCAATAGAATTCCAATTATCTCTGAATATTTCATCCATATTTCTTACTCAGAGAAAGACATCACTACACTTTTTAGACAAATGGGGAAGGGGTGGAAAGGAATAGAAGGCAAAAATAAAAATGAAGTCTGGTCTGATAGATGAGGGCTAGAAAGGGAATGTATTTGTGATTTCTTTCTTTTTTTTTTTTTTTTTACCCCAAGGCTATTGAGGAATAGAATCTCTATCATTTTAAACTCATGTTGATTGTTGCAGACAATAGTTTTGCAAATCTACTTTACAGCCCATCCCCATTGTTTTCATTAGTGTTGGAACTAGAGATGAACTCCATCAGGGCCTCCTGACAACAATCAACATAGTATTTGAACATGTTCTCAGAGGGGTGTGTTGTCACTGTTTTCAGATATTTACAGGAATGGCTCTTTATCAGTTCATTCACAGAATCTACCTTAAGAGCTTGTTTCTTGGCTTGCAGATATCATGCACAGTTGTCAACAGGCAGCATGAAATGCAGCCAGGCAACCAAGAGCACAGGTTCTTAGAAAGGTACTTAGCTTTACTCATCTTCTTTCTTTACAGGGGTTTTTGTTCCTGAATACAACTTCATTCAAACCGTGAAGAAACAAGTCAGGGAAAATTTGAAATGTCTAGTAGCCTCATTTAAATTACAATCCACTGTTTAATGCCTATGACTGTCGTTTAAAAAGAGACACTTAGCTTTTATATTTCTAAATAAAAGCAAAATGTTTCATCAATGACTCAGACTATAAAGCTAAATAAGTAAAACATTTTGCAACTGTGTAGAAAGAAGGGATGTGATTAATAATAATATAATAATAATAATTGTTGTTGTTGCTGTTGTTCGAAATAGTGTTTTCCCAGGTAGGTCAGAATTTTGCTATAATACCTGTCAATGAGGGGATGAGCATTTCTCTTTGGCCCATGTTTTCTTAAGACCTTAAACTTGGTTTCTAGAACTTGCTGATTATCTGACTTTCCTAAAGTTTCTTTATTACATTTTTATCCACCTTTATTTGCTTTCTGCCATCTCTTCTTATTTTTTGTTTTGTTTTGTTTTGTTTTTGAGAGAGAGAGAGACAACAAGTGGGGAGGGGTAGGAGAAGGAGCAAGAATCCCAAGCAGGCACCACACTCTGTGCAGAGCCTGATGCAGGGCTCAATCCCACAGCCCCAAGATCATGACCTGAGACAAAAATCAAGGTTTCAGACCTTCAACCAACTGAGCCACCCAGGCATCCCTCCATGCTTATTATTTTTAATGTATGTAATGCCCCTTACTAGCAATGTAATTCCCTTTTCTCATTACTAAAATAAAACAAAAAAAAAGCAAAATAAATGAGTCAGACACAAAAAACTTTATTGCAATTTCTGCTGCATCTCTCACGAACTTCAATTCAACTCCTATAAGGAAGTGTTTCCTGCCATGACAGTTAACTGAAGTAAGGAGCATGGGGGATTCACAAGACTCTGATCTTCAGTGGTTTGCAGGACACCTATGGTCTTTTTTTTTTTTTTAAGATTTTTATTTATTTATTCATGACACACACACACACACACACACACACACACACAGAGAGAGAGAGAGAGAGAGAGAGAGGAGAGAGAGACAGGCAGAGGAAGAAGCAGGCTCCATGCAGGGAGCCTGATGTGGGACTCGATCCCAGGACTCCAGGATCACACCCTGGGCCAAAGGCAGATGCTCAACCGCTGAGCCACCCAGGGGCCCCCCTCAATGAGGTTTCAAATGAAAGGACATAGGACCCTCAGAAGGCATCAGGAGAAGCTAGTGCGCTGGCTGCCGTGGCAGGGTTCCTCCGTGTGTATCTCTTTGGTGAACTAATTAGAAAGTGGCCGTCAGCCTTGAAGGATTAAAAACCTCATTTGTTAGTATCCCTAGACTAGATCCATTTTATAGGGATGGTTGTGTAGTAAAAGCTTAGATGAGAGAAATATAACCAATAATTCCTATTTACTAAGTTGTATGGTGAATTAAAGAGTCAAATACCCTAGAATATTCCTGTCAGCAAGCTTGGCACATTCTCCCATATGGTCGAGGCACCTGCCAGGGGCAGGGACAAGGTGTCCAGCCAGAATATGGTCAACAGGAGAGGGCTACTCTGTACTTTATGCTTCTAAACTCACTATGGCTGTTCTCTAGCACTCAAGAATAGGTCAAAGAGGAGGAAATGGATGCTTTTAGCTAATCCCTGGAGCAGGACCTGGTGGGAAGTGGAGGGGCTACAGAGCTTCATCAGCACATGCTCATGCCAGTCTGGATAAAAATCTGGGCCAGGCTCGTCTATACATTCTGTCTCAGATTAACAAGACATAGCAGTGGGTACCTTGGTGATTTCAGCTGTTGTTTTTCTCTTGAGTCATGCTATGGCAACTGGTGAAAATCCTAGGGTCCCCCTCTATTGTCCTTCTTCACTGTTCTCTTGTATAATATCTCCTGTTTCCTATATTCCACATCTTCTCTTTTTGGCTTTTCTTTCTCATTGTAGTAAAGTACATTCTTAAGACTTCTTTTTTTTAAAATTTTTATTTATTTATGATAGTCACAGAGAGAGAGAGAGAGAGAGAGGCAGAGACACAGGCAGAAGGAGAAGCAGGCTCCATGCACCGGGAGCCCGACATGGGATTCGATCCCGGGTCTCCAGGATCGCGCCCTGGGCCAAAGGCAGGCGCCAAACTGCTGCGCCACCCAGGGATTTCAAGACTTCTTAAAAATTGGGTCATGAGTGACAAATATTTTGATACCAAGAATGTATAAAAATATTTTTATTCTGCCTTCATACTTGATAGCTTGATGTCACCTAGCATTCTAGTTTGGAAATTCTTTGCCTTCAGAACTCTGTAGGTGTTGATCTCTTGCTCCTGGTGTTGCTGTTGAGAACTTCAGATTCACTTGATTCCTCATTTTTTTTGTATGTGACCTTTTTATCACCTTTTCTTCCCTAGATGCTTATAAAATCTCCTCTTTGTTTTCGTTCAGGATCCGGAAACTGTACATTGATATTCCTTAGCATGGCTCTGTTTCCTCTGGGGTCCTTCCCATGTGGCCAGTTACGTTCTTTAGTTTTATGAACTTAAATTATTTCGTGCCTTCCATTTTTCTCTTACTCTTTCTTTCATGGAAAGACAAGTGCTTCAATTTTCTTATATTTTTATTTTCCATTCAAAACATTTGAATATATTCAAATTATCTTCTAACCTTTCCATGGTGTTTTTTTTTTTTAAACTTCCGCTATGGTATTTTAAAATTCCAAGGTCATCTATTTCTATTTCTTTCCTCTTTAAAGTCTTCCTGGTCATGTTTCATGGATGCAACATCTATCTTCTTTCTCTGAGGATATCAGTGATAGTTGTCTTGATTTGTTTCTTCCTGGTTGTTCTCTCAGGTTGTTTGTCGAGCTCTCTTGTCCATGTTAGAGACTTTGCTCAGATATCTGGGTATCTTTAACGGTCTACTCAGGATTTAGGGTGAGGGAATAAAAAGGTGATTAGTGGTCCTGAATACATGGGTGGAGTTTTCATATTTGAACCTCAGATTTGACCCTGAGTGAGTCATCTGTTGGAAAACTTTCCTAGGTATTACCTCTGGGAAAGGTCAGCTTCTCTGTCTAGAAAGAAAATGTCAAGTTGCTGGAGTCTTTGGGAGCCCAACAGGACTGGAGCTGGCTCTGCAGTCAGTCTTCAGTGGATTCAGAGTTCCTTGATTTGCCTGCACTCAGCGCTCTTCATCTCCTATCTCTGGCTTTCTTTTCTTTAAACAGTTAGTTATGCTGTAGTTTTAATGCAGTTTGGGAAAAGAGTGAATGAAATAAAATGTAAGCATTCAATCTGCTGTCCTAACCTGGAATGTATGGGAAAGTTTTCAAGTCATCTGTTTCACGAGAAGGCCTATATTAAAGCTACAGTGACAACATTTAAGTACAACATTAGTGTAGTGTTTATTTGGCACGACATCCTATATTTACAGATCAGATAACCGAGGGACAGAAACTTTAAGATTTGCTGAATTAAGAATAATTCAGACTCAGAGAAAGAATTCTAGCATGGCTATTTTATCTTACTGAATGACAAGTAGGGATGCGGCAAAGAAGAAATATGACATACAGAAATAAAATGAGGTATAAAAGACACGAATTCCAAGTATATAAGTTTAAAGTTTTATTTTCGTGACCTTTAGCCTTTATAGTAAGACAAATTTCTACTTACGTGAGGCCTTTCAACAATGCCCTTATTGATATAAGGGGATTTTACTGAAATCTTATATCTAAGAGTGAATTTAAATACAATACGGCATTGGAAAAATAATACTTTGTACAGTTTTTTTGTGGGTATACTTTTACACTGATTTTAAAGTTCTCTTGCTTTGTAGGTTTGTGCCATTGAACTGCTTTCCTGTAAACTTCCCAGGTTTATAAGCAGAAACAAAAGTGTGGCAATAAAAAGGAGTGTAGGGAAAACTGGCAACATACAGCTTTTGTGGGTGGTCGTGTTTTAAAACAGATGGAACACTCAATATTTAAAGTCATGTTTTCCAATGACGAGTAAACATATAAGAGTAAGACAATTACATTTTGAAAATTATGATAACATTCTTTCTAAGGATTTGAATTGCTCTTGAGATAAATCTAGGTTTTGAAACCCTATGAAGAAAGAATTCTACAGTACAGAAAATTTTGTCATTTTGATAGTTCAGTTATAGCCTTTCTGAGAGACAGAATATTGTGCTTTTTAAAATATATAAACATCTTGCTGACCCACACACTCAGGTTCAGGACTCTGGACATCACCAACAATAAATAGCGCCCACCTGACAGAAAAATGAAAGAAGTGATGTAGAGATGTCTGAAAGTGATTTTTTAAAAACAGCAAGCTATTGATGGAAAATTAACATACAAGGTTCCTAAGTAAAAGTAGAAATTATAATTTTGTTATGAAAAGATTTTGTTTGTTTTGCTGTTTTTCTCTATGAATTGTATCATATCTGTAGGAACACCTACCCCAAACAGATTTAGGGAGTTTTCACTTTAAAATGCTAAGATTGCTCGGAGTCTGCTATCACAGCTAAATAAATATAGTAAGAAGACATTTATTCACAATATGTCTGTGCAAATTACTGCCAGCAGTCTCAGTGACCAAGAGTGCACGTGCTCAGAATTGTCTTAAACAAGGAAATGGTTTCTCTCTGTGTAATTTTTAGCTGTAGCCAAGTTCACTTAAAACCTCTTACTATTACCAGTCTGCAGGAAGAAAGGTGCTATTTCCTGTTTCATCTAGCATTCGTTTGAAAAGAGTCTGATTTTTATGGTATAAAAATGATAGCCCTATTATTAAAACTCTCTGGATACACATTAAAGAATTTCAGGAGAGCTGGCATGGAACAGTCAGGGAGGCCAAATCTTTGTGCTTATACCGGTGGGAGGACATTCAAAACAATTACTGCCCTTCAGCTGGAAGCAGGCTTTCATTCTCCAGGTTCTAATCTTTCCTTTGGTCTTTCCCATCCCCAACCTGGCTCTCCCAGTGTGTGATTTCTTTGAAAAGGAATATCTAACTCTAATAATAGATCCTCTACTTTGTTCCAAACTGTGCTCCATGGATAGCACACGTGTCCAGAGAGATGTTAATAGGTATTCTGGGAAGTAAAGAGTTTTAGCTGAAATCAGTTTGGGCTTGCTGCTCTGAGTCTCAGCCTGGAGGGTCACTATGTTGGGCCTCTGTGGCCCTCCAGCCCCGGTTGCTATAGCCAGCTTCACACGGCATCACCCTAGCAGAGCATGACTCTCCTGTCTCTCCTGACCCATTCTGGAAGCTCCAGGAGTCACCTCCTTATAGCATAGGACCCAGAGGATAAAAGTTCCCTTTCTCTCCCTCTCTGCTGGGTTTGCAGTGCTGAGGTGCGTTCTGGATGGCTCTTCAAAGGCTCTTAACCCAGAGCAGTGGCTGGCCCAGTAACAACTCCCACCCCTTGCTGTTGATTCTTTCCATCCTTATTTTACTGTTCCTCTCCCTCCCTCTGGCTCTCTGGGATCACTTCCCAAAAATAAAAGCCCTCATCTCACAGATTCTGCTTTTGACAGGAGAAGAGGGAGGCTGATGCAGTTGCAAAGAACAGGGGTTCTTGAAGTCTCCTGAGACCTCCCACATTTAAAAAAGTAAATAAACCAAAAAAACCAGCAAACAAACAAAAAAGACTACACCAAAGACTTGTTCAGCCCTGTTTCTCGGTTTATAGCAGTGGAATCTTTATTTGTTTGTTTATTACAAACACATTGTTACTGGAGAGAATATCTTCAAAACCAGGGCCAGGATGGACTTCAGGGTGTGTGTCCTGTGCAGGAACATTGGGCCCTGTGCTTGGTTTAAATCCTTGCTGACAACTTTTTGAAATTCCTAGTAATTTATGAAACAAAAGGCTCCATGATTTCATTTTGCACTGGGCTCTGCAAATTATGTAACTGATCCTGACCTGGGGTGGGTCGAAAGAAATTCAGACCATCGATTTCTCCAGGAAACCTTTTGCAATCCTATAGTTCTTGGAGTTGGAAGAACCATGCACTAAAAACTGTGGGTCTTTAACCCTTCCTTTGCTGCTTTTTCCATTATGCAGGTGGGCTAGTGATTGAATCTCTCTGGGCTTCAGTTTCCTTGGCCATGAGTGGAAGATTAGCTCAATGGCTCTCAATTGGCTGCACATTAAAATGTTTGAAGGGCTTTGAGAAATATTAAGTAAGTCAAGATGGGGCTGTGGCAGCAGTATTTATTTTTTCTTTTCTTTTAATTCAAGTTAGTTAGCATATAGTGTACTATAGTTTCAGGGGTAGAATTGAATGATTCGTCATTTGTGTATAACACCCAGTGCTCATCACATCACATGCCCTCTTTCATGCCCATCACTCAGTTACTCATCCCCCCACCTATCTCCCCTCCAATGACCCTCAGTTTGTTCCTAGAATTAAGAGTCTCTTATGGTTTGTCTCCCTCTCTGTTTTTAACCTGTTTTATTTTTCTTTCCCTTCCCCTATGTTCATTAGTTTTGTTTCTTAAATTCCACATATCAGTGAAATCATATGGTATTTGTCTTTTTCTGACAGACTTATTTGGCTTAGCATCATACACTCTAGCTCCATACACATTGCAAATGGAAAGATTTCATCCTTTTTGATGGCTGAGTAATATTCCATTATATATAATATCTATATAATATAATATATATAATAATATATAATATAATATATATATCACATCTTTTTTATCCATTCATCAGCAGTACTTATTTATGTATTTTTAAAGATTTTATTTATTTATTTATGGGAGACACAGAGAGAGAGGCAGAGATGTAGGCAGAGGGAGAAACAGGCTCTCTGTGGGGATCCCAGTGTGGGACTTGATCCTGGGACCCCAGGATCACACCCTGAGCCAAAGACAAATGCTCAACCACTGAGCCTCCTGGGCGTTCCCAGTGCCAGTACTTTAAAATTCACTCCAGTAATTGGGAAAGTCACCCAGGGTTGAGAACCCAAGATAGGACAGGGCCCAAACTTCCAGCTTTTATTCTGTGTGTATAATGTCAGGGACAGGCTCAGGCTATAAAAGCTTCCACAGGTCTCCTTTTATAACATAGAATAAATTATCAAGAGAACGTTGGACATGATTTATAGCATAGTAGTCTTTAGGGAAGAAGGGAAGAAAGCTTACATTTTCACAGGATCTTCTTGTTGGAAAGTATCTTGGGATACTGTTCTCACAACTAATATGAATAGTATTTGTTATACTTTAACTATACACACTAAGACAATAAAAAGTATTGTAGGAAAGGGGAGGAAAGTTCAGAAGAAAGGAAATCCAGATGGCTTTAATATGAAGAATTACTCAAACATGTGATGAAAATAAACAAACAAGAAGCAAGCAAGCAAAGAAAAACAGAACCAAGTATTGGCCCGCCTTCATTTCAAGGACAAAGACATAGCACCACATGAAAGCATCACCAGAACTATATCTGGAGGTTTGCAGGGCTTTGGGGGAATAGCATGATCTTATCTGGGAAAAGAGTAACTGAATCAAAGACAAGGCCTGGGGCACCTGGGTGACTCAGTGGCTGAGCATCTTCCTTTGGCTCAGGTCATGATCCCGGGGTCCTGGGATCGAGTCCTGCATTGGGCTTCCCATGGGGAGCCTGCTTCTCCTTCTGCCTATATATCTGCCTCTCTTTCTGTGTCTCTCATGAATAAACAAATAAAATATTAAAAAAAAAAGACAAGCCCTCAAAGAAAAGGAAAATAATCTTGTAAATATTAATTAAATAGCTGTCTCCACCAGAATATGGGAAAGCTCTGGTATGCAGAATGGACTCAAGAATATTATTTGATGGATAGAAAATATGCATCTGAATCCTTTCCAGGTTTTTCTCTGCTAACGTAGAAGGAAATCATTAGTAATTGGCTGTCTGTTGGAAGTTGAAATCTTTTTAAAACCTAGCTTTTACATTACTAATCTGTGCTTCATCATGTTTTTCCTACATACCAATTATTTTTTAGGGGAAGGAAGAGTCATATCCCTGTCATTTTTCTAACAAAATATGTTGTTTTGTGCTTCCCCTAGGATCACTAAATGCTTGATGAAAGGAAAACCACTTTTATTTATTATAACCCACTAGTGTTAATCTCCTTAAATTCTGAGAGAATCAATGGGAGCTCCATAAAAATACATTTCTACTTTATTCTCTTTAAAAAAAAAATACCATAAGATCAAAACTCCCTGCCTTCCCTTGCTGGTTTCTGCATTAAATGTAGTTCTGCAGGATGTGCGTGTCACTGTGCAGAAGACAGTTACTCAGAGCATCGCATGCCCTCATCAGCCGTCACGATCGCCCTAGCTTTTTATTCTTTCTTTTCGGTCTGTTTCAATCTCAGAAACTTTAGTTCTTCTTTTGAAGCATAATCAGGTCAATGAATTAGATGAGATCAGTTGCAAATCTTCTGTCTTTTTCTGTCTGCCTGATTTGGTAAGAGTCTTCCTCTGTGCCTTGGCCTGTCTCTTGAGCTTTGGGATGAGCTCCTTGCACCCGCAAGTACACTTTCTATGCTAAGCCTAATTTTTGTTTGTTACTATGAAGGCCCAGGAGGGCTTTGTTAAATTAAAGTAAAAGAAATGAGGTTGGCAGTCCTCTGTATCCTCTTGATCGGGAGGATGGACTTTTATTTAGGAATAAATAAATGAGAAAAGAATAGATTACACAGCCTCAGTGTTCATTTTTGTAAAATCTGATGCAGGGACTTCATTGATATGCTGTCGACTCAGGGCACATGTCAGTGGGATGACACGCTGAAATGATTGCATTGTGCTGGGAGAAAATTATTCTGAAGGAATCTAAGGATATTCTGCCGATTCTTCATTCCATGACTTAGCTATATTTCATGTTTTATATTTTTGTAAAACCAACAGGAAAAGAGCAGCATACTACCACTTAAGATTTATGTACCCTGTCTTGCTCTAGCATATGTGTTATATGCCCATCATTATCCTAAATCTTTATAGTATTCATATGCATTTTATAGAGTGAGAAACTGGGGCTCAGAAAGCTTAAATATCTTGCCTGTAGTCGCTGCATCTAGAACTCTCAAGTCTTTTTAGTTAAGTGTTTGCCAGGTTGATCACTCTGCCTTTTAGTTTTTTAGTGTGAGACACGTGTATAGCCCCATGGAGATACTTTTTATACCTATCATACAAAAAAGAGTATAATCATCCTGCCCCTGTTGAATACATTTTTATGGTAAAATATGTAACTGAAAAAGTGTGTTTGTTAGTGAATTTTACAGTGACCAGTAAAGTAACTTAAATGTAAAATCCAATTTCTTGAGTATTTGCTGAAATAAGCTTTAGATACATGTCGTATATAATCTACTTTCTCATTTGTTCCCTTTGGAATCAATACAATGTTTTTTTTTTTTTTTTTTTTTTTTTTTTTTAATAGCATAGGCCTTCATTTGAACTCCCAAATGAGTATCTGTCCCTTACTTCAAGCTTAGCAATTCTTGAGACAACAAAAGATTGTTTCTTATATTTAACAGGCTCATTAGAACAATAAGAATTTCTTACAGCCTTGGAATTTTATGGTAAGGACTAAGATGACCATCTTTTGAAACCACAATAACTTTGATGTGTTTTAAAAGGATAATTATGTAACCTGCACATAAATAATGATTGAGAATGAATTTTACACACATAAAAAGAACATACTTTAGGAGAGTGGCCTAAATAACCAGTTTGGTTATTTAGGGATAAATACGAAATTAATAATGAGTAATGTTTTCATAGGGATAACAACAACAACAAAAAAGTCTAGTCTCTCTCTCCACACACATACACATACACACACATTTTTAAAAGATCCATTCTGGTTTGTTCAGATTTTTGGCACAGGAATAGACTAAGAAAGCAGCATTCTACATGAAGTCATTAACTGGGTGATCCCTGGATCCTAGTCCAAATCCTACCCCTAACCTACACATACCGAAAAAATGTTAGCAGTTACCTTGCACTTCTCAGACCCAGGGACCCTTTTGGATATCCAGCCTCCTTGATCTCTTTAGTGTTTTGCTCTCTGCTCATCTCTTCCTTGGGACATGCTCTCTTTCTCTGGGCCTTGGGGACTCTGATAACTTGTTCTCCTCTTGTTTAGGTCACTGTTTTTTCAGCCTGCTTTATTTCCTGTTCTCTCTACGTAGCTGCACCTCAGTTCAGTCCTGCATCCTTTATTCTTTTTTCTTTTTTACTCATTCTTTCTGCTATCATTCATGCCCTTGACTTCAACTCTCTTCTGGCTTACAGGCAAATAATGCTTTTGAAATAAATGGCTTTCACTGGATTTTCCCTTCTCAGATATTTCTTTTGTATGCCCTGCAGTCCAGTCTCATTAAGGCTAAGTCACGAGGCCAAAGCTTATTGCTGTAAGGAAGGAAACAAAAGATACTGTCTACAACCAAAAATCCATTGGTTGGCTTTGAATTTCAAATCTGACACTCTAAAGTTCCTAGAGAAGTAGGTTTAAAAGCTAAGGGGCTGTTTTCAAATACTCAGATACAGTTGGAGAATTCAGGGCTTCCAAAAGTATAGCCTGAGGGAGCCTACATGACTCTCAAGAGAAGTTCATATTGAATGTTACCATGCCTACCGTGATGTGGGAATAGTTGAGTAACAAAGACAAAGGCAGGTGGCCTAGGCAGCTAAACTTGATGACAATGTCACTGGATCCAGTACACATCAGAATGATTCAGAGAAAGCAACTGAGAATTCCAAGGTCTCTAAGGGATAGGGGACACAGAAGTGCTGGAAGCAATATCAGAGATCTTTGATGGGGATAAGGTAGATGCACCACTTTGCAGCTGCAGGCCATGGCATCTGCCACAGTGCCCGAGTAATGCTCAAGTGGCCACATGGGACAGTCGCAATTCAGTAGAGAATGCAGGACACCAAGGGACTACATGGGTCAAGGTGCAGTTCTATAGACATAGCAAGATCCAGAAGATGGCATAAAGACTGAGCATCCTCCCCATGAAAGCCACATGGGTATATAGACTTTCTGGAATTTAATTTTAAAATTGGAGAGATGAGGAGGGGAGATCACTTAGAGAAGAAAGAAATCTTTACAACTAGATACTTACCCCAAAGAGGGTGTTTTAAAATATAATACATGTCATTGGCAAGATCAGATATTTTCCCTATCACCAACCATGTCCTCTGTATCTGCTAGGTGTGATGTGCTGTGTTTGGGCCTGTGGGTAATGAGAAAAGGACTATCTTCCTACTTTCAAGGTGTTCATGATTAGTTGGCATTGTTTCCAAGCCACTTTCTTTCTCCAGCACTGCGCCTTTCACTGTCTAATGGCTAAGATGTCAGCATGCTGAACTCAGTGCGTGCAAGACTTAACTCATTGTTTTCCTTAGTGTATCTAATACTCCACTTAAATTTATCTCTTATAACTATAATTTTTCATTGATATCTCTCACACTCATAATTTAGGTAGCTCCTTGGCATCTCCTTTCTTTTTTTTCTGAATTCCTCAGAGACAATCTCCAAGCAATCCCCCTTGATTCCATTCTCATTGCTATGACAGTAATTCAGATAACTGTGAATAAATGCAACAATGTGATTCATCTTCATCACATTATTTCCATCTTAGCTTAGAAACATTCAATGCTTGCAGGGAAGATTCCCAATTATTTAGTATGGCTAAATACTAAAGTTTTCTCATGCACTGATAGCCTATTATTTAGATGATAAATTGCCACAGATGGAGTGGCATAAGGCAGCACATATTTAATCTCTTACAGTTCTGGAAATCAGAAGTCTAAAATCAAGGTTTTGGAGGGTTGCATTCCTTTGAAGGAGAATCTGTTTTCTTGTCTTTTCAGCTTCTAGAAGCTCACCTGCATTCATTGGCTCATGGCCCTTTCCTCATATCACTCCAACCTCTTGCTTCTGTCATAACATCTCTTTCCACTCACTCTGATCTCCTGATGTTCTCTTATAAGGACTCTTGTGATTATATTGTGCTCACCTGCATAATCCAGGATAATGTCCCCTCAAAATCCTTAGTCACTTCTACAATGTCTCTCTCTCTCTTTTAAAAGATTTCATCTTTTAAGTTATCTCTACATCCAACATGGAATGTGAATTCACAACCCTGAGATCAAAAGTCACATACTCTACCAACTGAGCCAGCCAGGTGCCCCCAATGTCTCTTTTGCCATAAAAGATAACTTTCACAGGTTTTGGGGATTGGACAAAGATATCCTTGTGGGAACATTATTTTGTCTGTTTCCCACTAACCATTCTAGTCTTACACTATATCCATCCCTGCGGTAGCCGGATTCTTCCAATGGCTATCCCATGGACATTCTCATCTCCATACCTCTGCTCTTGACTTTCCCCATATTTGGAATGATTTTACTTGTGCATTCTTTAGTTCTTAGCTTTTCTTACTACTCCAGCCAACTGTGATTTTCTTTTTCTTGACATCTTCTAATTGTTATTGTATATACCATGTGAGAAGGAATGTATTTACTATATTTTAACTTGTGTTATCACAATTATCATGAAAATATTTTTAATCAGAGTCTACTCTAGGTATAGCGTTAATTGTAGAGATTAAGAGAAATACAGACATACATAAAGGTGACTCCTGACTTAACAGAATTTATCATTTGATCTGAAATAAAAAATATTATTAGGTCAATGTGATGGGTTTAAAAGAACATATATATTTTTGAATCATAATATCCTGAGTTGAATTACAGCTATAACTTGGGGGCAGTTTATTTCCATGGAAAATCAAATGTTCTTATCTACAAAATGTAGATATTATCATTGTAAGATTGATTCAAAATGCAAATTATAGTTTTTTAAAGTACTTGATTCATAATATAAACTCAATAAAGTTTCCTATATTAAAAAAATATTTAAGGGGGTGCCTGGCTGGCTCAGTCAGTAGAGCCTGTGACTCTTGATCTCAGGGTTGTGAGTTCAAGCCCCATGTTTAGCATAGAGCTTACTTTAAAAAAAGAATTTATGGGTGTTCAGAGGACTGAGAAACCAACCAGTCAGAGATGGCTTTATGGGAAAAGTACGATTTGAGTTAGGCCTTGAAATCTAATTGGAGATAGAAAACAAGATCGTGGCCATAGGAGTTTGGTTCCTAGTGACGTAGACAGCCAACCAGTTTGGGAGAAACATGGTAGGCTGCTGCAAGGAAGGCTTAAAATTTAGGCTGAAGAATTTAAAGGCCAGGCTAAGGGTTCTTCCTCTTGTCAAAAGAGAGTGATTCATTCACAAACCTTTGTGGAGGACTTTATCATTTCTACAGATAGAAACTATGTCTGTTTTGTTCCTTTCTATACCCCAGCAGCAGGGCAGGGCTTGAGACTTACTAAGCACTCAGGAAATGCTCATTGAATAAACAAATAGAGAAGCACAGGAAGATAAACATTACCACATCATTCCTTTCTCTTTTCTCATGAAGGACAAAATGATCTGGAGATGTAGATATCTTAAACAGTTTTAACTCTTCCTAAACTAACTCTTCCTAAAAACCTGTAGTGAGGAGATAAATTATCTGCTGTTCTTGAAGCTAGAAATACCTACAGACATTGGCTTTTTAAAAAGATAGTAAACAAAAATATCTTGCATGTAAGTCTCAAAGTCATTTCTGTGAAAAACTATTAATCTTATTCCTATGATTCAGAAATTTGGATTGATTTGGTAATTTGTGGTGATAGTTTGTATGTAGACTCAAGAAGATAGGTCTGACAAAAAATGGAAATGAATAAACAGATTCAATTTGCTGATGCTTTCTGGTTTTTAAACAAATTTGTATTTTTGCATAATTCATGCTATCTCTCAGCAAGTTTCTCTCTTCCTGGGAAGTTATAATGACTCTATGAAGCATAAAATGTTTATCCCTTTGAAAATTGATTACTGTAGCTAATAAGGGAGGAGAAACCTGCTCATACCATAGACACAAGAGAAGGATCTGTTGACTGTCAGAGCCTGAATTGGTTTCTAATGCCCAAACTTTTGTTTGAGAAGTTTGGACCTTACAATCTGCTAATAAACTGAAACCTCTTCTCTGTTTTCAAGATATACATTCTAATGAGCATAAGGAAGCAAGTTTAATCATTAATAGGTAGATAACCATGGCAACACCATAGTTACACTGCTATAACCAGCATCATTTTCTATCTGAGCTAAGTATAGCATAACATGTTGAGAGTTTTACTTTAAATATGATTTCTAAGATGGGAGATTGGTAGATGAGAAGGTTTAAATGCCATATTATAATTGTTCAGCCCAAATTTTGCATTTTCTCACAGGTAACGGAAACAAGTTATTGAGATGTCAATGATATTTACACCGAATGTTAATATATTTCCACCACGTCAGGCTACATCTTAAAGGGATGTGTGAGATTTTTCAATAACATTTTTTCTACTTTTTTTTTTTTTTTTTTTTTTTTTAGAAAAATAGCCACTCAGGAAGTGAAAAAGAAATGACCAAAGGTCACAGATTTGGAGGAAAATAGAAACCTATTTTCTGATGTATGTGGCAAAGCCTGCATGTTAGGTGGGACCATGAGACTAATTCTTGCTACAGAATATGAGGAGTTATAAGTGTCACCATCTAGCCTGAGATAGGCTGGGTATCTTTTCTTTGTGTTATCCTTTATCAACTGTCTAGGTGGAGAGGATCTCATAAAAGAAAGATGGTGGAGTCCCTAGATAGAAGGGTTTGTGATCCCAGAATCATTTCATAAAGAAGAGCCCACCATCCACCCTTACTGTACTATTACCTGAGCAAGAAATTTAGGTAGTTGTTCAAGGAGCATCCTAGTCAATATGGATGGGGAACTTTGAAAGTTGAGGAAATCCCACTTACTGTTGACTCAGGCTCTGGAAGAGATGTTGGCACATTGCATTCTCCTTTGTCTAATGAGCCACAGCAGGTGGATGTCTTGTCCTTCCCTGTCTCCACCTGTGCTTTTGAGGTCCCCATCCCCAAGCAACAAAGGCCATACCACATGCCTTACCTTCAGTGCATGACACAGACCTGGGCTTGATGGAAGTGGATTGTCAAAATCATCACATGTTGACAAATTAAGAAATTTAGCTAAGCTGCTACTTAAAACTCATTGGTACTGCTTTTTTATTTTTGCTTTGCTAGTAACTATAACAAGATATAATGCCAGTAAAATAACTTCATTTCTTTTCTTTTTTATGAGTATTTCATTTTCGGTATTTACTTTTCTTTTTATATGGTACAGGATATCAATAACCTCCTTTATGAAACATGGATTATTTTTATATAACCTCTTTTTAATAGCATACCAAATATTCAAGAAAGAAAGCAATTGGTAACTTTTAGAGTACATTTTTTGACATCTGGTAGTCTTAAGTAAACCCTAGGAATATTTATTCCCATGTATAAATTTTTTAATTAGCCAAAAGATCTTTATTTTACTCTTAAAAATATTTCTTCAAGGAATATAAAATGGAAATGGAGAGTCATAAGAACACCTGGGGTTTGGATCATCTATCTGAGGCTTAGGTTTAAAGAGAAAACTCACTTTCAGCTTTCTCTTAAAAATTCATTTATGAAGGTGTTGCTTAGGATATTTGTAAGAAAGTGACCCACAGGAAGATGACACATAGGATGACTTAAAAGTAGTCTTTCTACATAAAAGCAATATTCCATCTAGTTTTTGGATTTGTGGCTGCCATCTGCTTGGTTCATAATCTGCAACTCCAAATGGAGGCATCAGACATGGGTGCATCACAGAACTGGCAGTGACAGATGATCTTTGATCATGGCTACTGAGGCAGAGAAGAGCAGGGCAAAAGCAGATGGACAGAAATAAGAGTGTGGGTGTTGCCTTTCATCTTTTAGTGATTTAAATGGTACAGTCTTTTAATTTAACTTTTTGGTGACATAGCAAGACTAAAATATCTCTGATTTGAATAAGATGCATTCCTAAAGAATTAGTTATATAGTATTCTAAGGAATGATTGTTCTTAATGCTCCAGGTAGATTCTCATAATGACAATGAAAGTGTTATAGAGAAAACTCAGGGAAAACAGTATTTTATAGTTGACCCTTGAATAACTTGAGGGTTAGTAATACCCCACCCTGAGCAGTCAAAATTCCACATATAATTTTGGCTTCCCTCAAACTTAACTAGTAATAGCCTACTATTGACATACCTATAAATAGTTGGTTGATACATATTTTGTATGTTATATTTATTATATACTGTATTCTTACAATAAAGTAAGCCAGAGAAAAGAAATTTTATTAAGAAAATCGTGAGGAAGAGAGGGGAGCCTGGGTGGTGCAGTCAGTTAACTGACCGAATTTTGGTTTCGGCTCAGGTCATGATCTCGTAAAACTGAGCCCCATGTCAAGCTCCACACTCAGCCTGGGATCTGCTTCAGACTCTCCCTCTCTCTCTCTCTCTGCCCTTCTCACCCCTCTATCCTGCCTGCATTCTGTCTGTCTCAAATAAACCATAAGGAATAGAAAATACAGTGCTGTTATATATTTATTGAAAACGATCCCCTTGTATTTTTTAAAATTTATTTTTCCACTTGTATTTTTTTAATGATTTTATTTATTTATTCATGAAAGACACAGAGAGAAGGCAGAGACATAGGCAGAGGGAGAAGCAGGCTCCTCAGAAGGAGCCAGATGTGGGACTCAAACCCGGAATTCCGGGATCACACCCTGAGCAGAAGGCAGACACTCAACCACTAAGCCATCCAGGGGTCCCATACACTTGTATTTATTAAAAAAAAGTTCACACGTAACTCATAGATTTATTGGGAAAAAACCCCCACATGTAACTAAATGCAAATTTATTGAACATGTACATACTTAGAAAAAGAGACTTGGAGAAAATACATAAAACATAAATCCTGTTTTTTTAATTTTTACTTTTTTCTTTACACTTTTATGTGTTTTCTAACTTTGGGCAATGTGTATATTCTCTTGCAATTAGGAAAATACAAGCATTGAATATAAGCCATGAATTTTAATGCAGGTTAGCCCACAGTCATAAATCCCCAGTCCGTAAAGAAGGAACCATGGAATGGGGGAGGCTGTGGGTGGCAGCAATCAGAGGAACCAGAAAGCAGAACTGAAATGAACTGAGGACAGTTTGGTTGCGAGTGAATGCATTTGGCCATGAACATCAGTTAATCATAGTGAGTATTCATTTCATTCTTAGTCCGTCCCACATGCTGTCCTCAGAGCCTTACCTTAATTAACTCATTAAATCTTCACAGCAACTCCATGAGGGAGGTACTATTTTATTATTCTCATTTCATAGTTGATAAAAAGACAGAGGCAGAGAGATTAGTTAGCCTCCCCAAGTTCTGACAGCCGGTGAGTGCAGAGGGCAGGATGTAATTAAGGGCCATCACATCCTAGAGTCTGTGCTTTTAATCCTGATGTTCCAGTCTCCGTGCTGGCATGTATTCACTGGCCTTATGGTCCGGGAAGGGACTTTTAAAGAGGCAGATGCTCTTGTAGGCACATTGACTTTGACTACCAGAGTCCCTTTATTGCCATTTTAGTTGTGTGGCTCCAGAAGTTTGGCAGGGGTCAACACCAATATATTTGAATCTAAATTTCATGTTCTTCCTTTCACCATGCGAATACCAGGAAAGTGCTCTCATGTTTTATAAGAATGAATTTTGGGGGGCACCTCAGTGGACCTGGGTGGCTCAGTAAGTTAAATATCTGACTCTTGATTTTGGCTCAGGTCATGATTTCAGGGGCCATGAAATTGAGCCCCATGGTAGGCTCTGCTCTGGGTGTGGAGCCTGCTTGAGACTCTCTTCTCTATCCCTCTGCCCTCTCCACCCCCCCTAGATCCCCCCCAACCCCCTGCTCCTTGTGTGTGTGCTCTTTCTCTCTCTCAAAAAAAAAAAAAAAAGAATGAATTTTCTTGTAGGAGGGCTTATTACTCTAAAAGGCCAGCTTTGCTGTGTTGGGTAGCAGCTTGGTGCAAATACTGCTGATTATTAAACCTAATATTTCGATTAATCATGAACCATTCATGTTTTGTTTTCTAGGTGGGTTAAGAAATAATACTGTTATCTTACTTAGAAGGCAAAAGTGCATTACTTAAACATTATTATTTAGCTAGATTGTGAACATTACCAAGAGACATTATGACACAAGAAAATCAACTTCCAAAATCGAAGGAACACAGCCCCATCTGCCTTACATCTAAAAGTAACTTAGTCATCAAATTTTACAGGTAATTTTTGTGGATTAAAATAATACAATGAAAAAAGTTTATGAACTCTTTCAGTATCCTGAGCTGTCATATGCCCTTTACTAAAGGTACTAAAATATGCCAATTAATTGTGTCCTGAAAATAAATGATCTTTCCCTTAATTGTGTCATAGGAGGAATTAGCTTCAAAAACCCCTAAAAACATTGTCAATACAGAATGATTTGAGAATAATTTCAAAAGCAAAATAAATGAACCCATTACTCTCCCTAATTAAAGCAAATTAACTTCTTAGAGTGCTATACAAGGCAGGTGAATATAATCAATTTAAATAGCCCACTGATTGCAAAAGAAATTCAGATCATATGAGATTTCATTAAGGAGCACTAGATAGTTGAAGTCTGTTACAACTGACAGTTTCATACTGTTCCAAAGTACTTCATATTTTTTCAAAATATTTTGTTTTAGTGAAAATTATGGGTTTTACAGTGTTGTAAATACAATCCACAGACCAATTCTGGTGGTATAGGACTTCCCCCATCACATCCTTATTCATGGTGTCAATTCTCAGCCATTCAAAGAAAGACAATATTTTTCATTATGCACTCAATGGTTTCTTTTCCCCTCAATCTAGAAAAGTAGCCTGGATTGAATAAACAGGTTCTTGAGAAAAGTTCAATTTTGAAGATATTGTCTTAGACAACTTGCAAATGGGAATTAGGGATGATGTGGCAGTGAATGGATGAATTTGATTAAAGATCAGCCTTGAATAAATCCATCTCCCTGACCCCAGTATGAAGAGATGATGTTATCAAGGACTGGCTAATCCCACCCAATGGCTCCCTCCCACCCCACATGCCATCAGAACATGCATCTAGCTCTGGGGAATTGAGATTAAATTGCTGCTGCTTGATGGCTTACAAACTAAAAATAATAAAATTTCAGAAAAAATTATATTTCTTTTGTGTGGATGTTTGCAGACCAGTGAGGGAGAGAGGGAGAAAAAGACTGAACAGATATTATAGACACACACACACACGCACACACACACACACACACACACAGAGGTATAATGCTACTGAATTTCCAGGAGACACTTAAATTATGTGAGCAAGAAAGCCTGTCAGAAAATGTGATATTTAAGCCAAAACTTGAAGGATGCATTGAAATAGATCATAAAAATATGTGGAATCTAAAAAAGCCAAACTCATAGAAAGAGAGTATAATAGTGATTGCCAGAAACTCCGTGTGGGGTGCGGGGGGAGCGGGGAATGAAGAGACATTGGTCAAAGGATACAAACTCTCAGCTATAAGATGAATACATTCTAGGAATTTAGTGTACTGCATGGTAACTCTAGTTAAAAATACAAATTATATACTGGAAAGTTGCTCTGAGAGTAGATTTAAATGTTTTCACCACACACAGATACGCACACGTGCAGAGTAACATGTGAGGGATAGAGATGCTAACTAACCCTATTGTGGTATCATTTTGCACTATATACATATATCAAAACCATCATATGTATAACTTAACCTTATACACTATTAGATGTCAATTGAATCTCAATAAAGCTGGAAAGCAAGCAAGTAGAAAAATATGAAGAAAAAACATCGTAGACAAAGGCTGTAGCATGGGGAAAGCCCTGAGTCAGGAGAATGCTTGTACTGGGAGGAACCTGCAAGATGCCAATGTGTGTGTGTGTGTGTGTGTGTGTGTGTGTGTGTGTGTGTGTATCATAGTGAAAGAAGATGTGAGCTATGCAAGGTCAAGTAGAATAGGTCAACAGAAGACACATTTCTTCTCTCAAAATACCCCATCTACTTACAGTACTGGGAAAGGTCAATGTAACTTAACTAGACTCTGACCCAACTTCAGTATTCTTTCCCTTGGACATCTAGAATTGGGAGTAGAGGCCGAGACAGGGCAGTGGAGAGCTGATCAGCACAGCCATACTGTGTGGGCCAGTATCAGCATCAGGCAGAGTAAAAGTCACATGGAAGGTAAGGTCATGGGGAGCCAGAAACAGGAGTTTTTATTAAAGGCTTTCTTTTTTTAGTAGAGAGAACAAAGGAACATGCTCAACAAAAAGCAGAAATGAGAGCACGCATAGATCTACAGACTGAGAGACTATCAGAGACAATGGTTGCTAACAATTTTTTAGTTTCTGTGCGGTCCTGATCCTCATTCCTATAAGGTCCAGCTCTCCATAAATCACGTGAGTCTGTGATCGACACTCACCATTTTTGTCTGTTTGACACTCATTCATCTCTTTCTGGTGGGATTATCCATTACAGCATTCCTCTGGTCTTTTGGTCCAGGGATGAGCCTATAGCCCAGAGATCTAAGAAGATCAGATTTAATCTTGGTTAAGAGAACCATCCTTATCTATGATTTGGCTAACTAGAACACACTCAAAATATTAATATAATATGTACACATAAACATAGAAAACTTTCCAGGAGGACACACCTCAGTGTCTTCAAAGTGGTTATCTTTGATTCAACCAGAGATATATGTTAAAGTTCTTTATTCTACCTGTATTTAAAATTTCTCATTAAAATGACATGTATTACTTGCATAAATAAAAAAAAACTATACAAGCAATTTAATAACATAATTCATGTCCTTTAAATTTAAAAAATATTTTAAAAATATATTCTCAGCAGTCATTCAAAAATATGTATTATATTCCTATGCTGTACATGGTATGGTGCCAGGTATGGTAACGTTACTGGAAAAGGACAAGGGCAAAATAATCCATATCCATACTTTGATGGGAAAGATACGGATGTTTATACACAGACCAAGCAGTTCTTCAAGTCAACACCATAGAGTCACAGAAGAAGAGGAAACACCTGAGGCCTTACAGAAGGGTTTTGGAAAAGGCAATTGACACAGACCTTGAAATATTACACCAGATGTAAATGAGATGAAAATTAGTCCAAGGAGTAGCAGAATGGGAGTGTAAAGGGTACTGCATGTACAGGGCAGGGCCGGAGAGATCGTCCCAAAGGACCAGAGCAGGGCACTTTGTGATGGGAGATGAGGAAAGTCCAAGTGATTCACCTATGAAGACTAGATGGAGAGGCAGCATTGCCCACAGGAAAGAGCACAGCTTTGGGGTCAAAAAGACCACGATTGAAGTCTTGAAGTTGAATTCTCAGAAGATAACCAAGAGAAGCAGCTACAACTCTGTTCCACCAAGTGCACCTCTGCAATCTGAATCAGGCACTCTGAGAAGCACATTCTGGCACTAATGGCCTCAGAGGATTCATTCTAAGCTCCCCTATAAATGACTCACAGCATATGGACACTTAGCAAAAACAGAACAGGAAAACACTAACTTGACTGTTTTCCTAAAACGACCTTGCAAGTAAGCGTTAGTCCATTTTTCTTTATATTATTTCCTACCCCAAGCCTCCCAAAACTTCATTCCTTCAAGCATATATTTCAAGAACAAATCAAAATTAGAGATCTCCTTTATGTACCCTTTGCCTGACACCTATTTTCCTCATGGAAGGGAGATGCTTACCTGACTCCTTCCCAGTGCAGCGCCACCAGTGGGGGCTGAGCGGACAGTTGCAAGCCTTGCAGAGTGAGAGGATGTGGAGTGTGGCAAGCCCATCCCCAGAGGAGTCTTTTGGCACATAATACAATGTCCTGTGAGATCCATGCTCACATTTAGGCAGCTCAGACACTTCTATTTTTATTCTTGTGCCATTCTCTAGTGGAACATATAAAGCCAAGCCATTGTTACGTGCAAACTAAAGATACTGATCCAGTAAATTAGCCCACAGGCAGAAGAAATAAACTGAAACGTAGACTCAGGTTGAAAACAGCTAGGAAGGGCCATATAGTTGAGATATCTCGAGCTGTTCCATAGAACAAGACTGTTATTTGCTCTGGCCCACTCTACATCTTGGAAGCTATGAAAGTAAAAGCCAGTCACTGGAAGTATTTGGAAAGAAGAGTTTAATTGTTTGAATAATTGAAGCAACTACTGGCACTTGGATGCAAATTTGCATCATCCCAGCATCCCCAGACACCCACTCTCCAACCAAGCCTGTGAAATTCCTCTTCTGCTCTGTTCCTGGATCTCACATTTTTGTTATAACCGACACCTCTTCCTGGAGACAGATTAATGTCTACACATTACTCCTTGATGAAATCTGTCTTCTGATGCGGTAGACTCTGTAGGAGGTAGATGTGATGAAGGGGTCTAGATGGGATAGTTGGCTTCAGTTCCTGGGACTTTATTAATAAATCAAGAAAAAAAACCACCTTCTCCTCTTTCTAAAACAGGGTTCTTAAAATGTAGTCTTTCCCAGAACTGCATCATTAGAATCTCCCAGGGAATGCTTATTAAATGCAGATTCCTGAGTCTTTCCAGACACATCACATCTCTAGAGGATGGAGATCTGGAACTACATATTTTGAAAGCACTCTAGGCAATTTTGTTAGGTATTTGAGAACCACTTCTAAGGCAAAGGAGTAAAACTACCTCCTTTCCTCTCTCAGATTGCCTTGTAGCGAATTCTTTTTCCACCAAAGTTGACTTTGAAGGTGTGTCTTCGTCTTTTTGGGGTTGCTCTCATAGAATACCATAGACTAGGTACTTTATAAACAACAGAAATTTATTTCTTACAGTCCTGGAGACTGGGAAGTATAAGATCAAGGCACATGCAGATTCAGTGTCTGGTGAGAGCCCACTTCCTGGTTCATAGATGGCTGTCTTCTTTCTGTGTCCTCAGTTGGCCAAAGAAGGGACAAGGGAACTCCTTGGGGTCTCTTTTATAAGGGCCCTGATCCTGTTCATGAATAGTCTGCCCTCATGACCTAATCACCTCCCAGGTGTTGCACCTCCAGATACCACCACGCTTGTGATTAAGTTTCAACAGATTAAATGGGGGGGGGAGGAGGATGTGTGTGAGGATGGAGGGAAGTTGTGGGGGATAGATTACAGAGAAGGGATAAGAAAATCTGATGAAAAAGATCAAAATTCAAGATCCCTCCCTCATCATATCCTGACAACAGAGCTCTTCTCCTGGGACTTCCAACATACAGATTGTACCATGGATATTTTTGAAATATATACTTTCAACTTTAATACAGGATTATAGTTACCACAATTTTGATGCCTCTGATTCCTGGAGAGAAAGTTGTTGGCAGTTGAGGATGGAGATTGCAGGAAGAAGACTACAGTCCATCCGAAAAGTATTACATTTGTTTCAGGCCGATTTTGGGATATAGCTGATTGATTGCATCCATTGTCAATACTTTAGGAAATATCAGGATTCTCTGCATATGTACAATAAATTTTCATTCATTTATGCATCAGTTCAGTACTTATCCCATTATGATTAATAGATGCTCAATAAACAACTCATTTAATGCCTGTTTTTTGATATATTTGATCATTTACTTGATGTTGAGTAGTTGATCATGAATATAACCCCAATTATGTTGCTGAAAAGATGGAATGGTATAATGGAAACAGCTCATACTTTGTGGATAGAAGTTAGTGGTTAACCTGAAACAAGAGAGCTTTTCTCTTTTTAAAGTTTATTTATGTAAGTAATCTCTACAACCAATGTGGGGCTCAAACTCACATGACCCTGATTGAGATCAAGAGCCACGCGCTCCTCCAACTGAGCCAACCTAGCGCCCCAACAAGAGAGCTTTTTAAAACCATGTAACACAGTGCTGGGTGCATAATCTTTGAGAGATAGAGTTTGGGTCCCTTTGGTTTTAAGGAAAAACATGATTCTCATTACAACACATGTTCCTAAAGAGCAGCTGATAGGAAGCAGAGAGTTTAGGTAGACTGTGAGGAGCTGATTAAAACTTCTGTGGAGAATAGAGCTCTCCTGCTGGATGTCGAGACAGCATGAGGCACAATGGCTTTCATCAGCAGGTGCAAGAAGGGAAGACAGACAACCCCGAAGAACACAGTTTCTACCACTCTTGGATGCACACAGATGACAAATAGAACTAACACAAATGTTTTGCAAAAGGATA
Source organism: Vulpes vulpes (assembly GCF_048418805.1). Taxonomy (NCBI): domain Eukaryota; kingdom Metazoa; phylum Chordata; class Mammalia; order Carnivora; family Canidae; genus Vulpes; species Vulpes vulpes. Next base: position 183,775,189 of record NC_132780.1, on the reverse strand, counting down.
TGCACTTTAGAGACAGTCCACATAGGTAATTTTTTTTTAACCTTTCACTACAGATAACAAACAAACCTATATACAAAAATTCCCTTTCCACTGATTCTTGGATAAAAGCCAAAGTATAGAAACTTTGTAGAGAAGTTCTATAGACAAACTGATCGCTAGCATCTACAAATAATCCTAAAGTAAAATCAGTAAGAGAAAAAGAACTATTTACCTGTTTTTTGACCCTAGACAATTTACTTAGCTTCCTTTAAAGCCTTAATTTATATATTTATAAAAATGGGAATAATAATACTTAAAGGGATTTTGTAACTATTAAATAAGAAAAATAAATAAATACAATGCATGGCACAAAATACATGCCCAATGAATAGGAGCTATTTACATTAAATACAATAATATGGAATGGCTAATAGTAATCAGAAATGTTATTAAAATATGGCCCTGAAAATAAGAACTGGGGAGGATGTTGAGTCTAAAACTGGACTTATTTTGACAATGAGCTGTAGATATTTTTACTGCAGCATGTGTTTTTTGTTGTTGTTGTTGTTTAAGATTTTATTTATTTATTCATGAGAGACACACAGAGAGAGAGGCAGAGACACAGGAGAGGGAGAAGCAGGCTCCATGCAGGGAGCCCTACATGGGACTAGATCCGGGGGCTCCAGGATCACGCCCTGGGCTGAAGGTGGCGCTAAACCACTGAACCACCCGGGCTGGCCCCTTGTGTTTTGTTAATTACCCTCTCCTCCAGATGACACAAATTTTATTTTTTTAAAAGATTTATTTATTTTAGAGAAATAAATATGTATTTACTTATAAATATTTATAAATATTTATTTATTTATTATTTAGAGAAAGAGAGTGAACACACATGGGGGTGGGCAGAGAGAGAATCTCAAGCACACTACCCACTGAGTATGGAGCTAGGCATGGGGTTCAATTGCACAACCCTGAGATCATGACCCGAGTGGAAATTGAGTCAGATACTTAACTAAATGAGCAACCCAGCCGCCCTGGCACAAAGCATTTTAAGTACTGAAGTAGATTTAAAAAATGGCTTTTACTTGGTTATCTTTCTGAAGTTACTATAATAATATCCATAAACCCCTCAAGCCAGCCATGTTCTCATATCTGAGGAAATTGCTTTAGTAAGTCATGTGCAAAGTCTCAACAGTAAGCTGCACAGAAATTTAGATCAATATTTTTTATGGGAGGGATCCCTGGGTGGCGCAGCGGTTTGGCGCCTGCCTTTGGCCCAGGGCGCGATCCTGGAGACCTGGGATCGAATCCCACATCGGGCTCCCGGTGCATGGAGCCTGCTTCTCCCTCTGCCTATGTCTCTGCCTCTTTCTCTCTCTCTGTGACTATCATAAATAAATAAAGATTAAAAAAAATGTTTAAATATTTTTTATGGGAAAAATTACACTTTTGGATAATGATTCTTTTTCCTCTTTTTTTTTTCTTTTTCCTCTTGAATATAAAGTTTGCAACCAAATTTCAGCCTATTTTTGGAATTACACAATTGCCGTGAATCAGTTAAATGAGCAGGGATGAAGTAGGTGGAGTTTCCTTTTTAAAAAATTTGTATTAAATCTTTTTGGCTTTTCAAATAAATACATAAGTGAAATATAAGAGGAAAAATATTTTAAGGCTTTAGAGATTATTATTTATTCTTGTATATTATAGTTTGGGTAGATTTAGTTCACTTACATGAGCCTATGAGTTTATTACATTGGCTAAGATGCAAGAATAAGACACAATTCTGTCAAAGAGCCTACATAAAGACATGAAAATAATGATACAAATAATATCTTTAGTAAAAAACCAAATGAGATGTACACGTGCTATGTGTGAAGTATACAGCATTATGGTGCTAAGGGATGTGGGATGCTTCATTGAAGCTTCATTGAAGAAGTACATTTGACCTGGGCTTGGGGGCTTAGAAGAATTTGTTTTCTAGAAATGAGTATTCCACTTGTCAGGAACGGCATAAGCAAAGTCTCAGAGAGAAGAAAATAATGACAAATTAAGGGGACAAAAAATGTAACCAATTTTGGTGGAAGCAAGGAATAATGGGAGTCATATGTAATAAATCAAAATGGTAAGCTAAGGCCCTATATGAAGTATCATAATCTTGGGAGTTGTAAGCATTGAATTATACTGAGTGGTAATCCTGATGAAAAAATTATTCATGTGAATAGTGGTGGGGACAGTAAACAGGTTGAGAACATCTGCTATAGTCAATGGAAAATAGTTGCTTTCATCACCGGAAAAGTTGATTATTTCTAAACAGAGGATTGACATGACCAGGGAATTAGAAGACTAGTGACTTACTAGCCAAGAGCAAATGATGGCCAATACCTATGTAAACATGCAAGTCAAATATAAGAATTGAACTTCTGCCCCTCTCTCAACCCATGCTAAATTGACAGTATGAGGATTTTAGTTTTTAAGCCTGAAATGCCTAAAGGAATGGAGAGGAGCCAATAGCAAAAATTTGGAAGCTGGCGGAGTTGATGGATAAAACTTAATTGGCAGACCTGAGAAATATGAAGAGCTGAAAAGTAACCCAAGTTACAGTGCAGAATTCTCAGTGGCTAAGGGGTTGGCAGCACCAGTTGCTTCTGGGACTGTGGGTAAATTGGGGCTATAAACCAAAATAATTAATTGAAAGTTTATTTAAATAGAAGATGATCCTACAGGGGAAGCAAATTTTACTTCTATCCATCTTAGGTTTTCAGCTGAGACTCTAACAAAAAGATTAACAAGAGCAAACAACAATTTATTAATATGAGTTGTACATACCACGTGGGAGAAACCTAAATCAAAATCAATTCAAAACGGTGGCTTAGAATTCAAGCCAACGTAGCATCTTCAACAAAGAATAATATGTTTGTAAAGAAATGACATAAAGAAAGGCAATTTTAGACTTCCAAGGGCAGCATACTGGGAAGGTAAATACATGGGAGGAAACTAATGGAGTCAGGTTTGTTTGTAGATTCCTTTAGTGCCATTTCTGGGCTGATAAGAGTCTGACTGGTAAAAGAAGAATTTATATCCTACCTTCAGGTAGAAAGTGGGGAGCTGTCCTTGCGTTTTCTGCTAATTGCCTTCAGCTCAAAATAATTTTTATGTCAAAGGAGCATATTTTGGAGTGACATATTCTGATTTCCTTCATCCCCTCTGCTCTTTCTTCCATTGCATAAAGCTAAGACGATCCCCTTGTTTAACCAGGCAGGAGTCTAGAGATTTATTCTCTGGGGATTATAAAATAGGTCTTAAGAGTGGGGAATACCAAATAGAGTTTAAGGCAAGATTATTATATGAAAACAAGGGCATTAAATGAAAATTTACTCTGAATCTGAGACTCTCAGCCCACTTTTTCCTCTTGTGTATTGTAATGCTGGTAGCTAGGCTTAGGCCATTCAAGCAGAAATTGGAAGTTTTCCCTATGGAATCTGATCAGCAAGAGGAAAAGTTTTATAGAAATTGATATCAGATGTTTCTCCCCAAATCTAATCTGACTGTTTGAGATTGTCCTTTAGTCAAGCTCCTCATTGACAGCTCCACATATTCATTTTTTTCAAGGCTTCCAAACAGCCCATTAGTGGGCCATTCCAAAATGTAACCTATGATATGGAAGATAGAGTCTAAAACAAAAACTTAGAGAATCATACTATACAGGGAAAAGAAAAGGAATATTATTCAATTATATATATTATGTAGAATTCAATTAAATAGATAATATTTCAATTACTTATTATCTTATATATAGTATATATAATGTTTATATATATGTGTGTGTGTATATGTAGAAAACAGTGTCTTCTAGCCTCCAGTGTGGCTATTATCTGTGACATTTTTGATCCTTTGTATGAATCTCCTTTTCCTCCTCCTACTATTTATTTTTCTATACTTCCGGAAACTTGTTGAATCTTTCCTTTGTCTCCAGTGTCCTGAAACTTCACAATGATGTGCTTTGATGGGGGTGTATTTTCATTTATTTTGCTGAGCACTCAAATCAAAGAGCCCTTTCCATGTAGAAACTTAATGTCCTTTAATAGTGAAATTTATACATATATTATGTGAGACTTATACATACACTATTCATACATATATAACACATGTATAACTCTCACTATTAAGGGACAGAAATTTTCTAATCTAGAATTCTATACCCATACATACTCTCAGTCAAATGTGAGGGGAGAATTTTACAAGTCTTAAAAAATGTACCTTCTATGCACCATTTCTCAGGGTACTACATCAGCAAGATGAGAAGTTATAGCTAGAAAAAAAGACATGGGGTCCAGAAAACAGAGCTCCAACCCAAGAGTTGGAAGATGGGATTCATCAGGGTGATGGCAGAGGGTGGTTGGCCTGGGTTGGGACAGGGGTAGGGCACATCTGAAGTTCAGTGAGGGCTGTCACTACAATGATACCGGAAGCACACCTGAGCTCTCTGAGCATATTGAGAAGAATGCTGACACCATAGGGGAGATTCATTGTTGAATTCATGATTGAGAACTCAGCAAATGACACTCCAGAGTAAACAAACTGTTCATTAAGGAAGGGAAAGACACATTATGTTACAGGAGTCAATAAAAGTGTTTACTTGGTCATAACAAACACTGATCGAACCAAATTACGAAGATTGCAGTGAGAGTGGGAGCTGAGGAGGAAAAGAGCAAAATCTTCATCTTCTGTTGAGAGAAATCAATGGCCAATGCCTAACATTAAAAACTCAAACAGTAACAGTATACACATGTTGCTTAGAAGTCAGGATGTGGGGCAGCCCGGGTAGCTCAGCGGTTTATCACTGCCTTCAGCCCAGGGCCTGATTCTGGGGACCCAGGATCGAGTCCCACGTTGGGCTCCCTGCATGGAGCCTGCTTCTCCCTCTGCCTGTGTCTCTACCTCTCTCTCTGTCTCTCTGTCTCTGTGTCTCTCATGAATAAATAAAAATAAAATCTTAAAAAAAAAGAAGTCAGGATGTGCATATCTGAAAGAATCATCTAAAAGAGCAGGGAAAGGAAGTGGGAGTCTAAAATTAGATGAGAATGTGAGTGGGGGGCAGGAGCAGTGAAGAAAGGAGGGTTAGGATTAGGTGAGAGAGATGGATGAAATTAAATCTATGGGTCTGGGCAACTAGCTAGATAAAAGAGGTCTGGAAAAGGATGACTGAGGGTTCAGGCAGGGTAACTGAGAGTACAGTGAAGTTGCTAACAGAATTCGGAGAAGAGAATTCCAGAGAAGGCATGTGTTATAGTAGGGGCAGATAAAGGGAGACAGTGGAATAGAGTAGAATTACAATGGCCCGGGAGTTTGAAGATCCTAATTCTGCCACTTTGTCTATGTGGTCTTGGATAGGCCACAAAAACTCTGTGGGTTGCAGTGTCCTTACTATCAAGTGGGGGAGGTGGTAGGGTATGGTGGTGAAGAACTCAGTCTCTGGAATTGGATTGCCCACATTCAAATACCAGCAAACCTCATGCTCCCACCCCAGGTACTAGCCATGTGGTTTGGCCCATTTACCTAACTTCTGTGTGCCTCAGTTTCCTCATCTGTAAATGGAGATAATAATATCCGCATAATATATGTTTGGAGAACTAAATGCATTAATCCATGAAGCACTCAGGACAAAATCCTATATACAAACTTGCTGTTTTTATTTTAGGTAAACTCTAATGTCTATTCCACTTCTAAGCTTTTATGAATGCATATTAGGACATGTTGTATTTGAGATTCCGATGGAATATTTGGGGGAAAGAATAAGACAAGCAGTTAGAAATACACTTCTGGAACCTGTGGGGGGAATGAGGATGGTAAAGGTAGGCAAGTTCTTTGACTGAGGGGATTGGCGAAACTGGGAGAGTGAATGAGATTGTTTAAGGATAGGAGAGAAAAAAACTTTATAATATAAAACAAAATACCCCATTATATTATAAATGGACTAATTTTAAAAATAGGAAAAGGCTGTGCAGAAGCATCCTTAGACTTTCTCCAAATGGACACCAGGTATCATAAACAGGTTTGGGCAAAAACTTGAGCCTTGGATCTGAACAGACCGGAGTGTAAGTCTTGATTCTCAAGCTATGTGGGTTGGTGACAGTTATCTTTCTTAAACCTACTCTACTGGATTTCAGTTGGGAAACTCATAGGAGTTTCGTATGGATTAATTTACATGTTATGAGCGATGTGCCCGATACAGTGCATGTCACAGGATAAGCATTCAAGTGCTCTACACACATAATGGAAGTTATTTAGGTGCAGATACCTGGGATACCTCTGCATGCACGCCATCTGGAAGTGGAGCTGTTTCATTCCTTCTGCCAATCTCTTTTCTAGGTTACCTCTCCCATCAATCAGGTCTTCATCTCTCTTAAAGTCTTGTGCATCTATAACTATCTAATAAACGTCTTTAATCTAGTGTCTGCTCTGTCAATAAGGTGAACTGACTTAGGTCACAGAGCCATGACCATGTGCAACACAACATCTATAAAGTAGGCATTGGATTTTGTGTCTCCCTACAGAGTTAATGCCGATGCTGTCATTGCACTCAAGATCATGGTTAGATTTGAGAGTCCACTGGTTTGATGTAATGAAGGAAACTAAAATCCTGGAAAGTGATATGTTGACCTGAGAGTTATATCCAGTAACTAACAGTGAAGAAAACAATCAGATTTGATGGGCAAGATATGAATACACCAGAGGTTGGTTGCGAAAGTAAAAAAGTAAAAGTAGGAGTTCAATTCATGTTTGTTTTATTGAATGCTCAGTCTACGACCCAAAGCACTGGTCTGTGTGCTTGAGGAAAGCAGGAAGAATTTTAAAATGACAACGAAATACAAATAGAACACAATCCTTCGGATAGATTGACACACAATAACTAACAGTAAGTTAGGATCTGATAGTATAAATTTATGCTAATTGTCATGGCATATTCAGAGTCTTATAACAACCAACATTTTAGCCTTTCCTTCCTATTTGGGCATCCTCACGCTTCTTCAAAGAGTTATGATATTTTGTCATTTAAAAATATGTATGCAAGAAGTTGAGCACAACTCACAGAATATCTGCTACACCCTCCAAAGTGTGTGATTAGAACCTTGGGCTTTGAAATTGTGTCTTGCAGAAGTAGAAGGAAGAAAATCAGAAAATCCTTCATATCCTTTGGATATATTCTGTTAAATAGGTCCATCTGAGAACAGAAGAACCAGAAAAGGGAGAGGCTTCTGATTGCCCACTCAGAGTGCTACACGTCTTTGTTTTCCAGTGAACCCCAGTATGATTCCAACATGTGGGTTTATGCTCTGTTTTATGCTCTAGGCTTAATGCTCTTGGAAAGGAATCAGCTGGTTCTAGGTAAACTGCTCAGGGTTTAACCATTACTCAGCATTAGTTAATGATCCTTAAGGTTTCACCTGGCCTAGCCCAAGCCAGTCAATACGATCAGTGTGGCCTCTAGTAATAGGCAATATTGTGGTTATTATGAAGAGTTTCCCTCAGCAAGTAAGGAACTGCTTAGATCCAGCAGGACACATGCAGTGTGGGGAGGCAGCACTGGCTTTGAAGCTTGAGAATTTGTGTGCTGTGTGTCTTTGGCTAATATTAAAACATCAGTTCCCTCATCTGTAAAATGAGGATAATAATACTTTGCAGGGTTATTGTGGACACTGAATGATTAAACATAAAACAAGTCCCCAACTGAGGGTCTGGTATTTAGAACTCAATAAATTAAAAAAAATAACTCAATAAATTTTAGCTGTTTTGTTTATTTCTCTGGGAAAAGAAAATGCTCCTAGATAAATGACTACAAAACCTATTTTTGTGTAGCTGAAGGCAGAGAGGAGTGTACCTTCATAGTCATGTCAGCGCCCCTCCATTTCATTATGGCCAGAGAGGTGAGCATCTGTTGGCCCTGGCAGCTTAAAACTCCACAATCATTTTTAGTGGGAGAAAGCTGGGAAAGGCAGGCTTGGTAAAATGCCAGCCACTCTTGCTTGCTCAATTGATATTAATTAATCCTCCCTGGCAGCATTTTGACAACAGACCTTGACTTGTGTGACCTTTCATGCTGGATCGAATTATTCTCTGGTTTTACCTTTCCTCAGCCAAGCCCTTCAGAACCTTCTTGGGCTTTTGGCAGAGTTCCATCAGCACTACCGTTTCCTGAGAAGTCTGAAGCTGGCACCTTAAATGTGTTATTGCTAAATAAGTAGAATGTGAGACATTACATATCCAATTTTGGTGATGGAAGATACCCAAATGATCGTTGTAAATATACAAAAATTCCCCCTCTGAGCTCTGTGGAGACTCAGGAGGATGGATTCAGGAAATAGTCTCCTGCCTCCCACCTCCAATCATTCACAAGGCCTGTTATTATTCAGCCCATCCACCTGCCATGACAAGGGGGGTATTGCTGGCAAAACAACTGCATCTCTCAGAGGATCAACACCATCAATTTAGTGCCTTGAGTTGCATGGACTTTACCTTGGTTTTGAGTCTCATTTCTTCTCCTGCTGCTTATGAAGTTTCTTATTATGTGATTTTATTTTGTATTTGAAAGGAAGGCAGCAGGAGACACAAAGCTGACACTTCTAGTCCTAACGTGGACTTCTTTCCTCCTTGCCAATGATCATGCCCAGGCCGCAATGGTGGCAGAGGAGGAGCATGTAGAGTTCTAATTATCTTTTGCATCCCCACCACTGCATTTTCTTGTATAATGTATTTAATGCAACTTAAAAAAAAAATCTACTGTCAGGGCACCTGGGTGGCTCAGTGGCCGAGCATCTGCCTTTGGCTCAAGGTGTGATCCTGGGGTCCTGGGATCGAGTGCCACATCGGGTTCCCCGCAGGGAGCCTGCTTTTCCCTTTCCCTATGTCTCTGCCTCTCTCTGTATCTCTCATGAATAAATAAATAAAATCTTAAAATATATATATACTTGAAGATAACTCTTTTTTTTTGTATATTTTTTATTGGAGTTTGATTTCCCAACATACAGTATAACACCAGTGCTCATCCTGTCAAGTGCCCCCCTCAGTGCCCGTCACCCAGTCACCCCAACTCCCCCCACCTCCCCTTCCACTACCCCTTGTTCGTTTCCCAGAGTTAGGAGTCTCTCATGTGCTGTCACCCTCTCTAATTTTTCCCACTTGTTTTCTCTCCTTTCCCCTTTATTCCCTTTCATTATTTTTTATATTCTCCCAAATGAATGAAACTATTTAATGTTTGTCCTCCGATTGACTTACTTCACTCAGCATAATACCCTCCAGTTCCATCCACGTCGAAGCAAAGGGTGGGTATTTGTCATTTCTAATGGCTAATATCCCGTTGTATACATAAACCACATCTCCTTTATCCAGTCATCTTTTGATGGACACTGAGGCTCCTTCCACAGTTTGGCTATTGTGGACATTGCTGCTATAAACATCGGGGTGCAGGTGTCTCGGTCTTTCACTGCATCTGTATCTTTGGGGTAAATCCCCAGCAGTGCAATTGCTGGGTTGTAGGGCAGATCTATTTTTAACTCTTTGAGGAACCTCCACACAGTTTTCCAGAGTGGCTGCACCAGTTCACATTCCCACCAACAGTGTAAGAGGGTTCCCTTTTCTCCACATCCTCTCCAACATTTGTTGTTTCCTGTCTTGTTAATTTTCCCCATTCTCGCTGGTGTGAGGTGGTATCTCATTGTGGTTTGGATTTGTATTTTCCTGATGGCCAGTGATGCGGAGCATTTTCTCATGTGCTTGTTGGTCATGTCTATGTCTTCCTCTGTGAGATTTCTGTTCATGTCTTTTGCCCATTTCATGATTGGATTGTTTGTTTCTTTGCCATTGAGTTTAATAAGTTCTTTATAGATCTTGGATAGTAGCCCTTCATCTGATATGCCATTTGCAAATATCTTCTCCCATTCTGTAGGTTGTCTTTTAGTTTTGTTGACTGTTTCTTTTGCTGTGCAGAAGCTTTTTATCTTGATGAAGTCCCAATAGTTCATTTTTGCTTTGTTTCCCTTGCCTTCATGGATGTATCTTGCAAGAAGTTGCTGTGGCCAAGTTCAAAAAGGGTGTTGCCTGTGTGAAGATAACTCTCAAAAACTTGGTGATAATAGTTATTATTTTGTAGTTCCAGACACTGTTACTATTATCGATGTTAATTCTCTCCTGAAACCACACAGCCCTTGTCTGGTGTGTTGAAATTGTCAGTTTATGTTTCTCTCTCCTCTAACTTCGTTTAGGATTTTTTCCATTGCATCCCAAGCATCTGGACCTATGGCAAGTACAAAGTAAACTACTCAATAAATATATGCTGAATGAGTGAATGATGTGGTCCTAATGTGAGCCGTGAGACACCAATGATAGAAATGTAGCCAAAAATTTAGACTTCATCTGCTGAAAATTAGTATTTTTTGTAAATGGTTTCACTACCTAAAACCTGATCTTGGTTAGATCCAACTTATCCTTCAGAGAAACTGAGTTTCTCAGGGAAGACTTCTTTCAGGCTCCTTATCTTTTAAGCTTTGAAAGGGCAGAGACATTGTTGTTTTGTTGTTCTTGTCCAATGTTCTATTCATAGCACTGAGTGGAGAGCCTGACATTTATAAGACAGCAAATATTCAGTGAAAAACTACTCTGTGCTCTGACTGCTCCTTTTTTTCTCTACATGTAATCTGGTTGTCTAGGCACTTATGATTCATTTAGACCACATTGGTGATCTTCCCACTGGGCTTCCCATATCTCCCCCCTCTTCACTAGTTTTGGCATTGGGCATAGCTGCCAAAATAATTTTCACCAAGAAATGCTCAGGTTATAAACTTTCTGTCCTTAATTGCTTTCAAATTACTTCTATTTATTAACTTGTAAATAGAGACTTTTGAGTTTCTTTTGAGTGTGATGGAGTTGCTCTCCATCATCTTTTGAAAGCTCATTTCTCCACACAAGTATTTGTACTACTGAGCCATTTTATGCATTGTCTTTATTTTTATTTATTTTTTAAAAGATTTCATTTATTTATGTGAGATAGAACACACCGGTGCAGGGGGAGGGGAGAGGCAGAGGGAGAGGGACAAGCAGGCTCCCTGTTCAGCGAGGGAGGCTGATGTGAGGCTTGATCCCAGGACTCCTGAGATCATGACCTGAGTTGAAGGCAGATGCTTAACCAACTGAGTCACCCAGGTGCCCAGGTTGTCTTTAAATTTATATATACGTCTGTCCAGGTATGCCCAGGTTCTTGTTTTTCCTTCAGTCATGAAGGTCCAAGTCTTCAGAGTCATTTTTATATTGCATATCCCACATGCTTTACATGTATGAAAATGACCCAGAAAATGTTTCAGTTCCATAGAAAATGGGCTCAGTGGATAAAAACAAGTAACATGAGGAAATGAACTACGGGCAGAGACTTGAAATTATTGAATCATCTGAAAGAAATGATAAACTAAGCATATTTAAGCTGATCGTAGAAATAAGTCTTTCCCTGTTAGCAGGGAAAGGGAGAGGAGGAGGAAGCAGGGAGTGGAAGTCCCCACTGTGTCACTGCTGCCTCACTGATTCACTGAGCTGGAGTGGGATGGGGTGGAGGTATGAGTCTTGGAAGTGAGTAGAAGCATCTGGAGGTGGTGGTGGTAGCAGATAGGAAATAGTGGATAAGGATAAACTCAATAATGTCAGCAGCAGCAGCAGCAGCATTGATTGACATTTGGAAGTGAGAGAGTCAGAGTCTGGGGAAAATATCCAACTCTATCGGAAAGAAATCAGAGGTCTATAGGCCATCTTATTAGAACTTGAATGCCACTCAAAATATGTGCTGATATCTATGGTCTATCTATAATATTTTTTTGCCTTTTTTGAGGCAAAGTATAGTTTGTCCCCAAAACAACAACTATTTCTTGAGAATATAAATTGAGGGATTGGGGGGTGACGGAGGTGCCTGAGTGGCTCAGTCAGTCCAGCAAACAACTCTTGATCTCAGCTCAGATCTCAATATCATGGTTGTGAGTTCCAGCCCCATGTTGGCCTCCACACCCAGTGTGGAGCCTATTTAAAAAAAAAAAGGATGGGGGAAGTATACCTTGCATTCACTAGGGACTATCAGTGTACTGTTGGCCTATAAATTCAACTGCCTATGTTTTTTTTCTTCTCAAAGGAAATTATAAATATTAATTGAATTTATTCATTTTATAATGAAAGTAAAATATGGTACAATATTGAATCATGAATAGTTGTGAAAGATTTCCATTAAGTAAGATTTGGAACTTATATAGAAAGCCTTTCAGCTGGTTAAAAATTAATATGAATTTCTGCAAAGACAACAGATTATTGTGGGGAATTTGATAATGCAGTTGCCATGATGAATGTAGAAGTGCTTACATGGATTCTTCCTGTATTTTTGAAGTTTCAGGGAAAATGAAGCCAAATTTCAGTAGATTCATAATACCATCAGAGTATGATCAAAGAGGAAGCAGATAAGCAAAAAAGTCAATTTAATACTGCTTACCTGAAACTTTTAATACAATATACTTTCATTTTTAAAACTATAATGTGTACTAAAAAAAAAAACTATAATGTGTACTAGTTTTTTCCCAAATAAATAATGAATTTATGTGTTCCTCACCAATTTATCATTTAGTAAGTGGCAATTACCTAAGAAATAAAAGCTTTTCTCCATTTCTAAGTATGTTTCTTATCAAATTAAATTACCTATTCCATTTTCAAACAACTTTTATTCTAAAAGGTTATAGCTATACATTCCAAAGTATAAACATAGAATTGATCTTATTTTTCTCTTTAAATTTATTATGACTGAAAATACTAATTATTTTTATCCATGATTTCTTTATATTTATTTACCTTTTTATTTAAAAAATTTTAATTCCAGTGCAGTTAACATACAGTGTTATATTAGTTTCAGGGATACAATGTAATGATTCAATAATTTTATACATTACTCAGTGCTCATCTACCATAAATGTACTCTTAATCCCCATGGTCTATTTCACTAACCACCCCCACCACCTCTCCTCTGGTAAACAATCAACCAGTTATATTTCTATATAGTTAAGGGTCTGTTTTTTGGTTTCTCCCTTTTTCTCCTGTTGGTGTGCTTTGTTTCTCAAATTCCACGAATGAGTGAAATTATACGGTATTTGTCCTTCTCTAACTGACCTATTTCACTTGGCATTATACTCTCTAGCTCTATCCATGTCATTGCAAATGGCAAGATTTCATTCATTTTTTCTTTTTTGAGAGAGAGAGAAAGAGAGAGAGAGATGGGGGGGTGGAAAGGGAGAGGAAGAGAGAATCTTTTTTAAAGATTTATTTATTTATTTATTCATGAGACACACACACACACACACACATAGACACAGAGACAGAGAGAGAGCAGCAGAGACACAGGCAGAGGGAGAAACAGGCTCCATACAGGGAGCTTGATGTAGGACTCGATCGTGGGACTCCAGGATCATGCCCTGGACTGAAGGCAACACTAAACTGCTGAGCCACTGGGGCTGCCCAAGAGAGAGAATCTTAAGCAGGCTCCAGATCCATCATGAGCCTGGTATGGGGCTTGAACTCATGACCCTGAGATCATGACCTGAGCTGAAATCAAGAGTCAGTTGCTTAACTGACTGAGCCACCCAAGAGTCCCAAGATTTCCTTCTTTTTTATGGCTGAATAATTGTCAGGATCCATTTGTCTATTGATGGACACAGGCCATTTTCATAATTTCCCTATTGCAAATAAGGCTACAATAAACATTGTATGTATCCATTTGAATTAGTGTTTCCATATTCTTTGGGTAAGTACCTGGTATTGGAGTTAAAAAATATATTGTAGCTCTATTTTTAATTTTTGAAGAACATTCATATTAACTTCCACAGTGGCCATACCAGTTTGCATTTCCACCAATGAGACACAAAGGCTCCTTTCTCTCCATATCCTTGCCAACACTTGTTTCTTGTGTTTTTGATTTTATCCATTTTGAAAAGTGTGAGGTGCTATTTCATTGTGGTTGTGACTTGCGTTTCCCTGATGATGAGTGATGTTGAGTATCTTTTCATGTGCCCGTTGGCCATCTGTATGCCTTCTTTAGGGAAATGTCTTTTCATGTCTTCTACCCATTTTTAATCAAATTATTTTTTTTCTGGTATGTGTTGCATTGTATACATTCTTTATATATTTGGGATACTAACCATTTATTGGATATGTCATTTGCAAATATCTTCTATTCAGTAGGTTGTCTTTTAGTTCTGTTTCCTTTGCTGTGCAGAAGCTTTTTATTTTGCTGTAGTCCCAATAGTTTACTTTTGCTTTTGTTTCCTTTGTCTCAGGAGGCATATCTAAAAAAAAAATGTTGCTATGGTTGGTGTCAGAGAAATTATTTCCTGTGCTTTCTACTATGATTTTTATGGTTTCAGGTCTCACATTTAGGTTTTTAATCTAATTTGAGCCTATCTTCGTGTAAGGTGTAAGAAAGTGGCCTAGTTTTATTCTTTTCTATGTAGCTGTCCAGTTTTCCCAATACCATTTGTTGAAGAGACTTTTTCCCATTGCACATTTCTTGCTTCTTTTGTTGAAGATTAATTGACCATGTAATCATGGATTTATCTCTGGGTTTTCAATTCTGTTCTATTAATCTGTGCCAGTACCATACTGTTTTGATTACTACAGCTTTGTAGTATATCTTGAAATCTGGGATTATGACACTTCCAGTTTTGCTCTTTTTCAAGATTTTTTGGCTATTCAGGGTCTTTTGTGGTTCCATATAAATTTTAGAATTATTTGTTCTAGTTCTGTGAAAAGCACTGTTGGTATTTTGATAGGGATTGCATTAAATCTGTGGATTGCTTTGGGCACTATGAATATTTTAACAATATTTGTTCTTCTAATCCATTAGCAAGGAATATCTTTCCATTTTTTTGTGTCATTTTCAATTTGTTTCATCAATATTTTAAAGTTTTCAGAGTATAGGTCTTTCACTTCTTTGGTTACATTTATTTTATTATTGTTGGTGCAATTGTAAATGAGATTGTTTTCTTAAATTCTCTTTCTGCTACTTCATTCTAGTTTATAGTTAGCTGTAAGTTTTTCATAGGTGGCTAATATAATATAATATAATTTTGTCGAGGATTTTTACATCTGGTATTTTGTTTGTAGTGTCTTCATCAGAGTAATGCTGGCCTCATATAATCAATTATATATTTGGAATAGTTTAAGAAGAATAGGTATTAACTCTTTAAATGTTTGGCAGAATTCACCTGTGAAGCCATCTGTCTTGGACTTTTGTTTGTTGAGAGTGTTTTAATAACTGATTCAATTTCATAGCTGGATATTGGTCTGTTCAAATTTTCTATTTCCTCCTGCTTCAGTTTTGGGAGGTTATATATTTCTAGGAATGTATGCATTTCTTCTAGGTTGTTCAATTTTTTGGAATATAATTTTTCATAACATTCTCTTGCAGCCTTTGTATTTCTGTGGTGTCAACTGTTATTTATCCTCTTTCATTTCTTATTTTGTTTCTTTGAGCCTTCTCTCTCTCTCTCTCTCTCTCTCTTTTTTTGATGAGTCTGGCTAATGGTTTATCAATATTGTTGATCTTTTCATAGAATCAGATCTTAGTTTCATTGATGTGTTCTATTGTTTTTTTTCCAATTTCTATATTTTGTTTATTTCTGTTCTAATCTTTATCATTTCTTTCTTTCTACCGTTTTGAGTTTTGTTTGTTCTTTTTCTAGCTCCTTTAGTTGTAAGGTTAGATTATTTGAGATTTTTCTTGCTTCTTGAGGTAGGCCTATATTGCAATAAATTTTCCTCTTAGAGCAGCTTTTGCTATTCCAAAGATTTTGGACTTTTGTGTTTTCATTTTGATATCTCCATGTGTTTTTTAATTTCTTCTTTGACGTTTTGGTTGACCCATTCATTGTTTACTATCATGTTATTTAACCTCCATGTATTTGTATTCTTTGTATATATATACATACATATACATGTATATATATGTGGTTGATTTCTAGTTTCATAGCATGGTGGTAGGAAAAGATGCATGGTATGACTTTGATCTTTTTTGATTTGTTGAGATGTGTTTTGTGGACTATTGTGTGATCTATTCTAGAGAATGTTACATGTGCACTGGAAAAAATATGCATTCTTCTGTTTTAGGAAGGAATGTTCTGAATATATCTGTTAGGTCCATCTGGTTCAATATGTCATTCAAAGCCACCAACAAGTTTCCTTATTGATTTTTTTAAAAGTTTGTATACAAATTCCCATTAGTTAACATACATTGTAATATTAGTTTTAGATGTACAATATAGTGATTCATCATTTTCATACAATACCCGGTGCTCATCACAAGTACTCTCCTTAATCCCCATCACCTATTTCACCCGTTTTCTCATTCATCTCCACCCTGGTACCATCAGTTTGCTCTATATAGTTAAGAATCTGTTTCTTGGTTTGCCTCTCCCATAGTTTTCTCCTTTGCTCATTTGTTTTGTTTCTTAAATTCCACATACAAGTGAAACAATATAGTATTTGTCCTTTTCTGACTGACTTATTTTGCTTAGCACTCTCTATCTCCATCCATGTTGCAAATAGCAAGATTTCATTTTTTATTGCTAATAGTCCTTTGTATATACATACCACATCTTCCTTATCCATTCATCAGTTGATTGACACATGGGATGTTTTCATAATTTGGCTATTGTAGATAATGCTATTATAAAAATGGGGGTGCATATATTCCTTTGAATTAGTATTTTGGTGATTTTCTGTTTGAACAATCTATTTATTGATGTAAGTGGCATGTTGAAGTTCCCTACTTTCATGTATTACTGTTGATTACTTCCTTTCTGTTTGTTATTAGCTCCTAAATGTAGTTGGGTACTCCCACATTGGGTACATAAATATTTACAATTGTTGTATCTTCTTGTTGGATTATTCCATTTATTATTATATGGTGTTTTTCTTTGTCTATTGTTGAAGTCCTTGTTGTAAAGTCTATTTTGTCTGATACAAGTATTGCTACCCTGGCTTTCTTTTCACTTCCATTTGCATGAAAAATGCTTTTCCATCCCTTCACTATCAGTCTTCATGTGTCTTTGTGTTTGAACTGAATCTTTTGTAGGCAGCATACAGATGAGTCTTGCTTTTTTATCCATTCCATTACCCTCTGTTTTTTAATTGGAGTGTTTAGTGCATTGACATTCAAAGTAATTATTTTTAATTTTTTTAAATTTATTTACGATATTCAGAGAGAGAGAGAGAGAGAGAGAGAGAGAGAGAGAGAGGCAGAGACACAGGCAGAGGGAGAAGCAGGCTCCATGCACCGGGAGCCCTACATGGGATTCAATCCCGGGTCCCCAGGATGGCGCCCTGGGCCAAAGGCAGGCGCTAAACCGCTGCACCACCCAGGGATCCCGACATTCAAAGTAATTATTGGTCCGTATACACTTATTGCCATTTTGTTGGTTGTTTTGGTAGTTATTCTTTGTTCCTTTCTTTTCTTGCTCTTTCCTTTCATGATTTGCTGGCTTTCTTTAGTGACATGGTTAGATTCTTTTCTCTTTATTTTTTGCATTTCTCTTACAGTTTTTGAAAAAATTTTTTTTTTAAATTTTTATTTGTTTATGGTAGTCACAGAGAGAGAGAGAGAGAGAGAGAGAGGCAGAGACACAGGCGGAGGGAGAAGCAGGCTCCATGCACTGGGAGCCCGATGTGGGATTCGATCCCGGGTCTCCATGACCGCGCCCTGGGCCAAAGGCAGGCGCCAAACCGCTGCGCCACGCAGGGATCCTTCTCTTATGGTTTTTGATATTCAGGTTGTATATGACATCTTATGCATATAACAGTCTATATTAAATTGATAGTTGCTTACATTTGAACCCATTCTTTACTCCTCTCCCCTCTGTGTTCCAGATATATATAGTCATATTTTATATCCTATTATTTTGTGAATCCCTTGACTGATTTTTATAGATAGACTTATTTTTACTGCTTTTGTGCTTCCTACTTTTCTTACTTATGGTCTTTTCTTTCCACTCAAAGAGTCCTCATTAACATGTCTTGTAGGACTGGGTTAGTGGTGATGAATTTCTTTAACTTCTGTTTGGCTAGAAAACTCTTTATCTCTCCTTCTATTGTGAACAATAGCCTTACTGGACAGAATATTGTTGGGTGGCAGTTTTTTCTTTTCAAGCTTTTTGAATATATCATGCCACTTTCTTCTGGCCTGCAAAATTTCTGCTGAAAAATCAGCTAATAGCCTTGTGGGGTTTCCCATGCGTATAACTGTTTTCTTTTCTCTTGCTGCTTTTAAAATTCTCAATTTATCATTACTTTTTGTCATTTTACTTACTGTAGTGTCTTGGTGTGGACCTCTTTGAGTTGATCTTGGTGAAGGCTCTCTGTGCTTTCTGGATCTGGATCTGTTTCCTTCTGCAGATTTGGGAAGTTTTTAGTTATTATTTCTTCAAGTAAATATTCTGCCCCCTTTTCTCTCTCTTCTCCTTTTGGGATCCATTTATGTTAATGTTATTATGCTTAATGATATCACTGAGTTCCTTATGTCTATTTTCATTTTTTACTATTATTTTTCTCTCCTTTCACCTTGATTGCTTTCATTACTCTGTCCTCCATGTCACTGATCAGTTCTTCTGCTTCCTCTAGTCTACCATTTACTTCCTCTAGTGTACTTTTAAATTCAGTTATTGAGCTCTCATCTCTGATTGGTTCTTTTCTACATTTTTTTTTCTTTTTGTAGAGGATCTCACTGAAGTCCTCCATTCTTTTCTCAAGTTCAGTGAGTATGTTTATGACCATACTTTAGAATCTCTAACAGGAATATTACTTGTCTCTATTTCACTTAGGTCTCTTATTGCGATTTTATTTCATTCTTTCATTTGAGACATATTCCTCTGTCTCCTCTTTGTTTCTAACTCTCTGTGTCTGTTTCTATGTGTTAGGAAAGTCAGCTATGTTTCTTTCTCTTGAGACTAGTGGCCTTATGAAGAAGAGGTACTGTAGTGCCCTGAAGTGCAATATCCCTTGTTCACTATAACCTACCACTTTGGGGATATATCCTGTGTGTTTTTGGCACCCTCATGTTGTACCTAAGCTGTGTTTACCTCTAGTCCAGTCATTTACAATGGCTCTCTTTGTCTGTTGTGGGCAGTGTTTGGTCCCTGTGTTGTTAATGGGCCAGCATGGGCTGCCTTGGTCTTAAGTTGAATAAGAGTAGGCACTCATCTGAGATGCAGTAGCACTGAACTGCGGTGTTCCTCCTCTGTGTTTCCCTGAGAAGCTTTTGTGGGGAGCGGGGCCTGTAGTCACACCAGATGTCTTCCCCTAGCCCACTGCTGCAACTGAAGTCAGACTGGTGTATATGGTTATCTTTACTTCTCCCTGGGGGCAGGAATCACTTTGGATGGTGCTGGACCCTGTTAGGGCTGCTTGCACCAAAAGTGGCTCCAACCTTATGGCAATACTTTTGATGGGTTCTGGCCAGGGTTATGTCTGAAGGAGAAGGTGGCGGTGAGGAGCATGGTGCCCACAAGGTCCATGATGATCTGCTGCAAGAGGGGACCTGCAGCTGCAAAGCATTGAGGCTGGCATGGTTCTAGGGGTGGATCTGCAGAAGTACTTTGGGGCAAGGCTCATGCTATAAGCAAGGTTTGCATGGGTCCACTCTGGGAGAATAGCTGGAGCTCAGGCTTGACTGAAGAGTGCATATCTTCATGAGAATATGGGAATGGGATGCACTACTAGCAAGTTAGGTAGTGAGTGTTGGCACCTACTGGTTCTTACAGGTGTAAGTGACTAGCCTTGGGGATAGGGAAAGGAATGGTGCCTTCCAGCTCCTTTGTTTTTGGAGAAGTCTCCCTGAGAAACACTGGAATCTCAACTGCATTAAACATAGGCCACCACTGAGTCCCAGGTTTAGTTAACCAATGAAACTGTTAGAGCACATTCTGTCTGTACAAGTTAATTAAACCAAATATCTCTAGTAAGGGCACCAATATAAAAGAATTCAGGAGATCCCTGGGTGGCGCAGCGGTTTTGCGCCTGCCTTTGGCCCAGGGCGCGATCCTGGAGACCGGGATCGAATCCCACGTCAGGCTCCCGGCATGGAGCCTGCTTCTCCCTTTGCCTGTGTCTCTGCCTCTCTCTCTCTCTCTCTCTCTCTCTCTGTGTGTGACTATCATAAATTAAAAAAAAAAAAAAAAAGATTTGAATCACCCAAAAAAAAAAAAAAAAAAAAAGAATTCAGCCTGATAATGTATTATAATTTATCCTTGGTATACAACTTTAAAATCTATTCATATACATATTTCTCAGGATTCTTCAAAATACATTAGCAAAATATTACAATTCTTTGGTATGTAATACTTATTCTTTGGTCATACTTGTATTTGACTCCCTGGAGCAAGTGCAGATTTGACCTTAGTTATGGCTCTAGTCACAAAGGGTGTTGGAGTACATTTTGAGCAGAATGGGCATCGCCTATTAAGGCATCTGTCTCAGGTGTGGTTATTATGGGGTTTACAAGCAAAAGAAGGGTATTCTTACAAGGAAGAGCAAGCTCATTCTCCTGGTAAGAAAGGTTGATGACTCAGGTTTAAAGATTCTCAGTGTTGTCTCAGATATTCCCATTCAGTTTCAAGGTCCTATTCCTTACCAAAAAGTGCACTAAATTTTACATAAGAAACTTGACAAGGCTTCAGATTAAACTGTTTTTGTAATTTTGCAATCCACGTTTAAAATTTTATATTTAATTTTAGTTAATTTTTAATATTAAAATTTTCCAGTTCAAATTACTGGTGTAATCTCTGTCTACTGACCAGATTCTTATTTATACAGAACATGAATTACAGAAATGTTTACTAAAACATTGACTTCAAAATGTCAGCATCCAGTTAGAAGATTAAAATTATGGTAGCAATGACAAGAAATAGCACTGACTGTGATGTGAAATAGATTCTCTTAAGCCCATTTAAGTCCTTACATAAATAGAATGACAAGCTCAAGTCACAGTCTGAGGGCCAGAGAGTTACATAGATTCCTAAAAGAATCTTTAGCTTCTCAAATTTATGGGGCAGATATTTCTGGGGGAAAAAAGTCTCTTACTCCTGTATTTTCATCTTCTCCCTCTAACACTTGCTATTGGCAGAGCTGATATCAGGTCAGCTGGCAAAGAAGAAAAGTAGCTTGCAGAGTTCAGGTCCAGCATCATAAAGTAGGGAAAAGACAGGTAGGCTTGGCTCCAAGGGGCAATGAGTTATAGGCTTGAGGCAGACCTAAATGTGGCACAAATAAGCAGCCTGAAAATGAAACAAGTAGATCTATTTCTAACTAAAAAAAAAGTATAAGTTGTTCCGTGATTTATAGGAAAAAAGAGATAGAAAAGAAATTCATGATTTAACCACTCATTTATAATCATTTTTCTTACATATAAGAATTGTGCCCTTAAAATAGTGATACATATAGATAGCCAGCTTAAGGAAGTTAGGAGATGGAAAGAGGTTTTGGCTTTCTAGTCTATCTTCTTGTCTTTGGCATGCCTGTGTTACAGAATATTAATATTAGCCCACTGTATTCAAGCCATGTTTCTTTGTTCTGAAATAACATCCTCACACAAGAGTGGAAAAAGGACCTAATGAGAAGTTAATTCAGTCGTCAGTTTTTGTTAATTTTTAGTCACCAGCTTGCTATTTTTTAATGGGAAAATAGATTGACTCCTTTGGTTCTTGGTTTCTTTACCTGTGAAATAAAATCTTTGAGATCTGATATCTGATATCTTATGCACATGTATGAGAGAATCTCACAGGATGCCCTCACATTCCACTGGGATTATGGAAGGTATCTGTTAGAACCACATTTCCAGTTACATGTTTTACCACTGAAATGGTATGGAGGTGGAAAAAATTAATTTTCAAATGACCCCTGTCACAAGATTTTATTTCTGAGAATATGCTGATACTTAGTATTTGTGAGTTTTATGGTAATAAGCCAAGTTATCATATGTTGGGATTTTTCAGCTGTCATTTTTAAATGTATGAGAAATGTTACTATAAAGAACCAGAGAGTATTCAAGCTCATTAAAAGACAGAGGCAGCACAATACTAAGTTTCTTTTTTTAGGTTCAAGATTTAACTGTAGCACTTGTGAATTTCTAAGGTTTCAAACTTGACTATTTTCGCATCCATATTCATGATGCTGTATCTTATCTGTAAGTGCTACCCACTAGGTTTATTTTAGATGATCCTGTTAACACCCTGACAAGCAGTGAACTTCTCATCCCATGTTTCTGTAGCAGACTCAGAAGTATAGCACAAAAGATTTGGTGTGGTGGGGGAGGGTGAGAAAAAGAAAGAAAAAAAGGGGGAAAAGTTCTTCTATTAATACTCAAATACCAACAAGAAAAAAATTTGATGTGGAAATGAATGTGAAATATGGGGAAACAAAAATGTATAAAATATTCTAGTGATTGGGGCATAGAATATTCTATTCACTATCTTAAATTATTTAGTTATTTCAGAGCAGAGGAATATTTTCAACTATATCAGAGATGTATTTTTCAAGGATTAAGTACCTTAAGAATGGTGCATTTGACTATTTTAAAAGAAAGAAATCTGAGGGGTGCCTGGGTGGCTCAGTTGGTTAAGCTCCAACTCTTGATTTTGGCTCAGTTCATGATCTCAGGGTCCTAAGATCAAGCCCCGTGTAGGCTCTGTACTCAGCAGAGACTCTGCTCTAGATTTTCTCTCTTCCTTTCCCTCTGCCCCTCTCCTGCTTCCTGTGCTCCTGCTCTCTTTCTCTAAAAAAGAAAGAAAGAAAGAAAGAAAGAAAGAAAGAAAGAAAGAAAGAACAAAGGAAGAAAGAAAGGTAGATCTGAGATCACTGAAGGATCATTAATCATAGCTTTAGACTCATACTTTAGTTTTAAGTTATTTTCTACTATTTTTGTGAAAAGAGTAACATTTTAATATAATCATAAATATATAAAATATAAAAATTAGATTTCCATGACCTTTAGGGTAATCTTTTCAGCCACAATAACTCAACAAGAGGGTTTGAGGCAAACCTGCTTCACTTATTAATTTAATTTTTATTTCTGATGCCTAGTCATCTTTCATTTTTTTCTTTCAAAATGTGCAGTCTGGGGTAGATATATGTGTTGGTGTAAGAAGGAGGAAAAAGAAAATCCATTTTAAAAATTGATTATAATCTGTAAAATAATTAGTTTTTTTGCAATTTAATAACTTCAGTAATGTACTTTTTAAGAAGTACACTCAAATGTATCTAATAAAAATGTCAGTTAGGGATTATATCATCAAATTACTCATTACATTGAGGAAATGAGGAGTTTGACTCAGTCTTCCACTTCCACTTCATATTATGTTTAATAGAATGGATGACATGTGTAAATTGTCTTTCTATGCTCAGTGTGAAGAGTACTTAGGCCCTGTTTGGCTGGACAACCTGTAGAGGCATACCCCTGGGCACTTTTGGTTCCATTTTGAGACTTAAATTGTAGAGCTCTTGAAAAGATAAATGAAAACTTGGTGTAGAGACTTCTCTCATCCAAGTACAAACCAGGTCCAACGCTGCTTAGCTTCCCAGATCTGACAAGATTGGGTATGTTCAGGGTGGTATGGCTGTAGACTGTAGAGACTTCTGATTTTAATATTGGTCATTTAAAGCATCCCTTAGTCTTACCAATGTAAAATAAAAATGCCATAAGCACATTACATTCTCCTATTTTCTCTAGGAAGTCAAAAGAATCCCACAGAAATGGAATTTTTATATGGTATCCTCCAGAGTTCCTGAAGTGACAGTGATATCTGTATCTTAAATCAGAACATATCTGTCACTGGCAAAATGAATTAGCATGACTAAAACTCAAATGAATCTTATTTCTATTCCGTCACCACCTTCCGGGTACTTTATTTCCTTTTATTGTTATTGTTTGTTTCATTTTCTGCCTATGACAGTATAAGCTAAGTAAGGACAGAATTTATGTATTCTATGTTGTAAAACAATCTGTATTAGATCTAATTAGATTGTTTTACTCTGTTGTCACAGTACTTAGTGCAATGTCTGGCTTATGGTAAATTGTTTAGTAAGTATTTGTTGAATGTGTGTCTGAAGAATAAATGGATGAATAATGCTATGATCTCATTGCTAAAACAATTCGCTACTAGAGGGAGAGCAAAAATTTTTAAATAAGTGCACTAAAGCCCACAGTAGGAATAATAAAATGATTCATCCTTGACCAAGGGTCAAGGTCTGAGCCAATAATATTCAATGTACTGGGAAATTATAAAGTTTAGCCATTCATTAATCATCCTTTGAAAAGTACTTAGGAAACACGGTTATAAACTGGCTCCTGGAGAAAGCATTAGGGTGGCAGTTTCCATCAGGAGCAGTACCTAACTCCCACCTCCCTCCCTGGTGGTGTTTTGCAATTCACAGGATATATTTTGTTACCGCATTCATGATACTTAGCAGTCAGGAAAACAATAATTCTAGACCTCTTGGAATTTGTAGGACAGTACTTCACAGAGAAGAATTGTTCCAGGTTCCACAGGATTTCAAAGTATTTTGTAAGACTTTTTTTTGTTTGTTTAAAAATTTTATTTATTCATGAGAGACACAAAGAGAGAGGCAGAGGCATAGGGAGACAGAGAAGCAGGCTCCCTTGGGAAGCCTGAGGCGGGACTCCATCCCGAGACCCTGGGATCATGACCTTAGCCAAAGGCAGACACTCAACCACTGAGCCACCCAGGTGCCCTGCAAGACATTTGTGTATCATATTTCATTTGATATAGATACTATTAATTTCAAGATGTACCACTATTTTATGTAATTGAGAAGGAAGAAATGCTGCAGGTGAGACTATGGCACGGTGCCTTTACTACAGTTCTGCGTAACACTCACATCAGTTTCAACAGCTCTTGTTCCTTTGAAATCTCCTCTACCTACTCTGAGGGAGCTACACATTCTCCTGCCATCTGTTGCATTGAATTACATGTGATAAGCAATCCTTGCACAGGTTTCATTAAGAAAAAAATATAAGCCACCAGGTATTCATGGTGCCTTCCTTTCTTAAAGAAGGATTGTGCTCTTCCTTCTTAAAGAAGGAAGCAATTAGGTGTTCTTTTGGAAGACAAATATTGAATGGTGATCATTCTTCCAAAGATGAATATTTTAAAATTTCAAAATGATGCCCCACTGCTCTGTTTCCATGCTTGTGAATAGCTATTTATTTCGATGCTGAATCACAGCATAATCCTTGAAAATGACATTTTCTATAGTAATTAAACTCAAAACAGATAACACAATTCAAGTGACACTAAGCAACTGACATAGTTTGCTGATTTGACTGCCACCTAGTAAAGAGACTGTAAGAAGCCATCGACTGTAAGATGAATTCCCTAATTTCAGAAGTTAAAGTGTGAAGAAACAGTGTACTTAGTGACAATAGGTGAAAGTTTTGTCTTTGTAATTATCTGAGTCCAGAGCCGAACTCTATTGCATTAATTTATTAATGCATGTGTGACCTTCCCAAGAAGGCAAATATTGTGTGAAGCACAAGATTGTACTTTGCTTCCTTTGTAATGCCAAGTTGTTTGTCATTTTGCAAATTTGAGTCACTGATGGAAAAGATATTTGTGGTATATGAGTCTCTTACATATTCCCCATAACTGTCTGCATCAGGAACTACTACAATGTAATGCTTCACATAGTTGCAAATATCTGGCTAATTAGAATTTTGTTCTGTTTAAGGATTTATGTAGTGACATAGAGCCTCCTTAACTATAGATGATTTCCTTTTGTTATTCCTTTATACTATAGTTGAAAGCATTTTTAAAAAAGCTTTTAATTTATTTGTCAGAGAAAGAGAAGGACAAGAGTGGGGGGTAGGAGAGGTAAGTAGAAAAGGAGAAGCAGACTCCCCACTGAGCAGGGAGCCTCCTCTACTCAGGGCTCTGTCCCAGGGACCTCAAGATCATGACCTGAGCTGAAGGCAGCTGCTTACCTGACTGATTTCTTTTGAACATGGAATGCTGCTTTATTGTATTTAAAGTAATATATAAAAATATAATTTCAAATGATTGGAATGACATTGTGTATTGTGGTCAATAGCATTTATATATTGATATTGTGATAGAGTTTATATGATATTTGAAATTCACTGACCTTCATACAGATGTAGATTTGGGATGCATGCACATGTTTTTCTAAACTTTTAATCTGCTTTTATTCATATTCTTAGAATTTTCACACATCCTTAATGCGTTAACAAAGCTCAAGGATGTTTTTTTCTGAAAGAACTTGCCATTTTTACTAAAACAATTATTCCCCAAAGAAGCTGTTCTTAATAGTACATAATAAATGATAGGATACTGATGGTTTTTACCTAGTTCTTCCCATTTAGAACAAAAACAAAAACTTCCACCAAGCATTCAGACTGTCTCCTAAAGACTGGCTATATCCTTGAAACAGAATTCACTCAAAGACATTTCAGACAGCCATTTCCATTTTATTAGATGAAAATTGTAGCCTTCAATCTGAAAATCTTCAGCTTTGAAGTTACTAATTATCTCAACTTTTTGAAGATTGTGAGCTGGAGGAGAGGTCTAATTATCAATGGTCTGATGTGATTTAAATAATCACGAAGATCTCTCAAAATTTGTTCGCAATCACATGGCTTCAGGTCTGTGATGTGTGGGATGGTGTAGGCGATGCTGAGAGGCCCCTGCAGGACCCATGTCTCCAGTTCCCTTGTAAGTAAAGTTCACTGTAGAATGATAACTGGACAGCACCAGCACTGTCAAAGTGAGATTTTTGTGGTTTTAAGCACATGCAACGACTCTTTTGTCATTGGTTTGGTTTTGATTGTGTCAATAACTGCTGGCAGTTGGTTACTTCCTTGGTTTGAATAATCTGAATTCATCGCTTTGCATTCTGTCCCTGAGTCTCCACTGAAAAGACTGGTTCTGTCTTCTCCTGGTGAAAATCTTAGACTCTCCAGAAAGGTCTCTGGATCCACGGGCATCTGATCTTTACTTTCTTGTAAGACAATTCCTAAGTGTGTGTGTATGCCTTGATAAAGCACAGTAATATCCTCTCAGGATAGGGATATGGCACCTGCACACCGGACACGGATGGTGCTGGCATGTCCTCCCTGAAGCCACAGTGAGAATGTGTTAGGTCTTCCTAGAGTGACCCCAGCTGCCTGCAGGGCTCTGGCTCTGTGTCCCAGTAAGAGGGCTCCAAAAGTCAATAGTTCACTCGTGCAGCAGGCAACTCCTTAGGCTGCTGGTAAGGCATGGGGCTTATTGATATTTTATGTGTGTGTTTATGTAGGGTGCATTAACTATGGATTTCATTTCAGGGTGATGAAAGGACTGAATATACTTCTACATGGAGGATTTGGTCTGATAAGATGGAGAGCCACTGAATAGAAATACACTATTTCTGCCCTTAGGTAGCTAGTAGTGTCATGAAGAGGCAGAAATAAACAATTGCAGCAAAGGGGTTGGGGGAGAAGTGTTGTGATCCTGGCAAGCACACGGTGGTGCTATAAAAGCAAGCAGGAGGACACCTAGCACTGTCAGAGGAAGGGACAGGCAGGGCTTCCCAGAGAAGGGGATTGCTGAATTGCCTTGAAGAAAGAATGGAGTCCGCCAGATGAATGGACGTCTTTCCAGGCAGATGAACAAGCTCTGGAGATGCGAGCCAACATAGCATGCATGAAGGAGATCTTCAGAAAGATTGGAAAGTTGAATCCAAAGATTTAGTCATTAGAGTCAACTCTCAACTTCCTTTCAGATGCCCCTCCCCATCCCAAACAAAATGTATAAAACCACAGGGTAAAAAAAAGAATGAAGGAGGGGATATTAGTAGATGAAAATTTGTTACATTTTACGAAGTAACAGAGTTAATAAGAGTCAGGATAATGTTTAAAATATTTGAAAATAATGATGGCACAGGGTGTAAGCAACAAAAGAACTGTCAGGTGTAGTGTGGGAGTAGTTTTCTGGGGACCCTCTGCTGAGACAGTTGTGTGCTGCATGATCTCTCTCATGGGCTGTTCTCCTCCTGACCCTTCAGGCTGAGAGGGCTCCCCCGTTCCTTGGCTTGGGTTCCTGTTCTTAAGCAAACAGAGACACAGGGATGGGTTGGTGGTGGTGGCTGGCTGCTTCCCTCCCTGGCTAATGTTTGGTGGTTCCCGCTGTGCTCTGCCTGTGACCACCACTTCTGCAGGGTGATCACTCACTCTGGAGCTATGACTACGCTTAGTTGTGACAATTGTTCCCTTTCCTTGTCTCTTTAGGCCCAGAGGAGTTGAGAGCTTTTTAATCTTGATGATTCAGGGAGCCCGTCCTGTCATTTGCTGATTTCTCTTAACCCTGTCCACATCTATGTCAATGGTGTCTTCATTAAATCCTTCAACCAGTCCATTTCAGGGTACTGTCTGTTTCCTGGTACAAGGTGTGTGTGTGTGTGTGTGTGTGAAGTGGGGGGTTTCCAGGAGAGCTCTGTAGCAACAGGGTACAAAGGGGTTTTGAGGTGATGGCTGATGACCAGCAGGTACAAGAGTATTTCTCTTTCAAAAGCCGGCATGACTAAACTCCTGAATCCCAATCGACTATCAGCACTGGATAAAATAAAAATTACATACTCAGTAGAGCAGAAGTTTATTAAGGAGAGGGGAGGGCTCCTTTGACCCCTCAAATGCAGAAATAATAAAAACTTAGGGATAGTGTGAATGTCAAAATACAGGAAGGAAAGCCCAAAACTGAAAGTGGTGCAAACAAAAGCATGGGTTATATCTCTATATGGAACTGAAACCTCGGCTACTATGTCCCTCCCTGTGTACATTGAATAAGTATTTGGATGTGTAGCTGTTAGACATGAGATTGTGGGTTATTCCTCTATAGAAGTTGAGCAAGAAATGTTTGATATTTAGGGCAAATGCAGGGGTGTTAAATGAAAGTCTTCATCAAAGGGTGACTGATCTCTATTTCCTTGTCCCCATCCAGCCTACCTCATGTGTACCTCCAGACAGGATATTGGAAAATTCTTCTCTGGAGAACAGAATGGCTCCAGAGAAAAGTTCTTCACCCATGGAGCTGATCCAACAGGAAGTCAGAGAACTCCTCAGTGAAAATATGGCTCCTACTCAGTCACCCCAAAGTGAAACATGCCAGTTGACATAGATCTTCCATACACGGAGAGCAGCAATTAGCTTTTTAAACCTTTATCCTTAATGTGTATTAACAACCAAAAGTCTCTAGGCATGAGAATAAAAGCCCCCAAATGAAAGATAGGCAAAAATAAACATTCAGAAAAAGTATCCGGAGGAAACAGAAACAGTGTAGTCGGAATTAACCTGTCCCACATAAAATTTCATGACTCTAATATTTTAAGATGAGCAAAAATATATTACAGCTATTAAAAAGAAATTCAGATTGTCTTTTGGTTTGCTGACTGTTTCCTTTGCTGTGCAGAAGCTTTTTGTCTTGATGACATCCCAGTAGTTCATTTTTGCTTTTGTTTCCCCTGCCTTTGGAGATGTGGCTGGCAGGAAGTTGCTATGGCCAAGGTCAAAAAGGTTGCTGGCTGTGTTGTCCTCCAGGATTTTGATGGATTCCTGTCTCATATTTAGGTCCTTCATCCACCTTGAGTTTATTTTTGTGTGTGGTGTAAGACAATGGTCCAGTTACATTCTTCTGCATGTGGCTGTCTAATTTTCCCAACATCATTTGTGTTGGGAAAAAACGAGAGACTTGTCTTTTTTCCATTGAATATTCTTTCCAGCTTTGTCAAAGATGAGTTGACCATAGAATTGAGGGCCCATTTCTGGGTCCTCTATTTTGTCCCATTGATCTGTGAGTCTGTTTTTGTGCCAGTACCATACTGTCTTCATGATGACAGCTTTGTAATGGAGCTTGAAATCCAGAATTATGATGCCACTGGCTTTTGTTCTCTTTTTCAACATTCCTCTGGCTATGTGGGATCTTTTCTGGTTCCATACATATTTTAGGATTATTTGTTCCAGCTATGGAAAAATGTCAATGGTATTTTAATAGGGATTAAATTGGATGTATAAATTGCTCTGGGTAGCATACATATTTTCACAATATTGTTCTTCCGATTCATGAGCATGGACTATCTTTCCACTTCTTAGTGTCTTCCTCAATTTCTTTTATGAGTGTTCTATAGTTTTAAAATTAAAAAGTAAATAAGTAAAAAGAAATCCAGAATACTACTTTAAAAATCAGTTCAATCCAATAGATTTTTTTAAAAACCGGGTGCCTGTACTGGTATAATAAAAACATTTGTCAGCATGGAAACAGAAAGATG
This sequence comes from Vulpes vulpes, assembly GCF_048418805.1. NCBI lineage: Eukaryota > Metazoa > Chordata > Mammalia > Carnivora > Canidae > Vulpes > Vulpes vulpes. The sequence continues at coordinate 183,744,823 of NC_132780.1, read as the reverse complement.
AGTCTGGAAAAGTAGACAGGAGTCTAATCTTGTTTATCATGGTTAGCAGTTTGCAGTTTAATGTGAACAGATTGGTGTTTTGGAGATGACTCCTACGGTAATACGGAGGATACAGCCAAAGGGGCAAGAATCGGTAGTTATACTAAACAACAAAGAAAGAGGCTTTTGTATGATTAGGTGACATAAGGAAGATTAAATCAAGGCTACTGCAGAGAGGCTCAGGTCAGGCAGTTTCAGAGAGAGCTAGAACTGACAGCTGTGTTATCAACACCGAGAAGAGAGTGGGGGCAGGGAAGAGGTGGTGCAACAAGTGGTGAGGTCCCTGTTTCTGGATTCCTTCTGTCCCATTCCATCACCCATTTTTGTTTGGGCAAGCTTCTGTAATGGTGCTATGCTCTCTGTTCCTCCTCTGTCAAATGGGTCTAATGATAGTATCTTTCTCACAGGTGTGGTGAACATGACATGCGAGAGCACTTAAGAAAAACTTAGCAAGACGCTTAGTACAGTTTGAAATAGTGGAGTTGAAATAGAACTCTTAATAGAATTAATAGAGAAATATTTTTAAAATTTTCAATGAGAACAGGGACAAAGAGAATGAAATGTTTATGATCTTAGGGTGTGACAAAAGGCATCAATGTCAACTGCTGTTATTACTGTAGTTGATACATCCATGAAGAGAAGCACAGGAAAAGGCTCAGAGCATGGACTGGGAAGACCTTAAAGTCTCTTCTGGAATGTGAGGTTTGAGGTACTGGCTATCTAAGTGACTTGTCCAGGAAAAGAGGAGGTACAGGAGAGAAGTTGGGCTCATGCAGGAGTCACTGGGATCTAGGCAGAATTTGAAACTATGAGGAAAATTAGTTCTTCATCTAAGAGCAAGGAATGGGGAAGATGGCAGGAATGCCACTATGTAAGGGAAAGGGAGGCTTCAAAGAAATGAAGAATGAGAAAGCAGAGATTTGATCATAGGATCAGTGGGGAAGAATTGGAAATAATTTCACAGAATGCTTCGACATGCTTCAGCACGATGAGGCCATTAGACATGTCCATTGGCTTAGCACCTAAGGTACTGATGCCAACCTTGGTAGCCTGAAGAATGCAGGGGCCAGAGGGCACAGAGCAAAGGTGCTGCAAACGTGAGAAAAGCAAATGGAGCCCCCAGTTGAGGACTGTCCTTTCTAGAAGCCTGTCTGGGAATGAGAAAACTGGGAGAGATTTGAGAGTGTTTACACATGAAAGTAAGATTTCAAAAAGAGAGATAGAGAAAAGAGGTGAAAGACTGTACATGAGTGAACGGGGTCCCCGAGGATCTGTTCTCTTCTGATTTTTCTATTTTGCCTTCTTAGATAAGCAAGATCTGTAAATCCCAAAAAGATGAAGTATTGTTTCTGGCACTTACTTACATAAGAGCTGCTTTAAAGCCCTCACGGGAGAGTGTGTTTTTCTTGTTATATATCCTTTCTCTGCATGTTTTCTTAAAATAAATAACAACATATGCAAAGGAACAGTGAGAGGGGAATCAATCTGAAATGACATCACATGTCTGGGGATTATTCTCTGTGCCCAAACAGAAATAGCTCTTTTTGACAGCTTCTCCTATTAACATGCCACCTGTAGGAAGAATAGGCAAGTGCTGTGCCCCACAGTCAGAAAACTATTTTCTATTTCAACTTCTCCAGAAAGGTAATTGAGTGATTTCATCTGGCTATAAAGGTGTGTGTGTGTGTGTGTGTGTGTGTGTGTGTGTGTGTGTGTGTTTAAGAGAGATTGGGAGTTGAAATAGAACTCTTAATATAATTAATAAAGAAATATTTTAAAAAATTTCAATGAGAACAGCGACAAAGAGAATGAAATGTATATGATCTCAGGGTGTGACAAAAGGCATTTCTGGTAACAGGCAGTAATGCACACAGCCTCTGACAGGCGGCTTCTGCCCTGAGCTCTCTGCTCCTGCAGCTCTGTTTCAGAGCCGCCCTGAACAGGAATAGTGCACCTAGGAGAACAGATTAGCTTTCCTGCCTCAGCATCGGATCGACCCAGGAAATGAACCGCTGTCAGAGTAGAGGATGAGCACTGGATGGTTATTTTAAAACTAGTTTGAAGGTTTTCAATGCACATGCTGCTTGACTTGTAAGGAAGAGGTGATTTACATTTATCATTTTGAAAGAGCTGATGAAAGCTTGATGAAAAATTGCCTTCATGATTACCAAACACATGTCCTTGTAATGCAGAAATGCTGTGATTTGTGTTCCCCATGTGAGTTCTGATTTCTTTTTTGCCGGGCAACCGTGCTACATATTTTAAAAGCATTTACAAATTTTAGTGATTACAATTCTATGTCATAAATACTAGTTGCCCCCAATCAGACGATGAATTTGAGACTCAAAGGACTTTCCTGCATTTCGAGATTTGGTATGTGAGATTAAAAGCTGTGAGGAGGGAAGGCCAGTCTTCCTAGCAGTGATATTCTGAGGCAAAACAACCAAGATGCAAAGAAAATTTCCTTATGTAGGTGCACTAGCCATTTGTCTAAAGAGAGTCCTCATGTCTAAGAAAGTTTGGTCTTACCTGAAAAACTCAGCAAAGTTCTGCTATTCTGATTGGTTATTTTCAATCATTTGTTCATATATGTTATATGAATAAGATCTAATTACTTTTCAGAGCTCCTCATTTTATGGAATTGATATACTCCTCAAAAATTGTGCCTAGTATTTTTTCCTTCATTTTTTCCTTCCTTCCTTCCTTCCTTCCTTCCTTCCTTCCTTCCTTCCTTCCTTTCTTCCTTCCTTCCTTCCTTCCCTCTCACCCTCTCTCTCTCTCATTCCCCCTGTCCTCCTCCTCCTCTTTCTTCTCGATTTCTAAATGCCTACAGCTCAATTTGAAGGGGCTCCTGCTGTGAACACTGGGTAAAGAATAGTTTTATGTTATTAAAAAGTATAAATGATTATTTTCCAAATAAGCACACTTGTCTCTAACTAGCTACACAAATGGGGATCTGAATGCTTCAAAACATGGAGTTAAGATATGAACTCCTTATAAATTGAGTACCATGGCACATGGTGGCTGCTTAGAGATGGAGCCTCTCTCCTCCAAGGTGACTGAGCCAACTTGGGCCTAGGATTACCTATAGTCCAGTGGCACACAATCTCATGTCCCCTTTTTGCTGGGGTTATCTATTCCATCAATGTTTCCATGGTTCCAAATATTTTATGGAATATTTTTTTTAGGTTTCCTCTAGTCTACTAAGAAAATGTTACTGTGTGTTCCTTTATTTCTTGCTTGTTATTTTTGTGTTATTTTAGACTTCTAGCAATGTGAGACAAATAATACAAAGAACCAAGCACACACCCTTACCCAGGCACACCACTTGCTTACACTGTGCCCCACTTACTTGCTCTATCATTTTCTGTCACTCTTTCTAGATGTTTATTTGGATTATTTTCTGAAACACTTGAGACTAACTTGTAGACATCATGCCCCATTGTCTAACTTGTAGACATCATACCCACTAATGACTTTAGTGTGTATTTACTGGAAGCAAAAGATATTCTCTTATGTAACTTACATAACTGCAATTATAAAATCAAAAAACCTGACACTGTTATATATCTATTTTACTTTTTTAAGATTTTATTTATTTATTCATGAAAGACATAGAGACAGAGAGAGAGAGGCAGAGACACAGGCAGAGGGAGAAGCAGGCTCCACGCAGGGATCCTGATGTGGGACTTGATCCGGGACTCCAGGATCATGCCCTGGGCTGAATGAAGGCGGCACTAAACCACTGAGCCACCTTGGCTGCCCCTAACTCTGATATATTATTATTATTATTATTATTATTATTATTATGCAATCCATGCTCCATATTCAAATTTTATCAACTGTCCTAATGATGCTCTTTATAGTTATTTTTACTCCCAGTCCAAGGTCCAACCCAGGATCATTCATTGATTTAGTGGTCATGCTTCTTTATTCTGGAACTTTTTCTGTGTCATTCATGATCTTGACATTTTAAAGAGGTATGGGCTAGTAATTTGCTAGAATGTCCCTCAGTTTGGGTGTGTTTGATATTAACTCACGATTAGACGTTAGATCATGTATCATTAGTGACAATACAAAGGAATGATGTTGTATCCTTCTTGGTGCTTCACAGCAGGTAGCACAAGATTCACTTATTCCCGTTGCTAGGGATCCTAACTTTCATCACAGTTTAAGTGCCGTCTACCAAGTTTCTTCTCTGTAATTCTTTCTCTTGGTAATTAGCAAGCAATTTGAGGGGCATTCATTGATGATTCTTTGAATCACTTATTACTGTGATGTTGCAAAATTGTGATTTTGTAACTCTTTTATAGCAAGGAACTTCTTCTCCACCATAATGTATTTATTCACATATTTATTTACATCAATTTGGATTTGTGGATTTTTATTTTATTGAAAGGGCACAATATTTTATTATCATTATGAGAGGTGATAGATGTGTTAACTAACTTGATGGGGAAACCCCTTCACAATTTACATGTATGTCAAATAATCACATACACTTTAGATATCTTACATTTTATTTGTCAATGATACATCAATAAATCCAGAAAAATACATTCTCAGAGCATGGATTTTGACACTACTTAATATATACAAAATCAGTTATGAATAATTAATGATTTTAAAGACTGGTAGTTTTGTTTTAATTAGTATGCAACTTCTTAAACAATCTACTAATACTACTGATATTTCCTTAAAAAAAAAAACTAGTATATTATGAAGTCCATCACCATCGGTAGCATGGTTTTCTTTTTCAGATTTTGGGTGCTGGTACATTCACATGAGCCAAACCTTCTGTAAGATTTTCCTGCTTTCTCTGCTTGAGCACCCTCTCTTATCCTCAAAGAACAGAGGTTAGGAATGGATCAAAATATACGTTTATAATAAAGAGTCGCTCCTAATTATTATTGATTCGTTTCTTCTGTGTAGTTTAATTGAGTAAGCATTATTCATTTGGGCTGTCAGTAGGTCGGTTTTGTTTGGGATATCTTTGGGTCAGTCCCTCTTTTAAAACCCTACATTGTAGTATTTTCAAAATTGGACCTTATTTGCCTGTGTGGAAACCTGTAGACTTAACACCCCAAAGTAGATCTGTGGGCATAAACTTAAGTGTGAACCTATTGATTATCATTGCTTCTCATATTGTCAGTGAACAAGGGAGGCATGGAAAGATTTTATTGATTTTGTACCCACAAAACTCTGCACACTGTTTAAAAGCTAAAGAATAAGGAATCTATTAATTGTGAAACTTCCTGGAGGAACATTTCTTGGAGGAAATTAGTTTGGAAGACTTGCAATCTAGATCTGAAGTATGGAAGACATAGCTATAGTGCCTTTTTGACTAGGCCTCTTCTTGGACTTAGGAAAACAGGTGGGGCTATTAGTAGTGAAGGAAAGGCTTTCTTGGGCAGAGGCATTGAAATAAGACAGAGGCATCAGTTCAGCAGTTTATTTAGGGCTTGAACTAGTTTTGTATGTAACCCAAATAAGGCATTCTTTTGGTGGGGAAGTATTTTCCCTAAGATACTCTAAGTCCTTATTGTGTTCTGTGGTATTTTTGGAAAATAGCCTTGACTCTCCATTAGAGAGAGGTTTCCTTGAGTATGCAAGTATTTTACAAGGTGAAAGCCATACTGATGTAACACTTCACTGGAAGTATGGTCCTAAGTACTACCTACTTTTAATCATATTTAGATACTTCTCTTGGAAAAGGAGTTTCTGTTTGTGTGCATTTAATTTTAGGGAAATGCTATTTGGTTAACAATGGCCTCAATTTAACCTATCTGAAATGTTGTTGGTGCAGGAAAGAGCAATCTATACGAGGTTCACATTTATTTGCCAGAATCACTGATAAAAAAGTTAAATATCTCCATGCTGCCTAGAGTAGAATATAGAAAATGAGTTCAGATGACCTCTTTCTATGTCCAGATGTTACGGCTTCCATTCTTCTCACACCGATTCAAACAGCTTAAAAAGTAAGTCCAATTGCAGAAACGGAGTGGTGCCACTGTTCTGTGGGTGCATAATGGTTTGCCGTTCAGCCTTGCGGAGCTGGCTGTGGCTCAGTGATTGCTCATCAGCTCTGCAGCAGAGAGCTTCAGTATGAGGATGATGAATCCTCCCAAATTCAACCGTGTACTGCTCACACTCATTTTAATGAGAGGGCCTTTGCCTCTTTACTATTGCTGTTATCCTTTTTTTCTTACAAGAATGTAAGTATTTACAATCATTTAGTCAGTTAATTCGGGGAATGTTTTTATATTTTAGACTCATTCTTATGACCATTTGATGACTAGTTTCAAGTTAGAAGCAAATGTTGATTGATGATAATACTTATTAAATGTTTGCAAGTACTAACTGAAGCAAAAAACGTTTGCAAGCTATGTTTCCTATCATCTAACAGCTCAATCTAAGATGATAAAATAGTCATATATTCACCCTTCTGCCTTACTTATCCATTTATCCAAAGGAGAGTGGCAATTAGTCTGTGAGTGAAACAATACCTTCTTTAGACATTCTTTTTTTTTTTTTTTAAGATTTTATTTATTTATTCATGAGACAGAGAGAGAGAGAGAGAGAGAGAGAGAGGCAGAGACACAGGCAGAGGGAGAAGCAGGCTCCATGCAGGGAGCCCGACGTGGGACTCGATCCTGAGTCTCTAGGATCAGGCCCTGGGCTGAAGGTGGTGTTAAACCACTGAGCCACCTGGGCTGCCCTTTTCTAGACATTCTTAATTAAGTCAGCTCTTTGTTATGTAGAAGGTGTGTGAGAATGTTTTGGGGAGGGGTAATTGATTACAAGTGGGCCCAAGGGAACTTTTTGGATGATCAAAATGTCCCCCATTGATTGTGCTCACGGCTACATGAGCGAATACGTTTGTCAAAACATGTCAAACTGCATATTCGAAGTGATGAATTTTAATGTATTTAAACCATACCTTGCTTCTAGTTTATAAAGCAATCCTACAGGTTAATATAAAGCCTACCTGATATAATGTTCTTCAAAGTATATGAGCAATCAATTTACAGAAAAGGAAATACATATACTGATGCTACACTCTCCTCAAAATAAAGGAAAAACACATTAAAATAACATGAAATACTCTTTTGCACCTGTAAGTTTGGAGATGATAATTGATAACAAACACATTGTGTAGAAAAATAGATGCTCTCATGCTTACTTGCTTGAAATGTAAACTGGTACATTTCTTTGGAGGGTAGTTTGTTTGCCCAAACTTTATGCTGGGGATAAGTTAGATTTAAGAAATAAATTTGTAATTTGCTTTTGAATGACACTGTTAGAGGATGAAAAGGAAAGGCTAGACTGGGAGAAAATATTTGCAAACTGCATATCAATAAAAGACTGGTAAGTAAAATATATGAAGAACTCTTAAAACTCAACAGTAAAGAAAATCCAAATATAAAACAAGGCAAAACATGAAACATTTTACTGAAGAGGATATAAAGATGGCAAATAAACACATCAAAAATATGTTCAGCATCATTAGCCACCAAGAAAATTCAGATTAAAGCATGATGTTACTACACACCTTTCAAGATGGCCAAAATAGGGGCACCTGGGTGGCTCAGTGGTTAAGTGTCTGCTTTGGGCTCAGGTTGTGATCCTGGGGTCCTGGGATCAAGTCCCACATCAGACTCCCCACCGGGAGGCTGTTTTTCCCTCTGCCTATGTCTCTGCCTCTCTCTGTGTGTCTCTCATGGAAAAATAAAGCCTTAAAAAAATCCCATAAGGTTTAAAAAAACCCAAAAAACCCCAAAATGGCCAAAAAAAAAAAAAAAAAAGCTAGTGACAACACTAAATGCTGGTGAGGCTGTGGAGAAACTGGATCACTTATATAGTACTAGAGGGGATGTTACATGGTAGAGCCACTCTGGAAAATAGCTTGATAGTCTCTCATTAAACTAAATATACAATTACCTTGTGATCCCTGAGTTTTACTCCTGGGAATTTATTCCATATGAATACAAACTTAGATACACACAAAAACCTGTACATGAATTCTTATATTGGTTTTATGTATAATAGGCATACATTAGACATTTCTCAGTGAGAATGAAGATACAACCACTCAAAATCTTTGGGATACAGCAAAAGCAGTCTTGAGGAGGAAATACGTTGCAATACAAGCATCCATCCAAGAACTGGAAAGAACTCAAATACAAAAGCTAACCTTGCACCTAAAGGAGCTGGAGAAAAACCAGCAAATAGATCCTACACCCAGCAGAAGAGAGTTAATAAAGATTCGAGCATAACTCAATGAAATAGAGACCAGAAGAACTGTGGAACAGATTAACAAAACCAGTTGGTTCTTTGAAAGAATTAATAAGATAGATAAACCATTAGCCAGCCGTATTAAAAAGAAGAGAGAAAAGACTCAAATTAATAAAATCATGAATGAGAAAGGAGAGATCACCACCAATACCAAGGAAATACAAATGATCTTAAAAACTTATTATGAGCAGCTTTATGCCAATAAATTAGGCAATCTAGAAGAAATGGACACATTTCTGGAAAACCATAAACTACCAAAACTGGAACAGGAAGAAATAGAAAACCTGAACAGGCCAATAAGCAAGGAGGAAATTGAAGCAGTCATCAAAAACCTCCCAAGACACAAAAGTCCAGGGCCAGGTGGCTTCCTAGGGGAATTCTATCAAACGTTTAAAGAAGAAACCATACCTATCCTCCTAAAGCTGTTTGGAAAGATAAAAAGAGATGGAGTACTTCCAAACTCGTTCTATGAGGCCAGCATCACCTTAATTCCAAAACCAGACAAACGCCCTATCAAAAAGGAGAATTATAGACCAACATCCCTGATGAACATGAATGCAAAACTTCTCAACAAGATACTAGCCAATAGGATCCAACAATACATTAAGAAGATTATTCATCATGACCGAGTGGGATTTATCCCCAGGATGCAAGGCTGGTTCAACAATCGTAAAGCAATCAATGTGATTGATCATATCAGCAAGAGAAAAAACAAGAACCATAAGATCCTCTCAATAGATGCAGGAAAGCATTTGACAAAATACAGCATCCATTCCTGATCAAAACTCTTCAGAGTGTAAGGATAGAGGGAACATTCCTCAACATCTGAAAAGCCATCTATGAAAAGCCCACAGCAAATATCTAGGAGCCTTTCCCCTAAGATCAGGAACACGACAGGGATGTCCACTCTCACCACTGCTATTCAACATAGTACTAGAAGGCCTAGCCTCAGCAATCGGCAACAAAAAGAAATAAAAGGCATTCAAATTGGCAAAGAAGTCAAACTCTCCCTCTTCGCAGATGACATGATACTCTACATAGAAAACCCAAAAGGCTCCACCCCAAGATTGCTAGAACTCATACAGCAATTTGGTAGCGCGGCAGGATACAAAATCAATGCCCAGAAGTCAGTGGCATTTCTATACACTAACAATGAGACTGAGGAAAGAGAAATTAAGGAGTCAATCCCATTTAACAATTGTACCCAAAAGCATAAGATACCTAGGAATAAACCTAACCAAAGAGGTAAAGAATCTATATCCTAAAAACTACAGAACACTTCTGAAAGAAATGAAGGAAGACACAAAGAGATGGAAAAATATTCCATGCTCATGGATTGGAAGAATTAATATTGTGAAAATGTCAATGCTACCCAGGGCAATTTACACATTTAATGCAATCCCTTTCAAAATACCATGGACTTTCTTCAGAGAGCTGGAAAAAACCATCTTAACATTTGTGTGGAATCAGAAAAGACCCCAAATAGCCAGGGGAATGTTAAAAAAGAAAACCATAGCTGGGGGCATCACAACCAGATTTCAGGTTGTACTACAAAGCTGTGGTCATCAGGACAGTGTGGTACTGGCACAAAAACAGACACATAGATCAATGGAACAGAATAGAGAACCCAGAAGTGGACCCTCAACTTTATGGTCAACTAATAATCAACAAAGCAGGAAAGACTATCCACTGGAAAAAAGACAGTCTCTTCAATAAATGGTGCTGGGAAAATTGGACATCCACATGCAGAAGAATGAAACTGGACCACTCTCTTTCACCATACACAAAGATAAACTCAAAATGGATGAAAGATCTAAATGTGGGACAAGATTCCATCAAAATCCTAGAGGAGAACACAGGCAACACCCTTTTTGAACTCGGCCACAGTAACTTCTTGCAAGATACATCCATGAAGGCAAGAGAAACAAAAGCAAAAATGAACTATTGGGACTTCATCAAGATAAGAAGCTTCTGCACAGCAAAGGATACAGTCAACAAAACTAAAAGACAACCTACAGAATGGGAGAAGATATTTGCAAATGACATATCAGATAAAGGGCTAGTTTCCAAGATCTATGAAGAACTTATTAAACTCAACACCAAAGAAACAAAGAATCCAATCATGAAATGGGCAAAAGACATGAACAGAAATCTCACGGAGGAAGACATAGACATGGCCAACATGCACATGAGAAAATGCTCCACATCACTGGCCATCAGGGAAATACAAATCAAAACCACAATGAGATACCACCTCACACCAGCGAGAATGGGGAAAATTAACAAGGCAGGAAACCACAAATGTTGGAGAGGATGTGGAGAAAAGGGAACCCTCTTGCACTGTTGGTGGGAATGTGAACTGGTGCAGCTACTCTGGAAAACTGTGTGGAGGTTCCTCAAAGAGTTAAAAATAGATTTGCCCTACGACCCAGCAATTGCACTGCTGGGGATTTACCCCAAAGATACAGATGCAGTGAAAGACCGAGACACCTGCACCCCGATGTTTCTAGCAGCAATGTCCACAATAGCCAAACTGTGGAAGGAGCCTGGGTGTCCATCGAAAGATGAATGGATAAAGAAGATGTGGTCTATGTATACAATAGACTATTACTCAGCCACTAGAAACGACAAATACCCACCATTTGCTTCGATGTGGATGGAACTGGAGGGTATTATGCTGAGTGAAATAAGTCAATCAGAGAAGGACAAACATTATATGGTCTCATTCATTTGGGGAATATAAAAAATAGTGAAAGGGATTAAAGGGGAAAGGAGAGAAAATGAGTGGGAAATATCAGAAAAGGAGACAGAACATGAGAGATACCTAACTCTGGGAAACGAACTAGGGGTGGGGGAAAGGAGGTGGGGGGGGGTGACTGGGTGATGGGCACTGAGGTGGGCACTTGATGGGATGAGCACTGGGTGTTATGCTATATGTTGGCAAATTGAACTCCAATTAAAAATAAAAAGAAAGAAAAGAAATTTCTCAGTGAGTGAAAACTTGAAGAAACAGGTATGTCTCTACTGTGAAATGGTACTTAGCAAAAAAAAAAAAAAAAAGGAATGAACTAAATATATGCGACAACCTGAACAATGTCCATCCATTTCATCTACCTGCTTCACTGACTCAGTTTTTTTACCCCTAAGATTTAATTAAATTAATTAATTAACTTATGTATTTATTTTAGAGAGATAATATGTACACGTAAGCAGGAGCAGGAACCACGGTGAGGGGAGAGGGACAAGCAGACTCTGTGCTGATCATGGAGCCTGACATGGAGCTCCATCTCATGACCCTGAGATCACAACCTGAGTCAAATCAAGAGTCAGTTGCTCAAAAGACTGAGCCACCCAGGCACCCCTCATTGACTCAATTTTATCTCCTGTTATTGCGTGTATGTGTGTATGTGTGTGTTTGGTGGAGGGGGAGTAAGGAAGGAGAAATGGCATATCCTATGCCATTTAGGCATAAGGCATTTAAGGCATTTAAAGACCCAATTTAGTCTTTGGGTTTCTAGTCGTTTCTCAATTTACTTTCTATCCCAAAAGCCCACACGTATTAAATAATTATATGTACTATGTAAATACTTGATATGTTAGTTAACTTAATCCTTGTTATATTGCTATGAAGAAAGTGTTATTATTGTCATATCCATTTTAGAGATGAAGAAAATAAAGCTAAATGAGGTAAACAACTTACCCAATGTCATCTAGCTAGTAAGGGGCAGAACAAAGATTTAAATGCAGGTGTTTCTGACATCAAAGTGTATGCTCTTTGCTGCTTAGCTTATCCAGATGAGGAGTTATTACATGAGCTTTGGGAGAACAGAGGTGATGCTTCAATGAACTACATGTAACACATCTCCAGAAGATTTCATGGGGAGAGAGGTGAGAAATGGGTAATATATTGATCAGGTTACAGTAGTCTGTATATGAAGTGCCTGAGTTACCATCAGTGCTTGGGTCATCTTGAAGGAAATGCATCCTTTATAGAACGAATGAAAACCATTTTGTAAAACAATTGAATGTAGGAGAAAGGAACAAAAGGTTTGAGGTTCTGTATTGGGGAGAAAGACATGGTTGTGCCTCTTACCAGGGATAAGTGGTAGTAGAGTTAGCTTGGTTATAAAAGAGAGAAAGAGAGAGAAAGATAGATAGATAGAGAGAGAGAGAGAGAGAAATGCTTTTATTGCCTGATTCTTCTAGATGTGTCAGAATGCTGTCCAGACAGATAATGAGGAAGAGGACTGGCTACTTGACATAAGGGAAAGTTGGTGATGTGAAATTTATCCAGAAATTGTGACTCAGGACAATTAGAATGGCTAAACTTGTTTACATAGTGTACTTGGAAAGAAAGCTACAGTGCCAGAACAAAGATTAAGAAAAGAGCTAAAAAAAAAAAAAAAAAAAAAAAAAAAGAGAGAGAGAGAGAGAAAAGAGAAAACAGACAGCTAGAGAAAAAGAGTAGGGAAGAGAGTTGACCATGAACCAGTTCAATGATAGATTGATAAATTTGAAATAGATCTTTGAAAGAAACTATCAGATACATTTTGTGTAACTGTTTAAGATAGGATGGTTCCCTGTGCTGAATTATGTCACTGCATAATTTTCAGTTAATTTTGGGCTGATAGAAACATCACTTTTATGTAGCCTGCTATATCTCACTTCTCCTCATGTTTGGATTTCTGCCACTGAAAGTGTACTCAGGGACCAGAGCCATAACAAAGTGCCAAGTCCCATTTCAACTCTAACATTGACCATTATGGCCCTTTGGGAACCCCAAAGATAAAGAGTCTTCAATTGTAAACTGTTGCCTTTCCTTTCTGCACCTCTTCACTTTGTAAGGCCAGAATTCGTGCCTGGCTCCCTCAGATAAATGTTGGGTGGCGGCCAGTCCTGACTGAGACAATGGTTTAGAAAAAGCCTCTCATTGATTTCAGGGAATTTTCACACAACATGGGAGAAATACTCCTTCCTGTGGAGTGGCTTCCACCTCAGAGGCTTCATGGACCAAGTAACTGCACACAAGAAAGCTCTGCCTGGGGAGACAGCCTCTGTGTTAATCCTGTGTCTTCAAGAGAGAAAGTCTAAGCCCAAAGAGCTGTTGTCAAGGTCATTTCTTTCTTGAGAGTCCTTCCTCTAAAGTCAGCCTCCCTCCCTTGCACTGTCCAGTTGTAATGAAAGACTCTCTACAGCTTAAAGATTATCACCCAATCCACAGTTTGGGGCATGTACAGTAGACTTCTGTAGGTTTGTTAAATCACTGTGTTCCAGTATCCAATGCCCCATTTGCTACTGATGCTTAACACAGAAGAAACTTTTTTTTTTTTCCCCTCAAAGGAAATGGTTCCTGAGGGGCTTACAACTATTTAACAAGAATCAAACATAGCCTAAAATTTAAACAAAATGGTAGGGGAAAATAAGGTAAACTTTGCAGAACTAAGGACTTTTCTATTCTTCCTGGTTAGAATTTATCTGATAAGATGCTTTCTGAAAATAAAAATTTGGTTCCTCAATGCTGACCTATACCCCTTAGGGCCAGGACATCTAGTAATGAATGAGATCTAGATAAAATGGGTTCTAAAAATGTAATTATTAATTAAATACCACGTAATGATTATGTTCTCTTACAAAGAGCCCTTTTCTTTTAGAGAGTCATCCTAAAATTCTTATAGATAGGGATTTGCTTCAAAATAATTTGTATGAAAAAAAATAATTTGTATGTGACATGAAGGGAATAGGTAGAGGTACAGATAAGAGATTGGCAGGGAGTTGGATTTGGGTGACAGGTACATGAATGTTCATTACCTCACTCATCCTACTTTTGCATATTTTTTCCATCATAAAAAGAAAAAAATAATATCATGTAATGATTCTTGTGAACATAATTATTCTCCTCAAAGATAGATCATCCAAAAGTTCATAGCAACTGTACATTATACTTACTACTTACCTACTTGTCCCCTAGGTCTTCATTTAGCAAGCAATGTTGACAAAAAGTATTAATGACTTTTTGAAGAGAAGCTCCAGGGAATTCAGCTTGATAAGCCAAGTGGAGAAGAATCTATCCCATACCTACCTGTCTTCTAAGAAATACCTGTCTCCCTCTTGGATCAAGAAACTTACATGTTCAAAGCTAGAAAAAAAAAAAAGGAGGTTTTAAAAAAAGAGGATAGAATGTGAACAGAACTCAGTTTTTATTACTCTTTCTGAGCTCTGGAGTCGAAGCCCTGTCAACAGATGTTTATAGGATTTACTTAATTAGAATTTTCTTGAAAATTCCAGTAAGTGCATTTCAAATGCTCTTATTTTGCAAAATACCAGATTACTGAGTTCAATTACAATCTCATCCAGGAAAATAGCATGCCCAAATGTACTGATTTTTTTTTTTTTTTTTTTAGAGTTGGCCTTTGCCATAGCACAGTTCCCAGATATATTATGCTTATTTTCCAAACAGGTCAGCAGTTATGGCTTAAATAATGTAGGAGTCGTAACTGTTAGAGCATTAACTGTTAGAGAGTACAATTTTAGATATTGGTAGAAAAATAGAGAGGATATAGTTTATTCATTAATCAACTATTTATGAGGAATTATGATCTGTTATATGCTCAGACTCTAGAACCAGACTGTGTGGTTGCATGTCATTTTTTTTTTCTGCTGGTGTGGCCTTGGGCAAGTTGTGAAACTTTTCTGTCTCACTTTTCCCCAGCTCTGTCATAGTGGACTGATTAAGTTAATATTCATGAAGACTCTAGAACAGTATTAGCTTTTGCACTCATGGAGTATGTTGTTAGACATCAATTCTAGAATTTGATGCTGGAAAAAAGATGATAAAGTCTTGTCCTATCCTCTTACTTTATAGGAGGAGGTTTTAAAAAGTACTGATGTCCAGTCTCTATCGTCAGGAATTTGGAATCTGGGGTAGAGCCCTCAGGTGACTCTACCGTGCCACAGGAATGAGAACTGTGGCCTGAAAGTTATAGAAAACCAGCCTTCTGGAGGCTTTTCTTGCTAACTTTAATATCTGACATCCGGATGGAACATTCAATGTGAGATCCCAGTCCTTCTCCCACATGTCTGTGCATCTGTTCGTACTATGTTAAAGCAGAGCAACACAAACATATAATTAGCATGCTCAGACCTAATATTTATTACTGTGAAAACGTCTGATTTTTCCCAGCTTAAAAATAGTTGTTTGCTTTAAAATGCCATATGTGAAAAGGCCAGCATTGCTAGGGGTAGAGGTGAAAGCATTTGCTTAGATCTGAAGCTAAGGAGCTGGGACTAATCCAGTTAAATTGCTTTGGACAGTAACAATTTTCTGCCATCTAGTGGATAATTCAAAGAATAAACCATGTCTTTATTTTAAGACCACATTATCACAAAACTATGATTTCCAGGCCTCCTGCAGCTAGAAGAGAATGTTTTTGTGTTAAGAAAGCAAATAGTTTTCCACAAATTGTGCATCAAGTCTATTCTTACATTTTTATTGATTTGCTAATTTTTTTAATGTAAAAAAATTCGCTACATCTCATTTCTTCTCTTGATGTTTCTAAAAACAACTGTGGATGCTCAATAGAAGAGAAACTCAAATACAGTTGTTCCCCATAGACACAGTTTTGCTTGCTGTGGTTTCAGTGACCCGGGGGTCAACTGCAATCTGGAGGCAGCTGGTCCTCCTTCTGACCTATCCGAAGCTCCATAGTAGCCTAATGCTATGTCATTCACTTCACTTCATCTCAACATGTAGGCATTTTATCACGTCACATCATCACAAGGAGAAGGATGCATGCAGTACAGTAAGATATTTTAAGAGAGGGACCCCATCCACATAACTTTTATTATACACATTGTCACAGTTGTTCTATTATATTATTAGTGTTAACCTCTTCCTGAACCAAATTTATAAATTAAACTTTATTATAGGTATGTGTGTATAGGAAGAAACATAGTATATAGAGAGTTCGGTATTATCTGTGGTTTCGGGCATCCCCTGGAAGTCTTGGATGTATCCTTCCCAGATAAGTGGGGGGAAGGGGGCGAGGCTACTATCTGTTCGATTTGTGAATGTTCAAAGGCACAAACAAATGTGTTTATATTTTGCTCTTTTAAAAAATTCTTTTTTCTCCAATGTTGGAGGAGACAGTAGTTTCCGAGGTTAAAAGCATGGGCTCTAAAGTGAAACCTCCTGATTTAGAGTTTGGGATTTTCCTTGTGCTAACTATGGGAATCTGGAGAACTGAATCTGTTTGTTCCCCAGTTTCCCCATCTGGTAATGATAGCACCTGCCTCATAGGGTTGCTGGAGGGATTAAATCCATGCCGAGCACTTGGTGTTCAATATCATTACTGTTTTTAGCATTGTTATTTGTTTGCATGTGTACCAGTATTTCCTAATTATGAGGAAGAAGTTCAGAATTGGCTTGTGCTTAGACTCAGTTCAATTTAAATAATCAACAAACCTTTATTTAGACTTATTTGATATTCAACATTATGGGTGATACAAAGCTGAATAAGACACTGCCTCATTCTTGAGTCAATGTTCTCATAAACTAAGGGGGGAGAATTAACTATAATCCAGAACAAATATAATGAGTACGAGCCCCAAATTATCATAAACAAAGTTTGGAAGAGGAGAAGGATGTTTCCAGTGGGAGAAGTTGACTAATGAACTATCATTTTAAGTAATAGATAACATTTAATGGAAATTAAATCATGTAAGTGGAGATGGTGGGAAAGACTCCCTAGGTAGGAGAACTATTTTAAGCAGAGGAATCAGTTTGGAAAAAAATCTAGGATTTATTTATTTTGGGAGCAATAGGTAATAAGATCTGGCTAAACCACAAGACTTCTTCATTCTTATTTGAGCACCACCTCTGCCAGGCTCTGTTATTGACGGTACATATATGCTAGTGAACAGAATATACGAAGACTGCATCCTCAAGGATGTGTATTCCCGTGTGGAAGCAATACTGGGAGAGAAACCTAGGAAGAGTTTGGGGCTAGCTTTTGGAGGGGATCTAATGGAGAGCCAACCAAGGCTGCTAAGCAAGATGGAGCCATGATCAGCCATGACTTAAGAAATATTTATCTGCTGGAGGAAGTATGTAGGATGGACAAAGAATGAGGCCATGAAGCCAAGGAAACATATTTCAACAGGAGGCATTTTAAAGAGTCTATGCAAGATGTAATGCAGCCTTTGCACCATGGATGTGAAAAGGACAAAAGAGGAAGATATCCAACAGGTGGAAGATTGGCACCTGCAGGGAGTGGGCATGTGGGGAATGCTGTGAAATGATGATTCTAGGTTTGCTGCAGAGAGAGGAGGCATAGTGTGTCCAATGTATTGTTTGCATAGCTGACAGCATAGATTCTGGAGTCAGGCCCGCCTGTATTGGAATGAGTCCAAGCAATCATTTTATCTCTTTAAACCTCAGTGTCCTCATCTGTACAATGGGAATAACTAAAAATACCACTTTATCAGACTGTTGTGGAAAACAAAGACAGCTACCCGCACATGACTGAGGATATGGTGACACTCCACCCTGGCATCTGTAATGAGACGAGCAAAGACGTAACACAGAGTCACCTACACCTGCCTGCCTTTGGCATCAGATGCAATTGAAGGAGAATTTGCTCTCACCTTAAGACTACAATTATTCACAAAGAAAGATAATTAGCTGATAATTATGATTCCACATGAGAAAGCAAACCACAAATCAAAAGATCTTATTCTGCATTTGGGAATCAAAATAGTTGTGAATTTTGATATTACTCTGCTCACCCACTGGGAAAGACCTCATACTAGAATGAGGAAACATACCTTTTACGAGAAAGGTATGGAACATACTGGAAAGGTATGGAACATACTGGAAACATACCTTTTATGAGACATAAATATTTCATGAGAAACCCAAGAAAGAGAATTAGACTACAGTTTCAGTCTGGGTGGGGTTTTATTTCCCCACATCTCGGGACCCATCTCTGAACATTTGCTGGCTGCAGACCTCTATTATCCCCATCCTTAGAAGCTAGACACAAAGCTTAATATAGAAGCATCAGGCAGCAGAAATGTGGGCGCTGGTAAAGGACCAGGCAGTACGATTTCAAAAGGGCCTTGATGTTTATTTTCTGGAATTCCACCCAAAGTAATGCTGTGACTAGTTAGAAATCTAAGTCTGGAGAGAATGAATGCACATTAAGAGAGAGAGAGAATACAGGAGAGGTGAAACTGTCAAGAAAAGGAGAAGCTTAATAAGGAGGAACAAGAGCAGTGCTGTATGCCCTGGGAGGACTGGGGCAGCCCATGCATGCTGCTCCGGCATGATAAGAGAATTTAAGAGGCCCAAAGCTACACATTCTCAGCAAGTCAAAATAAAATCCTCTGCACTTTGGAGAGACACAGAGAATGCATTTTGCCTTTTGAGCAAAGTAAGTGCCATTACATTTCCAACTGTCTGTAAGTACCTGATACAAAGCTTGTTGGACAGATTGACTCCAAAGTTGACAGGCGTGGGGACGTCTGGCTTAACACAAAGCTACACAGTGTATGCAAAATCTACTTTAGAGGTCCTCGAGGAAAACTTCAGATGCAGGCAGTTCTTCTCCGGAACACCTGAAAAGTAAATGTCTCAAGACACCCGTGTGCGTGCTGGTTGAGGGGCACCCTCTACAGATCAGCGGTCTGTAGACAGAGGAAACAGTGACACCAGCTAGAAAACTCTAAGCAGACCCCTGAAATTGCAACTGCTGATTTTCAATCGAGCTACTTCTTACGTGGGCAACTCCGTATGACATGATCAAGGTGAGGGGCAGCCCTGGGTGGCTCAGTGGTTTAGCGCTGCCTTCAACCCAGGGCCTGGTCCTGGGGACCCAGGATCGAGTCCCACATCGGGCTCCCTGCATGGAGCCTGCTTCTCCCTCTGCCTGTGTCTCTGCCTCTCTCTTTCTGTGTGTCTCTCATGAATAAATAAATAAAATCTTAAAAAAAAAACAACAGATCAAGGTGAGTAGCAAAAAGGATTTACATATTCAATCATGGTAATTGACAGTCAACACAAGGAGAAATGATAATATTTTCACAACTAGAATTTTGTTCAGTAAGTATCTTTTGGTTGTGTATCGAGTGCCAGACCTTTGGCTGAGCACTGGGTATATGAAAGATGATAAGTACATGACCTACAGGTGGGCTGGGGGTTGGAAGGAAGGTGAAGGTAACTGATATTTAATAAATTACTGGGTTAAATATGTGCTGGCTAGATTTCAAGCAGTTTGCATGTATTTCATTTAATATTAACAGCAACTTTTTGAAGTTCGTATTATAGATCCCCAATTAAAAATAGGAAAATCCAGGCCCAGAGAGTTTAGTAACTTTACTGAATGTCACACACCAAGGAAGGGGCAGAACTGAGATCTGAATACAGTTTTTCTGGCTCCAAAGACCATCTTCTTTTAGATTGCCTCCCATTCCTAACTTGTAATTTAAATCAAGCTGTTCAAAGTTCTCACAGAACTGTAAAGGTTA
Organism: Vulpes vulpes; assembly: GCF_048418805.1. Classification (NCBI taxonomy): domain Eukaryota; kingdom Metazoa; phylum Chordata; class Mammalia; order Carnivora; family Canidae; genus Vulpes; species Vulpes vulpes. The sequence continues at coordinate 183,724,966 of NC_132780.1, read as the reverse complement.
AAGAATGATGACTACATTTTTCTAAGGGATATTAAGTTAAGATTTTACATAAGGAGTAACTTTGATTTGGGCTTTAGAAGTTGATTAAAATTTTGACGGGCAGGTGAGAGGAAGGAGACTCCTAGGCACAGAAAAACTAAAAGCAATGGTATTTGGGGGGAAAAAAAGCTTGCAAGGAAAAATTAAAAGGTTGTAGCTTTTCTTGCAGGATTCAGAAGTAAGGCACTGGGGAAAGGAAGAGTCAGGACAGATTAAAAAAAAACACAGCTTTGTTGAGATATTTTACATATCATACAATTCACTAATTCCAAATATAGAATTAACTGATTTTTAGTAATTTTATCGAGTGATACAATCACCACCATAGATGAGTTTTAGAATATTTTCATTCTCCTCAATAAAAGTTCCTCATTCCCACATAGAATTAATTCCCATTCTCACTCCCAGTCCCAAGAAACCATGAATCTACTCTCTGTCTATAAACGTGCCTTTTCTGGATATTATATGTAGATGGAATCATACAATCTGTAGCCTTTTTTGTCTGACTTCTTTTCCTTAGCATAATGTATTCAAGGTTCATCCATGTAGGGGCACTTGTACTCCATTCCTTTTGATAATTGAATGATATTCCAGTCTATGTTTTGCTAATCTGTTCATCATTTGAGTACTTGAGTTGTTCTACTTTTTGGCTATTATAAATAATGATGCTGTGAACATTTGTGTGAACATATGTTTTCATTTCTCTTGGGTAGACACCTAGAAGTAGAATTGCTGGGTTTTATGGTAGCTTTATATTTAACTTTTTGAGAAGCTGCCAAAATATTTTCCAAAGTGGCTGCACCATTTCCCATACTTGCCAGCAATATATGAGGCTTCCTGTTTCTTTACATCTCAACAGCACTTGGTACTCTCTGTCTTATATATCATAGTTGCTCTAATATGGGTGAAGTGGTACCTCGTTGTGGTTTTAATTTGTATTTTTCCTAATGATATACGGTGTTGAGCATCTTTTCATATGATCAAATCAAAACTTATAAAGGCTCTGCTTGGATAATGCATTAATTAAGATGCAGGATGTAAGAAGATAAGTGGAATCTGCAGGAAGGATAATAGAGTTGCAGTAAACTGTCTGCACAGCACTGGGTTGCATTTGTCCAGAAGCCAGCAAAAAATTTGAGACAGTACCTCAGAATTTAAGGCAGGGGATGTAGGTTTGGGATGCAGCTACACAGAAAAGGCAGTTGAAATCAGGAAACTAGGGACAGCTGGGTGGCTCAGTGGTTGAGCATCTGCCTTCGGCTCAGGTCATGATCCCAGGGAGGGATCCCACAGGGAGCCTGCTTCTCCCTCTGCCTATGTCTCTGCCTCTCTCTGTGTCTCTCACGAATAAATAAATAAAATGTATTTTTAAAGAACCCTAAAATCAAACAAAATAAATCATAAAAAAAGAAATAGATGAATGGTATACAAAGTTTTAGGAGACATAGGAGAAACTGGTGTCATGGATGCCATGGGAAGAAAAAAATATTTTTTGCTAATGTTAATATTTTATTGCACTTTAACAAAAATTATTTATTTATTTATGAGAGACACAGAGAGAGAGGCAGAGGGAGAAGCACCCTGGGCTGAAGGTGGCGCTAAACCGCTGAGCCACGGGCTGCCCTTTTATTGCATTTCTTTGCAGACTTTTCTTTCATATATAAATAAATAGCAACATCGGATATCATATCATACATGTTATTTTATAAAATTCCATTTCCACTTAACCTTACATCATGAACATTTTTCCATGCCATTAGTCATAAAGTTATATCTTTCTAAAAAGGATTTTATGTATGTATGTATGTATGTATTTATTTAGAGAGTGAGTACGAGGAGGGGAGGGGCAGAGGAAGGACAAGCCGACTCCACATTTAGTGCAGAGCCTAATGTAGGGCTCAATCCTAGGATCCCGAGATCATGACCTGAGCTGAGCTGAAATCAAGAGTCAGAAGCTTAATAGACTGAGCCACCCAGGCACCCTAAATGTTATGTTTTAATGACGATTTTTAAAGTATTTCATTGCAGTTAGATACCATAATTAATTTTTCCCTTTTATTATATATATATTTGATATATATATGTGTGTGTATGTCTGTGTGAATATATATATATATATATATATATACATATATATATTTTTCCTTTTTTGGACCTTTTATTTGGTCCAAATAAATTCATTTTTATTTGGATTTTTAGGTTGGTTTCTTCTGGGGGGACTGTTTTATTTTATTTTATTTTATTTTATTTTTTATTTTATTTTTTTTGTAAATTTTTTTTTATTGGTGTTCAATTTGCCAACATATGGAATAACACCCAGTGCTCATCCCATCAAGCGCCCCCCTCAGTACCTGTCACCCAGTCACCCCCACCCCCCACCCACCTCCCCTTCCACCACCCCTAGTTCGTTTCCCAGAGTTAGGAGTCTCTCATGTTCTGTCTCCTTTTCTGATATTTCCCACTCATTTTCTCTTCTTTCCCCTTTATTCCGTCACTATTTTTTTATATTCCCCAAATGAATGAGACCATATAATGTTTGTCCTTCTCCGATTGACTTACTTCACTCAGAATAATACCCTCCAGTTCCATCCACGTCGAAGCAAATGGTGGGTATTTGACGTTTCTAATGGCTGAGTAATATTCCATTGTATACATAGACCACATCTCCTTTATCCATTCAGCTTTCAATGGATGTTTTAACATAAATAATAAACATTCTAGCCTAACAATATTTGTGTGGCTCTTCAATGACTTCCCCAATATAAGTTCTTAGGTATGGGAATATTTTGGTCAAAACTTATGAAAACGACTTGAAGGTTCTCTTTACATGCATTGCCAAATTCTCTTCCAGAAGTATTTTTCTCTCCCCATCAATGTATGGAAGTAATGAACATCTGCTGACTGCTTTTGAGCATTTGTGTGTTTTTTTTTTAGTTTTTGAAATTATTGTATTTTTAAAGATAAAATTTGTATATTTTTAAGATGCACACCATGATCATTTGTCATACATCTACATAGTATGACAAATCATTACAATCAGATTTTGAAAAAAACTGGGGGAAACCAACAATAGCAGATACCTCACAACAGCAGAGAATGCTGAAGAAGAAATGAATATTGGCTTCAGCAACTACATATCCATTGGTGGCACCTGAGAGAGTACTTCTTGCTTGGAGACAGATACTGTTTTGTAGTTCCCAAGTACAAATGGTTTTTGCAATTTTTTTGGTTACAATAAATAAAAATAAATAAAATAAATTTTATTGCAATTTATTTTGATTCCTGTGAATGCCTTGCAGTTTTGGAAATTTTTTATTATATCAGGAAAAATTTTTAAACCTTCAATTTAATTTTCCATTTTTTTCAGGGATGTCAATTTTTATTGCCACTCTTTTTTCTTCATTTCTCCTTTATCCATACTCCCTCTACAGCATCTCATACTTCATTTCCTATTTGAGGGCTTGAATTGAAGTTCTCAGGTAAACAGCTTCATAAGTGATGCTGTAGAGACAAACCAGAGATAGGCTGTCATCTGTATAAAGAATAAGCCTTTGGGATTCAGTGTGTGGGCTTCCATAAATATCAAAGTTGATTTTTGTTTTTGCGTGTGATGAGAATAGCATTTAATGTCACTGTTTGAGTCATTGAATGGATGTCTGTTGAGCTCATTACTGTTTCTCGTTCAGAGAACCCTTTATGGACATCCACTCCATAAATTTATTACCATTCGTGGGAAAATATTTGACCCAAATACTCTCTGCTCCTCTGTGACATGGTTCATAATTCTATCACAGTGAGCTGTTTCCTTTTCAACCGCAGAGATATACAATCCAGTCATTCCAGATACACATAAATGCTGTTATTTCTTTTATATAGTCTCAAACTTGAGCATGAATCTCTTGTTTCTTTTCCCTCCTTTCTGGTTTCCAGTTTGAGAAATATCTCTCCCACCTTCATGTTCAACAAGGTAGCTGGTCCTAAAGCTAGTCATTCAGGAAAATCCAGAATGGCCAGAATTCTGAAAAAGAACTTCTCTAATTCTCTTTGGATGGTGCATATTTAGTATGATGTAGGAAGCCAAGTCTCAGTGGATTTCTATTTTCTCTGGGTGGTTTAAGTGAAGATCCTTGCTCCTTGGTGTCCCTTTGTTATGTTGGCATAAAAAATCCAGACACAGTAATTTCTGAGAAGTTGTAAGGTCAAATCTATTTTATGACATCTTTTCCCAAGTTTTGATAGATCTTCTTTATCTCTCCCTCAAAAGCGCTCCTTAAAATTTCCCAATCGTTTCTTTATAGTTACTCCCAGGTAACTCTTAAAATGTTTCTGGTTGAATAATAAAGATCTAAAGGTCTGAAGCTTCTTGGGGAAGAGGTTCAGGATAAAAGTAATATCCTAGCAATTATTTCTAGTCATATTCTGACTCTTGCTGAAGAAACACTATTCCAAGGCATAGGGTTTTTTTTGAGTGCCTGTTTAAATTCATTATATTTTAAGGCCATGTGATTTTCAAAAATGAACTAGAAGTGTTTGGTAAGAGATGTTTTTCCAAATATTTCTTTGTAGGACACATCTGGATATTAAATGAACTCATAATCTATAACATAACTCTGAAAAGAACCTAACTAATGCATATAGTGTGAATTAGCTAGTTTCTTAAGACTTGTGTTACAGACACACAGTTTGCTTAAGATAAAATAAGAGCTTAAAACCACTTTGTTCTTTTTTTGAGGTATAATTGACATATAACCTTATATTAGTTTCAGGTTTATAGCATAATGATTCAGTATTTATATATATTGCAAAATGATCACCCACAAGTCACCATACTAGTTACAGTATTTTTCTTGTGATAACACTTTTAAGATCTACTCTTGGCAACTTTCAAATATGCAATGCAGTTTTATTAACGGTAGTCACCATACTGCACATGACATCCCCACGACTTATTTATTTTATAACTGGAAGTTTGTACCTTGTAGCCCCATTCACCAATTTTACCCTCTCCTACTCCCCACCTCTGGCAACCACCAATCTCTTTTCTGTACCTAAGAGCTTTATTATTTTTTCTTCTCCAAATTTTTATTTAAATTCCAGTTACTTAACATACAATGTAATTTAGTTTCATGTATAGGATTTAGTGATTCATCACTTACATACAACAGCCAGTGCTCATCACAAATGGCCTCCTTAATCCCTATCACCTATTTAACCCAACCCCCTGCCTACCTCCCCTGCAGTAAACCTCAGTTTATTCTCTGTAGTTGAGTGTTTCTTGGTTTGCTCCCCCCACCGCCATGTTAATTTGTTTTGTAAATTCTACATGAGTGAAATCATATGGTGTTTGTCTTCCTCTGACTTATTTCACTTAGCATTAGCATTATTCTCTCTAGCTCCATCCATATCTTTTTGCAAATGGCAAGATTTCATTCTTTTTATGGCCAAGTAGTATTCCATCGTGTATATAAACCATATCTTTTTTATCCACTCATCAGTTTATAGTTTGGCTTTGTAGATGATACTGCTATAAACATTGGGGTGCATGTATCTCTTTGAATCAGTATTCTTGTGTCCTTTGTGTATCCATGAACTTTAAAACCACTAAGAATCCCAGCAATTCCTCCAATATGGAAATAATAAGAAATTAGCTAAAGACTATCTCAGTCAAAATAGGATAGTCAAATTAAAGTGGGCCTTTTCCAATAGAATATTTTTAGAATCACAGGAATGATAATTAGAAATAAAACAATTCCCAGTTTAGAATATTTAAAAATTTGGTCACTGTAAGAAAGACCACAGATGTGTTTCTCCTAGTTTAACAGGAGAGGCATTAGTATCTGAGTCAGACAGAATTCAATTATGCTATTTTTCTAAAGACTTTATTTATTTGTTCATGAGAGACAGAGAGAGAGGAGAGACATAGGCAGAGGGAGAAGTGGGCTCCTCGAGAGGAGTCCAAAGTGGGACTTGATCCCCCATAAATCCCTAAAAGAATTTTGAGGAATTTGTACTATGCAAATCAATTCAGCATAAGAAATTTCTGAAAGTGACAATTAGTAAAATAAGTAAAAACTGCATTAATATTATCTATAAATATATTTGAGAATAATTTATGTGCTCGGTTAAATATATCTAAGACATACTATAACAATCATTTTCTTATTTAAAATATAAATTATCAGTACACCAAGTAGATTACAAAATACCTTTTTCCTTAAATTCAAAAGTGGTATGACTAAAATCAGACATATGTTTTTCCGTTGATTTTTAATTTGTGGTTCTGTATTTCACAACAACTTTTAACCAACACCATTTGTGACAGTGTTATGCATTTTCACAATGGTTGGCCAATCTTTCATTCCGATGAACAACTTAATGTTTCTTGTTTTTTTCTCAATTTTTAAAATAGTTTAGTGACTGTGTAAGTTTTGAATCCATGATGGTACCGTCATACTTGGCTTAACCAATGAACCTATATTTTTCTAATATAACATATTTGTGATCTTGTTAAGGGAAAATTGAAGCCATAATAACACTCTACCTGTTATTACGGAAACAGAAATTCTTTTCTACATTTTTCTTTGTCATATTTAATACTAACATGATAACATAAAATACATTGATTTGTTACTTGTATTCTCATCTCTTGGCTTGCATTACCCATTGCTTCTTCTCTCTTTTCTGTAGCCACTCACCAAATGTGCTACTGCGTTAAGAGATGTAGCCTTTGAAATCTTGACCTCTTCAGTTCTAGGCCATACAGAATCATTAGCATAATGTTCCTCAAACACTGTCATCATGCTTTTCTCCTTTATTTAAGAGCAGTTAGTAACTTTCTAGTGCCTGTTGTATCAAATATAAAGCTTTTATCCTAAGAGTTAATATTCTGTCTTCATCTGACCTTTTTCTCTTTTAGCTATCTCATTTCTTCTTGCTCTTTGGCACAGTCTCTCTGATACTTCCAAGCCATCTGGTTGTTATTAGCACACAGGATTGGCTTCTAACTGCTTCTCTGCCTGTGCAGATGTCACTCCCTGAATCACTGGATGCCCACTGCTTCCTGAGGCACTCTGGTCCATCTTTGGATAGGTCAGAGAGCTTTTCTCTTTACTGACCCGAAACCAATTATAGTACACAGTGTAAGATTTTTACTTTCATCTTTGTATGTATGGCAGTCTAATGAGATCTTCCTTCTTAATTGTTTTGCGTATGCATCTTACGTCCACAGTGACACTGTTGATCAGCTATAGGGAAGAGCTTTATATCTGGTAATGTCGCATTTCCATACCCTGATCTACCCTCCCACCACCCCAGAACCACAACAGTCTGAATTCTAACTCTATGAACAGTACATGTTTAATACATATCTGATAACTAAACTATTTTCTAACTATGGAATTATTTACATGTGAAAATATATATATTTATGTATACATATCAAAGCATAACAGAATCTCTATCCCAGAAATGATTCTATGAATTTTAACAAAACAGATAGGATACAAGCCTGATCATGTGCCTACTCACTCCCCACATGAGGGAAAAATGCTTAAACAGTACTAATTGTTTCAGAAAACATTAGATTTTGCATGTTTTTCTATAATTGGTTAACAGAGACAATGTTACATTTTGTATATTTATCCAGACCTAGAAGGGCTTGGTTTTCTAAATATATGTTCTAGATCATGGAACAATTGGTGTATTTAGTTCTATATGTGCAGTTTCAAACAATGCAGCAAAAATATTGATAGCTTTACCTACTTTTTATACTGTGAATGTGAGAAATTATCTTGGTATTGTTACTGCAAAAAAAAAAAAAAAAAAAAAAAGACAATTATCTTTTAAAGAGCCTTTGTAGCCTGACCTCTTATTAGCAACTCTAAATTGTTAACATCCTCAAACGTCCTTGCATTTTGAACTATTTCAAAAATTGTTTCCATAACAATTTTAATTGCATCTTCTGTGATACTATTTTAGTTATTGTAATCAGCTACATCATATAATTAAATTTCAATCAGAACCTTTAATGCTATGCGGTGATCTGAGAGTTGACACTTATGAAAATGTTATGTTTGTGTGGGTTTCTTCTCCTGACCTTCCCCTACCCCAGCTAAGTGACACTTATATAACAAGGACGACAATTGACCATGGAGAAAAGAGGTTGCTTTCCATTTGTCCCTCATTATGTGGAAAATATAGCCCAGGAACAGCTTGGTATGGCCATCATCAGTTGACGTCTGGTAGAAAGCTATGGATATATGGTGATAGAATTCTCACTAAGGCTGTTACTTCTCTTGTGACCAATAAACACTGAATTATTTATAGAATGGCTGCTTAAGGTTGGGAATGTACCTCTGGGCCACACAGGTGATTGGAACTCTCGGGACATGGTTGGCATGGGGTGCAGTGGATGGCACAGGTATGGACACACAGTGGGGAGGGCTCATCTATAGCCCACATTGCTCTATTGTACTGCTTTGCAGGTCCTGAATTATCAGCAGTGAATTATTCTTTTTCAGTTCTTTTTATTACTAGAGTTTGTGAAAGCCCACTTTTATGTCTTCCCATTAATCATCTATGTAATTTTAGAAGGCAAATTCATGAAGCTCAGAGCTAATTATGCATTCTATTATGCTTTTAGATATCTGGATGAAAGTCATGTTCCAACGCTCAATCCCTTCCCTAAAACTCATTTCCACAAGTGATGACTTAATGATCTATTTACTTTAAAGGTTTGCCTTTGGGGACAATGATTATCCTGGTTAGCTCATTTGAAAGAATAGACTTCTCTTTCATGGAATCTGTAAGTATTTAGAAAAATCATTGTGCGCTTTGAAAATGCATTTGATACAACGTGTTGAAACCTGTGCTTTGACAATCTCTAGATAGAGAGGACCCCTTTATACCCATGCAGAGTAGGAGAGCCATGATGTCCAAATTCTCATTTCCATTTGTTAAACATGGAACCAACCAGCTGTGGAAGCAGTGCGGAATAGGGCAAATTGCAGGTTTCTTTTGCAACTCCAAAGGCAGTATGTGTGAATAAAAGAATGATAAAATGATAGAATTCTCAAATAGGGTGATTACTAATCAGTTTTCCCTGACCCATTTTGTTCTTCTACCACAAATAGCTAGTCTATCTCATTATATATAACTACCTAGCTAGGAATGCAAACTAGCTTCACATGTGACTGTCAATTTAGTCCCTTACTTTCCTTTTCTTCTGTGCAGTTTTGAAAAACATCAGTCTTTGGTAATAACATCCATGACTTCTAGGTATAGGTTATATGTTTGATTAGACTAAAGCAATATTTTCCTATGTTTTTAACAGCAGAGTGCAGTATTTTGCAAGGAGAGATGCCTTGTGAGTTAGGATACACTCAATTCTTTTAGACTGTGCTTTTTCTGAGCTCTTGTGATACAGCTGAAACAGAATGTGTGCAAAAATCCTTCTGCTATAAACTCTACATTAATATTTGTAAAACTTATTTCACAAGCACTACTTCAACCAAGTTCTGGATTTAGTATGAACAAAACCAGAGTGGATTTCAGGTGAGGAAAGATCGTCTTCCTCTAGATGTCGGTGTCCAATCCAGAACCACATTTGCGGCAGAAGATTTCCTTGTTCTGGGTCAGGAAGCCTTCCCCCACCAAGGAGACTGAGCACTTCCCACAGTTAAAGCATTCACTGTGCCACTGGCGGTCTTGAAAGCAGATAAACTTGGCACCTCTGAGACCTGTAAAGGAATTGGGGGCAAAGAATATTCTTCCAAATGAATAGATTAAGCATTCCATCAGGTACTCTTCTAGGAACTGTTGATAACAGCAGTGAGCAAGACTACACAGAGGCAAGGAACCTAAGAAGGAATGTGGCCTCCCACGTTCCTGTGTCCAACTGGGAATGTCACCAGAGGAAGTTCCTCTGATGAGATCCAGCCTGATTCCCAAATTTTTCCATAATCTATAAAAATAGGTAAGAATCTAAATATACAAACAGATAAAAATTGCCTAAGGCAGATAAAGAAGTACAGTATAATGCTGTGGGCAGAGGGCATAGATTTCAGTCAGGGATATCTAAGTATGAATATCTTCTTTCCCTTTTTGTAACCGTTTTTCCTACAAGCAAAATTAAGATACAATAAAATAAATGTATACTTCCTAGGCTGCTGTCTGATGTTTTAATGACTTTGAGTTCTCTTTCCTCTATTTCTGCTTAGTTTTACTTAAGATAAAGTTCTCTGGTCATACTGTGGTTTGGGACACAATTTCCAAACACTCCAATAGAAAATTTCATTCTGACCATTATGTAGCTAGCCTAACATGATGACCTTATTACCTTGCCCAAAGACAACCTCAGCCTAGACTTGCAACAAAGACCTGTGAATCTGATCATTCTGGCCACTGAGGCCATGCTATCCAGTAACTAGTCTTTGCCAAGTGCCTTGTCAGCCTCTACCACTTCCGCTTGGGCTTCACTTGAGCCATAACATTTTGAAGAAAGGTAGTAGAATTTGAGTCTTCAGTGAGAATCTCTTTCTCTATTCCTAATATGCATCCAGGCTATAGTTTAAGAAATTGATTTTGAGGGCTTGAACTATGTTAGCCCTACTCTGTGAGTAATGAGCAAACCATGGGAAATTCGTGGCATGATGATCACTTAGAAAGAGCTTGGGAAATAAAGACCCAAGGCATCCCATCCCTACACCTTTTCTCCTTTTCAACTCCTCAAAACCACATATAATTCTCAAATACTCCATTTGAGGAAGCAAAAAAGGTGAATAAGCATTATTTTTAATAAATGCTCCATAAATATGATAATGAACATTTATTTCCATTCTAGAAATGTTATTTGATGTCTTTACATATAATTTACTGGTTTATAGATAAATGTACATCAAATTTCTTTACTTCCTTTGATTAAATGTATAGCTTGCTAATTTGTGATGCTATCATCATTACTCGCTAATAAATCAATAATGAACCAGTTAATTCCCTGAATGTTATTCAAAACATTAATAAGCCAACTGCAAGAATCATGTTCTATATATGCATGAATTATCTCTGTTCATAAAACTAATTATTACACCTCTTGCATTTTGATGCTCATGAGTTTTTCTTAATTTTATTAGTATGCCTGTAAAAGTGGTAAATATAAAAATATTTTCTAGAATTTTACAAATAAGAGAGAAAAAGAAGCACCTGGTAGTAGGAATTTTAAAAAGGCAGAGTCAACATTTGAGACGTTTATAAATTATTTCAATTTTGGATACATTTATTCCCTCAGGTCATGAGGGTCATTTGCATTAAGAAAGTCCCCTGGGAAACCCATCTTGGGCACCTGTTTTGTTTGGCTTCATTTATCACTGAGAATTTAGTAGAATAAGAGCTAGCGTTTGTTGAGCACTTGAAAGGGAGTCAGTCACTATTCTAAGCCATGTACTGCTTTACATAGTTCTCACCTCACCTTCATGAGTAGATATTATCATCAACTCTACTTTGCAGACAAAAGTTGATGAATAGAGAGATTCAATCACTTGCCCAAATCAGCCAGCTGGCTGATCTGGGATTAATCCTAAGCCATCTGGCTTCAAAACCTATGCTCTTAACTTTCCCAAGTTCAGTCTGAATTTATCTTTTGTAAAGACCATGACCAGAAAAATTAGCATTCCTTTCTGAAGAAATAACATTTGAAATTTCTTTTAACACAAAATAAACAGAAATGGCAGGAGCTAAGATGTTAGCTGTTCAACTCCTCATTTGCAAGTAAGGCAAAGGAGGACCTCAGTGGTAACTTTTTCACCCATGGTCACACAGTAGTCTGGGACAGAGGCAAGACCAAGGTCTTTACTCCTGAGTCTAGAGCACTTCCCACTACGTCAAGCTGCTTCATCTAGCCCAGAAAGTTTGAAAGGCTAATCCTATCTTAGAGGAGAAAAAAATTGTTATACCTTGAGTTTGTTCAAATGAATCAAATTTATTCTGATGGGATTTAAAAAATTCACACCTGAGACTCATGGGTAGATTTAGTTAATATAAAAAAGTATTTTGAAAACACCCTAACATAGTTTTTAAAGTGACACATTGTTTGCATGAATGTGCAACTTTCAAAAGATAAACATATAACAGCCTAAGAATTCCCTATGGTACATTAATTCAAAGAGCTTGATTTTAAAGAAATACTATTGCAAAGCATATATATAAAGAATCAAATTAAGAAAACCCATCAAAGTGAGTTGGAAGTTTTTGAAGCCATTTAATCTTAGGTGTCTCTCCTCAGAACCAAGAGATTATGATAATTATTTAAAAAATGATTTTTTTTCTAAATTAAATACATAATCCTGTATTTGGATTATTTTTGGGCCAAGTCAGTGGTTCTTGATCATATTTATGTTACATGCAGGGCAATGAGTTTTTTTCTGTCTGAACCTGAAAGGGGCTGGGCTCAGTGATTGACATGAAACAACCCAACAGAAAAGTGTCCCTTAGATACGTGAATCTGTGATGGATCAGAATTGAAACTCCTCAAATCCAGGGCTCACATGGGCTCTTTGCAGGTCAGTATTAGTCCCCTGAGTTCCCAGGAAGTTTTTAAACCCATTCTGAGTTGTTGAATCTTCTCATTTCTTCATGAAAGCACTTTTTTTTTTTCTTTTCTGGCTAGTTCAAGAAAAATGTTCTAGAATAGACCAACTGCATGCCTTGGGCTGTAATTGCAGATTTACCAAGGAGATTTTTTTGAGCTCCCGGTACTGATACATTTCTGGAAGTCCCATTTTCTAAGTAAAACTGGTAGACAGCAGATTATTCTCTTGATCGTAGGAGCTGTCAGATGTGTAGAAGCAGGGGAGTAGAGTGGTTAAGAGCCCAAGCTTTTGAGCCCGATAGTATGGGACTGCCAACGGAATCCAGTGCAAGGGCTGGGAAGGTAACAGAGCTGAGGGATGGAGACAAGCTGTGGGGTACAGAGAACTGGGGCAGCCGCTGAGCCAATGACAGAAATCCAGCTGGGGAACGTGAGGACAGTCTGATCACCCTGGCAGGCTCTTCATTTGCTTTTGGCCGCAAAGATGGGTTATAACACTAGTTGTTTCCAAACATATGCAGGCCAAACAAAACACCTGCCCACCAGCCGTAGCCCTGGACCAGGTCAGATGCTGAAAAACATGGTGTCCTGTGCAGACAAATGGGACCTTGTCTGTTTGGGTAATAATCTCCCTCCCCTTGCAGGTCAGTGGAAAACTGCTTAGCTGGCTTTGCAGTGAAACTCTTTTCTTTCTTTGAAGATGTAAGAAGATTCAACTTTTATTTTGTGATATATTTGAAGATGGAGGAGGAGGAAAAGGATAAAATAATCTTTAATTCTGTGTTACATAAACTGAACTATAAGAAATGAAATATGGTCCAAGAATCCTAGGAATAGGGAATAGAAGTACAGTTCTGCTGTATTATTAAGTAGGTGACTATAAATTGCCTAAAAGAATAGCTCCTGGGTTTTTCAGGTCATGCCAACTTCATTTTTTTTTTTCAACTATAGGATTAGCACTCTGGAAGTATCTCTGAGGAAAATTTAATGCATCATTTTACCTTGAAAATCTTTTTAACATGAATCAATTTACCCATTTGTGATATTTTCAAATCACGTCACATAAATGTATTCTGTTCCTTCAGCAGAATGCTATCTTGTTTTATTTCATCTATTCATAATTAAAATGTATTGCAAGTGGATAGAGAGAAAAGAGAATGACACACTTGTTGGAAGCATCTTCAAATTAAGTCTAATTAATTCCTGACCTCTGCTAGCTTAATTATTATAGCTTCAAATTTTTGTACAATATTTGCATTTAACTGAAACCTTTTCTATTTTAGGGCCCTTTGGCCTTGTTTGGAATTAAGCAGGATTTTTATTTATAGGTACTTTTCTCCCACTTAAATCTTTAAATGTCGGGCCTCTTCGTGAAGTTCTTCTCTGATCTCTCAGCTCATCCTATTCTCTTTCTCTGAAATATTACTTAAGTCATTACTGTTAGGTTTAGTATTATTTACCCTCTACAGAACATGGCTCTCCTAATTATGCTCTCCTTGAGGGGTCTAATATTTATATTTATGTGTGGGTCCCCTTGTGTGAGGATCTCAAAATATTATCTTTTTTTTTCTTTCCTTCCCAAATTAACTATATAGCATCTACATGCCATAAATGTCCCGTCATAGGACCATATTAAACTAAAGAACTCACCAGTGATAGGTTTGGTGCAGGCTGCACACTTTTTGGCATAAAGGTGGTTGTAGCAGTCCAAACAGAATGGATAATCATCTCTGGACATAAACTCCTCTTCACACAGCTCTTTCCTACAGCCACTGCACAGAAAACACTCTTTATGCCATGGCTGGTCATGAAACGTTATCCCACCTGAAGTTATCACCTGCCAAAAGATCACAAAAAGGCAGTGACCATGACTATTGCGATTCAAACCTGTTGTGATCCTCTTCTGTGTCCACAAGTGGTACTTTGGACATCCTTGTGTCAGGATGTCCTTTCCCTGTGATTTTTTGGAATCAATATGAGAAGCAAAAGGCTATAGGGATTAAAGGGAACTAGCAAGAAATATCCTAATTTTTTTCCTACAGTGAAATAGAAAAGATCAGGGCCATAATGGACTCAGGAAAATGAAAAAGAAGCTGACCCTTGATTCCTTTTCTCCTCTTTCTCTAACTTTCTTGTTGGGCTTCAAAGATCTGCCATGAGCACTAAGATCTTTTCTATATCAGGTTCTTATTTCCATGTCTAACGTTTAGACATGCTGAAAAAAAACACTTTCCCCTGAAAGCTGTATTCCAGCCATAGCAGCCCTGAATGGAATTGGTAAGCACCAGCATCCACCAATAATGACTAATATTTCTGAAGTGAGCTTTCAGTCCTCAGCGCTGTGCTAAAAGGGATGACCTCTTGTTTTGTTCTTAACATCTGACACAGCCAGGATGATTATCTTTTCCCCTTAAAGAGGTGCAGAACCAAGTGTTAGAGTGGTCAGGTCACTTGCTAGGTGACACAGAACGAGCATGCAAACCTACAGTCTGACTCCGTAGCCTGTGTGCTTAGCCAGTAAAACTATAATACTGAGGCGCAGTTACTTTTCACTAACAAACAGCTGCTAAGTCCTTGTTGAAAGAACAAACACCAAGAAGAGAAACATCGGTACAGCAATTCCAGTATTGTGTCTAGCACAAGTGGGGTGCTCTGGCAACTGTGTGAGTTTTCAACTTTAGAACTAAGCAATAAGCACAGCTTGCATGTTGAACCTTAATGGTTAATGTGTGATATGCTGGGGTTTTGTCAGAGATGCTTATTATTCCTCCATTACATTTTTTTTTCTAAACCAGTTTAATCCATGGGTTGTACTTTTTAAAAAGCCGATGCATCTTTATTTAGAATCAGAGGGTAAAGGATGCCTGGGTGGCTCAGTGGTTGAGCATCTGCCTTTGGCTCAGATTGTGATCCTGGGGTCCTGGGATTGAGTCCTGCATCAGGCTCCTCATGGAGAGCTCTGCTTCTCCCTCTGCCTATGTCTCTGCCTCTCTCTATGTGTCTCTCATGAATAAATTAATTAAAAATCTTAAAAAAAGAATCAGAGGGATAAATATTGGACACCTATTCTTGGGTAGCCATTCTTAAATCTTAAATCAGAGTATCTTTCGAACCCATGGCTGTTGAGTTCCTGGAGTAGCTGTGGCATCTGGAATGTGTTGATATACTATCTGAGGTGATTCCTGTAATCTCTGTATTAACTGGATATAGAAAATGCAGAGCCTCTTCTAAGCCATCTTATTGCTGAAAAGTTAAAAAAAATGTTGTCTATGATACATGCTTTTGAAGAGATTATTCTAAAGATATTTTTGAATCTTACAACAAATATATTAAAAATTAAAGATATTTGATAGAAAAGTTATTTTTCCTAAAGGAAAAAAATGTATACTATTCTAAATAAGTAAATGGGAAACATAATGGTGTATGTGAACTAAAGCAATTTAAAATACCCCCTACTGATTTCAAATGCCTCACTGCAGGCACAGCAGAATTCCAGATTCCTTTGATTTGTTTGGTCAAATTATTAGCAGGCAATGCTTAAAAGATTCCAAACTTGAAAAATGTATTCACAACAAAATAAAACTTGATATATATACCAAAGACTGTTTAATTAGGGAGAAAAAACTCTGGAACATTAAAAATAGTTTGCTTATGATTATGTTCCTTCTGAAGAGGCACGCAGGCTAGGATGAAGTCAAATATCTAGACGTGGTTTTTGCCATTGGTTGATTCCAGGATTTGGATCAAGTTTCTTCTCTGGCAAAGTGGAGGCAGTATTGGTTTTGTGCTTAGTAGACCACAGCTGATGAATCAGAGAACACTCTATATGAACTTCGAGGAGGTTGACTTCAGAGCACTTGTAGTTTGGGAATACTTGTTTTTGGTAGAAAGTAGGTTTTATTTATTGGTTGATATTTATTTATTTATTTGGGAGGGTGGCAAGAGGGAGGGGGAGAGAATCCCAAGCAGGCTCCATGCCCAGCAAGCAGCACAATGTGGGGTTTGATCTCAGGGCCCTGAGATCATGACCTGTGTCAGAATCAAGAGTTGGACCTTTAACTAGCTGAGCCACCCAGGCATCCTAGAAAAGAAGTTATAGTTTCACAAAATAAAAATGTTTGAAAAAAGTTCTAAGGGTCTGGTTGTCCAAATTTTTTTTTATTTTTTTATTTTTTTGCCTATTTTGTTTGTTTTATTTGGTCTTTGGTTTGAGTCGAAACATTGTTTTTCTTCAGCTTGGATCATTTGGATCAGAACATTTATATCCAGCTTTCCTTAAATGACTTGTGGTTTTAAAAATTAAATAGAAAATAATCTGGCATGTTGTGATCTGTCTACTACCCAATATAAATATTTCACAAAGTTTTGATGACTACAAATCATCCTAAATATAGGACAGGCTCCTATAACTTGGGAAATGCCAGTGCTTTGGCTTCAAATAGTGCTTAGCATGGATGTACTAGAGAAATTCCCCTTCTCAAATCTTTATAGCATTGACAGAAACTTTATATTGTATGCCCAATAAATGATTGTAAGATAATTCCAATGTCTCGTTAATATTTTACCTTATCTTTAAGAGACACAATCTGAACATGGCCAACTTGGCTGTCCCACAAAACAGTGAGATAAATCTACCACTTTATTTCCAGCATCTGTTTCTAAAATGTATGCCATCATGCATGGGTGGCTCAGTCAGTTGAGCATCTGACTCTTGATTTCAGCTCAGGTCATGTTCTCAGGACTGTGGGATTGAACCCTGTGATATAGCTCCATGTTGGGTGTGGAGCCTGCTTAAGATTGTCTCTCTCCCTCTCCCTCTCCTCACCACCATCTCCCCCCCCCCCCCCCACTGTGTGTGCTTTCTCTCTCTTTCTCAAAAAAATCAATCAATCACATGTCATTAATGCTGGCAATTCTTCTGAGTTTCTTTTTAAAAGATATTTTATTTATTTATTCATGAGAGACACACAGAGAAAGGCAGGGAGCCTGATGTGGAACTCGATCCCAGGATCTCAGGATCATGCCCTGAGTGGAAGGCAGACACTCAATCACTGAGACACCCAGGTGTCCCTTTTTTTGAGTTTCATATATTGCAGGGTCATAGGATCTGAGGGTTGCTTGAATTCATTTCCTAAGTCAGTGTTTCTGGTTGAATAATGGAAGTCTCTGGGTATAAGATGGTTTTATATCAATAAAATAAAATAAAACCATCAATTGATGGTTACTATCAATTGTAATTTCAGCCATCATTATAGTATGATCTAATCATTATGACTGGAGTTTTATTGATGCCTCTGCAAATGCAGTCCTAGTATTTTCAATACAAGTAGAAAATTGCTGTGCACATGCACTCCCATAGAAAGTGGGAGTGAGATGTCTAGCTGTCCAGATGCAATTATACAAATGGTCTTGAGATCCGCCAAGGCAGCCCATAGATCAAAAATGTTTAGACACGACTGCTTTCCCATCACAATTTATAGTGTTATTTTAAACTGTATGATGCCTCATGGGTCAAGGATTTTTTTCAAGCACATCAATACATAGTTTATGAAATACAGACAGGTTTTTATCAAGGTTATAGAGATGAGGGACTTTTTCACATAAAAGCTTAAAGGCTAAAAAAGAATTGGACAAAGTTTACTTGAAAGCATGATGTTTTTCTTATTGGAAGATATGTTTTGAATGGGTATCCAAGTCAAAAGGTCCTAAATGATGCTTTGGAACTGGAACCAAACCACCTGCTGCCCTTAGTTCTCTTTCTAATGAATTTCCCTAATGATCTTGCCAGTCTCTTGATCTACCTATTTACTCTTTAGAAATATAAAAGCTTCAAGCCAAGAAGACATTTGTGCTGCTGGGATATAATGTGAGAAGTTAAATATCCTGTTAGAATTGGCTCCCTTAGTGACTCTGTGAGACAAATTAATATTTCTCTGAAACTAAATGGATCAAAAACTCTTTTCTAAGAAATATCTTGTATTCACCAAGAGATATGTACCCTCTGCCAAAATACATGAAATCTTGTGTGTAATAGCAGTGACCACAACTGGAATATCTTGAGCTTTTGTGATATTACATTCATGTTCCGGGTGGAGTTTTATGATGATAACAATAGGTGACCATCTTCATTGTGACACGTAGTGTGCTTCTAGACATGTTGGAATTCAAAACTAACATGAATGTCTAAAGACAGACATGACATGATGGTATTAGTTCATTCTGAGTATATAGTGAAGTTAAAAAGCAATGGTCTGGAAGGTTCCACAAGCTTTATCCTTTTTAGATAATTACCTTCTTACAAAAGCTGCAGTAGTGCGCAAACTCCTTCTCAAAACATGGCACACAATAATTGCCACTCTCTTTCGAAATCAAAGGTTTAGTTCCTATTGGCTGTCGGCAATGCTCACACACAAAGCAGGTTTCATGCCAGTAGTTTCCCTTAAATTCCATTTTGCGGGAACCTGTCCCCCCCCAGATAAGAACCTGTTAGTACAAATGAAGTATCATTTTACTTATTTTAAGTAAAGATATGTCAAATTACTTAAAAAATATATTTTTAACATTAAGATGATAAACTTAATTGCCTTTACAGAAAAAATAGTGTTTTGTTGGCTTCTAAGACATTTATCTGAAAAAAAGAAAGGTAGAGTTCAGCCATGATGATGGTGAATCGCTCTTTTACTGAAAACTGTGCTGTGTAAGCTACAATTTGAGATTTGAAAGTACAACTAGTGGAGACTCTGAAGGGCTGTGTGTGGTTTAGATAGATTGGGCCATAATTATCAGTACTGGGATATTAGGACTGCCTGAGGCACAAACTCTTGAGATTGATGTTGTGTAGTTATGGTCTTCTAGAAGCTCTTTGAATTCTTAATAAGAAAATGAGAGAGAATCGTGTTTTATGCTGCTGTCCATAGGGATTTAGAAGAGAATCAAAATAGAGAAAGTGCTTGCCTGGAAGTATAATGATATACATGAATCCTTGTCTTGCCTAAAAGGAATAAAGATGAGGGGCCCTCAAATCATTTTTTGTGCTGCTACAAAATGATGGTTGGCCCCATTCTCCTATGATGGATTATGCTTCCTGATGCCATTGTTTATGCCTAGGACAGGGTGTTTAATGCAGTGTTAGTGTTATTAGTTTAGATTTTATATTTATTCTATGGCTCAGATTGTGGTTGAAAATGTCTCTATAAATTGACTTCATGAAAATACATAGAACACTGTAATTTACCTATACAGAATAATTACCCAGAAAGAATAATCCTTTTATTTCTAAAATACACAAAATGAAATAAAGAGATAGCAAGACAGATGTCTTTCTCAGAAGTAGGGTTTTCCTAGCTACTATACTCTTCCTGTGCTTGGGTGTAATTCAAAGTGTTGCAGTTTCAGTTAGAGACTGGAACTCCCTTGGGATCTTACCAGGCATGATGGTCTTCTTGCAGTGGAAGCACTTGGAGGAGCACTCATTAGAATAGCACTCCGAGCACAGCAGGCGCTCATCCTTGGCAGCAAAAGGCTTTTCCACCAAAGAGTGATTGCATTTGGCGCAGTTGAAGCATCCTTCATGCCAGTGTCGGCCTTTGTAACAAAGATCCTTTGAGACAGAAAATATGAGTTAATTAAATGTGCTAGTGACAAAATAGGTCATTTTATCAAACAAAACTGAACACTCCTTGGACTCTGGTGTCAGTAGTGTGTGTGTGTGTTAGTAGCTTGAGGGAAAGTTGTCATTGATACTATTACCCATGGAGAGGATACTCTGGGGAAGTTAAGAGCTAGAGCCTTGGGGCCTCCTTAGTTGGCCACTAAAGACAGATGGAAAATAAACTCTTTCCTGTTTCTTCAAATTACTTCTTGCTTCCTCTTATGAACTATAAGAGGGTTTTTTTTTTTTCCATGGGAGTGATTTTTATTTTTAGGTTGTAATATCCTATCCTTGTTTCAGATTACACAAAATCTCAACACCACAAGACAAAGACAAAAAAGAAAAAGAAAAAAGTACAATAATGTGCATTGCAGGAGGAATGGGTTGTATGAGGGCACAGTGCACTTAGTGGAGATGAGCCTAATCTGAAGCCAGAAAATATAGGCTTTTGAATCTCTACCCTTCCAATTATTTATACATTTATTTATGCTCATGTCATTCCAGAGATAAACCAACATCTTAGCTGTGTGACTTTGGGCAAATAATGTAACCTCTTTAATCTTTAGCATCTTAAAAAATCATTGTGAGGATTAAAGTATTTGTTATATTTTGGAGTGCTAAACACAGTACCTGGATACAAATGGTAACTGAAAGATGCTTATATCTAGTAGTAGAGCAATTCAGTATTAACAGTTAATATTGAAGAAAATGAGGCATTCCAAAGCATCCGTCTGTCTGTTTGCATGCAGTAAATTGAAGAAAGACCCACCTTGGAATCTGACTCGATTGGTTCTTTGCACTCCTCACAATAGTTAGAAAAGATACGATCGTAACATGAAACACAATATGGATTGTCATTCTTTAGTACATACTTCTTCCCAAGAAGTGATGCTGTGCAGTATTGACAATCAAATCGAGCAGTTGTCATTGTGGTTCAGTCCTGTGAATAAGAAAATGATTCATGTACATGAAAGCAAATTTTTTTATAAGATAAATTATGAAGGAGTCAAGCACTTGAATGAATTTATATCTTAAGCAAAAAACCACCAAATTAGGAAAATATGCTGTAGTCATGGTGACATTCAGGGTGATTTAGGAAAGGCTACTCTCCCATTTTGGCAGTTCCTGTGTGTTTTGCTAGCAAAATACATTAAGCCAGCAGCCAGATTGTGAAAAACATCTTGTATTCATCATTCACTGATGTGAACTTCAATGAAGATGTGGTATGTGTTGAAAGAGGATGGTTTCACCTCAAGGATATAAATATGAACTGTTGATAGGTCTTTCACTAACTGTCATCACTTACTAACTTGCTGGAGAGTTCTGGAGGCAGAGTTCTCTGGAAATCACAGCAGTCTGAGGTGGAAGTTAATAATCAAGTACATTGTAATCTTTTAGGCTATTCTTTTATTTCTCAGATCTTTACTGGGCATCTAATGAGGGTTTGGCACATTAGTCCCAAGATCTTCCTGTAGTATATACTCTCTTTTGGGACATTGTCTTTACTTGTGTCTTTACATGTGTCTTTACTTAATCTCCCCAAATATGCTGTGGACTCCCAAATCTGTGGCTAAAGTTATCCTTGCCTCCTGGGCATCTCCATTTAGATGGCCCACGCTAAACTGGCCAAATAAAACTCCTTAGCAGGTAGGATTTAGTCCAAGTGCTGGGTCTTCATGTTTGCTGTTGAGCAATTGCCCAGATATGGAAGTGCGTGGAAACCATCAGTGGTAGAAGAGAGCTCTGTGCTGCTTTGGGTTTTGGGATTAAACTAAAATTATATAGAATGGTTAATAGCAGGAGTATCTTGCTGAATGAAAAGCTGATAAGAAACATAAATCCAAGGCAAGGATAAGAAAACCATTAAAAAACAGAACATATGGATTTTAAAAGGTTAATTAGGCATTGAACATGAGTTTTTCATTGTCACCTAATCACTGATTTTCTTGGAAAATGAGATTGGTTATCTCTGGGTTTACTGGAATATATCAGGAACTATGAATATTTTCCAATTCTCTACCTCAGGAATTTTTTTTAAATTTTAGCAAAATCAAAAAATCAAGTAGTTATTGTAATGCTTTTTACAGCATTTTTAATGCTAGTTTTTATTTACTACATTCAAATTGTATTCCCATACATTTTTGTCTTCCTTTATTTTATTTTTTTTTAAATTTATTTATTTATTCATGAGAGACACAAAGAGGGAGGCAGAGACATAGGCAGAGGGAGAAGCAGGTTCCATGCAGGGAGCCCAATGTGGGGCTCCATCTCGGGACTCCAGTATCACGCCCTGGGCTGAAGGCGGTGCTGAACGACTGAGCCACCCAGGGATCCCTATTTTAATGATGTTTCCAGCAGACTGTCTTGCTGACTATATATTGTCATTAATTCTGTATGTAGCAGTTTTGCTATATTGTTCTTCACTAACAGAGAAAAGGCTGGAGATTTGGAACATGTGGGGTTTTTTCCCAGGAAAGATGAAAATTCATAGTAGAAAGTTCCCAATGGAACATGCCAAAATTATCTGCAAGGAACATTGAATTCCCTATTTGATTAATTCCACAGAAATGTCCCTTTCAAGTGAATACAAACACACTCAAAGAGTTATTGAGGGCTTGGAAACAGAAGGAAAATAGATCTGTTTCCCTTGGAAGATTTTAAAATGTGAGTTTTGTTCACATTTACAGTGATCATGCATTGGTCTCTTAATAGTGAAATAAGGGACATACACCTTTAACTTTCATCACTTAGTATAGAAAATGCCATTTTCATTATTAGAACTTATTTGGTGTTAGATGTATATAAAGCATCCTACTTCCATTTTGTGAGGCTTTTAGTAACCTATAAAATGATGCAACTGAAGAGATTACAAAACTGGTAGTATTTCAGCACTTTAAACACAACATTACAATACCTATATCTCATTTGGTGATCAGGTCAGGAATCTAAATATCTAAAATTTGAATATCTGAATAACTATTTATCTTATAAGTATATAACTATTGATACCAAAATACATATCAATAAATAGAAATACTTGTCTAAATAAATAAGTAAATATTTATATATTTATTTATTTATTTATTTATTTATTTATTTATTTATTTATTATTTGGACTTTTAATACAAGCAGTTCTAAATAAGGTAGGGGCAGGCAGGAGAAGCAAAAGAATTTATCTAATCAGATCATTTTTTACCTAACCTTATTCTTTTCTAAACATCATTCTGTCCTTTTTCCTTTTCTTTATCCCTGACATTAATATTTTTAAATACACTGGGAATAGCTTGTGTCCTAGAGCAGACCAAATGGCTTGCTTTTAGTCGTTCCCTAACAGGTAAAGCTGTAAGAAAGAGGATGAGGACCATGTGATTCTTGTCTCAGGAGCCTGCCTCTCAGGGTTAATTTGGCAAAGATACTGGGAAATTTTTTTCTTTCAAAGATTTAAAATCCTTGAGCAAAGCTGATCTATCATTGTGAACCATAAGAAATCTTAATATTGGGCAGCCCTGGTGGCGCAGCGGTTTGGTGCCGCCTGCAGCCTGGGGTGTGATCCTGGGGACCCGGGATCAAGTCCCACATTGGGCTCCCTGCGTGGAGCCTGCTTCTCCCTCTGCATGTGTCTCTGTGTCTCTGCCTCTCTCTCTCTCTGTGTCTATGAATAAATAAATAAAATCTTAAAAAAAAGAAATCTTAATATTAACAATGTAACCCAGTTGGAGAGCATTTAACTTTTTTAGGTATGAACTCAGAAATGCTAATAATATCAATATCAAGTAGACATTTTTGTCAAACTCATTTCAAAGGGATTATAGATATCAATGAAATAGATTCTAGGCAAACTTCTTGTAAAATTGTTCTGTAATTATACAACAGGTTAAGTACAGAATTTTGATCATTGCATTTTAGAAGACTGCTTTAGATATATATATATAAATATATTTGATATAAATATATCAATATCAATATATATTGATATAAATATATATTTGATATAAATATATATATATTATATATATATTATATATATATATATATAAAAGAGCTAACATATTTAAAACTAACTAAATACCTCAGAAATCCAATGTCATGACTGGACTTGGCTTTCACTTTCCAGTTCCCTATTTTATTTTAGATTTCTACCTAAAAGGATATAGTTTGTTGGCAATAGTTTTTCCATAGCTGAGAATGCTGTTTCTTAGATGTTATTTTTTAAACCAGGAATAATTTTGCATCGTTATATGTTATGGTGAATTATTGATTAGAAGGCTAATGCTATGAGGAATATATCCACTTATATTTTTACTATGCTGAGCAGAATTAATAGATTCACAAGACATGTACTTGAGAGAATGTCAAACAGGAGAGACGCAGAGACTTGATGCCTGGTATCTTTAATATGCTTTTGTTTGCAAGGTATCATACATCATTCATTTACCCATGCAGTCAATAAACATATAAGTATTTTTTTTATTTGCAAAATAATCTGCCAGAAGTTGTGAAAGACATAAAATAGAGCTGATTCAAATCCTATCCTCAGAGAACTTATTATCTATAACTAAGCAAAAATTAGGAAGTGATGAGGGGAAATGAAAGATTGTAAGAATTTAGAGCAGTGGTTCTAAACACAGAGTGCACATTAGAGTTTAAAAATTTCCAAAGTGAAAAAAAAAAAAAATTTCCAAAGTGCAGGCAGCCCGAGTGGCTCAGCGGTTTAGCGCTGCCTTCGGCCTAGGGCGTGATCCTGGAGACCCGGGATTGAGTCCCATGTCAGGCTCCCTGCATGGAGCCTGCTTCTCCCTCTGCCTGTGTCTCTGCCTCTCTCTCTCTCTCTCTCTCTCTCTCTCTGTCTGTCTCTCATGAATAAATAAATAAAATCTTAAAAAAAAATGTCCAAAGTGTACCCCTACCCCAAACCGATCAAATCAGAATTTCAGGAGGTGAAGAATGAGAAAAGTTTTTTTCAGTTCCCAGGTGGTTCTAATGCCCAGTAAGGTTTGTCCAATGGTGGTGAAAACCACCAATTTAGAGGAGGGAGAAGAATTATTACTTTTATCTAGAAAAAATCCAGGAACAATTTGGAGAAGGTGGAGTTGAATGAATCATGCAGTAGATATTATGGGTTGGCTCTTTCAACCTTGGCTTTACCCTCCTCACTGGAGAGACTGGGAAGCTAAAAATATTTCCTGGCTTTTCTTCAGCTAGTGTTCAGGAGGCAAATTTGGCTCTGCTAACTCAAACCATGTGTGTAAACTGGAAGATGGGAGGGAAATGGAGGATATGTGCCTGTTGCTGTTGATGCTGGCAGACTGTGTCAGATATGTGAGTGGTTTCTACTATTTTGAAATGCCTGGACTCAGGTTGTCCAGGGTTCAGTGACTAGAATTTTGGCTGTGAGAGACAGTTGTAATGGTATCATCAGCAGCTGCAGCTGGCCTCTGGATTACAGAGCAGAATGGAGGTAGAGGTGGGCAACGAGCAGCCTCTCCTACCCTTGGTATTTCATAATAAAAATACTATCATATTTGGTATCTAGTGTTCCTGTTTCCTGAGTGCCAAGTATGGTATTAACCACTTTATGTGGATCATCTCCTTTAGTTCTCACTTGACTCTATAGGAGGGGGGTCTATTTTTATTATCCCCATGAATAACATTATCCCCTTAATAAAGAAACCAAAGCTTAGTGAGGCCAAGAGCACCTAGCTGGTAAAAATGGGAGACCTAGAATTCAAATCTACGCTTGTCAGGAACTAAAGTGTAGAATCTTAGCCTGTGCAAACCTGTCTTTCCCTGGAGATGTGGGGAAGGACATTTAAGATAGAGCAACAGAATTAGGGTAGACATTCCTACTCTGTCCTCCACAGGCTCGGGAAGTGGCAAGTAATTTATTCAAAATGGCTTGCAGGGCACAAGAGCCAGATATTGAAGGACAAATTGGAAAGCTAGACTGGGCAAAAATCATCAATGGTTTAAGTTTCAAGCTAGAGTTGAACTTTTTTTTTTCTATAGAAAAGAAAATAACCACTGATGAGGGTGGGGGGAGGGGAAGAGGGGGAGAGAATCCCAAGCAAGGTCCTTGACCAGAGCAGAGTCTGACATGGGGCTCAATCCCAGGACCCTGAGATCATGACTTGAGCTAAATCAGGAATTGGACACTTAACTAACTGAACCACCCAGGTGCCCCAGGAGAATTCTTATTGAAGAAATAATGGCCAGTCTTCCAAAACTGACAGATTACATCATGTTACAAATATTTTTTTAAAGAGATTTTATTTACTTATTCATGAGACACACACACACTCAGAGGCAGAGACACAGGCAGAAGGAGAAGCAGGCTCCATGCTGGGAGCCCAATGTGGGACTCGATCCTGGGACTCTAGGATCAGGCCCTGAGCCGAAGGCGGCGCTAAACCACTGAGCCACCCGGGCTGCCCTCATGTTACAAATTTAAAAAAACAAAACAGAGCAAAAACTACAAACCTTAACCAGGCTAAAAACACACACACTGAGGCATCTCAGGGTAAAACTAATAACCAAAGGCAAATAATATCTAAAATATAGGATTCAAAATATTACTTTCATTGTAACAACATATTAAGAAGCTACCTCCTTCTCAATAGAAAAAATGGAAGCTAGGCAATGGGAAGATAAGGTAAAATTACTGAAAGAAATTAGAAGCCCACTTATAGACTCTAGACTTATCTGTCTATACTCAGATAAAATAGCTTTTCATAATGAAGGTGAAAAGAAAAGACATTTTTCAGACAATCAGAAACTGAATATATCCACAGTGAACCCATATTAAAATAAATGCCAAAGACCACTTTTCAGGCAAAAAAGCATTGATCTCAGATTGAAGCTCAGAGATGAAGAAAGCAGTGAAAAACAACAAAAATTATAAATATGTAGGTATATTTAAATAAATATTGACTATATGGAACAACTTTAAAGAATTAGAAAATTTGGATAAAGTGGAAAACTTCTAAGATAAATAAAACTTTAAAACTAATAAAAGAATATAAAATTTCAACTAGTTGGTAACTATCAGAGAAACTGAATTTGTTATTAAAAGCCTATGCACACAGTAAAATGCAAGCCCAAATAGCTTCACCATTGAATTTTACCAAGCCTTAAGAAATGGCACCTCTCTAATAAAACTACGCCAAATATTATAAACAGATAATATGTTAATTTTGAACCCATTAAAACTCTGATACCAAAATCTGAAAACATTAATGAAAAGAATTTATAGGCCAATTACACTTATAATAAATAATAAATTTTGCAGACACACAATATTTCCTCAAATGACTAACTGGTCCTAGTGATATTGAAAATATTAATCATATCATGATAAATTGCTTTTATCCCAGGAATGCAATTTTGGTTTAAAATTAAAAAGAGGGCAGCCCGGGATGGGGGGTGGGGGGTGCTCAGCGGTTTAGTGCTGCCTTCAGCCCAGGACACGATCCTGGAGACCCAGGATTGGGTCCCCTATTGGGCTCCCTGCATGGAGCCTGCTTTTCCCTCTGCCTGTCTCTCCGCCTCTCTCTCTCTCTCTCTCTGTGTGTCATGAATAAATACAATCTTTAAAAAAATTAAAGTAAAAAGAGAATCACTCTATTTCACATTTACCGAGAGAGAGAGAGAGAGAGAGAGAGAGAGAGAGAGAGAGAGAGAAAGTCTTAGAATTATCTTAGCAGATTTAGAAAAGGCCTTTTCAATTCATTTAAAAAAGTTTTTTTAAAGGGTTTTATTTATTCATTTGAGAGAGAGATAGAGAATGAGCAAGGGGGGAGAGGGAGAGGGAGAGGCAGACTCGAGCCCAACTCGGGGGCTTGATCCCAGGATTCTGGGATCACGACCTGAGCCAAAGGCAGACACTTAAAACAACTGAGCTACCCAGGTGCCCCGACTTCAATTCATAAAAAAAAAACTTAGTAAGTTAAGAACAAAAGGAATTTCCTCAATGTAATTTAAAAAAAATATAGCAAACATATTTATCTAATGGTGAATGCTGATAGCTTTTACTCTGAGGTAAGAAACAGGAAAAGAATCCTTGTGATCACCACTTTTATTTAGCTTTATGTGAGAAGTCTTGGTCTGTGCACTAAGATGAGAAAATGAAAAATATCAGAATTGAAAGGGAACAAATAGACTGTCATTATTTACCAATGATTGATTTTGTGTGAGGAAAATCCAAATGATTCTATAATAAACAAATAAAATTAAAAAAAAAAAACAAATAAAATTTGTAAGTGAGTTAACAGAGTTGCTGGATAAAGCATCTATATACGAACATCAAATTCTTGTAACAACAAACAGAAAATGAAGTTTTAAAAATATGTCATTTATGGTACCATTAAAAACTCCTCAAATATCTTGTAATAAATCTAATAAGCATATATTAGACTGCTACATAGAACATTTTGAAGAACTATAAAGAAAACCCAATAAATCAGGGAAAGAAAAGATAGGCCATCTTCATAGACTTGGAAATGCACTATTGTGAAGGTGCTATTGCTTTTCTATCCCTTTTGGAATACCAGAAAATGTCTTCATTAGCTTGTAATAGGGAAAATTTTCTTTTTTAAAAAAGATTTTATTTATTTATTCATGAGAGACACAGAGTGAAAGGCAGAGGGAGGAGGACCCTGGGATCACAGCCTGAGCCAAAGGCAGATGCTCAACTACTGAGCCACCCAGGGACCCTAGAAAAAAAATTTCTTAGACAAAGTAGCCACATAGGGAAAATTTAATAAGTTGGATTATATTAAAATTAAGACCACTATTTAAGAAATATTCAAGATAAGAGAGTGAAAATAAGAACCACAGAATCAGAGAAGGTATTGCAACTCATGAATCAACAAAGCAGTCATATCCAGAACACAAAGAAATTCTACAAATCAATAAGGAAAAAATGGACAATCCAATAAAGGAGCAAAAGACTTGAATAGATACTACACAAAAGAGGATGTCTAAACACTAACAAAAATGAGATTGTGCTCAATCTCATTATCACTGAAAGAGGGTTTAGCAAGTTTCTTGATACAAAACCAATATACAAAAATCAACACAATCCCTATGTGCGAGAAATACAATGTTAAAAAATACCGTGTTTGGGGCACCTGGCTGCCTCAGTGGTTGAGCCTCTGCCTTTGACTCAGGTTGTGATCCCAGGGTCTTGGGATCGAAACCCACATCGGGCTCCCTGCAGGCCTGCTTCTCCCTCTGCCTATGTCTATGCCTTTCTCTCCATGTCTCTCGTGAATAAATAAATGAAATCTTTAAAAAAAAAATACCATGTTTGAAAGCAATAAAAATAATACTTGTACTAAATGTAGCACCATATATCTAAATTTTATGATTGTGAGAAGACTTGTCATATGAAATCTAAAAACTTAAAGTTGTTAAGGAAATGTAGTTTAGGGGATCCTTGGGTGGCTCAGCGGTTTAGCGCCTGCCTTCTGCCCAGGACGTGATCCTGGAGTCCCGGGATCAGTCCTACACTGGGCTCCCCGCGTGGAACCTGCTTCTCCCTCTGCCTGTGTCTGCCTCTCTCTCTCTTTCTGTGTCTCTCATGAATAAATAAATAAAATAAAAAAAAAAGGAAATGTAGTTAAGAACTGGATAAACCAAGACCAAGTGGGACAGAATGGAGAACCAATCAGATATGAAACAAATCAGAACCAAATCAGGTCAGATAAATATGATAGATTTATTTTTATATACTTATATTTAAAAATAGTGATATATTTGACATACAAATAATGATATTTCAGTTTAGTGAATGTAAAAAAAAATTACTCAATGAATGATCCTAGAATAATTGGTTACAAAAAATTGAGTTGGATTCCTACCTTACATTATACTCAAAACAATTCCATTATCAATATGAAAAGCAAAACTTATAAATATAGGATTAAATTTCTATGATCTCAAGTTAGTGAATGTTTTTTAAAAGATGCAAAAACACAAACTATGAATGAGCAGATTGACAATTTGAAAAAAATATTGGTCATTGAAAGATGCTATTAAAAGAGAACCACAAAATAACAGGTTAACAGATGATATTTGCCACACATATAAATGACCAAGGATTAGAATACAGAATATATAAAACACTCCAATGAATCAATAAGAATTAAAAAATAAGGGATGCCTGGGTGGCTCAGCAGTTGAGCATCTGCCTTAGGCTCAGGGCGTGATCCCGGGGTCTGGGATTGAGTCCCACATCGGGCTCCCTGTGGGGAGCCTGCTTCTCCCTCTGCTTATGTCTCTACCTCTCTCTCTGTGTTTCTCATGAATAAATAAATAAAATATTTTAAAAAAAAAGGGCATAAAAATAAGCTAATGGAAAAATGGGCAAAAGATATAAGCAAGCATAAGTATTTACCCAAAGGATACAAAAATGCTGATTCAAAGGAGTACATGCTCCCCAATGTTTATAGTAGCATTATTAACAATAGCCAAATTATGGAAAGAGCCCAAATGTCTATTGACTGATGAATGGATAAAGAAGATGTGGTATAAATACCACATAGTAACATGGAATATTACTCAGCCACCAAATAGTGAAATCTTACCATTTGCAACATGGATGGACCTAGGGAGTATATTATGCCAAGCAAAATAAATCAGTCAGAGGAAGGCAAACACTGTATGATTTCACTCATATGTAGAACTTAAGAAATGAAACAGATGAACACAGGGGAACAAAAAAAGAGAGGCAAACCAGAAAACAGACTCAATTATAGAGAACAAACTGAGGGTTGCTATAAGGGTGGTGGGTGGGAGATGGGTTAAATGGGAGATGGGCATTAAGGAGGGCACTTGTCTTTGAGCACTGGGTATTATGTGTAAGTGAAGAATCACTAAATTCTACTCCTGAAGCTAGTATTACTATATGTTAACTAATTACAATTTAAATAAAACTCAAAACTCAAAAAATCCACACAAATACATAGGAAATGTTTTGATTTCTTAGACCAAATTGCTTTTATACTTTGCATACATATATATTCTTTCCTATATGTGAAATGCTTAATTTTTTTTAAGGATTTCAAAACATGAGGTGTCAAATAAGTAGGGTAGTATGTATTAAATTATCCTTTCTTATGTTTGTCAAAAGAGAAATAATCTACATGAGTGTAGCAATATCTAGAGAGAGCTTTGCCTGCTAATGGTGGTCAGGGAAGTTGTTCAAACAGGGAGGGGGGTCTGGGATGCATAGGGACTGAATCAAAATGAACCTGAGGGGGACCACTTTAGATGCAAGAGAGGGGGGAATAGAATACACAGATTTTGTATTCTTTCTCTCTCACAGTACCATGGAAGTGTGCAAAGCAAAAACATGGTTACAATACGCATGAGCTTTGTGCATGAACATTGTGCAAATCAAGGACAACCTGTATGTATCTTATTACTCTCCTGTCATGGATTACAAGTTTCAAAAGTGAGAGGGATTTTCCTTTCTGTGGTGGAGTTGAAATGTACAAAGATATAATTTGAGCCTCTGGTTTCCAACAATGTCTTTATTGTCAGCATATTTTTGAGGAATTTTATTTACTTGAGGTAGTTGAATTACCACCTATTTTTTATTCTAAATATAAACCAAGTACAACTTACACTGTGTTCTGATAACAGCTTTTTGTTCCCCATGGAGGCAGGTAATATATAAAATCATCACATTGATTATAATTCTTAAAATAGAGGATATACAATAAATGGTATTTAAGATTACTTTTGTCTCTAATACAGGATTTGTAAATTTTGCTAAGTAGATGCAAATAATGCAGTAACTACTACTTTGGCACATGTGTAAAAGTCCACTGTTCTTTAATTCAGCGTTTCCTAGAATTTCTGGCTTAATTTCCATCTGATTATTCAAAGGACCTTCGCTCAGTCTATATAAATACATCTATGGTCCTGTGAGAGTGCTGCATGACTATTTCAATTGCCCATACAGGCTTTCATTGAATCAGTAAAGTGGTTTTGTTTCTGCTTTTCTTTAGGGAAGAACTTGGGGAGAAATTAAATCTAAGTGGTGTAAGGAATATTAAAATCCCCTTGGGAAGTGTTAGTAGTACCAAATGTTTAAGTCTTTGAAATTTGTGAGTGATATACCAAACTTCAACAGAAACAGAAACTGGATGAAGAATCTGAATTCCAACTCTACTTAACTGAATTTACCTGTGATTTTCCCACTTAGGATTTTAATTTGAATCGTTGCTGGGATGGCCAGTCAGGAGCATTTTGGAGACCTCACTGAACAAAGTCTATTTCTCTATGCTCTATGGTTACAGAAAGCATCTGTAGTGCATAGTTCTATAATCACCTAGTCTCCTGAGGCAAGTGTTTCCATCATTCTCCTCTCCTCCTCCCTGCCCACATCCCCTACATGTTTACTGGGTACCACTTCAGAAGCATCCCTTAGATCTTAGCTTAGGACCTCTTCATATCTCTGATGGGTGGTAGTGGTTTACATTGACCCGAAGAGATTATTAATGATTTCTTCCTCTCTTGAGTAGAACCAAGCACATTTCTATTGCGTGACTTTTGTCCTCTAATGATAAGCTCAATTTCCCATAGGGAGTTCTAGAATATCCTCTACATGCTCAAGAAGAACCTTTTTCATACTCCTCTGATCATCTCCCCTCACTGGAAAAAACCTCCAACAGCTCAGTTTTGATTAAAAAATGAAATCTAAGCTCCATTTGTTAGCATAGAGACCCTTTACTACCTTGCTACCTTCCCCCTTCTTTCCAGCCCTTTCCAGACCCAGCACTGCCCACCACACCCACACCCCACCTATGCATTAGCCACTTCTAGCGACTCTTTATTTTTCAAATACACTATATCCTTTTATGCTGTTGAGGCTCCACTGTGGCTTTTCTTCTATGTCCAATACCTCCCTCTTTGTCACACTGACCTTGTCTGCCTGATGCTTCTCCTCATCCATCAAGGTCCAGTCAAAAATTCTCCTCTCTGTAGTTTTCTCATATCCCTCAGGAAAGAGCTGCTGCTCTCATTAGTTCAGACAAATGTCTATTTTTCTTTTGCCACATTTTGTGATGGTATTTTTGTCTCACGTGTGTGTCTCTCTCACTTGCAAGCTACTCAAAGAGTAAGGATTTGCTTATTTCATTTGTGTACCTCAGATCTAAGCATGGCAGGACCTCACAACATGGTTTATGACTGAAAAAGAAAATGATTGGAAAATGTTTTGGTCTCTAAGGGCTTGGGGTCCAAGACAAGTACTGATGAAAACATATACACCAAGAGAATTCTATAAACAGAATAAAAGATAAAGTCTCAAGTAGGAAAAGAGTTAAGAATTTTTATGCTATATGTCCACTTGAGTAGTGAATTCATTTATATCTCTTATATATGTGGCAAATACGTCAAAGGACTGAAAATGAAGGTGAGGGAACAGAAGGTAAACCCTAAGGGCCTGTTTGTGGCAAGGAGAGTTCTTTCACTGTCCCTGAGAGGGCAGCTGAAGAAGACAGCTGGATGGCTCTTCCATTACCAGCCGAGGAAGATATCAAAGAAACAGCAGAAATAGAAGGTTGATCTGTTGATATTATTAAAGTGTTTTTCTCTAAACTAGGGGCACTAATATGCTTCTATTGACAGTTTGTTTTTTAAAAATTTATTTATTTGAGAGAGAGAATGCACAGGAGAGGAGGGGCAGAAGGAGAGGGAGAGAGAGAATCCTGAAGCAGACTCCCTGCTGAATGTGGAGCCTGATGTGGGGCTTGATCCCAGGATCCTGAGATCATGACCTGAGCCGAAATCAAGAGTTAGCCACTTAGCCAACTGAGCCACCCAGGTGCCCCTATTAGCAGTTTTTGAGCTGTTGGATTAGATACTTCAATTGTCTGTTGGAAGTTACATTGGCTTTTTCGAGTCTGTGCACATAACATTTTGAGACAAACCATGTCTTTACCAAGATCACCAAGGTCTTTGTCTTCTGACATCTCTGATGTTAGTTGAAATGTTGTTTGAGTGACTGAATTTGACAAAGTTTGGGGGAGTTAAATGAGATATATGAAAAAGTAGATCTTCCAAAGTCTGTGTAAACTAGGCCAGATGGGATAAGTGTATGTTCTACAGCAGAATAAATCAAAATGCACATATTTTAAAAACATGAAGGGGTTAGGATAACTGGAAAGAAGTTCTACTTTTAGGTTTTTCTTTCTTTTCCTGATTCTGAGGGCTGAGTTCAGCAGACCTGCATGTACTTTCTTACCTGTTTTTGCTTGTAACCCAAGAATAACATATTGAGAAGAACTAGGTTAAAAATCAGAAACTGTAGATTGTTGCACTGGTTGCTTTTGCACTAGCATGTAACTTATCCACTGTTGTGGAAACCATTTAGCCTTCTGGCCCTTATATTCCTTAACTATAAATGAGAACAACAATAGCTGCTCAGGATCCCACCCAAGAATCGAGTGAGATGAAGAATGGGAAAGTCATGGGTAAGTTAGCTGTAGGTGTACTTGACTTGATGGAAAATGTGCAATGATAATTGTAGTTCCCATTTTGAAGAAGGAGGCTATTTTCTTTCCCCCTCAAACACTACTTTTTAAAAACTCAACAAACAATTTTAAAAATAACTGAAGCCATAACTTCAGGCCATCAATCAAAAATAACCTAAAAGAAGCATCATAGAATTGTGGTGGAATGTTTGATATTAGTCTCTAGGGACATATTTGCAAGCCCAGTTTGTTGGAAGCTGAATGTCTTGTGTGGAGAGGTCAACTACGAATTCTCTTGAGAGCTGATGAACTACTCTCCCATGAAACAAAACAGCTGACAGAGCTTTCCATCTGTTTAATTTGTCCTATGGATACTAACAAAGAAAAGAAAGTGCTTTGATGGTTTTCTTGGGGGGATTACATTCAGAATCACTTAATTAAGGCAGCTATTACTGAAATAGTAAAATATATCATGGTAACATATAACTATATTTTATCAAACATTATATTCTTTAAAAATAAAAGAATTAGAGCTCTTATGAAATATATCAGTTTAATGCTATCCTTGATTTTTTTTTTCCCTCACTGGGATATAAGAAAATTTTCGAGGGCAGCCCGGGTGGCTCAGCAGTTTAGCGCTGCCTTCAGCACAGGGTGTGATCCTGGAGACCCAGGATGGAGTCCCACATTGGGCTCCCTGGGTGGAGCCTGCTTCTCCCTCTGCCTGTGTTTCTGCCTCTCTCTCTCTCTCTCTGTCTCTCATGAATAAATAAATACAAATCTTTAAATAAAAAGAAAGAAAAATTTCAAGACCAAAAGAAACCATTCCTTTTATGGTGAAACTATATTATCTAAACCTCTTTCTATTCAGATCCCAATTTTCTGGTTTTAAATTCATCATCAAGTTTGCTTCTACAATTTTGATCACAACGGAACCACAGGCACTTCAGTAGGTATAAGTTGAGTTTCTCTTCTACTTCCTGTAAAATTGCTGTTATTTCGATAAAAGGTGTTCTGGAAGAGCGCATCCAGTTCCCAGGTGGATTTAGGATCTCCTCAAAGTCTGGTTGAGATTCTGATTAAGTGCAGGGTTTGGTAAACAAAGGGACAGCACTAAAAGAGACAGTTTATCTAAAAGTATTTAGCATAGGGTCAGCACATGGTAAGGGTAGGGTGAATATTTCTTATATATGAATCCCCCGAATCAACCCCATTTCCTACAGATGGAGTCTATGAGGACACTGCGGATCTAATATAAATATTAGAAAGTATTTCCCCTGCCTCCTCTATACTTTTTGAAAAATTCAACAAATTCTCTATGGAATTCCTCAAGGGTAGTAATTGTATCAGTTTGTTTTGTTGGTCTTCCTTTTATCTGAAGATTACCTTCATCATACTCATTAAGTACTATCAATATGTAAACACTAATAGCTGTTTTCTGAGCACTGAGGAGGGACCTTCAATGATTCATCTATTTAACACTGTTTCTATCTGCTTCCCCTTGCATCTAATGACAAATACAAACTTATTTAGCAAGAAGCGTGATCTGCCATTGTAAAAACTAAGTCTACTGAGGAAGGACTGAATCTGGAGCCTTGACCATGTCTAGACGTAACACACACTAATCAATGGAATCACCCCTATAGGACCAAGTGTTTGAGTGTACGAGATCACATGAAAAATTTGCTATGGTCTGGGGAATTACTTCATCAGAGAGGAAATACAATGTCTTTTGTACTTTTTTTCTTTCCATTTTTGAGTTCAATATCATGTGTTATAAAGAGATTGTGAATTGATCATTGTAAAGCCAAGATGGCTATTTTATTTTCCCAATGTTTTAAAATAGCCTCTAATTTCCCTCCATAATTAGTGATGAGAAAGCTCAATCCTTGCTCAATTAATTCACTTTAAGAGGATGACAAACATGTTCAATTTAAACAATGGCTTGAGAGCAGGTTACCTTAATAACCATGGTTCTAGGCACTGTGCCGAGTGCTCTAATCATCACAGGACCATCGATTCATCTGAACCTATAAAATCTTAAAATAACTAAAAGTACATACTCCTTATAGGTGAATCAAGCAAAAAAAAAAAATACTTTCTGTGATTTTCTTTAAACAAATATTTTTTTAAAATCAAGAAATATACCATTGTATTCTGATAAAACAGTATTAGAAACTATCCAAGAAAATGAAGAGTGTTCTTTATTTGAAAGGTAGCCAATATAAAATGAGATATGTATTTTTTATCTAACAGAGCCTATAAGGTTGTTTTTAAAATCCATGACTTACTTAAATGACAACTCCAGTTAAACAAATTAGGAAGAACTTTTGGCCATTTAACTAAGACCAATAATTAAGATTTCACAATCACATAATTCTTTCCCGAGAATAAGTCAAGTCTAACCATACAGTATATTGGCTTTCATATATCCTGGCATTAATGTGCATTATAGATTCTGTTGGTTTATGATCTTCAAATTCATAAAATGCAATGCTGAAAGATGAGCTCCTTTTTGGACCTTCTTAAATAAGGACAACCTGTCAACAAGTTCTATATTTCATCTCAGACTTAAAGCTGACGACACTTCTGAATTTTAAGGTATATAAAGGCACATTTATAAATTGTACTATGAATGTTTAATGAATGCCTTATGTGTTTCTCTTAGATATTGTTTACATTTTACCTTGTATTATAAATGTTCTGGAGGTTTGTTGTATTTCTCATAGTCATAATGTCACTGAGAGCTACCACTGTGTCTTACTCATTTCTGCACTCCATTTGAAGCCTAGGAGTACCCCATACTTACTGGGTCAACTTCAAAAATGTCTTGGATAAAATTGATGGTAATTATTAAAGGATTTCTATTTTATTGAAGTAATGATGGCTCAAGAGCAGCTACAGCACCTCCAGCCTTAGAATTTTCTGCTGGGCGCATCTTATGATTCCTCAGTGACTTGAAGCACTCTCCAGGCTTCTTTTCCTTGAT
Source organism: Vulpes vulpes (assembly GCF_048418805.1). Classification (NCBI taxonomy): domain Eukaryota; kingdom Metazoa; phylum Chordata; class Mammalia; order Carnivora; family Canidae; genus Vulpes; species Vulpes vulpes. The sequence continues at coordinate 183,687,223 of NC_132780.1, read as the reverse complement.
TTCTGGAGCTGAGGCGCCAGATACCCTTTCTTTTCCTCTGAACTGATAGGTCAAATCAAAGGATAACAAGGATCCTATCTCTTTGCAAGCCTATCAGCAGTTTTGCAGATGATTGTAAGCATGGAGTAGGTATTTGCTCTTTCTTTGGATCTTTTTATTCTGTTTTCAAAATTAATAGGTCCTATAGCTTTTTGATTCCAACTGAGCGTATTGAGGGCTGGAGAGAGGAGGGCTGGACCTTTGATGGGAGGAGCTCATGGACCTGGGAGGATACAATCCCAAGCACTTCCATGAAGCCCAGCAGCCTGTTACTAAGGGCCGGTGATAAGGCATATGCGCTCCTTGTCATATGCATGACACTTCTAATTTATCGCCAAATTCTTTAATTATTTAATTTTAAAAAGTTAAAGTTACTTGAGAGGGAGCAAGAGTGAGAGAGAGAGAGAGAGAGGAGCAGATTCCCTGCTGACCAGAGAGCCAGACTCAGGGCTCAATCCCAGGACTCCGAGATCACGACCTGAGCTGAAGGTAGACCCTTAACTGATTGAGCCCCCCAGGTGTCCCTATCATCAAATTCTTAACTTTCAGTTGGGTTTTTGGGACAGGTACCAGTAACATTTTATAAAACCAGTTATCAGCAAACTGTTTGGCATTTTGGCAACACCTAAATATACATATAGTAAAAAAAAAAATGGCATTTTTATTCTGCCTTGCAGAAATAGAATATTGTAAATGATATCCATAAACGATGCTTTGGAGCAAATGAGATAACATATACTGAAATACCTTACAAACAATGATGAGTTATCCAAGTATAAACATTGCTGAGGAGGAAAGTATATAGAGATTAGAGTAACTGTAGATGGAAAATGACAAAATTTTAAGAACATCTATAATTTGTTATCCTAATAATGTAATATATAGTATTGATCAAAACCAATCTTGGCTTCTTATCAACTGACATTTCACTTAAAAAATACTTAGAGTCAGGGGGCCTGGGTGACTCAGTTGGCTAAGCATCCAACTCTTGATTTCAGCTCAGATCATGATCTCAGGGTCATGAGATCCAGCCTTATGTCCTCTGGCTCAGCGCTGTCTGGGCGTGGAGTTTGCTTAGGGTTCTCTCTCCCTCTGCCTCAACCCCTACCGCGTCCCCCTGGGCTCATGCACTTTCTCTTAAAAAGAACAAACAAACTTAGAGTCATTCTTGAAGAATCCATAAGACCCAGTGTGATGAATAGACAGGGAAGGTGGGGAGATTCACTTTTTGCTCTATATAGCCTTTTGTACCTTTTGTATTTGGTTCCAAATACATTCATGGCCTATTTTAAAAATTAAATAAAATCTTAACAGAAATATAAAGACTAAAGTTATTTCACTGTCTTGTTCCTGATCATAGACTATAAGAACTAAAAGAGATAGATCAGTTTCAACTCATTTTACAGATATGGAAACTAAATACTGAAGATGGTTATTCATAGTTACTTTCCAGAAAGATTAGGAAAAATGGAATATATCTTCTAAATAAAATTTTGTAAGCACCCACACTGCTAATCAAAATGAATTTTAAAAATCTCACACACTACTTTATTTACCATGTTTGTCATTTGCATGCATTTTAGCAAGCTTCTTTTTAGACTTGATTACGACTTTGTAATGAGTGACCTAAAAAGGACCAGGTGGTTAAACAAACATGAAAGATTTTAAGATCGGCCAAAACTAGATACCAGTTTCATGGCCCACTTTAAGAATCTTACACTTACCACCATTTTGGTAATTTTTTACAATTAGTTTCTCAGCTCTGCTTTGTGAGACCTTGTTTTCTCAAGGAGAAACAATTCACTTCCACCCTCCAGTAAATTAGTTGCACAATCTCGTCTATAATAGTATACTTAAAAAAAAAAACTGACCATCAGAACGAAGAGGGTGAGGAGGGAGAGCCCAGGAGAGAATTTGGGGAAACTCAGTAAAAGGAATCCCTATGGATACAGTAAGATATTCAGAGATAAGGCCTCTTACTCCTGCAGTCATTTTGATATTTTTGCTTCTCTAATATAAAAGCATGCTTCCAATCCAATCTCATTTTTACAGAACCACTAAATCTAGGAGCTGGGAGGGATGTTTTGAAATTCCCCAGTTTGTTCCTCTCATCTAATAAGTGAGAAAAACTGAAGTTCAGGAAGGCAAACTAACTGTCTTTTAAAGCTGACAAAGTAGTTAGTGGAAGAGCCTCCACCAGAGTTCAGATTTCCAGCTCTAATGGAAGCCGTTTGTTGTTGTTTTCATACATAGATAGACACAGAGCTTGTATGGAGTGACAGCTTTGGTTCCTGCTGTGATTTTTCCCAAAGAAGAAAAAGAAACAAAAGCTCTCCTCATTTGTATCTGGCACTCTAGGGTTGAATTACTGACCAGGTAACAACCTCACAAGCATAAACAGAGAGAGGTGCATCCAGTAGCTCAAGCCAAGCTGCCTCTAGCTGTACAAAAGAAACCAGTTCTCCTCAAAAGCAAGTACATGTCCCCTCCAACATTCAAGGCAATTCAATTTCAATTTAGCTTTTGTTTATTATAGTTATTATTGGTTTACTCTGGAGTTGGGAAAAAAAATCCAAAACCACATTTGGTTTCATTTTCTGCATCCTCACCTAAAAAAAAAAGAAAGAAAAAAAAAAAGAAAAGAAAAGAAAGTAATGTGTGTGTACGTGTGGCTTGTATGTTTGTGAATATGTGTGTATGTGTGGCTTGTATGTTTATGTGTATATGAATATGTGAGGCTATGTGTGCTGTGTGGTGTGTGTGTGAGGGGAGCGGGGAGGGTGTTTGGGTTGGGGATGTGGGGCCGGTGGTGGAAGTTGATGTTAACTAGTTTTTCCAGTGTTTCTGCCTGAAGCAAAATAATCTTCTTCCTACAACAATGTGATTTAAAAAGATACAAGGCAGTACTATATCCTGTGCTTTGGTGATGACACTAATCAATAATTTCAAACTACTCTCTTGACAGTTTAAAATTTATTGGTGATGGAGGGGGTGACAGTGATATTTAAAACCAGCTTTAATTTAATTTTTATCTGTTTCAGTCTCAGAGATTTAGACAAAGTGGGTCCTTGGCATCTGTCAAAGGAAAATGACCACAGTCCAAGTGCTCACTGGCTCACTCGGCAACCATGGTTTACACCTACATGGTGTGTTGATCTCAGGTTGCTCAAAATGCTAATTTTGTAGAGAGAGTAAATGAGAAAATCTGTTATCATTCCCTTGGAAACCAAATGTTCACAGTATTGACTGACAAACATTGGTTAAGATTTAGCATTATTTTCATTTTCACCTGAAGCATTACTCAGTGTATGCATTTTTAAGGCACACCAGTGTGTCACACTGGTGACACAGAAGCAGAGGCCTCTCCTGCCTTGTTCAGGGCTGTGTCCCTGGCACCTGAAACAGAGCTTGGCTCAAATATGTGTTGCATGAATGCAGGAAGAAAGATGTAAGATAGTTTGGCCACAGAATCTTAAAAGGTTTAGAGCCAAAGAGCTGAACGGCTCCTCCCGTTTTATAAATAAAGGTCAACCCGGAGGCTTTAAATGCCTGGGGTTTGAATCACACTACTTCCTGTGACCTTCATAATCCAAGCTCGTTGGCATAGCATTCCAGACCTTTCATAATCTGGCTCTTCCATTTTTAAACCCAACAATATCCAACAGCCATGGCCCCAACTCTGAGCCATCCATGATGCTTGGCTCTCCGTACTTCTCACAAACAGTTCACCTTAGCTCTAGTTAATCATCTGTCTTTCCCGCTCAGCAGTGAACTTCAGGCAGGACAGATGCTCTGTTCCCACCAGATTCCCGGTGTCTAGCATATTACCAGCATATGCTGAGTATTCAGTAAATATTGCAGATGGAAGAATGAGGGCAGAAAGGAGAGATGAAATGTGGAAATACTTGGACAAATGCATGGGGTGCTTTGGAAGTTTCAGGAAATTTCTAGAAAACTTCCAAGTAAACCTTCTTCTAGAGCTGTGTCTCAAAGGTTGAGTAAGGCAGGTCTCTCTCTAGGAAAAGGTGGGGAAAGGTTCCTAAGCAGTGGGGAGTCCACACGGCTGTGGAGGTGGTGCAGTAGCATGCCGAGGGGTATGGATGACAAGCCGGGGAGCAACTATGAGAGTGGCTTCAAGGACCATACCTGGAGAGCAGCATTTCGACCATAGCTGGACAAAAAAAAAAAAAAAAAAAAAAAAAAGTCACTTTGAAACTAAACTATCTTTACATGTAAGAGCTTTGAAAACTCAACATACATTGCTACAAATATTTTTGGCCTACTGTTTTCTTCTTGGTCAACTGAAGATCACACTTTGTAAAAGCAGGTCTATGACATCACTGCTAACTAAAAATCTCTTACTTGGCATTGAGGCAATTCACATTGATGGACTTAAATTTATAAGAAACCAGGAATGCTTTTTTGAATTCAAAATCATGAGAGAAAAAAAAATCCTATAAGAACTCTTCATTTCTTTAGGTTTCTATACTCATCGTTTAAAGGAATTTCTCTTTCGAAATTATGGGAATAAAACATCCCTCCCCTGGATCTCGGATTCTATTACACTTGAGCGACTTAACTGATAACTGGGCAAAGGGTGTCCTCTCGAGGGTAACCCACTCTCTCCCCATCACTGTGGTGGAAATTGCCAGTGCGCAGGTGGCAACCGCCCCCCGCCCTGGAGGGAGCCCACTGCCCTGTTCAGCCCAGGAAAGGAGCCCACGTTCTCTTCCCACCCTGGGCTGGGAGGGGTCGGTCTTGGAAGAAACCTTGTTTTCCAATTCAGCTTTAATAATAATAAAACTGATAATGAGTTGATTCACACAGGACACTGTGTCTACTTCGCAATCGTTTTAGAACTCTAAAAGTAGAGACACATGATTAAATGGGACTTGCAGATCCACACGTATGTCACAATAAAAGTGGTTTTATTCCTCAGTCTGTTATACTGTGTTGTATGCATACACGGGGAAAGGAGAGGAGAGAGGTAATATATATATACACCAGCTTTTATTAATTATTTTATAAATTAATTAATTATGGCATTTAAAAATTAGGATTTTCTGGGGGCGCCTGGGTGGCTCAGTCTTTAAGTGTCTGCCTTGTGCTCAGGTCATGATCCAGCCCAGAGACTGTTTCTTCCTCTCCCTCTGTCCTTCCCCCCTGCTCATGTTCTCTCTCTCCCTCTCTCTCTCTCTCTCTCTCTGTGCTCTCTGTCTCTCTGTCTCTCTCTCAAATAAATAAATAAAATATTTTTTTTTAAGTTAGGATTTTCTGATTATGTTAGCTTTGTAGTTTAAAACTTAAAAACAAAATGAAGGAATGCATAGCATTCTTTCTAAGCTTTTGGCTCCGTCAAAAACCAAAACAGAATACATATTCTAATTGCCTTAAACAGAATAACTGTTAATTCTTAGTTTAAGTGTGTTTGGGAATTTAACTTAACTATTTTCTCTTTAGGTTATAATTTATAAGGTTTTTGGATTTCAAGTAGCAGTTTCCCAGGTGCATTTTGGATAATGGCATACATTTATTTCTATTAATCAAATTTTTTCAGATCACCTGGGGTTTAATTGAATAACATCATAAGTGAAGTATCAATATGTGTTTTAATAATGATTTATGGTTGGAGTGCCTCGGTGGCTTAGTCAGTTAAGCAGCTGCTTTTGGCTCTGGTCATGATCCAGGATCCTAGGATGGAGCTCCCACATCAGACTCCCTGCTCAGTGGAGTCTGCTTCTCCCTATCCCTCTGTCCCACCCTCATGCTCTTGCACTCTCTGGCTCTTTCTCAAATAAATGAATAAAACCTTTAAAAAAATGATTATGGTTTACAAAGTGCTTTCATGTATATTATCTGAAACAGTGATTTTTCAACATTCTAGTTTAAGAATTTATTTAGCATCTAATAAAAGCTATTTACCTCTTCTTAAGAATGTATATATATGCTTGTGAACACAGAAGCTTCTCAAACCTGGTGAAGCCAGGGTTCTTGAAACCAGGCTTCAGATTTGAGGTTGCTAACTCTAGCCCAAGGACCAAAATCTAGCCATTGCCTGTGTTTGTATGACCTGAGACTTAAACACAGCTTTTACATTTTTAAATGATGAAAAAAAAAAAGCCCAAAAGAAGAATACAATGTTTTGACATGTTAAATGATATTAAATTTAAATTTCAGTGTCTATAAATGAAGTTTTCTTGGGACATGGCCACACTCTTCCATTTATATACAGTCTATGGCTCTTTTTTTTAAATTTTATTTTTATTTTAAGTAATTTCTATATTTACTGTCTAACTCTTTACGAAAAATGTTTACTGATCCCTGATATAAAGTTTCAAAGTATATTTTTTGTTTTTTAGTTATATTTTGTTGACTGCATGCTTAAGTTTAGGATTTGAAAAGGACTTCTACAAGCTGCTTAAAAGAATATAAAATTATTAACTGACTTTTAAAATAATACTAGAAATTATTAATATGGTACTTGGAAAAGTATTTAATGACATGGCAAAATGGTACCGATGTTGATTTTAGTAAAAAAGAAAAAAAAGTATGCAGAGAATAATAAGTGTGATCTCAACCACATAAATACTATTAAAGAGTAGAAAACAAGTTTAGAAAAAATTATGCTCAACTGTTAGGCCTCTTGATTGAAGTTATGGATTTTTAAAAAACATTTTCACTGTTCATTACTTTATAAAAATTGTACAATGTATCACTTTAATAATAAGGAAAAATAAAATATTGAACACACTTAAGAGTACAGTTATTTAATTAAAAAAACTCTCACAGATTAGAATCTTCAGTGACAGTATAACTATAAAAATGTTCAAGAGAATGGATTAATAGAGTGAATGTAATTATAAGACCAGAAATCATTTTGAAAAATCAAATCTTATTTCATTTAGGTAGTATGACAAGTTGGTGTCAGATTCTTTTATTGTTTTCTGGATGCAAATTATACTCATGAATCTGAGAAAGAAATGTTGATCTTTATGTTAAGACACAGTTTTCCACAAAATCGAAGCATTGTTCTATACTGAGAGGCATTTGGTCAAAATTTATGATAGACTATTTCTTGTTCATAGGAGACTCAGGAACTGGCCATCCACTTAATGTAGAGATTCATGCTCTAAAGAAAACTGAACAATTTGATCGGTTTTTCTTTAGGTGCTATACTGGCTTGGTCTACTTGATGAATGAATGAGTGAATATATGAATGAATGAATGACCTCATGTAGGACTTTTGGGATCTGAAAAGAAAGTTTGATATCTCGATCTGGACAACTATTAATACTCTTTTCAAACATTAGGAGTTACATGACCATGTTAATTAAATTGTTTTATGAACAGCTATAAAGAATCATTAAAGAGAACAGAGTTAAGCTGGAAGACAGGAACCCCGAAGCCCATTCCCCACCATCTTCAGTGTTATAATCGTGATTAAACTGCAAATAAAGTCAGAGAATGTATTCTTTAACATGAAGGGAGAATCTGATACATCAAAGTAATCTACTGAAAAATAAAACTTAGGATCCATTTGGTGAGTACTGCTCTGGCAAAATGAATTAGCAAAGGAGTATCTCAAATCTTTGCTAGTAGCCACAAAAGTATTACAGAAGAATTTGAGAATAAAAATAAAAAATGACTTTTACTGTAATACAAAATTCTACAAAATGGGTGCTTTTATTTCATCTTTAAGGCAGGGAGGCAAACTCATTTGTCTGAGTTCATAGGGCAATCCACAGGAATGGTCCACATGGACCAGACTTCAAAGCCTTGACTCTCTTCTCTGTATCACACTATGGCCATTTCATTGACTTTTTAACCTTATTTATTTATTCTGTGAATTTGAAACTTTTCCCTCCCTTTCCAGTGTGTTAACAGTCGAACCCAGAAGAGATTTTGGAGGGTTACATCCAATATTTCCCTTTTTAAATTTATATTTTTTAAGATTTTATTTATTTATTTATTCATGAGAGACATACAGAGAGAGAGAGAGGTAGAGACACAGGCAGAGGGAGAAGCAGGCTCCACACAGGGAGCACAATGTGGGACTCAATCCCTGGTCTTCAGGATCACACCCTGGGCTGAAGGCAGTGCTAAACCGCTGAGCCACCCGGGCTGCCCTATTTCCGGTTTTTAAAACCAGATCTTAAAGCTTTCTGTTCCTTGTCTCCATTTCTCATTTTACAGGTCTTTGGAAATGTATCTATAAAATGCATTCATTCCTTATCGATCCCTGCAACCTACAGAAGAGTGTGTGAGATACTAGAAAGTCAGCAAAGAATTGCCACAGTCCTTTAGTCTACAGACACAGATAGTCTTTTAGGAGATGCAGATAAATAAGATTATAATGTGAGACCAGAGGACACACCAGTAATGTGAGAATACGCAAAAGTGGTACATAATGTGGACTTGGGGGGAGGGTAGTCTGTAAATACTTCCTGAAAGATGCAGCACCTGAACTGTGAGATCTAAAAGATGAGGGTGACTGAGTTGAGTTAGGTCTGTGTGCAGAGGGCTCTGCCAAAATATGCCTATAGAAGCTTGACAGAAAAGAGGCATTTGCTCTATTCTTAATTTGCTGAAGATCATTCGGTATGAGTGAGCAGTAGTTTGTGTGAGCGTGTGTGTGCACACATGCACATCAGTGCCATAGTAAAAATTGGTTTGGAGAAGAATGGAGAGGCAATGTTATTCGAGGTCTTGACAAGTGTTAATACTCTGTACTGGGCAATGTTGCAAGTAGTTTTTATATGAGGTGTTTATTCCTCATAACAAACCTAGGAAAAAGGTATAGCATCATAATCTCCACTTTATATACAAGGAAAAAGAGACACACAGAGGCTACGTGACTTCTTCAAGTTCCCAGACCTAGTGAGTGACACAGGTGGGACTTGAACTCCAGCCAGTGTGACATGAGAAGCATGGTCCTTGGATAAGTATTATCAGCTTCACCTGGAAGCTGGTTAGAAATGTAAATACTCAGGCATCAACCCAGACCTACAGAACCAGAATCTGCATTTTAACAAAGACCAGGTCCTATCTGAGCTCCTTAGCCTCTGAAGAGATCTATTTTAATCCCCTATGCTGTTGTTTCTCCTTAACCTTGAGAAGGAATCTGGACATTATCTTAAGGCCAATAAGGAGTCAAGGGAAAGTGTGAAGTGAGAGGTTGGCAAAATTACATGTGTGTTTAGCCCAATTGTTGTAGCTCAATTGTTCTGGCTTCAGAAAGGAGAATGAAGTAGAAGAGGACAATTCTGGAGGCAAGGAGACCAGTGAAAGGACTTCTGTTCACCAAGTGAAGGAAGATGGCAGCCTGAAATCAGACGGTGGTAGTGACATAGGAGAAGTGTAGGAGAATGCCCAAGGCAGCCTTGCCAGAACTTGGAAGATGCCTTGGGGCTCCAAAGATACCTAAGTTGAGGGAGGGTAGGAGTTAGTTCCACCAAGTTTCTGGCTTGAGCAACTGATTTCATCATGGTGTCATTTACTATATAAGAGTCTACAGGAGGGAAGTAAGGTGGGGGGTAGAAGAGGGAAATGATGAATTTACTTTTAGATTAAATCATGAGATTTGAGACTTTGGGGCAGCTAAGTAGAGCTGTTTAGCCAGGTCCTAAAAGTGCACTGGAAACCATAAAAAATGGCAGAGAAACCATGTAACTTAATTGAGCAAGTTGGAAGGGGTCTTAGGGCAAGTCCTGGTTGTCCTTGATGTTCCTCCCTCCTCCCCCATTTTGCTCACTGGAATCCAAGCCTCCTCTGGGTAGTTCTGTATCCAGCGGACAATAGCTCAGAGAAAATATCTCCGATCTAGATTTTGGATTCATTAGCCTATAGAACAGATGATAACTGAGGCAATGGAACTGTCCAGAAAGAGAAAAGGAGTCCAGGATACAGAAGAGGAGAAGGGGAATCTGCACAACAGACAGAGAAGGGTGGTCTTGGTAGGAGAGAACCAAGAGTTTGGGATCATGGAAGCCCTGTGTCGAGAGTGTCTCAAGGTGCGGAAAGTGGGTTAAATTGATTTGAGACAATGAATAGATAACGGGAAATGTCTGCTGGATATAGTGATATGCTAGTGATTGATAAGCTCCATGAGAGCTGGGGAAAACTGGTGAGGATGAAGCAGACTGCAATAGACTGAGAAGTGGGACTCAAGAAGAGGTAGAGATTAATAGAGTGTAGACAACCCTTCAGGAGATTGATCTATGAAGCTGAGGGAGAGGACTGGAGGAGCTCAGTAATGGAGCAGAGGCGTTTTAAGACAGGAAATGTGAGCATGTTTAAGTGCTGATGGGAGGAGCCAATAAAGAAGGGAAGGTTAAAGACTGTGAGCCCTGAAGTGAGGGTGTGAGGTAACGGGCACCTGTTTAGATCTTTCCTTTTATGTTCCAGTAGGCAGGTATGGAGATTGGAAGGATGATCAGAGAAACAGGAAGACCTCTCTGCAGCTATCTATTCCACAGTCTGGGGTCTTCAGTGGGTTAATCCTATCACCCTTCTATCCTAAGCCTTGCTGTCTACAAAAGGAATTGTTCTACTACTTGAATACTCCACTTTTATTTCCATGACACACAGTATGGCCATGAATGAACTAAGCACCTGCTTTAAAAATTAACCCTTAATCTAAAATCCTCGCCTTAGCGTTACCTGTCTTTGGATGAGGACAGTTTAGAGAGACAGTTGAGGTGTATTTCCACCTTAATCTTTTTAAAGATTTGGTGAACCCCCACACTGGCACCAAGGTATGCCTGAAGCTGAGGTTTCTGGCTTCACAGAAAACAGTGGTTCATAATCAGGACCCCAGAGAATACTTGAGGGCAGATTTCAGGAGTCTATCAACCCCACAAATGTCATTAAAAAATCTATTTGCAATAGGCATTCTTGTTGTTTTGTTTTGTCGTATTCTTAAGGGCATCTGTAGTCTGTGGAGATAGATAAATGCTCAAACTGATCATTTCCAGGGGATCAAAAGGTAACCAAGAAAAATGATGACAATCAGAGAGGAAAAAGACAATTACAAGAACACGGAAATACATGTTAGTTTAACTGACATCTGACTCAGAACTTTCCATGTGAACCCAAGTATCTGGTTTTCAATTCTAAAGAATCATGTTTCCTAGATTGAAAACATAAAAAAACAAATGAAACTTCTTCCAGTGTGTTCTAGAAGAACATTTATTTTCAATATTACAGTAGAAAGTGACGAGGCTTGCCTAAGGAACCCAAATTAATCCACCTTTTTTCAAAATGTTGTTGGCAAGTATAATAAAAATGAGAGGTAAACTTGTCAGTGAGGTGATGTGACATTAAAATGCAAATGTGCTGCTCTTAGTTAGGTAGGACAGGCTCGGAATTGGCAACTAATGATAACATGTGGAAATAAATAGAGCAAGTGTGGAAAACAGACATCGGAGTTTACCTTCCCCATCACACAATTTGGATCATGGCTGCAGGCATATATCATAACAAATATGCTATGAAATACCTTGTTTGACACATGTTCGCAGTATTTGTGTTAAATATTAATCTATAGCCTTCGCTAATGAAAATGCTAGCGTTTATACAGGATGATATTGTGGATGTGAAATGACAGCTAAAATGACTTGAGGGTTTTCTTACGTTTTATTTATAAGGATTACACATCTTACTAATGATGTTTTTTTAGTTTCCACATTTTTGAACCTCAAACTGACAGCTGAGGAGTTGCATTCACTTTGCAGACGGCTGACAGACAGTAAAGAGGGCCTGGCTAAAAACTGGTGAAGGAGAAAGTGTAAACATGTGGGATGCGTGTTTTTGCTGAAGTAACACTGTTTGCTTCAAGAAGCAATGCTTTTGGGATACCTGGGCGGCTCAGCAGTTGAGCGTCTGCCTTTGGCGCAGGTCGTGATCCCGGGTCCTGGGATCGAGTCCCCCTCAGGGGGCCTGCTTCTACCTCTGCCTATGTCTGCCTCTCTCTCTGTGCCTCTCATGAATAATTTAAAAAAAAAAAGCAATGCTTTCGATTCCTATAACACATTATGTATTTGTGTTGGTCAGACACACAGATATTTATTTCACTGCAGTCTTCGAAAACCTCATATTAGGTACGGTCTTTAAGCCTGCATCTGGAAAGTAGGTGGATTTTTCTTGACGATAGCAGGATTCTCAGTAACTCACTTAAAAACTGTAAGTGATTTCGAATGTCTCTGGATATATAGACTCAGCCATAAAATAACTGCAGTAATAAAGTTAGTCACTTAAATAAATTAAGCCAGATAAGTCCCCAGAATCCTGCCATCCCCTTTTTATGGCAACAAAGGTATACCCCCATGTATAAAGACCATTTTCACAACATAGGAGGCAACTCTAAAGAGTTATCTAAAGAGTTATGCGGCCTCCGCATACACATTACTGAAATGAGAAATCTGAAAAGCTCAGCTTATAAAATTTGACAACTGCTGGCTCAACTGACTTTTGAAAAGTTTCTGAAAAACTTTGACATACGCACTTACTTGCCAAGTAAACATTTTCTCATAAGCAGTCACTAGAAAGTCTATAAGAATGTCTCATACTTAAAAAATAAAATTAAAGCCGAAATACCATCTAAAGAAACACAAAGGAAACATTACAGAAAAGAAAACAAAACTTACTTTTTCTTGAGGCTGCTTTTTCCTGTGATTTAAAGAGTATGAAAGGAGAATATGTGATGACTATTTTTTTTCCTCCAGCACATTTAAATGTCAACTCCAAAAGGAACAGAATGGACCACCAGAACTATCTGAGGGTCCCTCCCAATTGCAGCCTTTTCAGCTTTGCAGAAGGAAATAGGAGGGTGAGTGGGTTTCCTCCAAGTCTTGTGATATGCACATAGCTGACTCCTACTGGGCTGAAAAAGCACTCCTTGTCAATTTTTACTTCGAATTGTAACAAATTCTCTGCAGGATATCCTTAAAGGGAAATCCTGCCAAAATTGGTATTTGGAGTATCTGGATAAGCTCCAAAAAGTTTAAAATACAAAGTGCATATACAGACAACTCACATACATGCTCAAATTTCCACTACCTAGGCTAAATTAAGGCTAATTAAATATTTAATTAATTAAATATTTAAATTTTTTAAGAATTTCAAAAAGATGCTGTATTTTCTTTTTCCTTGATTTAAAAAAATTTTTTGTTTTGTTTTCTGATAACTCTCTGAACCTACCTTTTTGGTTAGAAATGGTTGCAGTACAGAGTTTTCCGGTTGAACCATCTGGAAAGAGAGGAGGCCCCATGTTCTTACCTGCAGAATTTTTGGTAGCTTGAGAGAGAATCCCTGGGTTGTGGCCCCTATCACTGCCTTCTTGGGAAGTTTGGGAACTTTGAGCCTTGGATTTGACTAGAATAACTCCAGGTATTTACCTGCTTCCTGAACCTGCACTGTGGACTCACCGTTGCCTGCTTCTGCCTATTGCCCTATGAGCTGGCAACAATTGTTACGTCACAGCATGGCTGTGTGACTTCATTTAAGCAGAGACTTGGTCTTGTGAAATCTTCAATTAAAAAAATAAAAAGTGGATAGAGATTTCGAGAGTTGGATCTAAAGAAATGTTTGAATCTTGAACTAATCCAGAATATGTGGGTCAATTTGATCCATAAAGCAAATGACGTTGGCTCCTGGACTCTACTTGAGGCTGTCTCTTCGTTTTGTAAGATGAGGTGAGAGAAGAAATGTTCTGCCTTAAGTTCATTTATTCCCAGACAAAAGCTGTTCTTATTCAAAGTGCTAATGGGAGTATATACTAAGATTTTATGAGATCAAACTCAGGTATATACAATAAAAAATACCTTGAGTTAGGGAAATGCAAAACCGGTCGAATTTGATGCATTGCTCTTCACCCGAATTTGATGAAAGATATGAAAATAAAAAAAAAAAAACTGGTGAGCAGCAGCCACAGATTGATGCAGTGAAAGGACACAAGTATGTTCAACTAGTAATAGATTCTGATCCTCATGATACTATTGCAGGCATTATTTTTATCCTTTCATAGGTGAGGAAGTGGAGTCCTGGAGATATAAAGTTGCATATGTTCCCATCTAATTATGGGGCCATTGCCCTTGTTTACGCCTGTGCTCCCTAAGAGGGTGATCTACATTCACTGATAAAACTTCTAATCCTGTTTCCTCCTCAGACAGTTCCAGAGGTCTTCCACCTGGACCACTTCACCAAAAAGCTTCATGATTAAGTTCATCAAAAGGTCTTAATCGGCACTCTCAAGGGCACTGTCATTAAGCTTACCTGAAATTTCTCATTTCTGGACACGTCTGTTTCTTCTTTGAAATTTGCCCTTGGTTCACTAAGTTGCACTGATTTCCTCCTTGTGCTCACCATCCCGAGCCTCCTCTCCCTTTATTCATCTCACCCTTCCCCAGAGCTTCCTCCACAGTTGAGTGTGCCTCTCTGTGCACTGACCGTTGCGTTCCTTAAGGAGACCATTAGTAATGATAGGACTCCCACACCTGTACTCTCAGTCGTTATCACTAAGGTCCCAAACCTATATCCTGTTGTCTGTTGGTCTTTGTCTTCAGGTCCTCAGGCACCTCAAACTGGAAAGTCCCTAACAAACCACCTTCTTCACCCCTCTCCAAACCTGCTGGTCTGCTGGAGTTCGTCTCTCAGGGTATGACAGAGTCATCCAAGCCTTCGTCTTAGACTGTCCTCACTCATTCTCCACCAACCTCATTCATCCCCATCCCCAACTTCTGTTGGTGCTACTTCGTTAGATCTCCCTCAAATTTGTCATTGTCCCTGCATTCTGGTCCTCATATTTCTCACTTGGATTACTTTATCAGTCCTAAAATGATTGGTATCTGCCTCAGTTTGGTCCCCTTCTGTCATTTTGTTACATGACACTGTAAAACAGTATTTTAAAATATCAGTTTATCAAATTTATAATTTGACACATGCTTCTTGCAGAAAACCTGTAATAAGAATTGAAAAAATAAAGAAAACTTAAAATGACTTGCAATCTAAGAGACAGTCACAACCCAAATCTTAGCCCAAATCTCTTTAGAGTATTTTGTATGCACGCATAGAACTATAAAACGAAATGTTTTTGTAAATGTATTTATGCAAATGTTTATACAGTATATTTAATTAGAAAACCAAGACATTAGATATAGTTCTGCATCTTCTTTCACTTAATATACTGTGAATGACTTCCCAAATCAAACATTTTTAAAGTGGTTGTGAATAAAGGCTACAATATAATGAAACACATGAAATATATTCTGGAATAGTCCTCTTCTGTTTCCTTCAACATCAGAACTAATCCTGAGCGTTTATAATGTATGAATCACAAGGACTTAGATTTCCACAAGAAAGGGGGAAGGAGAAAAATACACAACACTCATTTTGGGCTAATTTCCATTGATTAGATATTAAACTACTATGTATTCTTACTTACCATGTGTCCTGCCTTCAAGCAATTATCCAATCTCTAAGTCTATGTAACAGAGTGAAGTTAAAGGTACATTTTAGGTGAATAGACAGGCTTAGTAGGAAAGCAATTTGATCAAGTGCTTTTTCTTCACGCTGAATGTCAAGAAACATGAAAGAAAACCCTTGGGACCTTTGTCTTAGCTTGGCTAGGCAGAGAAAGGGTTTTTTCCTTTGGTGGATTAACCTCTGAATAAGCAAGAGTATTTCAGAGCCAAGAAGACCACCTCCCTTCTGTGCAAGACAGGTTGGTTGTCCATGCTCCTCTTCGATTACAGGCTGGGAAAAAAGATTTCCTCACATTAAGTTCACATTTTGCCTATCAGACAGGAGAGACACTGATTTCACAAATATTTTAAAGTTTTTGGTAAGTTGTCAAACTAACTTTGGGAATGGGTGGTTTTTCTAAATGACAAATCTAATTCCCTTCTTTTCCTGGTTAATATAATTGTGAAAACGCTCCCCTTGTTTTCAGGAAAACTGCCAACGTTTTTCTTAGCGTACATATGAATTTCAGGATCTCTCTCATCTCTTAGCTTCATCTGATACTACTTCCTCAGACCGTTTTTCATATTTCTCATACTTAGGGTTTCCCAAAGGTCTATTTCATATTAGTTCATGTCTTAGCACTTCCCAGATATCTTCTCTCCCAGAAACACCTGCCTGCTCTCCATTCCCCTATTTTCAGGAGGCTAGTCCTACTTTTCTTTCAGGACTCAGTTCAGGTCATCTCTAGCCAGTTTAGTTCCCTCCCTGCTGTGCAAGACAGTTGACTTTCATTTCTTCCCCCACAGCAATCCCTGCTTCTCTCAGAACCTTATTAGTTGTTGATCCTTGCCATCTCCTTGAAAACAAGGTGTAGGGGCAGCCCAGGTGGCTCAGCGGTTTAGCGCTGCCTTCGGCCCAGGTCATGATCCTGGAGACCTGGGATCGAGTCCCACGTCGGGGTCCCTGCATGGAGCCTGCTTCTCCCTTTGCCTCTCTTTCTATGTGTGTCTCCCATGAATGAATAAATAAAATCTTAAAAAAAAAAAGGTGTATTTTTTATGATTTACATTTGTACTTTAGTACTTAGCAGTCAGACAGGATCCAGATTGCTGAGCCAAGGATTTAAATTCACCAGGTCTCCCCTTTCTTTCATCACACAACATAATCCCTTCCTTCCTGGTGTTTAAACATGTGCCAAGGTTAAGTCCTACTACTAATCGCTGAAGAGAAATAAAGGTACAAATAGAGGTACAAATAGAGGCAAGGCTGGTAAAATAAAACACAACACTGGGAACTTATAAAAATTTAATACATGTTTCTAGTAATTATTCTTGTTTGGTGATGTAGATGGAATAAACATGGTTTTTGAAAGCTTGAAAGTCAAGGTTTCTTTTTTTTTTTTTTTTTGATGGTTTGGCATAAGTCTCTCTTGGTTTCTATTTATTTTTTGCTTAGTGCAGTCTTCAAGGTAGAACAACTTGTGTGAATCCTTTGGCCATTTTAATGGCCACTTTAATAGTGGCCCCAGATTTTCATGGAAAATGTACATCCGAGAGTTTACCCATGTGTGTTTCTTTCATCTCCCATATACACTAGAGTAAAGGCTTCACTGGTATTTGTCAAAGAAAGCAAATCTTCCTTTTGTCCCCACCTCTACCCAACTCACAGGTTAGTTCTTGATAGGAAAAAGAAAAAACAAAATCCCATGTGGCCCTGGGTCAAGTAGCATTTCTGGGGAAGGAAGGAACTGTTTCTTCTCAATCTGTAGGCTGCACTAGCACTGGTGCACTTTGACCTCATCCTTGGTACTTTATGGTCTAAAACATATTCTCTAAAAGGTTCAAGATGGTTCTATATTCAGGTTAAGCAACTTCTACACTTATTATTCTGATTCAATATCAATGTATTTTCTGAAAATTCACTGTAATTTTGATAAGATATGCCACAGTTCACTGAATCCTTCTGAAGGCCATAAGTGGGTTTCCCTGGACTCTTCAGAAACACATGGTCTGGAGATGGAACACATTATTCAATTATCTCTATAGTATCTCCAACAGTAGAAAGTAGCAGATAGCTGCACACTTCCTGAAATCCAGCTAACTGAAAATGATTTACTAAGGTGAAATGGTTCATGAAAGGCAAATGCTCAAGAGATGAGATACTGAGGACTATGGAACTATTTTTGTGTAAGAAAAATAAAATCTTTGAAAAATGTTCAGTATAAGAATTTTAAAATGTAAATGTTACATATATGCACAATGCATTCTAGTAATTAAAATAATGGAAGCTTCAAAGTACTACAAAATTTAATAGAAACAGGCAACTTTATTTTTAATAACATTCTTAAATCTGCCCAAGATCATAATAATCATTTAAGAATTTTTATTTTATTGAAATTAGAATTTTACATACAAAATCAGCTATATAACTTTATCTTCAAAAACGATAAAAACCGCTCTTATTTACTATGGAAAATATGAACCATTTTGATAAATGAAAAAAATTAATGTGAACAAGAGAGAATGGTTTTCTTTTCATTTGCTTGTCTCTCATATTTTTACTCCTACAAATTAAGAAAGAAAGATTTTATTTGCTTCGTTGTCTATGATCTAGTGTGATACAAATGTGGATTACTTTGGTATCTGCTGAAACATAGAGGATAAGGTTTTTAAAAGACTGAAAAAAACATGAGGCTCGTTGTTCAATATTTTGAAAGTTGAATAAAAACTAACGAGTTTGTGGTCGCAGAGAATTTGTCATTTTTCTTCCTTTGCCCATATGAAAATACATTAATAGAAAATTATCAATGGAAAAACATTTTTAAATTTATGTTATATTTCTATCAAGTTTAATAATAATGCTTAGTTAACAATTATATCAGTTTCTTTCATTCAGTATTAATACTTCGTCTGGAATTAGAGGTAGACCGATACTGGTATTCAAACATTTTGAAACAAGAGTTTTAAATGATGTATAAGGAATTACATAAAATAGTACTTTGTGTACTTGAGATTTGACTTACTATTATATTCAAAATAATTTTTTTTGATATATAGTAAATTGTTGCTTAAAACTCATTTGCTTGAAATTATTACTCCAAGGAACTGTTACTTTTAACTACTAATAGTCTTCAGATAATAAGAAATCTATTTTCTCATAAGGATTTTCATTTTGGGGGGAAAAATGTTCCAACGACTTCAATGCACCTAGAGATCCTACCACAACAAAGAATTAGATGCCAGAGTGACTAGTGATATAAAATATAACATTTAGAAATGCAAATTGGGTTAAAGAAAAATACTTGTATCACATTTTTAGTTATTCTAATGTTAAAATGTGACTTATATCTCTTAAGAAGTAACTTTTATCATTCCTCTCACTCTCTAGCATCTTGTGTTAGAATAGACCACAACAGTGTGTGAGCCCCTCTGGTATTCTTCTGCACCTGCAAAGACAGTCCCTCAAACTGCCAACCACATAAAAGTCCACTCTTGTCAGGGAGATGGGAGGCTCTCTGCCAGACCAAGAGTATAGTAATAAATTTTCTTTCTTTCTTTTTTTTTTTTTTCAAATTTCTGTATTTTAAGTTTGAAGCACTCTTTTAATTTTAAAATCCACGATTTTTATTTCTGACACCAAAGGGTTTTCTTTCCTTTTTTAAAAAAACATGACCACATTTTAAGGTTCTGCCTAATATATATATAAATAATGTCACTTGAAATCTAACAACACAACGAATGAGTCCTTTTCTAGACATGACAGATATCAGAAAATTTATTCTTCATTCAGCATCTGAAAATAAAATAAACCTGAAATGGTAATTTTTAGAATTATGTGAAAAAGAAATCTTCCATGGTTGAACCCAATTTACAAAACTTTCACATTTTTATAAGATTTACACTAAATACAACACTACTATTTAAACTGAATTATGTGTGTGTGTGTGTGTGTGTGTGTGTGTGTGTGTGTGTGTGTGTAGGGGGGTGGTGACTGGGGCGAACCGAGGATTGTGAAGTGAGTATTTTTTGGTAACCAGTCACCTTAAACTTTGGAAAAAAATTATTATTATTATGACAAAAGTAAATTATGGTCATTATTCTTCTGTCACAGATGATTTCCTGGATTTGAGAATAAGGTCTTTAATGGATGAAGAAAGTTCTTGAAGCTCTTTACGAGTAGCATTGCTGATATCTTCTTGTTCTTTGTCTAATTCGTCACTTATAGGATCATCTCCCTGTCCAGTCTTCTTATTCTGACTAACTAAATGCTTTACAACTAAACCTTGATACTTTACCAAAAGAGCATGCTGATCCTGTGGAAAGATAAAGGAGAAGAAACTTTAACAAACATCATTTAATTTTCTGTGGAACAAGTGGATTTGTTCACCAATACACAAAGAAAGTCTTCATTTTTACAAATCACTGGCCACATAAGTAGAAAGCTAAATCCAGCAAGGTCCTTTGCTGGCAAGTGGTTTACAGGTTAGGGATGATAAACATGAAAACAGATCATTTAAATGTAAACTGACTTAGCTAGGTTCTATCACCAGAGATTAAGTCAAAATGATTATGGAAGCTCAAAGAGCCAAATTATTTTTGGCTGAGAAATCTCTCAGAAGAATTTGTGCAGGGTAAGACTTTTTGAACTGATCCTTGAAGGACAGGTTACATCTGCATAAGCTGCAATGAAAGACTTCTTTTTTACCATAGATCTTATAGAATCCCAAAAGATTCCTAAGCTATGCTAAGTTTTTAAAATCAATCTTCTGATTCACTGTTCACATTCTTGGAACAGGAAATCACATTAATATGTTTTGTGTCTTATTGTTCATAATGATTCATATCTACCCGTTCAAAATATTCAGAATCTGAAAGCTTTAAAAGTTTCAAGTGCATGCAAAATGTAATACCTCTGGAATTTTACTATTAAGAAAAGCAATGATCTGTGGGACACATCTTCCAGGTGCATGGAGCATGCTGTGGGTTGAGAACTGAAACAGAAGGACTGCTGTGAGGTGCAGAATAAGAGCAGGGTCTTCTGTGACTTTTAGCTGCTCAACCAGTGCTTGTCGATGCTGGAACAGTATCTGCCTAAACAAAAATAAAATCACAAAAACACATTCTCGTATTTTAACAAGCTCTCACCAATTTTAGTTCTTCCCTTCTGTATTCATTTTTAGCTTCTCTAGTTTAATTATCTAGCTCCATGAACATCTTAAGGGACATTTTAAATATGAAATATAGACACACTTAACCCTAAATGGTGTGGATAAACTAATATGCTAGAAAATGATAGGAGAAAACTATATAGCAGGGATCTTCAAAGTGTACTTTTTGAGTTACTGGGGATCAAACAGAAGTGCACTGATGTAAGTAAGATGTCCTGTGAAGAAGGTCTCAAAGCTAGTAGAAAGTTCCCAGGCTTGATCAACTATGGCATTAGGGGAACCTTGCTACTTTATCAACATGGGCCAGAGGGGGACATCTACGCATTGAATTTGAATATGCTTGAAGGTTTGTAGCCATCTGGATACAAGAGTTCTCTGTGCAAGATTCAGATAGTCAAATTCCACCTTCATGTCACACATCTAAGAATTTATTAATCATATAAGATTAATTCGATGTTACCTTTCCCTTTTTTTGTCTCCCCTTTTCACCATAATATCACAAGCTTCTGCTGCGGAATCCAGACAAGAAAGAAAGTCTTCTATGCTCTGAAATAGTATTTAATGCCACGATTTACTTTTATTAACAGGCTGCCTAAAGAAATATAGTCATTTAATAATGTTTTATAATTTTACACCCTTAAATACAATTTTTAAAGAGGTCATTTTGTCATTAAACTTGAAATTGTGATTTACGACTAAAGAGGATAAAATGTTCCCAGCCTGTTCTCCCCTCATCTCTCAGAGAGATTTAGTTTACATTTATCCTGATAAAAATCTACTCAAAGACCACAAATTCTAGCCCGATTATCTAAACAGAATCAAACTTTACTTACCTTTTCATTCAGAGAGCTATGGAGTTTTGTGAGAGCTACTTTGGTTTCTTCTGATAATTTACTTAAAATTTTTTTTCTTACCTGTAAGGGGAAAAAATTCTTTTGGGATTATGACTTTGACATGTTGTAGATATAAGATTAAACAAAAGAAAACAAAGTATATTTATTATTATAATAGGACACTGAATGGAACTTATCTTTGTTTTTGAATTTTAGCTTTCAAACTAGGAACAAAAATATGTTAAAAACATTCTACAATCTGAGAGCTAGCTGATAGCCCATCAGACAACCAGGCTAGATAAAGCCCTACTAGCCCCTTTCTGGCCCAGCAGTGTTAAGAAGAAGATGGGGTGGCGGTGGAGGGAATGGGGATAGACAAAACCATTCATCCTGTGGGAAAAAGAGAATTTGGGGTAAGAGGCTACTCTCTCTTTTCCAATGGAAAAAAAGAGTATTTCTCCCTAATGCCAGATGAGGGGGTTCCTACTCCTAAGTTTAAGAATGCCTATAATAAACTAGAGAACTTGCTCCATGGATGGCTGCTTTTTATACTATATGGTGTGTGGAATCTTTTCAGCACCCCTCTCCACATAGATGTGCCTCATGAAATTTGGTGGCATTCTTCACGAGAGTCTGATGGCCCTATCAAGTGTGAAATTTCTAGTGGAGGACTAGTGGAATGGTTTGGCTAGTGGGCCCTGAACATTACAGTGAGTCTTGGAAGTCCGGGGAAACCTACTGACTCACTGTCACATGCCACACCGGTTCTTCTGTAGGCCCTGAGGGCATGGGACAGGACCCCCTGTATTCCCCACAGCAGAGATTGGTACAGAGGCAGGTTACATGGAATTATCCAGGCAGTTAGTTGGGAGATTCACTGCTCAAGGTGAAGAAGGGAAGGGGGATAGTACTTTGCTAGGGCAGAAGAGAAAAATAAATGTATCTCTGTTTGGAGGTTTAAGGGGAGGTTCTTGCTATGAGGGGAAGCCACATGCTGAAAAACAGCCCCCAAAACAACCTATACCGCCTATGTGGCAACAGACACATCATGAGGTCACACAACATTGGGCCTAGATCATAAATAGTGATATGCAGTCATTCCTATAAAACACTTATGCCTCCTTCATTTTTCCTAAATCTCCAGCTTTAAGTGGAACTATAAGGATATAGAAGAGAAGGAGGAGTGTTAGGGACAGAACACATAACTGGGAGCCACAGCTCTACCTCACATTTTGAAAAAGGAAGAAATGAACTTTGAATTTAGTTTGATATTAGCATTTTAACAAGTAAACTACAATTCATCTAAATATTGAAATGAGATGGGGTCACTACATTAAAATGATTGTAAAGTTATGAAATCTGGCCAGAACATGGTCAAGGGATCAGCAACTCAGCAGAAAAGGGGATGTAACATGACAATGATTAGGAAAAAATAAAAATGTTGATTCCAAAGGAATTAAGCATCATTATTTTCAACAGACTGGTTATATTACCAATTTAAACTAAAAATCTGATGGATATTTTTCTTCTTAAAAATCCTTTCCTATATTTTATAATACTTTCCTTTAGACTACTTCCAATGTGAGAAAATAAAATATGCTTTAGTTTCAAAACATAATACATCGAGAATGCAAGAAAATCACTATCATACTTCACTTGTAATAGCTGCAGGATCGTCTACTGCCATCATTAAATCCGAAGCTAAGAAGTTGAAAATGAGGTTAGTGATATCAGTACACACTGTCTTCAGCAAGTGCTTTGTAAGCGCAGCCTGTGTATCATCTGGAAAATAAAGGTGCTTTATTAAAATGAATGTCCAAGAACAACTATGAAAATCAATGAAAAAATAGTATTAAGTATACCTGTAAAGAACTTCACCCCTTTTTCAAACAGCCGTATATTATTGTACAGGTTTGAAACCTCTTCTTGCAAGTCCTTGATTGTGCGCTTTCTACCAGTTCCAGAGGCAGAAGTTGAAGACATGAACACTGAACGTACCACCTCGAGATAAGCTTTGTTAAGAGGTCTGTGCACAAGATAAATATATTTAGTGTAGTAAAACACACTGTGTTTATACATATAAGAAATTTTGCTTCTATGGAAATAAGCCTTAAGAAAAGACCTCTATACTTTTTAAACAAATAAGATGAATTTGGAGAATAACTCACAAGAATTTGTTTTCAATCCTAGGATTTATAACTTAAATGCATTATTTTTCTCAATTTTAAAGTACTCAAAATTATTGCACTAAAGACAGTAAGAACAGCAGTAACAGAAGTTTAATTCAAATTCAATTCAAAGTAGTTTTTAGAAGTTAGTTTGGAGAACAGACTATAAATCTGTTCCCCATCCTTAGGAATATTCCAAGAAATTTTCAATTTCTGAAGTACTATAAAAGATATTAAAAACTTTTTTTTAAAACCTTTCATGCTCAACAACTTCAGAATAGATTGTTTTAAGTAATGGTAAATGGTTAGTAGTAACTATTCTACTTTTCAAATGTGAAAAATATGATTATGTACTGTATACATGCACAAAAAATATTCAGTGAAATGAAAAACATCTCACTACAAAAGCTGTTTCTAAATTCAAAGTCAGATGCACTGGGTTCATGGATTACATTTATAGATGCTTACACACTGGAACTAACTTGAGGGAAAATAATGTTAGTTAGTAATGGTCAAGTTATTCACAATTTCTTTTACTTCTTTTTTTTTTTTTTTTTAAAGATTTTATTTTTTTGAGAGAGAGGGAGAATGTGAGAGAGAGATCACAAGCGGTGGGGAGAGGCAGAGGGAGAAGCAGACTCCTCACTGATCCCAGGGCCCTGAGATCATGATCTGAGCTGAAGGCAGACACTCAACCAACTGAGCCACCCAGGCGAGCCATAATTTTTTACTTCTGTATAATAATAATAAATTTAGCTTGGCTCAATTGCGAGCTACTGCTGTCTAAATTTATTCTTTGAAGGCAGTTTGTTACATTATTTCTCCCTAAAAGTGCACTGTTTATTCTCTGTCAAATCTAGATAGAAACTGGTCTTTTCTTTCTTTTTAGCTGTTACCTTTCATGCTACATCAGTGAGCATCCAGTGATGGGTGGTAGTGTTTTTCTCCTAACCAGGACTGCAACAGCAGTGATGGAGGATGCCTTTACACTCTCACCTTTTATTTCCCACACTGCCTCACCCAAAGCACTTACATGTTTGTTGACGCGAACAGCCTTTATAGGCAAACAAAAGCTGGAATTTGGTGGCTACATTAAATTCTAAGCTTTGAAGAGATCTGAAATTCTGTAATTCTATAACCTTTGTGAAAATTTTAGTTAATAACATTGAATTTCTATCATAAAACAGAAAAATACTTTTTTATACTTACTTTATTAAGAACTCAGCAAGTTCAGAAATACATTCCTCTGGGGCATCTTGTATATGTTTTCTTAAAAAGTCTTCAATCTCATCCTGGAGCATGAAAGTGATCTCTGGCTTCTTCTTTCCTAGAGTAGAAATGAGCAATGGGAAAAACAATGAAAACATAAAGCAACCTAAAAGCAAAGGAGGTTCATTAACATATTTACTAAGGTAGTAATTCATTCACAGCTTGCCTTAAAGACTCTGATATTGCCAGTGTCAGATAGCAATAAGCAATGAAAACAATTTTTGAAATAAGATATGTAGAGGTATTTCTTTTGAGTAGTAACTTTCTAACTTTATTTAATGACTATTTACTGAGTTAATCAAAAAATAGTAAAGATGAATTAAACTTCTGTTTAATCATCCCTAACTTGGATGATGCAAATAAGTGGCAAATCAAAACAATGAGCTGGACGGAAAAAAAATCTTTTAAGAAAAAGTTAACTTCTCTTTGTTGAACAATGTATACCGAGCAGAATTTCCTTCTTTACGAAAAAATGATTAGTTAGTAAAAATCAAATCATCCTTATAATTTACGGATCTTCAGAAAAAGTCTCTAATCATGGTAAAGTACATCTCCTATAGAATTAAGCTAAAAATTGTCTCTTGGGAAAGGCACAGATGAAAAAAAAAAAAAAAACCTCATAATTTTACACTTATAATTTATTTTTTCTTCTTACAAAAATAATTCCATGCCGGGGACAATTTGTATGCAGCTACTGTAATGGAAATAATTGTTAAGTGTGGAAATGTCATGCCTTCTCACCAACTTGGATAAGCATGGGTTGCAGACAAAGAAAGCTAACAATATTTCCATTATTAATATGGTACAAATATAAAAGTGATTATTTCCAGCTAAATTTGGTTTTTGCAAAACCTTACAAATAAAAACTAATGAAATAAAATAAAAAATAGCTCAAAAATCAATCTTCACTATGTGTCAAGATCTAAGCAGCTGACATTACAGCTTTAGAACAGATACTTTAGAAGAGATACACTAAGGTGGTTCTCCTTTCTTTTTGAGAGCTGCTATCCATTCCTGATCTTTCACATCACATAGTTTCTGCTTTCTCTGTTTATTTCCTGCATGTGTTTTACAAGTTATTAAATTATATTTCCATATAATTTAATCTTTCACACTGAGTTGATGCTGTATTTTAGCTGAGAACCTAATTATATCCCCCATTTCAGAGATTATAACACAACTTATTTTCAAAAGCACTGAAATTATATTTTTTTAGGTAGAATGGTTTTACTATCTTTATAGCTCCTCTCCATAATTTGTGCACAAAAGAAGTATCATATGCCTCATTTAATGATTTCTTAAGGCTACAGATATTAGAGAAATATTTTATTAAATGCCCCTTCTCTCCCACCCCTAGTACATCTGGAGAATAGAGAAAGTCATTAATCAATGAAAAATTAAAACCGACACAGGACAGTCTTAATACTGTTTAAAATAAGAACAGGGCCAGTAGTTTCTATGAAGATAGTTTTAATTAATTAATATTGTTTTATGCATGTTGAGAATAGTAGCTATTTTTTACCTATCTTAGAATACTTTAAAAATCAATCTTAAGCAATTCTGCTATCACTAATAGTAGCACATTAATAGCTGAAGCCATGGCACCTGATATCTACACCTCCCAGCTCTAGCCCATATATAATGACATCTGTGGAAGGGGGAAAAAAAAAATTCAAATTATCATCATTTCAAGTTTTCTTTTATTAGGGAAAAGGTAGAGGGAAGAATCATAGTTTCATTAAGTAAGTTTATTTAAAACACAAGCATAAAAGAATCATAATTTTGCTTAGAAAAACTAACATGTCTCTTGCTAACTTAACAGTACCAAACACTAACAAGTCTCCAAAAAGGAAGATGCATATACTTGATTTTCCCCCTTACATAGAAGCAACCAATTACATGTTACCCTAAAACTTAAACATGCATAAAACAAATGTTTCCTACTTAGTCAGAAATTCACTATTTACAAAATATTGTAATTTGTTTTGTATGGCAGTGGGAAATCATAAAAATGACTATGCAAGTTGAAACTGTGCAGTGTTAATAAACAATGAGAAAATTTATGATTGTTCTGTGATCTTTTAAAAATGTCTGTGAAAACGCTGAAAACTCTTACTGTTGGTTATAAATGTAAAGGGAAATAAAAAAGAAAACTAATAATAGTTTAAGTAAACTATATAATTCAGCTCATCAGAAACACTGGGCAACAAAGTATTTTATTTCTTTGTAAAAAACTTACCAAAAACAGTCTGACTAGTGCTTGACTTCTTCTCATCCTAAAACTTACAAGACAGGGCAAGCATCTTTTCTATGCCTTGGTAAGTTGTCATACTCCTTTTTTAACTTGGGAACACAGTTCACAGCATTTTATCCCTTGCCCTTCCAATGTTGTGAAACATCTCTGAGAATTCTTTAATATGAAGTTTCTGCCAACTTCACATCCTCTGAGACATTTTCATTCTTTCTGTCACAACCACTTTCCCAGCTGACGTCAGTAAGTGCATTTACCCAGTTCCTTGGGCTGCATACCTAGTCTCTTGAACAGTGGCAATGGCAGCATTCCCACAGACAGCTAGTTCTTCTCTAACACCATTTATTTGTGATCCATATTTTGTTTCCAGTGTTATCACTTTTCATTTCTTTGCTGCATTTTCATCTTTGGTGGCCAATTCCCCTTTGATTATCCATTTTGTAAAATGTCATATGGATTCATTGATAGGAGGCAAGGAGGTAACATGACTACATGGTTTGTTGTCTGTGCATAAAGTGAAGAAGGGACACACAGTGATCAATCACTGACAAACTCTGAAGTATGTGATGCGACTGTCATGGCTCAATGATGCATGTGTGTTATTTATGTGCTGATCAATGGATGGAGGAGCCAGCAGCAATGTCTGCACTTTATGCAATTACTCAGTTACTCCACCCTAGTAATTAAAATACGAACCGTGTTGTTGGAAGGCAGGTGTCATCAACTCAACTATGGTAAATGAATTTGTGACCACTGAAACTGGGCAAAGAAAGGACTTTTTGTATAAGCTATATATCTAACTCTATGCATCTTAAGAAAATGTTTACAAAATCACACACATACAAAGGAAGAGTAAAACAAAGCTACACACCAGTGTGAGATGACTCATCATCACTATCCTCTTCTTTTCTTCCTTTCTTCTTGATTTTTTTCATTTTGTACTCTCTAGCATTGCCACCACCACCTCCTCTCACACTTCCACTGCCCTCTGGTGGAAAATGATATTCATTAGTATTACCTAACTAAACAACCATTTTTAGAAAATGGTGACACTATATTGTCATATTTAACTTTACAGCAGAATAATAAAAGCCAAATAAGTTTTAGCTGCTACTTAAGGTTGGAGGTTTTTTTAAATTACAACAGAAGTTCTGTAATTCAGTCAATAAAAAATTAATAAAATGTTAAATCTCTTGAATTTGAGCAACTCAGATAGCTTACCTGATCTAAATGCAGTCTCTTCTCAGTCTCTTCTTCCTTCTGTAAGGATACCTCTTTTCTGTAACTCTCACTTTTTCTTGGCCAAATCCATTCCTTTACCACTTTTTCTACCTTCTCCAAAAGAAATGTGCCCTCCTTTGCTCATCTCTGTTATCACAGCCTCATTAATATCCCCTATTACAGTACTTCACAAGTTTAATTATCCCTAGTTTTGTCTTTTTGGTTGAAAGATAATTATTCATGTTTACAGGGGACATCCTGAGTCTCCCACCATCCAGAGAGACAATGAAATTCTTGAGAACAGGGAGCATGTCTCACTAATGTTTGTATCCTTAGGATTAAAGCAATGCTTGACACCTTAACATGTGCTCAATAAATGCTGCCCATGAATGTTAGATTGGATGAGTAGAAAAATACAGTTATCGATCACCTGTTAGCTAAATAAAGTTAAATAAAGACTTAAAAAATACAAATTATGAGACAAACTAAAACACTAAGTAAAAGTAATGTTATTGAGATATTTCTCTGCTACTACATATTTAACATTTAAAGTATCTACTCAACAAAATAGAATAGTTATCTAATAATGGGATTGAAACACTGAAAAATATTAAAATTATATTTCTTCATAAAAGATTCATTTATCAATAAAGTAAAATAACATACAGATCTTTTTCTAGATTCTAAGTACAATTCCTTTAAGTTTCCTCATGTCCTATAATTATAAGTTATATGAATTTATTTCCTTTGCTTTAATGAAAGAAAAATACAATTTTCAAAAGCACAAATCTAAGGTGAGTGTGCTTTTTACATTTGGCAATAAATTTCTTATAGGGAAGACTTTTCTATTTGACATTATTCCATGCACTATACCTAAACTATTGCAACATGATAGTACTATCACTGAGATGATGACCAGATAACTCTGAATTTTTAGAAGGAAATAAAACAGACTAGCTATTCTGACATAAGTGCAACCAACTGATTAAGGTGAATTTATATCTTCAAATAATATGATAAGATATGCATGGCAGTGAATACTATTATGATTTATTGGAGTATAATTTTCCCAGAAAAATACAGAGAAATTTCAAAGTATCAAAATTGAAAGATTTTGTAGAAAAAGGTTTTTAAAGAGTAAAGAAACAATCTCAAAGAAACAGGAGCAATTTCCCACAACAAATAAAAATGAAGTTTTTATAATAATCTTTAATATAGCTGTATTAATGAAACATGTTGAATATCTAATTTCTTTAACCCCGATATAGAATAAACTTGCTTCTACTATTAAAAAGTATGGAAAACATATGTTGATTTTCAAGTGCAAGTTACCAGTATGCCAGTACTACCTGGAATAATTTCCAGTGACTCTTAATTAAAAAAAAAAAAAAAAGAAAAAGAAAAAGAAAAAGGGAAAGATCTTGGGAAATTCATTTATTCAATAAATATTTTATTTATAGAGCATCTATATATAATACACCAACAAGTGCCCAAAGGACTATAGAAACAATAAACAAGATGGACAAGGTTTCCAAACAATAAAACACATGACACTGATAAAAGCAATACAAAAAACTATATGATAATATGATGGAGAGTGACCATGTCTATTCCATGTCAATAAAGCCTCTCTGAGGAACTGACATTCAAAGTTGAGCTCTGAATGACAAGAAGAAATTTGTAACCTGAAGTTTGAGAGAGAACATTCAGGTAGGAGTGACTAGTACAAAGGCTTTTAGATAAACACAAACTTGCCAAATTTGAGAATTAAAAAAAAATTGAAAGGCTACTGGGCTAGAACATAGATGGTGAGGGAGCAAACAATGGGAGATAGGCCAGGTCATGAAATGAACTTGGTTCTCACAAAATAAAAAAGAAGAAGTAATCACTAATATTTCCATTTTCATAAACAAAATTTATCAGAAAGATATGGTTAATATTAGCAGTTAAAGATGAATCAAATTTCAAAGGGCCTAATAAATGCAGAGTTCATTGCAACAAGTAAAAAACCTCATCTTTCAATCTTCTTTGTTAATAATAATTTATTACCTGTTGCTTTTCTCCTTCGTTCATCTTTTTTATCTTTTTTACTTGTATTAATGCTTTCTAAAATGGAGACTTGTTTCAGATCTTCTTCAGTGATTAAATGAACAGGATTATTTTTCATTTCCTGAAATAAAACATACTTTTCTTGGTAAGCAAAAATATTTGGCATTACAGAAAGCATAAATAGAAGTTATTTACATACTCAATTATTATTACTCATTTTGATTGTTCTTGTTTGATCTCATGCTAAGAAGAACTACAGAGCCTGATTCAACAGTTGCCAGTCTGAGACTATTTCTCCTTGCCAAAGATCAGTCTCTCCTCTTGCTGTTCTTGGCTTTTTGAATATGTGATCATATAATGAAAAATCCTATCTGGTCTGTGAAAAACTGATCATATATCAGATGCAATCTTCTTCTGCTGATTTGGCTTTTTTTTTACCTCTGCTTAATAGGTGATCCTTGCTCTTTTTCTTTTTGAGGCTCCCAAATCCAGTGCCACTTGGATACCGGAGATTACTAGAAAGATTAACAAAATCTCCATCCTCCACCCTAACAGAACAACCATGTATGATGAGTTGCATACTTAATCAAATGAAGTGTTTTTATTTCCTCTGGACTTAATCTTGATCTCAGCTTTTAAAAAATTTGTGTTAAGAATAATGAACTATTTCCATGTTCAGAAACTGTTTTTTCATCATGGGACAGGGTTCTAAATCTGTAGTGACAAAAGTACATTTTCATAAAAAATGGTATTTCCTTTTTGGTTTTCTGAAGAAAAAAGAATGTTGACAGTTCAAACAATAAAATCATCTTTTTTTCCTGAAGTTATTTTTGTAGTTGGAGGGAGGAGAGCAAAGAAAGAAAAATTGATGACCATGTTTTTATTTTAGTGTAAATAAATAAAAATAATGTAGCCATTTAAGGACTTGGAGATATTATGTACTAGACATTTTGTACATATCCCTCCTGTATTTAAATTTATATTTGAGAAAGGAGGCATCATCATTCTTTCTTTGAAGATGTAGAAATTGGAGGTCTATTTGTCCAAAGTCGAAGACAGTAAACAAGTTGAGACTGGCAGGTTTACTGTTATCAATCCTATGTACTTTTACTCGTCTCTGATGCTTAGCAGGCAAGATGTAGAAAATTGTCTTTCTTTTAAAAAACTATTAAAGAGCTTTAGACTAGAGATGAATACAAATTATTTATATAAGCTCTCATAGATTTATTAACAGTCTAAGATAAATGGACTTGTTCTCCCTATCCGTGAGCAGGCTTTTTAAGTAGATGGGACTGTTAACTAGAATCATGATTTGAATAGACATTAAAGCAGACCCCGCAGGACCTCTGCTTCTAAACAGTTTGACAGCACTTGCTCTGAGGGGCTAATCAATTTTTGATAGTAACAATTTTTCCCCTCAGTAAGTTATCCCATTTGTGCATCCCAAATAGGTAAAATTAGTAAGGCTCTATTAGATTTAGTAAATATATAGTGTAGCGATTGATAGATGTACTGTGTATTCATACACAGAATCCACAGACAGCACTTCTGTGGATTTTAATGTGGGACCAATACCCTTAGGTGACTTAATTATGAAGTGTATGATTTCATTTATATGATTTTCATTTATAAAATTGGCTCCCTAAATTCTAACTTATATATCCTGATGGGAATGAAGAGGGGGAAAAACAAATTGAGGAGGAGAAATAAAAAGGAATGATGTATTAAAGGGAAATGATGCATGAAACACAATGCTCATTTCTGGGTATATGCTGCTTACTCCATTTTTCAAAAGACGTCAGATCACTCTAACATGAAAATCCTGTTAAGATTAGTGGGGGAAAGGAAATCTGGCATACCTTTTCAGCTTTCTGGTGCATCAGTTCACTGAAGAGTTCAATACAGTTATTTATGAATTTTTCACTGACTACGACTGTGTCGCTAAAGACTACAGCTGATGCCTGCTTGCTGAATGCTCTCATCACCTGTTGAAGCAACATCCCAGCATCTTTGACTGATAACGAACTGGGTAATAGAGGCTAGAATCAGAAACAAAATGAAAACAAATATAAATATAATATCATACAGATAAACCTTGATAACCTCCTAAATTATATTTCTGCTTTCACGATCACTTGAGCTCTGGAGTTATATACTCTACTTAGTCTCCCTAACATCTCTGCTCTTATGCTTAACAGGCATCTCAAATTTCACATGTCCAGAACAACAGCCGCCTACCCCCCAACACCTATCTCCCATCCACCCTTCGCCATTGTTCCCCCATTTCAATTAATGGTACTGTTCTCCATGCAGTTGATCAAGCCCCAAACCTACATGTCACACTCAGTTCCTTTCATAAACCCATGGGTAATCCACCATCAACTCCTGGCAAATTTACCTCAAAACCAGATTTCTTCGTAGCTCTTTGACCTATCTGAAGTCATTATTTTCATGAACTATCTCTCCCGTAAGTAACTTGTGTGAGCACCACAATCCTAGCAAGTAAAATGGTTCCTGGCACACAGATGGTACTTAAATTTGTAGAATGAATAAATGAACACCTAAATCTGGAATCTCTGGAAATTTGTTTATCTAAAGCAAGTTAATTTTTTGCTTTATGAAGAGAGTCTGGGTCTTGACTAGTAGATAATGGATTGGCCTCTTGTTCCTTTCTCTTCACCGGCACTTATCTTTTTGGCATAATAAAGGCAGGTCATACTGAATATTGAAGCAAAACACTATCAGGGCTGAAGCAGCTCATATTAATGAATGGATAAGGAGTACACAACTGCTAAAAATGCCTGATGCCAGTAAAGTTATAAATGTCTGGATAAAATTGTGAGAAATCTCATTAATTTATGTATGGCTCATATATTATATATGATATATCATATATATATGATATAACTCATATATGATATGAGTGTTATATTATTTGCTTGAGATTTATAAAATTCTGGATGTTGAGTATCCATATATAAAAGATCATTCTACCTCAAAAGCTATAAATTCTTTAAGCATAATTATGATTGTTTTTGCTATAACACTGATTGCTAGAATTTGGCTACGAAGCCAAGATTACCTTTATGTATCCTAACACTTAAAATAACTACATACTAGTGAGTATCAGTTCTCATTGGTTTAAAGCAAAATTAACAAGAAAAAGATAAAACATACTGCAATATCAACCCATGTTCCAGAGCTGATAGCTTCCTCTACTGATGCTTCCACCTGATCCACAAGTCCTTGACCAACACAAGCTGCTTTCAAAAACAAGAGTTGTGTTGTCTTATATCTTTTCTTTATATAGCTCACAGCATCTGGGATTCCAAGTCTGGACAAAGCATCAAATTCTAGAAATATATCACAAATAGAAATGGAATGGAATACATTGGAACAGAATTGTCAATCATTTACATCTTTTAGAAATCTTAGAAAAAATAATTTCTACCAACACCTATTCTTTGAGAATGCATCTTTCTTTCCTTTCTTTTCTTTCTTCTTTTCTTCTCTCTTCTCTTCTCTTCTCTTCTCTTCTCTTCTCTCTTCCCCTCCCTCCCTCCCTCTCTCTCTCTCTTTCTCTCTTTCTTTCTTTCTTTTAGAATAAGGCATAGAAATATACCACAGCCTATTCCTTGGTTAGGCAGCTACCTTCCCAGATTTTTATTACTAAACATAGCTGTAGAAAAATTAGTTCAGGGCAGCCTGGTTGGCTCAGCGGTTTAGCACCGCCTTCAGCCCAGGGTGTGATCCTGGAGTCCTGGGATCGAGTCCCACATCGGGCTCCCTGTATGGAGCCTGCTTCTGCCTCTGCCTGTGTCTCTGCCTCTCTCTCTCTTTCTCTCTCCTCTCTCTCTCATAAATAAATAAATAAAACCTTTAAAAATAAATAAATAAACAAAAATTGGAACTTATTTTGCTTACTATAGCTAATTAAAGGTATCAGACAACTTAGGACAAATTGTTTTACTGTTCAGTCTAATTTAAACTAGTAAGAGACGTAGCATATAAACAAAACTAAAAACAGAAAAAATACTTAAATTTATAGCCATTAAAGTTACTGGAGATATCTATTGTCCTCTCTGTACCCAGATAAGCATATTTAAGAAAATTAATTATAACGAAGTTCTAATCCAAGTCCATGGTTGAAGAAAACTGAAAAGTACATTAAAGAAAACCAAGGAAACATAAGGGCAGAGCCCAGTATTCTAGCATAGAATTAAATTGTTTGAACATTAGTGTTTTATAGGTTTATTTATTGAGAAAGCAACTGATCTCTTACATGATTTGACTTGGGTTATGAATGTGATCAAACTTACAAATACATATGTAATATATATAAGTATTATATATATGTATATATATATATTTGTTAATTGTATTAATGGCTAAATTTAGTCAATCTACTTTATCCAAATGACAGAACCTCAGAAACAGAAGTCAGAATAGCTTCAGGGTTTCTGAAGAAGTGGATGATTTTGTGACTGACTGTACAACACAAATCCATGCTCTAAATTAAGATCAAAGTTATCAAGTCATCAATTATTACATGAAGAACTTTACACTGTAAAGCTGACAACTAATAAAGTATTTCCAAGACTATGTAATGATTAGGCAACTTATAAAACATAATAAATATAATTACTTTTCATGAATTAATATATACTTGAAGTTGTAATAGTATCATATCACTGGAAGGCTGGTAACAATACCAGCTTTTGGCTTTTCTATAACAACTGTTCTAAAAACTATGAAATTAAACTCAGTTCCAAAACCAACAAAACCCTGCAATTTGGTTACCTTTACACTCAGAGAGAACCATTAAAATCTGCTGGCAATGGTAAAGTATATGTATACGCCTTGGACCAATACAATACTTTCTAAGAATGTGTGTAGTATTAGAAGTTTTAATTTTAAAGACAAAAAGAAATAGTTACCTAGATAGCCATTCTGTCTGAAAAAGGAATCCACCCAAGTACTCTGTGTTCTGGAGTAAATGTCAGGGACAAATACTGCTTTATCCTGTCTCCCACCAACCACAGTGCCTCGTAAACGTCCACTATTAACAAGTTCTTCAAGCACAGCTTAAAACAAAACCAAACAAATACAAATAAATCAGAGCCGGTGTAAATGTCAAGAAGTAAAATACTTTCACAATTTAGTTATTCTTACCCTTTAAAAAAGCAATATAAAGTTTAAATTGCATAAATGAAGACATTGTATTTCAGACAAAACTTTCCTGCCATGTATGAGAGTACTCAGGTCATAAATTTAGGAAATTTTGGCAACTAGCTAAAGGTGCTGAACTTGTAACTCAAACTAGTTAATATTAACATTGATTTTTTAGTTTGAATAATTTTGGGGAAAAAATGCCATTATTTATCTTATGATATGTTTCAAAGTGGATAATTAAACACTTTGAGAATAGATAGTACCCAAGTACTAGTGTTACCAAGTTCAATTTTCTCTTATTTAGAAAACCAAAGACACCTGGATCACATTACAATCAACTATGTGAAATAAAGCCATTAAAATTTTTATAAACTACTATATTTCTACTGTTTAAATTGCAACATATGTAAGAGAAGTATAATACTGTGGTTAAGAGGATGAATCTGGAACTAGACACCCTTTAAGTCCAAACCTCAACTCTGTTACTTCCTCACTGACAAAAACTGGGTAAGTCATGTTACTTATGCCTCCATTTTCTTAGCCATGAAATAGCGATAATAGTAACTGTCCCAAAGAATTGTTGTATTCAAGTAAAGTGCTTGGAATAGTACCTGGCATATAATAAGCATTCAGTAAATGTCAACTAAGTATCATCACACCACCACCACCACCACCACCACCACCACCACCACCACCACCATTATCATCAAAAGACTGATGAGAAATGGACAGTACTGCCGTTAGCATAAAATATATGCTTTTAGTTAACTAAAACATTTAACTAAACATTTTATTGATTAAATATAAAACCCCCCTGAAAAAGACAAAGCATATAGGAAGGAGTTATTTCTAAGCGACTCAGAAAGCAGTCAAAAGATGCCTGGCAGAGAAATGTTTATGAAAATCAGCCTTTTTCAGAAGTAAAAATTAGTTTACATGTGAGTTTCTGGATTTTGGTGCTGAATAAACTATGATACATTAGAAAAGTCTAGATTTTTCAACAGACTGCAACAATAATTTTAAATTTTGTGACTGTACAACACAAATCCATGCTCTAAATGAAGATCAAAGTTATCAAGTCATCAATTATTACTTGAAGAACTTTACACGATAATGAAATCCTATCAATCTCCAAGTAATAGATTCCAATATGTTACATTTTTCATTTTAAATGTCTTAAACAAAAAATTTAAATTTAACTCCATATTCTAAAAAATATAGTGAATTAAAACTAACTTTTGGTTTTATAAATGAATTTCTTTTCCAGTCTTCATTTTAATTCTATTTGCACAGGTATCTAAGCCAAAAGATTTAAGTCATTTAAAAAAAAATTATTCCAGCAAGACTTTAAAAAGCCCCTCAAAACCTGATTAAGAGCTTCACAAACACATACATAACGTAGGTAATGAACCAAGACTATTTTGAAGATAATTACAATGCTGTCTGAATGCTAAAAAAATTATCTTGAGTGGTATTATCCTCTTTGTAAAAACTTATTTTTTTATGTCTTAAAATATTTATTTGTTTAGTGAGTAAGTAAGCTCTATGCCCAATGTGGGGCTTGAACTTATGACCTTGAGATCAAGAGTTGCATGCTCCACTGACTGAGTCTGGCTGGCATCTCTAAAAATTTTTTAGACAAACACTATTTACATTCATGTTAGAAAACATAACAAAAATCTAAGAAAAAAAAGTGAAGATTATTCTTAATCCTAAAATTTTAAGCCTCTCTCTATAAATGTATATGCATAACATTTTATACACACACACAATTTTTTTAATTCTACTCCTCTGAGGGTAGCCAACACTAACTGTTTGGTAGATATAACAGATATATACATGAAGATTGGTATAGAGAACTTTTCAACTAAAACAACTTTAGTTATGTAAATTTTAAGATTAAAAGAAGTCAAAACATTAAAATTAGTAAGCTTTATAGTAACAGTCTATCAGCAGCTAATTAAGTGACATATAATTTAAAGCAAACTCACAGTAAAGCAGCTGCTCTTGAAATCCATATTTGGAAATGAGAGAATTCACTGCTGTAGGCCTTCATGGAAAGAAACAAAAAGATATTCTTACTCATTCTAGAGTTAAACTTATTTATGAATTAAAAAATAATAGTTTGCTGAATTTCAGGGGAATTGATTTATATTCACAATCCAGGATCAAGGATCAATTCACTTTTTCACCAAATTTTTACCTCAGATTTAGTGATATCTAAATCTGTTTTTTTTTTTTTTTTTTTAATGTTTGTTTTTCTTCATTCAAGTCTCTCTGGGAGGCTCTTTCTCCACCTGGGCATAGCCAAGTGAATGTTATCTAATTCTATCTGAAGAGAAGTGAAATCATATATGTAGTAAAAGAAATCTGGCATGATATACTCTTAAGATTAGGTGGGTGACTGGGAGGGGTCCACTTAAAATGCTCCTTTTTGCTTATCACTATTTTCTGTAATGTTTCCTTACAAAAAAAAAAAAACCAGTTTTAATGGGGTACAACTTACATATCATAAATCCAACCAACTTTAAGTATACAATTCAATCATCTTAATAAATTTATAAAGTTGAGGAACCATCACTATCTCTAAGATCTTGAATCTTAGAAGGTTTCTACCATCCAAAAAATTCTTCACAGATGTTTGGAGTTAATTCCTGCTTCTACCCCTACTCCTAGAGAACCACAGATCTACTTTCTAGCTCTATAAATTTGCCCTTCTAGAAATTCCATATAAATGGAATCAAAATGTAGTCTGTCTGGTTTCTTTCACTTAGCATCATTTTGAGGTTCATGCATGATGAAGCATGAATCAGTATTCACTCCTTTATATTGTTGGTTAGCATTTTACTGTACAAAGATCCCACATTTTATCTGCCCATTAGTTGATGGACATATGGATTGTTTCCAGTTTGGAGCTATTGTGAATAATGCTGCTACAAGCATTTGTGTTCATGTCTTTTGGTGGACATTGTGGACATCTCTCTTCATTTCTTTTAGGGAGATCCCTGTGAATGCTTTTCTTTTATAATAATTATCTTTTTTTTTTTAAGTAAGAGAAATTAAAAGGAAAATGACATAGACTTTCTTTTTCTGACTATATATTTTCCCCTATTCATTATAAGTCAATTATGCCTGTTTTCTGGTTTGAGTTTAGTCTATGTTTTTATTTTAATGCATATAACTAAGGGACTTTTAAGTTATTCCAAATACTAAATTCTCTGTTGCTGATTATTTAAGATGTTATGAATTCTTTCTATGACAAACTTGGGAGAAGCAGAAACATTTGTCTTGAATATGAATTGATATTTAAAACCCCTATGTTTGGGAATTTTGACTAAATTATTATTTTTACCAAATTCTTACGTAGATTATTTTTTATTAAATTGGTTTATCCTACTTTTTCAGCTAAATTATCTAGAGTCCCAAACCAATCAGGTCCAGTTAGATGCTTGGTGAAGTTTGCTCTCCTCTGTTTATCTCTGTTTATTACAACCTTCCTATGTTTTTTTTTTTTTTTCCCTGTCCCCTTCTACCTGAACACATCCCTACAAAAATGTAGAAGGCTCCTTGAAGGACTTTATCTTAAAATTTATGCACGTGTAACTTATTGTGGGTGTTTAGCAAACGTTTAATTGAATTGCGCAAAATACCTAGTTTTTGTACAATAAAACTCAGTTGTTGAATTTTTATTTCAATTTAGAATACAAGGTAGTTTAGTATACCTATATATCTCACCATTCTATCTCCTGTTCTTCTTTTGGCTACCTATAACAATAATATATACCCTTTTAAAATCAGAGATACAAGTGTTTTCTCTAAAGTTAGACCAGAAAAGTGGGGGGTGGAGAGTTCCTTACATTTAAGAGATAAATATGATGACATGGTACATTAAATGGAACTATCTGGAAGCCATATAGCTTAGCAATATCTTCTGAGGCTCAGAATTTGTTCTGCCTTCATGCTTTGGTAATACCTCTGCACAGAGAAACTCAGGGCTACTGTGAGTCAGAAAAAATATTATTTGCCAAACCTGATGAGAACTACACTCACCACAATTAGTCAAAGAAAAAAGATAAATATCTGTCAATAGGAAAATATGCTCTTAGCTTTTATTTTGATCTAGTAATAAATGCACACAGTACAAAAAAGGTA
The DNA here is from genome assembly GCF_048418805.1 of Vulpes vulpes. Lineage (NCBI taxonomy): Eukaryota > Metazoa > Chordata > Mammalia > Carnivora > Canidae > Vulpes > Vulpes vulpes. The sequence continues at coordinate 183,647,443 of NC_132780.1, read as the reverse complement.
CAAAACGGAATCCCCTTTCATTATCAGTTACCCCATTCTCCCAGAAACAACTACTCTTATCAGTTTCTTGTGTTAGGAGGGTGCAAGCTGTCAGAGCCTATGTCGGGAAAGAAGGGCATCCACACAGGGAAGAGAAAGCTGCAGCAGCAATGGGAAATCAGTTACATAAAGGGGAATCATTCAAAAAAGTAAATTTAGCTGACCCTTGAACAACATGGATTTGTTTTGTTTTGTTTTTAAAGATTTTATTTATTTATTCATGAGAGACACACAGAGAGAGAGAGGCAGAGACATAGGTAGAGGGAGAAGCAGGTTCCCAGCAGGGAGCCCAATGCAGGACTTGATCCCAGGACTCCAGGATCATCCCCTGAGCCAAAGGCAGATGCTCAACTGCTGAACCACCCAGGCATCCTGAACAATGCGGATTTGAACTGCATGGGTCCACTTTACATATAGAATTATTATTTTTTAAATATTTATTTATGAATTTGAAAGAGAAAGAGAGTAAGAACACAGGAGCACAGGGTGGAGGGGCAGAGGGAGAAAAGGTCCAAGCATACTCGTGCTGAGCACAGAGACTGACATGGAGCTTGATCTCAGAACCCTGAGATCACAAAATGAGCCAAAACCAAGAGCTGGATGCTTAACCAACTGTGCCACTCAGGCACCACTATATGTGGATTTAAAAAAAAAAAAAAAAAAAAAAAAATATATATATATATATATATATATATATAGGGCAGCACTATAAATGTATTTTTTCTTATGATATTATTTTTTAAAAGATTTTATTTATTTATTTGAGAGAGAGAGAGAGAGAAAGCAAGCACCAGTGGGAGAGATGGGTAGAGGAAGAGGCAAAAGCAGACTTCCCCTGAGCAGGGAGCCCAACTTGGCACTTGATCCCAGGACCCTGGACTCAAGCTGACGGCAGACACTTAAAGGACTGAGCCACCTAGGCACCCCATCTTTCTTATGATATTCTTAATATTTTCTTTTCTCTAGCTTACTTTATTGTAAGAATATAGTATATAATATATAAAAGATGTGTTACTCGACTATTTGTCATTGGTAAGGCTTTTGATAAACAGCAGGCTGTTAAGTTTTGGCGGAGTCAAAAATTATTCACAGATTTTCAACTTTGGTGTGGGGGTTGGTGCCCCTCACCTCTGTGTTGTTCAAGAGTCAACTGTATATTAAGGATGACAGGAACTAGGTTTCTCAGGGTCCAATAAGGGAGTTGCAAATATGAAAACGAGAAAACTAGGACAAAACTAATAGGGGGCTTGGAAGGGAACTGGAATTTTCAGTGTGAACTCATGGTTTTTGATAAGTATAAAAATACAAAAATATAGATATATAGAGGGTTGTATACACATGTTTACATGTATCCCTTAGCTTATCTGCTAAAAGGACTTGGGAACAATGATGACCAGACAGCAATAAGCAATTTAGTGTCCAGAACTTGGGTTCTAAATAGTACACTCTACTAAAAAGAATCAGGGTTTCTTGGGGAAATGGCTGATTCCAGGTTTGAGACAAGAAAAGTACGAACGGAGCCTACAACTTCTTGTTGTACTAGAAAGGAGTGCTCCAAGAATGATGGAGACATATTAAAAGGACACAGAAAAGAGACTGATAGGTGGCCCAATAGCTAAATTAGAGCCAATTAAAAAATATCTAAATAATGATAATAATAGATTTCAATTCCACGAATTAGATAGGGAGCCATGAGTCATAGTGATTTAAATAAACTGAAAGTTTGATTAAAAAAGCACAGTAACTTACAAGATCTCAAATTGCCCTCCACACAAATAATTAATTATAAAGGAAAAACAAGTAGCTTTATGACAAGCCTAACAGATACCTCCTTATTAAGAAGTTATAATGTACACTATCAGTAACTAGAAAAATCTAAACTGTATACCACCTGCTAGGACTCAATGACAAGAACACAGAACTACTTTGGTTACATTCCTGTCAAAGATGCATAACCTGAACTTCAACATGAAAAAATAGCAGACAAGCAAAATCGAACATCTTATAAAATAACTGGCCTGTGGTAGGTATTCAAAAGTGTCAAGGTTATGAAAGTAAAAAAAAAAAAAAAAAAAAGACCAAGCAAGCATTCCAGATTGAAGGTGACTAAGGAGACATGCCAATTAAATGCAATATATGATTCTGAACTGGGTCCTTTATAGTAAAATACATTATTGGAAAACTGGTAAAACATGAATGAGATCTAAGGACTAGATGGGAGGAATGTATCAATGTCAATATTTGATGTTTGAATTATAGTTATGTGATTATATAGGACAATGCCCTTGTTGATAGGACACAAACTGATGTATTTGCGGTGATGGATATTATGTTAGGAACTTCCTCTCAAATGGACAGGAAAAAAAGATTCTTCTGCAATTTTTCTGTAATTGTGAGATGTTTAAAAAAAAAAGGAAAAAAGAAAACAGTTGCACTAAATTGCAAGCTTTCTCTTCTAACCCAGTCTTTTGGACCAGTGCCTTGTGTGTATTAGGTGCTCAAGAAGTGCTTTTGATTTGTTGAATGACCAAAAGAAATCACTGTGGCTGTCTTATAAAAAATGTCCTGGAAGGTAATAAGAGTAGAAGAAGGGAGACTGGTTAGAAAGCTACTAAAATAGTCCAGTTAAAAAATGGACTGATCTGGGGGGAATGGTGATGCCACACAAGTAAAGATAACAAATATTTAGAATACAGAATTCAAAAAGCCTTTGTTTTCTGAAAAAGGGGGCACTGAGAAAAAGGATGATGTAAAGGATGACTCCCAGGTCTGTGGCAAAACCAAATGGATTAATACCATTTACTGGTAAAATACAAACACAAGTGGAAAAATAAATTCAACTAGGGTAGAGTGGGGTAGCTCAGGCATAGTGAGCTATTTTAAATATGGTGAATTAGAGGGATTTGTAAAACATTTCAATAGAGATGCTGTGTGAGTAATAAGTCTGAAATTTAAAAGAAAAGTCAAATCCCCTAGGAAGACAGTGACAAATGAAGAAGAAAAGGTGACCTGAAACAAAACAAAACTTTAAAGGCTAGGGAAAGGAGGAAAAGCCAAAATAAGGTGACTTATAAGGTATAACCAAAGGAAGTAAGAGGAAGGCAGTAAAATGCGATGTTAAAAAAAAAGAAAGAAAGAAAGAAAAAAAGAACATTTCAAGAAGGAAGACATAACTGGAGTTAAATGCTACTGCCAAGTCATGTAAAACATGTTAGAAAGATTTCATGATTTGACATTGCTTTGTAAGTTGGTAGAAGCCAGACAGGTGAGTTGAGAAGTGACAGAAGGTCTGAAAACTGAGACAGTAAATGTAGATATCAACTCCTGAGAAGGTTTATTTTAGGAAAGGGACAAACAAGGTGATAGAGTAGAATATGTGGTTGAGAGAGGTTTGATTGTTTTAAAATGGGAGAAATCTGGACTCAAAAACCACTGAGATAAAGTTAATGACCCAGGAGAGAGGAGATACCTGAGAATGTAGGTTTTCTTAATTCCGTATTGGAGAGTCACTCAGGCTCCAAATATTTCAGAAACTCTTACTTTAGAGTAAGAGTTTAATTTTCTGCTGCAGCTCATATGGTAAAAGTTAAAGTGATTTTGATATTAACATTGTTAGTCATGAGAATTGTAGGATGTCATTTAGTGGAAAGGGCTCTAAAATCATCTAGCCCCACCTGAGGCTCAAAGGAGTTAGGAGACTGACTTATCTGCTGCAGCTCATACGGTTACTTTGTGATAGAGCTGGGACCCGAGGGCTTGTCTTTAGACTGCAAGCCATGACCCCAGGATGACTTGATATACTGACCTGGGTATTCTGCAGACCTGCATCTGGGGTCATGAGGGTGATTAACATAGGCAGTGAAGGATATGTGGGCTGGGGAGTGTCTGGCTACATTCTAGGGCTCTGGAATCCCGAACCCCAGTCACAGAACTCTATCTCCAAGAACCGAGGGGAGGGTCCTGAAGGAGACTAATAAAAAAAAAAAAGAAAAAAAGAAAGAAAGAAAGAAAGAAAGAAAAAAGAAAAGAAAGCTGATAGAAAAAAAAAACTGTAATCAAAGAAATGTAAAAATATACATATTTTAAAGCAGGCTTTAAAAACAAAAACAAAACCAGGCTCACCGGGTAATGGCACTAAACAGCCCCCGGATGCGGGCTTTATGTCGGGCTACGAAGGCTTCCGTGAATATTACTCCTCTGTTATCAAGATCGATGTGTCCATTAATGATTCTACCTAGTCGCTGAGTTAGTGCCTGGGGGTAAAGGTGCAAGTTTTTATTAATCTGAAAGAACAGAATTATACATAATACAATTGTATAGGTTTTTTTTTTTTTTTTAAGATTTTCTTTATTTACTAATGAGACACAGAGACAGAGAGGCAGAGACACAGGCAGAGGGAGAAGCAGGCTCCATGTAGGGAGCCCGATGTGGGACTTGATCCCGGGACCCCAGGATTACACCCTGGGCCGAAGGCGGCGCTAAACTGCTGCGCCACCCAGGGAACCCTAAATGTATAGTTTTAATGAAGTCACGCTACACACTGATGTTGTATTATCATTATGATTGAGAGACTTCAACAAGTACAACAAATTCATAGGATATATAAGACTTAGTATCTAGGAAACTTCATCATCTCAGAATAGAACCAAGAATTGAATGAATCAAATAGCTGGTATGTTAAAAGGCTTTGCTACTCGCTAAGAAGGGCTATTTCTAATGGAAAATAAAAGTGACCGATTAACCAATTTTCTAGATACAGGCAGCCTGAAACATACAGGCAGCCAAGACATGTATGTGGGTCTTGAAGAAGACTCTGCTTGGAGCTTCAAACACTGAGTGAAATAAATGTTATTCCAAGATTCTGAAACCTAGGGAAACATGAGACCTAAAAAGTTATCTTCTCTGATGCAAATATTAACAAGTGTATCTGTGCCCAGAGATCTATACTCGCAGACAACAGACAACAGGATTTCCTAGTAATCCCAAGGGAGTGTTTCTCCACAGCTACAGTATGACTGCGGTCAGGTATATCTGAAATAAGTCTGGATATATATCACATCCCAAGAGGAGTTAAAACTACTCAAGGCAGCCCCCTGGCTGAAACTTTTCTGGTATAGAAACATGCATCTCAAACAACTTCTTAATGACGTTTTAGAGTACTGCCTGTGATATTCAGAAAAACTAGAACTGAAAAATTTTAAGAAAACATACACACTTCCAAAATGTATCAACAGCACAGTTTTATAAAAAAATCTTTTGGGTCTGTACTGATACTTTTTAAAAGTGTTTTAAAAACATATTCTTTGACCTGTGATTAATATATATTTGCTCACTTAAAATAGAACTTAGTCTCCTGAAATGCTATGTAAAATAGGTCTATATTCAAATGGTCTTTTAGATGCAATTATAGGAAATCACTCTCTCAAAATGGATGAGTAAATATGTCTGTATTATAAATTAATCTCATGTAATTATGGTCTGATAAATTTTTTAAGCTGGATTTTCATAAAGTGATATATACCTAAGAAGAGATTTGGCTTTTCTCTTATTTATTCCAGTAAATACAAAACAAAATCATCATTTATTGAGTACCTCCACTGTGCCAGACATCTCACTAGATATACCATCAATATAACCTTACTGGAGTCTATGAAAAAGACAATCATTTCCATTTTAAAGATACGTAAATTGACACAAAAAAAGAGTTGAAATAAATTTCCTAACATTGAATAACTAAGTAGTGGCATAAATGTATTCAAAGTCTGTTTTACTCCAAAGCACACGCACTTTCCACTATACAAAATAGATGTCTATAATTCTAGAGTGTCAAACTATTTTAAGAACAAAGAAGTAATCATTTCTAAATGGTCTCATGAGAGCCATCAATATATAGGAAATATCCCCAAACACTTGCAAAACATTAATTTATGGTAAGAAAGTCTAGTTTTTTTTTCTTTCAACTAAAATTCTTTACCTGAAAAGACATTATACTATTAAGAAAAAATACCTGTGTCAGAAAGTTTCCAGGAAGATCATAGGTTTTACATAGCTCTGATATGGTGACCTGACCACTTTCTTGCAATTTATCATTAACCTCTTCTGCTAACCGATCCAAATAGTTCCTAATAGTTAAAAAAAAAAAAAAATTAGGAATAATGCTTTTCCTCTTTTAAGTACAATAACATATGCCCACAAAAGAATGAATAGGCTATCTTTAGGTAAACATGATTTATGACTCATATTCTGAAAATTATTTTTTTCTTATAAATGTAACTAAATGGAAGGTCAACCAAATGACAAATGCTGGCATTTTTTAAACAATGTAAATTGTGCAATCATTTTTCACTAATTTTTTGGAAGAAATTTGTTTTCAGAGTTAAGATCAGATATAAAGACTGTAAAAATTACATTTTGTGCTGCTTTAAGATAATAGAAAAAAAAATCAAAGTTTTTATTATTTCCAAGAACTCCATACAATTAAGCACTTACTTTTTAAGTACAATGATCTTAACAATGAAAATCAGCATTATGAGAGTTCTAAATGCCAAACTGGTCACAATTGTTTTAAATTTAAACACTATTAAAAAAAAAGAGAAAAAGAAACACAAAAAAAGTGCTCTTATATGCTGTACTTACTCATCTATCAGTTGTCCCAATACTAGCTGAACATGTTTTTCTGATTTTACAATGTCACCAATTCTACTTTCAATATGAGTCAGATCCACATTAATTACCTAGAAAATAAATAAAATTCTATAAGTTGTAAGTTCATATCGTCTCTTAAGTTTAAAGTTACATATTAGAAATATCTTTTTAAAAACTTGCTTTCTCTTAAATGAATTTCAAATCAATTGGAAGTATTGTGAAAAGTCTCAGACAAATAAAAATTTAGAATCTTGTTAACTTTCATTTCTGAACAACTACATTTTCACTTGCTAGGAAAGCTTGCATTAAGAAACTATAGTTTCATACAATAGGCACCTTTTATAAAGATTTTCTAGCTTCTTAAAACATAGTGTATCTTGCTGATGACCTGCATGCTATATTTTCTAAAAATATCTTCTACTTTTAAAAATATTTTTCTATTCCTTCCATAAACTAAAAGCACATAAACGTCAAAGTTATTTTTCTCTCCAAATTACATAAACCCAGTAATTACATATAATGACAACTATGGGTTTATTTGGTAAAGGATAAGCAAATAACTGAGAAAGAACTTATTAAATTGATTAAAAGTATTAGTGAGGACTATGAAACTATTTCTTCACCAACATTATACAAAATAGGATACCAGTATTAGTGAATACTTTAGTCATAGTATCAAAAAATTGAGAAAGGAAAAAAATTTATAAATTTAAAATTTACCTGTTGCAGATCAACAATGTTTACTCGACCTTTAAAAAAAGACATTTATTGATTTTATATTTACGTGTAAGACACACAAGCCAAAAAATACATTTCAACAGATATTTATCTGGACAGTGGAAGTCCTCCTTCTACAAAGGAATAAAGCCACAATAATTAATGTTTTCAAATACAAACCATTAGCTAAATAATAAATAAGTCTTTATGGCTGGAGGCATAGGCAATAATTTATTTTTGAAGTTTCATTTGTCACATAGGCTAATAACAAATGAATACACAAGTTGCCCAGGCCTACGGATTTAAGATTTATCTCCCTTCACAATTTATCTGTGACCAAGGAGATACAACTAAATTCAGATGAACTTTAAAAATTTTTTGGAACAAGTAGATTTCCACCTATTGGCAAAAGAAAATCTGTCAAGTATTCTAAATTATAGCTAATATTTGATTAGCTAACCATGCAGGAAGATGAACCAACACCAAGGGTATATTTGATAACATCTAATGAGTTGTTTTCATAGTTGCTTCTATTTTAACCAAATAGTGCTCAAAGTTGCTTAGTAGTTTGTTCAAATTTTAAAAAGACAAAGAAAAACAAAAACTTTATGTGTTTCTACTAGCGTTTCCTACAATATAATAGGTATAGCACTATATTGTTTCCTAATTTGCAAATACTGAAAGGTAAGTTTTTAAGAGTGTGGTAGTATTGCTCTATATTTTAACAATCTGTAATCTTTTAAAATCTCTGTTCTCCTTTCATAATTACCACCTGATAATAGATAGCTTACCCTCCCAAGTCATCCAATAAATTCATGAATTATGGATAGAAACAGTTGATTAATTCACATACAGAACACATAACTCATAATAATAAAAGATGCTATTTTGTAAGGTGACAATATTTGACTTCATTTAAATTATATGATCTTCTTTACCGGAAGCTATCAAAAATATCGAGGCTGATTTTTATATTAATAATTGGGAAGGATGTCTTCTATCCTCCAAATAATTTATTATTTATGTTTTAAGGGTTTCCCCCCCCACCTTCAAATAACCAGAGGAAAAAAATAAGGAATTACTTACCACCTCGGACATGTAGCTCATCTCTCATTTCTTTACTAATCTGAGCTGGTGTAATATATTCCTTCCCATCAAGTGTGTGAACTACTTCTAGCTGTTTTTGAGCAATCAATTTATTCACAATCTCAATGCAGTTCCGCTCTGACAGCCTGAGAGAGACAAGAAGTTTTATTATTTATTTTTTAATAAATTTATTTTTTATTGGTGTTCAATTTGCCAACATATAGAATAACACCCAGTGCTCATCCCGTCAAGTGCCCCCCTCAGTGCCCGTCACCCATTCACCCCCACTCCCGCCCTTCTCCCCTTCCACCACCCCTAGTTCGGTTCCCAGAGTTAGGAGTCTTTCATGTTAGAGACAAGAAGTTTTAAAATGCACTTGATATATTTGTGCTTAACAAAATTAACAATGTATGAAAAAAAAATTTTTTTTTAAAAAAAGCCTGGGTGAAGAGGCACTCTACATTACAAAATCTGTATCTTTTATTAGTAAGCCATATAGATTCAATAAGTCTAAAAAAATAAAAACAACTCTTGGGGGGTAAGCAGGTTGACATAAACTTCAATCGTGCACCTAATTGGTACAAACCATCCTATTACAGAATTTCAAGTTTGCTCTGTCCTCTGCGCCTGCTTCTACTCTTCAAATCTGATTAGAAAGGCGAGGACATAGAATTTAGGTAGAAAAAAGGTCTGCCCTTTTACCTCAGTTTCCATTATAAATTCAGTTAAAAAAACAAAAACAAAACGAAAGACAAAAAAAAAAAAAAAAAAAAAAAAGCAAAAAACACCCCCAAAACCAAACAAAGCACACTTTTCTTTTAAACTAAGCGTGTAATTGCTTCACTTCTACTACCATTCGCCCGTAGGCAGGAGACAGGGCCTAGGAAAAAAACCAGGACTGCAACTGTTATCCCAGCACTTCAGGATCTGCCCTGGTTCGCTCTCAGCGCTACACAAATACAGTATTAAGGGATTAAGGTCTTCAAGCCCCAGAAGGCACAAAAGCATCAAAAGGTGAGAGATATAGTCAACTGATTCAAAAAAAAAAAAGGGGGGGGGGGATTCTATTAATATTGTATATGTGTTCCGTAATATTAAAAAGCAGAGCTTTTAACCCCTAAGCTTGATGGCTCTGCGAGGAATGTCCGTGTTCCAGGAGTCCTTACAAAAACTGACAGATGGGACCAGGGGCCCGGCCTAGCACTGCTCTTCCGGTGGACAAAAAAAAAATAAAAAAAAAAGGCAAGATGTTGCACGAGTCAACACAGCACTTGCTAAGCGCTGTATGTTGGCGTTGGAAAGTCCTGGGAGCGTCGGACAGGCGAGGGTGCCACGGGACTCGACGGGTGATTAAGGATGCGACGGCGCTCGTGGGGCTGGGACGGCTCCACGGGGCTCAGGCACAGCTCGGCCGTCGGGAGGGCGGGGCGCGCCGGCCTCGGGCCCCGGCGGACTCGGGGTGGGGTGGGGCGGGGTGGGGACTCCGGGGCGTAGAAGCTTTCGGGCTTTTCCGCCAAGAACTATGCCTGGAACCGCCGCCCTCCAGGCGCGGGAGGAAGGGGAAGGCAAGACGCGGTGGCACAGGGTGGGTGGGAAGGTGCGGGGTCCAGAGCCAGGGACCCCCCGGCCTCAGCTCTCATGTGGCTGCCCAGGGGCTACTCAGCAACGGAGAGGGAGGGTCGGCACCTCTGAGTGGCCTCGGCGAACTGCGCCCGCTGGAAGTCAGCTGCCAACCGCCTGATCTCCTCCCAGGCGTCCGCCATCACGGCCGAGCCGCCGAGAGCCGCCGACACGTCAGCCCAGACGCGGCGGGAGCCGAGGCGGAACGGGCCGCGCGGAGGGACAAGAGACTCCTCCCCCGACGCAGAGGCCGAACGCGCGCGCCCCGCGCCGGAGGGGCGTGTCGGGAGAGCCGCGGCCCCGCCCACTCGGAGTGGGCGGGGCTTTGCGGGAGGGCAGGTGGCGAGGTTCTCGCCCCGACAGTGGGAGGGCGGGACGCGGCAGGTCAGCAAAGTGCTACTTTAGGTCTTTTTGTATTCTAACTCCTGTTTCAGGGCCGTGATGATTGAGTTAACCACTTTTCCTTTTCTTCTGCCCTTCATTTGTGTTTTGGAGAGGGGCGGGGAGGTGCCAGCAATTAGTATTCTCTCTTCTTCCCTGGCTATTAGCAAGAGCAGTCCATTGGGTATCGTGGGCACAGAGCAGTTGTACCTTTTGGGAGACAGTATTGAAGGTAGGTACTCTAATTTTTTTTTTTTTTTTTTTTTTTTTTTTTTTGCAGAAGAGGTGACTAATTTGGTTACTATGAAGGCTGGGAATTGCGCTCATGTGCTTCTAGATTCAGAATGTTATTCTTATCTATTTCTCCTGTGGGGGAGATTGACTCCATCAAACAATGAAGAAACAGAATCATACGATAATACTATATATATGTATATATGGCTACGAATGAAATGGAGGAGGCAAAGGGCACGTTTATTTTGCTTGCCCCTGCATTGATACTAGGAAAAGTTAAGTATTTACTCTGGAGTCAATTTCATGTCCCCTTTCACTTTTATACATAACTCTCCGCTTTAAAAGGAAAAAAGAATTCGTTCCTTTTAACTGCATGCGCAATAGAGTTGGTGAAGGGGAATTGTTTCAGTTCTTTTCCAATCTCAGTATCTTATTCAGGGTGACTCAGATCCAAAGCCACAAAGGTACATGTGTGGTAAAGTTCCCAGCTTTATTTAAAATGCAGAGAACACAGTCACAAAAACCTGTTACTAACACCAAACAGTCGCATAGTCTGGCAATGTGATTGCCAACCAAGAGGTGGAACACCAAAAGTCAAGAAGGTAACTTCTTGAGGAGGGTAGGGGGTGTTGTTCCAAAGGGCATCAAGCTTCAGAACAACCAGAAACATTCATTCGTGTAACAAAGACTTGTCGAAGGTCTATCAAATACCATGGAGTACATTGGTTGGTAAGGCAGACATGATCATGCCGTAAACAACTTATAAATCTAATAAAGCATATATTTTCTTAAAAAAGTACTTAGTATATACTATAAAAAGTATAGCAATAGGGAAAGTATAGTGTGCCATGTAACCACTTGGCAGCCAAACTTCTTCCTTATCATACAAGACTCTGGCAGCCTGGCTTCTACTTTTTGGCAGCATCAGCTACTGTCCACCACATGTGAAGTAATGGGCTAGACACACCAAGCCCTTTCAGGACTTCATATCTTTCTGGAATGCTTGTTCCATACATCACTGCACCATGCTCCCATTTATTTATTTTTCTATGATGTCCCAGATTAAATAAAACTCTTCAGTGAAAAAAAAAACAAAAAACAAAACAAAACAAAAAAAACTCTTCAGTGAAACCTTTTAAAAATTCCTACAGTTATTCCATGTGCAGTGTCCCCACAATTCTTTATTCAAGCGTCTCTAACAGCAAGCAAAACTATATTGCAATTTTTACTTACTATACCTCTAAATAGTCTGAGCTCTTCGATGCTCCCTAGCATTAGTATGATAACTGGTTCATAGTGCCTGGCATATTTCATGTATATTAAGTGAATAAGTCACTGGAAATACTTTGGTGCAGCGTTTTACTTTGGTATAATAATAACATTTACATTTATTCTTAAAGGGCAATAATTCCTAAAAAAGGATAATTCATGATTGTGTTTTCTAGTGATGAGACTAAAATTATAGCCACTAGCAAGTTGAAGCTATTTAGATTTTAATTAATTAAAATTATATAAAATTATACAACAGCGAACAAGTGGAATTTGAGATCGAAAACACAGTGTAGTTTATACTAGCACCCCCCCAAATGAAATAGGCATAAACTTAGCAAAATACATAGAGATGTATGTGAGATAAACTATAAACTTTGATGAATGAAAGCAAAGAACAGCTATATAAGTGGAAAGGCATTCCATGTTCATGGATAGGAAAACCAAAAAAAAAAAAAAAATCTCATATTATCAAGATGTCAGTTCTCCTTAACTTGATCTATGATTCAATGCTATCCCAATCAAAGTCTCAAAAAATTATTTAGTGGATATCAACAGACTTATCATGAAGTTTATATACAGAGGCAAAAAAAAAAAAAAAAAAAAAAACCAGAATAGCCAATACAATATTGAAGGAAAATGAAGTTGGGGTACTGACACTACCTGATTTAAAACTTACCATGAAGTTACCCTAATCAAAATAATGTTGTATTGATGAAATAATAGATAAATGCATCATTGGAAAAGAATAGAAGTTCCCAAATAGACCCACAGAGATATAGTCAACTAATCTTTGACAAAGGAACAAAGGCAATGCAATGGAGAAAAGATAACCTGTTCAACAAATGTTGCTAGAATAGTTGGACATTCATACACACACACACAAATGAATCTAGATGCACAACTTACAGCCTTCATAAAAATTACATTTGGATCACAGATCTAAATGTAAAATGCAACTAGAAAGCCCATAGAAGATAACTAGAAAATTTAGATGACTTTAGGTATATTAGTGACTTTTTAGATACATTATCAAAGGCACAACACATGAAAGCAAGACTTGATAAGCTGGACTTCATTAAAATTAAAAACTGCTCTGCAAAGATGTACGTAAGTCAAGAAAACAGAAGACAAGACACAAACTGGGAGAAAATATTTGCAAAAGATATATCTGATGAAGGGCTTATCAAAATATATGCAGAAGTCTTAAAACTCAACAGTAAGAAAGCAAAGAACTCAATTAAAAGATAGGCCAACGACCTTAACAGACACCTTGCCAAAGAAGGTATACAGATAGCAAAACAACGTATAAAAAGATGCTCTGCATCATGTCATCAAGAAATGCAAACTGAAATGAGATACCACTACACAGCTAGCAAAATGACCAAAATCCAGAATACTGATGAGGATGTGAAGCAATATGAACTCTCATTTGTTGCTAGTGGGAATGCAAAAAGGTACAGCCACTTTGGAAGACAGTTTGGTGCCTTCTTAAAAAACTAAAAATACTCTTACTGTGCAAATCAGCAATTGCACTCCTTAGTATTCACCCAAAGGAGTTGAAAACTTATGCACACAAAAACCTACACACATATATTTAAGGCATCTTTATTCATAATTGCCAAAACTTGGAAGCAGCTAAGAGTCCCTTCGGTAGGTGAATGGGTAAATGAACTGTGATATACCCAGACAATGGAATATTATTCAGCACTAAAATGAAATGAGCGGTCAAGTCCTGGAAAGACATGGAGGAACCTTAAATGAATACTACTAAATTAAAGAAGCCATCTGAAAGGGCTACATGCTGTATGATTCTAACTATATGACATAAAGGAAAAGGCAAAATTATGGAGATGATAAAAAGACCAGTGTTTGCCAGGGGTTGGGAAAGGTAGAGGGACGAATATGCACAGCAATGAGGATTTTGAGGGCAGAGAAAATACTCTATATGATATCATAATCACGGACATGTGTTATTATACATATGTCTACACCAATATGATGTAGGACACCAAGAGTGAGCTTTAATATAAACAGTGAACTTTGAGTGATTATGATGTTAATATAAGTTCATCAATTGTAACAAATGTTCCTCTCTGGTGGGGGACTTTGATAATGGAGAGGCTATATGTGTGTGGGAGCAGGGATTATATGGGAAATCTCCATACCTTCCTTTCAATTTTTCTATTAACCTAAAACTATTCTTTAAAAAATTGTCTTTAAAATAATTAATAAAGTTTAAAAGCTAGTTGTTCAGTCATAATAGCCACCTTTCAAATGTGCAATAGCCATATGTGGCTCCTGGCTATCTTATGGGACAGTATAGAAAGCCATTTTCACTTGTACCAGTTGTGTTGGACAACTCTGGTTTAGACCTTTGATAAAGGCACATGTTTGTTCACTGAGATCGTGAGACTCAAAACAAGGATCTGCACCTGGAAACCATATACCTTAATCGCAGTAACAGTTGTTTTGAAGAGGGAGTAAGAATGTGAATGGGAACTATTTTAATGTTGGCTAACATTGTGATACAGAGTTGAGGAGCTTTAAGTAACCTAATGTATGAGTAGAATAGTAAACAGTACAAGTGGCCACTGAATAAGAGATAAGAGATTCCTTTTAAGAACAAGCTTTATGTAGACTTCAAAAGCAGAGCTTCAGTTCTGTAAAAAACACTTTCTAACAGCTTGTCTAAGTCAAATGTTGACATGTATATTATGTGGGAAAGACTCAGAGTCTTTTCAACTATACTAGGTACATGATTGTGACACCATCCTCGGATTCATTTTAAATTCAAAGACTAATAAAATATTCTAACATTTGTAATATGGATTGATGGCTTCTTTGATGATATAAGATGTGATATTCTGAAGTTCCTGCAAGATAAAATTTTCTGCTAATAAAACTTGAAGCATTTCCCCCCTACTTTACTAGAAAATGATAAAGTTTGAAGTACTTTCTCTAACTCAACCCAGGAAAATAAACCCCAACAACTGCAAAATGTGTACTGTCAAACAAGTCATTGCAGAGAAATTACAAAGACATGTGTTAATTAAGTCACTGTTATTATCTTATTTTAGTTAGGGACTTAACAATTACCTTAATACCACCATCAAACATGGCAGTAAAATCTTATACATAGAAAGCATCAATGCATTATATGGTTTCATTCATTCGGTGAATATAAAAAATAGTGAAAGGGATTAAAGGGGAAAGGAGAGAAATTGAGTGGGAAATATCAGAGAGGGAGACAGAACATGAGAGACTCCTAACTCTGGGAAACGAACAGGGGGTAGTGGAAGGGGAGGTGGGAGGGACAATGGGATGACTGGGTGACAGGCACTGAGGGGGGCACTTGATGGGATGAGCACTGGGTATTATACTATATGTTGGCAAATCGAACTCCAATGACAAAATATACAAGAAAGAAAGCATCAATGCCTTAGGAAACCAATATGATTTTTGGGTGGAAGAAAAGCAAAAAGGTGAATTGAAGAACCAGGAATAAAAGAAGCAGGAAGGTATAGGGGATGGAATAGTTAACAATATCTCTATAGAGTCAAAAAGAATGAAAATAAATGGAAGCCTATTGGCTAGTAGAGTAAAAAAGGTTATGACTTTTAAGAGGAGATTTTTTTTTCCTACTCTGGTAGCGATAGAAGTCAGATTGTAAGATACCTATGAGCAAATGTAAATAATGAGAGCAAGAACAAAGAGAGACCTGATCAGGTCTTGAATGAATACAAGATAAGTTAGCGAAAAGAGAGATTATGATGATGTTGAAGAGGTAGGCAGCAATCACTCAGGGATCACAGAATCACAGCATATTAGGGCAGGAAAGGCTCTTCAGATCATTCATGCTAATATCTACCCACATAAATAATTTCTCCACAAGGCCCTGGCAATTTATGTACTTTTTGCTTGACCACTTCAAGTGATGAAGTATTCCTTTTTTTTTGCAAAGTAGGTTAGTCCACTTTGGGACAGATCTAACAGAAATTCCTTCCTTATACTAAAGCAGGATCTGTTTCTTTGTAGCTTCCATATTCTTTCCTTGGGTCCACAGAGTGACTCTAATATATTTTTCCCATGACAACCCTCCAGATATTCAACATGTCCTTCCTGTTTTCGTTCTCTAAGTTAAACATCTCAGACCCTTCAATTATATCTCCTGGCAGAATTTCTGGACCTCTAGATATCCTGGCCACCCTCTCTTATTGGACTCTAGTTTGCCAGTATCAGCTGTAGAAAGTGATGCCCAGAAGAATATAGTATTTTACAAGTAGTCTGGCTAGAGCAGATAACAGTGAGATTAATTTCCCTAGATATTATATTTCTTAATTGGACTCAGCTTAAATAGAGCTGGGGATGAACTATATCTGACTGGTTTTTATCTAAATTGTTATCAAACGAGGTTTAGTCAACTCTACCTGAAAAAATTAATTTCACCTTGTTAGCTTTGACCCATTCATTCATTCATTCATTCATTCATTCATTATTTTAACAAATAGTATTTGAGGTCTACCATATGCCAGGCTTTGTGGTATGCCTTGAGGATACCAAGAAGCACAAACTGTTTTAACCAATTGAGATTATTTCAAAAATCAAATGTCATTCAACATTATTATTTCTGCCATCCCTTATCATCTACAAATTTTTAAGATATAATTAAGTTTTTAAGTTAATTACAAAATTGATTAAGAGAGAAACAAGGATATATACTGTGATAAACTGATGACACTGGTGTGTTAGGATCCTAGATTCAAAAAATTTTAGAGCTAGAAGGAACTTTAGAGATATCTAAAAGTCTGATTCATTTATTTTATAAAGTAGAGTTAGCATGTACTTTTGAGTGTGATTGTCTTAAATACAGATTTCTCTTTTTGTTTAAGGGGAAAGTCATGGAATGCCAGCTTGTTTGTGGAATTCCAGATTCAAATTTATCAGTCTTATAAGGAGCAAATTTTTCAAGACTTATTCTTAAAGAACTCATGCTATTTTATAATAGTCACCATTTTCTTTATCAAAATCCTACAAAGCCATCTATTTAAGAACTTATTTCAGAATTTTTTTGCTTGCCTATATTTTTCATTTTCTTCTCATTCCAAAATGAGGTCTAAAATTCTGTTTTGATATTTGTAGGTTTTGTTGGGGGGTGAGGGAGCAAGTTTCTGTTCATTGTGACCTTTCATCTTTATCAATAAAGCAATAACTGTTATCCCTCTGGTTCACATCACTTTATCATTGGTACATAATCCTTTATAGTGTGACCTGTGGAGTCAAATGCATGTAAATACTTTATAAAGTTATCTTTATATTTACTCACCCCCTTACTCCTCACTACTGTTGTGACTGTATTGTCAGGGTTTCATTTTAGAGCCATATTTTTGTGAAAATTGTTCTGCAAATACATATATTTATTCCACAAACACTAAGTATTCTTTTGTTTCCAAGGGAACAAATTCCATATTATTCTTTTCTGGTTTTGTTCTCTCTACCCCATCACCAATTTCTTCACAATTCCGTATTTAGAGTCAGACTTATTAGCTCCAGGCATCACTTGCTTTCCTATGTATACTTTTCTACAGTGTAACTGCCAAGCAAAATGACAAAAAGGCAAATTTGCAAAGGAACAAGTTAGTGTTATTGTTGTTGGTTGGGTATTGTTCTCAAAGGAGCTGAAATTCTTCTATTTTATCAACAAAATGTGGTATAAAGGAATATATTGGCAGTGTGTATCACCGCTAAGGCAGAAGTATGTAGAATGCTATGTGAATTTAATAGTCATAAGGACACATTCTAAAAGAATACGTAGTATCTGTGTTTCCTGCCAAACAAGGAAAAAGTCACACTGGCTCAAATCTCCAGGAATGACTTGTATGTTTCTTGTTCTTCTTGGTATGTTGTACTATTTTCACCCACTGCTAACATCTCACCCTGGCAACTGACTGATCTGTATTTATGACTGATCTCTGTATGTATGAGTTTGTTTTATTTTAGATCCCACATATAAGGGAAATCATATAGGATTTATCTTTCTCTGTCTGGTGTCTTTCTTCTTTATCTCTTACTCCTTCTCCTGTCTTGGTTTTCTCCTCCTCCTCTTCTTCTCCCATGTGTTATTTAATAATTACACCAACAAGATGATATGTTATAAAAAGATTGAGGACTTGTAGCGGATGCCACATTATAGCAGCAGCAGGAACAACATCTGGGAAGTTGTTAAGAGCCACAGCTGGCATCGCTAATATTTACCTTTTTAGATTCCATTCTGAGGAGATTGTTTCTGAGAGTAAGTTCTGGTCAAGCTCCTAAAAGTGCCAAAATCAAGGGTAGTTGGCATCTCTCCAAGTTCATGTGCAAGGTAAAAATGTCTTCAGATATATAGATGCACAGTCTATAAAGTATTACAGTATTATAGTATTATAAAGTATTATAGTCTATGTAAAGTATTACAAATCTTTAAGGCAATTCTTATATGCTCTTACTTTGTGTCTTTGAATCTTAGAATCAGTGTTCATATTTTAAGCAGATTGTGTTTGTATATGAGAGAGATACTATTGCTGATACTTGCTATTCATCATAGTAACTACATTCTAGTGTAATTTTGACATGGATTAAACACTTAATGTCTTGCTTACATCTGTTTGACCATAGCAATTCCTATTGATTTCATTTGGTCAGCAAATACACGGCGCAAAGACCACACTCTTCCTTTTAGTACTCAGGATAGACCACTAATCAATTATGGCATTTGTCTTGCTAAGCCTGGAAATTCCTGAAAATCCTTCTCAAACAATGTTCCAGCCAACTGCTAACATTATATCAAAGTTGGCACTTGCTATGAAATATACTCCTCATTCTAGAGCAAGGCCATATCTCTGAGAAATATCCCAATGTAAAAAGACCTCTGGGCAGTGGCATCAGAACTATAAGGATCACCTATGGAGTATGTCAGATGCCTTTCTGAGTGGGGAATTACACCAGGAGAATCAGATACAGAACCCAATTTCTTAGGAGCCAGGAGAGAAGATAATTCTGGTTTGGACTTAGAGTAAAGGTAGGATGGAAACAAAAAGAGAAAACATACTTTGGGGCTCTATCTATAAATCTATAAATTGTCTATGTGGCCACCACTCAGATTCCTCTTATTTTACTAAGTGTTTTTTTGTTTGTTTGTTTGTTTGTTTTCCACAATGGTGTTTAGTTGTGATATTGTAGATGTTCCCTGGGGCTAATGATCCAAAGTAGTGAAAGGGAACATCTTTGTTTTTAGTTTTGTTTAACCATAACATAGAGGAAGGAGCTTCTTAAAAAAGGGAGTTCATTCTTTTCCTAGTGGCTCTCACTGTTTGGTCTCAGGAAACTTTTATGGTCTTAAACACTCTGAGGATCTCTCAAAGACCTTTTGTACATGGGTTATATCTATTAATATTTACTGTTAAAGTTAAAACTGAAATAAAATAGTTATTGAAATGACTACAGTAAAATGTTAACATAGATAATATATATATATTTGTAAAATTGATCTGTAGAACAAAAAATTTAGTGAGAGGAGTGGCATTGTTTTATGTTTTTCCAAATCTCTTTAACATTTGACTTGTTAAAAGAAAATTCAGAGAACTTTATTTGAAATGAATATTTTATTGAGCAAGCAACAAATTATTCGTAAGCAGGGAGACATCAAAACTGAAAGTGGTGGAAGCATGGCTTTCAGTGGTTACAACTCAGTTTATAAAGCATAAATAAGGAAGTGCCTTGTTTTCTGTTGTGATTTGTTACTAGAAATTACATACCTTTTAGGGTAGTAGCACTCTATTTGCTGATTTGCTTGCCTGTCTGCTTACTTGATTGACTAGGAAGCTATAAAGTCATGCTGATATGAAGAAAGGATAAGTTTTATTTAAGGTCAGAGTCAGCATTTCTGGAAATCAGGACAATTTTAAACTTTGATTACATAACTATAAATGTTTGGTGTTTGGGTATCTTCAGACTGTGCCCTTCATTTTGAGGCTTAATGGAAGCTTCTTAATTCAATTTGTTATATATCACATATCATGTAGTCTCTGGAAAACTTCACTGTATACTCGTGAAAAAGACAAATAATGACTTAATGCCATTTTGAAAATAGTTTTGACCTCACAGACCCCCTGAAAGATTTTAGGGACATCATCATTCCTGACTGACCCTTTCAGAATTGATGCTTCAACCCTTTCTGTGATAAATGCTGACCTGAAGTAGGATGAATGTATAAAGTCTCTTGCTAGGGCTGTCCTTGGCATTTCATCATTTAAAAGTATTGGGCCTGAGGAAACGACATAATCAACTGAGATAATTCATTCAATTCAATGTTTATTAAAGATATTTTCATAACTTTTGCAATATTTATATTCATAATTTAGAGAAAGTATACCCCCAAATACAAGTAAACATAGAAAGTCAAGATCTGGGGAAAAATAATGCAGGTATTCAGGTATCCATATAGTTCTATAAAGCTGGCTCATTCATTGATTTAATACATATTTACTGAACACCTATACTGGGCATAGGGGATGCATGAATGACCTTCATTTATTGTTGCCTATATTTGAGCTTACATTCTAGTATGACTTGTACCCCAAATATGGCTTTTGGCCAAACAAAAACAAAAATAAAAACCAATCAAACAAATAGGCCAATTATAAGATGATCATTGGCCAGAGAGTGAAGAGGGATATTCAGGGGGAGCAAAGATTTTTGGAGATTTACTAAATAGTTTTCCTACAGTGAATGTCACAGTGGACTTTGTGAAGCTATTTATTATAGCCTTCATGATTGGAAGCTGAGAAAATGAGAACAAAATGGAGCTGAGAGTACCACAGAAACTGCTTTCTGTGAAACAAATATTATCATCCGTTTGTTGTCCATCTTATAAGATGGTGACTCTAAACTGAAATTACTTTTCTTTTTTATATCTGCATTTTCATAGTATAAACCTTTATTGGTCCATTAGAACTGTAGTACTGCCTACCAAAGATTAGTCCCAAGTTTCTACCTTATAGCAAGAGGGCCAAGAAATGTGGAGAAACACAGGCTATTTGATGGGAAGTAAATGTCTGATACAGCTGGTACATTGAGGGAGTATTTCTTTAGATGGAAAGTTTTTTGTTTTTATTTTTTCCAGAATGAGAAAGAATGGTCTGTGTTATGGAGTGAATTGTGTTTCCCCCAAATTTATTTGTGAAAGTCGTAATCCCAGCACCTCAGAATGGGACTGTTTTTGGAGATAGGGTCTTTAAAGAGGTTATTAGGGTACAATGGGGTCATTAAGGTTGGCCTTAATTCAATATGACTGGAGTCCTTATAAAGAAGGAGATTAGGACAGGAATGCATGGCGGGAAGATCATGTGGGGAGAGAGGGAAGAAAGCCATCTACAAGCCAAGGAGAGAGGCCTCAGTAACCAAGCCTGCCCCACCTTGATCTCAGATGAGAGAAAGGGAGGAGGAAGCAGAAGGGTGGGAATCAGGGAGAAAATCCCAGAAATGGCAGAAAAGTATGAGATAAAATCACAAATGTATGGTGTGTGGTCACTTAAAAAATAGCATCAAAAGATATCCATGTCAATTCCCTGGAAACAATAAATATTCCTTTGTTTTATTTAATTTTTAAAAGATTTATTTATTTTAGAGAGAGAGAGAAAGAGAGAGAGAGAAAGCATGCACCCACACATGTGGGGAGGGGCAGAGAGGGAGAATCTCAAGCAGACCCTCCACTGAGCTCTGAGATCAGATCATGACCTTGAGATCCTGACTGAGCCAAAACCAAGAGTCAGAGTCTTAAGCCACTGAGCCACCCAGGCACCCCTGTAAATATTACTTTATATAACAAAAGGTATGATAAAGTTAAGTTTCTTGAGAGGAAAAATTTATCTTGGATTACCTGAGTGGGCCCTGACCAGAATCATGTACATCCTTATGTAAGAGAAAGGCATATAGAAAGGGAGAAGGTAATGTGATGTAGTCTCAAGCTGAAGAATGCCGGTAGCCACTGGAAGCTGGATGAGGAAAGGAGCAAATATATTTCTGGTGTTTTAAGTCACCAAGTTTCTGGTAATTTCTTATAGCAGCCACAGAAAACTAATAAAAATGGATTAAGCTTGGATATCACAAGGGAAATTTCTTCCTTTTAGACATGAAGTACAAAAGTAGTGTTGGTTTATACATTAATTATCTTGGAGGTGGTAAAGTAGTTGAAGTAATTAAGACTACCCATTTTGTAAGTAATACTGCCTCACAAACTTCTGATTTCTTTTATTTGGTAGAGGCCCCAGAGTCTAGACTGAACCCCAAATATAATAGAAAGCCTTGAGATTCTAAAAAATCTTTTGCTAACAACCTTTTACCAACAAACAGTAAAGCTTCTTATTTTACTTCATGAAGCATTTAGTTACAAAAAAAAAAAAAATCAGACAGTAAACAAAGGGTCAGTAATGAAATACCCAACTCCTCAAGATACGCATGTTTTTATAAGTAAAGTTAGAAATTTCCAATTGCTTTTCCTGAGGTCAAAACAACATTCATAACAAGATTGCTTCTTTGAAATTCTGTAACAGTACAACGTTCTAGATTGTGATATACTGCAGCATAGCAGAGTCTAATGGATTTTCCTCATGAAAATCTATAAAATTGCTACGATTGAACACTGCTTCAGAAATTGGTAAATACATTGTTTATCTAAAATCTTGTATGTGTTATCATACTTACTCTGGCAGGTGGGGGGAAAATTTGGGTGAGTGTTTATTGTTAGCACAAGAATGAATTAGTTTTCCAGTATGAGTTGGCATCCCATAAAATCCATTCACAAAATAGTTGCTTACTGGAGTTTTTCGTCATTATGGCTGAGAAAGAGAAGCACATCTGTGCTCTTTGCAGTATGATACATTCATCTTTCAAACAAATGATACATACTAGAATGGATTGGGATATGAGAGAAAAAAAGATTCAGTATGTAGTTCTACTTGGGACCTTGATTCCAACACTAGAGACAGAATTGAGATTCAATCCTATAGCTTCACCGTGAAAAGCCACATAACCATACGGAGGCTTCACACATTTCACTTCTGTCTATGATGACTTTCTTTTGAGTAATTTGGTAGAGAAAACAACATGAAAAAGAAACATATTTAGAAATCCTCGAAGTTTTACTAAGTATTTGTTTAGCTTGGCTTCAGAAATTTGATACGCGGCTGTCTTAAACAAATATGAAATTCTCTAAGCATACAACATGAAATCATGTTCTAAACCTGAAAGCGTGTTTTCTTCCTAATGGCATTTTTTCAGCAACACACAAGCCAGACAATGGAAAGGGACATGTGCACTCACTGTAATGAGTGACTAGAAGGTGTGGAAAAACCAACCACCAAGGACATCTTCTAGCACTTCTTGAACCCCAAAGATTCTTTACCTCTATCTCTTACGGCCCTCACCTGTTTCATATCTCTTTTCAAACATCAGCAACCTGTCTTATAAGTCACCTGGGTTTAGGGACAATGTTATTCATTTTTGTACTCACACATGTATATACCTCAGTGCCTTGAGGTGAAATATTAAATTGTCACATTATACAGTGATTATCACAGTAGTCACTTACCTGTTTTGCTGATTTCAGTTTACATTTCTACAACATACTTATATTAAAAACATAATTATATTAAAAGCGTGCTTCATGCCACACATGCTTTTAAAAATACTTAGTGGCTCTGCATTGGTCAAAGCAATGAAGTAGAGACTTAAAATTCTCCTGAAATAACCCTATATAATCTCTCCCCAAGTTGCTGCTCCAGCTGTATCCTAATCATCCTCAGCACCTTTAATGAAGGCTGGGATCCAGCCACATGCCACATTGTTGTCCTTCTCAAAATCTGCAGGATGACTGCAGAGCTCTGAAAATTTGCACATAATAGTTTGTCTTTCTGAAAGGCCCTTTCCTCTCATCTTTATCCCTGGCCTTGTAATTTTCTCCCTCCTCTGTGCTCTAATAGCGTTATCTGCTCTCCTCCTGAATAATATAATGACCTTAGAAAACTTTAATTTTTTCCACTTAAATAATTTTTAAACGTTATTCCATTATTTTATTCTCCAAATTAGTCAAAAGGCATAACATTTTTTTTCCCTCTGAGTTTCATCTTACCCATCTACTCCTTCTTTCTTGGCTCAAATTCCTTCATTATGAAATAGATTCATTAGTAATACTCTCTGCAAATAGCCATCAGTAGTAAAACTATCGTAGTCTTTATTTGTTCATCAGCAAATCCCATTTGATCTTCAAAATGGCTGCAGAATCTGACCTCTTTTACCACATCCACCACCATCATTCTAGTCTTTTTCAAATGGGTGATAGGAAGACCTTGCTACCTGATATCCTGCTTAAACTCTTGTCCTCTCAGTAAATATTGCTAATTACCTCCCAAAGATACATTTTCCCCTCTTATCAAAAATCATATCCTATTATATTGGAGTGACATAGTAATGAGCTAAAAAAAAAAAAGACATTTCCTTATCTCTCTTGCAAATGAAGTGGTTGAGGAGGTGTCAGAATTGTCTCTGGTTGTCTCTGCTTGGAAGGAGCTGATAAATCTGGGAAGAACACTCTTTTTGTACTTCTTCCTGCATCTTAATGCCTATCATGTGAAAGTGGTAGCAAGAATTTCAGCAAAGTCTAAAAAGTAAATCCAGGAGAACTACTGAGACTTTAGTACTGATATCTTTAAATAATAGAGTCTATATTAGCAATCTCCTAATTGATACAATTTAAGACTACTGCCCACAAAGCAGCCAGGAAAATATTTTTAAAATGTTGGTTTGTAAGAGAAAACATAAAGAAATATTTTTTCATCTCTGAGTAGATAAAAATTCTTTATACATTACCTCCCAAAATACTAACCAAAAAAGGAAGACGTGACAAATTGAAGTACCTTAAAATTAAAAACTTCAATTGAGTGATAGCAATAAATATTGAAGACACAGTGGTAAAAAATAGTTTTGATACATATATATGACCTGGAATTTATATGCAAGAAGTATAAAGGACTTCTACAAATCAGTAAGAAAAATACTACAACCCAGCAGGAAAATGAGCAAAAGACTTAATAGGTACTTCACAAAAGAAGAGTATCTAAATTACAATTAAACATATGAAATGTATTCAACCTCATTAATTATTTGGCGATTGCTAATGAAATGAAAGTGAGGGATGCCTGGGTGGCTCAGCAGTTGAGCATCTGCCTTTGGTTTGGGTCATGATCTTGGACTACTGGGATTTAGTCCCACATCAGGCTCCCTGCATGGAGCCTGCTTCTCCCTCTGTCTGTGTGTCTGCCTCTCTCTGTGTGTCTCTTATGAATAAATAAATAAAATCTTAAAAAAAAAAGAAAGTTAAATGCAGTGAAAACTAAGGTGATGATATAACAATATACATCCATCAGAACAGCTAAAATTAGGACTGAAGGTACCAAATATTGATGTGTATGTGAAACATAGCTAGTGGAAGTAAAGATACAGCAATTTAGAAACACTGATTGACTTCTCTACTAATTCTGAATATAGTGAATATTTTATACACTAACAATTTTACTCCAAGGCAAAATCCAATAGAAATGCATATGTATTGTAGTAGGCTGAATAGTGCCCCCCCCCCCCCCCCCCCCCCCCCCCCCCCCCGAGTAATGTCTACATCTTAATCCTCAGAACCTTTGTTACCTTACAAGACAAAGGGATTTGGCAGGTGTGATTAAGTTAAGGCTATTGGGATGGGGAGATTATCTTTGATTATCTGGATGGGCCTGAGATAATTACAGGGATCCTTGTAAAAAGACTGTAGGAGGGGGATCCCTGGGTGGCGCAGTGGTTTGGCGCCTGCCTTTGGCCCCAGGGCGCGATCCTGGAGACCCGGGATCGAATCCCACATCAGGCTCCCGGTGCTTGGAGCCTGCTTCTCCCTCTGCCTGTGTCTCTGCCTCTCTCTCTCTCTCTCTCTCTGTGACTATCATAAATAAATAAAAAAAAAAATTAAAAAAAAAAAAGACTGTAGGAGGGGTCAGAGTCAGAGAGAAGGCAAAGAGTGGAGTGATGCAGCTATAAGCCAATGAATGCCAGCAGCCTTACTTAAAGTCAGAGGGACAAAGTATAGAATATCCCTGGAGCCTTCAGAAGGGACCAGACCTACTTACATCCTTATTTTATCCTACACACTTCATTTCAGACATCTGAACTCAGAACTACGAGAGCAGAAATAAATTCTCTGTGTCCTGGGGCATCAATGATGGTCACATAATACTTGCTGGTCTTGAATTTCCACAGGGAGATATCAATGGTGATACCAGGTTCATGTTCAGCTTTCAGTTTATCCAAGACCCAGGCATACTTGAAGGAGCCTTTTCCCATCTCAGCAGCCTCCTTCTCAAATATTTCGATCGTTCTTTTGTCGATCCCACCACATTTGTAGATCAGATGGCCAGTAGTCATAGACTTGCCCGAATCTATGTGTCCAATGACAACAGTATTGATGTGAGTCTTTTCCTTTTCCATTTTTGTTTAGGTTTAGTGGTGATTTTCATGACACCTGTGTTCTGGCAGCAAACCCATTGCAAAAAAGCTCTCTCCTCTTCTTCTGAGACTTCAATTACACATCTGTTCAAACTTTTGCTGTATCCCTATGAATGTCCTGTGTAATTTTGTCTATTTTTTTCTTCCTTTAATTTCTCTACTTAATTCTGTACATTTTTTCCCAGTCTATTTTCCAGGTGACTTATTCTTTTTTCATGTATGGCTAATTTACTATAAGTCCATATATTGAGTTATTGATATTCAGTCATTACCTTTTCTTCATATCTAGAATTTTCATTTGATTCTTTTTTTATAATTTATACTTGTCTGCCAATATTATCCGTTTTACCTTTTAATTCCTTAAAAAAAATCTATTTCCAAATTCTATTAGTTGGATTTCCTGTTTGTTTCTGTTATCTGTTTTTCTCTTGGTGGTGATCATGTTGTCTTATCTCTCTAAATCTTGTTTATTTTTTAATGGAAATAGCACATTTAACGCAAAGTAATTAGCTAATTTAGGAGTATGATGTTATTTTCTATCAGAGAGGATTCATATTTTTTTCTCATTCTAGGTAGGGCAAAAGAAAGAATTTCTAAATACAACACTGACTTCTTGTGGAATTATTATTCAGATTTATATAATCCCTATCCTAGAAATTAGAATAATGCAACCATGGGTATCTGGCAGAAGCAAATAAAATTACTCTCCAGAAAGGTCCAGATTTAATTTCAATCCCATCATTATTTCCATAGATTTAGATTACCTGAGCTCAAAATTCAGAATTATAAAACACCTAAGAAACAAGCCATCATGAGTGAGGATCAGTATGAACAACAATAGAATTTTAAATTTGCTACAGCATCTACAGGAGTTTTTGTTTTGCTTTGTTCCATTTTTTTTTAAGATGGGATAGACTTAAGTATGTTTCTAGGTCAATATCAGAATAGCTTTGGATGGAAGAGTCAGGGGAGATAATTGACAGAAATCCTGGAGCACACCAGAAGAACAGAGAACAGAGGTTGAAGGAAGAGGGCCCATTCATCCCGTGAGGAAGGGAAGCTGAGGTTGAGATATGAAATAAGCAAGGACAAGCCCTTGACTGACTTCAGGTTCAGTTTTCTCAATGTAATAGGAAGACTGAAGGAGGTGAGAGTGAGTAGTGGAATTGGAGCCTTGAGGACAGAGGTAAAAGTTTAGATTTTGCATGGAGGACAGGAAGATGAACAAGAGAAGGACTGATGATCAGTGTTGAGTGGCTGAATGTGGACATGAGAATTTGAGCCGTATTCTTGTTGTGAGGTTGTGGCATTTTATGTCAGGTATGGAAAGATGGGAGAAGCTGTAAAAACGAGTCACAACCAAAGGCATATTTAGAGCAAGGGCAAGTGATAACTGCATTCTTTCAAGTGATAAGAATCACTTGAAAGCATCAAGAAAAATATGAAATTCTTTTTAATATTCAGATTTTAAGAAAGAAGGAGTTGTGTATAGGAATTTTGAAAGCTTTTGTTGAAGTTGAAGTGATTATAAATTTTAAAGTTTTCAGCTAGAAAGAGTAAACATTAACTATCCAGAAAATTCATTTCCATGAATAGTTACTGGACAAATGAACTCTTACTGAATTTCTTTAATTTTTACTTGATCATATTGATTGCCAGAAATTCTAAATTGTTTTTTCTCTTTGCAAAGCATAGAAAAACAACAACAACAAAACAACCTTAAAGCTCTTTTAAACAATGTATTCAGAAACTGGTTAGATACTATGCATGTTAAGTTTGAAATCTTGACAGCCAAACAATCAATAAGTACATGTATGAATTTTAAGCGATTTCCTCCATCATCATTTTAATGCAACTGGAATCATTCACTCTGTTAGGTGCTCTAATCACTTATTGATTTTCTGGTAACTAGCATGGCAGCAGCAACAAAAGCCTTACCACATTTCTGTCTAGAATTGCTGCTGTATCACAGCACCTGCTGTGAGGAAAATTAAGTATAGATGAGAGATCCTTGTTGATTTTACTCCCAGCAGGTTCCACATGAAAAAAAAACAAAACAAACAAAAAAAAAACTTTAGTCCAGGACATCCTGAAACAAAAAAATAAGGAGAAATAAAGGGGATCTGAAACAATATAAAAGGTAAAATAAGTTGAAAAAGTAAACAAGGTAAGACATAATTTTTAAGAATTGTGAAATTCAGAGGCTGAGAAGAAGGGGCATCCCCAATAATGATTTGGTGAGAGAGGTAGGCCTGGGAAGTGTCCATAGTCAAAGGAAGTTGGGAGTTGGTCTGACTCCAGGGCTTTTGGCATCTCATATAGGTCTTTGGCAAGCCAGTCTCCTCTGGAGGCTGCTAACCGCTTAGTGCCCCTCAGGGGGAGCTTACAAAGAGCATTAGGTAATATAGAGTCTTATTTAACTTAGCTGCTACATTTAGTTTTGCTACTAAGGATTTCATAAGTTGCCCATATTTTCTTTTTGTTATTTGAACATTGTAATGTTTGTTTGGAAAGACAGTGGGAGTTAAAATGAGATATATTTTAGGCAAAGGAACCTCTAGCCAAACATCTTATAGACTCATTATTTTGACTTAGCATAGGAAGCTCAAGGAAGCTATTTCCAAACCACCCGGTTGTTACATGCTACTCCCTTGACAGCCTGCTGCTTCGGTCCATCTACTCCCAGCTTGTCTCTGCCTCAGGAAAAGGAAGCACCTAAGGCAGAGTACCTGAAATTCAACAGAAATATGTTTACCAAAAATATGGTTAAAGGAAGTAAATTTTTTTGTTTATGAGTGTGACAAAGGTAACAGCTCCTTCCAAAAAACAGTGATATAAAATGAAAAGTCCAAAGGAAAAGTAAAATAAGCATCTCAGTGTTTAAACTTCTCATCATAAAGTCCTGATGCTTTATTTTATAGGAAATCCACTTCAGTCTTCATCCAGAGGCTACCTTTTTTCCCCACTTACGAAAGGCACATGGGGTAGGTAGATCTAGACAATCCTGAGAAATCCACTAAACTACAGACTGCATTAGGGAAGAGATCATATTTATCTAATTCAATTTTGTGTTTCCAGGGCCTAGCATATGCCTACCGCACAATAGAAGTACAATAAAAGTTTGTTGAATAAATGAATAAGTGAAAATTAGGGGGAATCAGGAAATCTAGATCTTTCCTATTACCCAGGCCTATGATGTATCCCAAGAGACCTGAAGAATCTCAGTTGTGATGCTAACAGTCTTGCCTTTTAGAAATAATCAGAATGGAAAATATTTCACTTTTTTTCTGAGGTATGTTAGCTTTGTGTTGAATGATCTAAAATGTGAATTTATAACTGAGAATGTTGGCAACTACTTAGATCGAAAACAAACTATATTCAAAACCATGACCTCCATGTAGAAAAATAATATACTGTTATTGGCTTCTTAAGCCAGGCTTATTTTTAATGTGTCTTGCATCTCTAAAACATAGACTTTATCAAACTTAACTCTAAGTTATGATGCATATAACCTAAATATTGTGTCAACTAAGAAATTTTTGATCAAAGTAGTAAGCTTCTTATTGCCTTAATTCAGTATAAGGCAGCCAGACTCCAGAGACTAATCCCATGAGTGTAGCAATAGTCCTTGAGTAGTATAGATTCCTTTTGTTTCTATTTCTGAGAAAGATAATGAAGAGCAAGGTAGCTGTAAACAATAGAAACCTCTTCTCTAACAACGTGATCTAAAATGAAAGCAAAAACATGTCAGGATATTATTAGTATGTGTTGTAAGCAAGGATGTGTGCCAGAGAATAATCTTTTCATCTAGAATGAGAAAGCTAACCATAAAATATGTTGATTAAGAGCACAGACTCTGGAGCCAGACTAAGGTGCTTACACCCTGGCTGCACCACTTAGTGGCTATGTGATTTTAGTAATACTTAACCTTTCTGGGCTTCAGATTCATATGTAAAATGATGATAATCTTATTACCTATATAACAGGTTTGTTGGGAAAATCAAATGATTTAATATGAAACTTTCCCAGAAAGTGCCTAGAATATCTTTAGTGTTAAGTGTTTGGCCTCCTATCCTTTCTGATAAAGTAACATGGAGAACTTTAATCATCCTTTGGAGAAACTTTTGTTAAAGGAAAGAGTTGTTGTGCCCAAGATTGCGAATCCGAGAAACCACCAAGGAGCAGACACCGATGCAAACACACGAGGGTTTATTTACAAGCTCGAGCTTGGGTCCAAGTGTACCCGACACAGCGGAGCAGGGACTTGGACCCCGAGACTAAGAGGCGTAGCAGCTTTATAGGGGCCAGTGGCCAATGGGATACACAGAAAGTTGCACAGTCATGTCGGTCCACACGCAGGTGGCCAATTGAATTACACCTTACCCTATAGTATCCATTTGAGCTGGCCTGTTACTTTGGTCAGAATTGGTGCGCAGTTTTGGCGGGCACAAAGCAGGGTTACATTGTTATGAGCCGATTTTGGATTAGGGTGTGCCCAGCGGCTTGACTAGGGTGGGGCAGCGCCTTAAGCAATAAGCAGGTTATGTGGGGGGTCATACAGGAGGTGGCAGGTGTGGCACAAAATGTAGTTAGTCCTGCTCTGCTTGTCCAGGGGTAGGGGATTTTTGTTAAATTTCCTGGGTCCCACAGAGTGACGTGTAACCATGTCACTATTAACTTCATCAACACCTTGGCTGTATTCTCTGTGCATTTGGGCAATCATTTTACCACTGTTTCTGTCCTAAGATGACTTTATTTTGGTGGATGTGGAAGAGATTTAGGGAATTGGAGACCGAACTCCTCAGTATGGCTCTTTCTTGGTTTAGACTAATGTACCTGATTTGAGTAGTCACCCTCTTGAATAGAGAGCAGTCAGCCCCCAGGAGTCTAGCTGTCCATCTCCCACTTCTTTGCTGAGGTCTGTTTTTCCATGTAGGTGACAATTTTGGATCTAAGATACCTCTCAAGCTTGTTCTCTCTAATATGTACCCATATCTGCCCACAGAAAGCAGACATTCATCTTTATGCATGCTAACCCCAAAGCAGTAACACCTCTCCTTGCCACCACCAAAGCAACCTGCCAGCGTGCTCTTGCCCTCCAGAGTTGCTGGCAAGAGGCAGTCACTAGTCCATGTGGCTCTTCCAACCCTGGGCATATATCAAGTTCTCTGAGTGCTCCTCTTAGGGACCATCTACCCCACCTAGGCTCACAGAATCTCAGTAGCTATCTCCACAGAACCCCTCCTCCTAATCCTTTCTTCATTTCCATGGCTAACCCATCTATACTTTCTGCATGAGCTTTAGAGTTGTCTAATTTTTGACTACACCACTTTGAAATGTTTAAGTTCTACTGGATGTTGTCCCTTAACTTATTTTAATATATAGTGTTCATCAATCATATTTTGGTGCCTCAATTAAAATTTCCTATTTTGTTCTTTGATAGAAGCAAAACTTACTTCAGTGAGGATGTTAATGATAGATTTTTAAAAAAAGCTTTTTATATAAAATTTCTGTTTCCTGGAAATTCTTTTTACAGGGTGTGCTTTTGTTCTCTGTCCTTCATCCTGGCCATTTCCTCAACAGTCTGGTGGCCCCTGTCTGCTCACATTTCAGAGTGAAATACAGGTAGTTGACAGGAAACCCTCTCTTCATGTACGTAGACTGACTGATGGATTTCTCTGTAGCGTAATCCAGCTGGGCAGTTTCACTGCAGACAAGAAAGAAATTCCCCAATCTCCTGCTTTTGAGTTATGGATTATTGAAACTGGATTGCCAGTTTCTCCAAGCAAGAAGTAGAAGGGTATTAGGGTTTCACCATTTATAATGACTAACACAATCTGTGGAATCAGCTCTACCACCTTTGTAGAAGTGACATTTAGATGAGAACCTGAAGATTAAGTTAGGTGATCCATCTAGGGAGTAGAAAAGAGACTGGTTTAGTAGTGGGTGCAACATATCTTAAATCCCTGAGCAGATGTGTTGTTTGGTAAGTTTAAAGATTTGAGGTGTTACCAAAACCCAACGGGCAAATAGAGCAGGTAAATTGGACTTTAAAAGATGGATAGGGGAGTGATTGTGTAAGGCGTTAAAGACCATATTTAGAATTCTGGATTGATTCTAGGTGTAATGAGAAACCATACAAAGATGTTAAGGAGAGTGGCATGATTAATACAGGGTTTCTAATAAAATAACGCTGGCTGCTGCAGGGAGAATATATTTTAACAGAGCAAAATTGTGAGTCAAAGAAGAGTTTAAGGCCCTTGGGAACTAGAGGCTGTTGCTGTAGTTCAGAGTGATGACTTCTAAATGAATGCCAAGGATGGAATTCTAATCCCAGTAATTGCAGAGAACTGGACTGACCCTTCCACAAAAAGCAATTATAATGCATACACATACATGCATTTGTGTATGTACAGTTTGAATGCATTGAAAAATGGCCAGAAGCAGGTAGAACTTAAAGGTTTAACTCTTAAAAGAAGGCACCCATACATACTGGGTGAAATTCACATTTGTATAATTTTTTTAACACAAGCCATGCACCATCTGCATGATATAGAATATCTACACTTAAACAGAAAGCCAGAATCCTACCAGTTTGAGAAATGAGAAGATAGAGTTCAAGGATGCCAGAGGGACTGAAAATTTAGAAGAACCTCTTGCAAAGGAGGAATTTATAGAGAAAGAGGGACTAAAAGTATGAAGATGAACTCTGAAGTCCTTGGCTGACTTCTGAACCAGCTATGCATGGGGAAGATGCCTTGAAGTCCATTAGAAAGTAAGAGCTGAAAGGATGGAAAACTGAATAGAAATTTTAGATGCTTCTCAAAGCAGAGAAGACAGAGTTGAGTTTGAGTCTCTTTAAATTAGGGAACTTGGCAAACCCCATGGATTTTCCACCCACCCACCCCCACAAAGCATAACACTAAGCCCCCACATATTCTAGGTGATTATCTAGTAATTTAACTTCCTTCCAGAACAAAAATCAACACTTTCTGAGGAATAGATTCCAGCAATTCTACAATAAAACACAGTACCTAATATATAACACAAATTTCTAGACAGGCAAAAACCCCACAAAAGAATGTGGCCCATATTCAAGACAAAAAAGCAAATGAGTCAGATGTGAAAACTAGCATACACAGACTTTAAACTTGATTTTAGAAATATGTCAAAAGACCTAAGGGGAACAATAGCTATAAAGAGTGAACAGATGAGAAATGTCAGTAATTGTTAGTTCACAACCTAGGGAGTTCCTAGGGTAAAATTCAAAACTGGCCCCCATACAAATAAGGCAAGTAGAGACCAGGTTCAGAGGCACAACACTGCAGGTTGGTAGGTGATAGTTTTAACAAGCAAAAGAACTTACATATGACTTGGTCATCTGCAAGACGAGTAGATCTCCATACCTACCCACCAGAATTTAAAGTTTATATAGAAGCCTTAATGGGGTTCAATCATACTCAGTCCAAGTAGTTTGAACAACACACTTCCCTCTCACGTCTGTGTCCTTGCAATGGGGACAGTGAGTTGAATGTATATTTCAAGGATAGGGAAGGGAATGAGGAGCCTCTGATTGCTTGGGTTCTGCTCACTAGTCAATTAGCAGTGATGTCCTTTTGATGACCTCCTGCAATAGTAAAGAATGAGAATCTTTAAAAAACTAGAAATTTTAGAATTGAAAACTTCAGTTTCTGAAATGATAAAAACTCATAGAATGGGCCTAACAGCAGATTGGACAAGGTAGAAGAGAGTCAGTAACTGGAAGACAAGCCAATAAAAATTATTCCATCTGAAGAAGAAAAGGAAAATCAAGATTGGAGAAGGAATTAGCATAGCTCCAGTGGCCTATGGGATGATATTGAGATGTAACATAAGACTAGTTTGAATTTCAGGAAAAAAAAAGGAAACATAGAATGGAGAAAAAAATGTTAAAAAAAAAAAAACAGTGGCTCAAATTAAGTGAAAAACATCATCTGACGGATCCAGGTAACTCAGCATTTTCCCAAAAGGATAAATATACAAAGAGGAACCACACCTCAGGCATATCATTATCAATATGTTGGAAAGCAAGCATGGATTTCCATCACGTTGCATACACAGGAATGGTGATATGAATGGTAGCTGCCTTCTCATTAGAAACCTGGGAAGACTGAAGACAATAGAATGGCATCTCTAAAATACAGAAGGAAAAATAAAATAGTTTTTGAGCTGGGGTTATATGTCCAATGAAAATATATTTCAAACATGAAAATAGAAATATTTTCAGATAAATGAAAGCTCAGAGAATTAATTCTCAGTAGGACTGTACTTTCAAGAAATACTAAAGGCTGGTCTTCATGCCAAAGAGAAATAACAGATGATGAAAATTGGATCTACTGGGAAGAAGAAAAGAGCAAGAAATAGCAAATATGTAGGTAAACATAAAATATTGCTTTTTTTCTATTCCTCTTTTATGTATAACTGACTGAGCTTCATGACATTTATAACACAAGTAAAATATATAAAAACAATGGCAAAGAAATAAGAGGTAGTTAAGTGGAATTTTACTTTCACCAGATTGTTAATTTTACATGAATTAAGACACCATTAAGCCTAAGTAGACTGTGGTAAATTAATCTCTAGGATATCCACCCCAAATAATACAAACAGATATAGTTAAAAAGTCAATATATGAATTAAAATGAAATACTGAAAACTATTGGGTTAACTCCTCTTACCCCCAAAGAAAGTCAGTCAAGGAG
Source organism: Vulpes vulpes (assembly GCF_048418805.1). Lineage (NCBI taxonomy): Eukaryota > Metazoa > Chordata > Mammalia > Carnivora > Canidae > Vulpes > Vulpes vulpes. The sequence continues at coordinate 183,612,128 of NC_132780.1, read as the reverse complement.
GAACTGAGAATCAAAAAGCAGGACAAATAGAAACCAAGTAGCAATATATCCACAACTGCATTAAACTTAAGTGGTCTAGCAGACAAATCCAGAGGCAGAGTTGATGACAAGAGAAATGAAATTGAAGGATGAAACAGAGAGATGGGTTGGTAGTAGATTCTGACCAATGTGGAAAGTATGTATTGTGCAAAGTATCTGATATAAACTGATACTGCTATATTTATATATTAGAACTTACACAGATTTATCAGGCCTAACTTTCCAGTCACAAACAGAGCTCACAATTGCTAATGGTTTACTTCATTCCCTGCCTCCACTGGAGACTAAAGCACCTACCCAGGTACTAAATTATCTCTTTCTTTTGTATGTTTATAGTCTGGAAGGCATTGAAGTACCTAAAGGATAATAAAACAGGAGAACTGGGGCCAATATACCCTTGGTTATTTCTTTCCAGAGTTATTACTTTCCTTTGTATCATCCAGCACAATGTAGTATGTATCTATTTTTAATGACACCCAAGGGATAAGATTCCTCTTGGCAACTTAGTGCAATGCTTAGCAGGTTTCTCTGGAAAGGAATGTTTTATATGTAGCACGAATCTCTTGTGTTGCTCTTTGAGTTTATTTGAATAAATTAAGAATTTGTTGAACACCTGCTATGTGCAGTACACCGAGGGATGACAATTAAAGGCAAAACCAATATTAAAAAATGTCTCTATCTCTTACTAAATTTAAATACCTGTGTGGAGAGAGCTATATTCAAGTAGTTAATTAAAAATATAAGAAATATGACAAATATTAATTGACTGGCATAGACAATAAATGCGATATAGGTCCCTGAGAAGTATGGACAACTGTGAGATGCTCTGGTTAGGGACAGCTTCAGACAGAACATGAGACATCAAGGGTAAGGTTCAGACTGATAGAGAAAAGTGAAGAAAACTGAGGAACAGTGCTATGTGCTAGTGGAACTACACATCGTGCTTGAAAACAAAGGGACAACTAGCCTACCTACAGAGGATTTGAGTGGCCATGCACCAGGCCCTAAGACAGGAAAGGTGAGTTAGGTAGAGCTTATGGGAGGCAGTGGATACCTGTTAGGTTATTTTTACTGTCACCAGGAAGCCATTGGCTGTGGTTGGGGAGAAATGTAATATGGTAGACATAGTAGGAAAATTAACCTAGTTATGAAGAGTTGCCCAGATCAGAGGCAAGAAGATTCCTCTTATTTTGACTTGAGTATAGTCAGAGGAAGATCTAAGTAAAGCAGAATTACATGTGAAAAAATAGTAAGTATATTAACTCTAGTCCACCTTTATAAAGCAGATAAGGAAATGCTAATATTGTTAATTGTGGAAACATTCCAATGACAATATTACACATTGTTGAGTGTCTGTGAATTTTATCTTAAGGAAATTTATGTGACGTTAGTTATGATCTTTTAGTAATCATACAGTTATGTCTTCTAATAGCCCAGAACTCAATTTAGATGAACTGCCCTGGGTCCCCAGGAGAAGGGCTCAGAATTTAAAAGTCTGTCATTGCTGTGACTTTATTATCTCTCCTTTGTTCACGGGGCATAGAAGCTTTCTATAGAAATGCAATTTTTTTATTAATAAAAATGAATTAATAATGCCTCCATAGAGGCTTTCATTCTGTATTTCATTTTGGTTTCAGGCTTATTTCAACCTTCTTTGTGATAAAGTGGAGGCACATTTTTATCTTTACTTATTTGCTGTGGAAAATTTATGTAACTCAGATACCAAAATATCTAGTGCACCTGAAGGAATATGGAAACTTCAGAGTGCTAATTGGCAATATGGTACATCACCAGATAAGCACATCAGATGGAACTCTTGAAAAGAGATATCAAAAGCCCCTTTCTTCTACTGTTCTTGATAACAGCTCTCTTTATTATGAAATACTGGGGATTGGGTCATAGGCTGAATTGGGAAGGAATTAGAGAGGATATTTTAATGTGAAAAAAACTTTAGAGAGAAATTTATTCTTTTGAGCTTTTCTTTTGATAGTGTATCATTTACACCTATGATGCTGGTAGGCATCATAGTCAGTAAAATTCCCTATGAATTATTCTGTGCCTTGCTTATGTCACCCTAGTGTATCAAGAAAGCTGTATATATCAAAGGGGGCCCTCGTAGCAATATGGAATAGGACTCTGCAATGTGCTGATGTAATGATACTACCCGTTAGATCATTTCAGGTAAAAATTTGATAATTAGGCTGGATGTGATTTATATAGTACTACCATGGATGAAAATGTTAGGAAACCATTTAATTCTGGCTTCTTTTCATTTTCGGCTTTTATATATTATTTTGAATCATATGTGTTATTAAGATTCAATGAAGGCAGAGATATTTTAATGTTATCCAGAATTCTACAAGCCTGCTGCAATTTGGGTACGTTATAGATAGTCAGAATTACTGACTTTTAGATGAGTGAATCACTGTATGTTTCAAAGTAATTTCATATGTAGAATAAAGTTTAGTAGTTTTTAAGATCTAGCTCTTAAACTGTTTTCCTGTTCTCACATAAAACCTAGCTTTAGACAAACCATTAGAAGAAATCAGGGAAAATTCTCAGAGAAAGTATCCTGCCTGTTAGAGTCTGGAAAAACCTTGGCCAGACCATTTCCATCATGGGAAAGTTCCAGGATAATTATTCTTGACGAACCTTTAAGGACCGTGGAGAGGGTAGCCATTAAGAGATGGCAAAAGGTTATTTTGTCCTCCCTCCTCTTGTTCTGAGATTTCCCATGAATACATTTTAGTTTTCATGAAATAGAAGAATCCCACATATAAATATGAAGGATGGATATGCAATTATTCACATGTTGACTTTCATCTGCATCTCACAATGGTTTAGAGATGTCTTAGTTTGGCATGGCTCTATTTCTGGCTATTTTCCCTTGCATTTGTTGAGTGTTTGTGTATGTCTGGGTTTCTAATCTCAGGCATGCTTCGCTGTGCTTCCTTATTTTTTCTCTTTTTGCAATTTCACGTGGATAATGAATCCTTTTCTCATATATTTTGTCTATTTATTTGAAGTAGAATATTAACAAAAGCCATTCAAAAGCATTGCTTATCACAGATGTTATAAAATAGCTTGAAATACTCAATTTAGTATGGAGTTGGCAGAGAAACCAGAACCTGCTTTGTATTCTCTGCAAAAGAGTGGTATAGTCCTGAGTTTGACTGTAGCAGAGCAAAATCATAAGATAGAAAAAAAGAGAGGAACTTCTTGTAACTTATACTTTTCTTGTCCTTGGTCTAACCTTCCAGAACAAATATGGTACAGTATTATTATGATACCTGTTCCTAATTGAAATCTATAATTTTATTGTGGTTGCATTTAGACACATGCAGTCAAATTCTATCCTGCAAACTGATGGTTATCAGAGGGAAGGTTGTGGAGGGGTTAGATAGATGATGAGGATTCAGGAGTGCAATTGTGATGAGCACTAGGTGATGTATGGAATTATTAAATCACTATCCTATATGCCTGAAACAAATATAATACATACACTATATATACTGAATAATACATACACTATCCGGTATGTTAGCTAACTAGTGTTAAAATAAAAACTTAAAAAAAGTCCTATCTTGTTGTGAACATGGAGACCCAAGTTTCTATGTTCTCTCTGAATGCATTTTATGCTATATGAGAATTCAGCCACTAAATTGGGGGGTTGTAGTGATCATGCTACTTCTCGAGGATAATTGGGAAATTGGATTGTCACTTGGCTCAGTGTCTAAGGAAAGGAATGCCAGCTTTGTTCATTTTAGATTTCCAAGTGTCTGTTGGACTATAGCTAGGACACTGTTTGGAAGTTAAAATTCTTTATATTTTTTCCTAAATGTGACACCTTTCCTCAAATGACCGAAAAATATCTCTGATACCACCATGACTTTGCTTCATTCCATTCTCACTCTGGTTGGTTGCAGGTGGTTGAGGAATTGATTCTACTCCCAAAGTTTGTAGATGAACGCAAAGTTGACCAGAGTATAGGGAGGGGTTAATGATGGAAACAGTAAAAAAAAAAAAAAAAAAAAAAAAAAAAAAAAAAAAAAAAAGAAAGAAAAGAAAAGAAAAGAAAAGAAAAGAAAAGAAAAGAAATATGCCTAACAAGAATCAAAGGCAGTTGCAGTTTATGAAAGTGTCATGACAGCAAGAGAGATTTGAAGGCTGGAAAGGAGGCATTGGTCATGTATTAATGGAAAATGTGGAAAACTTCAATATATTTATGGTTGGACAACCCTTGTGCATAATGAGTGATATTCTTTCAAAACATTCTTTCTTGTGGAATGGAAATACTTTTCTTCTGATCCTCATGAAATTTCTAATTATAACCAAAAAACTTAACTAGCTGCTATGTCCTGTACTCTATAGTATAATTTAAATCCCTGAACACTGAAAATGGTTTTACACAAAGGTGTGTGCACGCAGAGACTTGTAGAGAGATAGAATGCCTGTAGATGAGGCTTTAGGAGAAGCCCAAGGCATATACCATCTGGTCTCTGTTCTCCTGAAGTGTGTGGTTTATCAGAGCACAGCAGGTGGGGCTTAGACACCCACGCATGGGTGGTAGGCCAGAAGGCAAGAGGTTTTAACTCCTAGATATTCCCATTCTGTTCTAAACGATTATTCCAGTCATAAAACAAAAGTACTGCATTGCTGTGAAAGTAACTGGTTTAAAAATATTATAGAGGATGCTATTTATTTCTACTTTGAATTACTTTCCTCTTTTTCTTAACCCTACTTATTTTATATAAATAGGTAAGTAACCAATTTACATTATTATTATTATTATTATTATTATTATTATTATTATTATTATTTTAAATGGCATTTTGAATGCATGGCCAAGTTCTATTCTAGTGGCCTTTCAATATCAGGGCCTTGTATCTTTATGAAATAACTGTCTCTAGGTGGCAGCATTTCAAGCCTTTGTAGTAACGTATTTTAAAATGTACAAAACGAGGTGGCTGGTAATGATTTGGAAGAGCTGCCTTGTTTGCGGAGAAAAATCCAAGGACTTTTTCAAATTTTAGGACATATTTGACATTAGTTGAAACCAAACTGGCAGGAAAATAACTGCCCATGAAATAAAATAAGACTGTGTTTTTGTTCACAGCTGGGCTTTCTAAAGATTATCGGGGGTGATTCTCCGTCCACCTTAACCTCTAGAGCTTTGATGGAAGGAGACCCTGTCCTTCCATCCTTCTCAGAGGGTGTGAGTGCAAAGAGCAATCTCTGCTGCAGCGTCTGTGTGGCTCCCTCACCAGTGTAGCAAAGGGGAGGAATTAGGACCCGGCCCTTAGTTGCAGGCCCCAGACAGGTACTAGGTTGGATGTCTGTCATTACAACTAGCATTTATTGCCTGCTTACTGTGTGGCAGCTTCAGTCTATTTACTTTACATATGTTTGCAGATTTCTTCCTCACAATAATCCTGACAGATAGGCACTGCTACACTCCACTTTGCAAATGAAGTGCGAAGGCACAGAGAGGCTCAGTGATCTTGTCCCAGGTAACACAGCTAGAAAAGCAGCAGAACTGAAGTTTGAAGTCAGCCTTTAGGCTCCAGAGATTTTTGCAATGATCTAGCATATTCTACTGTATAGTCCTAGCCAGGGAGAAGGCCTGGAAAGAGTGAGAAAAGTAGAGCCACAAGTAGAGCACAGCTTTCATTGGGCTTAAGGGAGAAACACCACTTCTTTATGCTCAAGGCTCTGGAGGGGATTCTTCTGAAGGTTTGGCATCTATTTTCTGACCTGGTAGTTCAATTCAACATACGTTTATCGAGTGCCTCTTATGATCTAGGAATCATGTAAAGTGCTGGGGACAGAAAGGCAGATAAGATACAGATAAAACTACACACTGAATCTTAGAAAGGTGTTCTTTATTTTATAAGTGTCCTCTGATGGCAGTTCTTTGCTGATGTCCTTGAAGTAGCATGATGACACAGTGAGAATGCAAAGCTCCAAATGCATGCTTGTTTCTTTGCAGAGGTCAGCCTCCATTTTGTGCATATCTCAAGTCATTCAGTGAAGTACAACTGAAGATGTACATATCATCATTTTTGTTTTGAACTCTGACTTCACTTGTCCTTTAAAATAGCAAATAGCACGTAGAAAAATCTATCCTCTGTTAAATAGTCATGCAAAGAATGACATGACAATACTGCCTCTCTAGCAATGAAGAGATTTTCTGAACTACTACCAGCAAATTCCATGAATTACTTAAAATAAATAAATGGAAATCCCATCCTTTAGCTGTTTAGCAGCAACTGAAATTCTTGATCCTATGATTACTTTCTACAAGTGATGTTGAAAATTAATTGGGAATTGGAAATATGAAAAGAAGTTGCTGGAACCTCACAAAGATGTTCACAAGAAGGACTTCAAAAGACTTATTATCTTCATCTCTAATATCTAAGGGTTAAGTGGCACATTTAGAGGTAGAGATAATTTGGGGCCACATTATTGGTATCACCTCAAGTATTTCATGATAGTAAAAACTATAACCAATAGTTACTGAACCAGGCCCAATGCTAAGTATTTAACGTGTGTCATCTCATTTAATCCTCTCAAACATCCATTTTTCATATAAGAAAAGAGGTTCAGAGAGGTTACGTTTCCAAGGTCGCATAGCTAATATGGAAGAATGGGGTTACCAACCTGCGAGCTTTGTCAAAGTCCACACTCATAGCTACCTTTCCATGATCTCTAACAAAGTCATCTTATTTATTAACTCTAGTTAGTGCCCACTCATTCAGTGTATCACAGCCATAAGTCACTCCCAAATCCTTGAATTTTTGTGGATTTATTGTGATAAATAAATTCATCGCCTAATTAGATACTGTTACTGCTCCAGATACCTTCATTTTACAATTTGTCATAGTCATTATTTTACCTTCATTTGTGTTGTAGATTTCATTAGTGTCAGGATTAGTTATCTATTGATGATACAAATTACTTCAAAACTTTGTGGCTCAATGCAACAATCATCACTTATTATCTCTCCTGGTTTCTGAGGGTCAGGAATTCAGATAGAGTACAACAGGGATGGATTATTTCGCTCCATAATGTCTGAAGCCTAAGCTGGGGCTAGAATCATCTGAAGGCTTGCTCACTCTAGTGTCTGGCAGTTGATGCTGGCTGTCAGCCAAGGGCCTAGCTGAGGCTTTTGTTGGAATATCTATACATAGCCTTTCCATCAGTCCTGGGCTTTCTCACAACATGATGACTGGCTTCAAAAGAAATTATCTCATGACAGAGAGCACCAATGCGAAAGCCAAATTACCTTTTTTTTTTTTCTTTAAACTGTGTGTGTGTGTGTGTGTGTGTGTGTGTGTCTGTATGCAACTTTATTAAGGTATGATTCACATATTATTGTTTACCCATTGCAAGTGTATTGAATATCTTTCAGAGTGTATACCATTGGCATTTATATAAATGGATGCATAGTTAAATAAAATATATGCTTGTGCTGGGATTATTGATAAAATGAAGATAATTAGGTGTTCTGATAGCATCCCATAAGTCATTTCAGCATCTTGGACTATAGGTGCTTTATTTAAAAATATGGTCCTTGATTGGAGAAAAAGCATGTTGAATGCCTGTGCATTATAAATACATACTCTATATATTTGTCAGGAGCTTTCTGTACCTGTGTGACTACCACTATTATGTGAATAGTTACACAAAATAACTGATATTGTGACTTCTTTTGTGACAGAGTAAGGAATTCCAGCTGTAGATACTACTGACTAGATGTCTTCTGTTTGCTCTTCTCACTTCATTGCAAACAAATCTCTGATGTTGTTCAGGTATATGACTAACATGTGAGCAGGGAAGGTGGAATTCCTAGCTCCAGGGAATCAGCAGTGTAGTGAAGCCCACATTCTTCTTTCATGCCTTTGGAGATGTGGTATGGGGGAAAGACACTTGGCAGTGTGACAGCCATGTTGCGGCCATAAGGGGAGAGCCAATAAAGTAGCAGAGAAGACAACTCAGAGCCCTGACAGTTTTGAGCAGCTATAGTAGCCAACTGAAACCTCTACTTCAAAGAGTCTTGATAAGACACTAAAACATCCTTGATGTTCAAGACATTTTAAAATGATTTTTTAAGATGTATTTATTTATTTGAGAGAGACAGACAGACAGACAGAGAGGAAAGGGACAGAGGGAGAGGCAGAGACAGAGAGAAACCCAAGCAGACTCCACTGCTCAGCACAGAGTCTGAGGTGAGGCTCAATCCCATTACCCTGAGATTATGACCTGAGCTAAAACCAAGAGTGAGACTTAACTGCCTGCAGCACCCAGGTGCCCCTGTTCAAGCCATTTTAAGTCACATGTTTTGTTACTTGAAGTGAAACTCCTCATAAGTGACAAAGTCCTGTGAAAAAAGACAAGTCATGCTTATTGGAAACAGAACAAAAGTATAGGACTACTTGCTTTTCATTAACAGCATTGCTATAAACTGTGAATAAATCTTAAGATTATTATAATTTATAATTTTTCTTTTGGAAAGTCAGTGTCAGTAAAAGTGTTTATATCTCCTGGGCACCTGAGGCCATAATGACGGTGTGTTAAAGAAATATTAAATTAAGATTAAACTAAAAAAAATAGTTTACCAAGTTTTGAACTTTATGCTTTAAAATATTACAGGAGAGGGACGCCTGGGTGGCTCAATGGTTGAGCATCTGCCTTTGGCTCAGAGCATGATCCTAGAGTTCTGGGATCGAGTCCCACTTCGGGCTCCCTGCATGGAGCCTGCTTCTCCCTCTGTTTTTGTCTCTGCCTCTCTCTTTCTCTGTGTCTCTCATGAATAAAAATACAAATCTTAAAATAAATAAAAAATTATAATAATATTATAGGAGATGGGAGCCCTGGGTGGCTCAGTGGTTAAGCATCTGCCTTTGGCTTGGGTTGTGATCCTGGAATCTCAGGAACAAGTCCCGCATGGGGCTCCCCACAAGGAGCCTGCTTCTCCCTCTGCCTATGTCTCTGCCTCTCTCTGTGTGTCTCTCATGAATAAATAAATGAAATATTTTTAAAAATTTAAAAAATAAAAAAAATATTATAGGAGATAAAGAGAAAGTTCTAAAGATCTGAGCAAATGATTTCGAAAATAAAAGGCTGGGGATTGGAAACCATAAAATATCTTTATGGAAGGGGCATAGACTACTAGGCTAGAGATCATTTTGTACTACCAAATTGTGTGCAGGACTCCCACTGAAGTCAATCAGAGTCATATGCAAAAATCAATGTCAGGTTCTTTCTCTGAAACCATAAATGAGAATAGCTGAAAAATCTGGGTTATTTCTTGATATTTGTCTAGGAGAGCACCAAATGTCAGGGAGGCCAGGTGTTTGATGGAAATGAATGTGCTTGATACTCCAATATTGCTGGACAAATTAACAAGAAAAAGAGAATTCCATTCACTGTCTTTTCTTAAACTTGAAATGATTTTTTTAAAGCCCTCAGTACTTCTTCGATAATTATTTTTTCCAGATGGTTGAGAATTTTAATGAATAATATTCACTCTTTGTAGAATGATATGAATAGCCTTTTTCTTTCCAATAATCTTAGAAAAATTCCTTTCCTTTTAGACCTAAACTTAACCTGTGGGTCAGAGGTTAACTTCTGTGCACTCTTGTTTCTGGAGTAGAAGGTATTAGCTTACTATGCAGTGCACCAACCACTTTATTATAAGTCTCTTTAACTGTTAGAAAGCAGGTGAGGAAGGGAGGGTGTCGCATTTGGCAATGTCGAGCCTCTGAAAATCAACCTTCAGAAAAATTTTGTCATGGAGTTTCCAGGGAATAATCAAAAATCATCTTCTAATGATTAAAAATCATCCAGATATGGTTATGTAATGTAAGCAGAAGTTGTGATTTGTGGGAAAAAATAATGCTTTAATTGAGGAGGTATTTGAAGAGCCAGTACATAGAATTTTTCTTGAAGTCAGTGTCATTTAGAACTCTTTCATATCAGTTGTGATAACAGAAGGAATTTTTTTTAAAATCTTGATTTTAATCTGTAGTTATGAAAATTTTCAGTCTTTACCAGGCCAATTCTGTAATTTATAAGCTCATCATTCATGGGGATAAGTGGTTATTGTATTTTGGTTGCTGTCTCCTTGTGGGACACACTTCATCATTTTTATTAGAATGTTATCACTCTATAGTATTTATTAAGTTGGTAACAGAGATTTATACTATGCATCATTTTAGGGTTTGCTGTGTAAGCTCTAAGGCAATTTTGATAGAAAGTAATAGTATTGATATACTGATGGAGCAATCTAAGTTTTTTTTTTGTTTATGTGAGAATCTTAAGAGGTTCTTAGTGGATAAGAACAAAGGTATAGACAGTCTAGGATTTGTAGACAGAGCCCTCAAGAAATCTGCAATTTGCAGGAAATGTGATTTTCATGGTATTATGTAGATTTTAGGCTTTACAGATCCTGTATTCAGCTCTCTTTTACATTCAAAGGACTGGAGGAGCACCTAAGAGGTCCTTTATCTTGTCTAGGACCATACAGTGGGTTAGCAGAATAGGAAGTGAGGCCACATCCTCTGACCTTTGTCCAGAGGTCCATAGACTTTGTCATAATATCAATCTCAAAATTCTTTAGTAGTCTACTGGGGTCTATCATTTTATAGTTATATAAACCCTTGTTTTTCAATGACATTGCAGAGTTACAGGTTCAATTAAAGTATCAGCACACAAAAATTCCATTTATTATTTTTGTCTTAGAACAATCTTTAGGGGTGCCTTCATGGCTCAATTAGTTAAGCATCTGCCTTTGGCTCAGGTTGTGAACCCGGGGTCCTGGGATTGAGCCCCATACTGGGGTCCCTGCTTGGCTGGGAGTCTGTTTCTCCTTCTCCCTCTGCGCCTACCCCCACTCATGTGCACGCCCAACACGTGCACATGCGCTCTCTCTCTCTCTCTAAAATAAATAAATTAAAAATTTATATATCTTTAAAAAGAACAATCTTTAAAATTTCAATGCTACTTCTGGCTCCAGTGTTTTGGGATTAAATAAACAATTGCACAGTCTACTTCTACTCTTCATAATATAGCTCCTCTGGATTGCAGTGGGCTCATCATAAAATGAGGATGTTGCTATAATTGATCTCGAAGGTCCAGCCCTAGCATTTTATTAATCTATATACAAATTCTACTTATTCTTTGGATGAACTCTTCCTGGTATTAGTATTTTATTGTGTTTTTCTCATTGGGTAATAAAGGCTTTCTTTGTGTATGTAAAATGATTTTAGGCATGAATGGTTAGAAACGTCTTTTTTTGGCAAGTAGTCTCTTTATTCCTGAATTAAATTGAGTTTAAGACTGACCCTGAAGGAAAAACCACTGTAGTCTTTTAGAATATCCTAGAGTCTGGATTACAAGTCAAGGCCCTGGGCTAGCTTCTGTCTTCCATGTTCTTCAATACAAGTCTCTCTTTTCTGATCTCTCAGTCCTTAAATTCTGAAGTGTCAGAAATGCAGAGGAATTACTCATTATCCCTTCTCCTACCACCTGCAACTGTCTGCACTTACTGAACTGACATTTTGGATAAGCTATGGCCTTGTTCTCTAAAATTCCAAAGACTTTAAAGCCTTCTGTTGCCCAGTGCTCCTGGGCATGTCAGAGGTGGTCTGGTTACTAGGTGCTCAAAGACTTATCAGATTGTGGTCATGGGCCTGGAAGAACACTGATGGGTATGAACATGCTCAATATCAATACTAGGGTATGAGGTAGGAGTCAATGGTGTTTGAAGTCCAGGTCCTGGTTTTTCTGTGTCAGCACAGTGTCATTGTGAGGGTGATTATACTGATGAGGATGGGGAAGAGAACTGAATAGTAATAGTTTACTCCAGTGGGGCAAATCTATGCTCATAACAGATACAATATAAGGAGGGAAAATTCAAAATTTACACTGGTTATGAAAAAAATATTAATTATAGTACTTCTGTGATCTGACTTTAATTTTATTTTTTGAGCAGCAAAAAATATTTATATATGTACATATATGTGTATATATATGTACATATTATATATAATATGTATAATCATATATATGATTATATATGTAGCTAAATATGTTACATGGATTTTATTGATTCATTTTCAATTTTATTCATGTACTTTTGGTGTTCATATAATCTAGTCCTCCTCTCATGCAATGGGGTAATTGTTTTATATCTTAAAGGAAAATTAGATTTGCATCCTGACCAAGGTAATTCTGAGCTTAAAGGATATGTGTGAATGCTAATGAATGCCCATCTGAGAACTTTCAGGTACATATAGGCAGATTTTTGAGAAGCATTTTGAGACAGAGAGCTTTTCTTTATTTTTTTTTATTTTTTAAATATTTATTTATTTATTTATTTATTTATTTATTTATTTATTTATTTATTTATGACAGACACAGAGGGAGAGAAAGAGAGGCAAACACAGGAGGAGGGAGAAGCAGGCTCCAAGCCGGGAGCCTGATGTGGGACTCGATCCCAGGACTCCAGGATTGCCCCTGGGCCAAAGGCAGGCACCAAACCACTGAGCCACCCAGGGATCCCTGAGACAGAGAGCTTTTAATCACATATTAATTCTCTGAACAAATATTTTAAAATATTATCTTTTGTTTGTTTCTACATATTCATTGCAAAAGTAATGGAAATAGAGAAAAACTAAGTACATGAAAGAATTATTTACTCACATACTCCAGATAAATGAATGCTAGTAACATTTTGGTGTAAACTTTTATAATTTTTTTTATACACGCACATACTTTTTTTGGATGACAAATTGCTCCCAATCTATTTCTTTTGTTTCTACTTTAAAATATTAACTCTTCTAGGTCCTAGTAGATTTACCAAAAAATGAGAGTGTTGCTGTAATTGATCTCTGAGGTCTAGCCCCACCAATTCGATGGACTTTTAAAATTTTCACATGTTCTTTGGGTAAAATCTCTTGCACACCAACATAAAAATTCTTTGAATCTACCATTTCATGCCTAAACAATGCTTTGTGAATATTTCTATGTCATTGAGTATTATTCAATAATATAATTTTAATGGCTTTATATTATTCTGATTATATCATAGTGTTTTAAACATTAAGGATATTTTTTCTAATTTTCCAGTTGTATTTTATGCTCAATTATTGTCTTTATAAATAAACTCTTATGCACATGTCTGATGATTTGTGTAAAATAAATTCTTAAGTGTATAATTTATAGAAATCAAAAGATTCCCAAAGTTCAAGTATTTTATAAGTGTAGCAAAAATTACCTCCAGAAATGATGCTCTAGTTTTTATACTCCTGAATTTTAGCTCAGTATATTGTTATTTAAAAATATTTAATGATCAAGTTTAATGTGATGACAAACTATTTTATGCTCCTTTGTTTATTAAATTTTTCATATATTTATTAATCACTTATTAATTTCTTTGCACACTTTTGTACTTATCTACTCGATTGATTTCCTTCGCATATTAACACCTTGTCGTAAATAGTGCAAATATATTTTCCTGAGTTTAGTCTCTGGCACACTAGCTGTGTGATCTTGGGAATGATGTTTATTTTGCCTGTGGCTCAATTTCTTTAATATTACACTGATCTAATCCATCTCTTCAGTTAATGTGCTCTGCATCTGGGATGTCTAGGTAGGATTGTGACTTTTTACAAAAAGTTTTATTTATTTATTTATTTGAGAGGGAGAGCATGAGCTGGGGTGTGATACAGAGGAAGGGGAAGAGAGAGAAGCAGGCTCCCCCCTGAGCAGGGAGCCTGACATGGGGCTGGATCCCAGGACCCCAGGACCATGACCTGAGCCAAAGGCAGATGCTTTATTGACTAAACCACCCAGGCACCCTGGATTGTGACTTTTTATTGGAGTGAGCACCCTTACTTTCCTACTTTTCTGTTCTTACCTTTGTACCTGGCTATAGAAGTGAAGTGAAATAACACTACTGTTGGCTGCAGGACTATTCTGCTCCTGAGTGTCAAGTTCTTTCAACAGCTCCCTGTAGAGGTCAAAGCCCCAGGTTGTCCCTCTGACTCTGCCAGTTGTTCAGGTAATCATGGCCTCCTGGCTTCTGGTACTGAGCACCACTATGTAGACTCTCATTGCCATGGGTATTAACAAAGCCAGCTCTGGGTCTGCCTCTCCCACAGTCAGCCCTGGTCTTCAGCGGTCACCTACCAAACAATTTTTAGTGATGTTGGCCTCCTCTCACCAGTGCTTTCCTCACAGCCTTACTGAATGGTACATTGGTGTCCTGTTCTTCCAGTGGAACATAATCCTCTGATGAGTATTCCAGCCTCAACTAATACATTTATTCCAGCTCACCCACCTCCCTGAGCCGCTTAATTCTTTACTACCTGTCAGGCAAGTCAGACATTACCACCTCATTCAATGGGGGCCATCACTTTCCTTAGACTTCCAGGAGCCATTCTGGCAACAAATGTAGTCACTCCCTCAGGTTCCTGCCAAATTATTAGCTCTCATGCTCTGAAAAAAAATGCCCCAAATAGATAAATCCTGTTTTATCCAGTCCGATTATGGCAGCCCCACTTAGTAAGCTCCTTCTAAATCTGATACCAGATTCATTCTCCTGGCTCCCGCTGGTGTAGAAGTAGCTAATTCTTGCAGACCCTTGGGTGTATAATCCCTTTCCTTTGTCAGACCCAGCGTGGCCCCACGCAGGTTATGCTGGGATGCAGTCCTAGCCCACAGACTGGCAACCAGGAGAGGAAATACAGGCAGTTTCTGAGAGGTGTACTTTTTGCTTTGCATGGGAGGGGCCTCTGCAGCATCTTCCAGCACAGGGACCTAGGGATCAAGGTCTCAGGTTTTTCCACCCAGGGCTCTGACCTTAAGACTACAGAGCCTCCTTGCCTGAGTATTTAATCATCTGTGGAGTTCTGAGACCTTAACTTTCAAAGCTTCGATTTCCTGCTTGACTGTGTCTTCTCTTCCACTCCGTAAGCTATTAAACAGACCACTGGCTCTCACACTTAGCCTTTAACTGCTCGTTCAAAGTGCTCAGTTTCCTGTTATTCCTCTGTAGTGAGCAAAACGATTTACCTGTAATCAACCAACTCTTCTGTCTTTATAAGTATGGTTCCTCCTTATCATCCAAATGCCTTTCAGGTCATTGTTGATGATTGTTAGTATTGGGCTGCCTTGTGCCAGGGACTATCCGTGTCCCATATACCACTCAGGATGGCATCATCTTTGCCTGCTGAGCAGGGAGAGACCTCATCCCCAAAACCCATCTTATTGCCTCTTTTCTTGGATTACAAGTGGCACCAACTGTGTTTGTTCAGGTCCTCAGGAAGCAGGTGCCAGGACAGAATTAGACACGTGTATTGGTCTCCTATGGCTGCTTTAACAAATTGCCATAAATCTAGTAGTTTCCAAAAACACACACTTATTCTCTCACAGCTCTGGAGGCCAGAAGTTCTGAGATCAGTTTCACTGGGCTGAAATTGAGCTGTCAGCAGAACCACACTGCCCCTGGAGACTCTAGGGGAGGATCTGTTCTTTGCCTCTTCCAGCTTCTGGTGGCTTCTGCTATACTTTGCATTACCAGCATCTTCGGATCTCTCTAACTGCTAATGTTCATGTTGCCTTCTCCTCTGCTTGTGTTTGTGTCAAATCTTGCTCATCCTTTCTCTTTTGAGGGCATCTGTAATAGCATTGGGGTCCAACAAGGTAATCAATCCATCATCTCCAAATCCTTAATCAATCACAGTTGCAAAGACACTTTTTTTCAAATTAGGTACATTTACAGATTTCAGGGATTATGAACTGGTATCTTTGAATATCAAGAATATTAAACTATAGCCTTCTACAACATGCAAGACATTTATTGGGGAAGTAGATCAGTGAGGAAACAAAGGGAAGAGACTAGAGGCAGTGGAGAAAAGCCTTCACTGAAGGCCTGATGTCTCTGAAAGAGAGTGAGAAGGACGGGGCAATGTGTATAAAGTGTTTCAGACTGCAATGTAATTCCAGAAACTTTGTGCAGGCTGGTAAAGAGTCCTTGAGTCCAAGTATTCCACTGAAAAGGTCCTGTGTCTACAGGGAGGGGTGTGTATCCATAAGCCCACTTGCAAAGTCAGTGGCTCAGTGCAGCCCATGGGAATTGTGGCCTGGACAGGAATGTGGTGGTAGGGGACACCTGGGTGGCTCAGCAGTTGGGCACCTGCCTTTCAGGTCATGATC
The DNA here is from genome assembly GCF_048418805.1 of Vulpes vulpes. Classification (NCBI taxonomy): domain Eukaryota; kingdom Metazoa; phylum Chordata; class Mammalia; order Carnivora; family Canidae; genus Vulpes; species Vulpes vulpes. The sequence continues at coordinate 183,595,868 of NC_132780.1, read as the reverse complement.
CTGGGATCCAGGATCGAGTACCGCATCAGGATCCCTGCAAGGAGCTTGCTTCTCCCTCTGCCTATGTCTCTGCCTCTCTCTCTCAGTCTGTGTCTCTCATGAATAAATAAATAAGTCTTAAAAAAAGAAAAAAAGGTGGGTATCCCTGGGTGGCTCAGCGGTTTGGTGCTTGCCTTTGGCCCAGGGCGCAATCCTGGAGTCCTGGGATCCAGGCCCACGTCGGGCTCCCGGCATGGAGCCTGCTTCTCACTCCTTCTGTGTCTCTGCCTCTCTCTCTCTCTCATAAATAAATGGGTAAATAAAACTTTAAAAAAAAAAAAAAGAAGAAAGAAAAAAAGGAATGTGGTGGTAGATCCAGAAAAGCAACAGTTTGAGCCACAAGACAATTATGCTCCCTAAAGCAGGAGAGCTAAGCATGCATTTTCATGGCCACCACATTCATCTATGTTCCTTTTCCTCAGATCTTGTCAACAATCTTCAACTTTCTAAAGGTCCCTGACTAGTTAGGCAACCCATAGCCATTAACCCATAATCATTAGCGATTCACTGACTCCTACAATTTACTTATCCTGTGTAGACCATCTTGAGCTTGATTTTGAGTGGACCTGCCACATCAAATAAGGCCTAGTTCATGATGGGCAGCCACGGTCACATAGTCACCTGGTATCTTGTATCTCTGCCAGACTCAGTTCCAAGCTAACACCTGCTTTTCAGATAAGGGCTGGTGTCGGAAAGAGATAGCATATCCTTACTCCCAGATTCAAGATCTGTGTTGTGGTTCTTCTATTTAGCTATCTGTGTGCCAAAGTCACTTCAAATATCACTGAATCTGTTTGGTTGTAAAGCTTAAATAGCAGTGCCACTCACACCACAGCTTGTGCCCAGTGTTGAGGCCTGTCTTACTCTGGAACCCACTTGAAACTGGCAGCTTTATATATTGCCTTGTGAATGGGTTAGGACAGCACATTCAAATATGGAATATATTCTCTCCAAAATCTGAAAAAAATCTACCATGCTCTGTGTATCTTTTTTCATGGTAGGAGTACCAACTGCAGACCTGCCACAGACCACTGCTCCTCTAGGTACTTCATCTAGGTGGTAGGTCTCTGAACTTTCAGGGGGTTAAGCTCACCTCACTGGGTATGCTTGTGTATTTCAAAAGCATCTTCTTTTACTACTTCCTGATCACCAGGTCTAATTAGTATATTGCCATCAGTGTAATGAACCAGCAAGATATTCTGTGGAATATCAAGGCAATCAAGGTTTCTCTAGGATGTAAGACTGATGGCCAAGGGCTCATATAGCCTTGGGGTAAAAGACTGAAGGTGAATCACTTCTCATTTTCTCTATTACTTGGTGCAGAAAAGAAAATGTTTCCTGGGTCAATGACTGCATAAAAGGTGCTAAGGGCTGTTATGATTCGCCCCAATGGTGTTACCACATTGGCAACAACAGCTGCAATTGGTGTCACAACCTGATTAATTTTATGATAATACATAGGTATCCCTGAACATACATCTGGCTTGTGTAGTAGCTAAATAGGGGAGTAAAAAGAGGATATGAGAGGAATCATTACCTCTGCATCTTTCATGTCTCTGATGGTGGGAGTGCCAAGTGCAGACCTACCACAGACCACTGCTCCTCTAGAAACTTCGTCTGTGTGGTAGGTCTCTGAATTTTCAAGGAGTTTAGCTCACCTCCTTTTGGCATGCATGTGCCTTTCAAAAATATCTTCTTGTACTACTTCTTGATCACTAGGCGTCTGTACCATTCAGGGAAACAGTACTACTTTCAGTAGTGGAGGGAATGTAAAAGGACTTTTACCATAATGGCCCTTAAACTCTGGGTTACAGAACCGATGTGTGGACACTCCATTTTGGAGAAAAATAATAACAAAATGGGTCTGCAGTTCCAGTGGATCAACTCTGAGATGGACTCGGGCCAAACCTCCACCTTACCGACAAAAGCTTTCTGACTGTCCAACCATGGTGGCATTCTAGGCTTTGGGGGTGAACATGAGTTCAGAGTAGTATCTGTTAACCCATGAATATCTTAGTATATCCCTTTCTCTAGTGTATAGTCAGTCACCCTGGTGCATGGCCATATGTCCCTCTGGAGAAGGCCTGGAAGAAGAGTTTGGTAAGTATGTGTGGCCACATGTGGGGTCTACCTCAAGCCCGCAATCAGGGGACTTTGGGTCTGAGAACTGGCTTAATTTAGGAACCACTTAAGTGGTCTTTTATCCCTACAATAATGACTCACATCAAGTTTCTGCCACTAGACCTAGAATTTTTTTCACTTTTGTGTGTCAAGCAGTATTTTAATGTCCGCCCATTTTTTATCCTTCAGAATTTTCATACTCAATTAGCCACCACCAGAGATCATTTTAGGTTAAAAGACTTTGATTACTGCTCCACCCCATTGGCTTATTATAGTAATTGCACACAGCAAGTCTCTAGTGATTAAACAGTGCCACCTGGTCTCTATCCATCTGGAAATGAAACGAGGGAACCCAATTTTATGATGGCATTTGCAGCCATCATCTCTGTCCTACAGAGAACAACCACCATAAAGCTTTTCGGGGATCCTGGTCTTCCCCACATCAATGCAATTATTAATACCTTGGTAAAGGGAATGTCCTCTGGCCCCAGCAAGTGGAATGGCTAGAGATGGCTACACAGCTTGCATATAGTAGTTTTATTTGAACATTATCTCAAGTCTTAATAATCTGTTTTATTCTATGCCAGGGTCAGGCATCTTAGCCTCACTAGCTCTAAGCCACTAATGAGCTCATGCTTTAAATTTTATCCCTCATTTCTAGGTGCTTTGTATTTGGAATTTTTTTGCTGCTTATACAGTCTGTCATATTGCAAGAACTGTGTTATTCTATGGTCTAAGATTAATGTTTATATTAGTTGGAATGCCATCTACATTTATTCATTATTTCATATTTCTCTTGACTACAGGGACCTTGTTATGCTTTAATTATCTGTTAAAAACTCCTTACCATATTATTAAGATTGTTTAAAGTATTTGAGCATAACCATCTATTATCAACTCACAAATAAGTTTTAATCTTAGTCTTTTGTGTTTTTATAAATCTCTATGATTATGCTCTGCATTCTAGTGAGTTTCTTGGTATTATCTTCCTGCTTGTTAATTCTCAGTTTATATACACTCTAAAGTTTATCTCCTCCATTGCATTTCTCAGTCCAATTGCTACATTTTCTATTTCCAACATCTTAATTTAAAAAATTCACATGCAGGGCACCTGGGTGGCTCAGTTGGTTACGTGTCTGCCTTCAGCTCAGGTCGTGATCCCGGGGTTCCGGGATCAAGCCCTTCATTGGGCTCCCTGCTCAGCAAGAAGCCTGCTTATCTCTCTTCCTCTGCTTGTCCCCATAGCTTGTGCTCACCCTCTCTCTCAAACGAATAAATAAAACCTTTCTTAAAATTTATATGAACCTCCTTCCCAAAATAATCTATAATACATGTGTGATGGACCGAATTCTAAGATGACCCTCAAGGTTTTTGTCCCTTGGTGAACATGCCCTGTATAATCCTCTCCCTTGTATGTAAGCATGTTTTTCTTACTTGTTTTTGTTACCCATCTCTGAGGAGTGGTTTTACTGTTGCCTCCACTCAGCCCTTTTGTTCCAATCTAGAACCAGGTCATATAATTTATTTAATGCCAATTTCCTGTGATGATGTTGGGGATGGTGAATACAGAGGTAAAGTGGTGAGGGAGAGAAAGTTGCCTGGTTTTAGGTCCTGGTTTAGAGGTTGTTCTAAATCCTCTGCCTCCCTAATTTGGACTATAATTCCAGGCAGTATTCTACAAGAATATATATTTTTTATTACTTATTATTTTTAAAGGTTTTTTTTCAGGACTTGTCATAGCCAAAATATAGACCCTGACTTCAAAAAATGAGCTTGGCATTAGTTTTATGTGGAACTTTTGGACTTCCTTTGTCCCCAATATCAAGTCCAGCCATTCTATGGATTCAGTCCCCAGACACTATTTTGCTTTTCTGTCCATTACTAGTCCAAATAATGTTAAATTGTTATTTAGTTTTCTCTTTTTATATTAATTTTCTGTCATTTGTATATCTCTGAAACAGAAACAGTTTTAACTATTTGAACTTATTTTGCCATTTTCATACAGTAGTCCTTCAGTATGGTTATTTTCCTTATAAAATGTATTTTGTTTGTTATTTCAAGTCCCAAATTAAACATTTTGTAATTGAAAGAGGGAATTTAATCCATTTATATTTATTGCCTTATAGGCAAATTTGAGCTTTCATTTATTTTGGCAGTGCCTACGAATCCTATTAGTGGACATGAGATGACTGCAAGAGATCTCATTCATGAATAGATCCTGGTGAATAAGTCCTATTCTTCTGGATTATTGTGTTGATTTTGTCCCTTGAGGATATTTGTAGATTTTTTAAAAAGTTACCATTGTCTTCATTACTAGAAGAAAATGGATTAATAAAACAGAGAATATAATAAGATTTCAACATGAAATTTAAGATAAGCAGACTAAACCTAGGTCTTTCTCAGAAGATCTTGACTGAAGAGTTGCTACTGATGCTGGCTGCTATCTTTACTTCAAAGACTTTTGGTGTATATAAGGCAGTGGCTTATTTTAACTGTTTTCTCCAATTACTATCCAGGGCTCCAGCTCCCTACCTCTTGGATCTGATGAATAAATAAATTTTTTAAAAATAAAATTTTAATTTGGAGTCATTTTAGATTTATTTACCAAAAAATGAAAGACAAAGATAATACATAGAACTTCCATGTGCCCCTTAACTAATTTTCCCTTAAGTTAACACTGATCGTTCATGGTACATTTACTTTAGCTGAATTCTAGACTTCATTCAGATTTCATCAGCTTTTTCACTGATCTTCCCTAATTCAGGATCCCCTCCAAAATACTAAATTGCATTTAGTCATGATGTATAGATTTTAAAAACTAAATAACATAGATTCAAAACATTGGATTTTTTAAAAAAGATTTTATTTATTTATTCATGAGACAGAGAGAGAGGAGAAGCAGGCTCCATAGAGGAGCCTGATGTGGGACTCGATCCTGGGACTCCAGGACCATGCCCCAGGCTGAAGGCAGGCACTAAACCACTGAGCTACCCAGGGATCCCCAAAACATTGGATTTTTGACACTCTAGAGCAAATTGTAGCTGTATCTAGGATATTTGAATTTGAAACTATGATGCATAGGGACCACTGATGTTGCCTTCTGTGTAAAGCCTTACTATTTGGGCCATAGCATCATATGTAAGAAAGAATTTTCTTTTCATTTTTAAATATTTAATTATTTATTTTAGAGAGAGAGTATGAGCATGTTGGGGGGGAGAGTGAAAGAGTCTTAAACAGACTCTTTTGCTGAGCACGGAAATTGATGTGGGGATTGATCTCATGACCTTGAGATCGTGACCCTAGGACAAAACCAAGAGTTGGGTGCTCAACCAACTGCACCACCCAGGCACCCCAAGGAAGCATTTTCAGTCAGTTGCCTTGCCACTGTGGAGTGCAATGAAAGTGGAGAAAAATTAAAATATCAAGGCATTGGCATCATGTTTAGTTGTGCCTTCTTACAGACAGAGATTTGTTGTTAATACAGAAAGGAAGTATCAGGAATTCAGGACAGGTCAAGCTGACCCAAAGAAGCATCTCAAGATGGATGGCAGACCATTTAACATCCCAGAGAACTGGACTCTCTAAGCTGGTTTCCCTGGCTACTGGAAGATTCTCTCCTCAGTGGAGTTGAATGACCAATTGTTGCACATTTAAAAAAGGGGTCAGGGAATGAACTATGTGTTAATATTGGGGGTACATAGCTACTAAGAAGGGAAACTATTTTCAGATGCCTATAGGCAAATGAAAGAAGATAATCTCTACAAAGATACATACTGACTTATGAGAAAAATCTTAAGTTTGTGTACTTTTGAGACTCTTGTGCCCTTCCTAGCAGCTAGAAAGGGTGGAACTTTTCACTATTAAATGCTCTTACTCTTAGCTGACCAAATCCTCATAGGATTCAGGGGGAATACATAAAGTAGCACTTCATTCAGTCTTGAGTCAGACACTCCAACCTATAGAGTCCAGAGGAATTGAGGAATGGCTCCCCTACTCTATTCATCTCATGCCCCTGGCTTTTCAGGCTCAAGTCTAGAGCTGCTTTATGAAGCTTTCTGTCTCATAGTTACTGGGAAATTCAAAACCTATGCTTCTTTTGACCTTTTCTGCTTTCTCTTCACACCTCCCAGCTACCACTGGCCCCAGTTTTTTTCCTGTCTCAGGGGCATTATTATTCAGTTCTGTCTGATTCTATTTTATTTTATTTTTTATTTTATTTTATTTTATTTTTATGATAGTCACACAGAGAGAGAGAGAGAGAGGCAGAGACACAGGCAGAGGGAGAAGCAGGCTCCATGCACCGGAAGCCTGATGTGGGATTCGATCCCGGGTCTCCAGGATCGCGCCCTGGGCCAAAGGCAGGCGCCAAACTGCTGCGCCACCCAGGGATCCCTGTCTGATTCTATTTTAGATGGAGTTGGGATTGTGTGGGTGTGGGCAGCTGCACTTTGGATTGTGTGGAAAGGGAAGCTGTAAAGCAATCTAACATATTACTCAGACATATTATAGTACACATGTCCCATGCACTATTATGCTAAGAGCACCCGGGCTTCTTTCTCTAGCTTTAGTTGCAATACCAAATGTCTGCTTTTCTTCTTGCTTACATATGTAACAGGAAGCCAGAAGAGAGTTGGCATTTTCTAGAAATAAGGAATGGAACTTGGGGGAGTGGGATGAGGATGAGGAAAATACCTTGTTCCGACTTACTTATTACATGCTTTTACGTTCTTCAGACTTGCTAGTTTCTCTTTTTTTCCCCCTGTATTCCAATTTAAACTCAGTGTGTCGGCTTGTTTTCCTCCTCTGGTGAGTTGGGGAGTCTACTTTCTATTTTTACTGTACTAATGGCTATTTTGGACTTTTTATACCATATTTGAAGTTCCTTCTCTCTATTGAACAATTCTCTCAAAAATGAAAGAATGTTTACTGCAGAACTGAAATTCAAACCTAAGCAGTTTCATTCCAGCATTGTTGTGCTTAATTATTATGCTTGTAAACCTACACAATGATGTTTCAATCATCCTCTCATTTAGACTTTATTTTTAGCATTATTTCCTAGCCTTTTTAACACAAATTATTTAGAGTCAGATTTCTTGAACTGAGGTTACATACTCCTGGGATATTCCTGGCCTAAGTTTATCTTAGCCAGTAAACGATGGTTTGTTTAACTGGAATGCTGTTTCTCTGAATACCTGGGGAAATATTGTCAAATCTTTGTTGGCGTATATATTTACAAAAGAATCAGCAGAATCCAAGCTCTGTATGCATATTTGTACATTGTGCATCTATGTGTGTGTGTGTGTGTGTGTGTGTGTGTGATAGAGAGATGGGGGGGGAGATTACCTAGAAAAAAAGAAAATATGCAAAGAATATATGGAAACTTGAAACAAAGTGGAGTATGCCACAGTGCTAAAAACATGCTCATGCCATCCACTCCCATAACTTTTGCAAGTCTGTCAGATAGAGGTGCAGAGCTGTGTGCTAGTTTACTAAGTCTGTGGGGATCCGTATAAGTGTTTTTTTTTAAAATAAAATTTGCTACTTCATGAAACATTGCTTAATTCCTCCACTTTAATTAATTACCAACCAACCAAACTCAGCTCCACCTATTGATCAATTAAAATTTGTGCTGAAATTGTGCTTTAATACATTTTAATTTATAAACCTAGGACTTTGCTTTCTTTAACATTCAATTAAAATGAGTCCCTTTAAAAAAATGTCCTCAGTTGTTAGTTTTTATTTTACTTTTCCTTTACCTTACCTAAGTATCCGCATTTACTTTTTAAAAATTTTTGAAATATATTTTTCTTTGAACCTGGATGTGTGAAACACAATCGTAAACAGAGTGTAAGCACAAAGCATCATAAGGAAATTGAGAACAATATGAAATCATCATATATTGTGGTAGATGAAGGCATTATTCCTAAGGTTCCCACAATGAACTTGACAACAAAGAAGATGATAGCTTTTTCCAAACACAACCACTAAGTTGATAGCAAGCAGTAATCAATCGAAAGAAATTTTGGATATACTTAGATGCCAATTTAAAAGTTTAGGCTTTTATTATTGTAAAGATGCAAATGAACCTAAATTTCGGTATCTTTTATGTAAGAAAACAATGAGTGATAACTTCATGAAATAATCATTCTTTCCATATCATTAACAAAAACTGTATTCACTCTCTTTGTGCATGTAAGGTTTTTCTTTTTCTTTTTCTTTTTCTTTTTCTTTTTTTCCAATCTCCATGTTCAGACATTTTATCAGAATGTATCTAAGTATACATTTTTCTCATTGATTATTCCTAGAACTCTGAGCTTTTTAATCTTTTGATTTGAAGACTCAGGTGTTTCTTTAGTGAAGAGCATTCTTTGATCAGCTTTTTGCTTTTTAACTGTTCCTTCTTTTCCATTCATCTTACCTTGGAATTCTTGCTTTTATAGGTTGAATATTTCATATTTGTCTTTTAGGGATTATCATTTGCTTCTCTTAAGTTTCTCTTCCTCTTATATATGATTTCTCTAACTTTTGGTCTCCTATGTAACGTATTTAAGTTTCTTTAGACAACAACTTTCTGGTATTCTTTGGGTTCTGGAATATTTTTTCTTTATATTCTTTTAATAACATGCTATTTGAAAGACTGCTGACTCCAGGAACGGGGAGCTAGCTAATTTAGACAAATAAAGAACACCTAAACAGATTTGTAAAACAAAGACAAGAGTTGTAAAAATAAGAATAAAAAATCTGATCAAAGGCACTGCGGAACTGCCTTCCTTGGTAGAGAGGACCTGCCTGGTTACAATATGAAGAAAACGGAAGGCCAGGAAAGTGTGTGTCAGACATTTGGTCTTGCCTTTTTCCCTCAGTCCACTTGCCAATTTGAAAGCAGTGACAGAGCCTTGGAAGCTCTGCAGCACTTCTATCAATCTCATAGAATTAGCAGAACTGATACTGGAATTGGACAATAAGGAAGTATACCCACACACAAACTAGGCTTTCAGTTGAAACCCTGAAGGAGTACACCTTAGGAAGAAGAGTAAAAATAACATAGACTAGCGCTTAGAAGGTCCGACCTCACCTTCAAATCTTTTTCATCTGTGATTGGACTAAGGGATATCCTCATAGACTTATTCCTGGCAGAGAAAATGCAAATCAATTTTGGACGAAGAAAAAAATGATATCTTCAAGTGATCTTAGATATTTCTACATATAATTTGTAACACCCAATAGAAAATAACAAAACATTAAAGTAAAAGTAACTAACTAAAAACCATGAAAAAACTAAACATGTCCAAAAGAAATGTAGATATTAAAGTTGGCAGACACAAATTTTAAAATTACTGTGTTAATATTTTAAGATGTTCAAGGAAAGTTTGATATAGTTGACTAGAAGACTAGAAATTATAAAATACCTGAATGGAAATTTAAAAGTAAAAACCAAAATAAAATTAATTATGTGATCTTTGACTTTAACAGCAGATTGGATGCAGTTCTGAGCCCCCACAACAAAAAAGTGAGCTGGACAATAAGTCAGAAGAAATATCCAAAGTGAAACAAAGAGAGACAAGATGGAAAAGATACAATCGAAAAGAAAATATTATTCATGTGACATGGAGTTAAAAATGTCTACAATTGGAGTCTTTGCTGGGGAGGACTGAGAGAATGGGGTAGAAGCAATCTGTGAAGACATATGAGTGAAAGTTTTCCAAAACTGATGAAAGATACCAAACCATAGAAGCAAGAGGATAAGCCTTCAAACAGGGTAAGTATAAGAAAAAGCCCACACAGTAACACTATTGCAAATGAAGACAGAGGTAAAAATCTTGGGAGAAACTAGAGAAAAAGATATATTATTTCAAAGGAGGAACACCAAGCTGACAGTTGGCTTCTCAGAAGACAAGGGAATAATATCTTCACAGTATTGCAAATAAATAAATAAATAAACAAACAAACAAACAACTACCAACACAGATTCTGTACCCAAAGGAAATAGTTTTCAGAAGGGAGGGCAAAAAAGTCTTTATCATAAAAACAGAAACTGAAAATTCATCAGCTATAAAACTACAGTGAAGGAAATTTCAAAGGGCTATTATAAGATAAAAGATAAATGATCAGATGGAATGTTGGAGGTGAAGAAGAAATGAAACATATTAAAAGAACTAAATATTCGGTAAATATAAATGAAACTTGTCTTTGAAGAAATGGTAATAATAATGTCTTATGAGGTTTTAAATATATTTAGAATTAAACAAAAATGACAACATCAAAAACTTAGTGTCTGGGATATGTTTAAGAAAGGTAATATTAAAAAAAAAAAAAAAAAGAAAGGTAATATTCCCCGTATGAATGAAACATATAATGTTTGTCCTTCTCTGATTGACTTACTTCACTCAGCATATGTTTCATTCATACGGGGAATATAAAAAATAATGAAAGGGATTAAAGGGGAAAGGGGAGAAAATGAATGGGAAAAATCAGAGAGGGAGACAGAACATGAGAGACTCCTAACACTGGGAAACGGACAGGGGGTAGTGGAAAGGGAGGTGGAAGGGGGGATGGGGTGACTGGGTGATGGGCACTGAGCGGGGCACTTGATGGGATGAACACTGGGTGTTATACTATATGTTGGCAAATTGAACTCCAATAAAAAAATATTAAAAAAGAAAGGTAATATACATGAATAAATCTTTAGTAAATCCAGTAGTCAGACTGTGATCACAGATAAGAGTTCACTAGTTTAGCAATAGTAGAAGAATATATAGACCACACATTTAGTTATGGGGGAAAAGGCATTAGGCATATTTAGTAAATCCAAAAGAAGATAAAAGAGAAAATGCAGTACAAATAGAATAAATATTGACTAGCAGTTATATGTGAGGCACTGGGCTAGGGGTAGGAGATATATTTAATAACATATCCTTTGCCTTTACAGATTTTAGAATCTAGGTATTAGGGAGTGTTATAGGGCTGGTAGGAATGTTTGGATTCTCCAGAAGAAGACCTGAAAAGGATTTGTTTGCAAGGTGCAGGATACAACGGTAAGAGAATGAAGAAATGAGACAGTAGGAAATACAGCAATAATAGGTGTGCCATCAAGTGGCTATTTCTATGAGGTAATAGAGCTTAATTTCAAAGGAAAACATTGGGATATGGTGTACATGAAACACCTTGAAAGTATCCTACATGAGGGAAAAGGGCTATCTTATTTCTGTCAATGGTTGGAGAGCAGTTTTCAGATGGTGTTGATTCCTTGGTGCTTCCAGGCTAAAGTTGTCTCCCAAGGCTTTGGAGAAAGCCGTCAAACAGATGGCTATCCTGGTGTTTAGAAGTTAAGGACACTGGGTATTGACAGCTTTGGCTACATTCCATCCCTTCACCATTTACAGCCACTTTATTTTTGCTCCTAGTAAGTGTCACTCTGTCTTATAATAGCCTCTTCAGGCTGGTGAACATTCAAAATTTCTATCAAAAATGATTTACATAGCAAGGTTTGTAGGACAAACTATATTCTCTAGTGCAGCTGATGCAGAGACCACAATTCACACTCATCACCTACTTTATTTACCACCCATTCAATATGTTCCTCACCTTCAGCCAGCATTTCTGTTGATTCTTGGTGAAGGGGGTAACCCAGATCTTTATGCCTGAGGGATCTGAGACTGTGGCTATTGTACCCCTGTAAGGCATTGGCTGCTACAACTGTCCATTAAGAGTTGTCACACATGTGGAAGTGCTCAGAGGTAAGTCAGTGACTTTGCCAAGTCCCAGACTTTCTGCCCATCATCTAACAGCAATTCTATCTCCTCACGATAATCAGAGTAACTGATTATTAATTACTCCTATTAATATAGCATAACAGCTCTTTGTTTTTGCCTCAGGGTCTTCTGGCATGAGGAGCTTAAAATTGCCAGGCATAAGACATAAAGTTAGATTGAGTGGAATCTTTGCTGTGCTTCTGATGGAAGTATCTCCTCCTCCACTCCTGGGGACCAGAGCCAATCAGCAGAGGCAAAAGTGGGGACAGAAAGTATAAATTCTCCAAGTGGATTACTGGGAGTAACATTTAGAAAACCCACTCCTATTTCTACATTTTGGGCTGCTGTTTTACATAACAGTAAAATAGACATTGGTTCAGTGTATATACTACACTTTGAAGGACAGCATTGCACACACAAGCTGGAATCTCAGCTACACTATTAAGGGACCATTACAGTGTTAAATTAGGAGCGCATATTTTGAGAGGTGAAGTTTATGGTAAGACCAGGAGAGTCTGTGTGTATGTTCATTACCACACTGTATTTCCTGTGAAGTGGGTTCCTTGGACTGTTAGTGATGTTACAAGGATCCCATGATAATAAACACTTTGTAAGTCCTTACAAAATGATGCTGGTAAAGGGACTTCCCACAAGGAGTGCAAAACTATACCCAGAATGTGTGCTAATTTTCTAAATTGCTGGCCCTGCTGGAGTAGACAAGATCTGAAATAACCAATTTGGTATCAAAGTAGCTGGTTGGTCTCCTAGTGGGGTGGTATCCTATTGAGGACATAATGTCAGTCTCCATAGCCATTCAGCTAGATTCCAGCAGTGACAGGAGCCAGCTCAGTAGAGGTGAGAAGGAGACTATGCTTCAGACCATGCACAGCTTGCGGAACAAAGGGTAACATGGTTTGGTTGGCCTTCCTGGGTTGATTAGATGTGAGACAGTAACCTTCTTTTCACCACACAAGCTCAAATTGAATTCTTCTGACTATTCCCTCATAACTGGGTATAAATCCCAGCACTCTATTCAAATTCAGATTCCTGGTATTTATTTGAAGTAGGTACATTTCAATCTTGGGTATATTGCTTGGTCTAAATTTTGTATTTTTAGGTGCTTTATTTTCAGTTTGTACTTGTCTTATTTATTGTTGATTGTAAATCTGAGAACATAATCTTTTTTTCTTAGTTATTGTTTTTGGATTAAACTTACTAAATACTTTGTATTATTTTAATAATGACAATAGTTATTATTAAACTGGCAGGTAATATTCTTGAATTATACAAGTATCGCAAGGGCAAGGATCTCTGCTGTGTTCATAATATATTTCAGGGACTTAGGAGAGTGCCTAGCACATAGTACATGTCAAGAAACATTTATTGACTAAATAGATTTTCCGTAATACTCTCACAGGGTATTGTTATCCTTCTCTTACTGACGCAAAAGTTAAGGCTGGAAGTGGTTAAATGACTTTCTAAGCGTAACACAGCCAGTGAATGGCAGAGGGAAAATTTTGAACTTAATTTAATCTGACTTCACAGGTGTCACTTTCTCACAACTCAGTAGAGATTACAGGGTGACCCTGATTGTCAGACAATTCATTGATTTGTGTTTCCTGATATATGGAAAACTCAATGGGGGCAGGAAACTTAACTTATCAGATTTTGTAGCCTCAGGAGTTAACAAATAGCTTGACACAAAACAGGCCTTCCATAAATATTTGTTAAATAAATGGTTCTGATTTACTCAAATAACTCAGGCGAGTTTACTGCCATAGGGAGTCTGACATTAAATTTGTTGTGTGTATTTATTGATCATGACAGTGCTCTTTGAGTGTAATCATTCTGCCAAAGTTTTCAGCTTCAGTCACAAAGGACTCAATGAGGTAACCTCAGACACAAAGAATGAGAGGCTCATTTACCTATTAATCTTGGAAATGGGAAGGTTTGGAGGAGAGAGAAAGATAGGTTCACAATCTTTTCCCAGTACTTGAAAGCCGCATAAGGATTTCTTAGCAGCTTTAACAGAAATACCACCTATAATCCTTGGTTAGAAAATTATCACTGACATTATTATTACTTATGGCTATGGTTATTACCACTGACTCAATTATTATTCTGGGTTGATTTTTTTTTAATGGTACTTGTATGGTCCCCAGTGACGGGAGTTTTTCCCCATAAAAATGAACAGAAAAGTCCTCCTTGAATTGGAGTTAAGTGGCTATATGTATTTCTAAACTAGCATATTCAGAGAAAAGAATCTTCTGTGCTTGTATTTGTTTTTTGTAGATCCTACGTCTTTGAGATTTCTTATTGTCATGTGGGAATTAGCATTTGGTTTCCAGAAGGCATTACTGAAAACATTTTTTATTTTCACAGAATTATGGGCATATGTTTGTTTTGAAATATGAAAATAACTTGTACAGATGTAACAGAAATGCAGGAAAGGAACAAAAAAGAAAAATTAACAAACCTGTATTTATGGGGTCAAGGAAAATAAGAGATAGTAGTTCTAGTCATAAGGGTAAAAAAGAATTAAGAAAAATTATCAATCCATTTTATGTTTTGACTCAATAATTCAAAATAAGCCCTTATTTTCCCTAATAAAAATATAACCAAAAAATTTAGTTTATAGATCAGCAATAAGATTCTCAATATAATTATAGTGTAAGAATGGCGAAGGCAAGGAGAGGAACTTTTACTAATAACAATCAGACCAGCATGACAGATAGCCTTGGAATGCAGCCCTGGTGCTATGACAACTGGCATTTAAAGCAACTTCCTCAAATACTAGCAAAGAGGCAAAGAAAAATTTTACCTTATTTCTTTTACCTCAGAATTTTGAATGTCAAAAATGAGATAAAGGGGAAAAATACCACCAGGAAACTTAGATTGTGTTAGAAATTTAGAATTTCTAAATTTAGAAATTTTAGCTTCTAGGAAGAAAAGAAGAAACTTTAGTTTCATTGACATTCAGTCCCATGATTATATACTTGAGAAAAGATATTTAAATATATATTTTAATATTCCATGAGTTCCGGATTGTGTGTGTGTGTGTAGGTGGGCGTATTGCTGGTTAAATCTATCATCTGTCATTTTTGCTAGAATAAACTTTTGATAGATTTAGTCTGAGGAACATCACTGCTATTATCAGCTTCTTTAACAGTAGGGGCCAAAATATGAATGCATAACATTAGATTGTATCCCAGTGGAAAAGAACTAAGAGAGTTTCTGAAGCAGAGTAGAGAGGTTTGCAGTGTTCTGTTATAATTAATGCTCTTCCTGGTCTTTGGATAAAGAGGCATTTATTGCCCTCTGCTCTAAGCTGACATCTTCTATGATGAATTTGCTTTGAACTGTAAAACAAAGAGATTTTTCAAAGTATAGACTATAAAGAGATGATAGTTTCTAAGAGGCTGACCAGTATGATGAGAAAAATATTTCCATTCATCATGTAGGTTTATATTTCACTCTATAAGATTAGGAAAGAGAAAGTTACTCTTCTTTTACAAGGATCAGTAAAATAAATCTCAGTAACAAATACATAGTTGAATTTTATAATTCCAAATTAATTAGTATCAACAGTAAAAAAGTAGCTCAAAATCAATATTGATCAAACATTTAAAGTAATTTAAGTCCTTTGTAACATCAATACGATCATATGGATATTGCCAGAATCATGTGAAGTCTGGTGGGTCAGGTGACCGATGGATCAGGAAATCCATTTGTAAGAGATTACATCCCAAAAGGAACCATTCCCAAGTATTATGGGGTTCCTCAATCTGATAGTTTTATCTGGTCATTTTCAGTGTTTCTATTTGGCAGTACCTAAAGAGATCCTTTTTTTTTTTTTTTTTTTTAACATTCATTTTTTTAAAGAGAGAGAGAGAGAGAGGCTGAGGCAGAGACACAGGCAGAGGGAGAAGCAGGCACCATGCAGGGAGCCTGAAGGGGGACTCGATCCAGGGTCTCCAGGAGGTGCTAAACCGCTGCGCCACCGGGGCTACCCAAGAGATCCTTTTAACTTGAAACTTTTAGAGAGGCACTGAGTCCACAGTATGGTATAAAGTATGTAGGGTACACCAAAAGTTAAATTTAAAACACCAATGTTGCTAAAGCTTAGCTAGAAAACCTTTTTCTTATGATGTACCCATAGTGATATGTGGCATAAAAATCTGAAATCATGGAAATGTAGGGAAGACAGAGAAGACAGGTAGTGAATCAGATACAGTATTTGAGACCTAAGGTATACGTGTGTGGAGAGGAGCCAAGAGTGGATGCCAGCAGTGAATGTTTAGCAGAGAGCTGAGGGAGAGCAGCGCTGAAGATTTTGCCAAAACACAACTGTGGAAAGCAGGTGAGATGGCAGGAGGTGGAGACACTGGGTCATTGAAGTTAATTAAGTAAACTGCATCTCTTCCTGGCCTGGGGCTGTTTATAATAGGCTGGCTGGGTGTGTGGCACAAGGAAGTGCTGACTAGTACCTGAATAATAGAATACTGCTGAGATCATGAATAGGATTGGGTCCAGTAGTGCCTCTGAGGCAATTCTTTCTGCATTTATCTTCTGGTTTACCTTGTTCTCTGCTAGTGCCTCTTCTTTGAAGGTCCATGAGCTATGCTCATCTGGTTGCTTCCTGATGTCTGCACAAACTAATATATATATGTGTATGTGTGTGTGCGAGTGTGTATAGTCCTGTTAATAAGTGTCTCATGGGAACAATAGTGTTCTGGTTCAGTGAAGGCATAAAAACAGGGAGACCCTGGGGTACCTGGGTGGCTCAGTGAGTTAAGTGTCCAACTCTTGATTTCGGCTCAGGTCATGATCTCAGGGGTGTGGGATTGAGTTCCTCATTGGGTTCCGTGCTCAGCAGGGAGTCTGCTTGAGATTTTCTCTCTCCCTCTATTTCTGCCCCTCCTCCTGTTTGCACACACTCTCTCTCAACATAAATAAATAAAATCCTTTAAAAAACCTCAAACAAACAGGGAGACCCTGAAAGGTGAATGATATGAGCACCAAGGCAAATTCTGTTCCTTAGTTTTCCTCAGGACACCACTGTTTAACGGTCCTTCAAATCATATGCCAGAGTGTGAAAAATATATCAAAGATGAATTATGATCTAGAAATGTTTCCCATTATGGGTGTTGCAAGTGCATAATTTTGGGTAAGAAATAGCTATTGTATTCACTTAGTATGTATATTAAGAGCAAGGGAAGGAGAGAGGGAAAGAGGGAGGAAAAGAGAGAGAAAGAAGAAAAAAGGAAAGGAAAGAAGGAAGGGAGGAAGAAAAGGAAGGATGGAAGGAAGGAAGGAAGATGACTTCAGAGATAACAATGACAGAAAACCCTGGCCAAGGTGGGGTGTCAGATGAGACATCCAAAAAGGGGGTGACACCTGAGCAGAGTCCTGACAGCTGAGTGGGAGTTATCCAGGGAGGAAAAGTGTGGGTGGGTAGAGATTTGTGGAGAGGGCTTTCCAAGCTGAGGGAAAACGCTGCAGATGAGAAGGTGGGGCACATGACAGAGACTGCAAGTAGATGTGTGGCAAGGAGGGTGTTAGTGAGGGATGACGTTGGAGTCATAGGAAAGGGGGGCCACACAAGGGGTTTTTGCAGTGCTTGGGGATCTGGATTTGATCCTCATGACTATGCGGAGTTCAGAAAGATTTTAAGTGATACAGTGTCATGATATGCTGTGTGTCTAGAGAGTCATTCTGATGACAGTGTGAGGCATTGGTTGGAGGCGTGTAAGGGTGAGAGAGGAAGGCCAGGGAGAAGGCAATGGCGGGAGTCTAGGGGAGACTTGAGTGTGACTGGGACTGTGGTAGTGAGGGTGGAACTCAGTATAAGTAGGTGGAATAGAGAGATATTAAAGAGGTCTGTCTGTTCTGGGTATTATTTCTTTCTAAAAAAAGTTTTAATTTTTAAATTTTTTTCAACTTCATTGAGTGTGATTGACAAAATTATCAACTACTTGTTTTATTTTATGTTTTAGGATTTATTTATTTATTTGACAGAGAGTGAGTGTGTGCATGGGTGGGGAGGAGGAGATGGGGGGAGAATATTCAAGTGTGGAGCCCAACATGGGGCTTGATCTCATGACCTATGAGATCACAACCTGAGCTGAAACCAAGAGTTGGACGCTTAACTGACTGAGCCACCCAGGTGCCCCAAATTAGAAGCTATTTAAAGTTAACAATTTTATGACTTGATACACATATATATTGTGGAAAGATTCCCCCCTATGGAGTTAGTGAATTAATTAACACATTCATCACTTTAGATATTTACATTTGTTTTTGGTAAAAACATTTAAGTTCTACTCTCTCAGCAAATTTCAGTTTTATAATGTAGTGTTATCACCATGTTGTATGTTAGATCCTCAGACTTTATTTTATAACTAAGATTTGTACCCTTTTACCAACCTCTCCCTATTCCTTTCCTGCCCTAACCCCCTGGCAAGTACTTTTCTGCTCTATGTTTCTATGAGTTTGACTTTTTATTTATTTATTTTTTAAAGATTCCACACAGAAATGATAGCATGTGGTGTTCCCTATCTCTGTGTGGCTTATTTCACTTAACATAATGATCTCCAGATTCATCCATGTTATTCCAAGTGGCAGGATTTCCTTATTTTTTAAGGCTGAATAATATTCCCCATCTTTATATCTCATTATCTTTATCCGTCCATCTGTCGATGGTCTCTTAGGTTGTTTCTGTATGTTGACTACTGTAAATAATGCTGTAATTAACAGGAGAGTACTAGTGTCTCTTCAAGATAATGGTTTCATTTCCCTTGGATATATACTCAGAAGTGGGATTGCTTGTCATATGGTAGTTCTATATTTAATTTTTTGAGTAATGCCCATCCTTTTTTCCATGATGACCGAACCAATTTACATTCCCATCAGCAGTGCACATAAGTTCCCTTTTCTCCACAACCTTCCAGTGCTTGTTAACACTTGTCTGTTTGATGATGGCCATTGTTGCAGGTGTGAGGTGATATCTCATTGTGGTTTTTGATTTGCATTTCTCCTGTGATTAGTGATGTTAAACACCTTTTTGTGTACCTGTTGGCCATTTGTGTGTCTTATTTTTTATCTATTTGCTACTGCTTAGATTTATGCAATGCTGAAAAAGATAGGGATGTGCCTTTCCCTGCTTTCTACCAATATGAACATCACTGCTAGTGTCTTCTGCCAAAGGCAATCTATAGAATAATGCCTTCAGTGACTACATGGGTGGATTTCACATACTTGCCTTAATTTGGGCGGGAAAAATATCTTTTACATACAGTGTTCAATAGAAGGATTCCATTATTTAGATAATTTTCTTTGGTAAGACATGTTATCTCATCCTCTGGCTACTACAAGTGGGTTTCAGGCTTTTTGCCTGTGGCATTATGGAGGTCAAGTTGGTTGTCTGTTTCACGATCAGTCATGCTGAAAAATATCCTCCAAGAGTCTGAGCTAGTGTCTCTGATGACACTTCAACAACAAGATCAGTGATTAGCAAACATTTGGGTTTATCAGAATCCCCTTGAAAAAATTTTAAATAAAAGATTCCTGGGCCCTTCGGGTACTCCAATTCAGTATATAAGGGATGGGGCCCAGAATCTCCATTTTTAATAAATGCCCTTACTTAGGTGATTCTGAAACAAATGGTCAGGTAATTACATTACCCATTCTCCCCATAGAAAACACCTTTTCTATAACTTGATTGTTTATATTTTACCTGATTTCTGAAGTGGAACTTGAAATAAATGAATAAAACATAATTTTTGTATATGTTTATTTTGCTATATCTTTTGTAAGCTATAGTCAATTTAAAATAATGAAGGTATGGAGCTTGTTAGGTGAATGATAAGGTATTCCAGGATGTTAAGAGTGGCTTTGCATGACATTTAGAAATTAGAATATCCTGATGATAGGCTAAGGATCAGTCCTATCTTGCTGTGGGACTTACAGAATAGGCATATGTTAGAGGTGGAGGTGTGTTCTGGAGCAGTGAGACCTGGTGTGTGTCAGGCAGTCAGACAGCATTAGCATCACCCTGGAGGCTATTAGAAATGCAAATTCTCAGCCTCACCCTGACCTACAGAATCAGATCTTTTGGGGTTTGGGGTTTTCTGTGTTTTAACAAGCTCTCCAGATGATTCTGATATACAATGGAAATTGAGAATAACTGGTCTAGTGCACTTCTGTCTCTCCATGGAGACTATGTTTGGGTTTTTAAGGTTTAGCAGTGTGTCTTAAATTATGGAGGTATTGCCTGACTTGTTTCTCTAGAATAAACCCACATCTTAGGATGTATTTAATTAGGATTTGATTCACTCTAAAGTGAAGATTTAAAAGGTAGAAATTGCTTTCTGTCTTAAAGTACAAGTTAGAGCAATCCAGGACTGGTTTGCATTCCCAAATCCACCTATCACCTTAGGAGACTGCTTTGTCCAGAGAATGTATATCTACATTCCAGTCAACAGAAAAGGGAAAGGAGAGAATGGACACTTTACAGGTGATGTAGACACTATTGCCACTTACATTCCACTGGCAAAGGCCAAGCCACCGGTCCTCTTTAGCTTTGTAGAAGGTGAGGATGCGGAGTTTTGATTCTAAAAGGCGATGTGAAAAAAAAAAAAAAAAAAAAAAAAAAAAAAAAAAAAAAAAAAAGGCGATGTGCCCAGCTGAAATTCAAAAGTTTTGTCACAGAGGATGATGAGGAAAGGAGAAATAGGGTGAGGAGTAGGAGAATAGATTGGTTATTTCTGTCACAGTGGGAAGGTACACTTACCTGGAAGTGTATGTTTCTGATATATTCCTTTTTTTCTTCTTTTATTTTTTTAAAACTTCACTTCTCTTGTATATCATTATATATTCATGCTTTCTATCCTTCCACTTCAGATTTTTATCTTTTCTTTAGTCATTCTCAATGACTTGGGGAAAAGGATGCTGAATCCTACAGAAGTTATTATGATGAAATGATTCTTACTATATCTATCTATCTCTATCTACCTATCATCTATCTCTGAATCTGTCCAAATGTGTACATAAGGTTTCCATGACAAACTTTTGCTTCTGTTAAATATTGTTATTTACCAATTTGTTATATATGTGAATGTATAAGGAAATTCCTATTTTTTAAAATAATGCTTCTAATGGCCCACTTTCTCAGATTTATAAGTTATGCAGTGTCAGAGAATGATTCCTGAACCTTTAGGGAAATATCAAATTTACATGATAATATCAATGACTTATTTTAGGCCACTTTAAATAATTCACTCTCATTTTTTCCAGTTTAATATTTCCTGACATTTGAACTAGACAATGGCTGAATACAAATGTTTTATGTGCTCTTTAGTGGAGACACCTACTGTAAAATGGTTATTGAAAAGCCTATGAATCATCCCTTCTCTAAAATATTCAGTTCTTTAAGCTGATTGCTATTAGCTGTTCATATTATTTTAATTAGAAGAAAACATGGCTGCTGAAAATCAGCTGAAGGTTCTATAAATAAAAGTATCCATCCTGCAGAGTCAAATTTTAATTAACCTTTTAGTATGCCAACCTTTCCACTAGCATTTTTCAGGGCTTGCAGCCATTCATTTTGTTCAAAAGCCATATCGGCTATTTTTCATCTGTATATAATCCAAACCTATGAGAGAATGTTCCTGGAATACAAACGCACTGTTCATCAGCTGTCTCTTAAATACCTTTTTTTAAATGAAAAGACACACAAATGCAATACAGTGTGGTGTGGTGCAGGGGAAATACACAAGATGGAATAAAATAACTATCTCTTCTTTTTCTCATTTATCTCCTCATTTTAGTCACAATTTGTGTCCTGACCTGCTTTGGGCATGTTAGGTTTCTTAACATACAACTTACTGGTGATTAAAGCAACACCAGGCTGTAATTACTGGGAATCAGTCCACTTTTTACATCTAGTCATTATCCACGTGAAAGGTGTTTTCATAAGCTATTTGTTGGAAAATCCATAGGTGACATAAATAAGTATTTTCTGCTGATTGATTTTGTATGTTGCTATGATCGTGACTGTGGAAGAAATGCCAGATCAAAGTACAAAAGGTGGCTGGACCTTAATTCACTTCAGTCCCTGGTTACCAGAAAAATTAGTTTTCAGGAAAATGTTTCTAATTGTTATGCAGTCAATGAAAGCCATCAAACACAACCATAGCAACCACTGTCAGAACCTGACCTTAATAAGCAAAGAGGACTGATATTAATTCAGTTTCTATGGTTATAGTCAAAGTAAACGTGATATTTTTCTATTTAAAATTTATAACTCTCTGTGATTATTATAGTAATCGAACATCAACTATAACAAGTTTATTAAACTTACAAAAGAACCAAACGATAAAGCACTGCAGTTTGCAAATAATACCCTAGATCTATAGTGGTGATTGGGTGAATCCAGTTTTGAGTAGAAGACATAGGCTGAACATTGAAAGCTTAAAACAACTCATTGCTATGATCCTACCCTATCTGGAAATTTCTACTTCTCCAACCACTGCTTTTCTGCCTTTTGGTTGTATCTCTTTCTGAAACTCAGTTCCTTATAGGTAAATACTTTTTAATCTATACATATACCACCATATAAATATTAGCTATCGGGCAGGACAGAAAATTAGGCAATCAGGGCAAATAATTAAAACTAAGGGTTTAGTGAGTAAAGAACCTTCAATGGTAAAGACACAGTGAGAGTCTAGGGTGAATCAAAGGAGACAGAAAAGGATAGATGTAGATCTGGAATGGGCAAGCCCTACAGCTAGGGTGGCAGGCAGCTCTGACATAGCTCCCAACCCTCTCTGTCCTCCAACCTCTGTAAACACTTGCCCTCCCATTTCCTTTAAGCATGTTTGGCAGGTAGTCTCTCAAATGGCCTCCAGTGATCTTCACCTCTGGATATTTATACCCTTGGATAATTTCTTCTCTTTGGGTGGGTCTAGAGATTTGCATCTGATGAGATAAACATAGCAAAATTAACTTCTATTACTCCTGTGATTTGATTACAAAAGAGTGAATTCCATCTTACTGGCACACTCTCTTGCTTTATAGCTTGTTTCACTTTCATGGAGCAAACTGCAAGGTTGTGAGATGCTCAATGGAGAGGTACATGTAGCAAGAACCAAGGTCAACAGCTCACGAGGAACCATGAGTCCAGCAGCTACAAAGAATTGAATCTTACCAATAATTAACACGAGTGAACTTTAAAAATGATGCTTTCCAGTTGAGTTAAGCTCTAGGAGTTAAGCCATGCCTAGACTCCTGACCCACAGAAACTGTGGGTTAATTGCTATTGTCATTTGAAGCCACCAAGTCTGGAATAATTTGTTACATCACCATAGTTAAACACCACAGCCAGATTCTGAAACAGCTATACAATCTGGTCACATAGAGTGGGATGGGGTGGGAGAGTGGATATAGACAGGGATACAGCATACAGACAGGGATCAACATTCAGAGATCAGGAGGAGAGAAGGGAAGGAGGGCGAGGGAGAGAAAAAAAAAAGAAGCAACGTGAAGCATATTTTCCCTTAAAGATTAACTTTTAAACTGGAAACAGGACAAGGACAACATAAGCATCAATGAAAAACAGGATGCAAGGGTTGGTTGTATCACAGTACAACCAGAGAGAAACTTGACTTTCAACATGGATCATGTTGCAAGATCCCCTGCTCCTCACCAGTTAGTATGGACCCAAAGAATTATAATTAGAAAAGAATAATCCATTACATTCATAATAGCTCTCTCCACAGGATCCTCGGTTTAAGAACTTGCAAATATAACTCAGACGTACAAATCACAAATTATATACCTCATATTTCATGCCCTATCATGTTTTATATTTTATATTTTATTGTAGAGTTGTCTTTTTTCTCCGATTCATGCAGATATTACAGGGTGATGTGAGTGGGGTGTGTGTGCAACGCAATCTGAAGAAAGTACACCGTGATGTGCTATCCGGAGCCACTGCCTACAGCTGTCACACTGAGATGCCTCTCAGTCACAAAGCTTGGTGTTTGCAATGTATGTCACTCAGAAAACAAACATGTTTCTGCAGACATCTGCGGTTTAGCTGATAGTCACAAAGAACCTTCTATTCGTCATCCAACTTGGGCTCCAGAGAATTCTTGCAATTCCATCAGGGACTGTTGAGAGAACTGTTTCAGGAATGTGGTGAGTGATAGTCTTTCTGCTTTGCTTACAAATATGGCCAGCCAATAGGTAGACTGTATATTCTTCATATCCTGCTGTAGATGAATTCACCAGCTATGGCAGCCAGGGATCCTCATGACCCATTTCAATTACAAGTTTTGCTGCTCCTGGAACCACCATTTGTCCCTAATATTTAAGTCATGGTGCCTAATGGACACATTCTAACAACTCACTGTAATTAAAAAATCTCTCTTCAACTGCCCATCTCTTAGGACTTAGCTTCCATGGGAAGGTGGAAATGGGCAGTTTCTTCAGGCATGTCGTTATAGATCCAAACTCCGAATTATAGGTATATGAGACAACTTTTGAGTATTAATCAGTATCCATTTCGAACATTATGTGAACTTTCTCTGATAAAGAAAAATTATCTCAAAAAAAAAAAAAAAAAAAAAAAAAAAAGAAAAAGAAAAATTATCTCACTTACACTTACCCCGCTTTTCCTTTCAATGTAATTTTATTGGTTACCTGGTAATTTTAAATAATTTAAATAATTCACTAAATTTAAATTTAATTTAAATAATTTAATTTGATATTTATATAATTTATTCATATAATTTTATATATTTATAATATATTATGTTTTATATAATTATTTTTATATAATTTATATATAACAAATTTAAATTAAATAATTTAAATAATATGCTTAAAATTTTGTCTTAATTCATCATTTATAGATAATTCCTCCTTATCCTTTACTATCACAGAGAAGCTAGTATTTAAGATATGAGGAAACAGTTTACTTGTCAAACTCTGGCATAGGTGCCCGTGTGGAATTATTTTTTTCCCTTCTCACTCCTTTCCAAAACTGCCTAAGAAAGGAAGGATAATTTTGTGAATCTTTGTATATATAAGAATATCTTTATTCTACTCTTACCCTTGAATGAAAAAATTCCAGGTTGAAAATTACTTTCTTCCTGAATTATGAGGTGTTATTGTTGAAAAAGCTTGATGTAATTCTGATTCTTATTCTTTGGATGTGACTTCTTTTTATTAATTAGTTAACTAATTAATTAATTTTAAAGATTTTATTTATTTATTTGACAGAAGGAGAGAGAGAACCAGAGAGCACAGCAGAGCACCAGAGAACCAGAGAGCACAACAGAGGGAGCAGGAGATGCAGGCTTCCCACTCAGCAGGGAGCCCAATACGGGCTGAATTCCAGGACCTCAGGATCATGACCTGAGCTGAAGGCAGACACTTAACTGACTGAGCCACCCAGGCACTGCTGGATATGCCTTCTTTTTAAAATTATTATTATTAATTGTTTAGGGTTGTCTTTTTAACATGGTATTCTGAAATGTCATGAAGATATACCTTGATTGGGATATTTAAAAATAATTAATTGTGCTGGTACATTTTTGGGTTCTTCAATCTGGAAATGCAAATTTTTTAGTTTTGGAAAAGTTTGCTTTTAAAAATATTTTTATCCCCATGATTTTCCTTCTTTTCTCTTTATGAAACACATAGTAATTAGTTATTTGAGCTCTTGGTTTGATGCTTTTAATTCTTAGCTTTTCTCTCATATTTTCCTTCTTCCTGACATTTTGTTTACTTCAAGGCTTCTGTAGAAATTTTTTTTCAACTGTTATTTTAGTTCTTCCTTCTAAGTGACATCATTTTTATTGATGAAAAACTTCTATCTCCCTGATACATTAATTTGAGGTTTAGTTTTAATTTTGAAATGTTCTTGCATTTCATGCATTATCTCTCCTCCGGATTTCTTTTCTTGGTTTGCTTACTTGGCCTTTCTTTTATATTCTGGAGACTTCCCACACATATTTCCTAAACCTTGATGACCATTCCTATTTAACAACAAGGCCCTCAAATTTTGGTTGGAAGCTCTGTGATCTCTGGTGCTTGCAGTGAGTACTCCTCACTGTTGTGAAGTTGGTCTGAATAATGGCCCATCACCCAGGCCTCATTTATCCATGCAAGGAGGTCAATCTCTGCAATCTTTTAATATCTTCAGAAAAAAATTCTTCACTCTTCTACATGGGGCCTGACCATTGGTTTCTATTCATCTGTGTAGGGTGAGGCAGAGGTCTTGGGATCAGTCTGTTATTGACAATGGTTTAATAATTACTCTTATTTTTAATTGTGTACCTCATCCTTGCTCTCCTCTGGGCCTCATAGTCCAATGATTTTACCTCCACTATTCAATATTATTAGTGACTAAACTTTTATACCTACGCCTGTATGTCCCTGGAGATAAGGTACCTGACCATTTGTATTTAGTGTGTGGAAGTGGAAAAGGGAAATTGAAGTGTTAAACATAGACTGTCAACCTATCTTCTGCATCCCTCCTCATCCCTGCCCCATATCTGTTTTATTCTCTATAATTTTCTGCCTTCCTTTGTATCAAATGTTTCTAAATCCTGTGCTTTACTGAGTTTCTGAAGGGGCTGGTGCTGGGAAATAGCCCATTTTTCATCAACATCCCCTTCTGCATGCTGTTAGTCTGGGATTCTATCCCCCAATATGTTTTTCCTGTCATATTAGCTAAAATTTTTCTGAGATCTCTAGTTTCTTGATCTCAGAGCTAATAAATATATGTTCAATATAGTAGTCTTGAAGCTGTCAAATACAAAATAATTTATATATATGGATACCATTTATTGAGCCTTTATTATGTGCCAGTCATTTCACTCAGCACTTTATATATGTTATTTCATGTAATATTTCTAATTTCCATTTTACATATGAGGAAACTGAGGATCAGAGAGATAGTAAAGATTAATATAAGATTCCCAATACAAATTTTTATTCCAATGACAATCAGAGTGTCTTTCATCCCACGAGGTATTAGCTTAATGGCAAGACTATGAGTATGTATTTTGATGATAAGTTTATATATTAGGCATTTTATGTCTAGTTGAATGACAGGAAATGTCATTTACAATAAATATTGCAAATTTGGAAAAGAATGGATAATTTGTTACTCTGGATTTTTTCAAAGAGTTACTGAGGGTCTATCTGAAAGGTGCATATCCTATCCAGTGTGACTTTGTCATAAATAGCACCTGCAAGGGTTGTATTCTAATCAGGGTTCATTGGTGAGTGAAAAATATGTTGTACTTTATGACATGAAGACTATAAACTAAAGATACAAATGAATGGAAGAAATGTTCTGGTGAGGAAAAGGATGCACAAATGTCCTGGGATCCCACTCCCAGCAAACTCATTCCTTATTATTATTATTTTTTAATAATGGAAAGAATCTTGATCTCACTAAACAGAAAACTTCGAGCTCACATAGTTAATGATAGACAGTATACATTTCGAGTCTTCAGCATTGCTGTAGGCTTACAAATATCCAGCTACTTTAGAAAAAGTTTTCTTTATCATTCATAAAAAATGCATCAAAACTCTTTCACCAACAATAAAAGATTTTTTTTCCTAAGGCAGAAGAATAATTAGCCTGATTCTTGCTTCCTTAGTCCTATTCTTGCAATCAAACAAAATAGAACCAGACTTGAGATGAAGGCATGTATTACCTTCAGGGTCTTTTCTTAGTAGGACGAAAGAGATTTCTTCCATTCTATGTTTAGGAACTACCCTCCAAACACCCTGGAGCTAGAAACACTAGAATTTTGTACTATTCTTTTTTGACTCACTAGTCTCCTGTGTAACAGCTTTTTTGGGGGTGTGGTGATGGAAGAGTGAGTTTCTGACTTTGTGTGTAACTTTTTATTTTGATATACTTTCAACTTACAGAAATATCTCAGGAATGTAATGGGAACTAGAAATATACATAACAATACTGAGATTCAATTATTTTCATTCTGTCTCATTTGCTTCCTCTCTATATACTTGCATATTATTCTTTTTTTTCTGAATCATATGAGAGTAAATTGAAGAGATCACAAGTTTTACCGCTAAATAATATAATTCACAGTGTGTTTCCTAAGAGTATGTTATTTCTCTTACCTTTTGACGACATAGTTATCAACATGAGGACATTTCCTTATTTTTTCCCTATTCCCATGAGCATGGATTGCATTTATTTTTTATGTCTCTTTGGTGTCTTTTAATTTGGAAGAGATCATCAGCCATACTTAATATTTCTGGTCTTAAATTTTTGAAGGGTTATAGATCAGTTAT
Source organism: Vulpes vulpes (assembly GCF_048418805.1). Lineage (NCBI taxonomy): Eukaryota > Metazoa > Chordata > Mammalia > Carnivora > Canidae > Vulpes > Vulpes vulpes. The sequence continues at coordinate 183,567,615 of NC_132780.1, read as the reverse complement.
TTCATAGAATATTCCTCAATTTGAGTTTATATGATGTTTCATCATTATCAGTTTCAGGTTATGCATTTTTGTCTTGAATTTCACTGAAGTGTTATTTTAGCCTTCTCAGTGAATCCTATCAGGGCACATGTTTCAAACTACATTAAAATTAGTGACATAGGCTTTGGTCACTTGGGTAAAGTGATGTCTACCAGGCTCCTCCATGGTAAAGTCATCATTTTCCCTTCCTAATTAATAGGTAGCTTGTGGAGAGACTATGTATCCTATTCATCAAACTTTTATCTACTAGATTTGATGTCCACTCAAGGATTTTTTTTAACTCCATCATTCTTTCTTCGTTTATTGGTCTACATTCTACCATAAAGAGTGCATTTCCTTTTTGGGGGGTGTTTATCTTTTAATTCTTTTATGTATTTATGTCAGTATGGAGTCATGGATTCTTATTTACTCACCAGGTTATAATCTGTTACTATCGGTATTTATTTTGGTGGTCAAATTGTCCCAGATTCGGCCAGTGGGAGTCTTTTTGAGCTGATTCCTGTGTTCATTTGACATGTTCCCTTATTCTTTACTTTTTTACTTTCTGTCACAACAAGAGGTTCCAGACTTATCTTGTACTTTGCATGTCTTAGCACTGGTATCATCTATCTCTCCTAGGAATCCTGGTTCCATTTAGTGGAGAATAAATTTAGAAACTAAGACCTGGAAAGTAGGCATGCCATTGCTACTGGTGTCTGCTTCCATGCCTTCTCAGTGGATAGAAAACATACATGTGTGTGTGTGTGTGTGTGTGTGTGTGTGTAAGTGAGAAAACTTCCTCCAGTTATCTTCAATATATTTATTTGTTTGCTGAAGCCTAGAATACACAAAGGAGAATTTCAGAATTGATAAGCTGCAAAGAAAACCTACTAGCTTAATACTTTCTTACTTACTAGCTTAATACTAAGTTTTCTTTTTGAGGTAAAATTCACATAAGTTGAAATATATAAATCATAAAGACACAATTCAATGAGGTCTGAAAAAACAATATACCCACATAGCTGAATCTATAACAAGACATGGAATATATTCTTTACCAAAAAGTTCTCTAATTCTTCTTCCTGGCTAATGAACTCTCCTAAACCCCAAGAAAACCACTCTTCTGATTTTTTTCACCTTAGATTGTTTTTGGCCTTTTAAAAATTTTTGCATCAATATAATAATGCTCTCTATATATCTATATATCTGCATCTATCTATATCTATATAATGTATGTATAAATCTTTTTGGCTCTTTTGTTAAGTAAAATGTTTTTGAAATTTACTTGTTGTTGCATACATCAGTGCCTCATACCTTTTTATTACTCAGTAGTGTACCATTGCATAAAAAAACCAGTTTATCCCTTCTTTTATCGACGGACAATTGAGTTGTTCCCAGTGTTAGGCTATGAATAAAGCTGCTATGAACATTATGTACAAGTCCTTGTGTGAATGTATGTTTTTATTTCTCCCAGCAAATACATAAGAGTGGAATTGCTGAGTCATGTGGTAAGGATGTGTTCATTGGACATAAAACTGTCAAACTCTTGTCTGCAGTGGTGCCATCTTTTTTGCATTCTCATCACAGTGTATGAGAGTTCCAGTTCCTCTATATCCTTGTCAACAGTTAATATCTTAAGTCTTTTAAATTTTGGTTATTCCAGTGAGCATGTAGTCCCATCTTATTGTAATTTTAACTTGAATTTTCTTGGTAACTTATGATGCTAACCACTTTTTCATGTGCTTATTATGTATTTCCCTTGTTATTTATTAATTCCATTTATTAATATTAATATTATAAATGATTTTGAAAAATCACAAATAAATGTTGACTTCTGGAAAATATTTTCTGCATCCATTGAGATGGTTTTGTCTTATTTTGTGTTCTGTTAAAAAGATAAATTATGAACTACAGAAATGATCCCTGAAAAGATGAATTACATTGATGGATATTTTCAAGGAACCAACTTGCAGTTTTGTTAATTAATAATTTTCTCTTTATTTTCTTTGTTCTACTTGCTTTTGTTTTCATTTGTTCATATTTTGCTGAATTCCTAACATGGACTCTTAAATATCTGATTTCAAATCTTATTTTCTAATGCAATCATTCAAAATTATAAAATTTCATCTAACCACTGCTTTATTTGCATCACACAAATACTGATATGTTGTATATTTATCATTATTCATCAGGAATAATGTCCAGTTTTCAGCCATCAAATCTTTTACCCATTAAATCATACCATCTTGGTGTGTGTATTGCTTGTGTGTAAGGCTCTTGGTATCTGCTTTCATGACCTATGTTGACCACAGTTATCAAAATAGTAACACAAAACTTGTACCTGATCCCAGAGTCAGTTATCCAAAATTAACTAATGGTAATTTTGTCTGTGCTTCATATTTGAAGTTAATTCTACAGATTCATTGTCATGGAATGTATGCTCCCCTCTACCTCAGCCTCCATTAGGATAGAGTTATCATTCAGTTCACATGTGTAGTCCTTGGGGAATGTGCAAGAAACATGCTTCCTCCTTTTTTTTGCTGTTCATCTTCCAAACCCCTTTTATATTTTAAGAAATATCCTATTCCTAAAATCTTAATTGAATGCAGAGTCCCAGCTCCCGATACAGAAGGCAAAGAAAGACAGACTTTCCTCCCCTTTACTAGCCCCTGGCATTTAAGGTATATGAGTTGGTGATATTAGCTCAGCAGATTGAATGCTTCTGCTAGAGACATTGACTCCAAAGTAGTAAATAAAAAGATGGAGGGACAGTTTGGAATACAGTACCAGTTGCAATGTATAACAGTGACTACGATGGCATCCAGTGGTTTCTCCAGTAATTCCCAGTGACAGCAGTGTCTGATGGTTATAAGGGTGGGGAGCTAATGGCAGCTTTCTGACCAGATTGGTTTTGCAGTGACCTCACCTATTGCTCTTCTGCCTGTCTGTGTGGTTCCTGCCTTTTTAGGAAGCCTGATATCCAGTTTTCCTAACAATTCTTAATATCCTACAACCTTCTGGTAAGAACCACTTCTGCTTAAGTTAAACAGATCAAAGATCAAAAGTCAGAAGGACAGTTTGTTGCCAGTAAATAGAAATACAGTAAATAAAAATCCAGTGTATCTCTCATTACCAGGTAGCAATAGTGCCAACTTCTCAGCTTGAAGCTGTAAGTCAGGTGAGTACATGTAACATAGAATGATTTAGAATTTATTCTCTTAGGTATAAAATGATGAAATCTACAGGGTATTGTAAATGGTGTGTGGTAGCAAATGACAAAAAGTATATCCTAATTCTTATACACAGATCACTGTTTTTCATCAGTAATGTTAGAGGTAGAGAATTATTAAAAACATAGATCATTCTTTCATGGGATGGTATAATACTACGAGCATCCTAAAAATTCTATCAGAAAATAATAACTACACCTTAAGGAAATATGTATATGGTTTCATGGCAAAAATAGTCCAGCTTAAGTGTTTTTCTATAAACTGTGTGTAAGCTTGGAGTTGTATAGTTACAGTATAGATGATATGGCTTTTCACTACAAGTATAGCCTGCATAGATGCTAACAGTAAGAGCTAACATTTGCTTTACTACTAACACTTCTATATAATTTAGAATTATTATATTTTTTGTTTATTTATGATAGTCACAGAGAGAGAGGGAGGCAGAGAGAGAAGCAGGCTCCATGCACCGGGAGCCCGATGTGGGACTCGATCTCAGGTCTCCAGGATCGCGCCCTGGGCCAAAGGCAGGCGCCAAACCACTGCGCCACCCAGGGATCCCCAATTTAGAATTATTTTTAGCATTAATTACCTCTTTAACTTTTTTTTTAGGACATTAACATTAAGATACAGCATTAGAAGGAAAGCTACATGAGCACATGACTGGAGACACAGGTGTTGGGCAAGCAATTAGGCACAAATAACATTAAACACTGCACTCATTTTTTTCTGCAGTAGTATAATTAATCTCCTAAAGTCCATTTTCCAGAAAATGACACCTTTTAAACTTTTAAATCTAAACTAACTTAGAAGTTCATGCACACGTTTTGATGCTATTTCATACAGAATTGGTTCAGATGTGGAATCAAGATTACAGCCTTGATGAGGAGAAGGGTGTGAGTAGGGAATCAGCACTTTTTAAAAGTTTCCCCAGGTGATCCTGACATGTAGGCAAGTTTAAGAATCTATGTGATAACCGGTGGCCTCAGGGTCTTGCCTTCTACCCTAAATTGCTTTTCCCCAAAGAATAATGGTGACAGGTTTTTAAAATAAAGGAGAAGAACATCATCTTCCATTTTAGCTGTGTAAATGAAGACTATTTTTAAAAAGCTATTTAATATTTGATTATTACAAAACACTAGCTATCCTGGAAGAGAAAATAATCTTCTGCTTAAATATTTAATTACTTAAGAATCTTCATTGACCAAATATACCATATTTTCTCACATAATATATTCTCTGGGAGTTTCTACCTTTAAGATAAGGCTAGATGAATAATAATGTCAGTTAATATTCTTTTAGCCACTCCTGAGAAGGTGAAAGTCATAAACGTTGGGTCAGATGTATCTTCAACTTGGAGCAAAATTGCACTCCTTTCTACTCTCACCCAAGTCTTTAGTAATTGATCTGACCTCTGGGAGAGGTATTGGGAGTGCTTATAAGTTGTTCTCTGTTTCTTTTTAGCTGCTTGACACCTCTTCACCTTCACTGACCAAAGTCTTCTGGGTGATTCTATAGCCACTGACAATCACAGAAGACTGCCTTGAGAAGCACGTGGAGAATAGAAATACATTTCCTCCTCAACTCTGGCTGTGGAGTAGAAGGTGGATTATGGAATATATAGATACACACACAATTTTGAACATAAAAAGCAATTTTGAACACAAAAAAGTACAATGAAATAAAGGAATAAGAGTGAATAAGTGTTATAAAAGATATAAAAAGTAATTATGCTGGTAGTGAATAAAACTGAAATAAATACATGTAATTTGAATAACCTGAATAATTTAACATTATATTTTTTTTATTCAGAAATTACCTGGAGAAAAACAAAATCCAAACACAAACTAAATACATTCGTTATGCCTCTGCTACTCAAGTTAGGATGCCAGTGTGGTGCCTAGTGGTCCCGGGTGAGGACCAGAATCCACTGCTTCCTCCAGTGCTTTGTTTCTGATTGCTATGCAGTTGATTGCCCAATTTCCACTCCCATTTAACTGTTTGATTGTAAGAGAGCTGGACTAAATGAGAGTTACTCATTAAACTGCAAATTTTGCCATTACAAAACTATATTTTCTAGTGAAAGTGAAAATTTCCACTGACACAGGTATGTATAAGAATACTTTACATTGGGATCCCTGGGTAGCTCAGCGGTTTAGCACCTGCCTTTGGCCCAGGGTGTGATCCTGGAGACCCAGGATGGAGTCCCACATCAGGCTCTCTGGGTGGAGCCTGCTTCTCCCTCTGCCTGTGTCTCTCTCTGTCTGTGTGTGTCTCTCATGAATACATAAATAAAATCTTAAAAAAAAAATAATTTTTTTTTTTTTTAAAAAGAACACATTTTAGAGATGCCTGGGTGGCTCAGTCAGTTGAAACATCTGACTTCAGCTCAAGTCATGATCTTGAGGTCCTGGGATGGAGCCCCACATTGGGCTCCCTGATCAGAAGGGAGTTTTGTTTCTCTCTCTCCCTTTCCCTCCGCCCCTTCTCTTACTCATGCTGTGTCTCTCTCAAATAAATAAATTTTTTTTTTAAAAAAGAATACATTTTAAGAATAGGCTGTATGAATTCTTTTGGAAGGAAATCTCCGTACTCTTTGTTTGAAATCACCTCCAGGCACTTTTCACATCTCCACTAAAATAGTCAGCCAAGTGGATTCCTTTTTATTTTTTATTCATTTTTTATTTTTTTTTTAATTTTTTTGCCAAGTGGATTCCTAAAGTAAATTCAGTCACCAGGTGTTTATGTAAACGCAGAACATTTTTATAATTACTTTGGTTTCTGTTCATTGTGAATACATTTCATTAGTACTAGTATCATCAGGAAGCAAATGTAGTGAAAAACCGGGGAGATGTTCCTGAATTGGGGAGATGTGCGTCGCTGGAAGAGTTAACAAGTCTTTTTCCAGGTTTTCAGAGTTTATCAGTTTGGAGCGAAAAGTTTAAAACGACTGCTTGGCCTTGTAGACAAGGTTCAGGACACCAAGCCTACAGCCTGTGTCTGCAGGGTGCTACCCAGAGGAGGAGGCAAGGAGGCAGCGCTCCCCAAGAGGGAGGCATCAGAAACCCCCCTTCGAAGGACTCCCCAAACAAAGTGAAGCTAGAGGAGGGTTTCTGCAGCCTCTGTTTCCCAAGGGGCGCTTTGGCCCCTGCGAAGTAACGCTTTCGCTTTGATTTCCCTTTAACGAAGCAGGTGAAAGGCCATTTGGCACCAGGCGGTTCCCTTTACTCCAGCTGCTTGTGAAGAGCGCGGTTGCCAGGCAACCAAGTCCCTGGCTCTCTTTGTGCCTACATCAGGCTAGGAAATTTGGAGGTTTTTAAAGCTGTTGTCTGTTGCACACAACTTACACCGAAATGCTTTTAGGTTTCTGAGGCTATTTTTTAATTCCTTGCAGTAAAACTACATTATCTCTCCTAATTTTCTCTGTTTTGTAGAAGAGACTGTTTAAGTGTGCATGGCTCTATTTCCACAGGAAAATACCAAGACCTTGACTTCCAAATCACAAGTCATTTACATTTTAAAAGAAGAGCAAATGAGCATCACAGCTGCATTTCATATGTTCCTTCCTGTCAGCTTATTTTTATTTTTATTTATTTTTTTTTGGTTTTCTTTCTTCTCTCCTTCTTTTGCTTTTTTAAATTTTTATTTGCTTTTCTCTCTTTTGCCCCCTTCATTCCACCTCACTTCGATGTATGCTTCTTTTATCTCTTTCTTTCTTAGTCTATCCAGACGTGAACTCTGTTATGTATGCATTCATTTTTAATCAATTGCTCAGCCAGTGAATTTGAAGTGAATCAAGCTTTTCTTCACAACTTTCCTGGTTCATATTTTCTTCTTACTTCAAACTCCTTTTATTTTTATTTTTCTAACCTGTGGCTGGGGAGGGCCATTGGGAGATAACTGACAGACTATATTCATTTGTTATTTGGACTTGTTTTGTTCCTGACAGAGAAACCTACACCATTACTCTCTGAACCTCCCAATGTGGTCTCTTTGCTTATATGGTAGCCCTCTTGGCACATTCCATTAGCCCTGAACCCACAGAGTTCTCAAAGGTATTTTGGTCCTACATCAATGTAGGACATTCTCTAACATACTTAATGGAATGAAGATATTTCATGGAAGACCATTCAATTTAAAAAGACATGAAAAGGATATGCTTCCTTTTGTTCTTTTTCTCTGCATCTGGCAACAATGCCTCAAAATAAATGAGAACAAATTGGTCTGGCTGTGCTCTTACTATCAGTGCTTGACTCTGGTGCTGCAAAGGGAAACACCTGGTAATGAGAAAAAAGAAAAAAAGGTCAAAGTTCTGGAAAGATGTATACTCAAGACAGTGATGTAGTTCAAATTTGGACACTTTCTGGTACTCGCTCCACCTTCCCACTCTGCCAAAACAAAGAAAGGGACCCTGGTATTTATTTATCATTGTGAGGTAATAAGCAGTGAAAGGATTTTTATTTATTTGATCACTAAAGATATGTTATAATATGGGAGTGGACCTATTTGACATAATTGCCTGAAAATTCACTGTAGCAGATAAATTTATCTGTTAAGGCTGTTAAATGAAAAATGGGCTTAATTATTAATATACTTACTGCTGTGATTTTGAGTGAGTAGTTATGCAGTCAACTTTATATATTTCTAGAATTTATAGTAAAAACTACTCTCCCTTTATGACTCAGTATGGAGATCTTCCATATATTTGCTATGAAAACCATAATAGAAGAGTTTTATCCCTTTGTATATGATAAAATAGGGTACTGTATTGTATATAGTAGGCCAGAAATAGCCAGTATGGGTTTTAATCTGACTTCGATCCCTAGCCTGCTTTCTTGACTTTGGGCAATTCCCTTAATCTCAGTCTCAATTCCCTCTCCTGTAAAGTTGTGAAGTTAGAGTAAATCTTCTTTGAGATACATTCTGCTATTAAAATTCTATTATTGAATTTGAAAACCACTAAACCTTTCAGTGAGCATGATTTAGGAAAGGAAAGACACAACTTTGTTTTAGCCAGTAAAGTTTTTAAGCGAAAAAAGTGTTTTAAACCTCTTGTATTTGTTAATTGAGCTATCTTTTTACTTAGACAAGGAAGTTCAAAACCATCTGTTTCTGACTCCCTAGCCAATGGTTTAAAAAGTACAATTTCTGGAGATTGCTCATGCTTCATCACTTAGTAGTTGTGGAACATGGGCGTGTTCCTTACAGTCTTTGTGCTCAGTTTACTCATCTGTTGATAGGGAATAATAACAGTACTCATAACCTAGGGATATTGTGAGGATTAAGTGAGATGATTCATGTAAGCTCTTAGCAAGTGACTAAAGCATTACTATGTTCTCGGTAGACTCTGCAGTCGCCAACTATCCTGGGCTATTAGCACTCCATACTTTATTAGTGTAATAATAACCTCCCAGTTTTAAAGTCTTTTCATTTAAAAATCTGTTCTATACATTCCTCCCAGCTTAGACTGCCCCAAATACAATTCTCATAATTTCCCTCCCCTGGTAAAAGCAATAGCAACAGATTTCCAGTGAACCCATAACCTGGCATTTAAGGCTCTCATTAATATATTGCTTCAATTTATCTTCCCAGCTTCATTCTATTACTTCCTCATATATAAATGCTCTGCCTGAGTGGAACTCTGCAAATGTCGCTGAGAACAAGTGCTCTGCTGGTCTATTATACAATTAAGAGCAGAGGTTATGATACTTCTTTATACCCTTTTAATCTAAGACCTGGTACACAGTGGGTAAGTGATACTTGTTTAAATGAGCAGCCTCTGGTCATACTGTTTTCCTCCCAGAAGTCCTCTGTTCTTACCTTTGCCTGCATAACACCTAGCCTTCAAGGTCCCATTCAAATATCATGAGTTACTGTAATTCATAAGCTACCCACTTCCTCTCATGTATCTATCTGGTAATAACATGTATCTATTTGGTAGCATTTATATTCTGCTGTGATTATAATTATTTTTGTCATTATCTTATGTCCTAATTTTTCAGTGGCACGGAGAGCAGCGTACTATGTCTCATTCAATTTTACTTCCTGCAATGCCTAGCATTTGGCTTTGACTATCTTAACTGCCAGTGGCTAGTTGTTGAGTGAATGAACATGACTAACAAAAATATTATTCATTGTTTTGCCATCCTCCAGAAAAAAAAATCCTATTTCCACAGAAGCAAATCTACATTACTTGCCAGGCTTCAGAGTCTCTCCCATGTCTATTCACATCCTTTCTGTGTAACATGATTTTAGGTAGCTGCCCAAGTCCTACTGGCCTTCTCAGTATTGCAGGGACATGGCATATTTATTCTTGCTCCTATCTCCTTGCTGATGTTTCCTAGGCCTGAGTCCAATCCTGTCTTCATTTCAACTACCCAAACCTTATTTCAGGGCCCATCTTAGTTTCTGAATTCCCAATGGAGCACTCCATGATTATTTCGGCAATGTTTCTTTTCTTTCACAACTGAAAGAAATTAATACACTTAATTTAGTACTTAATCATATAAAGACACCCCCCCCCCCCCCCACTGAAACCCAGAACAATGAAACTGGGAAAGAATTTAAAAATGTGATACTACAGAAATTATAATGTGAAAACTTGAGAGGGTCTATTTCCATATTAATCTACTTTCTGAGTTATCTTCTATTATCTATACAGATTTGCATCAATGACTACTTGTTTATGAGATATTTAAGCAACTGAATCACTTCTAGCAAATAGTATGACTTTACACATGGTAAGTGCTGATTATATTCTAATTCAATAGAAAAATACAGCTTATATTTGTATCTTATTTTGCATGTGTTTTACTCTTTTAACCTAATTAGATATTAGGTCCTTGAGGGGTGAGGTCAAATCCAGAACCCTTTGGATTTCCTGCATTAGTAAGCATAATGCTGATTGTGCTGGAGATTCTCAACACACGAACAATATCCATTGTTAGGTGGGACCTACCTGCCAAAATGGCCTAGTTTTTACTTTAAATTTATTTTGTAATGCCTGACACTCTAACCTCATTTCGTTTTTCCCAGTCTATTGGTTCTAAGTTACTGCCATACTTACAGTTTTTCCTTGCTCTATTGCCTTCTAATTTACTGTCATACTTACTGGACTTCTCAGTAAATAAGGCAACTAAAGCTCTATCTTTAGAGAAGATATACACAGATACATCATGAGGGTAGGTACACAGGGTGGGAGAAGATTTGCTTTCTATATCACATTCATACTATTTTCACCTTTGAAGATGAAAATGGGATGTATTATAAATATTTTTTGAGTGGTCTATGTTAAGAAAAGTGTGCTAGACTATTTATATACACAATCAAATTTTCTCTTCTCAATAAGCCTATGTAGTTGATGGTACTAAAATACATTTATAGACTTGAAAACTAAAGCTAAGAAAGAAGGAATTTACTCAAATCTTTATCCTTAAACCTGATCTCAGATCTGTCTGATACCACGGTTCCCACTAACAGAAGGAAATAAGACAGTGGATTTCCAACTTCAATGAACAGAAAAGTCACCTAAGGAACTTCTTAAAATACATATTACTGGGATCTGTTCCAAAGATTTCAGTTTGTTAAGATTTGGAGAAAGGCCCAGAAATGTATATTTTAACAACATGAAAAAGGATTCATTCAGAAAAACTTTGACATAAGGAATAGTTATGATAATAATAGTAATAATAACAACTATACAACCTATGGATCAATAGCACACTGTCTACCAACTACTGCACCACATTACTATTCATCAGATATTGTGTTGTGAAGCATTTAATGTATTTTGTCATTTAATTCTCTCCACCACCTTATGAAGCATATATTATTAGCACTTTCCGTATATGTAAGAAGGGATCTAGGGTCAGAGAAGTCACATAGTTGGTGAGTGGTGGAAAGAATCTGATTTTAAAGCCCATGCCCACAACTATAGGAAAAGCCAAATGACAGGAAAACCGGGGAGACTGCTGTCATAGAGCCCACAGGAAGAGAGCACAAGAGCAGAGCATGTCAGTGCCAGAGTTAAGTAGGACAGGTAATGAGAAACATTCCCCGGATTTGTCAATGAGAAGGTCATTGCTGATGTTAGCAATACAGACTTGAGTAAAACGTTGGGAGTAGTAATGGGAGTAGTACGGTGGAATATAAAGAGCTAAGATGAATGGAAAGATATAAAAAATAGAGAGCTTAAATCCCCATTTTATGAGTTACCAAAAAAAGCAAGGGAATGAGGGGAGGTTGTTTTAGGGGAGAATGCAAATTTGGTGAGCATTTTAAAAATATGGGATATTTATGAAAATGCAATGAAGAAGGAACAATGAAGAAAAAGAGATGGATAAGGATAAAAAAAAGGTAAAATTAATTACACAGAGTTTTGAAGAAGATGGGATAGATCTTTTAGCTTTTTTTAGAGGTACTTATCTTTCTGGGGAAGAGGGAATAGGGAAAGGATGAGCATAGCTGTGGATAGATATGAGTATTTACTAGAGATGCAGATGTGGGCATTTACCTATAGTCCAATGGAAATTTAAAGTAGCTCATGTATGATGGACTTTATTCTTTGTGCTGGGAAAATTAATAGAGCCCTCAAGCAAATTAATGAAAATTTAGTATAGCTACTGTGAGGAGGTTGAGTCAGAACTGACTAGAAATATAAAAAAAGATTGTTGTGGGGTTAAAAGTCCAGCTGAGAGGAAAAGTCATATATTTTAATAGCATCAGTACGCATTACTCTGTAGTTTTTGTTCAATGGTGATGAGTGGAGGCAAGGAAGTAGATGCCACAATTGAGTTCATCTTAGTTTAGGGATTTAGTAAAACAAGTAGTGTGGGCAACAGTGACATGTATTTGAAGGTGTGGATAGTAGGTTTGGTGAAATGAAGGACTCTGGGGCTGGAAATTAGGGAAGGCAATGAAGCTAGTAGAGACTTATAGAGGTAAGGGTGGCTAAGGAATTGAGTTTGAAAGAGATGGTAAAGTAGTAAATAGTAAAAATAGTGAAAGAACTGGAAAAGTATGCAGTTATGGGCTGAAAATGGGAATGAGTAGGACCTGTTATGTTTTATTGTACATGGCAGCAAACTGAAAGAAATGCGGTTTCTTAGTTCCATGATCCAATCTATTTTTTCTCTTACTTTTTAGAAATATGAAATCCTAATGTCTAAGAATGAGGTCTAATTTTGGTGTTGTGTTGTCCTCTCAGGTACTGAGGGTTTTATGATTACCCTGGACCTTTATTCCTTATGCCACCATCAATTCAGCTATCAATTACTTTGTTAGTCAAATTAGGACCAAGAAGTATTGATTCCTCTAATTTCTAGAATAATAATTGCAATGTGTGGGCCATACTTCTGGCTCATCTGGGCAGTATATTAAAAATGTACATTTCTGGCCTTTCACCAGACCTACTGAATCAGAATTCCTGTGGGAATAGAACCCAAAGAATCTGTATTTTTAATAAATTCCAAAGGAGATTCTGACTCAGATGACTATTTCAGGAGATGACAGTTTCAATTGGGCAGAGTTTATTAGATTTTTCTCCAGTGATTTACAATTCATACTCAGTATGTTTTTGCTGTTGACTCCTATTTGTGGAGCAATAATACTGCTGGTGAGCTTTAAGGTTGGGGTGGAGAGGCAAGAAAGCAACAATTCAATCTTGAAATTGGTACATTTCCTAAATTTCTTTTACACATAACCTCTCTTACTCATGTTTGGAAAAACAAAACCAAGAAAGCTCAAAGTGCAAGAGATATATAGAATTAAACTTGACAGAAAAAGTCTAAACAGCAAAAATGACTACAAGTAAAAAGTATTTTAGAGGTTGGGTAGGTGTGGAGAATGAGAGGCGAGTGAAAATTTCAATTTGGAAAGAGATGTGTTAATGGTGACCACAGATGTACTGCGCTGCTTTCATTTGCATTAGACATCTGGTAGATGCCCACACATTTGGAACTTATGCTGTTGCTACATTTTGCTTTTTTGGTAGTTCTGTGATCAATTAATAATAAATGGTATATCTTGCCACCAACTCTTGTGTCATTAGATCTTCTACATTGAAAACTTTCAGTTTACATATAAGAAGAAATCTTATTTTTGGTATCCTGGTACCTAGAGGCAAGTAGAGCATACATGATTATTTTCAGTATCTGTCATCAAGTTTTCAAGGAGCAAAGGCACAGTGCTGTATCTAAAATCTCCCCTCAGTCACATAGAAGTCAGGCTTCTGTATATTGGGACTATGAATCACACAACAAATGAATATCCTTAGAGATGAAAATATTCATCACTTGATAATATTCTACATGGTGATATCATAATCCATCAGCAATGAAAATATTTTTTAAAATATCACTTTGAGAAGGAACCATATCTTAGATAAAGTGTCTTTACGTTTGCAAATTGTGCTTTTATTATATCTTGATTAATGATTTCAGTTTAACCTAATACAAAAACTCTTTCTCCCCTCTCTCTTTCTCTCCGTCACCTTCCTCCTTTTCCTCCTCCTCCTTTTCTTCTTTCCATCTCCCTCTTCCCCACTCCCCATAGCACGCTAGTACTCTTCTCTTTGCTTCTCTGTGGATATAGGCTCATTAGCATGTTTGTTACTTCATGTTAGAAATCTTATTATAGAAAAAATTACTAGAGTAAGAATAAGAAAATTAAAAATCACATAATCTGAATAAGATTTAGGATATGGAACATGCCTTTCTTTGATGAAGAGTAAGTGGCTGGTTCTCCAAGACCATGCAAATTACTCTTCACTTGATAAGAAGTCACAAATTTTCAATGTGGACCATGTAAGTTTTGATTCTCTGAAGTTAATTACCATCATCTTGTCCCTTCTGCTCCTGCTCCTGGTGCTCAGGGGCATGTCTCTGTTCAGTCTGTACTGCATGACATCAGCAAACATTACCATTCTATTGCTTCTACAAATACCATTTTGAATTTTTCATACTTCCCAATGAGAAAAATTTCTTTTAGGTTGGGCCAGAAGAGTCACCATTAGCTCAGTTTATTCACTTAATAAATTCTGTCTGATATTAGTTGTTTTTTTTTAAACGAATATACAACCTCTCTTTTCTAAAATCCATAATCTAGATGCCCTATTCAGTTTGAACTCTGGCTAACAATATTCATATCCTGAGCTATGTCTCTTGGGTTTGTTCATACTTTAGGAATCATGCCTATCTCAGGAGTAACTAGCCCTTGCCATTTTCAGATTCTAGGTCTTAGCCCAACTTGATATTCTTTCAGTATTATGGCTCCAGTGTTCTCTGATCTGAATTCCGGGGCCATGATTAAAACCATGCCATATTGGGCAGCCCGGGTGGCTCAGCGGTTTAGCACAGCCTTTGGTCCAGGGCCTGATCCTGGAGTCCCGGGATCAAGTCCCATGTCGGGCTCCCTGCATGGAGCCTGCTTCTCCCTCTGCCTGTCTGTGCCTCTCTCTGTGTGTGTCTCTCATGAATAAATAAATAAAAATCTTAAAAAAAAAAACTATGCCATACTGCTCTTTGTTTTAGTGTCAGTACATCTGACTTTGTATTCCCTAATTAGTCCTTTCTTACAGGATAGCTGTCTTCCTTCATTTAGATGTGATTGCCTCATATCTCGATGATAGAAACATTCTCCTAAATTGCCTCTGTGCCACTGCTCCACAAATCCGTTGTCTATATTATTGCCAAATTAATAGTCCTAAAAATATACATTCACTGCAATACATTCTTTTGTGAAAAACATCAATGGCTCTACAATGCTTACAAAGTGAAACTGGTAATTCTTAGTTCAGCATTTTATGTCTTCATTCACAGTCTGTTCTCTACTTATTTTTTCCAGCCTTATCTCTAGTTATTTTCTTACATTGCCTTAACTCTGACTTTCTTGATATTGCTGGATTATACTTTTGCTTTTTTATTTATTATATTCTTTCTCCCTAAAGTACCCTCCCTCTCTAACTCACTTATAGAAATCCTACTCATTTTCTAGGGTCAATTAAATTCTATTTCTTCCATGAGGTTTCCTAATCATACTTATACGGCCTTAACTTCTTTATCTAAATTCCTATGGGCTTATGTTTTACTAATTCAGGACTCACAGATATTACTGTAGCTATTTTGAAACATAGCATATCTACTCAAACAGATAGCACACCCTGAACCAAGGAAACTATTTCTTATATATCTTATGTATCACAAGTTTGGATATAACAGATACTTGAAAAGTATTTTTTTATACATCAAAATAGGATACCTCCATGAGATAGTGAACAATAAATTTAAGATAATGATAATCAACCTTTAAGTATGAGGGGTGAAATTCACTGGTATATAAGACCAATTCTATGGCACCCATATAATCTCAGTAGGGGATAGTTGGCTTTCAAAACTAATTCCAAGTAGCATATCATAACACTTAAGTAGAGTTCACCAAGGGGAGTATTTACTTTATTGATTCATATAGAAAGTAACGCTAGAACACCTTAGGATTCACCACTCACTAATATCAAATTTAGCTTTATTATTTGTAAGCAAACAATAAAAAAATCTCAGAAACAAACAAAACCATATGGCATTTGGCTTAGGGACTCATTCATTCCTTTATTTTTTTTTTTCATCTAAAAATTACTTATTTTTAAAATAAAAGTTACTTATTTTTAATTTTTTTTTAATTTTACTTATTTTTAAATTTTTAAAAAAGATTTTATTTTATTTATTTGAGAGAGAGAGAAAGAGCACAAGCAAGGGGAGGGGCAGAGGGGGAGAGAGAGAGAGAGAGAAGTAAACTTCTGACTCAGGGCTTAAACCCAGGACCCTGGGATCATGACCTGAACTGAAGGCAGATGCTCAACTGACTGATCCACCCAGGCACCCTAAAAAATAATTATTGCAAATTTACTATATGAAGGCCACTGAACTTGGAACTAGGGATATGATGACAAACTGTTTCCTGGGCCATACTGAATCTGGGGAAAATTAAAGTAGTAAATAAAGTATTATTATTACATGAAGCAAAAAATGCATTTGCATTACAAAGATAGACAAGAGAATATGAACTATTTTGGGAAGATGAATGACATATTATCAAATTTTATGAATTCCTCAAAAACAAAAAAACTACTACGTTCCATGGACTGTGCTATGTGGCAAGCATAGGGCAGCTGTTGCGGACTTTATTTTTGTTCACTAATTTAATCTCTTCTCCCCATCATGTGGACAGAGATACTTCCTCATTCCATTGATTTTGCACTGGTCCATGTGATTAGTACAGCTTTGACCAATGAAATGCAGGCAGAAGACACAGTGTGACCATTCTTAAATAAAGCTTAACTCCCATGAGTTTGTTTCCTCTTGCACTATTGTCATTTACTATAAAATCATACTGCGTGAAGTCACCGTTTCTTCAGTCTTGATTCCAAAATGAGAAATAAACGTGGAGCAGATATAAACTCAAGCAACCTGGAGTTACACTTAGCCAAGCCCAGCTGAGTCCAGTTGGGTCAAGCTGTAGTCAACACAAAATCGTGAAGTAATAGATTTGTTCTCAGACTCTGAGTTTGGTTGTTTGTTAATCCACCGAAAACTTATAAAACAATGAATAAAATACTGTGTGTAGTGGAGAAGAAAGACATTAAATAGGTAGCTACAGATAATCTCTGTGTTTTGAGGAAATGGAGTGTTTCCAAGTATGTATAGCCAGTATTACATTATTTTGAAGGAAGAGGAAAATCTCAGTGGCTGCTATTTATACATTAATCTATTTAATTTAACTTCTAGTCATTATTTAGTGTGTGTCCATTAAAGAACAGATATATCTTTTAGAAACTATATACCAGGAAAATTAAATGCTATATTCACAACAGGAAGCAATTGCTATTTTTATCTTATGTAGTAGTTCTACACAGTGATATATTAATGAAGGACTAAAGGGATCCACTCCTATATTTTCACTTAACATCAACATTCTTATAGTTTCTGTGTGACAGGTAATGTCTATGTAACAGGTACAGATTTGTTCTTGACATATAGTCATAGAGAACTCAAGTTGTAGACAGAATTTAGATTAGTATAGTCCTTGAGATGACCTGGCCAACACTTCATTTTGCAAGACAGCCACTGGGGCCTACAGAGGCAAAGTTACTTTCCAAAGTCTCCTTTTGGAGTTTGGAAAGGTCATATATGCAGATTAGGTGTCATGATATCCAGATCGTAATGCCTTTGACATTGAAAGAAAATGTTTTTCCCATATAATTGTCTTTGAATGAATTTTAAGGAAGGAGTTGATTATAAACATTCCAAGTTCTGGGATGCCTGGGTTGCTCAGTTGGTTGAGCCTCCAACTCTTGGTTTCAACTTGGGTCATGATCTCATAGCCCTGGGATCCAGCCGCATCTCAGGTTCATGCCTAGCACAGAGTTTGCTTGAGTTTCTCTCCCTCTGCCCATCCTCCTGCTTAGGCAGTCTTTCTCTGTCTCTCAAATAAATAAATAAATGAAAAAATTGTACATTCCTATGGTTCTTATGGTGATTAAACTTAGAGGCAAGAAGTAAATTTTAGAGGTTGAAAACTTTTATTAGTTGTAGGGCAAAAGGATCATTAAGCTATCTATCAAGTTTTCCTACATTTTCCTGACAACACCAGCCATATTATACATTATTATTTATTGTATTTTCATAATTTATCATTATATGATTATTTGTGTGATCATACAATTAATATATATCATTTGTATAATTTTTCTCCTAGAGTCCATTAAAGCAGAGATGATGTATCCCCAGTAACTGACACAGTACTTAACACATGGTAAGTACTCAATACACTTTTGTAGGGTTAATGAACAATTTTCATCCATTCCACAGAAGCAGAATGATCATGCTTCATCATATGATGTGAAGTATGTCCTATGCTAAATGATCTCTTGCTGCCAAATTG
This sequence comes from Vulpes vulpes, assembly GCF_048418805.1. Lineage (NCBI taxonomy): Eukaryota > Metazoa > Chordata > Mammalia > Carnivora > Canidae > Vulpes > Vulpes vulpes. Next base: position 183,549,436 of record NC_132780.1, on the reverse strand, counting down.
TCAAGCAAGTATATTAGTTTTTCATGAACTCTGAAAGAAATGGATTAATGACCTGCCTTTAGTAGATTTTTATTAACAGATCACATAATGAATGTAACATTAAAATGTAGCATTAATAATAACAACAATAAAATCTAAATTGACACAAAATTATTTCATTAAAATTATTTTATTTAAGAAGAAAATAGGGTGCACAGTGACTCATGAAGTGAAGATCTATTCAAGTGGAATTAATATAATTATTAATAAAAAATTTTAACAGTATTTGAATGACTAATGCTTAAGATATGGGGAACCAAAGGCAATAGTGCCTCTAACTTACTATCTTGTTATTTAGAAGAAATATCTATTATATTAGGGTGGCCTGATTACCTAACTCTTAAGTGGTATATTACTGAGTCATGTCAAAAAATAAAGTTTTAAAAAGAATAATATAGAATACTTATTTTTGCCAACATTCTGGGGACTCTGGGGCTCAAAGAACAAGAGAAAGGGGAACATCTACACATAGCTCTATAACTGCATCCATACTCTTGATGTTTAGGAGTTACCAGCTCCCAAATGTTTTTCACTCTCTTTTTTGCGGTTTGACCTTCTGCATTTTCTAAGAAGTTACAATGGACTGTTTAAGAATGATGCGAGGCACTCTGGCCTCCATATTATGACAATATATAGCAAAACTCAAACCAAGCAGAAAGCTTTACTACTAAGTAAAAGTTATACGTCTATACTTAGGATTGTAAAAGAACTATGTCTTGCAGTTTCTGAGGAGGCCGCCAACAAATAATATCTCTCTTTCCCACATAATTACAAAATAATTTGTGAAATAAATGAGTAAATATGTCAGGCAAAATACCACCTTTGTCACTGCTGGAGGCCAGGATGCAGATTGTGACTTTAGGTCCATTAGGCAAATGGGCTTGCTGCCTGGACCCCGGAATTTGGGTGACTTCATCCATTTACAGAAAGCACTGGACTTGGGGTAGATCTCCTTTCATCACACTCATCAGAGCTGGCTCTTACACCACTTCCAGCATAAAAGGGTCTCCAGGAGGCTGGCTTCAAAAGAAAATAGGAGAGTAAGGATATCTATTTATTCTTCCTATGCTTCCAGTCAGAACATTTACTCCATCTTCCTAGAAAGAAGTGAATAGCAAAAGCAACAACAACAACAAAGATGCCAGAGATATATTATTTGAGTTCTCTGAACCCCAAGAAAGTGAAGAGTACAAGGAAGGCTGCCCAGTTAGATGTGGTGAAAATGTATTTAGTGGCAATATACTAAAGTTCTTGTTTTCAAAGAAGCAGAGGCAAAATTAGATATCACATCTTTCCCTTTCAAGAATAAAAAGGCTTCAGTCAAAAGGGAAAAGTTAGAATAATTTCTGTCAAAATACTTATTTTAATGTGGACAACAAGACTTAGAATCTTTTCATAAAAAACAGTGAACTATTGAAAATCTATTGAAGGTCAAAAAAGACCAACTTAATTCACTTTTAAAAAGAAGAGGTAAATTTAAAATATGTTTGTCTAACTTTTAGAATTACTGGTAACTTTAATAATAATTACATGTAGTAATTACAAATTACATATAATCTATTTATTGAAAACATTTTAAGATGTAGAAAACAGATGAAAGAAATGAATCATATTCATACTGTTCAGAAGAAGCTTCTCTTCACATGTTCAAGTATTTCTCTACAAGTGTTTCGATGTGTTTTCACATTAGATCATGCAGAGTATGCAATTTTATGACATAAGAGTGTTCACATGCACCTCAGTCTGATTTACTGAGATGGTTTTAAAAAAGAGCTTTTCATGAAGGGACTCCATACAGAAGCGTGGCTAGGATTAAGGACAAAGGATGGTAGACGTCAGAGGCCAGCAACAGTAAAAAGTGATAGGGCCTCAAGGACAAAGGAAAGACATCAGGTTTTTCTAGAGCTCAGTGGAAACTTAAGTGGCAAGGAATCTACTTGATGCAGTTTGTATTAGTCAGCTTTTCAGAGGACACATCAAGGACAGGAATAACAGATCAAGGAAGAATGTATCTGGCAGGGTGAGGAGCAAATGGAGAATAATCAGCACATTAATTATTAAAAATCACTTATTCATAGATTTTATGGCTGTGTAATAGTCTAAAATAACCATACCACTACTTTTTGATTGACTGTTTAGATAGTGTCCAGTATTTTTGCTATTATAAACAACCCTGAAATGCATAGATTTCTTCACTTCTGCAATTTCCTTCGAATAAGTTTTGGGGGTTGAATTATTACACTAAAAAGCATAAATGTTCTTAGGCATCTTAAAACTTGCTGACAATGTTTTAAAGCCATACATATTATTATTCCTCCAGCAAGGCAAGAGTGTGCTTGTTTTACTGCACATTGTTGAGCATTGCATATTCCCATAAAAGTTATTTCTTACTTTGAGGAGAATTTGATGAGAATTTTTTCCACAAAAATCACATCTGCATATTTTTAAAAGAAATCTTTAAAACTGCATCTCTTTAATTTGGTTACAATTTTTCTCCACGTGCTTCTTGAATTTTTAAGTGTGTCAGCATCATGAGGTGATGATAGTATGCTGTTGCTCTTTTCCACTGCTGCATCAACCTCATTGATTTAATAATCCTGTCTCTCCAGGCTGACTTGGGTTGCTTCCTTAATCATGTAGCACATAATTATATATGATGACGTATGGTTTCTGAGGTAGCTGGTTTATTTAATATTTTTTTTCTTTTCTTTCTTTCTTACTTTTTTTTTTTTTTTTTGACTGAAGCAGAGCAGTAGTGCCAAACTGTCCTGTTAAATACTTGGACAATGGATAGCAACAACAGACAGCCTCCATGTTCTCCAGTAGAGGCTCATCACTTTCTTCTTCACCTTTTGAGTAAAGAACAGGCAGGGCTAGGTAGGAAAGATAGATAGGGGGCTATGGGATCAGGCTCACAGAAATCCCCCTAAATGCTAAGGTATAAGGAAACCAGAAATAAGGGAACAAACCAGACCACCCTTTTCTAGGTGTGGGTAGGTGTATCATTTTTATGACAGTTGCCTGTGACCAACAAGGAATAAAGAAACCCCCCAAAAAGAAGCCACTAAAGATGTTATCACAGTCCTTACTCAATTCAAGACATCATAAGAATGATAAGACCACAAGCTCCCTGCTCAGTTCTAAATAAAAGACTGTCAGTGGAGACCCATGTTGGCAACCTTGTCAGGACCCCTCTCATTCCTGAGGGCTTTCTCTGTATCCTCACTTAATAAAACTCTATTGCTTTACTTACTCTTCTTAGTCTGTGAGGTTCATTCTTTGACTCTGTGAGACAAGAACCGAGCTCTCCCACTTTACTTTCAGCCATAGCTGATCAACTTTAATGGTAATAATAATAAAATGACAACAACACAATGAACAGCACCAGTGAGTGCTTACCACAGGCCAGGCATATGAAGAAACTTCCCATCAGCTATACCACATTCAGGATGTCTCTCTTCTAAGTCAGGAAGGGATGTATTAGGGAAGGGGGCCTGGAGTATTCATTAACAAATCTTGTTGATTTTACTTTCAAAATCCTTCTTAAATTTCTCCACTTTTTTCTACTCTCACTGCTATTATCTTATTCAAGCAGTCATCTTTTTTTTTTGCTGGATTAATGTAGCAGACATTCTTAATTCTCAACTGGTTTGGTTTGGTCTCTTGCTGTTTAACGTATCTTTTTAAAAAAAATTCATTGACTATTTTTATTTCCAGAATCTCCATTTGATTCCTTTTAAATACATCTGAGGTTTTGTTTTTTTCCACATAAAATCTTTATTCTTCATGGGTTCTCTTGTTTCCTTGATCTCTCTGAATATTTTTAACATATTTTAAGCAGTACTTTTTTTTTTAATTTTTTTTTTTAATTTTTATTTATTTATGATAGTCACAGAGAGATAGAGAGAGAGGCAGAGACACAGGCAGAGGGAGAAGCAGGCTCTATGCACCGGGAGCCCGATGTGGGATTCGATCCCGGGTCTCCAGGATCACGCCCTGGGCCAAAGGCAGGCGCCAAACCGCTGCGCCACCCAGGGATCCCTATTTTTAACATATTTTAAAATCTCTATCCGATCTGTTTGATCTCTGTTTCCTTAGTATGAAGTATGAATTATCTATCCATTTATGGCTTTTCCTGAGTTTGCCTCTATTGGGAGTTTGTTCTCTAAAAAGTCTGGCCATTTCTTGGATTTTTCAAGTCCCCATATTGCAGTGTCACTGTTACCGGGATCCCATTGGGTCAACCATTTTGGAACTATATACCAGTTTCTTATTCAAGGTTTCTGCACCTCATGGATAGTGTGAATTTGGGTCTATCTTTATGGAAGATAAGAACTTTGGTTCTGTTTTGGGAAGGATAATTCCTTCTAACAAAGGCCAAGGTAGAGTGTCTGTCTCCAAATCATTTTGGGAGTTTTTGTAGTTCCCAGGTAGGCTTAGTTTTCAAACCAGTTGGTTATTTATTTATTTGTTTATTTATTTTCAAGTCAGTTGGTTAAATAGCCTAGGAGAGGAATTGTGAGATGACATAAGATTCTGGTCAGTTTTGTTAGAACCCTCCAAACTGTCTTCCAAAGTGGCCATAGGATTTCACATTCCTATCACTGATGAATAATAGTTCCTTTTACTCCACATCCTTGCCAGTAATTGGTATGTCAAGTGTTTTGGATTTTAGCTTTTCTAAAAGTATTCAGTTGCATCTCTTTGTTTTGATTTGCATTACTTTAATGATAGGCCATTGATAATCTTTTCATATGCTTATTTGCCATCTGTATATCTACTTTGTTGAGGTGTTCATTCATTTCTTTGGCTCTTTCAAAAATTAGGTTGTTGATTTTCTTATTGTTGAATTGTAAAAATCTTTTGTACATTTTGGATGCAAGTCTTTATCAGATACAAGTTTTGCAAACATTTTCTCTGAGTCTATGCCTTGTCTTTTTATGCTTGCAACAATGTCTTTCACAGAAGTTTTTAATTTTAAAAATTATCTTTAATAGTGGTAGTACACATAACATAAAATTTACCATTTTGACCATGGGTGCATTTCACTTAGTTGTTTATGTGTTTTGGTGCCCCAAAGTTTTTAATTTTAAATGCCTTTCTTCTCAAAACCATGAGCAAAACTTCTTTAAATCCTACTATTTGTCCTATAACCAACACATTCTGGTCCTAGTTTAATTTGTAAATGGACTTATCTGCCATTCCTTAAGCATTCCTCATTTCCTCCTCTTCTATTCTCTGATTCCCCATCGAAGAGCTAAAAATATGTCCTCAGACTTCTGTGAAAGATGGCAGAATAGGAAGTTCCTAAGCTCACCTCCACCCACAGATACAACTAGATAACACCCACCTCTGTGTAAATACCCAGGAAATGACCACAAGACTGGCAGCACAGACTCTCCACTGCTAAATGTGGCCACATCAAAGTGAGTAGGAAGGGTAAAGATGCAGTCAGAAGGTAAACTAACATGTGGGACTGTCTATAGGAATGAGGGATACAGTAGGAGTGGAGAGGGGAGAGGAGTAGACCCCATACTTGATACTCTAGGCATGAAGGAACACACACTAGAAAGACAAATTCCCATAATATTTGGTTTTGAAAACCAAAGGAGCCTAATGTTGTGAGGCCCACTGATTCTTATAATCAGTGGGGCTTAACACTTAGAACCTTAAAAATCAGTGGGCTTGGCTCTGAGAGAGCCAGAGGGTGAAAAAAAAAACTGAATCCCTGCCTTTAAAGGGGGTAGCACAATGGTCCAGCTGAAATAAAGCATAGAAGAAGCAGTATGAAAAATGTCTGGGGTGTATGGGAAGATATATTTACTAATCTCAGAGCATGTGTTAGAGGGGCAAGAATGTTTGGGAGAATTCTCTGAAAACAAAAGAGCTGATGGGCATTATTCTCCTCCCCTACTCCTCACCTAGCCTAGATACACATACTACCTTGACAAGAATCCATCCAAAATGACACCACAAGCCTGGCATTGTGCAAGCAGCTCCAACAGGGCCAGCACCACTCCAAAGTGACTTTTGCTCTGGGGAGAGAGGAAGATAATCACACACACACCAGTATGACTGCAGCCCCAGCAGTGAGCTGGGGCAGACAAATGAGGCAATTGCACACTCTGCCTAGCAATGAAAACTTCTCAGCAGACAACACAGAGAGAATGCCGTGCAGTTTGGTACTACTGCAACTCTGGCAAATGCCTAGTCTGACCCAAGTCAAGCCCAAGGTGACCCTAGACTGGCCCACTAACAACACAGGGACCAAACCTTGCCCATAACAGGCAAAGAGAGCCATTGCATGACTGGATTGTAGGCAAGAGTGGCTCAGCTACCTCAATAGGGTACATGCAACACATATAGAAAACACTTCTCAGGTACTAGGTTCTAGTAAACATGGGACATTGTACTATAGGGCACCATAGGACCTTTTCTTCATTATACCATTACTTTTAAGAGCAGAAGATATAGGACTTTCCTAACACAAAGAAACAGATACAGACAGTTAATCAAAATGAAGAGAAAGAAGAATATGTTCAAAATGAAAGAATAGGACAAAAATCACAGCAAGAGAGATAAGCAAAATGAAGATAAATAATACAAGATAGAAAATTTAAAGTAATGGTCATAAGAATACTTACTGGACTTGAGTAAAGAGTGGAGGACCCCACTAAGACCCTCAACAAAGAAAAAGAAAACATAAAAAAGAACCAAGAAAAGACAAAGAACTCAATAACTGAATTTAAAAATACGCCAGAGGAAATAAATAATAGACTAGAGGAAGTAGAAGAGTGGATCAGTGACCTGGAGGATACAGTGATGGAAAGCAATTAAGCTGAACAGAAGAGAGCAGAAAGAATAATAAAAAAAATGAAAATAGATTAAAGAAACTCAGAAATACCATCAAGTGTAATAATATTCACATTATAGGGCTCCTAGAAGGAGAGAGAGAACAGGGAAAAAATTATTAGAGGAAATTATAGCTGAAAATTCCCAAATCTGAGGAAGGAAACAGGTATCCCAATTCAGGAAGCACAGAGAGCCCCTGACAAAAATCAACCCAAGGAGGTACACACCAAGACACATAGTAATTAAAATAGCAAAAAGTAGTGATAAAGAGAGAGTTTTAGGGATACCAGGGGGACTCAGGGGTTAAGCATCTGCTTTTAGCTCAGGGTGTGATCCCAGGATCTGGGATTGATTCCCATATCAGGCTTCTTACAGGGAGCCTGCTTTTCCATCTGCCTGTGTCTCTGCCTCTCTCTCTGTGTCTCTCAGGAATAGATAAATAAAACCTTTTTTTTTTTTTAAAGAGAGAATTTTAAAAACAGCAAGAGAAAAGAAAATGGTCACATACAAAGGAAACCCCATAAGACCATCAGTGGATTTTTCAGTGGAAACTTTGCTGGCCTGATGGAAGTTGCATGATATATTCAAAGTGCTGGGCAAAAATTGTTTTTCAACAAAAATGATCTATTCAGCAAGGCTACCCTTCAAAATAGAAGGAGAGAAAGTGTTGTCCAGATAAATGAAAGTTAAAGGAATTTATTACCACTAACCCAGGCTCCTACAAGAAATAAAAGAGACTTAGTGGAAAGGAAAGACCATTAGGAGTAAGAAAAGTAGGAAGCACAAAAGCACTAAAATTAAGTATATCTATAAAAGTCACACTTGGGATTCACAAAATAAAAGCATGTAAAGTATGACATTATATACCTAAAACATGGAGGGAGAATAGAGTAACAATTTAGTACTTTTAGAATAGGTTCAATCTTAAGTGACCATCACTTTTATATAGAAGGCTATATGAATAAGATGTTATTTATAAAACTAATGACAACCACAAATTAAAAATCTATTTTTGGATATCTATTACTAAATAGATATCCAAAAAATAAAGAGAAAGGAAGCCAAGTATATAACTAAAGAAAACCAGCAAACCATGAGAGAAGAGAGCAAGAGAAGAAAGGAACAGAGAAAAGCTATAAACAAAACTGTAAAACAATAAGTAAACATCTATGAATAACTACTTTGAATGTCAATGGATTAAATGCTCCAATCAAAAGACATAGGGTGACAGAATGAATAAAAAACAAGACCCATTTAGATGCTGCCTACAAGAGACTCATTTCAGACTTAAAGACACATGCAAATGGAAAGTGAAGAGTTGGAAAAGCATTTATCATGCAGCATTTCACTTCCACATGAAAAGAAAGATGGAGTAGCAATGCTTATTTTGGACAAAATAGACTTTAAAACAAAGATTGTAACAAGAGACAAAGAAGGATACTACATAATTATAAAGGGAACAATGCAACGAGAAGATATACAATTATAAATATTTATACAACCAACATGGAAGCACCTAAATACATAAAGCATCTAATAACAAACATTTAAAAAGCAATTGATGCTAATAAAAAAAAGTAGTAGGAGACTTTATCACCCCACTGACATCAATAGATAGATCATCCAAGCAGAAAACCAATAAGGAAACTGTAGTTTTGAATGACACTTTGGACCAGATGGATCTAACAGTTATATTCAGAACATTCCAACCTAAAAAAGCAGATTACACATTTATTTCAAGTGCACATGGAACATTCTCCAGAAGAGATCACGTTAGGCCACAAAACAAGTGCCAATAAATTCAAATAGATTATAGTCAAACCATGCATCTTTTCTGACCACAATGCTATGAAATTAGAAATCAACCACAAGAAAAGATCTGGAAATAGCACAAATACGTGGAGGTTAAATAACAGGCTACTAACCAATAAATGGGTCAACCAAGAAATCAAGGAAGAAATAAAAAAATACATGGAGACAAATGATGAAAACACAATGGCCCTAAATCTTTGGGATGTAGCAAAAATGGTCCTAAGAGTGAAGTTTATAGTAATACAGGAGTAATTCAAGAAGCAAGAAAAATCTAAAATAAATAGCCAAATCTTCTACCTAAAGAAGCTAGAAAAAGAAGAACAAATAAAACCCCAAACCAGAAGAAGGAAGGACATAATAAAGATTGGAGGAAAAATAAATGATATAGAATTAAAACAAACAGTAGAACAGAGTATTTTGAATGAACCTTTATATGCATATTTGCACTTCCTTGAGAATTTCCTGAGGTTAAATTTCTAGATTTAAAAATATTGTGCTGCAGATTGTGCGGTTGAGATTGTAATGCAAATTCCAGAAAATTTATATAAGTTTGTCCTCTCATAAAAGTTATCCGAGTTTCCTTTCCCTCACATTCTTGATAACTAAAGATATCTTCCAATTTTTCGTCTTTGCCAATCTGATAGGTGAAGATAAAACTATCTTATTTTTTAAATTTTACTTGCATTTTTTTTACATGACAGGCACTCTGTATACTTTTTCATACACCTAGTAGATTTTTATAATTTTTCTTTTCTTAATGCACTTTAGTTTCTACTTGGAGGCCTTTATTTTCTCATGATTTTTAAACTAAAGTCGAAAAACTTAAAAAATTATGCACAACTCTTTCCCTTTTCTATATGTTGGATGTTGTCAACATTTTCTCAAGTTTAATTCCTCTTTAAATCTTTTCTTCTATCAAAATATCAATTAAAGTAGTTCAAGCAGCCATGTAGAGAGGCCATGTAGAAAGGCCATATGTACATGTGATTTGCAGTTTAAACTGAGGTCCCAGGCCACAGCTAGTACCAACCACACATCATGTGAGTGCACACTTCAGATGATTGTAGCCCTCTACCATCAAGTCATCCTCAGTCACTGAGTCTTCCCAGCTGAGACCCCAGGTACTATGTGAAAAACCCAAGCTGTCCTAAAGTGCTCTATCCAAATTCATAACTCATAGAGTATGTGAGCATTAAAAAAATGGTTGTTGTTTTACAGCATTAAGTTCACAGTCGCTTGTTATATAGCAATAGTGACTAGAAGGATAGTCTTTCATATTTCACCTATATCTAAATTTCCAGTCTCATCAGCCACCTTTTTCCTTCTAAGGAGCCTATCAGCCTGCCATACATGTCCCCAAGCCTAGGAAAATGTTTTCAACTCAAATCCTCTTCAAAGAATAGTATAGCATGATTTTTCTGGACCTTCAATAGATGGAGGAATTAACAAGAGGGTCACTTCTCTCAAACTCAGTTAATTAGATTATTCAACTGGGAATTTGGAATCGGGGTGATGAGAGCTTGCATTAATTGGCAGTAGAATAGAAAATAGGAAATACATGGGAAAATAGTTCAGTTATAAATAATAGAGGTTCTGAACTCCTCTAGTTGCTACACTTTTTGTGTCCTAGATGTACAGACTTTCCTTGGTTTTGACTGCATATGTATAATTAAAATACTATTGTTCACTCACACTAACTTCAAAGATTTCATTTTCTTGCTGCTAACTTGCTTCCTTGACTTTACTCAGATTTTTTATTCCATTTGCTCAGAACTGATTTTACTCATACCGTTCTTCTCTGGAATGCAAACTACAATGCTCAAATCTTAGCTTCTTTTGTAAATATTGTATTTCTGAAGTAGAATTTATTATTCCATCTCTAGTAATTTCACTGCACTCCACTATTTCCTTCAGAAACATCTTTCCCAGTGGATTTTAATCATTTGTGCAAATGTTTCTAACCTCATCACACTGCACACAGACAGAATGAGCATGACTGAGAATCACATACAGTGGCATAGGATGAGAAATTTATACTATGACCTCCAAGTGCACATACTTTTTATAATTCTACTCAAGAGTTAGTTGTAGGAAACAGAATGTATCTCAATAGGCTCAGAAAAATGGAAAACTAACATTTATTAAGTCCTATCATGTTCCAGATACATTCAGAACCACCTTTGGCCCTAAAAGGGGCTGAGTGAAACATAATCCTATTTGAAGATCCCTGCCACCGAACAACAACAAAGGAAGCCCAAAAGGTGGGATACTCATGGGTCGGCCATGCTCTACTAAATGAACTATTCAAAGGAAAGAGAGTAATTTACTTTTTCTTGCTACATATAATTATTTATAATCCCCATTTCTAAATATTTGTAAAATGTGTACCATCCATTTCTAATGGATGCTATATAAAAACCAGTTATATAATTTTAAGAACACAGTGAGTTATAAAATGAAAGATGCTACAGTAATACTGGGAATTATTAAGTGTCTTCCTGAAAAACAAAACAAGCAAGACAAATTCATAAGCCTTGACGATGATAGACAATTATCATCTATCCTTCACAAGAAGGAGAGGAAGAAGTGTCTCACACAAATGAATGGGTAGAGTTATAAGATGAGTAAAATGTAATGGCATACCCAAGAAAATGGAGAGCTAAATATCTAGAGGGGACAGAAGAATGTATTAACATTAAATAACAAGGGAAATTATATTTTAGGGAGCATAAACATAAGCAAGATTTATAGTTAAGGGGAAATTAGGAGAGGATGAATAATGTGAAATAAAAACAAAAAGAAAAATGTATGCTGGGATAGGTTTTCTGAAGCATCAAACTATGAACTAGCTAGGTGACTCTTTCCATTCTGCAGTGAAGATGACACAGCAGGAGATACAACTTTTCAGTTCCTTAGTATTTTTGCCATTTAGAAATGGAATATGTGAAGGAGTTTATTCTATTTAAAACAAAAATAGAATTTTAAATATGGTACCATGAAGCTAGATTTGAAATATTAATAACCTAATTTACATTCTACCTCTTTGGAAAAATGTAAGCAACAGAATTTCCATGAAGCTCCAGGGGTTTGAAATTAGTTTAGAAAGCTACTAGAGCATGGCACATTACTGCAAAATCTTTAAAAACTGTAAGCACCAAGATAAGAAGAAGAATGCTATCTGATCTAAAAGGGAATAATCAAAAGAAATAGGAGGAAATTGAGCAAAGGAAACTTTATCCTACTATCCAAAAAATTACTCAACAGTGACAAGGAAACAGAGCCCAAGGAAGTGCTAAAAGCTTGATGACATGCATAATTTTAACCAGTCTTCATCTCACTGAATAATCTCTTTAAAAATCATGCAAAAAATACTGCCTAGGCTTGGTGAGAGAGGCAGTATGTGGCCAGCATTATTTTTCTCTGATATGTGGCATCCATAATAGATCAGTTTCACATAGATTGTACACTTATTACTGTTGTATCTGGAAAATATGAATGCATAGCTCAAGGGAAAAAGCAAAAGAGAATCAGTCATTTAAAAATTGTAGAGCTGGAATCTAAGAGACAACTTTATGACCTAAATTGCTTGTTTCAGATTAAACAACCACCATCAGGTAATTGACCAAGCAAAAACAAAAACAAAAATCCAAAAACCTAATGCCTGAGAATAAGTGACTCATTGAAGGTCATAAAATTGGCCTGTAACAAAGCCAAGACTAGGACCTGTGTTTTCTGACAAAAAAAATCTAGTTCTTTTTCTAACTATCCTCTCTTGGTCATTTAACAGCTTTCATCAATTGCTCAGTGGCTGAGTGGATAATTGTGGTTCCTTTTATTGAGATGAGGAAAGCTGAGGCAAGAACACATCTAAAGAAATTCAAGAGTTTGAATGTAGCTATGCACAATTGAATGCACAAGAGCCTAATCAGTAGTCACGTAGAGACATTGAATTGGTCTGGGTCACATGAGTGTGATGCTTAGGGTAATGTTCGAAACTGGAGAATTCCCAAAGTTGTTAGATTATAAAGCAATATTTAAAGCCTATGGTGTGAGGATGGTCAGAAGAGAAGAGGTATGAGAAATGAGACACAGGAAATTAAATATGAATGAGAAATAAAGCAGTAGAATGCAGATGAAATGAGGAGAATACTTCAAGAAAGCTCGAAAGGGCCAATGAGTTAAGGAGGGAAAACATGCAAATGTGGTCATGGAAACCAACAGAAGAAAGTATTTAAACAAAGATTATTGAACACTTTGTCAAATGCTGATGAGATGTCTAGTTAAGGTAACAATAAAGAGTTGATTTTTGGCTTTAGCAAGATGGAAGTTATCAGCGACTTGACAAGGTGGTTTCAGGTGGGGGGAGAGGGGATAAAAGCCTGAGTGAAGTGACTTTGAAAAGGGAATAAGCAGGAGGAGAGAGAAGTCATTTATCAAACAGTTGGAATTTTGTTAGGTAAGAGAAATGAGTCAGTGGTTTGATTTGGGACATGAAAATAACGGAGTATCTTAAAAATGGAAGATATTACTGCATGTTTACATACTGATAAGGATAAACCAGTTGAGAGGGAAAAACTGCAGAAGAGTGTAGAATCTTTGAGTATACAAAAAAATGATGGGATTTGGAACACAAGTGGAGGGTTGACAGTAGTTGGAAGCCTGGCATTTTACCCATTTTCTCATTAAGGAAGGCAGAAGGCAGGGGTACAGATACAGGTAGGTTAAGTACAGGAAATACATTTGTACTAGAAAAAAATGAAAGAGCAGAGCCACAGATATATGCAGCAAGAACCATCTTATATGATGGTGAGGAGTGCATGACCAGTGGAAGTACTGGCACAAATAGGGAGAGGACATGCTTTTTGGAAAGGAGCTGCTGCTACTCAGCTCTATACAAGTTTTTTTTTCCCTTTGTAGCTTGACCTTGAGAAACCTAAAATGTCATTTTTAATGGAAGATCTTCTAAATTTTGTATTTTGTTAAAAAAATTTACTGAATAAATTTTGACATGTGATATTTATACTTTCAGGTATACAGCATGTTACTTTGATACATTTACATATAGTAATGATTACTGATCACATTATATAATTGAAGTATAATATTAATGTCTAAATTCATTATACTGTGCATTAAATCTCTGTGGCTTATTTACTACTCCTTATAAGTTTGTTCTCTAAACATCATCCCTATCCTATTCCCTGGTAACTACCATTTTACTCTTTATTTTTTTAAACAGTCTTAATTTATTTTTTTAATTAATTAATTTTTAAAATTTATTTTTTAAAAATAGTCTTTATGCCCAATGTAGGGCTAAAACTCATGTCCTCTGAGATCAAGAGTTGCATGCTCGACTGACTGAGCCAGCCAGGTGCCCCTACAGGTTTAACTTTTAACAAGCCCACATATAAGGAGATCACATAATATTTGTCTTTCTCTAACTTATTTCACTTAGTGTAATGTGTTTCAGGTCCATTCACATTGTTGCAAATAGAAAGATATCCTCCCTTCTCATATTTGAATAATATTCCATTGTGGTTTTGTACCACATCTTTTTAATCCATTCATTTATTAGTGGGCATTTGGGGGCAGCCCTGGTGGCGCAGCGGTTTGGCGCTGCCTGCAGCCTGGGGTGTGATCCTGGGGATCCGGAATCGAGTCCCACATCGGGCTCCTTGCATGGAGCCTGTTTCTCCCTCTGCCTGTGTCTCTGCCTCTCTCTCTCTCTGTCTATGAATAAATAAATAAAATCTTAAAAAAAAAAGATTTATTAGTGGGCATTTGGGTTGTTCCATATGTTAGCTAATGTGAATAATGCTGTAAGAAGCATGGGAGTGTGTATATCTTGTCAAAATCCGATTTTAATTTCCTTTGTGTATATACCCAGAAGTGAATTGCTGGGTTCTATAGATCTATTTAAATTTTGGGGGACCCTCCATATTGTTTTTTACAGTGGTTGAATCAATTTATATTCCCACCAACATTGTGTAAGGGTTTCTTTTCACCACATCCTTGCCAGCCAGCACCTGTTGTCTCTTGCCTTCTTGATAATAGCTATTCTAACAGGTGTGAGGTGATATCTTATTCTGGTTTTGATTTGCATTTCCCTGTTGATTAGCGATATTGACCATCTTTTCATGTGCCATTTCGCTGTCCTCTGGAAATATATCTATTTAGCTTTCCTGCCAATTTTTTAATCAAATTGTTTGATTTTTTGTTGTTGTTAAATTAGCTGAATTCCTCATATATTTTGGCTATTAACCTTGCATTCAACATATAGTTTGCAAAAAAAAAAAAAGTTCTGCCAATTGTAGATTGTCTTTCTATTTTTTGGTTGTTTCTGTTGCTGTGTAGAAGCTCCTGAGTTTGATATCATTCTACTGTTAATTTTTGGTTTTGTTGTTTGTGTTTTCAGTGTCATGTTAAAAAAAATCATTGGCAAGACCAATATGGATGAGCTTCTTCTCTGTTTTATTTTAGCAGTTTTATGGGACTCTTCCAGCCTTTGAAAGATCTCTCAATTTTTAATCTTGACTTAGATTATATAAAACAGAACAAACAACAGCAGCAACAACAAAAACATTAAGTAGAATAAGCAATTGCTTCTGGTATCTAAATGTAAGCTTGGGTCATGAGTTGGGAGCTTCTGTTCTGGAGACTTAAAATCTGGTCTCACATCCAGAAGGGCAACTGGCATTTGTCCATTGCTTTAGAGGAACTGGAGACTAGGCAAAGAGCAATACGTACCAACACACATTCTTGCTTCCAACCTATGAGGGGAAATTTGATTTCCTCAGGAATCCCCTGTTCCTTGGAAACTGGCCTGAGCAGTCCACAAGGGATTTGTGTAGAAGCTATGGGTAATCTGTGTACCTGACCATACTCTGTAGGGAGATTTCTTTTTATTCATGAGTGGGTAAATGGGAAAAAGAAACATAGGAACCAAGAAAGCATTAAGTGATACAAAAAAGGGAACAGGATCCTGAGAACCAGAGGAAAATAATGTCCAAAAAAACTACAAACTAGAACCCAAAGACTTTTTAAAAATCTGCCTATATTCTCAGTAATATTAACAATTATAAAATGGTAGTAGTAGTATCAGTGGTAGTAGCTGCTGCTGCCAAAATTTACTGAATTTCAGTATAGGCCAGACATTATTCTAAGTGCTTAATAGGCATTAACTTATTTAAGACTCACATCAACCCTGTAAGAAAATTACTATTATTACCCCCATATTCTAGGTGTAAACTGAAGCATAGAGAAGGTAAGTAAATATCTCCAGGATGTGAAGAGTTAAATGTAAAATGATTTAGTAAACATATCACATTGCTCTGATTTACTTTAAAATATTTCAGCATAGAAAATGCTATGTATGTGAGTTTTGATTTATATACACCCCAGAGTGGTTAATATGGAACTCTGGGTGGGTGAGAGAATAATCAGAATTTGAAAGACTTCATTTAAAGTCTTCATTCCATGCCCCAAAGATAGCAGCTACAAGGAAGTCAACCCTCTTGATCCCTGGTTGGAGCTAGATAGTTTATCAATCAGTATAAAGTATAAAACATGAGAAATCATTTTCATTGATGGAATTACTGATGTTTAAGATTTGTAGATTAGCTAGAGATATTAATCAAGCACCGCTGTCTTTTCATAAATAAGATTTAAAATCAAGAAAATCATCATTCCCTTTGCAATGATCCCTAGAGTCATCCTGGCCCTGAGATGAATCACAAAATAGAATTATGTCACCCGATTATGATTAAAGCCTGGCTGGATTCTGTCATTAGAGAACTGTTACGTCTGCCTCAGGTAGAGCCTGCAAAGTGCAAGAGACTGCGTCCAAGGACAGGTTGCTGGGACTTCCTCAAGCTTCCCAGGAAAGGTCATGTGACTGTTATTATACCATGTGCTGTTAATCCAGGCAGATATGTCAGGATTCAGACCACTGCTCTCGAACATCCAAACCATTACTGGGTAGTGAGTAGGACCTGTAGTCCTCTTCAGTCTTTGAAGTATCTCATACCAACAGAAGTACTGCCATCTGAAGAATCTGATAATTGTGGCGCACCAAATGGATGTAGTTCATAGCAAATAGATAAATTTAACAGTGCAGAAATCGAGTTTCAGAACATTTTCTAGAGAAATATATTTTAAATACAAACCAAATAATGTTGGATTGTGAAATTTATTTCATATTAATGAAAGATACAATTAAGATCGAAGGTATAAAAATGCTGTGCTCAATAATGATCCTAAAAATTAATAGCCACAGAGTATTGCATCTTGGGGCTTGACGACCATGCTGAGCCCTTCAGGAACACGATCTCACTTCAGTTTCACAATCATTCTTTGGGGAAGGTTTTTGTTATATCTCCTTTCCAGAAAGATGAATTTTCTTGGAAGAAACCTATTTATACAAAATGGTGGAGGGAGACAAAAAATCAAAATTTTCTTCCTCCAAAGTCTACACTATTAAGCACTATATGGTATTTTTTGGTATGTGCTGAGTAACATATCTATTCATTCATTTATTTTATAAAATATTTAATTAGGGTCTACAAGTTTTCAGATTTTAATTTAATTTTTTTTTCTTTTTAAGAGAGAGCACACAAGGGTGGGGAGAGACAGAGGAAGAGGGAGAGAGAGAATCTTAAGCAGGCTTCATGCTCAGCACAAAGCCTGATGTGGGGCTCAATCTTACAAACCTGAGATAGTGCCCTGAGCTGAAATCAAGTCAGATGCTTAACTGACTGAGCCACCCAGGTACCCCAAAGTTTTCAGATTTTAAAACTAATAATGGAGATATAACAAGTAAATAAGATGACATCGTCTGTGCATGTATGGAGACTGCCTTCTAACTTTCCCTTAGGATTATACAAATAACTGAAAAGTACAATTTTGGCACTAAAATATGCTAAAGGACAAAAACAGAGAGCTCTGAGAACCTGTAACATGTAACAAGTAATCCAGGTTGGCAGAGGGAAAAGGTTGATGAGTGAAAGCTCCCTGAGGGAGAAACTAGAGATTAATAGCCTGTTGTTCCTTCCAGAAATACAGATGGGCTAAATCTGGGAGGTGCTCTGCCGTATTATGAAACAGAATGCTTAACACAACCTAAACCCTTTACTATTAAACATATAAATTAGCAGATTAAATTATTTACATCAGCAGTGAATTCCTCACATTGCAAAAGTATCACAGGGTCCTCTTGTGTAGCACCTTATCAAGTGAGTGTTTACAGATCATTACATTCTTAAAGAGAGAGAACCAAAGCACTTGCTGCATAAACAGCAACCTGAGATTTAAATGAAATGTACCTCAATTATCATAAAAATGGGCTATCCTTGTTGGGTGGTTTATTTTCCTTTTTAATTGCAAAGGAGTTGAAATACTGAGTTCTTTGTTTCAATTCCAGATAGATTTTCTATATGTCAAATCATGTAGAATGACCCAAAGAGATTCACACTGTTGCTCATCCCTTCTTAGTTTTGGGAAACTTGATGCATAAAGAAGTAAGCTAACTTGCCAAATCTTACATGCGCAGTAAGTGGTAAAAACTAGAATTCCAATCCTAAGATTCAAACCCAGGTACCTTGGCTCAGAGTCCAGATCGTAACACCAAAACTACATTGCATAGGCTCTTAAGTTGTGTGTGTACATATTTAGACAATATCCATCTACTTTAATATACCTATGAGTTCATATACCTGTGAAATATATATGTAGGTATATATATTTCCAAAGGTTTCTTAATTAGAAGGTAGAAAAGAAAAAGAGGAAAAATTTCAAAAATCATCAAAATCTCTGCTGCAATTTACCACTTTAGTGGTAAATTGTCTTGAAATTTTTGGCAAAGGTAATTTGTACACCACATCCAACATTCCATAGTCTGTGCTCCCATCTTTTCTCAAAGAGAAAAGACACCCTGAAGCCCAAATTGGTAAAGATGGCACAAAATAAGGTCACATCCCTCTTACTTTTGAATATAAATATGAAAATTTCAAAAACAAGCATTTTAGGTAATGTAGTTTAAATATATGTAATTTATATTTATATATTATGTATTTTATATTCATATACATATTTATATATATAATGCCACAAATAAATATGATTTTCCCTGGATAAAAACCATAATTAAATATTATCATGTTAATATATAAATATCATATAATTACATTAGTAATTAAAATAAGAGAAAAATTATCTCCATAGACACTTCAGAGTGCATTTGTTCATTCATGCATTCATTCCTTCAGTCAGTATTTATTAAGCCCTTACTCTGGCAATTACTGTTCTTGGTATTTGATGCAATGATGCAAGTATTTCTGCTCTTATGAAGCTTACTTACTAGTAGAGGGAGATACATAATAAAAAATAAATATAATAAATAATTAAATCATATTGTTTGATTTAATTTTCTTCTATAAATTTCATGGAAGGATATAGAAAAAAAAAAAAAGAACAAGATCATTGAGATTGGTAATGCTAGGTGGGGTAGAAGAGCTGGTTGTGAGTTTTAAAAGGGTGGTTTCAATAGACCTCATTGAGAATGTGACATTTGAGCAAAAAGTTGTTGGGGGTAAGAGTCAGTAGCACAGTTATTCTGAAGGAGGTCATTATAGCCAGTGCCAAAGCCTAGGGTGAGAGTTTCCTTGGCATGAGAAACAGCAGAGGCTAGTGTGCCTAGAGTGGAATCAGCTAAGGTAAGGAGGAGATGAGGTCAGGAAGGTGCCCAGTAGGAGAAGGAGAACGTGTGGAGACTTGGGTTTTATTAGAGCTTTGCCTCTCATCTTGAATGAAATGAGAAGCTATCACTGAGCAGGGTTTTGAGCAGAATGAAGCATGCTCTAAAAGGATCCTTCTAGCTTTTCTACTTTAGAGTATACTATAGGAGATCACAGATTGGGTAGGAGCCGACAAGTAATCTTCACCACACGTCAGAGTAGAGGTGATGAAAGAAGGTGAGATGCTGGGTAAAATTTTGAAGAAAGACCCACCAGAAGGCCAAAGCACTGGATATGGGATAAAAGAGAAAGAATGGGGCCAGGAATGTTTTTGCATGAAGAAACTGGAAGGGAAGACTTTCGGTAGTGTAGGCTCAGGGGCAGGGAAGTAGCCGAGGCTCAGGAGACCAATTTGAATTATGTTGAATTTGAGAGATTTCTGAAGCATGGAGGTGGGTGTATCATACAAACAATTCTGGGTATAGGTGAGACTTCTGGGCTAGCGATACTAATTTGAGATTCATCTGCATAAGGATGACCTTCAAGGCCCTGGGAACAGAGAATGCTCTGAGATCACCAAGGGAGTGAGGACTGCCCCAGGAGAGAAGAGACCTGCCTGCCCTGATCCTGGGACTTCCAACATAAGGAACAGGGTGTAGAGAGAAACCAGCAAGGAAGATTGAGAAAGGAGGACCAGGGAGAGGATATTGACAACAAATTAATTGTGATCTCTGTCTTTGTTATCTTCACATGTGGTACTGTTTATTCCAGCAGCTGTGGAAGCAGAAATACTACCTCCTCACCCTTGAAGGCCATGTGGGCAAATGAATCCTACTCTGACTTTTGAGTATCCACTTATTCTCATTTGTAAGATAGTTACCAAGTCTTTTCCAAGTCTCTCTGGATAGCAGGTCTCCACCTACCCCCCATATCTCCTCCGCTCTCAATGCACACTGTTCAGATCATGCCCTCACTTCTCTCCCAGAGGCAGTGGCTACTGCTTTTGAACAGTGCTCTGTCCCAGACTGGTATTTCTTTGTACTTTGTTCCCTATGATGTTAGTGGGCATCAGTAAGTGTTCTGTGAAAGAACCATGTCATGCCCTTTGACACTCTGCTTTCTTACTTACCCTTCAAGGTCAAGTTCAAAAGCCACTTCCCTCTGGGCATATTTCCCAGCCTTCCTCCTCCCAAGCAGGAAGGAACCTCTGTGCTTCCATAGCTCTTTATGAGCACTCAATTTACGGGTGCTTTTAACTTTCATCTTGTGTTAGAGTTATTGAAGAGAATGTTTTATCTTGTTTTCTTAGATTCTGTGTTCTTTGACGTCAGTATCTATATTCCATCTCCACAAAATGTAGCAGTAATCCTACCTCAATATAAATAATAGAAAGTTATTTGAAAGCTAGAGATGAAAGTACAATAGTCATCTCATCCTATTCTGTTGTTATTTCCCTTCCCAGAACAAATCCCACTCTGAAAGAAGTGATAAATGCCACTTAGATCTATGTGAATGCTTTTTAAAAATAATTATTAAAGACTAGTTCAAGCATTGCAAATCTTATGTAATACTTTTATTGATTGATTCTAATTGACTTTAAAAATCTGTGGTGATATATAGTGAATATATGTTTTCCAATACACAAAACTAATGATTTAGAACAGATTTTCTTTCCTTAGAAATTACCCAATGAAACAAAAATGAAGCTTTATAAAGATATAAAGCATAAGTATGAAAATATTGTAAATGAGGTATCTGAGGTATAACCTACCATTAGTTTTCTATTAGCAAGGGTATAAGATAGTTCCATTTGTTTTAGAAAGATGTATTATATAAGGGACTGAAATCCCAGACACAGAAGGGAATGTACATTGATTTCTCTGAAAATGATTTATGATTTAGGCTCAGGTGGGAAATCATTTTTTTTTTTCCATTTTACATCTTACTTGAAAATGTTCACCTAATTTGATTCCAAAAGTTCTTTTTTCTTTTGCAAAATGTCTGCTAGGTGATAGTTTCTATAAGAATTTTACATTTTTTTCTGTTAATTTTAGGGCTTAGAGTTTAAAAAAAAAACATGGACTTTGAGTCCTTCTATAATTAAATTAAAGACATAAATCATTTATAGCCTGAAGATCTGCTTGATAATAGTCTATATGATAGGGAGATAGATTTAGTTCAAGTTGATTTTGCTTATGGACAAAAAGCTGTTCTAAGGTAGTTCATTTAAAAAATCTGATTTACGCATGTGATTTATATGAGAAAAGATTTCACTTTATAGATTTTAATGGCCTAATTTTTTATTAAGAGTGATGTAACCTTCTTTGCTAATGGCATTGTATTTAATATTACATCATTATTACTGAGAAAGTTCTGATATTTTGCGTATCTGATAACAGAGAGAAGATACTTGAAACTTGCAAACTTTCTTGAAAGTTTTAGGAAGCATATATTTCATGCCTATAAAAGTACATCCAAAGTTATATATGTTAATAAATTAAAACACAATTTTGGTTATCAAATGTACAATTTAATTTGCATGTAGTAAATTAAGACATAATGACTGATCTACAACTCTGATCTTGTTTAAAATATTAGCATTAGGATTATAGCTACTTAATGGTAATGCTGGATTAAAGATTGATTTAGGAAAGATTCATACGCAAACATCATATAAGAGTTTAGTTTGGATAGTACAAATTTTAGTAAGAATGGAATATTATAAAAGACTATATATAGTACACAAAATTTCCCCAGTCATTCAAATATGTAACTGTGTAACAAATTAAGAAATTAGATTTAATCGCCCATTTGGATTCTCTTAAAACAAAACAGAAAACATAAACTGAATAGAGCCTTGGGAATTCTATTTGAATAATCCATTTTGTTTATGGTGACCTCAACACCATATAAGACCATTCTTGACTAATGTTTCTATAACAAAACTTAGCTTTTTCTGTATTTCTCTGGTTTTTAGGCACTGCAAAATATCAATGTTTTTCTGTATTATACCTAGAGAGCATATATGCTACTCTTCATTAAAATCATGTTGATTTTAGCTTGCGATTTCTTTGTTTGCTATGCTACTTTTTGTACTAGTTAGTACTCTGTGAAAATTAGTATGTAGAATGAGCTACATGAATAGTATTATTAAATACTTCCTTTCAAGTAGCTCATGAACATGTCCATTCAAGTCCACGTACAAGGTCATAGTTTTTAATGGCCCAGACATGAAAGGAGTCACAGAACTGTGCAATAAAGATAAACTTTCCATAAATGTTTATGGTTCGTAATAGAAAAATGCTATCAATATATGTGCATTAAAAATACCATGCAGTTAAAACACTACAGTATCATTGATACATGAGTTTTAAGCCTAAATGGAAATTTTTTTCTTTCCCAAATTAAATTAATCTTTTTTCCTTGTGGTTCCCTACTTCCATACTTCCCTTTCCCCTTACTTTTGTCTAAATATATTTTAGGAACTCTTCATTCTTGTATGCTATCTCTTCTTGACACTCCAGCCTGACACTGCCAACCAAAATTCAGAATGGAAATTGTGAAATAAATTGTTACAATTTCTCTGTCTCTAGATTATAAATTAAATGTGAAGTTATTTTTTCACTTGTAGAAACTTGAATTACAACATGTTCTTTAGATTCCAACTACTATGCGGTGTGGTAGACTCATTTAAATGTCAGAAAAAAGCAACAAATCATTAACAGTTAGTAGAGATACCCAAAGTAAAAAAAAAAAAGTATCTAATATAATACAATTCATTATAAAGTTTGGAATTTTAAAGCCTTTGGTTTTATTTAATGAATAGAGAGAAATTAGCAAGACAGGGGAAGTAGTTATTGACTTCATGTATGTACATTGGTATTAAAAATTGTTTATCATCCCAAAACTGATTCTACAGAGAACAGCTGAAAAAGTAAATTAGTATGCCATCAGGACTGGTTAAACTCCCAGCTTTACCGCAAATGTATTTATAGGTGTGTTAAGGGAGGCATTCATCATACTGTTATGATTTAAACTTTAAATTGTATGTAATTATAGTTGGATGACAGCTTTAGAATTTCTCTTTGTTTGTTTCATCAGTCATGCTAACTGATATTTCAACTTGAATGCTAATTTCTTAGTGCTTAAAAGACAACTTTATGAACACCATAGGTTAAAGGGAGAAAATGCAACATTAGTTTGATTAATATTTTGAGCTAATAGGAAAAGAATGATTGATTTTAGTCTCCTTCACTAAGACAACCAACCTGGTACAATAATCTTCAGAATTACCAAGAAGAGAATTGATGCGATAAGTACCAACTTGTAGAGTCAGTTCTATCACAAAGGTCAAGAGCTCAGGCTTTGCAGTTTGACAGCTCATATTCTAATGTTAGCTTGACATTTGTTCATGCCTCAGTTTCCATATGGGTTTTTTTTTAAGTTTTTATTTTTTATTTATTTATTTATTTTATTTTTTTAATTTATGGTAGTCATTCAGAGAGAGAGAGAGAGGCAGAGACATAGGCAGAGGGAGAAGCAGGCTCCATGCACCGGGAGCCTAACGTGGGATTCGATCCTGGGTCTCCAGGATCACACCCGGGGCCAAAGGCAGACGCCAAACTGCTGTGCCACCCAGGGATCCCTCCATATGGGTTTATTAGGGATTAAAAGATATTACCGAGAAAACATCTAAAATAGCACCTGATTTTAATCACAATTTTATACCACTGCAAACCCATCAGAATGATTAAAATGAAAAATTCAAATAATACTCACTGTTGGAAGGAATGTGCAACATGAAGCACTCATGCATTGCTGGATATAAATAACAGAACTTCAATAAATAAATAAGTGAAAAAAAAATTAAATTTAAAAATTTGTTAGCATTCATAGTTCATAAAGGTGAATTATTAATATCAGGGCATGTCTAAATTCACATTAGAATAAATTATTTCATTTTTGTGAACTTTGGTGTTTAAATGCCTAATCATGGCCATATTTTTATTTCTTAAAGATGACCTACTTCTCAAAAATCGCTATTGATTAGAACGGATTTTCTTTTCTTTTCTTTTTGAAGATTTTATTTATTTATTCATGAGAGACACAGAGAGAGAGAGAGGCAGAGACATAGGCAGAGGGCGAAGCAGGCTCCAGGATCATGCCCTGAGCCAAACAACCACTGAGCCCCCCAGGCATCCCTATAATGGGTTTTCTATGTTTGGTAAAGACAATGAAAATTTGGAGTACAGAATATAGCTTTTTTTTTTTTTAACTAATTAAGAGAGGGGTACATCAAGGTGAAATGGTATAGTTTAGAAAACCAGGAGTTACAAATGAGCTATATTCAATATGGCCTCCTCTCTCCTAAAAATAGTGTATTTCACATATGAATATTTTCATAACAAAAAGGAGTTAGAAGACAATTTTCTCTATATCTTTCACCCTAACTCAAAAACTGCTTTTAACCTTTACCCTGTTTCCCTCTAAGCACACACATCTGTGTGTATATGCATGCATATATTCTGGCCTTAGATTATATTTTCTGTTCTCTACTTCTATCTAAAATTATATGCTAAGCTGTCATTATCTTCAGTATTTAAAATTGTTGGACAGCAGTACATTGATTTATTTCCTTATTTACTTCTCCTTATTTTCTTAATTTTTGGAATGAATTTTGCTGTTATTTTTGAGTGACATCTAACCAGGGTTGTTTTTTTGTTTTTTACACTATGATTTCCTTAGGATTATTAGGTCAAAGTGTATGTACTTAGTTATGATTCTGGGTAAGTATTGTGATGTTGCTTTCTCAAAAAAGTACCAATGTAAAGTTTGTTTCAGTGTAAATTTAAATATAAGCAAATTTAATCGTATCCCAGTGAAGATGGGACATCCTGGTCAGCAGGAAGTTTTATCATGAAAGTGGCTTTTAACAACTTATCAAGTAATAAAGACATTATTGTTGAAATTTAATTACTTTGGTCAATATTATAGTTACGTATTTTCTTAAGTTTACTTAACAATTGGATTTCCTCTTCTTTTGAATAACATCTTATATATCTTTTGACCATTCAACTATTTGAGTCCTGTTTGTTGTGTGATTAATAGAATACATACATGTTGGGATTTGTCCTTGACCATCATATGGATCAGATTCTATTTCTTTTTATTTTATTCATAATTGCAAAACCATATGTGTTTTCCTTCTGTGGCCAACATATTTTTGCATCAAAATCATTTTTTTAGGATCTT
The DNA here is from genome assembly GCF_048418805.1 of Vulpes vulpes. Classification (NCBI taxonomy): domain Eukaryota; kingdom Metazoa; phylum Chordata; class Mammalia; order Carnivora; family Canidae; genus Vulpes; species Vulpes vulpes. The sequence goes on along the minus strand of NC_132780.1, from coordinate 183,523,751 downwards.
CTGCACATTCATGCCATTTTCTTATTTGTTTTTTTTCAGCGTTAAGCTTTTACATTTAACTTTTAATTACTCAAAGGCTCACTTTGTGTGTCTTTAATTACCGTAAAGTTTATTTTGTACATGACATTTAATGTGATCTAAATAACTTTCCTGAATGTTTTAACTTCACTGCATATCACCAAAACAAATTAAATGAAGCCTTGTTTAGTGGTAGGAGTCGCCCCTGATTTTGATAAGCTCCAAATACAAGGTGATAATAATATTGGGAGGAGAAATTCCCTGATGTTAAGGTTTATGTTTCTACATACACACTCACGGTTGATACCAGTAGAACTAAGATGTCAACTGGGGTTATAACATTTTTTTTTTAAGAATTAAATACAAACTGAATTAAACTTCTTTCACGAAAATGATGAGGCTACTGTTTTATTTAACATGTCAGGATGCTTGGAGAAGGTGGGCTTGCATGTTGGAGTTATATGGTTTCTCCACTTCTATCAAGCTTCTGTTCCCACTGAGTTCTCAATGTACCAAGTCTCAACTCTTGGAGCTGCTTTTCTTTCTCCACTTTAGGCATAAAATATGAACCACATAACTTCTTTTTCTAATGATACCCATTTACCCAGAACTTTTGTGTGTGTGTGAAAAATTTTGTTGTTTCCCCTTGATTTTAGGATTTTTCCCCACTAAAGAGAGAGAATGTGTCCTGTTAGCAAATAAAATTAATGAAATTAAATGTCAGTATTTATCAACATTCTTACTTTTATCCATATTGTCCAATATCCTGCCATGCTGTTTGGACTCATTTCTTCTTTGTCCTTGTTTCTTCCCCCAATACCAAAATTTCTGTTTAGTGGCTACTTCGAATAGCTTAGGTGTATTTTACTCCACTATTTCCAAAAAGAACATACTCTCAGGCCTTGATGTTTCCCTCATCAAAGTTCTAAGACGGTATTTCCTAAGCAATTGGACTTCTCTCTGGGAATCTGGAGCCAGCTGTTAAAATAGATATTTATTTCCTCTTGGTACACCACAACCTACCTCTCTATTTGGACAAAATAGAATGATATTCTCCTCTTTTTTTTTCCCCCCCCACTTGCCTACAGACGATAGAAGGAATTTAATTGTGTGAGGTGAGCCAGGATTCAAGGTTCATAAGTTTATTTTTTATTTCCTAGACCTGGCACCTGTTAAGATGAGCAAATGGAGAAGGTAATGGCAGTAGTACCTTTATGAAAGGCCACAAGTTATTTTGTACTCAATGGCCTATATTTCTGTGGTCAGGTGAATGTTATGGGCTGGACTGAAGGAGAGAGGACTTGGGCTCTGTTTCTGGCCATTCCACTCTCTGTGACTTTGGGAAAGTTATTTTGCCTTGCCAGTATTAATTGATCTCTTTCTGAAGTGATCATTTTGGCCTATTTAAAAGATCCAATTTTAAAACAGATAGACTCTTGCTTCCAAGCTTGTTCCCTTTTTGGTTTACCTGATACTATGCCTTTATACATAGTCAATAGTCTCTTGGTTATTTTTAAGATAATATTTCATTTTAAAAATATAGAGCAGTTAGGCTGTGTGGGAGGAAAGAAATTTTAAAAAATTATAGAACAGATAGGCTGTGTGGGAGGGAAAACCCTTTTAACTAAGGAATATTGATATCTGTCACAAACAACCTAATTGTGGGACAACCAACTTTTCTTGTTCACACGTTACTTCCACATAACTTGGAAAAAAACTGGAAAATACCAAAGCAAAGTTTATGAAGTAAAAATTACAGATAACCCACCACAGAGAAATAATACTGAAATGTTGTATAGTTTTAATACTTTCTGTTTTATTCTGAAATATTTTGTAAGGTATTATTAGCACAGTCCTCCACTTTGTTTATAATTATAGTAAATGTGAAATTGACTATTTAAAAGAAAGTTAATGGTCTGTCAGTATCCATAAGAATTTTGTATATATGTATATATTTTTAAATTAATTTATTATTTTCACTAAATAATACATTGGGCCCAGGGTGGAGCCCAAAGTGGAGCTTGTACTCACAATCCTGAGATCAAGAGTCAGACACTTAACCAACTGAGCCACCCAGGGCCCCCAAAATATTTGATATTGAATGACATTGTTCAAAGTCCTTAATTTTCAATTTTTTTTAATGCAATTAGCTAATCACTGCATGCCTAAGGAAAAATGTTCTTTCTTTCTCAAGGAACTTTAAAAATCTTTTTCTGTGTGACTAACAAGAATATTGAAAATATATTAGTACCTATGCCTGATAACTCTGTGTGCCTGTAGGTGGGCAGTCGTGGGAGAGGTGATTGAGTGAGCAGGAGACAGCTATGGTAAGTGGGAAGCCCTTTGGATTTGGAGTCACACCTGAGTTCTCTGAGATGAGCGAGTACTGCATACTAGTACTGGGTTACCTTTAGAAAAAAAATGAGATCCTCACAAATAAAAATGTGCTGTAAACAACATCAGGAACCAGCACAAGTGAATTATGGTGATGAGTGACTTTTATGAAAAGTTTTATGAAATATTTTGTTCCATAGGTCCTGGGTCCTCCTGTTTCCTTTGGAGGCTCTGTGGTTCCACTGCTTGGAATTGCCCTGGATAAAACAGAGCCCAGGTTGCTTTTTTTTTTTTTTTTTGCATTGCCATAAATACAAATATCATGTATTTTTTTCCTGATTTCCCAAATGAGTGATATGGTCTATGAATAAGTGGGTGATGAGGCTCAGGTGTCACAAAGAATTAAACACATAGGTAGACCGCTGCTGACAAAGGAAGATTGCCTCATTTGAGTGACTGAAAATCTAAAAGCCCTTTGAGTCTTTGCTGATTTCTGTGGGAAGAAGTGAAGGGACTTTCATTCTTAAGTCCCTTTGACTGATTCCTGCTTCCAGACAGAGTCCTTTATCTTTGCCCTGAGGTTGATCCAAATGTGGAAATGGCTTCTACCATGGGATCATAACACTCCGAAGCACCACGGATAAAAGAAAGTTATGATAGCAGCTTTTCCACTAAAGCTGTACTAAAGGGTCAGTTTGATCACCTCACAATAACTTAATATCACAAAGTTTATTTCCTACTTAGAGACCACCAGTGATTATTGCTGCCCAGGTGGAACCTTGGCTGACTGCCAACTTCCTTGCTCTTCTCTTGACCTTTCAATTGCTTCTTCTCACTCCCCTCTCACTGTTATGTAGGGCAACATTTACCTCTATTTCCTGGCCCAAACTTGCAAATCTACACCCGTAAAAATGCTCAGATTATAACGTAACAATATCCCTGCTCCTTTGAAGGCACTTGTGTTGATATATAACAGTTATTTTTCTGTTAGGCTTACGTAGCGTTTTCTATCTGTAAATATTTTTGTGATATCACGTGTTGGCTATATAAAGCTGAGATATAAACTACTATTGGGATCGCCTCGTAAACATAAGTGCATCCAGACTTTCTGTGAAAGTGGCAATCAGACTGTGCTTCTTCTCTGGCTGTGCCTCGGAGGGTGATTTGGAAGATGCTATTTGAATTCTCTCTTTGCATTATCCTGGGATTTCTTAGGCATTTTATTTTTTTCCCTGAGTACCATGCCCATACTCTGAAGTTTTCTTCTTGTCAACTCATATGGTGACACTACTTGTAAATAAATGCTATGCTGTAGTTTTTCTTTCTTATGGAACTGTTGATATAAGTCTAATGAAATTCATTCTTCATGTTGTTGACCTTTATTTTTAAAGTACATTTTCACATTGGAACAGCTAAGTCATTAGCATTTGCAAAAACATCTGTTGTAGCATTTGTAATTAGATTTTGACTGATTTTTTTTTATCATCCTATGCACTGATAACATAGTTGTTGCCAACCTATATATTGGTAACATAAGGACTTACCTATTTCCAAATCTGTGGTATCACTGCAAATCATGATGCTCTTTGAGCTGAGTAAAGACAGTCTAATCTTAGCGATATTCTTGAGTAGATTTAAAGAATCTTTTAAAATGTCAGCTAGGAGCTCAGTGATGTAGAAAGTTGGAAAGGATATTGCTCCCACCCTTACAACAAGAAAAAAAACTGGATTAACTACAAATTAAAGATATTTTGGAGCAAACAACTAACCCCCAAAATGGTGAAAGACAGGGAAAAATAGGACCCTAGAGTTTGATTACTTGGGCAGATGCTGCTAAAAGTTATATAAACCAATGAGAAAATGTAGTAATATTTTTAAAAATGAATTACTGAAGGCCAAAAATGCGCTCTTGTGATAGTTTGAAGACTCTATGGACGTGGGGGTTTGTACCCTCCAATAGGGTTTTCCTCCATGAAAGACACCAAATCCTTGCAGGGATGATTATGGAGAATCCTGACAAGGTTTCCCTGTGGTACAGCTTAACCAGGGGAATAGCAATCATTGCCAAAGTGCCATTCAGATTTATGTTCTTTATCTTCCTTATGGAATAAAAGCATTGATACAAACATTGTAAAGCAACAAAATCTGTCACATTAGAGCACTGGCGGCAACCCTTTGCATTTGGGGGAGAATAAGGAGGAGGGTGAGAAAATTTCTACCTCTTAGAAATAGGCAGGAAAACATGCTAGACTCAAATTACAGCTGGAGGAAGAGTGGGAACAGTGGTGAAAGCCATAAAGCTCAGGTGCAGCCTAACAGTGCTTGTCTCACAACCAGGTTTAATCAGAACATCAGAGAAGGCCTCCTTTCCAGACCATCTCCTCTCAGGCTGATAAGCATAGATTGAAAAGCAAAAACAGTGGAATATATGTGAGATGGATTCTCTCTGGGGGCACTGAGAAAGGAGACCCAAAGCCAAGTGGAAAGCAAACCTTGGGAAAAGCCTATTATGAGCCCACACCCTAAACACAAAATATAGCAGAAGAATTTGGAGTCTGGTGCATTGTGGGTAACTATAGCAACAACAAACTTCAAACACAGCCCATAACCTAACCAGATTCACAAAACCCCTCACTAAAGGGGTGAGCAGAAGAGAAATTGTGTTCATTTTCAAGCATAAAATGTACTATCTCAGCATCAACAGGCCTGCATGTGTGTATACAGCTTCAATAATAATTATGCAGTATATGACAAGCAGGAAGAAAAAAGTCTAAAGTGACAAAAAATATCATGACTCAGATATGATAGAGATGAGGTGAATACTGGAGAGAGAATTGAAATTTTCACATGCTAAAGACTATAATGCAGAATTTCTTTGAAAATATCAATAAAATTGATTAACCTATAGCAAGACTGACCAAGAAAAAAAGAGAGAAGACATACAGTAATATAAGGAATGAAAGATATAACATCATTACAAACCCAGATATTAAATGGATAGCAATTTGTTGCTAAAACCATTGTTATACTTATATGTTCAACAATTAAGATGAAATAGACCAATTTCTTGAAAGGCACAAACTACTAAAACTCACTTAAGAGGAAATAGAAAATCTGAATGGTTCTATATATACAAGAGATTTACACCATGCTTAAAAATCTTTAAAAAAAAAAAATAGAATTCCAGGCCCAGAGGTTTTCATTGGCAAATTCTATCAAATACTTACGGAAGAAATAATACCAATTCTACACAATCTCTTTCAGAGAATAGAAGAGGAGGAACCACTTCTATGCTCATTCTATGAGACTAGCATTATGCTAATCTCAAAACCTGAGGAAGACATTACACAAAAACAAAACTAGAAGCCAATATCCTTCATGAACATATACATAAGTTTGCTCAACAAATATATATATAAATTAAATCCTGCAATATATATAAAAGAAGAATAGTATATAACACTCTAGTGGGATTTATCCAAGGAGTAAAAGACTTATTCAAAAATCAATGTAATGCGCCATGTTAACAGAATAAGAAAAACCATATGACAGTATCAATAGATGCAAAAAATTAAACAAAATTTAATATCCATTTATAATTTAAAAAATCCTCAGCAAACTAGAAATAAAGGAAATTTTCTTTACCTAATAACAGACATCTACAGAAAACTTACAGAAAACCTCATACTCAGTGTTGACAGTCTAAATGTTTTCCCTTAAGGTGTGAACAAGGCAAGGATATTATTTCTCACTAATACTGTTAACAATGTACTGTAAGTCTTAGCCAATGAAATAAGACAAGACTAAAAGATAAAAGATATATGGATTATATGGTTGAAAATAAAATTATCTATATTTGCTAAAAATAGGATTGTCTACTTAGAAAATCTCATGGAGTTTACAAAAAAGCTCCAGAGTACATATATGAGTTTAGCAAGTTTGTAGACTACACAGTTAATATTAAAAAACCAATCATTCCTATATACCAGCAATGAACAATTGTAGTTTGAAATTTAAAAAAATACCAAAATAATTGCTCAAAAAATGAAATAGATATAACTTAAACAAAAATGTGCAGGATACAAATGCTAAAAACTTTAAAACTCTGATAAAATAAATCAAAGAATATACAGTAAGTGAAGACATACACCATGTATATTGATCAGAAGACTAAATTGTTAAGATATCAATTATCCTAAATTTGATCTATAAACCTAATTAAATCCCAACCAGTGCACTGGAAAACTAATATTTTTTATATATCGATATGCTGATTCCATAACATATCAAAATTCAAAAGAACTAGGACGGCAAAACCAATTTTGAAAACGGAGAAATTTAGTAGACATACTGTGTGATTTCAAGACTTACTGTAAAGCTACAGTAATTATTCAATATGATGTTTATGAACTTTTTTAAAGATTTATTTTTTTTTTCATGAGAGACACACAAAGAGAGGCAGAGACATAGGCAGAGGGAAAAGTAGGCTTCCCGCAGGGAGCCCAATGTGGGAATCAATCTTGGATCCTGGGATCATACCCAGATCTGAAGGCCAACGCCCAAACACTGAGCCACCCAGGGATCCCAATATAATGTTAGTGAAAAGAGATACACATTAATGAAACTTGATAGCACAGAAATAGACTCACGCAAATATACACCGCTGTATTAATCAACTCATTTTGAAAAAAAGATGCAAAGGCATATAAATGGAGAAAGGTTAGTCTTTTCAAGTAACAGTGCTGGAAGATTTGGACAGAAATGCAAAAAAAAAAAAAAATCAAAAGAAAACACACATTTTAAACTTTATAGAAAAATTAGTTAAAAATGGATCATAGTTCAAAATAAAAAATATAAGGCTATAAAACTTGTAGAAGAGTACAAAGGAATAAGTCTGAGTCAACTGGGATTTGACAATGAGTTTTTAGGTATGACACCAGAAGCATGGTCCATAAAGGAAAATTGTTAAGTTCTGTAAAGTACACTTCATTAAAATTGAAATTTTATCCTGTAAAAAACAATGCTAAGAAAATGAAAAGAAGAACCACAGAAATAGAGAAAATATTTGCAAATCCTACATTGAACAGTTCTTTCCAGAATACAAAAAGAATGTAAAATCTAATAAAAATTAAATTAAAAATGGGCAAATAAATCTGAACAGATACTTCACCCAAAAAAGTATACAAAGGGGATGCTTGGGTGGCTCAGCGGTTGAGCGTCTGCCTTTGGCCCAGGGCATAATCCTGGAGTCCCAGGATCGAGTCCCACATCAGGCTCCCTGCATGAAGCCTGCTTCTCTCTCTGCCTATATCTCTGCCTCTCTGTGTGTGTGTCTCCCATGAATAAATAAATAAAATCTAAAAAAAGAAAAAAAAGTTAAAAAGGTATACAAAGTACAAACAAACATATAGGAAGATGCTTAACAACATGATTTATTGGAGAAATGCAAACTAAAACCACCGTATGGTATCACTTCAAACCTATTAAATATTAAAATAGAAAAGCCTAACAATGGCAGGCACCAACCAAAACACAGAACAGCAAGAACTCTGATTCATTGCTGGTGCCAATGCAAAATGATGCTGCCACTTTGAAAACAGTCTGTCAGTTTCTTATAAAATTGCAAGCACAGTTAGCATAGGACTTGGTGTTCTCAAGCATAGTATTTACCCAAGAAAATGGAATACCTTTCTTTACACAAAAATCTGTACATGAATATTGGTAGTTTCTATAATTGTAAACAATCCAGATAGCTTTCAACATGTGGATGGATTAAAAAAAATAGTATATCCACATGATAACCTATTGCTCAACTTAGGAATGAACCACTGATTCATGCAACAGCATGAATAAATTATAAATGCACTTTTCTAAATGAAAGAATCCAGAGTCAAAAATGCTACTTAGTAGCCTTTTATTTATATGACATTCTGGTAAAAGCAGAGGCATAGAAAATAGATCAGTGGTTGCTAGAGGTTGGGAATAAAAGTAAGGATTGGCTGTGAAAGTTGAGTAAGAAAATTATCAGGGTTATTTAATTGTTCTATATGGTACTGTGGTGGTGGTTACATGATTCTGTTCAGTCGTCAATACCCTTAACTTTTATTATATGCAAGTAAAAAAAGTTAATGAAGATTTGAGGATCCCAGAAAAGAATGAGGACCAGGACATATATATCCTAAGTATATTACAATGCATGACATATCCTCACTAAAGGCGGAGGGGGAAGAAAAGAACTGACCTAAAATGTTTTGTTTCACCTAGATACTGTACAACTAAAAGCATAAACTGTCTACAGAAACTATAGTTTAATAAATGTATTTCTTTCACTATCCTTAAACTAATTTATATGTAAACTAAGATTGAACAAACAAGTAAAGATACCAAGATCCAGTTATCTCACTGCTATAGAAAGAAGTTAAAAATCAGAGGGAGGGAGTAGCCTGGGTGGCTCAGCGGTTTGGCGCCAACTTTGGCCCAGGGTGTGATCCTGGAGACCCAGGATCCAGTCTTACGTTGGGCTCCCTGCATGGAGCCTGTTTCTCCTTCTACCTGTGTCTCTGCCCGCCCCACCCCAGTTCTCTGTTTCTCATGAGTAAATAAATAAAATCTTTAAAAAAAATCAGAGGGAGGTTAGCATGAACTGTGTGATCATATCAATATGAGCTCATATTTGTTCTCATATATAGTCAGAAAAATATATACATAAATAAAACTAGGGTTGCTGGATTTAGCAACAAAAATTGCAGGACATCCGGTTAAATGTGAATTTCAGGTAAACAAATAATTTTTTAATATAAGTATATCTCATGCAATATTTGGGACATACTTATACTAAAAATACCATTTACCTGAAATTTAAATTTAACTGGGAATCTTATTCTGTTTGTCAATCCTAAATTATAGATAGGTATGTACATGTATGAGGTTGCATATTTAAATGTCCTTCTCTGTTCCCTGAGAGGATCTAGAGCTTGAAATCCCAATAGCAACAAGCACAACTGGCATCCAGGTTTTGTTATCTAAATATTAGTTTTTTAATACAATGTACAAAGGTTTCTTGAATGAATGGCTGATTCTGGATTTGGGGTAGGGAAATAAAGATGAGCCTGAGGTATTTGTAGTATTAGAAAGTTCAAAAGTGCTCAGAAGAAAACAAAGATGGGATCATGTCAAAGACATTGAAGCCATATAGTGAAAGAGCTCCCAAATGCCAAAACTGCAGAATTTAAGCAGTACAGTGTTTAACAATAGTACTGAATTACAAGCCAAAGAATAAAATAAATATTGTTGAGTGCATACTAGTATGAATGAATGAATTATTGAATGAATGAATGAATGAGGAGAAACAATAAATATTCCTTATAGAATTCCAATTAGTACATGTGGAAGGAATTAGTATATTATTAGCATATTGATGATTATTAGCATACCACAGCAGTAACTGTTGTAGATGAAACACTGATAAATGCTAAAATTAGTAGACAAAATATTAAGGATTAACAAGGACATTTGCACAGCCTCCACCAAAAAATTTGTTGATTACTATGATGTTTTTAGGACATGCCCACAAATTCTTTAATAGTTGTCTTGGTTTGTACAGGCTACCATAACAGAATAGCATAAACTAGATGCCTTAGAAACAACAACAAAAATTTATTTCTCATAGTTCTGGAGCCTGAGAATTCCAAGATCAAGGTGCTAGCAGATCCCATGTCTGGTGAGGGCTTGTTTCCTGGTTGTTAGAGGGCTGTCTTCTTGCTGTGTCCTTGCATGAGAGAAGGAAGCTCTCTGGGCTTTCTTTATAAGGGCTCCATCCTCATGACCTAAGCACCTTTCAAAGGCCCCACTTTTCAATATCATTACATTGGGTGTTAGATTTCAACATATATATATATATATATATATATATATATATATATATATATATATATGTTAGGGTTAGGGTTAGGGTTATCTATCTATCTATCTATCTATCTATCATCATCTCTCTCTCTCTCTCTCTCTCTCTCTCTCTATATATATATATATATATATATATATATATATATAGACACATTTGGTCAATAGTAACAGTCTTCCCTCCAGGATATGGGACTTAGCTCCCCTCCCTGTGAGGGGGCCAGGCTTAGTAATTTGCTTCTTACAAATAGAGCTTGGAAAGGAGACCAATAAGTTTTACATGGAGAAATCTGGAAGATGCCATGTTAACAAATGACCAAGGTTAATGTCACCAGTAATAAGTCATGTACACCCAATGTGATATTTTGGGAAGGGAATGTCACCTCTTTGGTATTCTTCCAAAAACTTAATAACTTCAATATAGTCATCAGACAACATAAGAAAAACTAAACCAAGGGACTTCTACAAAGTGCCGGTCAGTACTCTTCAGAAGTGTCAAGTTCAGGAAGACAAAAAAAAAAAAAAAAAAAAAAAAAAAACCCACCAAGAAATTCAGACTGGAGGAGAGCAAGGAGATATGATGATGTGGTTTTCTGGACTGAATCCTAGAACAGAAAAGACATTAGTGCCAAAATTGGAGATATCTGAATAGAGTCTAGAGGGGATGGGCCAATCTAGTCTACACCAGTCATAAAATTTTGTTGGAAAAGAGTTGTACTCACTCATGTTACATTTTGTCTACAACTGCTTCTACTCTACAGTGGCAGAGTTGAGTAATTGAAACAGAGGCCATCTCACTCACAGAGCCTAAAATATTTACTATCTGATCCTTTACAGAAAATGTTTGTGGACCCCCCAGTATATAGAAACATCTGTGTACTATCGTTTGTCAGTTTTCAAGGCTAAAATAAGTTCGATGAAAACCATTTTTTAAGTCATTTGATTTAAATCATCAGTACATTTTTAGCTACCACTGAGAGCCTAGTGTTTGCAAAACACTTTGCTAAATGATTTTCATAAACTACCCATCCTAATTAATCCTCTCAGCGGCCTGGCCCTTTATATCTTATCCTATTATTACCTTCTTTTTACACCTAAGGAAACTAAAGTCAGTTACATCAAGTGACTTGCTGAGAGGCACAGTTTACATGGTTAAAAATACAGAACTAGAGTTAAAGCCAAAGTCTACCCAAGACCAAAGTCTATATTATCCTATTCTGTCATCCATATGCTTGGGTCAATGGCAGACATCCAATGTCATCTTCATATAAAGTTCAGAATTCATTTACTCAAATTATCGAGCATCTACCATGTGTCGGCTACTCCACATGTATGAGATCAACATGCCCAACACAATTTTCTGAGATTCACGGAATGACAATTTTATTACCCACAACACCTCCTGAACTTGCCCTTACTCAAAGCTCTGATCAGATTTACGATTATGCTGACGTCCCTCCCCTGAGTTAGTTTCTTCTCTCACTATTCCAGTTGCACTGCCTCAAATAATAAAATATACCAAAGAATGAAGTTATACCCCCTTTCCCTCACCCTTGTCACAGAGTTTTCAATTCCTTAGTGGCCTCTGTGCCCCTTGTTTGACATTTGTAGCATCAGCAGCGGTTGTCTTTAATGACCTTTTATTGTTCTGTTAACAAATAAACAGACAAATCCCAGTCTTGAAACTTATTTATAACCCATTTTTCCTTGAAAATTCTGGGAATGACATGTTACCTTTTTCAGGCCATTAAAACTCATCTAAAACACTAGATACCTGATTTTTTTGGTTATTTGCATTCCTAATAAATGGAAATTTACTATACTTCTTGCTCTAGTTATTAAATATTACATATAAGTTATAAACATGTCCTTTAAAAACTAACCCTGGAAAAACAAATCTTTGATATTTACTCACACTGAAGGAGAATTTCTGGATACTGCTGTTTTCACTAGTTAAAAGAGCAAAGGAAAACAATGTCTTTGGTCTTTGTGGATACTTTAAAGTTGGGGAAGAAGACACTTTTCCCTGGAGGTTTGTAATTCATTTTAGTAGAAGTTGACTTATGGTTGACAGTATATTTTCAATGTGGAGATAAATGACTGACAAAACATTAAGTCTCATTGAACACAGGTGTTTTTACTATCAGAGCCCTGGTTTGACATAGGCAGAGAATGATTTTATTTGAGCCACACTTAGAATTCATGACAGGTTCACTTTCAAACACCAAATTTCTGATGGCATTACTGTCTTTACATGATGCTTCGATTCTCTTTTAAGAGGATACAGTGCCTGTCTGGGTTTGACAAGTAAAGCTAAAGTTTTAATAACTCCAAAGGTGTGCCATTGCCAGAAAAGAACTGATAAAATGTTTAAAAGAATTATTTGAAAGTTGTCTTATTACTTTTATATCAGAGCACGTTTACATAAAAAACAGACAATTTCATTACTGTCAAGAAGCACATTTTTCAACTCTACATTTCTATAGCAACATCTCTATCTATAGCAACACTTTACTGTTTAATTTGAGATATAGACTACACAAGGAACACACTCCATTTGCTTATTCTGTAGGCAATTCCTAATCCTGTTTAGGAGTGATATCAACATACAGACATTGTTAAGAAACTCAGCATGACATTTTGTTAGGTGGGGGGATATAATTGTGACTACAGAAAGTGATCGTATTAAGAAATAACCCTAAATCTGGTTTTTGAAGTCCTCCTCAAAGATGTCCACTCATCAGGATGTCCACTCATAAATAATTTCCCTATATCCCATGGGCTATCTAATTACCCTGATCTCCCTAATCTTTGATTTCTACTTTACCCACTTTTGAACATCACAATGTCTTCAACAATATTTTTGTAAATTCCTAGGGAGAATATACTTTCCTGTTGTTCCCTAGTTCCTGTTACTACTTTTATTCTTTTCAAAGTTGTTTTTCCATCATGGTTGTGTGGCCCCTGGTTCATACCATATTGATCTGTATGTGAAACTCAGAATAGTTTCTAAAATTGTTCTAAACAAACCACTCCAACAAAGGCATTTGAGTAGATGGTTTTGGCAAAGGTTTGGGAAGATGAGCGAATGTGGCAGCAATACAATTTCAAAATCTGTTATTTATTTCTGGTTTTAAGAGTTTATTTTCTTTTTTTAAAAATTATTTATTCATGAGAGACACAGAGAGAGGGGCAGAGACACAGGCAGAGGGAGAAGCAGACTTCCTACAGGGAGCCCCATGTGGGACTCAACAGAGGATCCCTGGATCATGCCCTGAGCCAAAGGCAGACGCTTAACTACTGAGCCACCCAAGCGTCCCATTTTCTTGACTATTTCAGTAGGGAGGTACCATTTGCCTGTCACATGGATTCACCTTCTTTTTCCTCCTCTATTCTTGTCCAGCTTCTCTACTTTCCCCTGCCCTGCCACTCCCCCGCAGCCCAAGCCCACCTCAGCTCTCCAGCTACATCCTCATTTCAGCTGAGCCTCATCTTCATTTTAAACATTTCCTGAAGTTCTGCTTTTAAACAAAGGCATGTCCCTTAGTGGGAAGGATTTTACCAAAGAGCTCTTAGGACGCTTAGTTCATCATACTTGCATATCAGAAGAGTTTCATCTGAGGTCAGTGTGATCACTGAATTTTGGTTTGATTGTCATCAAATCAGTGGCAGCCTGGCCCAAGTTCTAGATAGTCTAATTTGTGCTATCTCTTATCTCTTTTGGATGGAAATATTATCTCCCTCAGAATATGACTTTGAAAATTAAAGGGTAAGTGGTCAACACATGCTAAGTTCCTTCCCACTCTTTCTCTAAACATTTTATAGGTGCAAAATCCAATAATCAGAATGCCGTCTCTTCAGAGCCAATACCATCTCCAGTTGGCCTCCACAACACTGATTTTGGTCTTCCTGTCTTCTACATTGGCACACCTGACAGGGGCAATTTTTCTATGTATTCTTCTCTTTCCCAAACTTGGTTTTACCATGCTCTCTTGCATTTAGGTTGGATTGAATACCTTACATGCCTTTTCTGTTATTACTTCCTTAGCACTACTATATAACAACAGATTTTGTAGAAGTCTGAGGAATTGGACTATGTTTTTGGTATAGCTGTTGTGTCTCAACGACTGCTACTAGGATAGGCCAGACAGACAAATTGAGCTGGGCTTGTAGGCATTGCTGAATGTAGTTTCCTGAATACTCTAGCTATTACTTTTGGGGCTCACCTTTTGCTTTCTTGAGTCTACTCCTTCTCTGTTGCTGTTTTGTATGTCTATAGTATGTCTACATCTATAATAGGTGTCTTCATTGTTGTTACTGATTATATGCTGTCAAATCTCCTTTTTATTCGCTCTTTTACTTGTACCTCATGGTGTCATAAAATCTGCTATAATACAATAAAATTAAGATATACTTGAACACAATATCAAAATCTGTTAAAGCTCTAGGAATTTGCTGGCAGGTATTTACTGTACATGTAGACTACTTAAATAGCAGATATTTGCACAGTGGAAACGAATTACTTTGTTGGAGTAAGAAAAGATGAAATCCAAAGTTTTAGGCTGTCACTTTGGTTTTTAGTGCCCAGTATCGGGAGGGGAAAGCTTCAGTGTATAAAAAAAGGTACTGACAGTGATTTGTGTTAAAATGTATAACTTCAAAAAATTGAATTTGAAAACCAACTCTGTGAGCTTAACTTACAAATCTTACTTTTAAAATGAATCTATTAAATTAAAACAAATCTTAAAATGTTCATTTTATTTCTCTTCTGTTAAAGTTCAATTTACTTATAGATTTACTGGACTAAATTCCCTAGATTTTAATACAATTTAAACAGTTGATTAATGATTACTTTTAGCTATTTCATACTAAAATCCTAAATCTCATATATCTAATTATCTTAAACACATTACATGCAGAACAAGACAGAGCTATAATTCGAATGAAAGGGACTTCATAAATTCTTAAATATGTCTTGTGAACCTAAGAGTCTATACATACGGATTTAGTAAATTATATTTGCTTTGTCTTTAAATATTTTTTTAAACAAAATTACACATATTTACATTACCATAATAAATATAAGCAGCTCGAATGCTCATAAAATATTTAACACTTAAAAATTAAGTCTAACAATATAACAGTCCAGATTTGGCTTGGAAACTCTAGCTACTCTGGATTTTTATACTGAGACATACTGATATAAGGAAAATTTTTGAAAGGACTGAGAAACTGGGCACAACTGAAATTACTGAATTTAATTCAAGTAATTTCAGAGTCTGCTATGCCAGGACCAGAAAGTTCTTATGTGTGCAGGCACTTCTGCTGCCCCAATTTTGTCCCAATACCTATGAAAATAATGCTTAGATTCTGAAATGCCAAGTTCAGCTGCCACAGCTTCCTGTCTGTTCTCTGTTCCACAATACTGCCTGTTAGGAGAATACAATGGCAGGAGGTGTCCTCTGCTTCACTTCTACCTTTCAAGCCTCCTGAGATTATGTCTAACTGGCAGAAACTATTTCTTATATGGAATCCTAGCTGCCAGGGATCCTGAGTGATGTGATTTTTAATTCTTGGCTCTTGAGAACAGGAAGCACATGAAAAGATAGCATGTAGCCTGGAAAACCAAATCAATCATGCCCATAGAAGCCCATCAAATTCTCTAAAGTTACAAATTCAGTTTATGGATTCTGGTCATGGTTCCAGAATTTCCGACACAATTTCCCAGAAGATTATTTTCAAATACACTTATTTATTACTTAAATCCATTCTTACAGTCTGTCTGTATCTGCTATGTCAACCAGGAATCAAGCTGGGATTTCATATAAGTTTCATAACCTAAGTATTAAAGATCCCTAACTTGGGCAGCCTGGGTGGCTCATTGGTTTATCGCCACCTTCAGCCCAGGGTGTGATCCTGGAGATCTGGGATCAAGTCCCACGTGGGGCTCCCTGCATGGAGCCTGCTTCTTCCTCTGCATGTGTCTCTGCCCCCTCTCTGCCTGTGTCTCTGTCCCTCTCTCTGTCTCTCATGAATAAATCTTAAAAAAAAAAAGATCCCCAACTTACTTTTATTATAACCTCATAGTAATGCCTTTCCCAACTTTTTGTCATCTAACTTGATAGTTTGAATTCTCACCCCTCTCACCTAGACTGCAAGTAATTTTTTTATTGCCTGTTACAGAGAACATAATTTCACCAGTAGTGGAATTAAATTTGTGTTATACTGAAATTCTTTACAGCATGGCTTTTACTGAATACTATTCCTTCTATTTATGCTAAGATAGGTATTTTCTTTAGGGAAGTGAGCTTTAATTCTTGAAAATGATTCTTTTTCTGAGATAATGGACTTCCTGCAAATTCTGTCACTTAGTATTCGAGTCCTTCAATTTTGTTATTTTTCTTTAGTATTGTTTTTTTTTCTTTAGTATTTTTTTAGTATTGTGTTGGTTATTCTAGAGACTCTGTCTTTACATATTAGAATAAGCTTGTTGATACCTATAAAATGGCTTGCTGGAATTTTGGTTGGGGTTCTGAGAATCTCTAAATCAATTTGAGAATAATTAACCTATTAATAACATTCAATCTTCCAGTCTATGATCATAAAATAGCTCTCAATGTATTTTTTTATTTTATTTTTAATTATTTATTTAATTTTTTAACCAGTGTTTTTACAATTTTTTTTACATATAAATTCTGTCCATATTTTGTTAGATTTATATCTAAGTGTTTTATTTTGGGGAGTGCTATGGTTATAGATATATATCTATCTATATATATTTCATCTATATGTGGATATAGGAAAGCTTATAGTATATAGGAAAGCAACTGACATTTGCATATTGACACTGTAAGTCACATTGTGACTTACTATAGGTACTTATTAGTCCCAGGAGTTTTGTTTTTGATTTGATTTGATTTGATTTTTTGCATATTTTTTGGAGTTTTCTATATAGACAGTAATATCATTAGTGAACAAAGACAGTTTTATTTCTTTCTTTCCAATCTATAAACTTTCTTTATCTTTTTTGTTTTATTGCACTAGCTAAATAAAGCTTATAGTATGCTGCTGAATAGGAGTGGTGAGAGAGAACATCCTCTTTTGTGTGTGATGTTAAAGGGATGTGTCCACTCTCTCACTATTAAGTTTGATGTTAGCTGTAGTGTTTTCTAGATCATCTTTATTAAGTTGGGGAAGTTTTCCTCTATTCCTAGTTTACTGAAAGTTTTTTATCATGAATGGGTGTTGGATTTTGTCAAATGCTTTTTCTGGGTCATGATTATATGATTTACTTTTTCTTTAGACTGTTGATGTGGTGGATTGCATTGACAAATTTTAAAATGTTGAGCCAGTCTTTCACACCTGGAATAAGTCCCAGTTTGTTGCAGTATATAATTCTTTTTATACATTTTTGGATTCAACCTGCTAATATTTTTTTGTGGATTACAATGGCAAATGCACGAATAAATCTATATAATATGAGATTATTGGTATTATCTGGACATAGAAATTTTGAGAATGCAAATTTCCTTAAGTGGAAGGATGCTGGAGTAAGCCACTAGAATTTTAGAACTATAAAAAATGTGATTTTACTTCATAGCAGCAGCTGAGAAAACCTATAGATTTAATTTTATTTTCATTCAGTCTAGTGAGGTTGGTGTAATTTTTGTAATTTCTTGGTTTAGGAAGCTGACCATTCACAGCTGAGGACGTATATAAGTAAACTGCATGGGATCATATAACTTATACGTGGTGGGACTCTGTTCTAAGTTAATTTTCTCTTGTTTTAAAACTCCATGGTTTTTCTACCATAACAGACAACCTTGCTAAGAGAAGGGAAGATGAAAGGCTGATACATTAAATTCCATAAAGCAAGTCAATAGTAAAGTTTCAAAATGAAATATATATGTGTGTGTATTTCAATATCTTCACTAAAATAATCATTTGAAGTTACGTAGTCAAGATTACATTTGTATGTATGTATGTGTACATGTATATATGCAGATTATTGAAAACAAACTTCCTAACACATTATAATGAAGAAGATTGTACTGGCACATGCTTATTTACTATGGGAAATTGATATAGAGTCTATATAACTCAATACTATGTTTCTTGGAAAACTATGAAGAAGTGTTTTGTTTCCCTGAACCTCAAACTCATTTTCTCTGACACAGTGTTCTCTTATTCAGCAGTGTCTTTTATGAAAATTATCAATGCAACACTATTAATCATTTAGCAGCTGGTACAAGAAAGAGCTTTTTGGAGACTTGGATTGATGTACAATTCAAAAATAATCATTTGCTCACTGTGCTGCATGAGAAGTCTGATACCTCATTTGATGAACCAGAGACACATCCTCATTGTTTTGCCTTTATGATTTCTGAAATTGAAATGTTTAGTATATGTTTCTTTAATAGGCCTCATCATGTTTATAATTTAGTGCTATGAGAACACTATGTGGCATTCTTTTGGTGAAAGAGAAAAGGAAAATTAAAGAAAAATTACCTTTCTATTCTCTTGAGGTTGTTCATTTTTTAGCAATTAATAATACAAAAAAGCAGTGAAATTTTCAACCGAGTTTTACAAGAGGAACTGGGCATTTTATCAATTGCCATATAAGTTAAAAAGACCCAAACTGTAATATGTTGACTGTAAATTTATGAATATGAAATAGGCATAATTAAATTTTATTTCCATAGCATGAGGTACCACGTTTATTTTATCGTCAAACTTAAAAGCTAACTAGGAAATTTATTAGAACAATAAGACTCTATCCATTACCTGGAAAAAGACTCACACTTTCCAGTTAAATCACTAATGCTTATACTTAAAGGAAAAATGAATTTATGTGAGAAATTTGGCAAACTGGGGATGGTATTCATTTAAGTTGAGGATGAATGTTTGAGGTAATCTGTAATCTGATATTCATTGCCTCAAACAAATTTGTATTCTGCTTATCAAAGTAAAATTATTAACTCAATTCAGTTTTTAAATGTTGAACTTTAAATATCAAAAACTGACCTGGTCTCTGTAAGCCTCATAAACCGAAAGATTATACTTTTTCCAACTGATTCCTTTTTCCACTGAGTTTTCTCATGTGTGTAAAGTGCTTTAATAAGCAACATAAAGTGCTACCATTTCAATAATCTTCCCAGAAAATAGCCTAAATTTGGAAGGATTACTTTAGATGTTCAGAGAGTCTAGAAGCTGCACCTATTGGTACCCATGAAAGCAGAGCTAGTCAGAGGACTCAGGGCTTAGTCATTCTCAGGAACATCACCTTGGTCTGTGATTTGTCATAGCCTAGAGCCACAGAGACAATCAAGGGTGTAAGTTCTTGGACAGAAGTGATACCAAGTAAGAGCTAAAAAAGCCGAGGGTCAGCCTGTGTGGGCTGAAATTCTGGGCTCCACCATTTACCAGTCAGCAGACCTCCAGGAAGTTACTTAATATCTCTGTACCTTACTATCTTCATATCTGAATGGGATCAGAAGTAGTACATATCTCATAGAGCTATTGTGAGGATTAAATCGCATGGCCCATGGTTGGCACCTAACTGGCATTAGAGAAATACTGTGTTGCAGGAACAGCCCTAGAAACATCCTGTTGTAAGATGTACACTCATATTTTTTAATGCTCATATCATTTCCATATTCCCTTTGCCATGTCTCTCCCTGCTTCAAATAATAGATGCTAATAGCCTGCTTTGTGTGTTATAAATTTGAAAATATGTTGTGGTGCCATTTTTGCAAGTGGAAAAATATAAAATTCCAATTAGTGAACAAACCTTTATAACCAAATAAAACCTGAATTTTCGTGTTCCTTAATCTGCTAAACTTGAAAAACATTGAGAAAGCAAGCTACTGTGTGGTGGGAAAATTATGAACACGTTTCATTTCACTTGCATTATTGAAAGAAATTTTAAATCCTATACTTAATTGCATCATTTCTTCTTTTGTAAGATGAAGCATCAGAACTCAACATCAAGTCCTATTGTAAAACAGAAGGAGCTTTAAGAATTCTTATCAGATGAATAATTATTAACTGATTAGCTACTAGTTGATAACAAATTGCTTCACCTATTAGTTATTTTAAACATTCCATACTGAATTTAGGTATTGATTCATACAAAGTTCCTTCTCATGTCTAGCTCCTTCCTAGCCTTTGACCCAAATGAATCAATTTTGTTTCCATTTCCAATTGTGACAATAATGTGTGACTTCATCACTCATGAAGATTCTAAGTTCCTCATAGTGTTTTGACTGAGATGGAAGGAAAAGGTCATAAAGAAGTGAAACATGGAAGTTCCATCATAGCCACAGTGACTGTTCTGAAGAGTTGATATATACCATGCTGTAGTTTGCCCAATATAGTTGTTTTAGCACATACTTTCTTTGATAAACATAAATGTTTCTTTGAAACACTTTGTCATAAACATTAAATAATGAACAAATAATTCAGAAGAAAACATTTACAGAAAATTTGTATCCTTTGAGAACATGAGGTAATTGTGAACTATTATTAACCTTAATCTTGCCCATCTTTATTTTTAAGATCTCAAAAAAGACAAATTTGATCGCTTAGCTCCCATGTGTTGTTAAAACACCAGTTTTGTGTTCAACTGTGTTTCCTAATTAAATCGTGTGACTTTTTTTTGTTACTGTGGGCTTTTCCTACATCTGTAATGCATAGGATATGCTGGCTCAGCCGGGGACTTGTCTCACTTGCTCACTGTTTAACTCAGTGCTTGGCATATTACTCAACATGTAGTGAATGCTCAACACATGAATGAGTAAATAACGGTTGAATCAATGCTGATTAATGGAACAGGTAACTGAGCACTTAAGAATTTTTGTAAAACTTGATTTTTTATTATAAAATGTTTATTTTAGAAGCTTTAGGCAATAAAGATAAGCATATAATAAAAAATCCTATTATATAAGCAGCCACTATTTATAAATTGCTTTGTTAGCATTTTTCATGTAATTTTTATGATTATATATGTGTATACATATGTGTACAAAATGGTATACCTATAGGTATATACATATAACAAATTATATAATCATAAATGGTTGAAATCATACTATCAGTGTTTATAGTAAATGCTACACTGTTTTACAAACACTTAAGATATTTTATGACACAAAATTCAAAGTGATAATCAGGGATTTGGCCAGCTGGGTTGATGACCCAATGCTAGGAGGGGTAAGAACTAGAAGCAGAGAGAGGACAGAAGAACATTCAATAGAGTATTTAAAACAGGGATAGAGGGGGATAGGAGACAAAGCCCAGATATCTGTCTTAGTGGCCCAGTTCTCTGGTCAGGCCTGCAGATGTCATGCTGTTTCTTAGTGAGAGAACAGGCCAGCAAAATCCATGAGGATGATTTATCCACGAAATCTTTATCAGACTTGAAAGGTCAAGTAAGTTTTGAAGATCATCCTGACAATGCATATATCTACATGGCAGGACAGCCAGTAAATAAAATTTAATTTTTAGTTATTCTTCTAAAGCTTGATATATGAAGGTTGCTATTTGCAGGGAAAAAATTGGCAACTTTGTATAAGAAGTTTGGATGGGGACGCCTAGCAGCTGAACATCTGCCTTCAGCTCAGGGCATGATCCTGGCATCCTGGGATTGAGTCCCATATCGGGCTTCCACAGGGAAACTGCTTCTCCCTCTGCCTATGTTTCTGCCTCTCTCTCTGTGTTTCTCATGAATAAATAAATAAAATCTGAAGAAGAAGAAGAAGAAGAAGAAGAAGAAGAAGAAGAAGAAGAAGAAGAAGAAGAAAAGAAAGAAAGAAAGAAAGAAAGAAAGAAAGAAAGAAAGAAAGAAAGAAGAAGCAGTAGCTTCGATGTTCCTGAGAGGCAAAGGACAGAAATCTTAATCTCTCTTGAGATCCAAGCTGCTGAAACCTGTTGAATGGGAAGAGTCAGCCTCAACCAAGGCTTGGAAATTAGGAAGAGCAAAGAAGCCCTTGATACTCATATAATTAGGTGTTAGAAGATGAACTGGACCGGTGGGCTGGCCTATGCATGTGGCCAGTGGTCCGAAGTAGGCATTCATCTAATGGCAAACTTAGTCTTCATCTAACCCTCTTATACTAAAGCAAGATAAAACATGAGTAAATCTAAAGTATTATACCAAAAAAAAAAAATTATAAAGTATTATACCTTTGGGAGTCCAAAACAGTACTTTGGCTGAGCATGGTCATGTAAAGGAGGGAAGCCACTCAGGGGAAACATCCTCCCTTGGAATTTGAAGAACGCCACTGTCTAAGACAGGCAGCTGCTGATCTGAAACTAGAGCAGGAGTCTTTATCTTGACCACATTACTTTGAAGAAGACTGGAGAAGTGGGTGAGCCTTGATGGTGAACTGAGGGTTGTTTGCATGTCCTAGATGATACATGGGTATCCCATTATCTATAGAGCTCAGATGGGAAGCAAACTAAACTTATGATATATTTGGCTACAATATCTGCAATATTCAAGGAGCTAATGTCATCTTATAAGGTAGGAACAAGTAGGTCTCACTACTTGGAAATGAAAAAGCACTTTGGGGACTCTGAAGATTATCATGGGATTGGGGTAACTGTGTAGAAATAGCATTTATTGATTATCTAGTGCTCCATCTCTTTAATAATTTATTAAAACATTACAATTGGTTTTCATTGAAATGCAACCAACATTTAAGGAATTATTTCAAAAGAATTCAATAGTATTCCAGGACAAGTAGAGTGATTTACAAAATGTTATTATTCAAAAGCTCAAACATTTTTTTTTCAAATTTTTATTTAAATTCTAGTTAGTGGGATACCTGGGTGGCTCAGTGGTTGAGTGTCTGCCTTCAGCTCATGGGGTGATCCCGGTCTGGGGATCGAGTCCCACATTGGGCTCCCTATGAGGAATCTGCTTCTCCCTCTGCCTATGTCTCTATCCCTCTCTTTGCATCTCTCAAGAATAAATAAAATCTTAAAAAAATAAATTCTAGTTAGTTAACAAATAGAGTGATATTAGTTTCAGGTGTATAATGTAGTGATTCATCACTTACATATAACACCTAGTGGTCATCATAACAAGTACCCTCCTTAATATGCATAACCCATTTAGCCACTCTTCACCCACTTCCCACCATCAACCCTCAGTTTGTTCTCTATTGTTAAGACTTTTTTTTATGGTTTGTTTCCCTCTCTCTCTCTTTTTCCCCCCTTCCTCTTTTCATTTGTTTTGCTTAAATTCCACCTATGAGTGAAATCATATGATTTTTGTCTTTCTCTGACTTACTTTGCTTAGTGTAGTACACTCTAGCTCCATCTACATCATTGCAAATGGCAAGTTTTCATTCTTTTTGATGGCTGAGTAATATTCCATTGTGTATATGTCCATCAGTTGATGGACATTTGGGTTCTTTCCATAGTTTGGTCATTGTTGATAATTATAGCATTTAAACTTTACAAAATAGGGATGCCCAGGTGGCTCAGCGGTTGAGCGCCTGCCTTTGGCCCAAGTTATGATCCTGGGATCCCAGGATTGAGTCCCAGATCGGGCTCCCTGCATGGAACATACTTCTCCCTCTGTCTGTGTCTCTGCCTCTCTCTCTGTGTGTCTCTCATGAATAAATAAATAAAATCTTAAAAAAAAAACTTTACAAAGTAATGAAGTAGTAGCTGAATCCTCCCCTGATAATCCTCCCTTATGTATGTGGGAGGGAAGAATCCTTTCTATTTCAGCCAACCAGCCTCAATCTGTTACAGACTTAAATGGTATGTCATGACAAGGTCATCAAAGGAAGTGTATATTTGTATCTTATTGCTGCTTTAACAAACTACATGAAAGTATCAGCTTAAAACAATACAAATGGGTTATCTTACAGTTCTGAAGGAAAGAGTTCTAAAATGGGTTATTGGGGTTATATTCTCTCTGGGGGCTCCAGAGAAGAATCCATTTCTTTGCCTTTTCCAACATCTACAGGCCACCACATTCCTTAGTTCATGGCTTTGCATCACTCTGACCTCTGCTTCTATCATCACATTCTTTCTCTGGCTCTCCTGTCCTTGCCTCTTTCTTTCACTTACAAACATCCCTGCAATAATGTTGAACCTATATGGATAAACCAGGACAATCTCTATATCTCAAGATCTGTAACTTAATCACATCTGCAGTGTCTTTTTGCCTTACAAGGTAACATATTTATAGGTTCCAGGCATTAGAACATCTTTTGGAGGCCCATTATCCTGCCTACCAGAAGGAACATTGCCAAGAGTGGGCACTTACACCTGCATCTGTTCCCTACTCATAATTCTAGCTCCTTTCTATAAATACCAATTTTTACAGGATTTGAAGAGAATATATTCATGACTTAATATTTTTGCATTAGATAAATTGCTATTTACAAGAATGACATTATTGGTCATGTAGACATCTCCAAAAACTATTACACATTTGCCTTTGAAAATTTTTGTTTGAAGTCATATCTTAGCCAAGTGGCAGATAAATCCAAGTTAAAAATACAATAATAAGTAATCAAATTAAACACAAAGCAGGTTATGAATATCAAAAAGTCATTTCTTTTCATAAGTAACAAGTAAATCTAAATTATTACTTTAAATGCCACATTTAAAACTGAATACAAGAAAAATCCCTGAATACAAGTTAATATTTTTGAAAAAAATAATGATGCTCAGAGCATGGGCACTGGGGTCAGGCAGTGATAGGTTCAAATCTAAGCTATGTAATATGACAGTTGAAAATTTTATTCCAACATGGTTAAATCCTTGTTTTATGATTGATGATAGTTATTATATAAATATAGAAAAATAAAATCATATTTTTAAAAACATTATGATGAACATTAAGACAACTAAACTAAGACTGTTGACTTTGTAAAAGGTTGTTAAGGATAATTAAAAAACCAAAAAGCTATAAAAATATAGAAATTCATAGGAACAAAAAAATTAATTATTGAAAATAAACAAATAGGCATCATTTCTCAAATGAAAAAAGTAAGTTTGGGTGACAATTTTAATTTCAAACAAGTTGAGAATTAAAGGCAAAATTAACTAAGTGAGCTAAAATGTTTTATTCATATTTAAATAAATATATGTTCATAGGTTCTTTTTGGTGGTGATGTCTAATGAAATATTGAAATATATATTTTAAAGACCAACACTTGGGGAAAAAAAATAGAAACACAAATAATCTAGGATAACTATCTTTGCTATTGATAGGCTAAGTAGAAAAATATGTTGAATTAGAATAATATGATTAATAAAAATGAAGCATTGGTTTATTTTTTAAATTTATTTTCCAATATCATTTATTTATTCATGAGAGACAGAGAGAGAGAAAGAGAGAAAGAGAGAGAGAGAGGCAGAGACACAGGCAGAGGGAGAAGTAGGCTCCATGCAGGGAGCCTGACGTGGGACTCGATCCCGGGTCTCCAGGATCAGGCCTTGGGCTGAAGGCGGCACCAAACCGCTGAGCCACCCAGAGCATTGGTTTATATTATAGGTTAGCAAAATCAAAAAGATAGCAAAAGAGATAGCAAAATCAATTTTCTAATTTCCACAAACTCTCTAGCACAGAAAAGTACAAATCAAACTATAAATTGAGAATATTTCAAATGATGGAAATTTTTCATGGTAGATTTTTCTTCTGACCAAGGTGCTATAAAATTTGAAATTTGTAATTAAAAAATTTTAAAAAGATTTTATTTATTTATTCATGAGAGACACGCAGGTTGGGGGTGCAGAGACACAGGCAGAGGGAGAATCAGGCTCCATGCAGGGAGCCCGACGTGGAACTGGATCCCGGGTCTCAAGGATCACGCCCTGGGCTGAAGGCAACACTAAACCGCGAGACACCCAGGCTGCCCTGTAATTAAAATTTTAAAGAAAACAAAACATCCAAGTATTTATTAGCTATGGCAACACTTCTCCATGGTAACAAAAGGTTAAAGGGCATCCCTATTGACAAAGTGTTGGGGATACCTAAAGTGGTGACAGTATTAAATTTATAATCATATTACTATTATTAAATATTGGTTTAAAATGAAAATTTATTTGCAGCCAAATAAAAAAATCATATCTTAGTAAGCATATTTGCACATTGTTTCCTCTAATAAGAATTCCTAGACATGGAATTATTGAGTTAAATGGTATGCATTTTTATATGCATTTTATTTGTATTACAACCTCATTTTCTAGGAATGTTGAAAAAAGTAAAAATATTGATTATTGCCCCTATAAGAACATGATAAGAAATAACTGAAAAGCCATCAATCAAATATGTATAACACGTGTACTCTATTTTGTCTCTCAACTAATATCAAGTCTATTCCTGAGCCAGTAGTATGCACCAGAGTAAGCAACACTGTTAATTTCATTGATCAGATAATTATAAAGTTATTTTCAGAGTCTTTATTGTCAAGTATCCCAAACTAGGTCATAAAGCTTTGTAGGATCCAGCTGCTCATGTCCTTTCCTGACTGGTTTGTGGTGTTGGCACACCCATTGTTGATTTTGACCTGTGGTGCATCTGTGTACCCAGCTGGGCACCTGCCCTACTGTTTACCATGAAGTATTCTAGAGAAGCAGCCCATGGAGTGTGACCCCCAAAGTCCTACTGATACAGATTTTATTCTCTGACAAGCTGTCAACCTTCCAAACTAGCCCAGGAACCATTCCCGTTGGAAAACACATATATTTTTGTACTTTTGTAGAGATCTTTAAATGTTCTCTCCCTCTACCTTAATTGAACCTCTATGGGTATATTATATTTTATATTTTTATTTTTTATATATTCTTTATTTTTAAAATTATTTATTTATTTTAGAGAAGAGAGAGAAGGAAGGAGTGAGCTAGGTGAGGAGCAGAAGGATAGAGAGAGAGAGGGAGAGAGAGAATCCAGAAGCAGACTCCCTGCTGAGTGTGGAGCCTGATGCATATATGGGGCTTGGTCCCAGGACCTTGAGATCATGACCTGAGCCAAAAACCGAGTCGGCCACTCACCCAACTGAGCCACCTATGGTATTTTAGGTGTATGCGTGTGTATGTTTGTGTGTATATGTCTGTGCCTGTATTACATGTATACTGGTACTTGCTTATCTGGGTTTATATTTCTTTTGCACAAGTTGGCTAAGCACCAGTCTCCATGAGAGCTGCAGATGAGAAATGCTCATCAAGCTTATGTTCCAAACTGCAAAGGAAATTCTGGGAATGGGGGTAATTAAAGTAGAAGCAGAAGTCACCTTCTCTATATTATTAAACCTTCCCCCTCCAAGATTTGCCTCTTTTTCTTTTAGCTTTGTTTTTGGGCTCACTTCTGGTAGCTGGGGAAGACAAAAACTAGGTCTTTGGTTTTCTTCATTGTTTTAATTTTACATCTTGCAGGACAGTGTAGAATTTTGCTATTTTTAATTTGGAATTATCCTCCACAAATAAAGTGTGTGTGTGTTGGAGGGGGGGGATGGTTGTAAGGGAAGGTAAGATGACCCAGAACTGGTAGTTCACATCTTGAGATACTGTAATGGAATAACATCATATGTCACTTCATTAGAGCTTTGACAATTGACAGTGTGGTACTGACAAAATAATTGATGTGCATTAAAATGTAATGGAATATGCATTGATGTGTCTCTGAATTAACTACATGCTAATGGAAGCATTACAGACCAATGTTGAAGGGATATCTTATTTAATAAACGGGATGGTGAAAAGTTATTTTCCAGATGAATTGAAGAATTAAATGGGCAAAAAAGTATGAAGAAAAAACTTTGAATATAGATTTTTTTCAGATAAATAACATTTAGCTATGAAAATGAAATACCTTTATTTTCTGAGGCTTAGCTCATTGAAGCTCTGAAAATGTACAACACAAAGACCACTTTTGAAATTACTTTTGGTGGGACACCTGGGTGGCTCAGAGGTTGAGCACCTGCCTTTGGCTCAGGATGTGATCCTGGATTCCTGGGATCGAGTCCCACATCGGGCTCCTTGCATGGAGCCTGCTTCTCCCTCTGCCTGTGTCTCTGCCTCTCTTTCTGTGTCTCTCATGAATAAATAAATAAATAAAAAATCTTTAAAAAATTACTCTTGGAGAAATAACTCCAACAAAAGAGAAATGAATGTAAGAGGAAGTAATGCCATAGAATTACAGCCTAGCTAGTGTTGTTAATTTCCTCAATCAGCAATAATAATAAACAGACAAAAACTCCATAAACAGTACTGAATTATTTTTTTAATATTTTATTTATTTATTCATGAGAGACACAGAGAGAGAGAGGCAAAGACACAGGCAGAAGGAGAAACAGGCTCCGTGCAGGGAGCCTGATGTGGGACTCGATACCGGGTCTCTATGATCACACCCTGGGCTGCAGGCGGCGCTAAACCGCTGCGCCACCAGGGCTGCCCAACAGTTCTGAATTAAAATTTCAGGCAATTCTAATATGACTAGGGGTATGAGGGATGTTGAAAATCAGTGGGGGCTGAAAATATTTTACAAAAAATACATATAAATAAATTTAAGAAATTGATAATTAAAAATAAACACAAAATTGGGCTTTAATTAGACATAATCATACACAAAAATAACTTGTCTGCTGTTTTACATAGAATTCAAGAAGCCTTCGATGATAAGATTGCACCATTATTTCATTTATCACTAAGAAGAACAAAATGCTGCCAACTCTGAAAAAGGGGCAGCCAATCAAGACACTATGCTTTCTTAACAGTTAGAATTTATATTCATGTTGCAAGAGATCTTTTAGACATTTTCATTCTTATAAAACATATAAAAGGGAAAGACCAAAATAAAACCAGTTAACATTTTCATAAAACTTTTCACACTCTTCTAAATGACCTTCTTCAACTCCTCTAAATGACCTCTTAACATCATTGGTATTTGTGTTTTTCTGCACAAAATAAACCTCTGAGCTATAAAGAGAGACAATGGAATATTTTAAAAAGAATTTGCGGGAGTAAAATTGCTATGCATTGCAGGTAGAACAGGCCTATTTGAGACCTCTGCTGAAGAATGTGCCTACAGATGTCTGATTCACCCCTTCTTGTCCCATATCATTTGGTTCCTAGAGGTTAAAGGTGTTCTATTCTCCACCATTTATGTCTAGGATTTTCTTTCAAACTGCTGACACCCATTCTGCCGGTAATGATGCTGGCATTTCTGATATTTTTGCATGCTCAGGGAATGACAACTCTGGCATAACTTTACTACCTGGCCAACAGTGATCATAAAACACTACAGACTGCAAATCCACCTTGGTTTTCAAGATATTACCTTATAAAATATATGCATTTTGGAAGCCACAAAATAAAACTTTCAACCAGTGAAGAAAATTCCACCTCTCTAATATAGAAAAGGGAAGCAGAAAAAAGAAAAAAAAAGAGAAGAAATTATAGTAATATATAATACTAAGTGTGTTATAGAAGAAAATCTCTTTATGAGTAGTTTCAATAAATGTGAGTTCAACTCAAAAATCTAAAGATAGAGACATACAGATTGGATTTCAAATAAAGGATAGCAGTATGTTGCTATATTAGTCAATTGATGAAAAAAATTCTAGGTATTTAAAGGGGATTTAAAACAAGGAATTGGTTATACAGATGTTGGATGAGCAAAATGCAGAAGATAATTAGTAAAAGCAAAATAGAATGAGTAATGCGTAAAGATCGTATGTTTGCTGACACTTGCTTCTGCAAGTCCAAGAGTCTATACCTGCTGATGAGCTGCTGTACAGTTGTCACATCCTGTTGAGGATCCACCAGAGTTGCCCTTTTGGCCAGGCCTGAGGCCAGAGGCCACACCATGGCTTCTACCAATGCTGTCATGTGTGGCTGTGCTGTGGTCCCTATGGCTCTGGCACTGCTTCTCTTGCTGCTGTCACTGAAGACTCTTTCAGAAACAGGGAACAGGATGAGAGGTGCTTCTCTCCCACCTTACAAATTCCTCTCAGGAATGCCCTCAGCAGAACTTGACAGAAAGCCAGTTGGTAGAAGTTCCCCAGCCCAGAGATGTTGTTTGCAGACTGTCAGCCCCCTCCAACACACAGTAGAATACAGAAGGGGCCTCAGACAAACATGCACACACCTGACAGCATTATCTACAGGACATGCATTTAAAACAAAAGGTTATGGAACTGTTTATTCATTCACTCAACACATTTTTATGGAATGACTTCTAAGTGTCCATTCCTCTTCCTGGTGTGATATAGCAGAAAGCAACACAGATGAAATATCCGCTCAGCATATTTTTATGACTTTTTAACTCAGGAAGAGAGACAACAAACAAAATGAATAGTTACTTTCTGTAGTTTCTGGAACGTGACAAATGTTATGTGAAAAGTAAAGCAGGGAGGAGGGGTAGAGAGGACAGGAAGCATGTTATTTACTGGTAAAAGTAACCTTAGACATAGTAATCATGTGCATGATTTGTGGAATAACAGTGCAGCCCCAAAACATAAACCAACAATGGGCAGAATAAGGAGAAATGGGTATATGAAAGATTGTGGTTTAAACTGAGAAATCTAGCAGGCAAAAATTGCTGTTAGAGTAGATTTGGGTAACACAATAAGAAAATATTAGTTCTATGTAAAAAATGTGTGCCCAATGGGAAACACAGATTCTTTTAATTCATTTGCGGGGAGACTCCATGTACAAGGCTGCAAAAGAAGCCCCAGTACGTTCTAAAGAATCAGCATTATACTAAGACTATGTTCTTTGACTGAAATTCAATAAAGTTAGAATCCATAAAGGATAGCTTAAAAAAAAAATCCCGTATATTTGGAGACTAAAATAAGTATTGCTTTTATTAAGGAGGATCTCGTGGGAAATTGCAAACTTCTGAATGCAATAAACATACTATATATCAGTATTTATGAGATTTGACCAGAGTAGAAGTTAGAAATTTGTATCTTTGAATATATTTAAACATTTAACCACAAAAAATATTGAAAAAAGATGTTAGCTAAACTCACAAAGAAAAAAACAACAGCGTAAACAAGAACTTAATCATTAATAGTGATAACAAATAAGAGAACAAACATCTCTGAAATAAGGAAGAGGGACCAAAAAGTGATCAAAAAAATCAAAAATTAAAAATAAACACTAAAAAGAAAAATCAGTAAATCTAATCTAAAAAGGAAGAAACAAGTATGTAATTCAGAATGAAAGAAAAGGAAGTACAAATAATCATGAGAGCAACTAATAAAATAAAGGACATAACTGACAAACGCAAATAAATCAGCAAATGTATGCATGAAGCTATTGCAGTGTATTGTCCTCTGGGAGTTTCAGCAGAGACTCTACACAGAACAATAGGTGCTGGACCTGTGGGGTAGGACGTGAAGAGAGCTTGTCAAACCACTTTTCCTCTCATTGTTTAACTCATTCTCAGGTTCAAACTACATAGAGAATTTCAAGAGTCCTGCAAAAGTGGAAGATTGGAGAGAAAGAGTTTCTTTGGATTGAGAACTGCTGGAGTTATCCTAGGGTTCTCTCCATTCTCAAAGAAATGATGGGTTCTTTAAGGCCACCTGAGGAGTTTGATTTGTGTTTCTTGGAATTTGGGGAACAGAAGGCCAGTATTTCTCTTTGTCCTGGAAAAGTATTTAAAAAGTAAGAGACTGGTGAAGACAAGAGCTGTGGTGGCAGAGCCAACATTATATACTGTTCTTTATGAGTTTGAGGGGCATTGGGGGTGAGTATGTGCTTTCTCTAGGCTCCCTCATTGATTTCCAGAGGAAACCTGAAGGGATGAGAGAGCCCTAGTGATGGGATTTGTGTGTGGTACGCTCTGGAAGCCAAGAGCTCAGAAAGAGAGTCATACCTTGCTGGCCAGAGACAGACTGTCCCATAGGAGGGAACTGTAGGTGATGGCGCCTCAGAAACAGATCCTTAGAAATGGGTCCTGAATGAACCCCCTAAGTACCAATATACTTGTAAACAAGGCCAGTCACAATGTTTATTCAGAACAAATATTGTGGGTCCATGATATCAAAGACTTGTAAAGGAGTTAGGAGAGGAAAACATTTAAGAGAGCAAAACATTAATGTTAGTTGAATATTTAGCCGAATAACTGACATGGACTCCTTTTGATTGTTGGGACTGGTTGTGTCATCATATCATTGTGGTATAATATATAGGAAGACATAAACAATAGTTTTCAGTGTAGCCTTGTTTGTAATATAGGAACAAGGAAAAAAGCAGAAACGACCCCAAATATACATTGGTAGGTGAACAGAGAAATAAACCTTGGAAGATGCACACAAAGGCATATTTATATAGCATGTAAAATAAACTAGAACTGGAAAATAAAAACCCAAAGACCAAAGCTTGAGTGCTGGGTAAAAGTCATGTTTCCTGCTAGGCAGGGCCCAATCCAAAAAGGCATCTAAACTTTGATGATGGACTTTGAGGGAGGAAAAATGTGAGTCTTCTAAAGCTGAAAAATCTCAAATGATCTCAGACCCATATTAGGAAAGCAGTCTCAGAGTGCAGCTGGTCAGCTGGCAATACCTACAATGACTGAGGAAGGTGTCAATGACATAGCTCACTTTGATATTTGCTTCTGAATTTGGGCCTCTGGCTACCTTTGTTGTGTAGGTGAGTTTCTTGATTTGGAATTATGCTCCCCAATTATCTTTTAGGAAAGTCAGGTCTGTCTCACTGTCAGCAGGCAGGTCAGGCTAAATATCAGCTTGGGCACCTCTCAAGAACATAATATTGAGTGCAAAAAGCATATTTCAGAACCATTGAGGAGTGGGAATCATTTACGTAAATTATTAAGTTAGAGAACACATGCAAAAAAAATGTGGCATATTGTGTTGTTTTGAGCATATTTGAGAAGACTATTCTTGGGGTCATTATTAGCTACTTGTGGATTTTGACTGCTTAATCCTTCGGCACACTGCAATCAGGAGAGAAAAAGCTAAAGCACAGTTGGTTTTACTTTGCCTGCCATTCCAACAAAACAAAAATAAATGAATGGCTGCTTCCTCTTCCAGCAGCTCAGAGCTGGTACATGTGCACTCGGTTGATTTGTGGAGTTGGAGGTTGGGATTTTAGGGTCGTGCACTGCTGCGTTAACGTGCCCTGGCCAGTGCACGTGAATTGACAGTGTAGGAATGATGGCTTCTGTCCTCCTTCCAGCTCTTCCCATTCTGCTTTCAGGGTTGAAACACGGAGACAAGCAGCTCTATGTTAAAGCCAGCCAAACTGGCTGGAGGAGCCATTCTCTTTCAGGGATCTCTGAGGAGAGCTCTAGGCATCAATATTTCCTTTTCATCCGGTGGCAAAAATTCAAGGACCAGGGGAATCGCTCAAATATTTATAAGAGCTACCTGCCCATGACAATGTCTAGGCTCTCATCAGACTTAAAGAAAGGCAGGGACCTTGTCATCAACGGCAGGTACTTTCAAAGGATAAATGACACATGTTCTCATATAGGGTTCACGCAAACACAAATCTTCCTAGTTGCACTGAATGTGTTTGTGTAGATGGGCTAATGAACTGTTTTCTATCCTGGGGAACAAAGGATGTTGAAATTATTCTTATACGTGAAAATGGTTCCACTTTGGGAAAAATGACCCTGGGCTGGACCAAGCTTCACATTAAATCTCTGTCTCTGACTGTCTTCACTAATTAGGCTTTGCCAACCGGTAAGCCACTGGAGCAAGGTCCTCGGGTCTGCTGCTGCAGTTGCTTGAGCCTCGCTGGGTGGGCAGATCCCAAGGTGGTTATTTTTCTTGCCCTGATCTCAGACCTGCAAACCGCTGGCGTAGCAATTCAACTGCAGAAAATGTGACGCGTTGCTCTTTTGAAAGAATCTGCTCTCCACCATCTAATAAGGGAGGCCGTATTTCCCTATGTTATTTATTTGTTTTTAGATTTAATCAGGACTGTCAGAGGTTTTTATTTTCACAGCCAGACCTCCAGGGCTCTGCAACAAGCCCCTTAATGGACTGTTCCAGGTTATGTGACCTGTTTTCTTTTTTATTTTCGTCTCTCTACCTTTTCATAACTCATTTCTTCCTTTCAACTGCATTAGCAGTGCTGTGTTGTGCAGAATTCAACACACTTCTGAACGGTTTGCCGGTAGGCTCTTCAACTGGCTATTTTAAAATTTGCTTTTGAACCAGCATTTTACCAGAATGTAATGATGATTCCTTCCTTCATCCTTACTGTATTCTTCATATTATCTGTTAAGTAAATCAATAAGTGTGCAGAATATTTAGGGCTGATATAATTATTCATTCCCCAAACACCTGCCAAAAGCTACAAATTCTCCCAAAGATGTTGATTTCTTTAGTAGATGTGCTAGTCCACAGACATATCCAAGAAATCCCAGCTCTTTGATTGGTTGATTCTAATTATATTCATATGCAACCAAGTTTGCTCAAAAACTTTTAAGGGAGTTTAATCAGTCAGCCAAAAAGGTCAGTTTGGGCAAAATTACCAACCTGAGATGATTGCCCATTTTGTTGCCGTAGTTCCCACCATTGTAATTGCTTCACACATGATCTGACTCAGGGCAAGAAGTCCTCAGAACTCTTCAGCCTTCTTCCAAGTTGATTCTGAACAATGGAAAAACCAATCATGATACTTAAATCTGAATCCTGTTGTCAGGTCATTTTGCCACCTCCTACTTCACCCACCTCATTCCTTTCTTAGTGTCGTTGTCTCTATATCTGTTTTATAGAGTTTAACATTTCCATCTTCTGACTCAGGCCCTCACTGATGTCCTACAGAGGACTTAGGAACCTTCACCTTCACTTGATCCTTCCACAAACCAAAACCTTTGCTCTTATGGTCAGATTTGCCTGCTTCTAACACCCAGCTTCATCTGGATTTCTGCACTCAACATTCTTTCCTCCTCCTTTTTATTCAATAATTGGAATTGACTAATTCGGGTACAGTATTTATTGACTCCCTTCTGTGTCCAACATCATGTCAGACACATGATAAAAAATAAAAAGACAATTCCTATCCTTGAGAGGTTTATACTCAAGTGAGAGAATTGAACACACACACACATACACACACACACAGGTTATTTCAACACAGAGCAGTAAGAACACCAGAACTTTGGGTACATTAAAAAAAACTTTCTCATGCCTCAGTTAGTTTAAATTTTAAATGAAGACATATAGAAGACTTCCTTCATGGGATTGTTGGGAGAAGAAAATGAAATGATATACATCCAGTACTTAGGCTTATTCTCGGCACATAGTAGGTAGTCAGTACATGTTACTGTATTATTAAGATTATGAGAGAAGAGGGAATTTCACACAACTGGCAGATTGCCTGTTGAGTGAATGGGAACAAGGCTCTGAGCTGTGAGATTTTGTTTGGCTTTTGGATCCATCACTGAAAGGCTGAAGTCCCTCCCCCTTTCTGGAATTCAACATTTCTTAGACACAAAACCAAAACAGATGTCTCCTGTTGCCATACCTTTGTTTTGACATACTTCATTTTTTTTTTGTTTGATTCTACAGAGTACACTTAGCTAATGCCTTTGATATACTTTCTTTTTTTTTTTTTTTTTATTCTACAGAGTACACATAGATAATGCCTTCATTTTATCTTTCATGATTGCTTTTAAACAAACCATATGGGATTTGCTTTCTTAGCCCTTGCTGGCATATTGGACATAATCTCTCTGGTCACTTTCAGGTATTAAAATGATCCCATTTTTAGGTACTAGAAAGTCCAATACAACCTTAATCAAATGGCAAAAGATAACAAACATCACAGTAATGGGACAAATTGAAACCATGTACCACTTGGCAGAGTGCAGTGAGAACAGAGCATCGTTTCTGTGATATTCTTGATTGCAGATATGTAAGCCAAATCTTAAGAAAACACAAGAGACAAACCCAAAGTGTAGAGCGTTCCATAGAACATTGGCTTATACTTTTTATAAGCATCAAGATCATGAAAGACAAAGAGAAACTCTTCCAGGTTGGAGGACATTAAAGAGACAGGAAAACTAAGTGTAATGTGTGCTCTTAGATTGGACTTTTTGGCTTAAAGGAAATTATTGGAACAACTGGAAAAATTGAGTGGAGTCTGAGGATTTGATGCTGGCCATATATCAGATTGATTTCTTGATTTTAATAGCTGTATTATAATTACATAAAAAGAAGATCCTTGTTTATAGAAATGGCATGCTGACGCATTTGAGAGTGGTGGGACACTGCATTAGCAACTTACTTTCAAACGACTCAGGAAAAAAATTATTTGTACTTGTGGCTCTTCTATAATTTTAAAATTATTCAACCTCCTTTTAATAATATTCTTCAGTGGGCCTGAAAAGAAATATACAAATCTATAGAACCAATTCCAAGCTAAATAAAAATTTCAGTCTCTAAAAATTCAATATTGGGATGCCTGAGTGGCTCAGCGGTTGGGTGTCTGACTTGGCTCAGGGCATGATCCTGGAACACCCGGATCGAGTCCTGTGTCGGGTTCCCTGCATGGAGCCTGCTTCTCCCTCTGTCTGTGTCTCTGCCTCTCTCTGTGTCTCTCATGAATAAATAAATAAAATCTTAAAAAAAATTCAGTATTAACGAAATAAGTTGATGCTAAATTAATGCATATTATAACTTAGTATATGTTTATGAAATATTAATTTCTATGAGTTAGATTAATTTTTGCCTCCTCCTTCCATTTAGTCCTAACCCGTGCTATTATAGACCTCATAGAGAAAGGGATGTATTATGTTCTATCTTTCTCTGTTTCATGGCCTGCTCTTCACCTCTATGGCTCCTTTTCCTTTGGGTCTGGGGTATGGGAAAATGTGGTGAGAAGGAACAGACAAAGCCCTACCTGACTGCTACACACTGTATCATTTCCTGATGCTGATAACATATGCTCCAAAGAATTCCCAACTCCTATTCTCATGAACAACACCCCTGGGTAACCATTTCAATGGGCTTCTTTCAATATCATCCCAGTCCATTTGATCCCTAAAAAAGTTCACCACCCCACTCTGTCAAGCTCTGAATTTTCAGGCTTTTCTCAGTTGTGCTGTCCATCTCCATTCAACCATCAGGAGCACTCCAACCAGCCTCTCACCTTCGGGTCAATCCTAACTGGCGCCAAGTAACTGCCTCCATTCATTCCCAACCATCAAAGAAATCTCCAGGACTCTGCTCTAATCTTAAGTGGGGATATGGCTTTTTAAAGCTCATCAAGCATCTAGAAGGCAGAAAGAGGCCAGTCTTGCATGACTTGGATTGGGGGAATGGCATAAAGTGGAGCAGAAACGCCAGGGCATTCTCTACCCCTACATATTTCCTTCAAAAAAAATCTTCTCTCCCCAGTAGATTCTCTGTATGACAGCATCTTCTGAAGGTTTCTTGTGCCTTTGTCAGCTCTTAGCAAGTCATCAGCCTAAGGTTAATCTAAATAATTTCATATTATGATAAATGGTTCATTTTTGCTAAATTGATATAAGCAACAAATAAGGTATTGATGATGAAGATGAATTCTTCTGGTTTTATCTTTTCTGTACTATGTAGTAACTCATCTCTCTCATTTTCTTTCCCTATTCAAACTTTTGGGCACCTTGATGTTTTTTGGCCATTAAGTAGACCA
This sequence comes from Vulpes vulpes, assembly GCF_048418805.1. Classification (NCBI taxonomy): domain Eukaryota; kingdom Metazoa; phylum Chordata; class Mammalia; order Carnivora; family Canidae; genus Vulpes; species Vulpes vulpes. The sequence continues at coordinate 183,485,876 of NC_132780.1, read as the reverse complement.
GTGGAGTTCTCTTATAGCTCAAAATTACAGCTTTTAACATTTATATGATTGTAAACACAATTGTAATTTAAGATTTTCCAGTTGCATGGTAGTTATAAGGTGCTCATTCGGGTGGTTAAGAATATCTTTGTTTTTAGATGATCATTGGATTGCAGACCTGCAATATGTAGATGAACCCTAATTTGAAAAACATTGGCATGGACCTAACAATTTTGTGTTCTTTTCCAAATATAGAGTGACTATGTTTCTAACAGCATAAAACATTCTCTTGCAATTAGTTCTTTATATGGATGAAGATACTCTGGTGTCATCAATATGGAATTTGACCTTTAAAAACAGCTGACCTGATTCCTTTTTGTAGAAAGCACCCTTTTCTAACAGTATTTTTCTTTAAAAATGGTATAGCAAACTTTCCTGTAGATATACATGAGATATGTTATTTTTGTCTGCTAGGCATAGCTACATAAGAAATAGGCAATATAAACTCTGTAATCATGTTAGAAACAGAAGGCAAGTATAGTTATCACTCGGTGTCTTAACCCAATGTCCAAGTGTTTTAAAAAGTTCCTGGAACATCTTCCTGTGTTGTTAAAGTCATTAGGATGCCTGTTCCTTTGAGTCTATCTTTATAACTCCCAGGTTTGGAGAAACACGCGACAGAAAAAAAAATGAGTGAAAACCATTTCCATGTCCCCTGGCTATAGCTACTTCATCAAATGTTGCTCCCCATGCTTTAGTACCATATGAAGACATTATTGAGTACATCAAGGTTCCAGGGACCATATTTCCCATTCTATTATATTCTTCGCAGTTTTACATGTTGATGCATATGTAAAAGCCTGTCTCAGTAGACTCGTGATGATCAGATAAATGCCGAATATGGCTCAGTTAGTTGCTGACAGGCTTACATGGAAATTTTCTGTGAAATCCTGGTCTGAGTATTTTGTTATAAATAAACAACTAAAAAGAATTCTGAATGATCTTAACTAAATCTTACTGTTTGTTTTTCTAAGCCCCCACAGAAGATGTTTGTCCAGAGTAGATCATTTTAAAATCTACTTAAACCAATAGAAAAATCAAAGGTTTTCCTCCCAGAAACATAGTTCAGGCTCCACTCCAAGATGGTCCAGGTTTTATTTGCAATCTGCATTCTTGATTTTGGCAGTTTATGATCTGTAACTATTCTATGCAGGACACAATAACATTGTGTGTCTCTCATTCTCAAGGGTACAAATAGAGAAAAATAATTGTTTCCCAATAGGTTGATCTCAAGAATTTGCAAATATTTTAATAATATCACCAAAATTTCTGAGAAAATACCTTTCATTTCGGCTATAATGTATTACTTGTTTTTGCTCACTGGAAATTTGTCAATGGATTTTATCTGAAATAGAGAACCTTATTTTTCTTTTCATGTGCTTATTCTACTTAAAATTAAATTGCATTTGCACTATTTTTAGTGAGAAAATTGTTTTTTTTTAAGATTTTATTTATTTATTCATGAGAGATACAGAGAGAGAGAGAGGCAGAGACACAGGCAGAGGGAGAAGCAGGCTCCATGCAGGGAGCCCAATGTGGGACTCCATCCCAGAACTCCAGGATCACACCCTGAGCTGAAGGCAGACACTTAACTGCTGAGCTACCCAGGCGTTCTGAGAAAATTGTTTTAAAGATGTTTATTAAGGTTACCATTTATTACCATACCCTCTATTTATATTTCTACTAGCAAACGATAATCAAGAAATGCACTGGTACAGCTGGCAACAAAAATTTTACATAATAACTGGGCCAATAAAACTCATTAGTTTCTAAAACAATGTTCATGCTAGTTATATGAAAACTAGGATTTGTGTTTGATTAAAATAATCCTCATTTGGATTAACTAGGTAGTTTAGAAAATTAACTGATTCATGAAATAAGGCATCATTATTTTTTATGGTTTAAATCGCCAGAGGTAATTCAATTACCACAATGCAATTTTTGGCTGATTCGAATCAATTTGATATCAATATTCACTATTATATGAATTTTCCAACATCCACTAGAAAGGTATGTATTATATACTCTGTTTAAAGCACTATAAGCAAAAAGGAAGAAATATATACAATGAGAATTATGTCAGCGAAGTATCTTTAAGCCAATAGCTAAAAATAACTGGTCACAGAAAGCCACTAATCAAAATCAAGGGAGAAAAACATTCTTAGCACCAGTCTCATTTTCTCTTAGTAATTGGTTTTCTTTCTTCATGCCTTTGGAATTAGAGGAGACTTAGCAGTGGAAGAAAAAAGGCACACAGAGAAAATGAGAACTTGACAGATCCACAGGATTAACATCAGCTCTCTTTCCAGATTTCTTAATGACAGACTTGCTCATAAAGTTCTTAACTCAAGGAAATCTCATTTTTTTTGGCAAGCTACTTTTGATTTTCTTTGTATTTGCAGCAGAACATGTGTATTTCACTCATTTTGCTTCCTTGCTTTTTCTTTTTTATGTTAGTCTGAAAGATTAGTGTTGGATGGCTAATGTCGAAACAAAAATTGTCTTTCTCTGGATTAGTCTTTAAAAAACTAGAGAAACTTTAAGAGTAGAGTTGTGTCCTTCCTTAATGTCCTGCTCTGTGTGTCTCTATTATTTCTTGTCAAGCAACAATGAGCTGAGTATTTCATAATAGATATCTGGAGACTATTTTAGAGATGAATCACTGCCAAAGAAGAAGTCCGGAACTCGGAGCAGTGGAGCAGGAATATCTTTGTACAAGGAGTCTCGTCAATTCCCTTGGCTTCTATTCCTCAATTACTACTGAAAGCTGGCAGTCAACCCTTTACTTATAAATCCCCAGAGGAAGTACCACGATTCTCTCAAATTTTAGAATCAAGATATTCTCTCTCTTTTACTTCTTAAATTCATTATTATTACTGTATTATTAGTATAATACCTGTTTATGAAAGTAATACTTTGGAGAAAAATGTGAATAAAAATGAAAAACCGAGAGTAAGCAACCCCATCCAAAGACTGGACACTGTTAATAATATTGATATATATTTATTTCTATGTATACATGTACTTAGATATCACATATGTTAAGGTTTTTAAAAAAATATTTTATTTATTTATCCATGAGAGACACAAAGAGAGAGGCAGAGACAGAGGGAGAAGCAGGCTCCACGCAGGGAGCCTGATGCGGGACTCGATCCCGGGAACACTGGATCAAGTCCTGAGCTGAAGGCAGACATTCAACCACTGAGCCACCCAGGCATCCCACATATGTTAAGTTTTTTGAAATTTGGATCTATACTATGGTTGAATAACTTACTATCTCTAAACAGCATTTTATGAACAAATACAATATTTAAAAAGCTCTCATAGTATGCTTGATTAGTTTCCTATTGTTAGACCTTTGGATTATTTAATTTTTTTTTATTACAAACAGTATTGCAAGAAACATTATTTTAGGGCAGCCCAGGTCGCGCAGCGGTTTAGCCCCACCTGCAGCCTGGGGCGTGATCCTGGAGATCTGGGATCGAGTCCCACATCAGGCTCCCTGCATGGAACCTGCTTCTCCCTCTGCCTGTGTCTCTGCCTCTCTCTCACTCTCTCTGAATAAATAAATAAATATTTAAAAATAACAACAACATTATTTTAGCTGTAACTTGTGGAGGTCGCAAATTATTACTTTAAGTCAATTTTCTAGAAATTAAATTGCCATGTCAAAGGGTATACACTTAAGTTTTGATGCACGTTGCAAAATTGTCATTAAAAAAGCTAGATGTACAACTTATGATCCCAAGGACAAAGTGAGAGTATTGGTTTCCTAACCCCCTTGCCCATGGTATTCAATGGACAGCAAGATTTCAAAACTATCTTCGCCAATATGATAGGCAAAATTTGAATCTTATTATCCAAATTTTAATATAGTTGATCAATAAGGCTGAATATACTTTTATGTTTACTTCCTCCTTTAGACACTTTGCTACTGTGGACTCATGTCATTTGCTAATAGTTTTCATTTAGATGTGTAAATATTTTTTATATATTCACTGTATTTCTCTCATCTATCAATGAAATATTATCTCCAGTTTTAACTTTGCACATTAGTTTTATAGTGGTGCTTTTGAGATATTCTACTTCTTGTAGTCAACCACCACTTTTTGTCTTTGCTAATATTTACAGCTTTTTCATAGCATCTAGGCTTCTTTATGTGGATTGGGAATCATTCTCACTTTCTATTCTCTGCAATATTTCACTTACTGGGGAAATGATCTCTTTCAAGAAGTTTAAAATATTGGCCATTTGAACTGCTTGGTTATACCAACGTTCATGGAATTCAACTTCCGATAACTTTTTCAAAATTCTTCAGTATTATTGTTAGGATTGGAATTCGTCCATTTTGAGTTGATTTTCTTCTCCAGAAAATTATTTATTCCACTGAACACTTATATTAACACAGATATGTACCTAATACATTCTTCTCAGCTTTTTTTTTTTTTAAGATTTTATTTATTCATGAGAGACAGAGAGAGAGAGAGAGAGAGAGAGAGAGAGGCAGAGACACAGGCAGAGGGAGAGGCAGGCTCCATGCAGGGAGCCTGATGTGGGACTCCATCCTGGGACTCCAGGATCATGCCCTGGGCCAAAGGCAGGGGCTAAACCACTGAGCCACCCGGGGATCTCCCTTCTCAGCTTTGTTAGACAATCTTTTTGCTTCTTAATTTGAGTTTTTCTGTCCATTTTTTTTTCTTAATTACAGTAGCTAGTGTTTTGTTTATTTTTATTTTTTTAAACATTTTATTTATTTATTCATGAGAGACACACAGAGAGAGGCAGAGACACAGGCAGAGGGATAAGCAGGCTCCATGCAACATGGGACTCGATGCTGGGTCTCCAGGACCACACCCTGGGTTGAAGGCAGGACTAAACCCCTGAGCCACCCAAGCTGCCCTAGTGTTTTGTTTAGGTCATAAAAGTCTTCAAACATTTTTTCATTATCTATCATGAGTTTCATTATTTTCTACATTCTTTGGTATGAGTGCCTTGAATAATGAGATTTTGGATAACAAGGAAACATTTTTCATGTTTTCTCAAGTATTTCACATCTCATCTTCAAGGTGTAGAACAGTATAGTATATGCTCAATAAGTGCTTGTTGTATGGGTCATTGAAAAGGACCGGTCAAGTAGTGGCAGGGAGAGGACCAAAACACAGTGAATGTAAAAGCCATAAATCTAAGGAAAATGAATGAAGAGAGTAATGAGGGCCTATTTTATCAACAAAAATTCCTTCTTTGCTTTACATACTAAATGATTAATCTTTTAGTTTAGGGATTACAGTTATTCAAATTCTGTTCTAAAGCATGATTCCTGGAAATGGAGGAGAGCATACTACAGCTACTGGGCCAGAGGCGGCCTTATCTTCTTTGCCCTGTGATCATTTTATTTGGAGGCAAGGCACCCACTTTCCCTGCATGTGTCACATATATGGTCTCTTACTCTGCACTCTGATCATCTGATTTAAAGTAGTTTGAAATTGCTTCATACAAGTCTATCACTTTGAGAAAGAGTACTAAGATCTCTGGAAATTTTTTTATAGACATAGGACCTGCTGTAATCCAAAGCATGAGATATTCAAATTGAGGTTGAAGTTTGAGTAAGTTTTGTGAAGCAAAACTTGTAAATCTTTTAAAGTATTTATTAAACTTACTCTCAAGAGATTAATCTCATTTCATATTCTTCAATGGGCCACCTAAATTTCCCCTTTACATAACAGGACCTTTACCAGAAGCCTTGGTACCTATGGCTCACTTTTCTCTCTTGGCCATATGTTTTCTTATCTTGCAGGTTGTTAGCTGTATGCAGTGAATCAAGGAGAACAGAGAGGTGCATTCAATTAATTTCTTAGCTCAAAGGCATCAATCTGTAGCTTCTTACATCCATTAACACATGTTGGCAGTGCTTTTTATGAAGACTGGCTGCTATTTCTGAGATAGCACAAATTTAACCTGAGTGCTTGGACAGGTTTTCTTGATGACATGGTTGATTTCCAAGAGGATTTCATTTCAAACAAGGACATGATTTTGAGAAATGGTAAAAGAGGTATTGTGGAGCAGATTTACTTTACAAAGTCTTTTAAAATCCATTTTTATTAAAGTCTGAGTTTCAAAGCAAGTATCACTTAAGTTTACATGGTAGCAGAACTTTTCCAATATAGTGAAAAACTTAATGATTAAATTTTTATAGACTTTAGTGTTTAGAGCAGTTTTAAGTTCACAGAAAAATTAAGCAGAGTGTCCAGAGATTTTCCGTGTGATCCCTGCCTCCACCCATGCATAGCCTTTGCCTTTATCAATATCTCCCACCAGAGAAGTTTTACATTGTTGGAACTGATGACTCTACACTGACCCATCATTATCATGCAGAGTCCAAAGTTTATACCAGGGTTCAAGCTTGGTATTGTTTATCTATGGGTTTGGATAAATTTGTAATGACGTGTTCAGTCAACATATATTGTTGTTTACCTACTGTATGCCAACTACTAAACTTGATGTTGAAGTTTCAAAACAAAAAGATGTTCCTTGCCTCAACGGGGAGGATAGTATAGTGAGGAGACTAATGTGAAATCAGTATAACAAAAAAATGTGTGTCTATGTGTCTGTGTTGCAATGAGAATGCATACAAAGATGGGATACGTGGGTGGCTTACCAGTTGAGCATCTGCTTTCAGCTCAGGGCGTGATCCTGGAGTCTTGGGATCGAGTCCCACATCAGGCTTCCTGCGTGGAGCCTGCTTCTCCCTCTGCCTATATCTCTGCCTCTCTCTCTCTGTGTGTCTCTCATGAATAAATAAAATAAAATCTTAAAAAAAGAGAATGCATTCAAAGAGCAATGAAAAAAGAGCTAATGCGGATATCCTAAATGCTATATTTTTTTCTTTGTTTTGGAAGAAGGAAAAAAGCAATGCCTAGGATTAGTGAGAAGACAGAAAACAACAGGAAGTGGTATAGGTAGTGAAGTCACACTGGAAGTTGAATGATATTTAATATTCAGTTGAGAAAATGACTAACCTTCAAAATGAATTATCTATTTTCATCCAAACCCAGGTCACTTATATTTGGAAAATGAAAACGGACCTCAGAAAAATGAAACTCACCTATTACTTGGCTGTTTTCTGTATAAACTGTTTTAATTTTTTTGATAGTTGAGAAGTATGTTTGCTTCAAATATTATTCTTGATTCACAAAGAAGAGAGGTTTTTTTTTTTTTCTGTGAAAAGTAGAACTGCCTAAATTTGGAAATAAGGTGGAGACTGACACTGTCCATACAAACCGCACAAATAGAGCTTAATAGTCTCAGCAGTGTTACAGAAAAGGAGGTTACAATTGAGAGGATAATCTAAAGCTGTTAGGATTTTGTGAGGAAAGACTTAACGTGTTAGGGCTAGTTGCTTAGTCCTTGCATATTTTGTAGGAAACCTAGAACCATGACTAACCCTTAGCCAGCCACTGGGAATGTGACCATATGAAAGTCTTTATTTTAATGATTGATGTTTTTGCTGTGTACACAGGGAGCAATGGACTGTGACATATCAGTGTGTCCAGGTTACTTTGCACAAACATTAAGATTGATGATGTGCACCTGATTTCATTGTTGAGGTCTTGAGTTTCAGTTGTCATGACTGCTTACATAGCAGAATGTGTCTATGTGGCCAATTCTTCATAAAAGTCTTGGACCCTGACAGTCAAACATAGCTCCCTTGAATACATTCTGTACACATCTCTGTAGTTTGATGCCAGAAAGAAATCACGTCTGGTAGCTCTGGGTAGGGAAGAATCTGAAAGCCTGTGCCTGATGTCTCTGGACTATGCACAATACGTATGATTTCCTGCTGCCTTTACTCTATATCCTTTGCTGTGTTAAATCTTAACCATGAGTATAACCTGCTTTTGAGTTCTGGCAAATCACTTATCTTGAGGGTAGTCATGGGATCCCCAAAACAGACCCATCCTAAAAATTTAAATCTCTTGGGGCACCTGGGTGGCTCATTTGGTTAAGCATCGAACTTGTGGTTTTGGCTCTGGTCATGATCTCATGAATCATGGGATTGAGCCCCGCATAGGGCTCAATGTTCAGTGGGGAGTCTGCTTGAGATTCTCTGCTCTTCCCTGCCCCCACTCACTTGTGCGCACTCTCTCATAGATAACTCTTAAAAAAATATTAAATCTCTTTTACACACTTTACAGTAACTTATGATAGCATTCAATTTAGGGATTTTGTCAGGAAATATAATACAAAGGATAAAAACGTAAATTCTGTGCTCCCTATCTTTAGTTTTTTTTTAAGTTGTATTGAAATACAACCTATATAGATATAGTTATAGATATAGACTATCTATATCTATATTGAAAAGAGCAAAAATTATGAGTATACCCTCAGTGAATTTTCACAAAGTGAACATACCTGTGAATAAGACCCTGGCTCTATGTCAAGAAACAGATTATTACTAGAATCCGAGAAGCTCCTTTGCCCCTGCTAGTTACTACCTGTCCCAAAGATAACCACTATCTTGGCTTCAACCATGATAATTTGGCCTGTTTATAGGTATTTTAGAAATAGATTCCTATAGTGTGTACTCTTCTGTGTGTGCCTTCTTTTGATTAGCATTATGTTGTGACATTCATCCATGTTGCTGTGTGTTGTTGGTGGTCATTGTCATTACTCTGTAGGATTCTTTTGGGTAAATATATATCACCATCTACCCATTTTATTGCAGATGGGCATTTAGGCTTCTCCTTCTTTTTGGCAACTACAAATACTATAGCTGTGGACATTCTTGTGTATGATATTTGGTAAACATTTTTGTTGGATATATTGAAGGAAGTGGAATTGCTGAGTCATAAGGTTTACATATGTTAAGCTTTGTAAGATACTGACAAGCACTTTTCTCCAGCAATTTTACCAGTTTATGCTTTCACGAGCAGGAAGGTACTAATACTACTCATGTTCTTATGGCACATCGTATTGTCTTTATTTTTTCATCTTTTCAGTCATTTTAGCAGCTGTGTAGACAAGCATATATTATGAAGGATTTAAAAAGCTAACTGTGGATGATTATTTCACAATGTATAATATATGAAAACATCAAGTCATACATCTTACATATATACAACTTTATTTGTCAATTAAACCTCAGAAAAGGTGGAAAAATAAAAAGTTAACTGTGTGCGTGATTTTGCCAGTCAAAAATTATGTTGGTGCTAAAATGTAGCTTTCCTTATCTTTTTGGCAGATTTCTTCTTTCAACCTCTATTTCTGCCAAGAGTAGAAAAAGAGCTTAAGCCTGTTTATTCAAATTAATTTAGACTCTATCATTTTAAATAGCTCTTTTTAGGTCAATGCAAGGTTTAAATTCCTTTCAGGAATTTCTGGCCTCTTGAAAGTCTTCTCTTCCTATGATGCTGTCTCAAACAAAGTATCATGATGATGGCATCAAATCCCTCTTCCTTTCTTTGTTTCCTGGCCTGGGCCAGTGCTCTTTCTAGATCTCTGGTTGACGTGTGATTCATTCTTGATGATGACGATGAGTAATAACAATCTTCTATTTCCACTGATTTTATTTTCCTATCAATTCTTTCAATATAGAATTCTATGATGGAAGTTGAACATGGGTGGCCCTTGAACCAAATCCAGGCAGGAGATATATTTCATTTGGCATACATAATGTTTTTTAAAATAATCAAATTATTTGCTAGGATTTAAAATTGGGAGATATCACTCCTGGGTTAGATTTTTGGTTTCTCTTGAATAATCAGAAGATTTGAGAAGCCTGGGCCTGCAAGTGGCCGAAGCTGAGTAGTGTTGGAGACCTCTGTGAATGGGGCTCACTCTATCATTCCCAGTCTCGCTCTACTGTCCTCAGTCACCTTGCTTTACTCACTGAGTCACCTGCCCCCGCCAAAAAGAATTTGTTGCAGCCATGCCCTTAGTTGCATTTTTTTCTTTTTTTAAAGACAAGCTTTTATGTGAACATTTTTTCAGAAAGCTTCTGTGAAAATTCACTTCAAAATGGCAGGTACAATTTTACAAATAAAGCTAAATGACCATGTAGAGGCTTTTATGGTTCATTAGAGGTTTCTGATCAAAATAATATTGAGAAAAGACTATTTTTTGAATTATTCTTTGTCCAAAAACTTCTCAACTGAAAGCTAGAAATGCATGCCTTACTGGAAATAATACACCTTTTAGCTGTCAAAATTCTGGGTTATACACTGTTAATTTTTTATTAGCTTTATTTTATCAAAGGCAGAACAGTCTCTCATGTTGTAACTTAATTTTTCTCTTTCAGAGATCATATGAAGAAGGTGTTGAGAAATTTCCCCTTGTCTAACATTGAGGGAAAGGATTTTAGAAAGGGCGCTCACTGGCTTCTAACTGTCTGACATCTAAGGTGCCAGCCTCCCCAGGCTTTCCAAAAATTCGATTGATTTTAAGCCTGTCTTTAGCTTTTTTACAGGCTATTTGGCTACAGGGGCACAAGTGCAAACCTGTCTGATTTCTTGATCCCTATGAATTCAGTCTAATTGGGTGTCACTTTGATGTTGTAAGGAACCTAGATATCTTTGCTAAAGTGTGAAATCTCAAATATGTAAATTGTTTTATTTCTGATGCTCACATAAGGTGAGCAGTATGATAGTGTGACTGACTGACTGAATGACTAATTAGGCTTTTGTTTTTCATTAAATGATATTTAAAAGGGAAAGATTGCCTAGCTCATTGAACCTAAGATAGGAGGAGCACCTGCGCAAACCTGGAAGCCAGCGCGGTGCCCAAGCGTGAAGCTTTATTTTAGGCACAGTTAGACCAATTACACTTCCAGGTTTCCTCCAGGTGATAGATGTCTCTGTAGCAGTCACATAAAAGTCTTTTGTAACACTGCATTTTCTGTTTTATACACATCAATTGACTAGGAGATGGATGTGAATTTTAACACGTTAAAAATAGCAAAGGAAATAGAGTTTCTCAGGTTTTCTTAACCCTTTCAGTGTAAAAATAACAATGAACTCTTCTGTCAACTACCATGATACAGTTACATGAAGGCAAAAAATGGACATTTAAAATGTCCCTTTATAACTGAATATTTTGATTTGTGTTACTTTGAATAAAGAACAAAGGAGATTGCGAGCTATCTCATTCAATTATTTAAGGTGTTTCCTGATGTTAAAGAAAATGGGAGGGAAAGTATAATAAAAATAAGTGTTCACTGTGGAAATAATTTTCTGACTAACGTGTGATTCTGATACTGCTTCCCCCAAACTTGAAGCTGTTTATCTTGTATGCAAAATATCTCTTATTAACAATGAGAATATAATTTGTATACTCTGTTCAAATACTAGATTTATGTACGTGTACACATGAATGTTAACTTAGCATGTTGCAAATCATTTAGTGACCAACTTAAAAGTACTTGTGATTAGAGGAGATTTTTTAAAGGCACTGGGTCAAAATGAAACGTCGGCTCTAGGTGAGCCATCCTAATGTTTTTACAAATGCTGTTACTATGACAAGATGGAATTGAAGGGGTCACCTGTATCAGTGGTCCTCAATGCAGGGGGACTAAGTTTATCTGTTAGGATTGGCTAATAATTAACTTAAAGATTGACAATGGCACTCTCAGCAAGTATATGTGTCACATGGTCACCCAGCATTGGGTGATCCTGAGGGAGTTACGTGTCCTAAAAACAAGTGTTGACACAAGTTCCTGGTGCATTCCTTTGATTTCAGCAAACTGTGATTATTGCAACTTTATTTGTGTCTGAGTAGCTGGATTTGCAGGTTATGTTAATTAGTTTTAATGAAATGAAACCTCTCAAATTGAACAAATGGCTTAAAAACGATTCCTGCAAAGAAATCATAGCTTGAGTATGTTACTAATAACACAAGTGCAAATAAACAATAAGAAAGCAGCAGAACTCATGCTTCTAAAACTAATGCTGGCTCTTTTCAGCCACATTATGAGCTAAAACCAATAACATAATAATAGTATTTGAGATGTTGATAAAAAATAATTGAAATTTTCAAGGAGACTATTGAAATTTAATTACATGCACTGTCATTAAGGATGAATCTTGTCCTAAATATTTATTTAGTCCTTAGATATTAGCTAATCATAGTATAAAGCCATCATGAGTAGCAGGACATTGAAAAACTAAGCATTTGGAAGATGATCATTTCTTCAGTAATGTTTAGGGTCATATGATAATTCAGCACTTTCTAATATTTAATCCACATAATAAATGCTTAAATGACAATTTTGAGATTTCCTATTAGTGAGGGGCAAAAAGCCACATATAATTAGGGAAACATTTGGGTTTTTTTCCCTGATTTAAAATATAGTTGAACTATACAGGAGAATTAATATGGGGATAAACTAAAACACGTTTCTTACTGGAAAATTCTATTGGAAAATGCCTGGGAAGCACCGATATAGAAATTGTTAAAATATATTTCACATAGTTGGGGAAGTTTGCTATATAGATGGAGAAACATACAGGTTTTTCTTAACATTCAGGCTATGATACTTGCTAGATTATATTTCTTTTTGTGAATGATCAAAGGAAGATGTCCCATCACAGATATAATCTCATTATAAATAACTTAATTAAAAGAACTACGCCTATTTTTTGTGGACAAAATATATACATATAACTGTTGGTAAAACTGCTGATTTATTTGGAATTGTAATTAAGTTTCCTGGTTATGGTTATGGAGATTTTTACAAGTGAAATTCACTCATTCTATTATTTGAATAGAAGGCTTTGAAAATGAAGTTGCACCATTTTCAATGTTATAAATATAGTTTTGTAAAAATAATATTTTTAAATAGCAATACTTTTTTTTTTTTTAACACAATAGGAGTGACCATGAAAGTCGTTTTTAACCACAACAATTTTTTGGTTGTCTCAAGGCAAGTACTTAAAGGAATTGACAACTTAAAAAAAGATATAATTTTTCTTTAAAAAAAAAAAAACAAATGTTCCAAATTTGTTGACCTTTTCAGGGATGAAAAAGTATATCACTACTTGGAAGATGTTGTTGTTTGTTTCTTTTTTAAAGCACATAATCTGTCTTTTCAAGTAAAAGTGACATTTTAACAATAAGCAAGAAAATGAATTCTTTTTCAAAGAAGTTTATATTATAACAAGAGAATTTTGAAAATAGATACTTGGAGATGTTCCCATCATTATGTAGCTTTGTTGACAAAAACAGTTCTAAGAATATAACCTATAAACTCTAAATTCTGCTTATCTGGAAAGTTTTCTAATGTCATTAAAACTTACCTAAATGAAAAGGTTTTGTAGGTTTTATAACTGTTTTAAACAGAACATTATGTTTGTTGTTTTATAAGCTTTGATTGACATTGGGAAAGGTAAATATTGCTGGCTCAATTTATAATTATCCATTGTGATGGATGAGATAGAAAAAAAAGTGTCATTCTTTAGTAGAAGTGGCCAGTGAAACACTTTTTCTATTTGAATCTATATATTTTTGTAGCGTGACTTTTCCAGGTACATATGCCACTTAATCGAGTATGGAAATGATTGAATTTATAAACCAAACCCTAGAATTGCCATATTGTAGTATTTTATACAAATATCAATACATATATTTCTAAATATTATAAAATGAGGCATATGTGCACATCTTTTTTTAAGATTTTATTTATTTATTCATGAGAGACACAGAGGGAGAGAGAGAGAGAGAGAGGCAGATACATAGACAGAGGAGAAGCGGGCTCCCTATGAGGAGCCTGATGCAGGACTTGATCTCAGGACCTCAGGATCACTACCTGAGCCAAAGGCAGACGCTCAACCACTGAGCCACCCAGGTGCCCCTGTGCACATTTTTCTTTTAGATCATTGGAGTTCAGGATGAAAGTATCTTACTGCCATGACCTATGATGTGTCCTGCGTCAGATGCCCCAGAACTGAGCTGCCATGATGGATGAGACTTCATGCTAAGGAAGGTCCTCAGACTTTCCACACAAGTTCATTTCAAGACAGAATGTCAACTATTTCTATGTGCTATTAATTCCCTACTTTTATCTTTAGCCTAGAAGAAAACATTATCCTGCTTTTTCAGAAGATATTGAAACGTAGCATATTTACATTTGTACCCTGTTTTCTTCTCAGGGCAAAACCCTCTACCTTTGCACTGACCCTGTCTTCACTGTCCTCACCATGATTCTGCCTTCAAACACTCTTGGTTCTTTCCAGTTTTAAAAACAAAGAAACAAAGAAACATTCACCTCTCTTGTGGCTCTAGTTCTCATTTACTTTATATTCCCTTATTTCCCCAGCATCCAAAAATATGGAATTTAGTTTCTGTTCAAGATTTATCTTCACTCACTCCTTTTCCACACCGCTTAAAAATATGTCCTCCTTTGCTTATACATGAAGCTTTTCTCCTGTCTTAAAAGTCACTAGTGCCGGGACACCTGGGTGGCTCAGTGGTTGAACATCTCCCTTTGGCTCAGGTCATGATCCCGGGGTCCTGCATTGAGTCCCACATTGGGCTCCCTGCGGGGAGCCTGCCTCTCCCTCTGCCTATGTCTCTGCCTCTCTCTTTCTGTGTCTCTCGTGAATAAATAAATAAAATCTTTTTAAAAAGTCACTAGTACCTGATTGATAAATGCCATTTTTCTTATTTGAATCCTCCATGGCCTGACAGCAGCATTTCACACTGTTGACTAACACCCTCCTAACCCCCTTATTTCGTCAATTCCATAACATTATAACATCTTTCTTCCCTACAATTCCTTACCATTCCTTGTCCATATCCCCAAGGTTCAGAGTGTCAATATTCATCCCTACATTGTCCCTGATTCTCTGGATCAAAGAGGGATCTTTTCTTTGTACAGACACTTTTTAAAAGTTTCCTCTGAAGAGTTTATCTCATCATTCGATTTCAGTCAGGAAACAGGAAACTCAATGTACACCTAGATTACACAGGTGAAGACACTTAACAAAGAGATGTGGACAGTATTAAGGGCTCAGAAAAGGAATGGCTTGGTCCCCAGACAGTAATGGTTTTAGAAAAATCATCTCCACCTCAAGGCCTGCAGGGAAAGGAGAGACGTGAACTTGCAAGAAGGCAGGGGGCCCTGAAACCTAGCAGGACGTATCTGCTACAAGCAAGTTTTTGTGCAGGGACACAGCTACTGTCAGAAACCACACTTCGAAGGAGGAAGAAGCAGAGAAGAGATCACCCTGACCACTCTCCACTCCTACGTCCCCCGTGATTTTCTGTCTCTGCCCATTATGTGCCAAACGCAGGTTGAAGCTGGCTGGCAAGCAAAGGCTGGATGAACAGTGTACAGAGATCAGCCTCCTGAGGTGCCCAGTAGGCAAAGAGCAGACGCCTACTGATCTGGGGAGGGAAAGACGACAGCCAGGACCTTATCTCTGTGCCAGTGACTACAAATATATATATTTTTTTCTGTTACAGCTCTCATCCAAACCTAATTTCCAGGTCAACTCTGTCTATTAGTTTGCTATTTCTACATGATTTTCCTGCTATCCCTTCAAACACAATGTGTCTAGAAACAAACACCATCTCCTTTTTCTAAACCTGTCCCCGAAATCCTTTACCTTTCAAAATATACTTGCTTTGTAATTTTCTCAGACCTGGAACTTGCTCCACGACTCTGATTCCAGGACCATATTCCACTTCTAGCTTAATCCTGAGGCTCCTTGATTCTTTATGTCACCCTTCTGGAAGTTCATTGCCTTATTTTCTTTCCAATGCCCATTTCACCTGACGTTTCCTATTACCCATCTCCCTGGGGACTGAAGTTCTGTCCTAGTGGCTGGAATGTGGTGATCTGTTGATAGTCTTCGGAGCAGCTGTTATCTATCTAGCCTGTTGGGTCTCTAAAGATCCCCTATTCCTGGAGCCCCAACTGTCCTTCCTCCTAAGCCCATCTTTTTAGGATGTTTTCTGAGTGGGACTTTCCCAATGCTAGCTGCCTGTCTGGACTCCCCCTTGTGGCTCCTGTTAGTCTCCAGCTAAAGTCCATTTCCTAGACCAGATTTTCTTTCTCCACTTCTGTCCACTTCTGTACCCCCAGTGCCTGCCCCATTCCTGCAAGCTAATCTGATATTGGCTGTGTTAGTCCTTCCCGATTGGAGGAGTTCACTGGATTACCCAAAGTTGTGGAGTCACTGTGACCTATATTATGAGAGATGGTGAAACTCGTTTACTAAGCTGTAAAGCTTCAACATTTACTGTTCCAATTAAAAAAGAAAATGCAACTTAATTATAAAAATTTGGAAAAAATAAAAATAAAAATCTGGATGATGCAGAATATAATAAAAAGTAAATATTGGTCTCAAAAAGTATAATATTTGGGGGTATTTGTAACTACCTCAACATATGTAGACCTGTATATTGTAATAGATATATCATTTTAATATATGGATGTAGGTATGGGTTTATATAATATTTTGTATATCTTTAAAACACTATATGCATATACAATAACAATATATTTATGAATGTATATATATATATAGATAAAATATGTATGGATCTGTATATGCATAGATATAATTATATGTATATATGTGGTACATAGTTTTGTATCCATCTTTTTAACTTTTTAAAAAAATACTTTATTTATTTAATTGAGAGATAGAGAGATCACAAGATGGGGAGAGGGACAAGCAGATTCCCCACTGAGCATGGAGCCCAAAGCAGGGCGATCCCAGGACCCTGAGATCATGACCTGAACTGAAGGCAGACCCTTAACCCACTGAGCCACCCAGGCACCCTTAACTTACCATTTTATGAGCATATAACTAACTCCTTAATACTTCAGAGACTTTATTGGCTGTATTGGCTTACAAAATGGCTTTATTGGCTATACAACATTGTAGGAAAGAATGCTCCATAATGCATTTTGTCACTCACATTGTTAAATGTTGATATTGCTTCCAGCTTTTCCTATAGCATATATATTTGTTAAACATCAGATTTTTTTCCCTTTCGGACAGAGTCTTCAAAGTGAAATTACTGATTCAAAGGCAATTAAATTTATTAAAAGACTCTTGATACGAAAGGCCAAGTTGCTGTCTTGACAATATGACCCAGTATGCTCCTCTACCAGTGGTGTCTGTGTGCACATGTTCCAATGCCCCTCTCTTGCCACACCCTTTTTATGATGAATATTTTTTGTATTTAAAAAATTCCTTGTTGTGATGAGCACTGGGTGTTGTATATAAGTGATGAATCACCAAACTCTACTCCTGAAACTAATAGTGTGCTCTATGTTAGCTAACTGGAATTTAAATAAAAACTTAAAATAACAACAAAAATTCCTCCTTTTGTGAAGCCCAAATTTTATTATTGTTTACATGATGTTTTTCTTTGATTCATCCTGAAGGACAGGAAAGATTTTGAAGAAACTACAAAATATCTTATTCTGTCTCCCAGTCAGAACATAGCAGAGGACATCTTACCTTTCCTTGTTGCCTCTCAAACTTATATTCTATGGAATTATCTGTTTACCTCGCTAACAAGGAGTTAGGGAGGTTTGTACTTACCCTTGAGAGAGATAGGATATGAGAAGAGCGAGTGTCTGAAAGAAGAACCAAATACCAGTGCCGTAGAAAGTAGCCAGGAATCTTCCTGGACAGGTGTACAGCAGCTCTCCAGGAGCTAAGGGTATGCTGAATGGCTAAAGGGTGCACCTGGGGGCCACGTCTGACAAAGAAGGAATTTGGCTCACAGCATGTGACACTAGCAAAAACCACTGCTGACCTTTTTATGTTCAGTGATAAAACATGCAGAGGAACAGAAAAGTTTTAATTTCCATGTGTAGGTTTTTAAAAAGCTATGTTGAGCTTCCCTCGCCCCACCCACTCCACTTGATGAATGTGATCTTGGTTGATTGAAATGTAAGAAAATACAGCACTATAAAGTTCTGTGGTACTTTCCTTAATTTTGAGAGCTGAAGTGTGAAATTCTTCAAAGGGTGACACTAAAGGTATAAAATGCTGTCCTGGTTTGGGAATTAGCTCAGTAAACCTATTTCTAATGTTGCCCATAAAAAAGGAAAGCCATTCTTTTTAGTTTGTTGCATGAAGCTTTACTTTCATTTATCAGCCATTCCCTGTATAAGCAGAAGAGGATCTTGAAGATATATATGTATGGATTGCTATCTCACTGTATTAAGAACAATGAATCCTTCATGTGAGAGTTTATAGTATGAGCTGTATTGTCTCTGTGACAAATGAAAGGTATGACAATAGCAGTAAATATTTATCTTAGTCGAAATAAAAGCTCAGAAATACTCTTTTTGTGTTGTTAATTTCCATCTTTCCCTGTCATTAGCTTTGTACTACTTCTTGTCAATTTCACACTAGGGAAACAGTGCGAAACAAATGGAGGAGAGTTTTTGGCATCCTCTCTCCCTTAAAAAAAAAAAAAAAAGAAAAAGAAAAAAGAAAAAGGAATCCCAACAGAAAATAGCACTTAAATCAAGATTATAGTTACAACTTTTGATATTAAAAAATGTTTTCTGAGTTGGAGACTGAAAATATGGATGTAATCAAAAAGCTTCTCTTATCAAGTTCTCTTTTTTTTTTTTGGGCATTTGCTATTTTTCAAAGGTGAGTTACTAATTTCCCTGATTTGTGTTTTAAGTCTGAAAACTACATATCTTGAAAAGGAACATTTTAGAAAGAATGTATACATAAAATTTAAATCCTTTCCATCAGCCTTTTGTACCATGTGCAGTGAAATATGTCCTTCCTGAATTCATAATTAGAGGAGGAAGCAGATGGCTGAGACTTATTGTAAAATTATGTACCCATTAAATAGTAACTTATGTATTCCCAGTGACAACTTTTTGTAGTGGGGTAAACCAAATATTTAAGAGGTGATTTTTTAAAAACTATGAAACAAAATACCTTTTCTCTTCTAGGCAAACTAGCTATATACATCAGAATTTCTTCACAGGTAAGTTTCAATTTACTATATGTTAACTCTATGAAAATTTTGTTCCAGATCCTTTTCATAGATACTGTGGTAGAGACATTTTTGGAACAAGAGTTCTTATAATACCATCAGCAATTTTATTCTTTCCACTTTATTTTCAAACTGTTCCTCTATGAAAATTACTTTCAAAGACATTTGACCTACTTCACAGCTATTTGACTATTACTTCTAAAAAAGATACATTTGGGTATGTGACTTTTTAGGTCCTGGATAGAGGCAGGTGAGATAGCTCATCATTTTTCGGATTCTGTTTTAATTCTGCCCAGAAGAGACTATGAGAGTAATCAAGTATCAGGGCTGTGCTTCTGTTTCCTAGTGTTACCCACACATTTCCAGCCACACCTTTAGATGCATGTCAGTGATTCATTCGTTCCCATACACTCCTTCAATACCCTTGCTTACCAAGCACTTTCACTCTCTCTCAACCTGTATTTGGGGATCCTGCTAGCTATTGGTGGAAAAAAAGGATTCTAATTTTGTGGGAAATGAGGGCTGAGCATAGTCAAGTACAAAGCTTTAAAGACAACATTATTAATTATACCTTTAACATTCTACTTGCAGTTGGCCAAGTGTATGGCTTTGGCGTCATAAAGGCTATAATCACTGGGAGCAAGTTTGTGGAGTGAGTTTCTACTCTTTACACACACCCAGATAGTTTTTTATTAGTGTGCAGTTCTACTTTTCCTTTGCTTAAAATATTCTTTTAGAGAAACTAGGGGGCCTCATATGGTGACTAAGGTCGAAATTAAAATCATGAATTCCATTTTCATTCCTGCTTTGTGTTTTCATGTTAGTTAATGGGTAATTGTTAAAGAGTCTTTGTCTAAAAGAAAGAATATTTCTATAATACAACAACAATTCTTTGGAAATTCTGGAAGTATCTGCTTTGGTATTGAGTGAAATAAATATGCAGATGCAGAATCCTATAGTCAAATGTTATGTTAACAAAAAGAGGTTGTTCAAAGGCTGATGGGCATAATTAATGTTTTATCTGGGAAACCAGATATTCTTTGCAATGATTTTTAAAAAAAAATATTACACATCTTTTGTTGAGAAAAAAATATTTCTGGATTACTTTCATGCAAACAATGAAAGCAATACAAAGAAGAGAGTGATGTTCTGTTTGCAACAAAGCCTGGCTAGGCCTCATTGGTATTCTTAGTCCTAACAATCCTTACCTTTTTTAGGACCAACTACTTAATGAATCAGCTCTGAAAGCAGCAAGCGGATATGCCTGGAGGGCCTCCAAACTGGCCTCAGTCCAGACCTCATTATCCTCAAGGATTTCAGTGTTTAAAGAACAACCAGAAGTTTTAGGAAGTATGCATACTAACAGGATTAAGATCCCTCTCTATATTCTTTTAGGTTCAGAATCTTCATTTTTTTCCAGAGCTTTTCTTCTACAGTCCCAGACATCTGGGTTGACCATACGATTCATCCAAGACCTGGATTGATCCTAGGAAGCATGTTAAGATTTTAGATCAGGATTCTTTTCCCCCAGACTTCTGAGGGTACCCTTCTTAACAAAGTATGTAAATAGGAGATATTGGTGGAAATAACACACCCATTTGTTTCTTCTCCCAACCGGTCACTGTACTCATATAAAAACTATTCTCCTGCATGATACAGCTTTTGTGTTTGATACATAGGAGCTGTTCCATGAGTTTAAAAGACAGTTAGAAGGTACTCAGGCATGAAGAATGGAGCGGCATCCTACAGACCGACAGTAATAAACGGTGTCCAGGTGGACATGTAAATCAGCAAAAAAAAGTCAATAGTGATTGATACTATTTTGATTCTGTAAAGGCCAAAACTTTTAGTTAACTGTTGCAGTATCCAAGACTAATGTATAGGTATATATTATATGTTATATACATATGAGAGTGTTGAATGTACACATCATATATAAATATGTGCCTATATTATATATACATATATACACATATAATAGTCCTTATTACATATACACGTATATATGTAATAGGGACTCTTCCATTCTAATCAGCCTCTTCATTCATTCATTCATTATAAATAAAAAATAATGTTTTGGATACTTTTAATTAGCTCATTAGATTAAGATTCCTGATTTTTCTCTTTGATTTTCCACCCTTATTGTTTATATACGTGTATAAATATATATATATAGTCTAAATGTACATTTGAATATATATTGAATATATACTAAATATATATATTTATATGCATATTTATCTCTAGAAATTTCTCTTTAATCCATGGAAATTGATAGTATCTTTTTCTCATGTTCATTGCCTCTGATCAAATACAACTACATACAGTAAATTGACCAACATAAAATTGGATTTTATCTTCCTTTTTAATGTTTAAAAATTTGGTCTGGGAATTCATGGAAATTCTAATCTAGGACCGACATTATTACATGATAAGAAATTATGTGTTAACCATGTTGGTGATAAATTTTTCTCTCCCAGTATTCAAAAGATTAAATTCTTCTGGAATGTTGTTGAATACTGAAGGGAAATTTAACAATGGTCTCAGAAGTAACCTGAAATTTACACATGAATTTAAATCACCTTCCATCAGAAACAACTTAGAATGTGCAGCTAAAACAGAAAAAGAACTTTTATCTAGAGACTGATTTCCAGAATAGAAACATGTACATTATCACCTGTCACTTCTATGTTCTCTGTTTGAGAATAAGTTATACAATGGTTGTTTCTCATAAATCTGTGATTAGTGCATGGAGCTAGAGATTTTCTGGTCTACTCCTGACTTTATTTTAGGTTAAGATAAGAGGCTACTTATTTATATGGTGCTAGAAAATATGAGTTTATAGAATATGTTCATTTAAAAAAGCCAATTATAGTTTCTCTTAGAAACAGACTACTAAAAATAACTGTGTAACCTAAGGACTTGACTTCCTTCCTGAGAATTCTAGACTTTCTGGCTTTCCCAGAATTTAGCAATTCCCATTTCTGGCTTTCCTCCTTGTACCGGGCACCATTTCAACAAATAACCTTCAGAAGCATATTCTAGACATCCTCCCTCAACATCCAGATCCAGAAGCATAAGACTCAAAACCCTGTCTTCTCAGATTGAGTTTTAGTTTAAAGACTTATCTCTTCTTTAGAAGATCAGGGTTTCGTCGAGTGCTAATCACTATCTAGGTACATGATACTAGTTAAATTTGTTTTGTAAAAATTAAATATAAATAAAATCCAAAGGAAAATTTTAAAATATGCAAAGATTTTAAAAAGCAATGTACAGCAAGCACTCGTGGGTTCACCATCCAATTTGCGGAAGAACTCCAGCCTCTTAAGGTCACGGATACTCCTCTCTGATTCTGCATCCCACCTCATTCACCCCTAGAATGTAATGACCATGTTGAAAATGAAACTTATTATTCCCTCATTTTTCTATATGGCTTAATTTTATGTATATATCCCAAACAATATATTTTTAGATGAATAAGTTTTTGAAGCTTATGTGATTCAACTGCATCATACTGTATATATTGTTCTATGATTGCTTTTGCTATTCAAGATTATCTTCCTAAGACCTAATCACGTGATTATATTTAGCTGCAATTTATTTATTCTCTCTGCTGTATAAGATTCCATTTGCAACCATTTATTTGCAGCTTCTACTGTCAATGGATTCATGGCATTTTGACAAGTTAATTTCTTTTATGTCTACTTTCATAATCAGGACATTTTTTAAATTTTCATTTATTTCATATCCACAAACAAGTCACTGAACTTCGAGTATTTTAAAATTGTCATTTAATTTCCCTTTCTAATAGAATACCGTCCCTGCTTCCCTTCTGTCCTAAGTGTCCTTCCATTGCAGGCATACCCTTTATTCAGCTCACCGTGTACTGCTGCAAGTATGATGTATGAGAAGATTGAGGCTAAAGGAAAGAATGCTGGTCAGGAATGAGTTTGGGCAATCTGTTGATAATAATAACTTTTAAAAGAGTGAAATTTCATCTTTATCAAAATGTTCTGTTTTTACAGGTTCACCACACAGTATTTTTAAATAAATGAAATGCCTCGGTGATAAGCCATTTCAATTCACTTAGTCTGACGCCCTTTCTGTAGATAAACACACAAAACTGAATGTAGCCATATAATTTCCTATATAATTTCCTGTGGGTTGATTTGCCTGGCTGGAAGTACGTGAAGTTTGTTTTTTTGTATCACTTCTATTTAGTGGGGAAAAATTGCTGTTGCCACCGAAAGAGAAGGACAATTGGCAGCCTTTTCCTTCTGTATTTTCAATGATTTTGTAAGAAGGGAGTTAATTCCCCAGGATGATAATGCTTTATAAAATGTGTAAGAGCTTATTGGGAATCTAGGAGATGCAGTGCTGTCTTGGGAGGAAAGTGAAGGAAATTTATATGGAAGATGAGAAAAGGGTCTGAGATGTTAGCCAAAAAAAAAAAAAAAAAAAAAAACTGGGGAAGTAATTAACCTCACAGGAGAGAGATAGAAGATGGCTCATATCTCAAGGCCTTTTGGGGAATTTATGTTTTTTCCTTATTGGTTGATTTATTGCATTACATTTGTCAAAAAAATGCAATGAAACTTAAAATGAAAGTGGACAACTTACATTACACATGGAGTAATTTTAATTAACGCTTGTATGCTGCTTTTATCTAAAAAGCACAAGCCAAAGCTTGTATGAGGGAGTGAAAGGCTGTCATATCCTATTCTATGAACCCGCACTACTGTCCTCTTGTACCATGTAGACTTCACTTCTGCAGATATTCACAACTCATTCTAAGGAAATGAACAAGAAAACATTCTGATGATTCTGATGGAAACACCAGCCTTCCTTCTCCACCCACTATGGCATCTTCTATTACAGCATTCCTTCTCTTAAATTGTAACACCTTATAATACAAAGTAAGAAGAATTTTTTTTTTTCCGGTCCTTGTTTCTGTGGCATACTGGCAGGTTTCTCTTTCTTTGTAAATAAACTTAGAATGTAGTATTGGGAAGGTATACCTTGAAAATACAGCTAATGCATCAACGTCTCATAAATGAAGGCCTTGAAATTAATCAGCATTGAGACTGGAGTACAATCTGGGTTAGTTTGTTGAGCTTGCACAGAAATAGGCAATGGGGCTTAGTCACATTCTCAGGAGGGAGCTAATGCTGAAGTAGGAAGGGGACATTTATTACAGTTGCAATGCCTTTGGCTGGGCCAGCAGGCCTGAGCAAGAATGCAGAGGGACAATATGGTACAAACAAGATTGATAGAAATGTGGCTATGCAAATGCCTTGGCTCTGTGGCTATGCCACTCTACCAGCTGGGTTACATTGACCTTGGGTTAATAATAACCTTTTCCTTCCATTTCCTCATCTGAAAAATGCTGAAAGCTATACCTGACCTATCTGCTTCACAAGATTATTATAATCATTGAATAGAAAAATAGATGTGAAAGATTTGTGAACTTTTAAATGTTCTATTCATTTAAAAAATAATAACAATATTGTTTGTGTTCATTCATTTTTCACAGTGGCAGGAAGTATGGTCCAGATATTTTTCAGATGGAAATGAAGCTCAGAAAGTCTATGGCTTGTCAAATGTCACATATGGTAACACGACTGATGTACTTGGGATTTCATTCTAGGCTATTTACTTTGGCTTCTGTTTTAAAGATGTTTAAAGACAGAGCATTTTTTCCTTAAGGATTTATTTATTTATTTTAGAGAGAATGGGGGGGACGGTGGGAGAGGCAGAAGCAGAGGAAGAGAGAAACCCCAGCGGACTTCGAGCTGAGCACAGAGCCTGACCTGGGGTTCCATCCCAGGACCCTGAGATCTGTAACTGAGTGGAAACCAAGAGTTGGGCACTTAACAACTGCACCACCCAGGTGCCCCCAGAGTAGAGTTTTCTGAAGAAAGGGATTAGTTGATGATTATATATCAAGTAGAACTTTATTTTGGCTGCCAATGACAGAAACCCCAAACAAAGTAGTTTAGGATTAAATATAAAGGGGAATGCCTATGTTTGTACAATTGGGAGTTCTCAGTTGCACAGAATGCCCCAGCAAGCCCCACTTCTTCGTATTTAAGTCATTGCATAGCCCGCTCCCATTCTGCGATAGGGTTGGTCTTTGTGACAAACAGATGACAGCAGGAGTGATGGTATATGACTCCTGAAGATAAATCATAAAGGACATTTTAGCTTTTACCTTGGTCTCTCTCTTGGATTTGCTCATGCCAGGGGAAACTGTCATGTTGTGAGGATACCCTTGCAGCTCTATGGAGAAATCCCTGTGATGAGGAACTGAGGTCTCCTGACAAAAGTCGGTGAGGAACTCTGACGAACACCATGTGAGTGAGTGAAGACCTTGGAAAAGGATCCTCCAGCCCTTGTCACACCTTCAGATGATGTTCTACTTAGCTGACATCTCATCTGGAACACAGAGAGATCCAAAGTCAGGCCACCCATCTAGTCCACTCCTGGATTCCTGATTCTCAACAGCTGTGTAATATCATAAATGTCTGTCATTTAAACTGCATGTCTGGGGCTAATTTATTATGGAGAAATAGATTCCTAATAAAATGAATGATATATCCAACGGTGAAACTTGCTTAGGCACATATGGATTCATATGTTCAAAGCTGTGGTCAGAGCTGTATCTCACTTTATCTCCTGGCTCTACATTTCCCCATATATTTTTTAAGATTTTATTTATTTATTCATGATGGACAGAGAGAGAGAGAGAGAGAGAGAGAGAGAGGCAGAGACACAGGCAGAGGGAGAAGCAGGCTCCATGCCCAGAGCCAGGCACGGGACTCGATCCTGGGACTCCAGGATCACTCCCTGGGCCAAAGGCAGGCACTGAACCGCTGACCCACCCAGGGGTCCCTCCATGTTTCTTTTATTCTCAGACTCTTCCTGATGTGGTAGAAATGATGACCACTGGCTCACATTAAATTTATAGCTGCTAATTTTAGAAGAAAAGTTATAGCCTCCCTTACCTACTCCTTTCATAAATATTTTATAGAGTGAATTGTGAATTGTGAATAGTGCTATTTGGGACACACGCTACCAATCAGTTTGGGCAGAGAGATTAGTGCTTTGATTGGCCAGGTCTACATCCTGGGTCAGATCTAACACCATTGAGGAAAAGTTGCCTGTTTTACAGACCATCCCATTGGAATCATACTAAATACAGGTAGGGCCGTTCCCCAAAGAAAGGGATACTGGAGGGTCAAACAGCATACATTTATCACCGGATAGATATCACTCCACAGGGAAAAAAGTGTGGTTCTTCTGTTGCTCTTTATACTTTTATTAGGAAAAGAAAATCTCAGAGAGGACAGATATTTGTCAGATTGTAGAGACTGAGTATTATTTTCTCTAAAGAATGGCTTAGTATGTGCTACTGGGCTAGAAAAGACAGCTTTTTTGGATGAAGACATCTGCAATGCTGTTTTTGTTAGAGTATTAAAATTTAGCTTCCAAACAAAAGTTTCACAGGCTGGTGGACAACTGAATCAACTCTATGTAGTGATGAATTATGGAATACCTTATTTGGGTAAAAAAGGACTCCTTGAGTACCTTGCAGTACTTCCTTTCCTCTGGGCTCAACACCCCAGAGTAGAATTGAACTGATGTCTGGAAACCTCATGCACTCTGATTGATAATTTGTGTTCTCATGCCCTGCTCTGTCTCTACTACAATGTTATCTGAAATTACTATCACAGAATTGCTTAAGCAAAGACATCCCTTAAGAAAGAGGCTGTAACTAGAAGTAGGTATTCACTCATCTTTAAACGATCCTCAGACATAATTCCGTCATACCTGGCTTCCCTGTTTACTTTGGTTACTACCAGAAATTCAGTCCTCCCAGAGGGTTAATAGCTCAGTGCATAAGGTTTGACACATGCTTCACGGCAGGATGACACATCCATCTGTTAACAAGACCTTTTGGCTCTATCTTCAAAATATGCTTTTATTCAAACCCCGTTTACCACTGCTACTCAACACTCTAGTCTCAGCCACAATCACCTCTATTCTGGACTAAGCTGATGATAACCTCACTGCTTATATTCTTACCTCCCTAAAATCAGCTCTCCACTGAGAAACTGGGCTTGAGCGAACCTTTAAGCATGTAAATCAAATTGTTACTTTTGTCCTCCGAAGCCTCCTATTGTTCACTTATTTATTTATTTTTTTTAAAGATTTTATTTAATTGTTTATGAGATACACAAAGAGGGAAGCAGAGACATAGGCAGAGAGCAAAGCAGGCTCCCTCCAGGGAACCTGTTGCAGGACTCGATCCCAGGACCCAGGGATCATGATGTAGGCCAAAGGCAGACGCTGAACCACTAAGCCACCCAGGTGCCCCGAAGCCTCCTATTGTTTATATGTGAAGTCTTTATCATGACCTACAAAACCCTACATTATCTGCCCCTGTGTATGTCTCTGGCACTACCTCCTACCATTATTATCCTTACTTTGTTCTAGCTCCGGTGTCTTGGTGTTCATCACTCACCATTGTAAAAATTCTCATGTCAAGTCCTTTGTACTTGCTATTTTCTCTATTTGAAATGCTTTTTTCCCACATCGCACAGTCTCAATACTATACTTTATTCAGGTCTCTACTCAATTATTACCTCAGTTAGAACTTGCTCAGCCGTCCCAATTGACAGAGCTCCCATATCCACTGTTCTGCTTATTATACAAGATGACTTGGTAGGTATCATGAACAGAACAAATTGAGAGATAGTGATTACATATGTCAACATACAGCATAAACTGGCATGGATGGCTAGTTTGAAAAAGGCATTGAGCCAATGTTTATGTTAAAACACTTTAAAGAAAAATCATAGATTTAAAGAAGACCACAGAGGTTATTCTGAGAGCAGAGAAGGTTGGAAGGTAAATCTGGGAGGCCGTGAATATCTCTACAGCATGACAACTTCTCAGTGTCAGGTCCAAGGGAATCCCATTAGACTTTAAGTAACTGTATTGATGTTTTATAAATACATTAGGAAAATATATATTCAATAAGATGAGTCAGCAGAGTCCCTAATAAACACATACCTTGAGAATTTGCACATGTAATTCATTTGTCCTCAGTGCAAATATATAAACCTCTTGCAAGAAAAAAAAAGAGAGAGAGAGAAAAAGAATAACAACTTTGCCAAATTTACATAGAACAATGAAGTAAGATAAAATGTTCTTCCCATAAGAAGAATTATTATATGATGGTGGGAAATTATATGAAAGGCATTTCAGACCTGTAGGGGAGATTATTTCTGATAACCTTATAATAATAATAATAATATATTTATCCATCATCCTACTATCAAAAAGTTTGCTTATTTTCTGTTTCTCATTTAAAAAAATTCCGTAATAAATATAATTTAACAAGTACTCGTTTTACACATAAGAAAGTAGTTCTGTAAAAGAGATTCCTAAAAGTGAAATTATCGAATCAAAGCATATACAAATTACCATACAAAAGGTTTATATTACTTTAAATCAATATAAAAATATGACAGTACATTTCTAAAAGATTCTTTTTTGACAATTGGAATTGTCATTTAATTTTTCTTCTAAACATATTTGTGAAAAATAGCATGTTACTACTGTTTTAATTTGCATTTCTTTGGCTACCACCAAGGACAAGCGTCTATTCATATATTTTTCATTTGTTCTGTGACTTCCCTACTCATATCTTTTGCCTATTTTTTTTTCTTCTTGTGTCTTTATTTTTTTTTCTTTGGAATTCCTAAAGCCTTTATATATTATGGACAGTAATCTTTTGTCCATCCTATAAGCTACAATTCTTTCATATATTTATCTTTTAACCTTTTAATACTGTTATTGTTCATTGAAATTCAAATAAACTGTCACCTAACATTTTCTCTCAGTAACACAAACTTTCACTCAGTTACTGAAGCCAAAACCATAAATGCCATTGTTGATTCCTCTTTTAATATGAGATCTTGTACCAGTGATTCTTTTTGGTTTGATCTTTGTATCTTTTCCCAAATTAATCCTTTCTCTACCATCCTTTTTTGAGACATCGTCTTTTTCTGCCTAGACTCCTGGTATCTCTGTTTATGCTCTTCCCCTCCGGCAATAAATCCATCTTTCGCAGCTCAGTCAAAATGACACATTTATTTTTGTTACCTTTTAATTATAAAACAGTAAAGAAAGTATTATAGAATTCATGTTTTATATGTACTATATGTGCATTTTATATAACAATAATAAACACACATATATCCATCAATTAGCCTAAGAAATAGAATATAAGCAATATATTAGAAGGCTTCTGTGTGTCCCCTCTGACTGTGTTATCCTTTTTCCACCAGAGGAAACTGCTGTTCAGAATTTTGTGTTAATGATTCTCTTCTTTTCTTAAAGGTTTTGCCACAACTATAGGTAGTGCTAAACAATAGATTTCTTATTTTGTCTAATATTATACTTGTTTATTTGAAAATATACTATGAAGTTCTTTAATATTGGTATTTATAGAAATAAATTATTCTTTATCTACTGTCTCTTATTCCTTTGTCAAGAACATGCCATGATCCATTTATACATTCTATATTGATGGGCCTTTTGTTTTCTTATCCATTCGTTCATTCATCCATCCATCTTTATTTTCAGTTAGAAATAATCATTCTATGAATATACTTGTACATACCTTCAATGTACATAGTAAGAGTTTCTCTAAGATAGATACCTAAGGGTGGGCAGACTGAGTTATTTTATTTATTTATATATATATATATATATATATATATATATATATATAATCTTCACATACACATCTTCAGCTTCCATCATTTCTTGAGTATGCCACAAATTTTCAATGTCATCTCCATTATTTGGCAAACATGTCTGGGCTCTCCAGTTTGGTTAATTTTGTTTCAGATATCTTTTTCTGGGCCACTAACAATGTATATGTATCTTAATTATAGCTTTGTAATACATCTTGAAAACTCAGGTATATGATAGGTATGTCTCCTATTCTGGTTCCTCTTTCTAGGATCTTGGCTAATCTTGACTCTTCCGTTCTTCCACATAAATTTTATTTATTTTTTTCTTCCACACAAATTTTAGAATCAGCTTGCTGTGTGCCAACGTACCATGAAAAATCCCATTTGTTTTTTTTGTTGTTGTTGTTGAAATGGCATTAAATGTTGACTTACTATCCATGAAATAGTATATTTCTTCCTTTATGTCTTTTCTATTTTAATACATTTTATAATTTTCTTCACAAAACTTTATATATCTTTTGGTAGATATATATATATTCCTAGCAAATTGCACTTTCTAATTCTTCCTGGTTAATAAAATTTAACTGTGCTTTTAAGTAATCTTATACTCAGCAAACTTTCTTTTAAGCCCAATAATTTGCCTTTAAATATTTTGAAGGTTTTCTACACAGAAAATCATATTACCTTCAAATAATGACAGCTC
The DNA here is from genome assembly GCF_048418805.1 of Vulpes vulpes. Taxonomy (NCBI): domain Eukaryota; kingdom Metazoa; phylum Chordata; class Mammalia; order Carnivora; family Canidae; genus Vulpes; species Vulpes vulpes. The sequence continues at coordinate 183,455,393 of NC_132780.1, read as the reverse complement.
TTTCTTTCTTTCTGATCCTCGTATCCCCTGCTCATAGTTGCACAATGAAACTGTGGTGGAGTTTGTAATGGTGGGAAACCTAATTTTCAAGGAAATACTTTCAATTTTTAGTTTTGGAATGTTTTTTTGTTTTTTTTTTTTTTTTGCTTTGAGAAAACCTTTATTGCACACCATTGAATTCATGTTTTGCACACAAAACAAAGATACATGTTGTAAAAATCCCTGAAATTCTAATCAGCAGCATCCAGGGGTGGAGACTTTGTTTCTGTGTCTTTTGAAGGCATATATTTCCCATTTATTTTTACGTTTTGAGCAGTATTGTTTTTCAAAATGTTTTTATTTTTTATTTTTATTTATTTTTTTTTTATTTTTTTTTTTTTCAAAATGTTTTTAATGTGAGTTTTTGAACCTCTGCCCCAAAATCACAGTTCCTGATCCTAAAACACAATTTTGTGAGATTGAATGTGCTGTGAGGGGCACATGACATCAGAGAGTTTTTGCAAGGCCATGCAAACACTAAAATAATCCCTGTAGAACTGAATATGCCTTTGGTATGCACTTTAATTTTTATACATATATAGGGTACTCTTTAACTCCGTATTTTAACACTGAAGGAGAGAAAACTTATACATGAATACTAAAAAACTTGATCCTTTCTGAAACTAAAAGCGGCATCATGTAACAGTTGCCCTTCAGGACGAAATCTTGCTATTTTTCTAGGTAACATCAGAATAAAGAGTTTCTTATGTTTCTTTTTCGTTGTTACCACAAAACCCAGAGTCAAATTCAGGTTTTGGTCTGGTATCTGCTGCCTCCCCCTTCGGACGTTTATTTTCTGTTCATGCACTGCGTGAGCTATGTTCCAGGGTCACCAGGGTCATCAGTGTCCTCCAATCAGATGAGCCAGGTTTCTTCTCTTGTCCCCAGTGCTTTCAGTTTGTTCAATCCCAGTTCTCTTCTACCAGAGATCGGCAGACAATTTCAGGGTTAATGCAGTTCCAACACTCAAAGTGTAGGTTCTGATTGTTTCTAACCTAGTGGGTTTCCTTTACTTTGCCTCCAGCTTTTTAATTTTTTGAAATGAATATGTTGTACCTGGATGTATTTTTCTTTATATCTTTTCTGCCACTATGTTAGAAATAGAAGATGTAAATGTCCTTAAAATATAAATCAGATCATATCCCTTTCCTGCTGAAAACACTCCATTATGACCTATCACATTTAGAATAAAATTTAAAACATTTCCAAAGCCTGTACATGTTGATATGGATGAGCACTCTGGCTACTTCTCCATTCTATTTCCTACAACTTCCACCCTTGTTTGCTATCTCAGCCCCATGGAACTCAGATTTTTCCTCTAACATATGAAGCTCATACCAGCCTTGTGACATTTTAATCTGCTTTTCTCTTGAGTTTGAATGCTTTCCATCCAAATCATGACATATATTCAGTGTGCAAATATCACCCCTTTGAAGTTTTCCTCGTCCATCTAATATAATATAACATCCTCTTCCCTTAGTCTGCTTTGGTTGTCTTCATTGTACTTCTCTCCCCCTGACATTTACATATTGATATTTCTTAGTGAATTTTCTGTTTTCCGTTAGAGTATATAAGTTTTGCGGAGGTAACACTGAATTCCTAGTGAGTTCCTGGCACAAAGTCATCAGTCACTAAGTAAATACTGAATTGAATTAATTAGGTGATGTCTTCAATTCTGCTAGTTTTATCCTTTGTGGATTCCTTATGTCTTGTATCAAATTTATATAAATAGTGTTCCGTATTTTCTTCTATTTATTTTCTACTGATTTTATTTAGCTACCATTTACTGAGTTCTTAGTATAAGTTAAACATGCATATGTACAATTTCATTTAATCTGAAAAACAACCCTGAGATGTGGATTGCCATCCTTTTTCACAGGTGAGGAATCTAAAGTGCAGGGAATCGAATAAAGTCCCAGGGCCACACATAGCCAGTATGAGTTAAAATACGAATCAGTACCAGTCTAAATTATATTTGTCTCACCCAGACTACACTCTTGACCAAACCAGCGCAGTTTATTTATCATACCCCTACACTTACTATAGTGATCAATTCACACAAATGAAAAATCTGGTGAATTCCAGATGAAGTCTGGTGTTTTGTTAATTTCACACACAAAAAAACTAGCTACTGATAGGGGCAACAACACGGATGAGTCTCAAATTATGCCAAGTGAAAAAAGACAGACAAAAAAGACTGCATAACAAATGCTTCCATTTGCATGGAATTCTAAAACAAGCAAACTATTCTACAGCAGGAGAAAGCACATTGGTGGTTGCCTGAGCCGAGCAGCTGGAGTACTGATGGATTGAAAATGGGCCTGAAGGGACGCCTTGGTGGCTCAGCGGTTAAGTGTCTGCCTTTGGCTCAGGTCGTGATCCTGGAGTCCGAAGATCAAGTCCCACATTGGGCTCTCTGCATGGAGCCTGCTTCTTTCTCTGCCTATGTCTCTGCCTCTCTCTTTCTGTGTCTCTCATGAATAAATAAATAAAATCTTTAAAAAATGGGCCTGAGGACATGCTTTGGTGAGAAGGAAATGCCCTCTATCTTCTTACAATGGTCACACAGCTGGCCACATTTACAAAATGTATTCGTAGGAATACATAATTAAAACAGAGATGAGATGTGGCACATCAATTATACAATAAAGTTGATTTAAACATGAAAAAAGATACTTGGACCAAATATTCCAGAACTGTGGAAACATCTTGAGTTGTTAAAGCCAACATTTTATATTTTATAAATATCAGATCTTGGAGATGGGCAGCGTGGGAGTCAGGAGTCCTCATTTCATCACTGAAGGCATGTCCAGCAGTTCTCCTAATTCCTCTGGCTTCCGTTGTATTATCTACAAAACAAAAGGGTTGTCTCACAGTTTCCAAAGTTCCTGTTGGCTCTGTGATATTTAGATACAATTCTGTTAGAAATTACCCTGTTTTGTACTCCAAGTACTTCTGGAGAATTGTTTGGTTCCTGATCTCCATTCCATAATTAACCAAGCAACATTCGTCCATTCACTGTCCAGAGATAGGAACAGAAGTGAGAACACACGGAGGTGCCCATAATCTACAGAGTTGTCTAGTTGGACTAAACTAGTGTTTTGCATGTTTTTGGTGTGTAGATATTCAGAGTGTGGAGTGCACTGAATGCACTATGGTAGGCTCTCTATGAAGGCAATAAAAGAATTGGCTATTCCTAAGATGACTATTGTATAATTTTAATTATATTCGTACCTCCAAAAGTCATGCAGATATGGTAAATCGTTATTAATTAGAAAGTAGATTATGTGTCTGTGCAGAATTAGCCCCTTACAATAAGGAGGGTCTACAAGTTAACTACTACAGTCTTTGTACACTGTCCTGTGCTGGGCAGGGGGAAGGAAGATGAAATTTATCATCCATGACTTTCAGGAACTTACCATATAGTGAAGAGGGGAGAGGTATAATAGTGTGTCATATTGGAATAGGTATAATAGGAAAGGTAGAAAAACGTCCTATGGGAGTATAGAGAGGAAAAATAATTCTGAGTAAGACATCTGGAGAACTTTCTAAAATATCTATTATTTACACTAGAACTTGAGGAATGGGGAAGACTTTTAGCAATAACTACAGGAAGGATGGTTATTTCAGCAACAGCGCTGATCTTGAGGCTGGGTGGCCTGTTGGGAGAGTCTCCAGAGAGACAAAACCAATGAGTCTGAAGCAGCCTAGGCTCTGATCTCCTCACTGCTGTGCTGTGCTCTAGAAGACTTTGCATAAACAAGCACAGGATTTCTGACAAGAAATCTTATGGGAGTTTAGGATAGAGGTCCTGTATAAATGTCTTGACTTGAATCTTAGGGTATATTGAACATCTCTGTAAAAGTGAACCATATTTCCTAATTCAAACTTCTTTATATTGTAAGGAGTAATGAATTTATTTGAGCAGCTACGCAGCTGCACGACCTCGGTAGGAGACATTTGCAGCTATTTTCATCCTTAGTGACACAATTACTTTGTATGTGTTTAGGTTTCTAGTCTGCAGCAGTTTGGGAGAACCAGGGTGACACTGTCAGCATTCCCTGAGACAGATGATTAGCAAGAATCCTTTCAAAGGTGTGCACTGAATTGGAGTTTAGCATGAGAAAAGGGAACAGGCAAAGAATGATGTAGATTTGTTGTAATTTGCATCTAAGCACTATTTCACTGTCACTGATAATTTTAAAAATGATGTTCGCTTCTGATAGATTCCTCTCTCATCCTTTGGCTCCTGTCCTTCTGAGAGGCTTGTCTTTGGAACTTCGTCAGGAAGCTGTCTTAATCACCCTTGCATTTCTAGCTCAGGGTCACTTGTGTGTGTGTTTTCTGAGGCAACCCACCTGGTAGGCCATTGCCAGGCAGTGTAATGTGGTGAAAATGTGCCTGTTTTCAGGTGAGGTACACCCAAATTCTACTCTCAACCCTTCTGCTTCATGGCTCTGTTCTGGGGTAGTCACGGGCTAGTCATATGATTTCTATTTGTATACGGGTAAAAAAAGGCTAATAATTCATCCGGCCTTCTCACGCTTGTCCCACAGATGCTCAGCCACAACTTGTCCCAGTGTAGCTAGCCTTGGTCCCTGAGCCTTTTCATGTTCCTTGCAAATGCCTGTTACTCCTGCCCCCACCCCCAAGCCCCTGCAGTTGGGGGTCTTCCTGAAACTCTAGTCTTTCTTCCTAGCACTTGTCTCAGTTGGAAATTTCTGTTTATTGGTGTGACGAGGGGTTTGCAAACTGTGAGGGTGGGAATCAAGTCTGTCACCCTCTCTGTTCTGTTCCATATCTCTATGTCTTGCCTGGCACTTAGGAGTATCAGAAAATCGTCATTGAATTTATAATCGAATGAAGTGGAAAAACAGAGCCCTTAAATCCTCTTATAAGACACTTCAACACCAGTGTTGAGAACATCAGCATTGCTGAATAGATAGGATGCTGGAGTTAGATAAAGCTGAGTTCTGCTCTGACGGTGAATTAACCAAGTTATCTTTAAACAACTTAAACTTTTTGAAGCACAGTTTCTACACTTGGAAAATGAGGGCTAAAATATTCACCATAAGATTTTTCTTTTTTTTTTAGTATTAAGTAGGATAACGTAAAAGAAAGCCCTGGCATGGTGTGCCACATGGTATGCACACTATTAAGTGATAGACACAGACTACAAATAATAATAGTAATGATAATAACAATATCATAATTAAATAATATTCTAGATGGAGTATATTGAAGTTAATGAAATTTGCTAATAATCACTAAAATTCAACATAGGACAAGGTATTTTTTATTCAACTAATTTAAGAAAATGTAGCCCAAAAAATATGCTTTGAAGAAACCAACAATCAAAAGCCTTCAGTAGCTGACAGAGTATGATGTCTTAAACACAGTAGGGTAAAAGGCATTTGAAGACCAGAACTAAGTTATTAGCTTATGATGAAAGACACAAGCATTAACTTCATTTTACGAAAGATGCCTTTGAGGAACGGAAAGGCAAATTGCATACGTATTTGAGAGCTGAAGACAGACCTTCTCACTCCCTACATGACCCTGCTTTTTGTAGGTTTATGAAGCCTCATGGGCTTCGAGAGGATTAATCTACTGGATGCTTTGGCCTCTCTATTGGAGTCTCTTGGAAAAGAAGGAGCCATTGATCAATTTTCTCCTTCTGCCAAGGTCTATCATCATCTCTGTCAGGTGGACTGATATAGCTGACAAAGAGGCCCTTTGAGACAGCTCATGAATAAGCCTATGAGAATTTTTAATAACAGACTCGTGGGCTAGGCAAGATGTTACTAGCAGAAGGTAGTTCAAAATCTACATGGAAAATCCTTGGTCATGCAGTGGCTTTGAGTTACCCATACAATGGGGAGAACGTGCATGTGCATGTAACTCAGGTTAGTTACTAATTCCCTAAGGAGAAAAAGATACTCATTGCAGAAAATATGCAGACCAGAGAACACTTTGATACTGCTTGGTATGCATTGTACCTTCAGTCTTCCAATCGTAGAGGAGACACTTTAGAATTTATTGTATACATTAATTTGATTGCACAGTGATATATTTGTTAGACAAATTACCACAGGTCTAATTAAAAGGCAGTCTTAAAGCCACCTGATTGCTGATTTACACTACATTTATTCGATTCCAATGTATTTGTGGAGATAAATTAGATGTAATTTCTAGGTAATAAAACTTAAGTGGTGTAAAATCTCAAGGTTACTAGATCAAAAATGAATGGAGAAACTCAACCACATACCGAATAACGTGAGCCATTCAATGAGGTATTGTGTCTTAGTACATAAGCAATGTAAGATAGTTAAGGGACTATTTTAATCTTTTGTAGTTGTTGTTGCTGACTATTGGGGTCCACACACATCCTCCAGTTAGAGGCCTCAGTTTCTCCATCTGAAAATGAGTTGTTTGGATTTACTCACTATGATTGTTTTATGAAGCAAATAAGATAGGGAAGTGCTCTGCCTTTTCAGTGATACATAATTACAGAAAATGAAGGTATTTCTTCTGAGGCAGTTGTGTCCTTTAAGCCATCCTGAGCTAAGAAGATTTGGTTTCCATGTTCTAGAGCAGTCCAGGACTCCAGAATGTGTTTGCACCTTGGTTGTTTATGCTGTTGCCCACATGTGAAGACAGCCTGTAAGTACATGTGTTATCATCTGTCATAATACCAATGAACATCTGACCAAAAACCGTATTTCTTAATTCTAGGCTAATGATGAAATTAAAATTAGTTTTTTTTAATTAGTTTTAAAATAACCCACTATTTAGATATTGGAAAACATAAATTATTTTCCCGTTTTTCCAAATCCAATGATCTTTGGATTATGATATTAAATTTTGGTTTTTTTTTTTTAAGTTAAAAAGATGGTGATGGACAGAAATATTTGTCGGTGTTGATAAGTGTTCCTTCATTCTGATTCATTAATGAAGTTTTTTTTTTTTTTTATGTTGTGAAAGTGATATGTTTGAAATAATCTCCTGGCACATGACAAAGTTTTAGAATCTCATATTAGTTCCTGAGAGAGTGAAATGGAATGGAGGGAACTAGATGAGAAGGTGGGTGAATCTGTTGTGAGTTCTAGTAACAAGATCATTTTAGGGAACAGCCTTCTATCCTTAGGAAAGTGTGTGTGTGTGTGTGTGTGTGTGTGTGTGTGTGTGTGTGTGTGTAACTTAACGTATTTATAGAGGATTTTATTTTCTCATCTTGTCCTACCTCTGGTACTGGGAACCCCGGTGTATGGAGAGCCCTATGCTTACTGATTTTGCCATCTGGTGTTTGAGGAAAAAGTGACTTTCCCTATCTTTTATTAAAGGTGTCGTTTTATCCTCATTTCTCTTTCCCAGAACCTCCAGTCTAATTATATGAGTAAAAAAAGATTCTCCCTCTGCCTGTGATTAATTTTTTTGTCTCTAGTAAATTATGCTCTTTGTGTTGCTCTGTAATCCGTGGTAAGCACCTGCCTCATAATATATTTACTTCTCAAAAACTGGCACTTCTACTTTTTACACATCAAAATTCTCCTGAAAAGAATTATTTTCACTTATCCTCACATTTTTATCACCATTCCTTGTTTTTGTATCAATGGTCAGGTTTGTTCTTTCCTCTGGGATGGACCTGCCTTGGGAATGTAGAAGCAAATTCAGGAAACGTAGCTTAAGGTGGAAGCCCAGATAAGCGGCACTGCAAGTGTCTAAGATCCTCTTTTATTTATTACACTTTCTAAAGATAGATTACAGTGTTTTCCTTTTGAAAACATCATCAGTAAAATTATTCAGGGTGCAGGGTTATGCAGTTAGTAACTCGAGAACTCAGTTCTGGGGCTCTAAATTTTCAGATGCATATGTGAAAATGTACTGAGCCATCTCCAGAAGGAAGAAGCAAGTCAGAAGAACTATATTTCTGTGCTCACCATTCTAGACCCACAGCTGTGATGAATCTCTGGGTCATAGTTTCTTCATTAATAAATTAAATACTGGAACTCAATAATCTCTAATATCTCTTCTAGCTCTCAGAGAGGAGATAATTGGATTAATGTTTTGAGTTTATTACTCATTTTTCAGTTTCTATGGAAGGTTTTTATTTTTTTAGTAAAGAATTAAATGAATATTTCCTAATTGAATAGGATTGTAGTTTCACCCATACTTTTCATATATAATACAAAGATCAGACCTAATGCTAATTAACAACCAATGCATGGGATTTGAATGGATTAATTAGCTTTTTTGGTTGAAACGGCAAATTTATTTAAAATACTCATTTAAGTTGTTATTCTTTCATTGAAGTTATATGGAAATTTTGGCTGAACTTGGCTTGAAAGACAAAAAGGATAATGGCAGTCAACATGTAATATATGAGATATTTTAATTTGCTATTATTGGCTACTATGAATATTTCTTAATGGGAAGAAAAGTCCATCTTGGAATACCTTCTGTGCTTTGGCTTTCAGCTAACATTTGGCCTTGACTATAGTCTGATATGTTTACAGCATGCTCCATTTTGTGCCTCCTCTTTGACATGATATAAAAGCATGAGATAGAAGATGAGTGAACATAATACTGAAATTAAGAGACTAACACTGATTATACCAACCATGGACTTGAGAAACTCTCTTGATTTCTCTGAACTCTTATTTGTAAAATGAAGGAACTGGACTAGGTGGTTGACATTATTCCTTGGCTTTATGAAGCAGTGAGTATCAGTTTCTGTTTCAAAGTGACAATTTGGTATTTTATGTTATTTGTTAATTTTTCTCTTTACTCAAATGTTCCATGATAAGTTTTGAAGTTTGCTTTGTGAGATATATTTAGCATCAAAGTGTTCCATAAATGAATCAAGATTCTCCTCAGATTTTATTTGTAGTTAAGGTTCTATTCTGGTCTCTAAATTGAATTAACAACCATTTTCTAAATCATTTCAGGTTTTCAAGTTAGGTTTTCTCGAGTTAGGTTTTCAGTTCATTTTAACAATGATTTGTGAATGGTTGCTTTGTGTCACACACCAGTAGATAAACACTCATGTTAACATTAGTTTAGAGTCTATACATTCCCCTCAAAGGTCAAATTCTTCCAAGTACTGGAAGCAACTGGTTTTGTTTAACATTATATTTCTAACAAAGATGAATTTAATAATGTTGATAACCAAAACTTAAATTTCATGATGCAATTAAAAAATCCATATCTGGTATGGTAGTGTTAAAAATGGTTAGTTAGCTCTAATAAGTTTGATTGTACCTAGAAACCCATCTTTTGGCCACAGAAGTTAATGACAACAATAACAAATATGTTATTATGCCAAATAGTGTAAATATGTGTTCTCTTACTGTCAAGTAAGTACTGAGCATTTCTAAATTTACAAATGGGAAGATTTAAGAACCTTGTATGGTATCTGCAGAAGGATCCGTAGACTTCTAATGCATCATGGGGTAGCATGTTGAGATAAATAACCTTGTAGGAAAGCTAAAGTGATGTGAATATGTGCTTCTGTATTGCAAATTTGGTCTTAGGTGATTGGCAAATATAAAAATGGGCAAGAAGAGACAGTTTCTGCGTGATTTTTCCTGGTGTGCAAGCATGTTTGAAGCATGCAGAAATAAGCCTTTTTGTAGTTAAAGAGAAAATTTTAGCAATATACAGAAGTTATGGTTTCCAGAAACACTGTTTTCTCCAAAGTTAATCTATTTGGTGATACTGCTGTGAGTGCAGATGAAGAAGCTGGGAAGGTATTTTCCTCATTTTGAGAGACAGGGAGACAGAGATAGACAGAAGCAGAGAGAAGAAGGAGAGAGATGAGAGAAATGAAAAAAATCTGCATCTTCAGACTTATTTTTGGTCAGACAATATTCTGTTGGTAACAGCTATATTCAACGACCTATGTTTCCAAGAAGGATCAATTGACCAATACTTTGGATGCAAATTTGCAAATTTCTGGGATATTTAACTGTGCAAAGTTTTATTGTTATTGCTTTTATTACTTTTTCAAAAGCCCTATTATTTTTTGTGCGCAAAACAGAATGTAACCATCACAGCAGAAACTTCTTCAGCCAAGATCTCTTTGTTGCATTCATATTCATGGCCACTTAGCTCAGCTGATAAATGTCATGGTGATGAGATCATCCTCTATTTCAGGGCTTCACACTGTGCTGTGGCTCTAGTCTGTACTTCAGATCCCTGATGAAATTAGAATAGAAAAAGAAAATAAAGCCAAATTAGTGCAAATTAGTCATCCTTAAAATAAAACTTTGTTGGAGAATTAATAATTTTATGGAGAGAGAACCTATACTTAGACCGAGTGCTTTTTTTCCTATTAAAACAAATGTAACAGAGATATTAAATAATTTTTAATCACCAATATTGTCCCCATCATAACAAAACTATTTTTGACATGATGCACCCAGACTTTGTTGTCTTTCTCATTAATAAATATACATTTAAAAATAGTTGCAACTGTAACATATGCATAATATTGACATCTGTGTTTTCACTTGTTGTCTCTTTGCTTTTTTTTTTTTTAACTTACAAGGCATTTGTTTATCATGTATCAACAATATGATTTATGAAACCTCTCCTACTGTTTGGTATTTGAGTTGTTTCCATTTTTTCCTATTATAAGTGGTAAAGAAAATATTTAGGTCAAGACAGCTTTTTCTCTATGTGAAATCATTTTCTTAGAACACACAATAACAGCAAAGATTATTGGATAAATATTTCTTTATAAATAAATAAGACTATGACAGTTGATATATACTACCATATTGTTTTCCATAATGGGTGAAAAGTTTAGAATTCCACCAGCAGTACATAAATATACTTGTCTCATCACAAATTTGTCATTATTTTTTTGCTCTTTTTATTTTCAAAATTGATGAGACGTACATAACAATATTTCAGTATTGCTCTTGTTTGCATTTCTTTTCCTATGGAAGCTGGGGAGGTGGTTTTTTAAACCTTTTAAGGCCTTTGAGATATAACTGACATACAATAAGCTGCATATACTTATAGTGTAAAATTTAAGTTTTGACTTTAAGCCATTACTGCAATCAAGAAAAGGAACATACCCTCTTCAACTCCTGAAAGAATTTGTGTAGAATCGACATCATTTTTTCCTTAAATATTTAGCAGAATTTACCAAAAAACCATCTAAGCCTGGAGATTTCTTTGTGGAAAGGTTTTTAACTACAAATTCAATTTTGAAAACCGTTATTACATTTTTCAGGTTATTTCTTTTTTTGAATTGTGTTCGTGCCTTTTAAAAAGTGTACATTTCATACAAGTTGTCAAATTTTTTGGTATCTTGTTGTTCATAGTGTTCTCTCATTAACCTCTTAGTGTCTGCAGAATCTGTAGTCATGTGACTCCTCTCATTTATGATAATGGTAATTTACATCTTTTTTTTTTCCATGCTCAATCCAGCCAGAGAGTTTTCCATTTTATTAATCATCTTTAAGTACCAGTTTTTTATTTGATTGATTTTCTCCATTAATTTTCTATTTTCTATTTCTATAATTTCTACTCTTAGCTTTATCATCTAGTTTCTTCTGTTTACTCTAGATTTAACTTTTGGTTTGATGTCAGATATTGCATACTTTATCTTGTTGGGTAAGAGACATTTTTTATTCTGACAAATACCCTTGAGCTTTGTTTTGAGCTTTGTTTATTCTTACAAATACTCTTGAGCTTGTTAGAAACAGTTCGATGCTGTGAAGCCTCACTTTTGGGTTGTGTTAGAATTAGAGCAGTCTTTAGCAGAGGACTAATTTCCCCCTACTGAGGCACTGCATTCCGAGTACTCTACCCCCAAATCCTGTGAATTTCAAAGTTTTCCTGTTCTCAAGCACAGGCAGATGCAGGGATGTAAACTGGTCCCAGCCTTGTATTATTTCCAAGGATTTTTCCTTCTAATCCTTTCAAGTTGTTTTTCTCAGGTAATTTCTTCACATAAATGTTTTGATCCACACTCAGCTGAATATTTACAGGGGTCCCTCTGTAGATCCTTGGATCTCTTGGTCCCTCTGTCTCTGTCTCTCTACTTCTGTGTCTCCTTCCCCCGCCTTCTCCTATTTGGTACTCTGCTTTCAGACTGTCAACTGACTGTGTCCTTAACTCAGGGTCTTTTGTATCCATTCTTTTGACTTTTCAGAAGTGGTTTTACTTGCTTTTCGTCTGTGATTAATCTTCTTATTTGTCTATTTATTTTTGTAGAATGGATATTGTATCAGGAACATTATTTATAGAAAAAATTGACAGCTCAGTATGACTACTCTCCTTTTAAAGAAGACTTTTATTGCTTCTACTGGCCTCTGGGGTCAGAGTTAATCTGTATAACTTGACACTGAGCTTTGGGTTTGGAGTTTTCTGGTCTACACAGAGGACCTGGCTGTTGCCAGGGCAAGAACTTCTTTCCTGGGTTCTTTCTTTGCTCTTAATCCTGGAATCTGGCTCTTTGGATCCCCACTCAAAGCAGACAGTGAAGTTTAGCAGGATTACACACTTCATGGGTCCTGGAGGCAGCTATTTGTAACTCAAGACCTGTAACGATGTTAAAAATACATAAAATAAAGAGTAGTTCAGCTTTTAGTGATGACCAATTTATGATTGCATAATGCCCCCAGGGAAATGTTCCAAATTGCCATGTTAAAATCTCTGAGTCCCATCCTTTCCAGTGGCATTTTAATTCCTCACCACCCACCTACTTGATAAATTTGGGAAGATGATTTTTACATTTCACTCATCTTTTTTAGATATGTTTATCAGAGGAGTTCTTCCAAAATACTTAGTCCACTGACAATACCTTAAAATGTCAATAAGCAGTGTGTTTCCCTTAAAATGTCAATAAGCGGTGTGTTGCAGCTGTAAAGTCACTGTCCTCAATGTTAAATGCAGTATTACTTTAAATCTTTTAAATTCTTATAGCCCTAAATACAACACTCAAATAATTATGACAATTAAAAATGCCCCCAGCTATTACCCAACACTCAAATAATTATGACAATTAAAAATGCCCCCAGCTATTACCAAATGTCCCCTGGGGAACAAAACTGCTGCTGCTGGTGGAGAGCCACTGTTCACTGAAATCTGGATGAGAGCTTGAAGGCCCCGCCTGTCCATGCTCATAACCATCATGCTGCAAGGTAGCTTGGTGGGCTCTGCCCCAGTGTAGGGAAGGCATTCTATTTTCCCTTTCCTCAGCATGTACTCCTTTCTTTTCCTGATACCTCCTTGTCCCGTTTAAATGCTGTTCCTGGGGCACCTGGGTGGCTCAGTTGGTTAAGTGCCTGCCTCCAGCTCAGGTCATAATCCCAGGGTCCTGGGATCAAGCCCCACTGGGCTCCCTACTCAGCAGGGAGCTTGCTTCTCCCTCTCCCTCTGCCTGTTTTTCATCTCCCTCTTCCTGCTGCTTTCTCTTCTTGTGATTTCTTTCTTTCTTTCTTTTCTTTCTTTCTTTCTTTCTTTCTTTCTTTCTTTCTTTCTTTCTCTTTCTTTCTTCTTTCTTTCTTTCTTTCTTTCTTCTTTCTTTCTTTTTCTTTCTTCTTTCTTCCTCTCTCTCTCTCTCTCTCTCTCTTTCCTCTGTCAAATAAATAAATAAAATCTTAAAAAAAAATAAGTGTCATTCTTTTTCTGGAGTCTTTCTTATCTTCCACTGTGCATTTCTCCCCGCTCTGGATGTGGTTTCTCTCCTGCGTGTATGAGTGATCAAAGGATACATCATGAAAATATAAGGAAAGAATTTGTGTCTTATCCATCTATTGTCTTCTAGAAACAAAGGGCAGTTCCCTGCATCTGGTAGGCACTGTTTGTCGAATGAGTAAATCACTGTTTTGTAAGAGGGAATAGGGATTATCTTTCATTCATTAATTCTAGAAAGAAACTACTTTTTTAGCTTCAGTTTTGGAATCATCATACATTTATCATCAAAGGATTTAACCAGTTTAAACCTTTCCTAAGTTCCTGTTCCTTTGAACATATGAATTCTTGGAATATTATGTCCCATACATGGACTATGTATTAGGTGACATGTTGCCTCCATTTATTTGTCTGCTAATAAGCTGCTTTCTTTCTTTATTGTTGATTTTTAAGAAAATAATTTAAGGGCTTTGTATGCAAACAATTTGATTTTGTCTATCTATGTTGATACTTTCATTAATTTTAGACTCTATGAAAATTCTATAACCAATCGAAATTAAACTGAAAATAAATACACCTAATTTTTGTTCAATTTTCCTTATGGCTCAATTGTTCCTTATGTATTATTTTATTAACCCAGATCAAAATCAAGTTATAGCAACATTTCCCAAAGAATGTTCTACCAATGCTTTTAGGTGACTCATGAAAATAAAAAGTTGATGGTTATATAAAGTGTGGAAACATTATGGTGTGTCCTGCTCTGGGGAATTCATAATTCAAAGCAACATATTAAAAGTAGTAAGAAATCCTACAACAAAAATCAATCAGTATTTGATTCAATCTCATTTAACCTATTGTTTCTGAATGGTAGACCTTAGTGGTTAAGCATTAAGTCCCTGGTGCTAGATGGTCTGGCCACAGATTCCAACTCTACCTTTCTAACTGTGTAAACTTGGATGAGTGTCTCAATTTTTTGGCTGGGAAAAAAGGAGGCAATGGTGGAACTATAGAGTGTTATAAGGATTAAATAAAACATGGAGAGTACAGTGGACTCTTGAACAAGTGCTTGAACTACAGGGGTCCACTTTATACAAGGGTTTTTTACATGTACAGTCCTGTAAATATAATTTCTTTTCCTTACAATTTTCTTTTTTTTTTTTTAAGATTTTATTTATTCATGAGAGACACAGAGAGAGAGAGAGAGAGGCAGAGACACAGGCAGAGGGAGAAGCAGGCTCCATGCAGGGAGCCCGATGCGGGACTCGATCCCGGGATTACACCCTTAGCGGAAGGCAGACGCTCAACCGCTGAACCACCCTGGTGTCCCTCCTTACGATTTTCTTTTTTTCTTTTTCTTTTTTCCTTACGATTTTCTTAATGACATTTTCTTTTCTCTAGCATACCTTATTGTAAGAATACAGTATATAGTATGTATACAAAATAAATGTTAATCAACTGTTTTATTTTATTGGTAAGGCTTCTGGCCAATAGTAGTTAAGTTTTGGGGGAGTCAAAGTTATGTGGGTTTTTGGTTGCACAGGTTAGGGCAAGGGTGGGGGTCAGCACTCCTAACCTGCATGTTGCTCAAGAGTCAACTATTACTTAAAATATTGCCTGGATTATTGAAAATATATCTCAATCTTTTTTTACTATTATTATCATTTCATTATTACTCATCATTATAACTTATTAATAATTATAACTAATAATTACATTGTTATAATTATTTGGAAATATATATCAATAATTGATAAAATTAATATATTAATGTTATCAACAATCATTTATTATTAATGTTACTATTAATCATATAAATCTTCACCACAGGATTTATTTTGGAGTAAGAACTATAGGGATCACTATGAGATTTGTTAGAGGTTTTGAGGGACTGCTACAGAGATTTTTGATACAGTAACCTTTCTAGGGAAGTTTGCCCAGAGGGATTAGTTTTTATCTCTGAGTACTCACCTCTAGAGGGGATAGCTAATTTAAGTAGGGAGCAGCCAGTGTATAATTGTATACAAATTGTAAACCTTAGATTGAGGAAACTTCTTTTCCCTTTCAGGTATGATTGAGGGGCGCTGCAATCCTATCTGCCCATAGAGAAGAATGAAGTATGAAGCCAAGAGAAAAAAATGGATCTCTCCTTCCCCTTAAATACAACACAGATTCACACACATACAGATGAGCAAACAAAAACACAGACCCCCATATCATGACACATATGCCCACGTGCGTACTCACTAAAAACATACTCACATCCGCAGAGCACTGTTGGAAGTTCCTGTAGACTTTCCCCTTCCTGGTCCTGCTCTCAAGAGGCTTGGCAGTGTGAGTTCTCTAAACCACACTTCAGAATGCTTTCATTAAGTTAATGCTTTTCATTACTTCAGCTCCTGTTGATATATCTCATTTGCATATTCTCCAGAAATACCTCAATTTTAATGAAAATACCTCAAATTTTATTGCAACAAAAAACTTGGTAAAATCTCAAATTCTCTTATTTCAAAAGTATAGATCAATAAATCAGTACAAACTTGGGATTTATTCAAACTATATTTGACAAATAGCTATTAGCTTAAAAAATTACCATTTATTTGGAGCCTTAGAAACATGATACATATGCATTGTGTTTAAAAGATGGAGGTCCAAAAATAGTTTTAATAATAAAACTAAAAGGGTCAATGGAGATTATTAATGTGATTGCTTAATCTATATTAATTAAGTGGTGAATTTTGTATTTTACATTTAAATTTAATTAGTAAATAGATGATAATATGGCTCATAAGAAATTAGCTTGACAATTTTAACTGAAACAAATGAAATATTAGAACTCTAGGGCAAATTTTGTGAATTAAGGAAGTCACATGAATTGAGGACAAACTGGAAATGATTTTGCCATCAATTTATAGGGACTGTAAGGAGAGTATCCTTTTTGAAATCATCTACTATATAGGAATCTACAGCTGATTAATTGCAAAAGGCTGTGGAATTTTCTGAATAATGCAGGTGAAATAAATACTATAACATAAAATCAGTGGTTGCTGTTACATTTTAGATAAATAAAGGTTTGTGTCTGCGTATTTCACATTATTAAGTTACTATTGAGGGTTTAGGGTGCTAAACCTGGGGAATTTTACATTTCAGACTTATTAAAAATTGTATTATTGTGGCTTCATTTACTGGAAATTCTAAACATTGATTCTATAGTTTTCAAAACACTGGGTAAGAGGTATATTAGCATTTTTATTTCTGATTGAAAATATAATCTGATGATTAACCATTTTAGAAAATAGATTTGGAGAGCTACTTTATAAGTTGTATGGATTTTTAGAATTTAAAAATGGAAATGCAATTCTGAGGCTGCATGAAGAAATTAACACTATCTTGTAATATATACATGTAGACATAGAGATAGATAAGACAGTTGAGTGATTTTACATTAAAATAATGATTATACTGATGCTGTTTATATTTTCCTGCTCCCAAAGTGTGGAAAACAATTATTTTTTTATATTATCTCTTTGCTTAGTTTGAAGGCAAAGATTTAAAAAGCAGATTTCCTCAAGTATATTTTAATGCAAAGAATAAAAATTATAGGTCAGTATTATAATAGAGAAATTTAGTAAATATTGGAGATTATCTTGCTTTTGATAAACACTCTTCTGTGTATCTCTTACCTGGCTTTTTAGGTAAAAATATAACCCCAGCAGAGTTAATTCTTTTCCAGGAGTAAACATGTAACAACGGTTTCTTTGAGAAAGAGCTCATCTGAAGAGAGTTGATGACAATGTAGTTCTCAAAATTACATTGCTATTTTTCTATAGCTTTCCTGGAATAAACATTTGCCCTTTGAGTATGTTTGCAAGCCAAAAAATGTAAATTATTTGACTAGATTGCTAAACTAGGAGATTTTCAGAAATTCAGGCCAAAGACCCTCTGGTGGTCTCACCTCTGGTATCCATTCTGCTCACTGAGATTCTGAGTTCTTCCTTTGGTCCCGTCTTCTCCTGAGTCCCTGATGTCATGTCACTCCTGGTCTCCATAGAATATAGGTCTGGTCTTTACAAGCCTTCTTTCAAGTGAAGGGGATCCCAGACATACTTCCTTCACTCCCTTCTTATAGACTTATGCTCCTGACTTCTTTTTTTTTTTTTTTTTTTGCTCCTGCCTTCTATGCCATGTTCTACCTCCTTGTTTGGGCCCCCTTTCACATGTAAAGATGCATTTACTCCTTCCTCTGCCCCATTCTAGTCATTTACCTCTTCCCAAACTATCATTTGTTGTCTGTTGCCCTGACCTGTGGAAATCACATAATGCTTTAGGTATTTGAATGAACTTTTCTTTTATTATCTAAAACTTGCATCTTCCTCTCTATTACCTGCCTTACTTCAGTTGGCAGAACTGTTTTAAGGTCTCAGTTTCTCTATAGTTTGCCATCTGTCACTATAGTAGTTAGTAAGATCATATCTGGGTCTGGAGATTATTAGGGTGGGGGGAGAAAAGGAATAGGATCAATAATTTTGCTCACTTGAACTCATTGTTGTCAATGTGCTTTGTACCAAAGTCAAGATTAGTGTACTTTCTTTTTTGATCTCCACAAATCTGAAGATTAAGATGAAGTTTCAGTTTTCTTGGTCGTTGCATATAACTTACTAGGGCAATATCCAATAAGGGAGTTGGATGGACTGGGGTGTTTTGGCAAGTAACTAAGGGAACTATTAAGAGTTTTAGTTAGTTCTAATTAGAGTATCTAGACAGGAAATCTTAAAGCAGATCAGATATTCTGACTATGGATACCTATGGATACCTCTAGAGAGGACTTTTAATTTCCAAGTTGGATGTAGAATGTGAATCTGGAACCACCCAATTTCTTGGAAGCAGTCAAAGGTGCATCACAATCCTGTACCAAAGGCAGATATCTAGAAGAACCCATCAGACTCAAGTGTCTTAGGATATTGACCCCAGGTTGTATTAGAGCAAAAACTAGCTGGTCTTAGAGCAACACTTTGCAGAGTATTAGCCTGACCGCTACTTTTATGTGACATAAATTAGCATTATGGAAAAAAAAACAGCATTTCTATGATGAGATATAGTTGAGAACTGCTGAGTTAAATAAGAGCAAACAAAGTCCTTTATTGAAGGACATCCTGGGCACTTTAATATATGAAAGTGCTTTGTGAATCTTCAAAAAATGAATATTTTGTGAAGCATTCTTTCAAATGTTTTTGATCACTTACCCAAATTTTATTCAACAAAAGCCACAAAGAATTAATGTTTGACACTAGTGTAATTTGGGACCTAGATTTAGGAAACTTATTTGATGTAGTGTTCAGATACAAAGGGATGATTTGCAAACATGGTCATTTACTAAAATAAATAATGTATGTTGACAAATTTAATGAATGGTCAAATAGTCATGCAAATGTTTTCTTGGGCTTCCAAGCTTATAAACTCTAAAAATAGTATTTTCTACTTGAAGTAATTATACTTTGCATAATGAAAACCCAACTTTTAGGTCTGGCTATTGATTTTGGGCTTAATATTTTATATGATGGCAGGATCTGGCAATCCCAGAGGGATGCTTAACCTTGAAAATTAATGTATTTGCTCTTTTTTTCCACTGAACTATGTTTTGTAGGGATTCATGGCCTTGCCAGTTTCTGGGAATTGAGCTTGTTTTCTTGTTGACTTATGGCAACATACCCATTGTTAAAGGTATTTCAAAAAATTTTAAAAGATGTCTTTAAATGTAAAATGAAGGGGGAAAAAAGGACTAGAAGAGCAAAACTGAATTCCCTATTCAGAAAGAAATTTTCAGTTTTCCCCAAACCAGTTCTATGCTCAAGGAAGCTTGTCAGACTGTTTATGATATGATACATTTTGAGCTTCCACTAAAATCAGCTTACTTTAGATATTCCCAAAGCATAGTCTGCTCTACAAGGAATTTTTTTATTTCAGAGTATCTGGCTACTGAGAGTAGATTATCAAACATGCAGTTTTCTTCCTGTCTCTAGGATACATCCAGTCATGTTCTCTGACTTTTCTCCGTGATGAAAACCACTTTCTCTGCCTACCCAACAACAGAGGGGTAATTTGGAGATATAAGGATTTGGCAAAAACAATACATTTTTAGGACAATACAGTTTAAGAGAGACTGGAGGAACTGATGAAAAGTTATTTAGGAAAATGTTTCTGTTGCTTATAAAATAATAGCTAAGAGTTACTGGTGCTTACTTTGTCAGATACTGTTCTAAATGTTTTGCGTATATTAACTCATTAATCATCAAAATGATCCTGTAAGTAAAGTGTTGTTATTATTCCTGTTTTCCATGAGAAGAAACAGAGGTAAAGAGAAATAAATGACCTTCCTAAGGTCATTTGGTCATTTGGACCTTGGTGGTAGAAAGAGAGCGGAGTTAAACGTGAGTGTCTTGCTCCAGAACCCAGACACCTCAAGCCACCACATCATACAGCTTCTCTTCAGCTAATGGGAGATCCTATTCTTTGCAACACATTGCAGGCGACCATGAGGGTGGATAAGATATTATAATGCTTGTTTCCATTTTTTCATGATGTAGAGTTTTAGAAAAGTGCATTGTGGCTTTGCTCATGCTGTACATCTACTTATAAATTTTCAATAACTCTATATCACACTTCAGTATAAATCATTTTAAACCAACCAGCTTTGTCTGTATTTGTCAGTGTGTCAAGCACTCCATATTCTGACCTTTTTTTCTAAGACTTTAATTCTTTATCTAATGTTATTTTTCATGGACACACCACTAAAATCAGCCAGATTTATTCAATTTATCCTGCCTCCAAGACTTTGTTCGTATTTCCATTGTAAGTTCTCTTCACATATCCTCTCAGATAGTCTAATTAAATTATTTCTTCAAGGACTATTTCACAACTCACTTCTCCCATGAAAATGGTGATGTCCTGACCTGCTATCTTGACTTTGAAACTTCTGAAATAGATTTTAAATATGGAATACAGTTTGTATTACAGTGGATGTGACCTTTGAGTATAATCTTAAGGATGCTGGAGGTTCACTGGGCGGAAAAACAGCCTGGGCCTGGGCTCTGGATGGTTCTGTGGGAACTGTCACAGAAGAACAAACATGAAAAAAACATTACAAGGGAAAAGCTTAGAAAAATTGGTAGAGGCCAAATATTAAAGAAGTATGTGCAGCTTGCTACCAATTGAGGAATGTATCTTAAAAGCAATGAAGAACCACGGAAAGATAGTAACAAGTGCAGGACTTTTTGAAAAGTCAACACTAGCTGAATTCTGTCTTGCTATGTTTACTTTGCTTTTCTCACTGGTGACAGTGTAGAGAGGTGATTTTCAAGCCTTTAAAAAATTATTACTTTAGTCCAGGTAGGAAATATTGAAGACCCCAGTGACTGAATGAGACAAGAACAGTGGACTAAAAGAGAAGGGACATACATAGAGATAGTTTATGGTCAAGTAAATGTGAGGGAAAGGAAGAGAGAGTATCAAGAGTTATTTCTAAATTTTGATACGGCAACATAATTTGTAACAGTGCAATTAAGTGAATGAAAGATTAAAGGGGAAGTGAGTGTTAAACTCCTTTCATGGTGGGCTATCAAGGCAACGGGTCTGTAGGAAGTTAGGTGACAACAGACATTGGAAGTTAGAGGCATATGGCAGAAGAGAGAAGTTCAAAATGGATATATACACTTGGGAGTTTAGGCTACTGGTAATTATTGATTCTATGTACTTGAATAAAAATAGGAGAGTATTCAGAGTAGTAGAAAATTGAGAATGCACGATGAGGCAACTTTCAAGCTAGGATCAGAGCAGAAGGAAAAGATGGATAGATTTTCCTATTCCTCAAATCATTCATGGATCTAATTTCAGCCCCAGGTCCATTAACAATGCAAAATTAAGGAAACAAACTAGTGTAGAAGAGTGCATATGTACACTGATTGCCATTTTTTGTCTTAGTATTTGTAATAAATGTATAATCTGTAAAATAGATTTGTTTTTAAATTTTAATTCAAAATATACAGGGAATCCAGATTTGCATGTAAGTCAAAATGAATCTTCATAAGTGAATGATTTTGAATGTAAGCATTATAAATAACCAGCACTATTGCACATTTAAATTGAATTCTTTTATTTTAAATATTCACAGTACAGGAATTCATTAAGCCTGAATAGAACATCATTATTTACACATCCAAGGAATAACTCCAGTGGTAAATCAGTGAAGTACTTACATTGAATATAGGAAATATGATTGAAGAAAGAGAATTCTTCTTACACATACAGGCTCAAACCCTTTATACATTTATTTCTGCCTTGGGATCTTAGCACAGATCGCTGAAGTCACTATTAATTGCAGAACAAAATTTCAAAGAATTATAACTATACAATCACACCATATATTTATAAACCCAGAAAGACATCAGTGGGCCAGAAAAATCCACATTATGATGGCATTTTTAAGGGAAGGAAATTTCAAATGACATCTCCAGTTTAATTTGTGGAAAACACAAGTTTTTCAAATAGCTGAATATACAGATCTCCTATGGCATTTTGCCTTGCATGGCTTATTACAATATTTGCTTAGCTGCCATAACATGTTATGTTATTTACAAATTGAATCAATGAAGGAAACAAAACAGTAGCAAACTAAGCCCATATCAATTGTTCGCTGAGTGCCGTACACCTACAACATCCTGGTCAGTGAAGTTGGCCTCCACACTATCAGCACTGGCTACTCAACTTTGGATTAATGCTTTACCCCAGGATGTAGCAAGACTTAGTAGCGTGACTTTTCACTTGGAAGAGTAGCTGGACTCAACTTTTCTTACTGTTCTACAAACTTCACTGAAGCAGTTAAAACTGAACTTGAATGAACCAAACTTCTGTAAATAAATAAATAAATAAATGTATAAATAGGATCCCTCCTGTTTCAATAACATAGCAATAAAATTACCTTCCAACAGTATAAATGCTTATATTGATGTTTTAAGTCACCGAGTGCTACATGCTAGCCTTACTATATTATGATGAATGACTAATTTCATTTGGGGAGTGGTCATTGGTCCACATATATTATGTTTGGAATTAAGCCCTTTCAAAAGCACAAGTGTATTTTCTGAAAAAAGAACACAAAACAAAAATAAAAACGTAAACAAAGCTTCACCAAATGGAATAATTTCTGTTCTCAAAGACTACTGCAAATTATTGGCATGTAGAGGCTTGGTCTTTGCAGCCAAAATTCATATTTTCTACACAATCATTTTTTTTTCTTGATCACTCAAATTACCAAGAAGAATATTTTCCCCCTTCTCTACCAAGTACACTGATTGGCTGTTCACACTGCCTGGATGTTCTACTTTATTGTCCAATTTACTGTTGTGCAGACCTGGCCTCAATGTTTCCCCTCCCTGGCAGTAGTACTGATTTTGGCAGTGTAAAAAACAACAACAACAACAACATACTATTCTTGATTGTAGAAAAAGCTGCCAGAATATTGTGTTCATAGTATGGAACTGATTAAGATGATATTTTTCACATCTTCATGCTTTTATCATAGTAAATTGCTATGCAGTAAATTGTATCATTTGTCAACAAATGATTTTATTTGTTGTATTTTATTGCCAACAAGAGACTCCAAGAAGAAAATTGGGGGTGGGAGGATTTTACCACATTATGCTGCCAAGAAAACAGCAAAGTAGCATTTTCTATTGGCTCATTAGCACTAAGAATAACATTTTCACTTTACTCAAGTTTAAAAAGAATTTTCGAAAGGACATGAATCATGCACACAGATTGAGACGAAGCCTATGTATGAGTTGGCAGTGTAAATGCCCCCCCCAAAGTTGCATGATTCACCAATGGCATGCAGTTTTTCACCTAATATAACACAACCTTAATATCTTCATATAATTTCTAACACATTTTATTTCAAACATGCACTGGCTACTAAAATAAGATTTTAAAGAAAAGCTGATGTTTGATATAAAATAATCATGTCTTTTCAAGTGTGGAAAAATACTCTACAAAAAAATAAGTAGAAAAGTGGTTTCTGATCAATGTGTGATTTTATCTATAAAAATTCAGATGACTAATTAGTGTGCTTACAACAACCCTATGGGGTCTGCATTGCAATTATACACATACAGAAAGTTAA
This sequence comes from Vulpes vulpes, assembly GCF_048418805.1. Taxonomy (NCBI): domain Eukaryota; kingdom Metazoa; phylum Chordata; class Mammalia; order Carnivora; family Canidae; genus Vulpes; species Vulpes vulpes. Next base: position 183,431,533 of record NC_132780.1, on the reverse strand, counting down.
TAGCATTAAACAACTATTAGCACAATGCAATTAAGTCCTTATCAGAAATAACATGAACCTATAAACTGTACATTTGGCATTTAGGTTTCAGAGTATTTTTAAGAGTCTGCTTAAATATGACAGTACAATAGTGCAAATCACATTACATTAATAAAACATACAATTACCACCCAAATAGTTTATAGATTACTGACCTTTAACAATTCACATATTGGCTAGAATTGGCACATTTTGTTTCACCATGAGAGTTTTGACCTTCTTTACTTGAGTATACATTGTTTTATTCAAAGTTACACTTGAACTACATAGGAAAAGTATAGGCTTATGTGTGTCTGTATGTATGTTCTTGAGGAAATGAGATAAGAGAAAACATGTAAAGTCCCCACTCTTCATTTGTAAAACTCCACTACAGCTTTTTTCCTTTAGCAACTGTTTAAATAGAATTCCCAAAGAAATTGCCTGGTAACTATTTTCTCTTCTTTCTTATATCTCCCAGAGCAGTGACGCGGCCACATGGAAGAGAGCAAGAAGGAAAGAAGGAAAATTCTAGAAGAGTGTATGGCAGCTCATGTCTGTGCCAGGCTAACCAAACCAGAGTGTCTAATCAGGAAATCAAGATGTAATAAAAGCTTCTCTGGTGACTCTCATGTAAAGTCCACCACACTGTTGGTAGATGAGAAGTCAGTGGCTCAAAAAAACCTAGCGAATTATGCAGTAGGTTGTGCTATCTGGAATTTGGGCTCTAATCTGTTTACTACTCTTTTCCTACTTTCTGCAGCTTTGTGAACTTGAATCTACATTGACACTTGTTAGCTCCTTACTTTTTTCCTTTAAAAATCTCTAATAAACACACAGGTTGTTTCAGATTCTGAATAAACTACATTATTCCAATGAAGATGATTTTTCTCAATAATTTCACTCCGATAATTCTGACCAGTTGCATTCCCTCCAGCAAACATTCCTTTTTACCTTCATCTTATGTATGATTTAAGGAAACGTTATTTTTATAGTCATGATTACTCCACTAAACCCTGACTCCTACCAAATCCAACATTAAATTAAAAAAAAAAGGGAAAAAAAAGGAAAAAAAGAAGGGAAAAAGTGCACGTTTTTTAAGACTGCCATCAGATAGCTCTAGAGATTTACATTTTTATTTGAGTAAAAAACGATATCATTATTTTCACTATGTTTTTCTATTTCCATTTCCAACACTATATCTTCCAGCACAAGAGCTCTCACTGAATGTAAAGCAAAATGAATTTTTTTTTTGTCAGTAAATTCCTGGTCTCAAGTGTGATAGTCTTTGTCCTTCGATTTATTGTTTTAAAATTATATGTAAAATATTTGAGATAGGCCATCTATTATGTAAAAAAGAGACTTCTACTTTTACATAGAACCAGATATTCTCGGTCTCTTCAAAGCTCTTAAAGAAGAAAACCAGTGCGTGGAAGGCCTTATCTCAAGGTAGTCCCTGGAGACACATATCCTGTCCTACCAGATAGTGAGCTCCCTTTTGGCAAATGGGCCTTGGAGGAGGATGGCATCTTCAGGATTGTCTCATCTGAGAGAATGAATGTGGCTAATGAGGCCAATCCGAGATAGGGGAGGCACTCTTGTAACTCTGGCACATATTTCTTGCATAATGAGTACTACAGGGTTGTTAATTTAGTCTGTGTACCATATCCGTGAGCTTGCTTTTCTATCTCCTGCACCTTCATTAATCAAAATGTAATGCAGCCATGTGCAGTAAGTCACCATAGTTAACATACCTCTGAAAAAAAAATCACTCTTAAAATTTTTCAGACAAAATTTATATTTGTTTTTCACATCAAAATTCCAGCAAGCTCTAATTTAACATGTTATGTATACAACTAATTCAATAATTTGTTATTTATACAACTAATTTAACATATGTTATGTATACAACTAATTCAATAACTAATAATAATTTGGTTGCCAGAAAATTCAGAAAAATAATTTAATTTTTGAAGTTTTCTAAAGTTGTATCTGAAATAAACATTTCTAATGTTCTTTAAAGCAAGACAATTAGGAACTACTTAAAAATACTATTTTGAATATTATTCATTTTTGACACATAAATATAAAAAATTCCTTTAAGTGTACTTTCTTGTTTTATTAAAGTATTTAGAAATTGTGCAAATGAACAGTTGAGATTATTCATGTCAAAATTTTATTTATTATGCAATTAGCAATTAGAGCAGTCTTAATCACAGTCTGGCTAGGAATCATTTTATTTCTGCACCACTAACCAAATACATTCCTGTTTATTGAATTTATACTCTAACATTTTAAAGTAACTTTTAGAATTTTTTTAACTTTAGGAAAAGTAGATGAAGACTTGATTCTGTTTCCTAACATGTCATTAACTGGCTGTGGCTGAGCTGATGTGGTGGATGAAGTTAAGTTGTTGAATATTTCTGGCCCTCTGTCCTTACCAGAAAATCACCTCTGAGAATCTTCCTGCTATTCCATTCTGTGACATGAGCTATGCCAACTAATAATAAGCTAAATTGACTGTTAATTTACTGATTGCTCATAACAGTGAGGGGAAATTAGGCCTACTTGGGTTCCAATTATTTTAAGAAATGGCGTATGTGTTTAGTAATGCAAATAATGCCTATGTGCTACCACTGCCAGCTCCTCACACCCCTTCCATTACTTAGTAATTATAGAAGATGTGAATGCATGCTTCTACACTATATTTATTTGTTTCTCTTCTTCTGAAGATTATTTCTTTGGCTTATTTAAATTTGCAATGATTCTTATAAGCTCTCTGCTTAACATTTTTCTGTTTTAGTACTGAAATTGTGGAAGTAGTTTTTATTCCTCATAGTGATATTTTATTATAGTAAATTATTTTAATGGAGCACATTATCTATTCACTTAAATGTCATTTAATTTGTCCTCACAGAAAAATCCACACTGGGAATATGGTACCTCTACTTTACGGATGCAAAATCTGAGGCTAAGAGGAGTCAAGTAACTTGTCTACAATTAGGGAATGGCAGGTTCAGTTGTAGATCTGTGGTCACCAAAAGCCACATACTGCAGTTGGCTCACTGCTATATGTCAATTGCAAATGACTTTTCCACCCTTCAAGCAAGGACTTTGGGACATGGAAAAGAGGTATTTTTAAACATATACAGTGAATTAGCACATCAGCAGATCAGAAGCATAAAATTTTATGGCTGTAAAAGATCTTAGTAATTGGATAGTTCAGTCTTCGTGTTGCAAAATACAAACATGCATTGGGAGCCTAAAGAGAATGAGAGATGCATTTTTCAAGGTGTGTAAACTTTTCTTTTCCAAATAATTTCTCCAGGCCAAGAATTGAGCAGTCATTTGTATGCACTAGTGGTTTCCAGAAATGGCCCCACATTAGTATCACCTAAAGAGTCTTTACAATTGTTGGTCTCTGGGTCCCATTTCAAATCAATCAGATCAGATCTCTGGAGCTGGGGTTTGAACATCTAGAATTTTAAAGCCTCTCCAAGCAATCTATTTATGCCTCTAGGCCTGAAAAGTATTGCTATGAAGCAATCACAACTTAAAAGAAGATTTTGAGACTGAAAATACTGTGCCCCAAATCAAGGCATTAGCCCATACCACATTCCTGCATGACATAACTAGGCATATAGAATGTCGTGGCTCTTAAAGTAGAGAAACACTTTACTGGCATACCCAGGAAGATTCCAGGTGAATTAACGGTATTAGCTTGCTTCAGTTGAACAACAGAATACACTCCATTTTATAGGTGGCTATGACAGAGACCTGATAGCACATCAGAACTATTGGGGGAGATTTTAAAAATACAGATTCTAGCTTCCATCTCAGACCCAGAGAATCAGAAACTGTTTCTTGTTAATACTTTTTCAAATGATTCATATGCAGCTGACCCAGGAAGTTCCAAAGACATATGTATGTTTGAGAACACTGGCTTAGTTAGGATAGCTTATAAACTATAGCAGGGAGCAGAATAACTTAGGAAATGTATTAAAAACATGTGGGGTTTTTTTTGACTTGTTTGAAGAGAACTGAATGAGCAGGGTCAAGGAATCAGTATTATTCATAAATACATACCTCTGGTGATTCTAGGTCTGGTGACCCAGGAACCAGGCTTTTCAGTTACACTGACAAAGACTGCTGACATTGGAGAGATTCTCTTTAAATTCTTTACAGTATTTTCAAAGTAGATTAAATGAAAAGATATATAGTAAGTATGAGTTAAGAATAGCTAAGTTGTTTGGATATATTCAATCTGGCTTACTCAAATTATGCTCCCTGTTTTAATATCATCAGGGGATTTGAAATGTGCCCCTACTGCCTCCTTGAAATTTTTGCATTGATAAAAAGTTTTAAATTATTGTAACAAGAATGCGGATGGTATAGAAAAATCTATAATATCTTAAAATAATGCTCCTTATATGGTTGTTTTTCTATAGGCAATTAAGGTCTCAGTGAGTAGTGAACACATGAGTTACAAAAGACGAGGTTAGAGAACAAAGGGGAAGGAGTTAAAAGAAGTTTAGTTAATTGAGCGCTTGCCATATTCCAAGCACTGCATTAAGTTCTTTCCACATATTAGTCTAAATATTCAGTTTTATACTTTAAATGTATATTCAGAGAAATGAGAGGGAAATCTGTTTGAAACATTTACCTCCAAAAAACGATGCAGTCATTGGAATTTCATTTGCAAATACATGCATATTGTCAATTTAGATCTAAGTTGAGAGAGTAACAGTGCCAGAAAGAACCTTGCAAACAACAAAGTCCAGAGAGGTTAGGTGTCTTTCTCGAAATGAGTTTGTTGAACCTGTAACCCAGCCTAGCATTGTCATGTCTGGTTTGGCAGGCTTTCTCTCATTTTTGTTTTGTTAACTGCTCTATCTAGTGCTTATGAATATGGATGCATTCAATATGAATTACTGAGAGGGAGAATACTTTGGATAGTAGTTGAGCTTACCCATTTGTAAAATGCTACAAAATCTTTAGATGAGAGACATCCAGAAAAAAATACCATTTTAATTGACTGATGTCTGCAGTACAAAGGAGTGCAGTTAGGGAGGAAAGAAACTGCATTTCTCTCTGTGCATAGTTTGGTAATAAATATGTGCCCTTCACAGTGTTTGCACTTTATATTCTCCTCAAATACTAATTGTTTTTCCTATTAGAAACAGTTGATGTTCATGTTTGGATAGAATGTTAACATGTTCCAAATCCTTTAAAATCCCCCTTGAAGTGGTGCTAAGATGTAGTAAGATTGGAAGGACATAAAGCCTTCCCTTGTGGGACACCTTTGTGGGCGGATCATTGGTTGAGCATTTGTGTTCAGCTCAGGGGTGATCCGGGGTTCCTGGGATCTAGTCCCACATCAGAGTCCCTGTAGGGAGCCTGCTTCTCCCTCTGCCTATGTCTGCCTCTCTCTCTGTGTCTCTCATGAATAAATAAATAAATCTTAAAAAAAAAAAAGCCTTCCTTTCCATCCAATCAGTAACCTGAACAAAGAAATAAATATAGAACATAATCTCTAACTGGTACCAATAAGCTAGAACTGTTCTTACACTTTTAAAAATTCTGCATGGCCTCCAATGCAATTTCTAGTCATTGAACAAGTATTTGTTGAACTCCCTCTCTGTCACAGGCACTGTGCTTATCTTTTAGATGCTGAAGTTTTTATATTTACCAGTTTGATTGTAATTAATTCGTTACAAAGTTCCCCTAAATGAGATCAGAGTTCAAGGGAACTCAAAGATATGGTTAAGCACAAGGTCTTAATGGAAGGACCTAAGCCTTGTTTTGGTAACATTACTTTATGCAAAGACATTTTCTAGGTGATTACCTTAAGACTCATGGAATCTAGTTTGAAAATAGGCAGTAAAAAAGATATCAATAGTAGAATTTCCTATTCTTTTCATATTTAACCTCCAATTGGAGGCAAGAATTTAAAGCCCCAGCAAATAATTCCTAAATACTCTGTCACTTTATATCTCAAGTACTCTGAGCTTTCTAAGCCTTCACAACAAGAAAACATTTCTGCATATTCTAGGATTATTAGGACTTATGTAGTAAATGTAAAAATTTTAAGATGATACTGGTTTTTCACTAGGACAATTTTTTTTTCAGTTTCTACTTCATATTGTAAAATTTATGGCTGTCATAAAATATGACTGTCATGTCTTTTTTTTAGAGTTTAATAGTTCTGGATATGGAGAACTCAGTATATATTCTTACTAAAAAGACCTATAATAATTAATATATTCTTACTAGTAAGGCCTACAACAATTAACATTTAAATATTCAGATTATTGAAGGCAATAGATTTTTGATATTGTGGAATAAAACTTTTTAAATGGTCTATTCTGTTTTTAGATCCACAGTTTATCCCTTGGCATCATTATTTGTTTTTATATTCAACAGCAACCTAATTTTGTTGAATCCATATTCATTCACCATGAGATATCCTTTAAAAGAATTGCAATCCACAGGATTTATTAAAGGAGTGCCTGAGAACCATATGCTATCTTTGAATATTTCACTTAAAATGTAGTGAAAGCCCATTTCCTTCTGCTAAGGCTCAACTTCTAAAATATTTAAAACAGAAAGAATGCTAACAAGCTTGATGTTTTATTTACTGTATACTTTTTAAAAAGTCAAAGTGCTTCCACATAGAGTGTACCATTCCATAGGCCCTAATTAGACCAATAAGGCATTCACATTTTTAGGAATTGAGACATACTTTTATGGTTAGGTGAGAATTCAATGAAAAAGAACATAGAATTAAGATATATAGCACCCTTACATTGCTATCTTACTATGTCACTAGCTCTGCGTGTGTGTGTGTGTGTGTGTGTGTGTGGGTGTGTGTGAACATATCTCTTGAATAAGTATTATCTATGGATCTGGTTAACTCATAAGCAGAATAGAGGATTGGTTTGTAAACATTGCTATAATACCATTGGGCCCTAAAACTTACAGATAAATGGCCCCAGAACTGATGGGGTAAGTTGACTCATTCTTTTTGGCACTTCAAATTCAGAAAAGTTTTTCTTCTGGGACCAGGTAATGGGTTTTCAATATACAGACGTGCCAGTTAGTCACCATTATTGCCTTGGCTTGGATCATATTATCAGCATGTGATTATAGTCAGTTTAAAAAAGAGACCAAATTTATAGTTGACAGGGTGGCGATGCCCTCAAGTTTCTCAGTTCTTTGAAATCATGAGAGCCCACCACAGCCAAGATGGGTTGTCATGATACTGATCCTTTTCTGCTTTTAGAAACCAGGTGCTTTCTAAACTTACCAGCCATGCAATTTGTTTAGGTCCCTATACTTTTTGTAAGCCCAAAAGATGACAAAGTAAGACTAAATGGATGAATTAGACTTTTTTAATCTGATGAAATAAACGTGGGTAAGGTCTGTCCTTATCCATGAGGGCATCCATTTCTTGATGCATTATGGTTAGAAGCGATAATATGGAGAGAAACTACACTGGGTCAAATGAGTGAAGAAAGTTTGCAGCTCAGAAATATTTGAGTTCCTGAGCAATTGGGGGAAATTCCCTAACTTATTTTCATTAAATCAGCAGTGACATATCCACTCCATTGAGAGGAGTATGTGCATAAACATAGACTTGAAGAAAGCTTTCATATATTTCTCCACTTAATTGTAAATTCCTGGAGGGCAGTGATAGTACCTTGTTCATCTTTATCTCTGCTTAGGGTATTGCCTGACACAACATGCTGTTCAACATGGGCAAAGAAATGAACCCGAGGATCAAACAGTCCTTCATCTAACGTCAGAATCTTCCTCTGCTCCAATCCTTCTCATGCTCCAGACAGTTCATTCCTACACAAGGCATTCTGGGTTACGGGACATATCTCCTACTTACTGAACTCAAGTTTGCCTCTATCTAGTTTCCATTTGATGTAGAAGATTGTGGATTTGTGTTCTGCTAATTTTAACATGTAACAGGACTGTTAGAATGCAGTTAGATTCAAAGGATGTCATCAGAACTTTCCAATTCTTTTGATGGGTTTTGGCATGAATGGAATAGTCATTAAAGATTCTTTTGGGAAATGCTTTTCTTGAAGAATTTTTAACATCCCATCTTTTCTCACCTATGAATCTCTGCTTATATCCAGCCCTTAACCTTGCAGAAGAAAATTGCTGTATAGCAACTGCAGGTTCAGGGATGAATTTTCCAAAAACTTAGTGTTTAAGTTAATTTTGGTTCTGTAAAGCCCTGAGGGCCATAGTCACATGCGCTATATATGAGTAATTACTAAAATGAAATATAAATCATCATCTCCAGTTAATTTTTCTAGGCTAGAATTGTCACTTTGTTGAAACAAACAAAAATTTCCCCGTGACTTTGAATGACATTCATTTATTCATTAAATAATGCATTGAGATTGAATTAGCATTGTGTGTTTTCTATAGATCCCCACTGTGTTATTTTAACATCTTATATTTAATACCTTGATGATAATTTTATTTATATTCTTTCAAATGACAGGACAAACTCTAAAATTTTATGTCTATTCATCCACATGGTAAAATGAAACTTTTAAATATTGGGGCTGGGGGAAAAATATTTTAAATTGATATGTTATTCAAAATTGTATATAACTGTACCACTTATAAATATGATGTGTATCTATAAACATCCTTTTCTTTTGTTTGAGGAAATTATTTATTATATAATAAGTGTAAGGATTGGGAAGAGAACTGTTCTAGGTATTCTTAAGTGTTTTCAGGATTACTTCCCATGTTCTACAAATCCCCCCAAATTGGATATTTAAAAATACTTGAATAATTTAATTTAAGATCATGAGAACGAGTGGCTGCATTTGCAAGTCAGCTTAATGAAAATAAATGAAAAGTCTAATAGCTTCCTGAATAAAACAGTTCTGCTTCACTATCTTTCTTATTCACTACATGAATAATTCTTCCTTCACAAAAAATGTGGTAAACAGGTAAAAAGTAGCTCAAAAGAGATAGTTATGCACTTTGTTCACTTTGAAGTCAAAGAGGTTAGAACTCAATTACAAATGCTTTTCCTTTGTTACATTATGCAAACTTGGAATAGAGGTTATATTATTTAGTGAAAATATTTCATATTTTAAGATATGTATCTTCATCTCCCAAATAGCTTAAATAGCTGATCAATGTAGAAACAACAATCATATCACAAACTTACATTACAAACAACTACCAAAATGTGAAAAACAATGTTTGCAAATGGTAGCAAAGAATAAATTAATTTTCAGTGCACATAATTAAGTATATACAGGATAATTTAAAATCAAAAGGAGTGATTGCTAATGCTGAGCTCTCAGAAATCTCCATCAAAATATACATGTTACCCAAGAGAGAATGATAAAAATAAATTGTGACACAAAAGCAGAATGTTGTCTCTCTTCTTATCCTCAAAACTTGGATGATAGCTCATCAAAATAATTTTTCCAAGTGTGCAAATGATGGAAAACTTTAATTCCAAAACCATTTCTCTAAATTACCAACAGATTTATATTCTTGATGCCTTTTCACATGATCACAAGCCAAGCATGCATGTGATTCCCAAAATCGTGGAAGATTCACTGTGAAATCCTTCCTCCAGTTAAAGTAACTAAGGTATAACTTATTGTTTTTGTCAACTTCTTTCAGATACTTCGCTAGCTCACTGGGAGAGTTATAATCTTCCACATGAATGAATGAATCTGCTGGAATATAATTCTCGTAATTTTCCCTAGATGGCCCCAGAACAACAGGTACAGAGCCAGCTAGAAAAGCATTGTAGAGCTTTTCTGTGATGTAATCTTTGTGGATTGAGTTTTCAAAAGAAAGATAAAATTTGCAAGTAGATATGGTAGGAATCAAATTTTTATCATTCACATACTCTCCAAATGCTTGCCCATATGTATGGATTTCAATGCTTTTGCTTAGCTCATTGTAATACTTGACCCTTGCATGCTCAGGGTTCCAGTTACTTACAACCCAGCACACTAACTTCTCTTTGCTTGGCACTTCAAACACGAAGGGGTTTGTGCTCACCGTCAAGAAGCCATAAGGCACTTGGATATCTGAGTCACGGCGGTAAGTCAGAGTCAAGTTGAAGAGGTGTTCAATACCACTCTTTTGGGGCGTGTGAGTTGGTGATTCCAAGTTCATCCAAATCCATTTCTGGAAGGGTGGCCTAGCCTGCTGAGGTAAGTTAGTCAGATCCCAACTGATGTCTCGGTGATGGATCAGAACTGCATGAGATTTGTTGTATAGAGAACGGTCTGTTGTGAGATGGCATCCTTGGATGTTGAACATTGCTTGGCAGGATGTAAGGTCAAAGGTCTGCCCAAATGGCCACACCCAAATGAGGATAGTAGTTTCATTAAAATAATCAGTTTTGGTGGAGAAGAAGTTTTTCATTTTCAGCACTGAGCTGGCTGATTCCATTGGACTGAAGATCCAGCTGTTGGTGGGCTTGATGTAAATGAGCAGACATGCCATGAAGCAGCCCAGGATAATGCAGACGATTAAAAATGGGCGGAGAATTCCTTTGGATGCTGATGTCATAATTTTTTCTGTGAAACAGAAAGAGAAAGATAGAGGGATAGTAGGTAGGGGTAGTGATGAAAAGTTAATCATAAATATCGGTACATCTCAAAATACACTTACAAAATCAATTGCATTTTCCTGTTTAGTTTTATTTTTTAAAAAGTATTTATCTATTTATTTATTTGAGACAGAGAACAAGCAAGAGACAGAGAGAGCACCAGTAGGAGGAGGGGCAGAGAGAGAGAGAGAGAGAGAAGCAGACTCCCGCTGAGCAGGGATCCCCAAGGACATAGAGCTCCTGGGACTCCATCCCAGGATCCCTGGATCCAGAGATTCCGGGATCATGACCTGAGCTGAAGATAGATGCTTAACTAGCTGAGCCACCCAGGAGTCCCCTCTGTAGTGTTATTAAGCCATTGAGAGAAGCGTAGCTTTTATTAAGCCAAGAAACTGTTTCTAAAAGGAACTTTCCCCTGAACTCTATAAATAGTAAGGGAGAATTTGTCAAGAGTGGACCAGCTTACCTTCAAGCTGAGTTGCATTTTTTTTCCAATGACATCTTTATCTGTGATATTTTTATTTGCTTCTAGAAAGCTGGCACAAAGACTAGCGTCATCAAAGCTATGACTAAAATTTTTAGAACTTTGAAACCATATCAGATTTGTGAACATTCCCCAGTTTATATAATCACTTATTTCCTAGTGCACTTTTTATGATTGTAATATTACTTTGCAGTTCAGATGGAATTCTTTAGAAAACCAAACATTTTAAAGAAAAAAGTTTTGTTTTAGTTTATTGGCGTAAGTTCATCTTCACTGTCAAAAATGCATTACAATAGTCCTCTTGTAAAAAATAGCAACTTGTGTTTTTTCCTTTTTTTTAGTAAGTACTCTGATGCAAAAATTTGATAAATTAAAACCTCTTTTTATTTTCCTTATAATTTTTCTTGTTTACTTTTACTAATCTGTTACTACACCCAAGATCTGCTAGATTGTGATAATAAAATGCTCTAGTGGCATTAGAAAAACATTCTCACTTATGTGGTATCAGGGCATTAAAAAAAGTTTTTCTTAGCATTAAAATATTAGTATAATAAAGATAAATGGATTCTCAAAAGAAAATTATATTTCAGGGAGAACAGTATTGATTTTGTGATTTATAGCATATTGCAATTAAAAAGATGAATCAAGGTTTTTAAATTTTTTTAATACAAGAGTCTTCAGGGTTTTTCCTCTTTGACATTCATGTTTTCTCATGAATATGAACACAAATATAAAACATGTGTTTGCAAAACTGTCTTTTGATCAAATTCTTACTGATCTTCTGAAACCCATTATTCTTCTCACCAAAATAATGCGCTCTATCAATTTCAGATTCATTAAGATGTTTTTTTTTCATTAAGATGTTTTTAAATCTTGATCAAAAGCTAGTGTAGAAACATGAGGCAGTTCCTTCCAGAAAAAAAGAGAGAAATTGTTCTTTAATTACCTAAATTTATGTGAATATTTTTTTAAAAATCACATTTTTTGTTGTTGTTGTTATGTAGCTTTTCTTAAAGCATAAGAGATTCCTTATGTAGTTCCCTTGATTTTGTAATCCAAAGAATCTGGATATTGTATTCTGGAGCACTCCCAGGACAGAATTATTGGATTTAATGACTGTGACTTAGCATCAAAGTTAGTTTCAGCCTGTCCAGTCAATAACATAAGGAGAATAAAAAAGTGTCTACCATATATTTTCAAAAAGTATTAATTAACCCCTAAGCTACAGAGAAAATAGAAAGGAATATGAAAGAAATCTCAACTCCTTAGAATAAATGATGTTGATGGCACATCATGTCTACTTTCATGGAATATGGCTGAAACAGTACTTTATTTAAAGGGAATTTACAGGTTTGCATAGTTTTGGAGAAATTAACAAAATTGTCAACTGAACAAGCTGGACAAAGAACAATAGTCCAAAGCTAAAGAAATAAGAAGTAAAAAATTAAGATAAGGACTGAAATCATTGAAATTGAGAGCAGAAATTTGAGATAATTGGCAACATCACATGTAACTATGTGAGGTGATGAATTAACTAAACTTATTGTAATAATCATTTTGATATATATATATATATGTCAAAGCATTATGTTGTACACCTTAAGCTAATATAATGTTATATGTCAATTATGACTCAATAAAACTGGAAAAAATACTAAGATAAACCTCATGCAAGAATAAGCAAGAAAAAAAGGAAATTCAGTTTATTTTATTTTCTAAAGAAATTCAGTTTATACAAACAGCAAATGATTATGCAGCAGGAAAAATAGGAAATGACTATACGGAGTAATTTTATGCTCTTGAATTTGAAAAACTGATGAAATGAATGGTTTTTTATCCGCACAAATAGAAAAATGACAATTTTAATAAGAAATTCTTATTAAACAAATACCAGTCAGTGAAGTATAATTCATGAATGTTAACTGAAAACAAACAGTACACCTAGATGGCTTTGTAGGAGTGATATCAATAGTTCAATGAATAGAGAAGACTACTGTCATTAAAAACAATTCTAGAAAACAGAAAAATAAAGAAGTATAACTCATACATGAAGCCAGTTAATCTATTACCAAAAGAAAATATAAGAAGTTAAAAAAAAGTCTATTTCACTTATGAAGACAGATACAAACATTTAGCAATAAAGAGTATTAAAATATATTATGACACATTTCAAAAGTTGGTTTATGTAGGTTCATGTATATTTGATCCTACTTTATAAATTTAATTAGTTGGACAATCCTTTAATTTTTTCTAGATTCTGGGATCTACAGACTGAGGAAATTCACTGGAGGGATCTCTTTTTTAATGGAGTAATACTAACCTTAATATACAGGATTTGACTGAGCAATGAAGTGTTGAGCAATGAACTGAGACCAATGTTCAATACTGTTTAGAAATGTTCTCCTTGATGGGATGCCTATGTGGCTCAGTCGGTTAAGCATCTGACTTGATTTTGGCTCTGGTCAGGATCTCAAGGTTGTGAGATCAAGCCCTATGTTGGGCTCCACACTGAGACTGAAGCCTGCTTAAGATTCTCTCTCTCCCTTTTTCCTTGCTCCCCACTCATTTGCACACTCTCTCCCTCTCTCAAAAGGAAAAAAAAAAAGAACTGTTCTCATTGAAAGTTTCCTTAAGTCCTTTTTGAATTGAAACGCAACTGCAAAAACTAAATAAATGATGTTAATTCATTATAATCAGGTTACAACTTCAACAGCCTCTGTTTAGTAAATGCTCACTCTCAGCTAGATTTTGTGCCAAGCACTTTGCACACATCATTTCCTTTAATCCTCTTAGAACCTCTATCGAGAAGGTCTTTTGTCACCTCTTCTTTACAGATGGAAAAACTCAGGGCTGGGGTGCTTGGGTGGCTCAGTCAGGTAAGTGTCTGCCTTTGGCTCAGGTTATGATCCCAGGGTCTTGTGACTGAGCCCAGTGCCCCCACACCTGCTCTCTCTCTCTCTCTCTCTCTCTCGCACTCTCTCTCAAATAAATAACATCTTAAAAAAAAGAAGAAGAAGAAAAGAAAAGAAAAGAAAAGAAAAGAAAAAAAACTGAAGGCCAGAGATATAAGTAACTAGCTTGCCTTCTATAATCTTCCTTGAATAAATAATACAAACTCAATTGTCTATTGAGGTACATTTGGCACCTCAAGTTTTATTGTCTTGATTTCTCTGGCCTCCATCCTTTATAACTGAGGACTATTTACCCATGCATTAAATTTAGAAAAATTTCCCTTAACAAGAATACCTGACACTTACATGATACTTATTAGTGCCAAACATTGATCTTAGCACTTACATTAACATAGATACGTACACACACGCATATGCTGCCTCATTATAATCCCATTTTATTGATAAAGAAACTGAGGCCTCCAATGGTTAAGAAACTTGCCCTGGGACACCCAGTTCAGAAGTGGCAAAGCACACTTTCAAACAGACCCTGGCTATCTAGTTCGCTTGGGTCATGATCACTACATTTTATGTTCACCGATTTTCCTTATTGCAGCTAGGGAACGTAATAACCAGAATTAAGCTCTATGAAGGGCTTTGTTTCTTCACTGCTTTATCTTCATCACCAGAATGCAGCAGGTGTTTAATACATGCTATTTATGTTGCATGAATGAAAGAGTGGATTGCTGAATCCCCTACTATGTGCAAGATAAAATGCTTGGTAACTAGATAAGCAAAAATGAGTCAAGTATAAATGAAGAAATATGTATTTAGTTGCCTTCTTTGTACATTTAATATGTCTACCTTTAGGGAATAACTACCATCACAGTTGACAAACAAGATATGTCTACCACTGAATGAGCAAAATCTCCTAGTTTTGCCTGCCTTCCTTTGTCACATGTCAGAGTTGGTATCTATCTAGAATACTTCAATTCTACGACTGTTTTTTTTTTTTTTTTTTTTTACCAAATGAGAAAAAAATTGGTCACTAGGCAGAAACTGTTCCTTTCACCGTGTGCCTCTCAGTTTTTCTGCTTCCTGGACATTTTGTATTGAGGTTCTTCTTGTTAACCCTTGCACACCCCTCTCCTCAGCTTTTCATGGCTGTCCCGATCAATTACTGAACAGTAGGGGCAGTTACTCAGTAACCCCTGCTTTGTACAGAAACTGTCAGGACAGTTTGCTTCTTGGAGCCTAATTGACAACCCCTTGACAGGGACCTTTAAACCTACTTCTCATAACTAAAATTCAGTTGGACCCAACACATCTTGAACTGTTAATCGATACAGCCTATTTTTAAAGGACCCACAGCACTGTCACCTTAGCTTTCACCAGAGAGAGCAATAAATTTACAGGACAAAGCAAATTATAACAGTAAATAGTATAATTAAAACTTCTTAATGATTTTTAGTAGTCTTGAGTACTATAAAAGAATATCAAGACATTAGCATTAAAAATTAACAAAATCTGGGAGCACTTGATGGGATGAGCACTGGGTATTATTCTGTATGTTGGCAAATTAAACACCAATAAAAATAAATTTATTATTAAAAAAATTAACAAAATCTTTGGTAAAAGTATAACTTAATGGGACTCAGTGTGCCTCCAGTTCTGCTTTCCATTAAGAGACTATCTTCAGGAGCACCTGGGTGGCTCAGGGGTGAGCATCTGCCTGCCTTCAGCTCAGGTTGTGACCCTGGGGTCCTGGGATGGATCTTGGGATGGTCCTGCGGGGAGCCTGCTCTCCCTCTGCCTATGTTTCTGTCTCCCACTCTGTGTCTCTAATGAATACATAAATAAAACCTTTTAAAAAAAGAGACAGACTACCTTCGGTGTCACACTTTAGAGATATGCTCCACTAAAAGTAAAGGTTGGAAGGAAGCTTGGAATAGAAGAGGTTCGAGTGTGATTCTCAAATCATAAATACACTTGAAGGTATTAGGGAGAGAAATGTGAAGCCAAAGAGAATAGGAGGCTTCTCCATGGAATGGTAATTCTACTTTAAAATTTTTCAGGTGTGTGTGTGTGTATGTGTGTTTTACACTGAAAGAAACAGGGGTATATTTAGGATAGAATTCAATACCTGCCTAAAACTTAAAAGATGAAAGAGGATAGATAGTTGGGCTTTATTTCTAGATTGCAGCCACCCCCTCACTCTTCAACCCACCTCTCTGGCTCACAGTGGCAGGCATGTGGGGTTGGAATAGAGTGTTCCTGTGCCCTTAGGAGGTTGTGAGTCAACATGTTTGACAGTCACTGTGTAGTACACAGTGTGGGTGCGCGATGAGATGATTCGTGAAGTGGTAAGACATTTCATCCATGTAAAGGAACAGAACTTGGGATCCGCTTAGGGATCTTCATATCAGTTCAGTCCAGCCTTCAAGACCAGAAATGAATCATTGACAAATTAAGTGGATAAAGTTAGAAATAGTTAAGAAAAAAAATGATTGTCATTTATCGTGACTGTTAAATAAAATTAATAAAATGCTTCTGACGGTGCCTGGACCAGAGAAAGCACAACGTTAGGGTTTGCTGTTATGTTATTACTCTTTGTTATAGTCAAGAATCAGAGCTCTCACCATAGCTGAAATTCTTTTGGAATAATAAAACCTTCTTACATCTATGCAAATTATTACCATTTCTAACCACATGTGCACACACACACATATACACAATTTCCTCTAAGTTCAAAACATAACTCATTATTAATAAATTCTGGATAAATATATAATATAAAATAGCTAACGAATATAGTCTTTCAATAGTTCATTGAATTACCCTTTTTACAAAAAGTTACTCTATGAGCATGTTATATTTAAAGGATTCCATAGCAGATATTTGTTGGTTTTTATTGTCTGGATCGCTCTCCCTTCTTCTGATAATAATGCCCCAATTTCCTATTGAGATATCAACTTCCTCCTCCTGTGTGCAATCTTTGGGATTGTAGAGAATATTTCCTTCTTTCCTAACCAGTGTTGGGCAGATGATCCAGATCATTTAAACTCTGTCTCTGGGGCTTGGAAACTTGAATGAAAAGGTCTGGAGGGAAAAATTTTGGAGCTGATTAATCACAGTGGGGTTCCTTCATGAGACAATTATGTAAACTCTATTACCTGCACCCAAGGAGCTGCTTGGGATCCTCCCTGCCAGGGTTTGGTTCTTCAGATATTCCTTCAGTTTTAAGAGCTACTCCATAAACTTGTAATCATTTTTCTTTTTGTCTATGTTAATTATAATTGTTTTTATTACTTGAAACAAACAAATCCAAGCAAACATCCACAACAAAACAAATCCTAACCAAGTAATAAGCAAGCAAACAAAAACCCAACTATTTTATCTCCTCTTTTTTTCTTCCTGTAGGTTATGAATTACATACCTTGAATCTTTCAAAATATGCCCATGATTATATGTATTAAAAAACTGTATATAAATTCTCAAAACAGCAAACACATCTCTTCCTTTTATGTTAAGCCATAGGCTTCACCCAGAATTTAGGTCTTGGCTGGTAGGTGGTATCTGCAAAAGTCTTCTGATTACTACCCTGAATGTTCATACCCTGAATGTTCATAATTTGAATTGCCCAGGTTTATTTAGTTTTGGGGTTGTTTTTGGTATTATTTTGTTTTGCTTTTACTTCTTCCTGTGACTTTAATGCTAAGATCCTTTACAAGAATAAAAATGTCTTATACTCTCAATACTTGATACCAAATTATATTCTGCCTCAAGGTACTGTAAAACTTTACATATTCATTTCTTCATTCTCAAAGATTCTCTTGACACTTCACATTCCACTGAACCTTTCTCATGGGCATTCCTGCTCTGACTTCCCACAATTCTCCCCATTACATCCTGAGCCAAATGCCTTCTGTCTTTGGGAGAGATGCCATTTACTTTTTGGCAAGAAGACACTAGCTGATCTCTGGAATGCTATCAAATTCTTGTTTGTGAACCTTTCTCAAAGACCTTTGGGTATTATCTCCAGTATTTCCAAGGGTGAGCCTCTTTTATTTCCTCCAAACACTGGAGAGGCTGTTACCAAAATATGCCAGTTTTTGTTTTGTTTTGTTTTTTGCCACTTATGCTTTTCCAGAATATTCCTCAGAATGCACCCTAGCACATATTAGGATTCCCTGACTTATTTCTGCAGTGGTTTGATCTTTAGGGATATTACCTCTAAAATACTAAAAAAAAGTCTCCCCTTTTTTCCCCTTTTCATTTTTGTCTCACATTTGTTTCCTTTGGTGTGCCAACTGACTCTTTTCCTGCATTGTGAGCTTCTTCATCTTGAACAGTTTCTACATTCACTGTCTTTGAAATTTCTTTCCAACTCAGAGATTAACCTTTTATAGTTTGATCTTTTACCTGCTTTTTTCTCTTTCTACTCATAATCACTAGTTCTCAGTCACTGTCTTTACTCATTTTAGAAGCTTTATTTACTTGCTTCAGCTGCAGTGAGAGCAACAAGATCTGACACTGAGCCCAAGTGTAACTTGGCTCGTGTGCTACCTTCCCAGAGGGAATACCACAGGCAGGGCCAGGGTGCTCTTTGGCAGCTTCCTAGAACATGCTTTCTGGCATTCCTTGAGGCCAATATTCTGTCATAATTTGGCCATCAGCATCAGTGCTTTCTATTATTATTGTCAGTTTGTAGCCCATATCAGCCAGCCAATGAAGGTCAAGGGAGCCTTAAAAAAAATAAAAACCTCTAATTTTGAGTTGATATATTACTTCCATTCCCAATCCTAAAGATGAGACTTTTTTCCTTCCAGATGACAAAGTAGAGTAATTAACCCAGGAGCTTTTTCCTGACATCTCCCTGTCCTTCAAATCTATATCCTACCTAGTACCAATTATGCCTCCTAAATATTCCTTAGATTAGCTGACTTCTTTCTACTTCACTGAGTCCAAAATCTATCACCTCTTGTCTAGATGGCTGACCTTCCTTTCTCAGTGGTACATCTGGCACTCACTTTTGATCCATTCAATTGATTTCACGATGCAGTAGACTGGTGGTTCTAAAAATGTGGTCCCCAGGCCAGCAGCAACAGCATCAGCATTGCCTGGGATCTTGTTAGAAGTGTGATTCTCCCTCCTGACCTAGATATAAGGAATCAGAAACTGGACTGCAGCCCAGCAATCCATTTTAAAACTCTTCTAAGTGATTCTGAAATACAAAAGGTTCAAGAATCCCTGCAGTGGAATCTTCTTTTCAAATCACGGACCACACTGCTTAGGTACTTCAATGAATTTCAATTACTTTTAAGATAAAGTAAAAAAAAAAAAAAAGAAAAAAAAGAAAGAAAGAAAAAGTTTTAATGTAGTTTAAACAGTCCCGGATGATGGGGATCTTGCCTCTGCCTCCAACCTCCGTGCATGTCAAAGTCCCTTCTGCATTCCCTGCATGGCCATGGTTGGCCCTCTCGTAGTGATGGAGTCATTGTACCCGCTCTTCCTTCTCCCTGGACCCATTTCCCTCCACTCTTTGTTGATTTCCCCTTTTCATTTTTCAGCTCTCTGTTCCACTGGCAGTTGCTTATGAAAGGATTCCTGACAACCTACCAACACCCACCCCTCTACACGCACACACTAAACCAAAGCTCTGCGTACAGGTCTCATAGTACTATCTGTCATCTTTACAAAACACTTACTATAGTAGTTAGTGTCCCTGTGTTTGTATATTTGATTAGTGTTGTTGCCTCTGTTTGACTATACCTAGGCTCATATGATAGACATTGGGTGTTTTCTTCAGTCCCTAGTGTCTAGTCAGACCTGGTATATCCTTGCTTTCAATGAATGTTTTTTTGAGTGACCAAGTAGTTAACAATTATCCAGCATTTGCAATGTTCTAGGCACCAGGCTAAGATTTTTATATAGATTTTATCATTTCATTTTCAGGAAAAATGTCTTTCTTTTTGATCATTTAAAAAAGAAATATATATCACTTTCTATATGCCAAGCATGATTCTAAGCACCTAACAAATATTAATTCTCTTAAATCCATAATGACCGGTAAATACACACTATAATTATATTCATTTTATAGATGAGGAAACTGATGCCTATCTATTTGTCTCATGCCGTACAGTAAGTGATAAATCAAGATGTGGACACTAGTGGCTTGACTCCAAAACGTGTTGTTCTAAAAATACATGTTAAGAATTGAGAATTCCAGGTTACAATTGCAAAGATTTCTGCGAATTATAGGATTTAGGATTTATTTTATGATATATACTGCTCTGAAGTCATATGCTCATTAGAATAAACTAGATCACCAACACTTCATCTCCACTCTTATTCTGGAAATTAATGGCCAGAACCAGAAAACTAGGAGTTTTAGATAATTCTCCTGTCCCCAAGAGAGTGCAGAGGGATGACTCAGAGCAGGGAGGAGTCTAGCTTTGTTTTATGATTAGGCTGTTTATAAAGCAATTCCAGGAATATAAAGAATAATTGACAGCCAGGCCACCCTGATAGTTGTATTTCTGATAGCCACATTCTCCTTCAGGTGAATTCCTTATGTGCTGCTTTGTTGAGTCAGCTTTGAAAATTAACTAACCTCAAAGAGCCAGGTTGCCTAAAAACAATAAAGGTAGAGAAAAAGAATTATTTCAATAAAAATTTCAGTTATATCCCAGTGTTTGTGCACATAATGTCATCAGTTAACATTTTTAAAAGGATTTATAAGTATTTAACCATTACTTCAGATAAAATAAATAATTTCTTTTCTATAAGCTTTATGTTACATATTCCCTGTTTCCCAGCAGGCTACTACATAAGGTCCTACGCTTTTAATGATCATATTATGATTGTTTGACCTTCATCAGTCTTACTACCAATTATCTCTTCAAAGTGTCCTTCAATTGCTTTTATAAAAGGCCCTGGGAGAGAGTTTCATATGGACCCAAACCTGTCTGGCAGCAACAGTCACCACCAACAGACTTGGCTCGCCCTTCCTCATTTGGCTAGTCTGAGAATCCAGTCAATGTGGTCTCCCTTCTGCTCCTACCACCGAATATGTAGGCCTAGAATCTCAAACCTAGCCATCCCCTGACCTCTAACCCTCTGGGTACCAGAATTTCTGGGTTCCTAATACATCTGGAAGACTGACTATTTGAATCAAACTCTGTCACTGACTCTAGCAGCTTTGAATATACCAATACACTCACAATATCTTGCCCAGAACATTTCCCTTAATTTCTGGTCTTCTATCAGGTAGCTAACTGGAGAGGGTTTAGTGCAGTTTACAAGGGAAGGAAATAAATCCATGAGAAACAAACTGCTTTATGCTCCTTGGTTCTTTCCTACATGCTTTCTCTAACGCTAAAATTCTTGCTTTTCAAGTTGCAAAAGCAAAAATGAAAATAAAAACAACACACCATCATGTGCATCAAAAGATGTTAATAGATACTAAGAAGATTGCTATAATAAAAGAATATATCTACCTATAGAGGCAAGCCTTGTATTAGACGGGGCATTGCCATGACAACAGTTTCTGGATCAGAGCAAATTTTACAGGCTGATCATCTTTTGAACTCATGAGAAACTAATTAGCACTGGCTTTACTGGGATTAAATAAAAATACATCACTGTAGTTAATAAGAAGCTTCTGAAACTTCAAGTTAAATCTACAATAAGAGAATAGGTCAGTAAGAACTAAAATAGCAAGGATAAACCACTAAGAAATCAACAGCCTAAGAAACACTATGATTAAAGTGTAGCTAAAGTGATCTGTAGGAAAGAAGCAAGTTTAATCAACTTGCAGCTGAGTAATCTGAAAATGAACTGATTAAGATACTTAAAAAAGATGATATTATTAGAAGAAAGGTAGAAAGGAGGTATTCAGAAGTGAAAAAAATGCAAGAGTAGGGGTGCCTGGGTGGCTCAATTGGTTAAGTGTCTGCCTTTGGCTCAGGTCATGATTCTAGGGTTCTGGGAGTCCCATGTCGGGCTCCCTGTTCAGTGGGAAGCCTGGTTTTCCCTCTTCCTCTGTTCCTTCTCCTCACTTTTGCTCTCTCTGTCTCTCAAGCAAATAAATAAATTTGTTTAAAAAATGCAAGAGTGAAAAACTCTTGAATTTAAGATATAAATGCTCCAATCCTTGGTGGGGAGGTGGTGGTGGCAGGGAGGACTTCCATTGAATCACCATTCCTCAGCTGGCCCCATTAGCTTCTTTCTCCATAGCCCGAATGAAACCTTCTCAGGGGTCATCTAGCATTTCTATTCTGATTTCATTCCTAATAAATAATCTTTAATATTCAGTTCACCAAGTAGTTGAATACTCAGAATAAAGCACCATATTTGGTGAACATAGTAGAGAAAATGAAAAGAAAATACATCAACAGAGAATAGCCTTCTGTTCTCTCCTCCTACCACATTGGAAAAGACAAGTGTCCCATCATTGAAAGTTGATTCCTCCTCATTAATTCTGGAATCTAAATAAGTTACATGACCTCATTCCATTTATTATCCCTGATTTTTTTTCCTAATCTTCATTTTCTCTGTCTCTAATGGTTGCTTTTCATTAGAATTTAAATATAACTACAGTTCTCTAGTCTTCTATTAAAGAATCTCAACCCCCCAAAACACTGCTCCTCTGTTTTCTTTACTCTTCACAAATAGCCACATCATTCATACACCACCTACCTAAGCTTCTGACTAGAAATCATTATTTATTCCTTCAACTCCCTTACCCAACATCTAGTCAATTACTACACTTATTGAAATGCTGTAGTATTTATTAAATCTCACTCACCTTCTCTATCTACTGTTACTTCATTGTTTAAGACTGCTTCACTTATTTTCTGGATTATTATAATGAACCACTAACTGTTATCACTGATACGGTCTTATTTTCTTCCAATTCATAGTAAATGCTGTGACTCTTTTTTTTTCTTTTTCTTTTTTTTTAAATTTCTCTCTTTCGAAAATGTTTTATTTTAAAACAATATTGGGGAGGAAGGTTAAGCAGCTAGCCTGTGATCCTTCCTGATTACCAGGGAGATGCTCCTGGGGAGTGGGAGGTTAAGAAGGCAGGTAACCTGGTTCAATGTCCTTGTAAACAATGATAACTTGACCTCCAGGCCACCAGAATAATCACATTTATTGGAAGGGAGATTTGTTATCTATGAAATACTTTGAGGAAGATATTCTTGGTTGAGGATTGCTTATTGTAAACAAACCTAAACTTGGATGGATTTATGAGGCATGGCTCCCTAGAGAGTGTCACATAAACTATACAACTCTATTAAGTATAAAATAAAGATGTTTTACTATTTAAATGTTCCCTACTCTATGAGGTGACATTGGGGGCTTCTATTATTCTAGACCATAGACCAGATATGATGCAAAAAGGAGGGCTTATGGAGATTACTAGGATATTTCCTGACTGATTGCATTCTTAAAATATTGGTAGTTTGATACTAGGCACAATCTCTGATAAAAATGAGTTTCATATGGTGCCTGATTCTTTGTATTAACTTAATGTGTACTATACAATTTTGAAGATACACAAACATGATAAATGGAAGCAGTCTATAAAGCAATTCACAGAAATAGTAACAATATCTTGTGTCTTTCTTTTTCCCTTTATTGCAGAGATCTATTTAGTTATTATTCACCTCTTTAGTTTAAATTATCAAGTGTATGCTATGTTTTTACACAATAGTGAGAACTAATAGATTTAAATAATTTTTTCTCCTGCTTTTTAAATTTTTTAACCTAACTTTAATTTGTGAGTGTTTGCTCATATCACCAAGAAAAAAGTTGATTTTTCTTGTGGGAGGGGTGGGGGTGGTGAGGAGTAGAGGAAGAGGGAGAGAATCTTAAACAGGCTCCAAGCTTAATGGGAGCCCCATGGGGGTCGACAGAGTGCTTGACCAGGGGAAGGCAGTTATGAGGGGAGGAGGCTCGATCATGACTTGAGCCAAAAAAGAATTGGATGCTTAACTCACTAAGCTACTCAGGAGCCCTGAAAAAAACTTGATTTTTTTTTTCCTAAAGGTTTCATTTATTTATTCAAAGGGACACACACACAGAGAGAGGCAGAGACACAGGCCAAGGGAGAAGCAGGCCCCATGCAGGGAGCCTGACTTGGGACTTGATCCCGGATCCCGAGATCACACCCTGGACCGAAGGTGGCGCTAAACCACTGAGCAACCCAGGCAGCCCAAAAAACCTGGTTTTTAATGGCTGGATAAGCTTTCAACATTTGAATATATGTTAATTTATTCACTATTTACTTATTATTGGTCATAAATACTTTTTTCACTCTTCTAATACAAATATTACCACAATATGCAATTTATACAGTGAATCTATTACTATTTTTCTGATTATCTCCTTAGGATTAATTTACAGACAGAAGAAAATGTGATAAAAGAGTATGAATAGGGATCCCTGGGTGGCGCAGCGGTTTGGCGCCTGCCTTTGGCCCAGGGCGCGATCCTGGAGACCCGGGATCGAATCCCACATCGGGCTCCCGGTGCATGGAGCCTGCTTCTCCCTCTGCCTGTGTCTCTGCCTCTCTCTCTCTCTCTCTGTGACTCTCGTAAATAAATAATAATAATAATAAAAAAAATAACATTTAAAAAAAAAAGAGTATGAATAATTTCAAAGCCATATATCATTTAAAAAGACATAAGAACACACTTATTTCCTAAAAAAAGTAGAGTTCTTATTAGAATATAGCTATATGTGCTTATTTTGCATTTGATAAGGAATATATAATTTGTTAAATTTTCATTTAATTCACTTTTCTCTGATGACTAGTGATGTAAGCTTATATTTGTTGGCTACTCATATTTATGCTAAAAGGATTGTGGATTTGTCTGTTTTCCAAGTTGCTTTTACTGTGTAACTTAACTTGGAAGAACTTTTTTTAAAAAAGATTTTCTTTATTTATTTGAGAGAGAGAGAGACCACATCAAGGGGTGGGGAGGAGCAATGGGAGAGGGAGAGGCAGACTCTTGGCTGAGCAGGGAGTCCAAAGAGCCTGAGATCATGACCTAAGCTGAAAGTAGAGGTTCAATGGACTGAGCCACCCAGAAGCCCCTAAATTGGAAGAATTTTTATCATTTATATGTTTCAATGACAATATCTTTTCAATTTCATATTTCAAAGTTTTTGGTAGATTGTCTTTTGATTTCCCTTTGGCATTTTTAATACACAGTTATTAAATTTTATGTAGTCAAATATATATCTCTTTCCTCCTTTGCTTCTCTTTGTATTTATACTTAGAAAGTGTTTCAAAACTAAAGATTAGTCAAATCAATATGCTATTCTAGGTTTTAATTGCACATGGTTTTATATTAGAATTTATAATTCTTTGGGATTATCTTCATACTTGATACATGGTAAGGAACAAGTGAATATATTTTTCAAATACCCAGCTAATCATTCCCAATGATATTTATTGCATAATCTTTCCTTTGCACATTCCTTTATTATAGTTTATTTATCAAACAATTTCATGGGATGTCTGGGTGGCTCAGTCAGTTAAGTATCTGACTTGATTTCTGCTAGGTCGTGATCTCAGGATTGAAAGATTTGAGCCTGCTATCAGGCTCCCTACTGGGTGTGGAGCCTACTTGAGATTCTCTCTCTCTTTCTGCCCCCTCCCGTTACTTACATCTCTCTCTTTCTCTTAAAAAAAAAAATTCAGGTCTGGTATATGTCTAAGTTTATCTCAAAGGTATCTATTCCTTTCTGTTCATCTATCTGTTGATTGTAGTGTTGTAGCATGTTTTAAATTGTTTATATTAGTTTCCCCACTTATAATTATTTTCTTCAATTGTATATCACTTGTTTATTCTTTGAGATAACATTAGAATTATTTTTGTCAAGTACATCCTAAAAAACATCTGACTAGTCTTTTGAAGAAATATTTCATTATGTTTATTTAAAGTAATTGAAACAGTGGCATACCAAAAGTATTTATTTTTCTCAGTGAAAATGGACTCTGCTGTTGTATTAAAATCATTCTGATCCCAGAGTAAAATTTGATGGTGTCTTACATATATAAAATATTCATTTTTTCTGAGATATTTCATGTTTTAATTGTCTTCCGCTATTGTGTAGAGCATCTTTCTTCCCTCTCTTCTGGACTGATTATGTCTGAAATAGATCAAAACTAATGATTTTGCATTTTCATATTTTATTGAAACACTTTACAGAACTCCTATTAACTTAAAAAATTTGTGTTGATTTTATTGAGTCTTTAAGATACATATGCATAGCCTTTGTAAATAATGTTTTTCTTTACAATTTTTAATAGGTAAAATATATTTTTGTGGCTTAGAATTTTTGGAATATTATTAAATAGAAATTATGATTGGCATCTTTTGCACATTTCTACTTGTAAGAACTCTCTCACTTCTGGTCATTTATCAGAATATTATTTTTTTAAAGATTTATTTATTTATTTGAGAGAGAGAGAATGAGAGAGAGAGAGAGTGAGAGAAAACAAGTGTGTGCAAATGTGGGAGTGTGGGGAGGGACAGAGGAAGGGAATCTTTAAGCGGACTCCCTGCTGTGCAGAGCCCAACACTGGGCTCCATCTCAGGACCCTGAAATCATGATCTGAGGCAAAACCAAGAGTCTGGACACTCAACTGGATGAGCCATCCAGGCATTCCAAGATACTATTTATATGTTAAGGAAGTTGCTTTCTCCTACACTTGATTTTTTTCCCTTGTTTTTTCCCTAAAAAGTTAGATGAAATAATACAAAGCATTGCATAATTCCTAACAAGTTGTAAATGTAAAACAAATGTTAAACAATGTCATTTATTTATTTTATGGAGCACATCGTATTATTGATAAGGTTGTAATATTAGGAATATCTTTTTTGATTTGAAACCAAGTGGTTCTGACCCTTGTCTTTTTTATATTATTGTACAATATTACATTGATAACTTTTCCAATT
Source organism: Vulpes vulpes (assembly GCF_048418805.1). Taxonomy (NCBI): domain Eukaryota; kingdom Metazoa; phylum Chordata; class Mammalia; order Carnivora; family Canidae; genus Vulpes; species Vulpes vulpes. Next base: position 183,404,548 of record NC_132780.1, on the reverse strand, counting down.
TCTTTTATTCATGTATTTGATTTTTTTATATGACTTGAGTTAATTTCGGTCATTTGTATTTTCCCAGAATTGCCCATGGCATCAAGATTTTCAAATATATTAACATTTCATTGCATAACGTACTTTATAAAACATAACAGTAGCCGAGGGGGAATAGTAACTGCCTCTGATTTTGTTCTTCTGTAACTTCCCTGGATCTAGTTTTATTCATTTATCCTTAAAGGAATTAGATGCAACATTACCTCCTGTTATGGACTAAAAGTTCATATCCTCCCCAAATCTATATTTCAAAGCCTTAATCCCTAGTGTTTTAGGAGATGAAGCCTCTAAGGAATTCATTACAGTTAAATGAGGACATAAGGGTGGGACTCCGAACTGATAGGATTAGTGTCCTTAGAAGAGACATCAGAGACCTGGCTCTTTCCCCCTGCCACTGCAAATCCACTAGGTCATGTGAGGACACAGCTAGAAGGTGGCCTTCTGCAACCCATGGGGAGAGCTCTCACCAGACACTACCCTGCTGACACCTTACTCGTGTAATGCCAGCCTCCAGATTTGTGAGAAAATAAATTTCTGCTGTTTTAGCCACCCAGTGTGTGGTATTTTATTATAGCAGTTCTAGTGGACTAATAATGTACTTCCTCACCAAAGTCTTACACATTTCCATAGCCCTCTTTCTGTGAATGTCTGTCGCAGCTCTTATTGTATTGCTCAATAAATACTTCTTGTATAAAGGAAAGCAACAAAATGTCATATCCCTCTTCCTGATGAATGAACTTACCATTCAGTTACCTGTGTGGATATGTTAATGGGACTGATTATCTCTAGGTATAGTGACTGAACCATTTTTTTTTTAGCATGAAAAGCACAGGCACAAATCTGAATGTCTTCCCTTTTGGCATCCAAGCCACCAGCAGATCTTCTTCAATGTTATCCATTTGTCTCTCTCCCAACTTAAATTAGTCCACATGTAGTAGTTACAAACATAACAACTCATTCACTCACACTGTGTTCATCAGATGCAAACTTGTTTTTTACTTTGATGCTATGTGAAATAAGTACTAGGTTTTATTTTTAAAAAATATTGGGGCACCTGGGTGGCTCAGTCGGTTAAGCTTCTGCCTTCGGCTCAGGTCATGATCCCAGGGTCCTGGGATAGAGCCCCACATCGGGCTCCCTGTTCAGCGGGGAGTCTGCTTCTCCCTCTGCTCTGTTGCTCCCCCTCCTTGTGTTCTCTTGCTCTCCCTCTGTCAAATAAATAAATACAATCTTAAAAAATAAATAAAAATAAAAAATATGAAAAAGAGGAGCATCGACTGGCTTCTGGACTATGCGGAATGACACATGGCACATTGTTTTATAACTGAGAACACCTGCTCTGGACACTGAGTGCCTGATTTTCAATCCAGAATCTACACTTGGCTCTCTATGAAACTATCAGGCAACATCTTCAATCTCTCCATGTCTTAGTTATTCATCTGAAAAATAAGAATACTTACCTGCCAGATTTGTGCATGTAAGATTAATTGATACATGTAAATTACCTGGAACAGTCCTTGGCACATAGCAAGTGTTCCAGAATTAGCAGCTGTGATATTTGCTACACATACGTGTATACGTGTATATGTGTATACGTGTATACGGCTTCAGAAGTATCTTTCATTACTGAATATGAAATTGCCACAGTGGCAGTAGCAGTCAGAAACTTCATACTTCCACTGAGAGACAGAGTTGTAGGAGACTTTTTTTTTTACATGGAATAACCTAGTCAACCACTCAGCAACCAGTCACTTCTCAGAAAAAGCAAAATGCTATTTTGCAGCAGTGTGAATGTGTCACTACTTGTCATTGGCCACAATGCAAAAGGCAATTTGCTTCATTTTAATTTGATTTTGTTCCATCTTTTAGAGTAATTACCGGACAATTATTTTGTCATAAACTGTATGCTCAATGGGCAAATCTGGCTCCATGAGATTAAGAAACTCATTTTCTCTGATGTGCTTTGCCCCTCTTTGACCTTCAATTTCTGAAAACATATTTTTCAGGTGTTCTCTTTGGGAGTAAGTGATTTTTCAATCATTTTCATTCTTAATTTTCATTTTTCTTGTGTATTGAAATTCCATTATTTTTCTACAGCCAGCAAACTAACTCAAACTTTTGTATATAACAAATGATCATTAAATATTTTTGAAATTTCTATGCTTATGACACAGTGTTATAAATGGGTGTTATAGCAAATATATGTAAGCCCCCTTAAAGAACTCAAAAGCCAGAAAAACAAGTAGCAAAATAAGACAACAATCCCTAAGTTTCACAGAAGCATGAACCAAATTTATTTTGACATTCTATTATAGTTACCTAACACAGTTTCAGGTACATGGGAGGCATAAATATCTCCTAAATGTGTAAGTGAATAAATAAATGACTGAATGAATGTTCAAGCAAATTTTTAAGAACTTATGGCTTTTTCTTTCTTTGGAGAGAAAAGAACAAAATTTCTTTGGTCATATGCATTATGAGATGATGATCCTCAACCTTCCAATATCTGGAAATTTCCAACCATAACAATTTCAATGCTTTTAAGACAGTTGTTTTCTGCTCCTCATGGTATGAAAGAAGACTCATGCTTTAGAAATCCCAAAGCTAGGGAAACTGTAAAAGTTTTGTTTTGGTATATAGCAACTCTGTGAAATCTAAATATAAATGAGATCCTTAAAGCAAAAAAATATATATAATGTTTAAATATGATTCCATGAATTGCTGACAAAAGACCTTGATGTGAAGCAAACATAAGCACAGTTCAAAAGCTAAATCATCTGCTTTGAGAAGCAGTGAGAAGAGAGATTGATGCTTGTTTACTTTTTATTATACTAAATGATTAACATACTGATAGGGCTAGGAAACCCTTAGATATTATAGTTCATATTATTTCCATTTATGTTTCAGTTTAATAATAAATTGAATGAGAAATTGAGATTCATAAATAATTATGTCTAAAAACGATGGCATTATTCAAGGCTTGGAGTTAGTCTCCTAAATTAATGATTGTCAGGTGGTTGACAGTGGCAATATTTGCAAGACTTACATTGACTAAAGATGAAGAGATTTGTGAGCATTTATGTTTCAGGCAATAGAAAATAATTAGGAAACAATTTTTAGCTGGGTGGCATCCTTGTGATAATCTAATTTGACAGTCTCAATTTATGGCTTGATAGAGTTATGAAATAGATATGTAAAAGTCAAATTATCACTAATACTACACATTTAGTGACACAATAGGAATTTTAAGCCACATATTTGACTTCCAGTTCAAGGCTTCCCATAATACAATGTCTCTTCTCTTCATGAGATGAGGAAGCTGTGATAGTAAGAATTCAAAATGAAAAATAGCCCCAAATCACATGAAGTGGATTAAAATTAAAATAACTCTAATAGAAATGTAAATTGAAAAGAGAAGTCTTGCCTGGGTATTGAATGGAACCAGCAGCTTGTCTTGGTCATGCTGGTACACATTCTTTTACTGCTTTCTCCTTCAGGACACTGCATTGTGTCCTAGACACCTGAAGCCAGGGAGATTGGGTAGCAAGGGGACCCAAGCCAAATGGTAGCGTAGGTGGACACAGAAGTTTGTTCTTGTTAAAGATTTCTTTATTTATTTGAGAGAGGGAGAGAAAGAGCTCCTGCGTGCACAAACAAGGGGAAGGGCAGAGAGAGAGGGAAAGAATCCCAAGCAGACTTTGCAGTAGAGGATGGAACCTGGTAGGGGCCCTCCACTGGGGGCTTAGTCTCACTACCCTGAGATCATGACCTGAGCTGAAACCAAGAGTTGGAGGTTTAATGGACTGAGGCACTCAGGTGTCCCCAGAAGTTTGTTCTTAAGTCTGATACTCTTTTAGTCCTTTTAAAAATGGGAGGATCCCTCACCCTGACCCATATTATAAGCAAACAAAGGCTGCCTATCAAGAATTGCTTCTGCTCTGGGTAAAGATTTCTGTCTAAATGTTTCTTATGGGTGTGGTTGTAAGAAGAGAGTATTTATATATTTATTAAAGATTCTATTTATTTGAGGGAGAGAGTGTGCGTGTGTATGTGAGAGAAAGAGAGAGAGAGCGCGAGCACACGAGCAGGGGGAAGGGCAGAAACAGAAGCAGACTTCCTGCTGAGCAGGGAGCCTTGTTGAGGCGGGAGGAGCTTGATCCCAAGACCCTGGGATCATGACCAGAGTTGAGAGCAGATGCTTAACCAAGCTCCCCTAAGAGTTACTCTCTAAGTGTTACTCTCTGTCACACTATGGTAGATTCTATACTGAGGATTTTATTATACACTATCTATAAGATAGGAATAATTTTAATATTTACCTTATAGGGTGATTTTGAGAATTATTATTATTATTTTATAGATTTTATTTATTTATTCACGAGAGACACAGAGAGAGACAGAGACATAGGCAGAGGGACAAGCAGGCTTTCTGCAGGTTGCCTGATGCAGGACTCGATCAGAGGATGCCGAGATCACGACTGGAGCTAAAGGCAGATGCTCAACCACTGAGCCACCCAGGTGTTCCTAGGATGGTTTTGAGAATTAAATGAGATCATTGAGTGTTTAGAAACTGCCTGCCAGGCAGACAGGACTAGATGAAAGAGCCGTTACTATCATTGTCTCATTTAATCCCAATGATTTTAAGCAATGGCTGAGAATTCTTGAATTTGTTAAGATGGTTGGAACCGATATTTGGTGGCTTTAGGGCCAGAAATCAGACCCATGCTCTTCACCATTAGGTTTCTGCATCTTTCAGGAACTGCGGTTGAATGTGAACAGGGAGTGGATCAGAGACAGGTGTAACCTCCTGTTCTCTTATGCACTAGCTGTGAAAACTTTAGCATATCATCTGAACTATGTTTTTTTCATCTCTAAATGGGAATAACAACACCTAGGATTGCTGTGAAGATACAGAAGGTAACGTGTAACAGACTAATGGTTTGAAAACTATGTACACATTTTCCTGTTTGGACTTTGAATGCATGCCCTTTATCTGAGGCTAGCCTATCCTGGGGTGAAGTGGAGTGGGTAAGTTAGGATACATTGGAGCCAAAATAAAAAGGGAAAGGAGAATGTAATTTTCAGCTTCTGACATATAGTATAAGATGCGAGCTCACTTACTATTTTGAGAGAAGATTTTTCAAATGCCTTTATTCCCTTTTTTAAAATACCAAGATCTAAGACTGAGAGGTGCTCTCTGGACCTTGGTCTGAGTAGGAAGTGCCAGACAAATAAGTGTAATATTAAAAACAGAGGGAGGTAGGAAGACCTCTTAAAAGCCATAGGAGCCTGAGTGACCAGCCACGCCAGACCCCAGCAAGGTTACAGCGCCAAAGAAGCTGGGGGGAACCCAGAACAGGCACACAGCAACACTGAGTGTCCTTACTGGGAAGTCCCGGATCACAGTTCTTCTAGGCTCAAACGTAAACCAGGAGAGCAGACCAGAAGCAGGTAGACAAAAAGCATGCATCTGAGGTTGGAAGATGTCAGACTGGAAGACGGTTTCCTTCTTTCTCTTGGGCTTTATCTGAGGTTTGGAGAAAAGCAGATGAAAGAAGAGAATACCTGAGAGAATAAAAAAATTAAAATGACCAAAGGGTGTGTGGGGGGGTACCTGAGTGGCTCAATTGGTGAAGCGTATGCCTTCAGCTCAGGTCATGATCCCAGGGTCCTGGGATCAAGCCCCACATCAAAGTCCCTGCTCAGCGAGGAGTCTGCTTCTCCCTTTCCCTCTGGCCCCCGCCCTCCCACCCTCCCACCCCATCTTGCTCCCTCATGCTCTCTCTCTCTCAAATAAAATAAAATCTTTAAAAAAAATGACCAAAATGGACCGTTTCACTCAAGGGCTGACAAACTATATGCCCAGTAGCCAACTCTAGTCATAGCCATAGCCTATTTTTGTAAATAAAATTTTACTGGAAAACAGACACACCCATCCATAGGTATTGTCAATGGCTACTTTTGTGCAACAATGACAGAACTGAACAGCAGTGGCAGAGATCCTTTGGCCCACAAAGCCCAAAATACTTACTATTTGGCCCCCTACAGAAGTATGTAACTTCCTAGTTTAAAGCATCAGGTACAACTTGTTTTAACAAATAGTGTGCATTAATTTATTTTTCTTAATATTTGATGACTCAGGTAAAAAGACCAAGTAGCTTTAAGCTACTTTATTGCTTTCTCTTTACTGCTAGTTAAATCTTTACTGCCAGTTAAATCTACATGAAACTGCACGCCCAAGACACGTATGTAAATAACCATCACTGCTAGCCACAGAGTCGATGACTGAGCTTATGTTAAGTTTTCTCTGCTTCTTTCAAAGTGACCATATTTCTTAGCAGGCAACATAGTATTTGGAATGTACTTAGCTGAGACAGAAGGTGAGAGTGAGGCAGAGAAGAAATGAAAATACAGCCCCTCACCTCTCCTTAATAGAGGCAGAGCTGAATGTGCTAGCTGAGAAGGTGATGGGCCTTGGCCTTGGAGAGGCACCATTTTTTTTTCTCATTGATGAGCTCCAAGATTTATCTCCTAAACTATAGCCTTAGGGAAGTGGGAGCCAAAAGGACTTTCCTTTAGCTTTAAATAGTTCCTAAAAGAGTCTTGATATACTGGCTGAGACATTTTCTCAAAATCCAGTTCTTAGGAAAATGTCCTGCAAACTAGCTAACACCTAATTGTTAAGGCACAGCAACATAACTGAATTAGTCCCCTGAAGTATCTTGTGTAAGACACCGAAACATTTCGGAGTCAACTACCCCTCTGGAATAGAGGAACACTTTAAACTGCCTTACAAGGAAAAAAAAAAAAAGAAAGAAAGAAGAAAGAAGAAAGAAGAAAGAAAGAAAGAAAGAAAGAAAGAAAGAAAGAAAGAAGGAAAGAAAGAAAAAGAAAGAAAAACAAAGCATGTGTATAAAATGGTTTGCATTCAATTTCAAGGAGCTTTTGTTTCGGATGTTTCCTAAATAATTTGTTCAGGACTTCAGAAGTGGGCAAGTATAGAAGTCTTTGAATTTCCTATTATTCACACATTATTTTCTGTGAATGCTTCTCATCTTCCCCATTCATTTTCATTTTTTTCAAATTTTTTAACTTAGCCATACTTCCTGTGTTCACTCTACCATTTTTTTTTCCCGGTGTCAAATAAAGGTATAATGATAAAAGAGGAAAAATAAGATTATAATATGTATATCTTGTTAATATGTAGTGGTCAGCCTTGTTTAACCTCTGCCTCTCAGTAATTTTATACGTAACTGGTGAAACAGGACTGTTCCATTTCAATAGCCTTCTCCAGTGGAGAAGCTTTTTTAGGTATAATTTACATCTTTCTTGTTGTAATTTGCAACCATTTACTGTGATTCTGTCTCCATGTAGATGGAAAACATCTGGTCAACCTTTTTACAGAGCTTTTTATATTCTTGAAACCAGTTATTAACAACCCTCAGCTATCTTTTCTTTAATAGCAATCTAAGTTGCTTTAACATCTCTTCATAATAGCTTGCTGCTCCTTGTGTACAAAACTGTGATCGCTAGGACACAATCTGAGTTGTTTCTGGAGTGGTGAAGAGTTTGCACTTACCCAATCACATCTCCTTTACTTCAACCCCTAATGTGTGGCTTGTGCATCTTTAAAGTGGGCTGAGTTGTTGTCTATGACTTTAAAAGCAGGTAAGAGATTTATTGGGGCCACAGGATGCCATACTTTCTGCCTCAACCACAGGAGGAAATCCCTCATTTAAGAAGTTCTAAGAACATTCCTTGTGTTTTCCTCAGTCTTGATTCACAGAATAAAATCTCACATTTCTCTTTAGAAAAACTACACAACAATCCAAACAAATAAATTATTAACTATTTTGTTATGCAAATGATTTTTTAAAAGACATTTTAAATGACAAAAATGTGGCAATCACATTTATTTAAAAACTCAAAACTCTTAACAATGCCATCAGATGATAGATCTCATTAAATAGTATTAAAGAAAACAAAAGAAAATCTGTAGGATTTACATGTTAAATTATCATATTGTAAGTATAAAAGACCAGGTGTTCTCTCTTGACAAATTCATAACTTTACAAGGCAGATGCAAAAGTATTTTATCACGTAAAATATTCATCATTTTTTTCTTTTGTTTTTATTGAATAGATTTTAAATAAGCAAGAGTTTAGTCAAGGAAGCCTCTAGTGAACACACAGACTTTGAGAGAAGGACAAGTCCCATCTCCCACCAAGAGAGAGGTAAGAACATGTGGTTATATGTGGTAGACTCATCAATTCATTCAATAAATATGATCTGTTCCTAACTTATCTTGAGGGCTACTCAAGTTGCTGTTGATACAACAGCTAAGGAAGATAGACAAGATTTCTTCTCTCATGCAGCTAACATTTTAGTGGGGGAGTGGCAGACAATACAATAAAGACAAGTAAATGAGCCAGTATCAATGAAAACAAGTTGTTTGAAGAAAATAAAATTCAGTACTACAGAATGACTAGTGCCTACATAAGTCAAGGGATATCTAGTATATCTATATCTAGATATCTATATCTATTATTATCTTGAATGACAAGTGGGATCCAGCTCCTCAATGATCCGGAGAAAAAGCAACATAGAGAAACTACAGGAAATAGAAAGATGCCCTTGTGCCTGGACAGAATGCTATGTGCTTTGTGAAACTGTTCATGTAATCTTTCTCACAACGAATGCATTTCCTGTCCCTCTCCATCAATCCAAATTCAAATCTCCCATTTTCTACAAGTCCTCCCTCAATTCCATAAAACCATCTATTTTGACTCCAGCTCTTAAAATATCTTTTAAAAAATATTTCAGTGGTACTGGGAAACTTCACCCCTAATGATAGATTATGTAAATATTTGTGGGTGACTCTCATGTTCTCAGAGTACATAGTTATCTCTTCAATAATGAGAATTGTGTCTATTTATTTTGTCCTCCATAGTGACAATTCTACTGACAAGTGATAGTGATAAAATAAGAATCTTGAGCCTTGTTGATATCTACCAAGACTTGTCACTTGACCTTGAAATTATGACTTACTCCTTAAATTTTCAACCTCTAACAAGTTTTTTATAAAAAGAAAAGAGGAATGCTTCTGGGTAATTACCACAGTATCTTGCCTCAAACTGACAAAAGTGTGTTAAATAAGCATAAAGTAATTGAAGCTGTGCAGATTGGGTACATTTATTAACATATCCTAGAGAATTAATCCTTGCTTGGAGGACTTAAGCCTGATTCTTAGCTGCTAGTTGTCAGTTCTTAGCCTTAAACTTTCAATGATTGTCCAGTTTTTGTCCCCCCAGTAACAAGTGCCCTTTCTTTTTCTTTTTAAAAATTTTATTTATTTATTCATGAGAGAAACACACACAGAGAGGCACAGACACAGGCAGAGGGAGAAGCATGCTCCATGCAGCAAGCCTGATGTGGGTGGGACTCAATCTCGGGTCTCCAGGATCACGCTCTGGACTGAAGGCGGCGCTAAACCGCTGAGCCACCCAGGCTGCCCCTCTACTCAACATTGTTAAATTCTAGACTTTCTGGTTTGCATCCAAACAATGGAATAACATGAATATCTTTGAAAAACTGAACAATGACTCTAAGTTCACTACACTATGTTACAGCTGATCTTTAAGATCCTGTGAAAAGTTATGAACTTTCAGAAGTTTAAGCAGTACCCTTTCTACTACAACTCTTCAGTTTAATATTTATTTTGTTCTTTATTTTTTTAAAGATTTTTATTTATTTATGAGATACACACAAAGAGAGACAGAGACACAGGCAGAGGGAGAAGCAGGCTCCCTGTGGGGAGCCCGATGTGGGACTGGATCCTAGGACCCAGGACCTAGGACCCATCCCAGGACCATGAGCCAAAGGCAGACGCTCAACCACTGAGCCATCCAGGCGTCCCTTATTTTGTTCTTTAAACTACTCTTAAATATCCTAATATTTCAGGAAGTAAATGGCTATAGGACATCATTTTTGTAAATGCAGAAACGTCAATGTCTTCACGTTTGGTAGCAATCTCTAAACACTGATAATACTATGCAGAAACCCACACTGTTGAAACTCTAATTTTCAAGAATGAGGGCAAAAGAATACAGGGGTTGCAGTTAATAAACTGAGAACAGTTGGAGGAGTATGTGACTCTTGATCTTGAGGTCCTGAGTTTGAGTCCTGTGTCGGGTGCAGAGATTACTTAAATAAATAAAACTTTAAAAGCAGCGACAACTGAATATGTCTCAGTGATACAGTGTTTTCCAAATGTAGAGACCAAATAATGAGTTGAAATTGTTTTCCAACCCATGCACAATCAGGAACAAACATTTTGACAGTAACAGAATGCATATAAAAATGCATATGGTGGCAAATGGTGGAATCCCCAGGAAAAACAGGAAAGGAAATCATTTGTTCTAGCTAGCTCACACTCATTATTTGAGGAGCTATTTTCTGCCTTTAGAATTGTCAAATGATACTCAACCAAAAATGGTCCTAAGTATCAGAAAAATTCTTTATTCTGTTAGGTGTTTCAGGATCTCATGATGGTGTTTCAGGTCACTTGCTTGATTTAAGGGTTGGGGTGAATGGAATAAAACCAAGAATGAGCATCCCTTGAGTTGATGGGAGGGGGACATCATTTTGCTTCATGGGCCCTCTTAAAAGCTGATATTTGGATTTTTAAAGTATTTAGTGTTAAAGATATCTCTATTTTGTTTTTATCTGGCTCCAGGAAAGTTAAGAGTCATGCAACTGAGATAAAATCACACTGAGAAACAGAGAAGGCCATCTCCATGCTTCCCTCTACTACCTGTGGTAGATACAACCCAACAGTGCCTTTTCCTGGGTCACATACCAACCATTTACTGCCTAGAGACTTCTCTGACACACTCGTGTGTGTGTGTGTGTGTGTGTGTGTGTGTGTATGGAACATTCTTGGGAACCCGCAAAGCATTCAGAAATGCTGGGCAGTTAATATGTGAGGAGTCAGCATTGTCCAAATGAGGACAGGAACTGATGGATAAATGCTTTTGTCTCTCATCCCCTAGGCGCACAGCTCTGACACATTTCATAAGGCTCTTCAGAATGTGCCAGAGCCATGGGCTTGAGTACCAGTCACCTGTTTGGTGGCCACCTTGATAATGCATCCTGAAATAAGCTTCTGTGTCTTTCCTCTTTCATTTGTCCTGTTCTGTGTTTCTGTTTCGTAAGATTAGATGTTCTTCAGAATTATGAGTAATCAAGTCTTTGTCTCAGGGTATGCTTTCAGGGGACTGAAATTAAAACAGTGGGAATTTGGGGGAAGGAAGAAGGAAAAGAGCAGGAGAGAATGAACCATGTATGGTCCCCCAAGGAGTGGACTGTTAATTGATTTATATGCTAAATCAAGGCTTTGGGTAACACAGAGAAGGTGAGAGAGTTTTACAAACAATTAGAATTGTCTCTGAGTTTCTACTTGACTCAGAGCACAATCCCCATATGTCCCATTCTCCAGGGTTTCAAATGTGTTATCTGAATGGAGAGCTAGAAAAATATATTTCCTTCTAATCCCAGGACAGTAGCTCTCTGTCATTATTACATACTTTATGGACTTTTATTAACTTACAACAGGAACCGTAGGAAAACCATTATCGTCAACACATAAGGCAATGATTCTAAGTGACAGTAATATTAGTTTCTTACATTATTCCTATTTGATAGTATATCTCTGTAGGTTTGTGTGTGTATAAGAGAGAAAGAGGTTTTGTTTCATTTTAACTTCATTTAACTAGTTCATTGACTATTCTTTTTTAAAGGAAAAAAAAGACAGTTTGATTTTGATACAGTGTAGTTCATGATCCTAACATTTTAAAACGTGGGTTGTTTTCAGTTTATGATTGTTATAAATCCCTGTTGTTGACATTAAATCTTATTTATAACCTATTTTAAACGTCTGCCAGAGGCATTCTTAGGTTTCTGCATTTATCAAATAACACATTTAATTCTCATGAATCACAATATCAATTCAACCTACTGTGCACACTGTAAACTGCTTATACTCAATTTTTATGAAACTTAGCATCTCCATAAGATTTGAGTGGAAACTCATTTTCCTGCGTTATTTCACATCAATGACATAAATAAGAGAAAGCTTAAAATGGCAAAGTGACTTTGAGCTTCTTGAGATGTTATTTATGCACATACATTTCCTCCTCTGATCAAAGCTTTTATCCTTGTTCTTTGAAATATTATATTTCTAATTTCATTAGACATTTCAAAACACATCAGAGTGCAAGCATTTTTCAGTATCTAATTTAGTTGAAACTGCAAATGTGTCCTATTTGTTTTCAGGGATGGTTTTATTTCATTAAGTCAGAATTGGTTGTTTTATAATTACATGTGGAAATAAATAGCCTTTTCACAGGCTAATGAAAAAAATCACTCACTCAACTTTATTCCAAATTTATTTGGCTGGCAGAATTTCAAGTAACCTCTCACTTATCTTTTAAATATATTTTTTTAAGATTTTATTTACTTATTCATGAGAGACACACACACAGAGAGAGAGAGAGAGAGAGAGAGAGAGGCAGAGACACAGGCAGAGGGAGAAGCAGGCTCCATGCAGGGAGCCCGATATGGGACTCGATCCCGGGTCTCCAGGATCACGCCCTGGGCTGTAGGCAGATGCTAAACCACTGAGCCACCCGGGCTGCCCCACTTATCTTTACCATAAGAAATTAATTTCTCTTTCTCAACATAATAAAAAATGTGAATTAAAATTGTCCCAAATCAGTTAAAATCATAAAATTTCTTTTTTTAAAAGATTTTATTTATTTATGAGAGACACACACAGAGAGAGAGGCAGAGACACAGTCAGAGGGAGAAGCAGCTTCCATGCAGGGAGCCCGACTCCAGGACCTTGGAACCACCTGAGCCAAGGCAGATGCTTAACCACTGAGCCACCTAGGTGCCCCCCCAAAATAATAAAATCTCTTAAAGAATGAAGGAGAAAGGAGGTTTGAACATGAGAGGAAAAAGGTTTATTTATAATGCCTACTCATTTCAAAATAGTTCTTCAATTTAAAAAAAATCTAAAGAGATAAATAAATTACCTAAATTTAAAATGCTTATATACTTTTTTCATAAATAAAACTTTTCTCTGAAAGATAAAAGTCAAATACCCACTATTTGCTTCAACGTGGATGGAACTGGAGGGTATTATGCTGAGTGAAATGAGTCAATCGGAGAAGGACAAACATTATATGGTCTCATTCATTTGGGGAATATAAATAATAGTGAAAGGGAATAGAAGGGAAGGGAGAAGAAATGGGTAGGAAATATCAGAAAGGGAGACAGAACATAAAGACTCCTAACTCTGGGAAACGAACTAGGGGTGGTGGAAGGGGAGGAGGGCAGGGGGTGGGGGTGAATGGGTGACGGGCACTGAGGGGGGCACTTGACAGGATGAGCACTGGGTGTTATTCTTCATGTTGGCAAATTGAACACCAATAAAAAATAAATTTATTATTTAAAAAAAAGTCAATTTCTAACTTTCTAAGAGCTACGATTTTGTTCCCTTTATTTAACTTGAATTTATTGAGTACTCACTATGTGGTCATTCTATATTGAGTATTTATTTGGTACTATTTCTTTGCATCCTTGAATAACCCCTACCTCTATGATAAAGGGATTATTTTGCCATACATAACTGGTGGTGAATTTAAAACGCAACTAAGGGGATCCCTGGGTGACTCCAGGGTTTAGCGCCTGCATTTGGCCCAGAGCCTGATCCTGGAGACCCGGGATTGAATCCCACGTCGGGCTCCCTGAATGGAGCCTGCTTCTCCCTCTGCCTGTGTCTCTCTGCCTCTCTCTCTCTCTCTCTCTCTCTCTCTCTCTGTGTCTCTCATGAATAAACCCCAAATAGCTACTTCCAGTATATGGAGGAGAAAATTCGAATGTCTCAGCTATTTAACCAAGTATCTGGAGAAGTTTCAACTCTTTTTGAGAAAAAAATACTGGTTTTGCCTAGAGTCACCCTTTTTAGTAGAAGTCTGGATAAAAGTAGGCAGCGCTGGTGTAAGGGCCAAAGTAATTCTTATTCTTAAAAGCAACAATTCTAATGGGCACATAAATCAGATCGCCTCTTTCTTAAAATATTTCAATGGCTTGCAAACGCACTAATTTAAAACAAGAAAAAAAAAGCTTTTGTCCTAAGTGTGAGATTTGGCCACTGTCATTTTCTCACTCTCATTTCATACTAATCTCCCTTTCATACCACACTTCAGCCACACTGGTCTCCTCACTATTCCTTGTATATGTCAAGTTATTGTCTTCCTAACAGCTTTGTACTTCCCAGAATATTCTCCACTCCTCAGAGGCTTTGCTTCTCATTCTTCAGGTCACGATTTAGATGCCACTTTTACAGAACTACATTGACACTATCTAACTCCTCTCTCCAGAGACTCGCTCATATTTTTCTATTTATTTACTTCATAGGAGTTATTACCATCTTGTTTATTAATTTTGTTTACTTGTTGATTATCCATTTTCTCTGAGTAAAATGTGAACGTTGTGAATGATGCACTTTGTATTATTTCTTTAGTATCTCTAGCACAAATATTTGCATATTAATGGAGCATCTATTATTGATGATCTTTGTTAGAAATGGAACGATCATTATGTGATGTTCTTAAAAATGCTACTAAATAAGATCCTTTACTAATTAAAAAACTCTTCAGATGAGTCCCTTGAGAACTTGAGAGCCACAACTTAAAAACTTCTTATCTCTCACTACTAACTTCCCCGTGATAAAGAGCTCACGAGTCACATCTTCAAAACTGTCAACAACCACATTGACCAAAAGTATCCTACCAACAATCATGTGAGGCAACATAACATGGTGGTCAGCATCAATGGCTCTGAGATAAAGTCAGATGGCTCCATCATTTATCAATAGCATGATCCTGGACAAGTTACTTATACTCTAAGAGTTGGATTTCTCATCTGTAAAGCATGGAAAATAAGAGCGCCTCAAAGCACTTCTGTCAGGATTAAATGAAACAACATATGTATAGAAGTGAAAGCCAACAGGTTTTTGCCACTTCTCTTCAGACATAGTAGCATCCACACCATTATAGCCTTCCTGCCTGTTGCCATAAGTGAACTTTATTCTCATTAAAGTCAATCTCTTGATTTGACAGTAAACCCTATCACCTTTTGCCTAACCAAGAATATTGAGGCCCTTTCTTTTGTTATCATTAATTTTTTACTTTCTATAGCATTATTTCCATCATAAGGCAAAGAAGTTTCCCATCTTAAAACAAGTAATCAAACTTCTCTTGACAGCTTCCTGCCAGCCACTGCTCCATTCTTGTATCTCACCTTGTAGTAATACTCGCCAAACAAGTTGTCTACATATTTACTTTCTTCACTGTTTCTGCTTCTGTTCCTATTAAGTACATTGTACTTAGGCATCTTCTCTTGCTACTTCTTGAAATTCTTCCATTTGTTAAACTCAATGAAAAAATCTCAGTCATCATCTTAACTTTTACTTACAAGCAATATTTTATATAATTGCTTTCGTCCTCCAGCAAAAAGTTTTAACTCTTGGATTAAATTACCACGTTCCCCTAGTTTTCCTTCTTCTTTATTAGTCATGTCTTCTCTGCTCCTTTCTTGGCTACACCCATTCTTCCCAAGCACTCAAAATTTAAGTGTTCCAGAGCTTAGTATCTGGTTCTCATAGGCTCTTTCGTTTCACAAATATGTGTAAATTACTAAATGTATATATCCAGACCAGACCTCACGCCTGAATTCTAAGTTACTTGAAGCTGCCTATGTGGTCATTCCATCTGGATAACCCACAGTATTAGAAGCACATTGAGTTTAACAATGAAATCATGACCTTATACCAAGCTTGTTCCATCTGTTGCCTTTCCCATCTTACTTGATGGTAACCTCCTTCTTTCACTTGCTCAAGCTATAACTTTGTAGTATTTGAGGGATCTCACTCTCTTCTCTCACACATATATCCCATTCAGAAGGAAATCCTGCTGGCTCTACCTCTAACTTAAATATAGAATCATTACTTCTTTCCATTCTTAAGGATACTTTTAAGTGAAGTCATTGTCATTTTTCTTCTGAAATATTGAAATAGTCCCTTCTTCTTGCTTATATTTCTATGCTCCTTATAGTTTCCCAGAAGCCAGAGGTTTAAATTGTAAGTCAGATCATTTCACTCTTGGGCAGCTTCCAGATGGATGAACACATGCAGGTACTGGGAGAGTAGTGTACTCAGTGAGAACACAGAAGCTCCAAGCTTTTTTTCCACATGCCTTGCCCTATGCATCTCTTCATTTGGCTGCTCATCTGCATCTTTTATCATATCCTTTATCATATAATGAACTGGTAAACACAAGTAAGTGTTTCTTTGAATTTTGTGAGCTATTCTAGCAAACGATCAAATCCAAGGAGGAGGAGATTATGGGAACCTCAAAGCCAACCTCCAAGATAACCTGGTGACCTATTACTTGGGATTGGTGCCTAAAGTGGGATTGAGAAATCTTGTGAGACTGAGCTCTTCACCTGTGGGATCTGACACTTTATATAGGTAGATAGAATTGTATGAAGTTCTGGGACATTTAGCTGGTGTCACAGAGAATTGCTTGGTATGGGGAACCCCTCTCCCCCACATCCTATGTCAAAAGTGTTGTGAGTGTGGTAGAAATGTGAGTAAAGAAAAAACACATGGGAATAGTATCAGTTTTTCTAACACACTCTCCATTTTATTTAGATAAAGTCTTATGATCTTATTGCTTCCTTCTTCACATCGCTGTTCATTACTTGCTTTATCAACTCCTACATATATTTGCCCTCAGTTTGCCTTAGGCATTTGACTTAAGAACTTTCAAGATCTTTCCTTATTATTTTAATTTTCAAAACTAGAGAATTCATAGTTTTTTTTTTTATTAGGAATTAAGGATCACATCCAATAACTTCCAATCTCAGAAATAGTCTTTAAATTCTTAATTATGTTGCTTATCTCAAATTTAAAACCATTTTACATTTTCAGCAATTTTTTTTCAGGCTCAGTAATGAAGATACTTAAACAGAAAGCAAAAAAAAGGTCACAAAGTATATGGTGTGACATATATTTATTAGGTATCTGGCACTGGCTCAAATATCACATTTTTAAAAATCAACAGTACAAGGATATTTAATTTTTTTTTTTAGTCAGTGGCATTCCAGGGCTAATGGTTTCTTACTGATAAAAGTAAAACAAAAATTAAAAACAAAATGATACACTTTTAATTTCAAACTTAAAAAAAGAGGTTGTTAAAAGTGAATTATGGCTCCTGTAAGTAATTCAGAACAACGTGCCAGTCTATTTTTAAAAGTCAGATGTAACATTATTCTGTAAAAAAAAAGACATTTTAAACTACTGTATTATGCTAGAAGATAGTTTTTAAACTCACAATGTATAGAATATGCCAACATTACTATGCTTCCCTAGCCTAATGTTACATTATCATATTTAACTGCCTTGGTAGTATAATTACTTCAAAGGTTTGATCCATTAAACCTGTCACTTACATGACATTTTTTAAAATGAAAGGTATGAAAGATCTCATTTTTTTCATTGTTTCCAAAGCAAGTCAATTCTATGCTTTCTCTTTCTCTCAGTGTCTTTATCCTTTTTCTTTTTTGATTTTATGCTTTTGAAATTAATCACCATATATTCTTGAGGCATTTTTTTATGCACTCAAAATCACAAGGCAAATCTAAAAGTTTAGCTGATTAGTTGTATAAAAGATACAAAATAATATGAAGACATCTTTAAATCCACATGTGATGGTCACTTGCAGAAAATGCAAGTTGGGCTTTAGCTATGTGTGGAAACAAAAATCTCTCAATCAGGATGGGCCTTTTTGGGTATTAGAGTATGCTTGGGTCTCAATTCAGATTTTTGACTGAAGTCTCAGAGCTAGGATTAAGTAGAGATCATGTCTTATCCTGATTACCATGGACTATTATTGATCAGCTTTTTAGTAATATCTTTTATTGTAGATTTTTCTTTCATCATTTAGTGATTATTCAAGGTGAACCTGAGATGAAAGTTTACAATCTCACTCTAAAATATCTTACTTTACTGACCCATTTTGTCTTGTGATTCTAGTTGTCTCCTGAGATTTCTTTAGAAAATTTGTCTAGACAAGTTCTGTCTAATAGAACTTCCTGTGATGATGGAAATGTTCTATATCTGTGCTGTCCCATATGGTAATTACTAGCCACACATGGTTATTGAGTGCTTGAAACATAGCTAGTGTGACTGAGAAACAGAATTTTAAATTTTATTTAACTTTATTTAGTTGTCACTCCTGTCTTCAAAATAAGGGCAAAGCTGAACAATTGAAAATCAATGACTTTTTTTGGATTCATGGGAGATCTGAGGCCACAGGGCAAACTGCTACCCTCCAACTCTAGAGAGACAGAGGAATCTTGAGAATTGCAGCCAAGATCTCCTTACCTGAAACAGAAGCTGCTGGGGCCATAAGCTGGTAGGGATATTTAGTGGTAACTTTCATGTACTGCTGAGCCTGAGTGTGGTCTAGCCTGAGTGCATAACTTGTGAGGGCTGCAATCTTGGGACGCCTCTACATTTTCTTGGGTTTTATCTCCATAAATACCCCATCAATTCTCACAATGAGGAGCCAGGAGCCCTCTCCTGATTTTGGTAGGGGAAGGGGGAAATAATCATTATGAGATATACTTAGAGCAATCTCTATAACAAGGACCTTCTCTCCAAGAGAAAAGGCTTTATTAGATAGAACCTTATTTGACCTGGAGGAAGTGTGTTTCTCCCATTTCAGCCCACTCTAGCTTTCTTGTATGACCTAAGAGGAAATAAAAAGCTAAGAAAGACTCGAGAAGGTCATAGCCCAGAGACATAAGCCCATTGAAGGACTGAAATTTAATCATAAGGTTACAGAACACGTTCCCATCACCCATATCTTATCACCTTGCCAACAGAACTCTGGTACATATTAGCAGTGGATTGCTGCTGAAAGAGCTAAAAGATGCAGGATCCATACTAGGAAGACTTCTCAGGGAACTCTAAAAGAAAATGTCTAAGAGAAAAATGGAGCCCGAAGACAACAGTGGAGACAAAACAAGGACACTAGCAGAATGTGATGTCTCTGGGACTTACAGCTATTACAATCATTAAACAACAGCCCAACTACAAGGCAGACTAATATGAAATTTCACACTAAAGTCCTATTAAGGGACACTTGGGTGGTTCAGTTGGTCAAGAGTCTGCCTTCGGCTCAGATCATGCATGATCCGGGGATCCTGGGATCCAGCCCAGCATCAAGCTCCCTGCTCAGTGGGGAACCTGCTTCTCCTTCCCCCTGCTTGTGTGTTCTTTTTCTTTCTGTCAAATAAATAAATAAAATCTTAAAAGTTTTATTTTCTCAGTTCTTATTACTGATACATCATTTCTAGTTTTCAACAAAAAATTATAATGTATGCTGAAAGGCAACAAAAAACACATCCTGAAGAGAAAAAATAAGCATCAGCACCAGACTCAAATATGATACAGATTTTGGAATAATCAGACAGAGAATTTAAAATAACTATGATTAATATGTTAAGGGCTCTATGGAAAAAAATAAATGACATTCAAGAACAGATGGGTAATTTAAGCCAAAAAAAAAAAAAAAGGCTCTAAGAATCAAAAGGATTCAAAACCACTGTCACAGAAATGAAATATGCCTTTGATGGACTTATCAAGAGACTGGACATGGAGAGGAAAGAATCTGTAATTTTACACCCATGCATATCATTTTCAAATTGCAGAAAACTAAAGATGGAGATAAGAATCTTGAAAGAAGCCTGAGCAGATTTAAAAAATACCTTATTTATAAGGAAACAAGAATGATAATCATAGTGGACTTTTTATCAGAAATTATGCAAGCATGAAAAGAATGCAATGAAATATTTAGTATTAAAAAACCCCACTACCCTAGAATTCTAAATTGGAGAAATTTTCCTTTAAAGTGATGGAGAAATAAAGACTTTTCAGCCAAACAAAAACCAAGGAAATTCTTTGCCAGCAGACCTGTCCTCTAAGAAATGTGAAGTGTTTTCAGGGTTCTGGAAAGTGATGTCAGAAAGTGGATCAAAAAAAAAAAAAAAAAAAAAGAAACTTTGGTCTACGTAAGGAAGAATGACAGCGAAGGAATAAAAGAAGGAAAAATAAACTCTTATTTTTCTTATTTTTAATTAATCTAAAAGATAACTGTTTAAAATAATAATAACAATGCGTTAGGTGATTTTAGCATATGTATAAATGAAATTAACGACATTAACTGTGTCATAATGGATTGAAGAGAGGGATTGAGAAGTCTCTTAAAAACCATCTTCATGGGACACCAGTGTGGCTTAGTCTCTTGGGCTACTGACTCTTGGTTTCAGCTCAGATCAAATTCTCAGGGGGTGTGAGTTGGAGCCCTTTGTGGGCCTCTATGCTCAGCAGGGGAGATAGGAGTCCTGCTTGGGAATTCTCTCTGTCTGCCCCTCCCCTCACTCTCATTGCACACTTTCTGCCTCAAATAAATAAATAAATCTTAAAAAACAAAAACAACTATCTTCACTACACAGCAAGTGATATGGTAGTATTTGAAAGTGAACTTATATTAGTTAAAAGTATTTATTGTAAACTCTAAACAATCACTGGGATTTTTTTTTTTAAAAAGAAGTATAATTGATATGCTAAGAGATCAAATGAAATCATATAAGATGCTCAATTAAAACCATAGAAAGCAGAAAAGGAGGGAAAGAAAAAGAAGTAAAGAACAAATGCAATGAATAGAAAACAGTGGGCTACATATTAATTTAGTTGGATCAATAATAATTTTAAATGTGTATGTTCTATATACACTAGAAAAAATATCAATAATATGTTGCCTACACAATTCTAATTTTTTTCAAGATTTTATTGATTTATTTGAGAGACAGAGAAAGTGAAAAAAGGAGAAAGCAAGAGACAGCACAGGAGCAGAGAGGGAGGGGCAGAGGGTGAAGGAGAAGCCGACTCTCCCGCTGAGCAGGGAGCAGGATGCAGGGCTCAATCCGAGGACTCTGGGATCAAGACCAGAACTGAAGGCAGATGCTTAACCAACTGAGCCACCCAGGTGCCCCTCACAACCCTACTTTGAAATATAAAGACTCAGGTAGTTTAAAAGTAAAGGGATGAAAGAAAAATATACCATGCTACCAGTAATTAAAGAAGCCTAGAATAGCTATCTTAATTTCAGCCACAGCATACTTCAGAATAAGACAAGTTATCACAGATAAAGATGAACACTGTATAAAGATAAAGTGATCAATTCTCTAAGAAGTCATAACAATCCTTAACATGTTTGCATCTAACAATAGATTATCAAAATACATGAGGTGATAATTGACAGAATTGTCAGGAGAAATAGATGAATCCATGAAGTTAGAGACTTCAACACTCCCGTTTCAGCAATTGAGAGATGGAGCAGGTAGAAAATCAGTGAGGATACAATTGATCTGAATGGCCATAAGTAGTCACCTGTGGCTAGTGGCTGCTGTATTGAACAGTGCGGCCCTGGCCTCTTGCTATTCAAAATGTGGTTTTTGGACTAGCAGTATTGCTTTGCCCTGGAGCTTGTTAGAAATACAGGGTCTTACGCCACAGCCTGAACCACTGATTCAGAATTTTCATCATTAGCAAAACACCCAGGTGATTTGTCTGTATATTAAAGTCTGAAAAATATTGCATTTGACTAACAGAAAGACTAAACATTCTCCATGATTAGACTGACATATCTATTGTTACTCATCTTTCCACTATGATACGTAGCATTGCCTATAGATAACTATCATCAGGTCATATCTGGGGATAGTAAATAGTGACAGCATGGCAGTGTTGTCATCCTCTGGAAACTGAAGTCAATACAGCTTTACTTCTAAGGGCAATCACATTGGAAGCATCTAAGTATATCTTCTACCTCAAACCAACTACAGCTATGTCTACAGCAGATTATGAGCAGAATTTACACATGCTCTGCATGCTCAAATCATAATATTTTATATGTAATAATACCTCAGATACATGGAGTGCATTTTCTGGATAGTTGCACACATCCAGAGTGGCATCAGAGTCAGAGAAGAGTCATGGTGGTGGTGGGGGGAGTAATACAAATAAGCATCAGTTCATAAGAGATTATGCATGTAATAGAGAAATGTAGAGGAGGAGATGCCCCAAATAATATTCATAATGTCACATCAATGAATAATAGCCCAAACAAAAAGAAAAGTGGTATTTTTAGTATGTGGCTATAACTATCTCCTCAGTGAGAACCAAGAAAGAACAGTCATAAGATTAAGAACAGAGAAAAGAAAATGAAAAAAAAAATGTGGCATTTGGCCCTCACTAATAGGTATAATTACAGGAAAGAACAGGCCCTGGAAATATTTGGTAAAATAAGAAAAGGAAGTCTTATTACTTGATTTGCCTCAGAGAACATTGCTGCCTTCAGGCAGCCATGCTAAGGCTGCTCTTACAGCCGATTCCAGGCTGGCTGCAGCCCTGGGGTATGGCTCCAGTGATACTCTGACGTATCAAACACCCAGCCTGTTACTTCGCCTCCTCAGTGTGGCAGACTCTTCAGAGATGCCACAGGTTTCCAAATTTTTGCTGAAGATTTTTTCCCCCAAAGATTTTAATAACCAAATAACCATGAGCCTCTCCTGGTGGGTCTTGATGGCTTTTGTATTCTCCATTAAGATTTCCTTTAGATAGTTGGGTGTACCAGTCAAGAAACCATTAGCAAATCATGATAATACAGAATTATATCAGGGTTTCTTAGACCTCACTTCTAAATACAATGTCCCTAAATAGTAGTAAAATGCCAAAATATCCAGTCTGGAAAAAAGTTTAAACATTCTACTCTAACAAAGGTTTGTGAATCAATTGTTGTAGGTTTAAGCAGAAGGACTGGTTGATACTTGAGTGTGCGAATACTTTTGTCTTCAAAAAATACATTTATTGACTGAAAACATTTCATCATTCTAGATGTTTGAAATAGTTTACCTTAGGTATAGTGGATATAAGCAAATGCTTTGAAAGATAAAGTTACTGCTTTCTAACTGGTATCACAAGTTACTCGTGTGCCAAATAAAAGATTCTGTTAGTAGAATGCTCTTATTTCAATTTGGTAAGGCCATTATTTTTTTTTAAGATTTTATTTATTTATTGAGAGAGAGAGAGAGAGCACGCAAAGCGGTGGGATGGGGCAGTGGGACAAAGAGAAGCAGACTCTCCACTGAGCAGGGAGCCCGATGCTGGACTCTATCCCAGGACCCTGGGGTCCTGAGCTGAAGGCAGACAAATGCTCAACTGCTCAACCAACTGAGCCATCCAGGTGCCCTAGTGAGGTCATTCTCTTGCCACATCAACTGGTGAGCTTGCCAGGAAGAAAGAGTGCTCGTACTTTGTGATATTTCACTATCTTGCTATATGACCTCATTGTTCATATACCTGGATGTTACTGAGAATATACAATCTTATTACAGAAGAGATTTAATGGGAAATAAACACATCATGCGGACAACATACAAAAACTTAGAACATTAACATATAATCTTCAAACACTGCTTGTACCTGAGATTCTGTTTAAGTCAAGTACTAAGAAAAGCCTGTAGAATCTTGGGATTTGGGGTTTCAAGAGAACTGTCACTTTCATGATTTTAAAAAAAGGACAAACTTGATGAAAAGAGGCAGAATTTCAATAATTGAAATGTATAAAAAGAACCAAATGAACATTTGGCTGAACTGAAAATACACTGTCTGAAATTAAGAATTCACTTGATGTGTTTAAGAGTAGACTGTTGGGAAGAGTAAAGGACTCAGAAAATCTTCTAGCACAAATTCTTGGAATGCTGACTGTCCTTCTTCTTCATATCTCATGATTAAGGGGAGTCAGCACACTTTCTTCAAGTTATCTGGCATTCACTCTATTAGTACTACATAGTTACAGGTACTGCTGGCCTATACAATGTGGTTTTTATCTAACAGAAAATGTGAATTATAGTAGAGCTAAATGTGTGAAACTGTCTCCAGATCCTATAAATATTTGTATGGCCCATGAGTATTCATATCCACATTCAGGCAGCCACCTCCAGTACTGAAACTATTCACTACTCTTTCCAGATAAAAATGTCTGTGTCTGTGTGTCTGCCCATGTCCATATCTATATCCAGATTTAGATCCACCTCCATATCTACATCTATCTATTCTAGGTATAGATCTATCTGTACCTATATCCATATCTATCTAAGTTTCTACATCTATATCTATAGCTAGAGAGCCTCTTCCTTGAGCTTGGTCTTTCTTGTGTCAATCATTATTTCTACACTGGTGTTACAGAATTAAACTAATCCAGATTTTCCTTTACTGAAGAACTGTATCCTTCCTAGTTTACCCTACAGAAATATATGGGAGTTATCTGTGATTATAATTTGCCTTTCCATAATCATAATTTAAGAGCAGAATATTCAGTCTTTAATTTCTTTTCTCTTTCTTTCTCCTTTCCTACCACCCTCCCTCCCTTCCTTCTTCCTTCTCCCCTCCCTCCCTTCCTCCTTTCTTTCCTCCCTTTTTCCCTTCCTTTCTTTTTTCTTTCTCTTTTTTCTCTCCCTTTCTTTCATGCACATTCACACACACATTACTCCTGATCATCATCATATTCTCATCAGGATTATTTTTATTTCTGCCACATTTAGTAAATAATAAGCACCAGTAAGATGGCATTTGTAATGCAAATGTATTTATAGATAGATCTATATTTTCATTTCTCATGCTATCACCAAAATCCATTTCCATAGATAATTAAGATCTAACTATATATGATGATGAAATTATTCAAAATTTTCAATCCATATTACTAGGTGGTTGCCCTCACATTTTTGGACTGATTTGGAAGAATGTGGTGAATCATCAAGTTGGACAACGTTTTAGCATTAAATGTGAATAATTTAATGAATAATGTCTTGAGAGTTTATAGCATTTTATAGCTTTTAATAAACCTTCATATACATTATTCCAATTACTGTGGCCAATTATGTCACTGGATTGATCCAGCTGATTGTTAGCCAAATCAGGTAAGCAAAGCCTTTCTTATTCAACTAGAAACATAGTCATGATGGAAATTAAAGTGATTTATTCTGCAAACCCAGAATGCAAAACTATAGTATCTTTCACCAGCACAAATACCTAGTTGCTGAAAGGCTTGGACACTCCAGAACTTCATTCAAAGTACCTTCCCCCTCTTACCTGCAACATTTCATAGAGTCACAATCCCATCATTAACACAGATTCCAGAATTTCCAATTTTAATTCAGAATGCCAAAAACCTAAATTCGTGGTGCCCACACCATTTTAAGCTTTGATTTATCTTTTAAATCAGAAAGCACAGGGCATGGCAGTATTTTTAAAAGATCGGTCAGAAAGCTTGTATGTAACTACGAGATGTCCAGATGATTCTACCTTTCTTTAATTTTATCTGATGTTCAGCCTAATTCATTTTTTTTGTCTTTTTTATAATATAAATTTAAACCAGGGGAAAAAAATATATCCAAGGGTGGTAAGAAGTAGCTGAGGTAGTAACAAAAAGTATGTATGCTTAACTTTATCACTAAGAAAGAATGAATTAGTGATGCAATTCATCAAGACTATGCATTACTTCTAACATTAAAATAGTAAGTATCTTTAAAATCCTATTGCTACAAGGTTTACTTATGAAACTGTAACACTTGAGTCATCTATATACTCATTCAGATACTGGCTTCCCATTAGGTCCTAAAGTAAAGTACTATGCTAAGAATTAAGATGATGGAAACATGTATAGACTTTGGATTCTGGCTTCAGTAGAAGATACTGTAAGGTACAAAGAGTGATTTGAAATACCATGGGAGACTTTATAACAGTAAAAGAGATCAAGTGAAACAGAGTTAATCAGTGTAATTACCCTGGCTCTGCAAACCTGTTTTGGGAGATATTTCTATAAATTATATTGTTTTAAATCATCTTACAGACATATAGGTCTACCAATGCATTTGGTCTTACACAATCCATTTTAGTCTAATATCTCATGTCTTACTCCATTCTATGATTTCTAAAGGGGAGTTCTAGAGACGAGTTGCTTTTAATGATATTTTTCCCCTTACTAACTTAAGGGTTAGTACACCATCATTCAGAGTGTAAAGCCAGGAACACAGAAGAACATGTGAGCAAATGCTTAAAAATAAATATTACGAGTGATACTAAAATTCTGAGTATGCAAGCCTTGTTGGCTGATATAGGATAAAGGAGAGAGAACTTAAATTTTAGTCACTAATAGTAGAGAATGGAGTCATGGACATTAGAGGTGATGATGAGCCAGCAAAACTAATACCATGGATGCAGCAGAAATGGTTAGAGATTCTTTACATCTCCCCAGAATAATTGATCATCAAAAGAACAGAGCAGGTTCTTTGTCTGAGGACTAGTCCCTATAACAAAAGGAGTGATGAAGGAATTAGAGAACAATCTCTTCTACTCTGTTGTAAATGCTTGCTACCTGAGAAATTGGTAACTCCTCGTGCCAGGCCATGAATTTAAATAGATTAATATTTGGTATCTATAACATAAAAGTTTAACTTACATTGTACAGTGTTTACTGGTACAGTTTCATACATCTATACAGTGGAGGAAATTCTTCTCTCCAGCTTGTCCATTATGATATGAGGATGATTAAAGGCCATTAAGATTTCACTCTGTTTTGAAAATATATATTAAAAATAAATCAGCAAGCGTGTGTCCTTTAGTTAGTTATTTAAAAACACGAAACATGAAATATAAAGTTAAGACAAATAGCATTGTGAAAATTATGGTAAACACTAATTATATATTCCTCAAATAGCAGATTGCAAAAGTACAATTTAAGTCACATTGTTGAGGCCATGCCTAATTCTTTTTTAGTAATGTTTGCCGTATTAGTAATAATTAAAGACTGGATAATGTAATTAATATAAATGAAATTTCAGATTTAGAGAGAAAAATAAGTAGCATTGGAAATTGTATTTGCCAAAAATATATTCCTTTCATTTACATTATACCACTATTGAAAAAATCTCTTTTTTTTAAATGAGTTTGTCTTTAAAGAGAAGATAGTAATAAAATTTGAAGACAAATGATCTTTAGATGATCAAAAGAGAAAAAAATGCAAGGCAGGGTTGTTCTATATTAATAAATTATTGATTCAAAGTATAATTTTAGGACTGAGTAGTTTTCTCTAAGAAGTGGATTATTTTCCTGTTTTGGAAAATATGTATGTAAAAATAGGTTATATAATATTTGAATTCCTTAGTCGAATTAGCTTTATAGCCCTACTGGCATTTCTGAGATTTAAATGTTTAAATTCTTCTACATTGTTTTTGTTTCATTTAAAGAGTTATTGAAATATTGGTTGATTTTTAAATGCCATTATTTGTCTAGAATAGGTTCTAAACTAGAACTTTCCTTATAATTAACATAAACATCCTCAAATCTAGGAGGATTGCTTACGCTGATTCAATGTACATTCCCCAAACAGTTTTATTAAGCAATCTCTTTTTCAAGAGAAAAACACACAAATTTATCCATATAATAGAAAGATCATAAAAAGATCCATATACCTTATATTTTACCTTATTAAAATTTATTTAACAAATTTTAAGGAGCTCAAGGCCCTTCTCTGTGATATTTTCAGTGATTTTGGTAACAGACTTCTGAGGTACGGTGGACAGAATTGTCACACCCATTTCACAATTACATGAGGAAATGAAAGTGAAGGTATTGATAATATATAGAATAAAAGAGGGATCCCTGGGTGGCGCAGCGGTTTGGCGCCTGCCTTTGGCCCAGGGCACGATCCTGGAGACCCGGGATCGAATCCCACATCAGGCTCCCGGTGCATGGAGCCTGCTTCTTCCTCCGCCTGTGTCTCTGCCTCTCTCTCTCTCTCTGTGACTATCATAAATAAAAAAAAAAAAAAAAAAAAAAAAGAATAAAAGAAATAACCATATCTTATTTAGCCTTCTTATCCAGTCATAATTTCATACTGTCTCTCTAGGACTAGGAATAGTTAATGTAGTTCCTTGGGGAATTACTGAAGCTTTGCCTTTTATTTTTTTTTCTCTCTTTTCTGAAACAACAGAGCAACCCAACTTTGATGGGAACTGAAGAAAAAAAAAGGGAACATTTCAAATTAACATTTCCTATCATTATTTTATTTAATGGCAACATATTTCATTTCTTTTGTTATAGGCAGTCACGATTTATACATTCAAGATCCAAATTGCAGCCATAGTAAAAAGGATATATTCTATTTAAATGGGCTTAAAGGGATGCCTAGGGGGCTCAGTAGTTGAGTATCTGCCTTCAGCTCAGAGTGTGATCCTGGGGTTCTGGGATCAAGTCCCACATCGGGCTCCCCACATGGAGTCTACTTCTCCCTCCATGTCTTTGCCTCTCTCTCGATGTCGCTCATGAAAAAATAAATAAAATCTTAAAAAAGAAAAAAAAGTAACTGGGCTTATGGTGAGATTAAATGAAAAGAGATATTGTGTTTAAAAGAAACAGACAAACACAAACACACAAACAGCAACAACAACAAACAAGAATATTCTTAAAGCTCCATGGGCAAAAGGTTAGCTAATACCAATGAAATTAGGAAGATATCATTGTTACAGTTATGCTGGCTCATCAACTTTATCCTCAAAGTATTTGCAGGTTAGAAGGAAAATTAACCAGTCCTGGACCAGTGTAAAACTTTAAAAACTTTCTAGTAATAGTACTTATTTTACTAATGAAGAGAAACACATCAGCCTCACTGAGGATGAGAAGTATCCCTTGAATAGCAACAAAGTAATTGTTACCTTCTGTGAAATTAGCTCTCCTCACTGCAACCACAAAATCTTAAATTAAAAGGTTGGAAGAGAGAGTTTAGCTTTATAGTCTCCATTTATATAGCTATATGCAATAACAGCAACAACACCAACAAAAGTAACCAGCAATAGGAGAAAGTCTTAGATCAGAATTAGAATGTGCCTAACAAAGGAATGTTAAGAAACAAAACTAGAAATCAACTGCTTCCACAATTAGGTTTTGTTTTGTATTTTTTAATTAATTTAATTTAATTTAATTTAATTTAATTTAATTTATTTTATTTTATTTTATTTTATTTTATTTTATTTTATTTTATTTATTTTATTTTATTTTATTTTATTTTATTTTATTTTATTTTATATTTTAGAAAGAGAGCACATGGGCAAAGTGAGGGAGGGGCAGAGAGGGGGAGAGAAAATCTTAAGCAGGCTCCACACCCAGCATGGAGCCAGTCTGGGAGGTCTCATGACCTGAGCTGAAATCAAGAGTCTGATGCTTAACCAACTGAGTCACCCAGGTGCCCCGTTTAGGTATTTAATAGTATAAACAGCAAACAACTTATCTGTATCACTTTGCTAGGGTTGCCATAAAAAAATGCTACTCATTTGATAAACAATAGAAATTTATTTTGTCACAGTTCAGGAGGCTAGAAGTCCAAGCTTAATGTGTTAGGAAGGTTGGATTCTTCTCAAGTATCTCTCCTTGGCTTGCAGATGGCCATACTCTTACTGCCTCTTCACATGGTCATTCATTTGTGGGTGTCCCTGGTGTCTCTTCCTCTTCTTCCCTTTTTCTTTTTCAGATTTTATTTTTAAGTAATTTCTACACCCAATATGTCAGCTTGAACTGACAACCCTGAGATCAAGAACTGTATGTTCTGCTGACAGGGCCAGTCAGGAGCCCTTCTTCCTATGAGAACATTAGTCACACTGGATTAAGGCCACACCCTAGAGGCCCCATTTTAACTTAATCATCTGTTAAAGGATCTTATGTCTCAATATGGTTATATCTGAGGGGACTAGATAATGCAATTATGGGACTTTAATGTACAAGTTTGGGGGGGAGGCACAATTCAGGCCATAACACATTCTCCCCCTCCCCAACCAAAGACAAGAAAGATTGCTTTCATAATAAATCATTTGACACTAAATCACCTTCCCCTCCCAACTCTCAGTTACTAACTTTCTTGATTTCAAAGAAACCTGGAAATCAGGTTTTAAAACTTTATAAACTTGCTAATAGTATTAGAAAAAAAGTAGGTGTTATAAGAAAGTAAACCACAACTGCTATAGAATGGAGATGTTCTTTACTCAGCTGATTGCAGGCCTTTATATATATATATATATATATATATATATATATATATATATATATATATATAAAGCCTATGGAAATGTTAAGAAGGTATGGATAAGTATTGGGACTCTTCATGCCTCCTCAGCATGTACTATATTCCTCCATATGGCATAACAGTCAAGCATTTTGAAGGACTTTGACCTCAGGAGAGAATTTTCATGAGGGCTCATTCAGTGCCAACCTCTGTCTTCTGATGTGCGCAGATAGGACTTGACTAGCTATAGTGATTGATTCAAAAGTGAACACGTCAATTAATTTGGTCCAAGCAGAATGAAGTGTGGAATTTTTGACTACTGGGAAAAGACAAGTTCTCTTTCTGTTTGGACAATGTACTATGTGGAAGTGATGTTACAACTGCAAGTAGCCATTTTGCAATCATGGGGAAACTAAGTCTAAGAATGAAGCTTTTCCTGGAAGAAAAAAAAAACTGATTCAGTTGTAAAGAAACTAAATGAGATGTCAGCTAATAAATATCTTTTACTTACTAATATACCTTATAATTTCCAATTAACAACCCAAGTACTATTTGTTTGCTTTTAAAAAAGTACTGTAATCCAAATAAAACTATAATATTAAAAAAATAAATCTTGGCCAGATAATTGTGGCTATATATATAGATACTTAAGGGTTCTAGAACTGAAAGTTCAGAATTAACAGTAATCACCATTTGAGAAAATGATTTCATCATTTTCCCCCCTATATTTCTTTCATTTTCTCTACTATCTAACTCCAAGAAGCATGATGAATATTAGTAAGGTGATAACTACAAAATACTTTGATCTCTGACTTGGAGAGTAATATAAAGTATATCATTAAATATAAAAGCAAAGAGTATGTCAAATGAGATTAACCACTGGATTGAAATAATCTATTCCACTTCTTCCCCTTTATCACGTTGAAAACTAGTTGTGAAATAAGGCTAATGAGGTAGAAACATACAGTCTGATAATAAAATCCAGAAACAAAAGATACATGTAGCAGTTCTCCCTCCAGGGAAATTAAAAATTCAATAATTTCCTCTAGGATCAAGATTGGCTGTTGGCCATCCCTAGCAAAAGAGATATTTCTGAGAGAGGCAGGAAATTAATTCTACAGCCCATAAAAATAAAGACATTCTATTTTTTAAATGACAGTAGTGATTCTTACATAACTGAAAACCATAAAGAAAATCTAGAAAAGTAATGTTCAAGACATAACGATAAACAACCTCAGAGGAGATGGGACAGTATTTCCCATATTTTCATTTAATGAGTTACTATTTCCTTCTTGTTTGAGTGAAGGTCTTTTCAGTGAAGATCTTTGTGGAGATGGTCATTATCAAGATATAGATAACTTTCTAGTTAGGATCATATGACTGTACTTCCTTAGCTTAATTCTATCTGATTGCTCTTACTTTTCAGGATATTTCTCAATTTCATGCTTAGAAAGGTATTTAGAAAGGATTCATAACTCTCACATTGTCTACTTATAGGAAACCCTACACACTTATTTTTTTAAATGATAAACCAGTTTTTTCTAGTTCCCCAAAACATAGGAGAATGCAAGACATCAGTCTATGCTTAATGTCCTGCTATGATTTAAAGAAGCCGCAGCAGGGAGGAATGAAGCAGTGGGCTCTGACGGGACATGGAGCACATCCTGCATGAACTGAGAGCAATCAATTCTCAGATGGTTTGATTTGATGGTCTTTGAGAATTGTTTATATATATTTACAGAATTTAGATTCTTGAAAATTTATCCTACCAATTATGTACAACAGTTAAATGCTTTTCCACCAGCTTTACTGGGATCTAAGGGACATATAACACTATGTAAGTTTGAATTGCACCACGTAATGATTTGATTTATATATAGATATAGCAAAATAATTACCAAAGAGAAGTTAGTTGACACATCCATCAACTCAGAGAGTGTCAGTGTGTGTGTGTGTGTGTGTGTGTGTGTGTGTGGTGAGAATATTTAAGACTTACTCTATTAGCAACTTTTAGATATACAACACAGTTACATATTTTTGTAAGTACCAGTTTGATACCACTTGACAAAGTGGTATCCCTAATAAATGAGAAAAAATGATGGGCTTGATTTAAGGCATTCTACTTCCTTTATTAATAAGAAGAATTAATAACTCCTTTATAATACCTAAAATTTCTATGTCCTTTTGTGCTGTTCCTATTTAGATTTCTATAGTTTCCCCCAGAAGATACCCAGATAAAATTTGCCTGTTCTGTGTGAGGCAAAGCCTGTTTTCCCTAAACTTTGCATGCAAGAATGAAATCATTTTTCATATTATGCTCTTTAGGTATTGCTTTTAATGCATTTTTATAAACATTCTTCCGAAAGGCAATATTTCTCCATTTACAGCTCTATCAACTGAATGGGCAGTAATATTAAATTGTTTGTACTTGGCAGCACATTCATAGGCAAAAACACAGCAAATCATTGTCTAAAAGGACAGTACCTAGAGACTCAGGGTTCTGTGACCCCGAGTAGATAAGTGTCAGTGCAGTACCTTCATCTTAAATGTTAGTGGCTGGATAGAAGATTACATAAGGATATTTTATGAAAGTATAATTATGTAGAATTGTTCAGTCCCACTCTGACTCATTTATTCAAGAAATACTTACTGAACAGCTGGTGTCGACCAGGACCTAGGTCTCCAAAGATGAACAAAACGGACATAGCTCAGCCCTCTCCCACCTCCCACCCAGTGAGAGAGACTGGGAGTAAAATGGGCACTTGGAGGAGTGCCGCATGGGGTGCCAGATGCCTGTGGGAGGGACATCCATGTGTAAATCTAGGTCACTTTCAAATCTGAACCTCAGGGATCAGGTCTGGGTTGAATTTATAGACTTGGGTGTCACCAGCGTATCCAACATGTAATAAGTAAAACTCTGACAGAGGAGGAGATGACCCACAGGAGGGCCAATGTTCAAGGATAGAATCCTGGGTCACACCAGACTTTAAAAGACAGACTTCTTTCCCAGAGTTTTCTCAGATCGTAATGCTGACCTCACCCTAAGTAAAGATGGGAACAATTTCAATGGTACTAAATATATCCCTAAAATGTTTTCTCTAGACTCTGGCATTGAGGGGACCTGTGAGTAAGAGTGTGCCTTCTGATCTCATGTTTGAATGCTTCTCCACTTCAGCTTTGTAATTTGTCATTTGTATTTCTTCAGGATTGCCATTGTTTTCTACCTCAAATTATGGAGCTGGAGATATCCTTTTATGATGAGAAGTAGGTTCTGGTGATTAAAAATAGTTTCAAAGCTCACAGTGAGGTCTCGATTATGTAACTTCCGTTGTATTAGATGGTTGCTTCCTGGAGAAATAAAAGGATACATTATTCCTTAGGTCCAAAATATCCTAGTTGGAACTCAAAGTTCATGAGAGATGAGGATAGTGAATCTGTAGATAGCAAAACTCTGCTCACAGTTTTGTGGAACAGGTCTCTTGAGAATTTAAGGAAGTTTTGTTCTGCATACCTTTGTCAAGTGAACTAGCTGTGGATGTGCTGTGAGACCATTTACAGTGCACTGCAGCGAGCAGGAAGGCAAGACTGATGTCCTCACCTGATAAAATCTTTAATGGAAGGCTAGTCTTCTTAAAGTATGTCTGCATTTGATCTGATAACGGACAAAACAATTTCACTTCACCTTAGGCAGCAAAGACAAGAAAGGAAAGTATAATTTCTCACATTCCCTTTGATGGATTTTCTTCTCTTTTGGTTAAAATGAGATTATCTTTTTCAGAAGTTGTAATATACTTTGGGGAAAAAAACCCAAATTTCTATTATAACTACTCTACAATGGCCTGACCCATGGGATGAGACTCATCTTGAAGTAGAAATTACCCTAAGGATGACTCGCTATCAAGTTTATTCAAAGCAGTTAAGCCTCAAGGAAAGCAGGGCTCTCCTCTCTTTCCCTTAGTCTAAATTTAACATCTATTTTAGCCTTTAAGTGGCTTTGGGTTAAAACATTTTCTTGCCGTTGCCAAGTGTGCTAACTTCAGTAATCATGCATCCAAGATATCAATTAACGTTCTATTTGATATCTGAAAATCTAAATTGTGGAATCACACCTTTCCTTTTTGTAGCCACACTGATAACGATAATTAGAAAGCTGGTATCAGTGGCATAGCTCAAACCTCAAGATGAATTAAATTCTTTGCTATTGTAAAATTTAGAAACCTAAGACAGGAACAACGTGGGAGTTCTCAGAATGTTATCTTGCCTCTACCCCCAATCCTACAAAATTACGTATGCCCTTTATTATCATTATTGCCATCAGGCCAACTGCACACAGCTCAAGTATAGAGAGGAGGTAATTGTCCGTGGATCTTGGATATTCTGGAAAGAGGTAGCCAGGCTTTCTATTGTGTGCTGCTGCTGCAGGTGGAATGTAGGTCGATTTTCAGTGGCACATGGATTAGGTGCTTGCTACTGCTGTGCTGTTGAGTTGGCATCACCTCCTTCGATCCAGTTTACACACAGCTGCCAGAATAAATCTCCTGCTCTGTCATTCCCCTTCTCAAAATCCTCCATGCCTCGTCCAATGTGATGATTGTAGTCCATGTCAGGCCCCCAGGGTGCTCTGCTCTCTAATGCCTTATAGCTCACTGTTCTGTTTCACACACTATGATGCTCAGGTGAAACCCTGGAACTGCCTCCCACCTCCCTCACCCCTAGCTTTTCTTCACATTACTCTTGTATTTGGAATGCTTGATCCTTCTGCTCTCCCACCCCTGATTTCCACACTTTAAAGTCCAGGCTTACAAACAATGCTACTTTCTCCAATGACTTCCTGATCCCTGATTGCGTTTTCTGAATTTTCATGGTATTTTATCTGAAAGTCTCTAATTTGTGCCATTTCTCTCCTCTTGTGGTGATTACTGGTTAAGTCTTATCTCTCCTAAAAAGAACAAGATTCAGGTGGGCAGAAATTATCTTTTGCCCTAGAAGTAGAATTATTAAAAGTTCAGGTGAAGAAAGATGTGCTTTGAATGGGATTCACAGCTATGTTTTTTTTCCTAGTAATGTCTATATTTCAGTAAGTTTTTTGAGGATGATTGTGAATTTTTTTCTTTTTTCTTTTTGCTTATAGACCTGATTTGAGGCAACCGAATGTCTGTGACGTGGTGAAAAGAGAGTGCTTTTTCCAGAAGGGTTATACTGAGAAGGCATTTGGTTTAGACATTAAGATATTTAACCATTCGGGGGTGAAAGCATCATGGAATAATTTTTAAGTCAATATTTTAATTTTATTTTCAAAAGGTTCCATTGTGGTTTTCAATACTTTTATTGTCTGTCTTAACCTCTGTTACATGTCATCTAAATTAGCAATCATGTTCCTCATTAAAACAAATACAGTCTGGTAGTGGTAGAAGAACTAAATTCAATTTAACAAAATGCATTTTGTTAAAAATGTTAACAAAAATGTTAATGTTAAAAATGTTAACGAAATGCACTGACTCCATTACTCCAAAATGCTATGGAGTAAGATGATCATAGGGAATTATATAATGAAAGCAGTCTACTTGCTCAAGTAGTTTAAAATCTAACAGCTCAAGTTTTAAAATACGGTCACAAAAAAGCAGTTGGAGAACATTTTGTTGGGATTTATATGCATGTGTAGTCAGAGTAAAGACATCAGATTTGTTTAAATATCCACTACAGGAGTAGATTTTTTTTCCCTGAATTCAACGTTTTCTCAACCCTAGTGCAAAATATATAACTGGAGCAATCTATATCTTGGGCAATACAAAATTTTATAATCTGAATTTCTCCAAGGCCTCTCCAGCCTTAGGAATATTTAGCTGTTCCCAGAGGGTCAATGAAGTTATCAAGAACCCAGGAACAAGTAGCCTTCGTAGCACATTTCCATAGCTTGGCTGATTGCACCACGTCATATTTACTGAAAACAAACAGTAAAATTTGAAAAAGCCAGCAGTCTGTGCCCGTTTTTGATGCACTACAGAGCATTTATACTTTATCCAACTCAGTGATGGAACTTTATTGATGATTATTTGCTCATGTTTTGATTATCTGGTTTTTGATGGTGATCATTGACTGGCTTTTATCCTCCAAACTCTCCAGAACTCTATGGAGCTCTTAGAATCAAATAACTTTAGAGATAGGAGAGGCTTGGTGATCTATCCAGCCCTAATTTCCCATTCTTTAGGGAAGAATCTGAGATCTAGAGTGGCTAATTGCCCAACGTCATTTAGTAACTTACAGTGACTAGGACCTAGATTTCCACATATCTTGCTTAGTGAATGATTAGTCTACTATGAAAAGCAGTTAGGAAGGATTCTAGTTATCATCAACCTTGTGAGGTCTACGATGAGTTAAACATGATTTTTAATGAAGGATTGGCCTTCGATTAATTGCACATGTGCTGCTCAGCTTCAACACTTTTTCTTCCCAACATAAATGTTTCTTTGAAGGATTCTCTTTGTAGTTGTCTCTAAAACTAATTTTCCCTTCAGTGCTCTTTATCCCTTGTTCAGTGGTTCTTTTACCTTTATCTCTGATGTGAA
Organism: Vulpes vulpes; assembly: GCF_048418805.1. NCBI lineage: Eukaryota > Metazoa > Chordata > Mammalia > Carnivora > Canidae > Vulpes > Vulpes vulpes. The sequence goes on along the minus strand of NC_132780.1, from coordinate 183,367,632 downwards.
ACCATATCAAATGTACTTTTTTCCCTAAAATATTAACTATGTCTCAGCCCCTAAATATCTTTTATCTAGGATGGCTGTGATATCTTCAAAGAATTCCTGCAGATTAGTTATGCAAGCCTGAATCCATCATGGCTAGTATTCATCTAGCAATGCTTTAACACTCTGCGTGAGATGATTGTTTGACCAACCCCCTTGGGTCTTCCTCATTTCAATTAGCACGTCCCTGAAGGATGGAGAGAGAAAAAATCTTCACTCTGGGTTCTACTAGTGGCAAATGTCTGTATTGCTTTTAGGTCTATGAAGAAGTCTTCTGTCTTTAGGTTCAAGATCTGCAATTATATGCTTCCTGAAACTTAGCTTTTCTCAAAAAACACCAATATCTCTAGTATTTCTATATCTCACAGTCGCAGCTGCTTAACCTTTTCTTTTGCTTTAGAATAAAAATGAAGATAATAGGTATTGTACAAGTTGGGAGAAAAGATTGTGCTACTCTGATATTGGATAAGAAAAAAGAAAGGAGTTGCTTTATCTCTTATGTGAGAAGGTAATTGTGTTTATACTGATTGTTACTCTTTGGCCTGTGAATCCTTTGCACTCTATTTAATTTCTGGAAGAGAGGTATTTGCTTGTAAGATATTTTATATTTCATTATGAAATAATAAGAGAGCTAAAGCAAGCTTGATTAAATTATAGCTATCCAAAGATAGAGAATTTCTAGTTCCAAATTTAGTGTTGTACAATAGAGCTTGTCAATTACCAGCAGTAAAAGTGGCTGGAGCAGACCCATGAGCATATTTAGCTGGCTCATGGATGCATTCTTTGAAATAAATTTAAAATTCATTTCATCATTTTATGATAAAAGAAAAACTTTCACCAAGTAGTAATGCTCCTTTACAGTGACATGGAAAAGAATGAGAAGGTACATAAAATAGAAATATAAAGAAATTCCTTTGGCTTCTTTGTGCAACAAAGTGACATCACAGAATTAATTTTTTCCTCTTTAAATATAGTTCCGAAGAGGAAAAGCAAAGAATATTTACCATATGCCTGTGCATCAAGACATTTTTTTTTTTGTTCAAAGTAGCCTATTTGGAAATTTATTTATTTATTTATTTATTTACTTATTTATTTAATTTTTTAAAAAAGATTTTACTTATTTATTCATGAGAGACAGAGAGAGGGAGAAAGGCAGAGACACAGGCAGAGGGAGAAGCAGGCTCCACACAGGGAGTCACACATGGGACTCGATCCTGGGTCTCCAGGATCACGCCCTGGGCTGAAGGTGGCGATAAACTGCTGAGCCACCAGGGCTGCCCTATTTAAGTATTTTTAAAGATTATATTTATTCACGAGAGACCAGAGAGAGAGAGAGAGAGAGAGAGAGGCAGAGACACAGGCGGAGGGAGAAGCAGGCTCCCTGCAAGGAGCCTGATGTGAGACTCACTCCCAGGACACTCGGATCATGACCTGAGCTAAAGGCAGAAGCTCAATCACTTTACCTCTTTGGTTAGGTTTATTCCTAGGATATATACCCTAAAAACTACAGAACACTTCTGAAACAAATGGAGGAAGACACAAAGAGATGGAAAAATATTCCATGCTCATGGATTGGAAGAATTAATATTGTGAAAATGTCCCAGGGCAATTTACACATTTAATGCAATCCCTATCAAAATACCATGGACTTTCTTCAGAGAGTTGGAACAAATCATCTTAAGATTTGTGTGGAATCAGAAAAGACCCCGAATAACCAGGGGAATATTAAAAAAGAAAACCATAGCTGGGGGCATCACAACGCCAGATTTCAGGTTGTACTACAAAGCTGTGGTCATCAAGACAGTGTGGTACTGGCACAAAATCAGACACATAGTTCAATGGAACAGAATAGAGAATCCAGCAGTGGACCCTCAACTTTATGGTCAACTAATATTCAATAAAGCAGGAAAGACTATCCACTGGAAAAAAGACAGTCTCTTCAATAAATGGTGCTGGGAAAATTGGACATCCACATGCAGAAGAATGAAACTGGACCATTCTCTTGCACCATACACAAAGATAAACTCAAAATGGATGAGAGATCTAAATGTGAGACAAGATTCCATCAAAATCCTAGAGGAGAACATAGGCTACACCCTTTTTGAACTCGGCCACAGTAACTTCTTACAAGATACATCCATGAAGGCAAGAGAAACAAAAGTAAAAATGAATTATTGGGACTTCATCAAGATCAAAAGCTTCTGCACAGCAAACGAAACAGTCAACAAAACTAAAAGTCAACCTACAGAATGGGAGAAGATATTTGCAAATGACGTATCAGATAAAGGGCTAGTTTCCAAGATCTATAAAGAACTTCTTAAACTCAACACCCAAGAAACAAACAATCCAATCATGAAATGGGCAAAAGACATGAAGAGAAATCTCACAGAGGAAGACATAGACATGGCCAACAAGCACATGAGAAAATGCTCTGCATCACTTGCCATCAGGGAAATACAAATCAAAACCACAATGAGATACCACCTCACACCAGTGAGAATGGGGAAAATCAACAAGGCAGGAAACCAAAAATGTTGGAGAGGATGTGGAGAAAGGGGAACCCTCTTACACTGTTGGTGGGAATGTGAACTGGTGCAACCACTCTGGAAAACTGTGTGGAGGTTCCTCAAAGAGTTAAAAATAGATCTGCCCTATGACCCACCAATTGCACTGCTGGAGATTTACCCCAAAGATACAGATGCAGTGAAACGCCGGGACACCTGCACCCCGATGTTTATAGCAGCAATGTCCACAATAGCCAAACTGTGGAAGGAGCCTCGGTGTCCATCGAGAGCTGAAAGGATAAAGAAGATGTATATATGTATACAATGGAATATTACTCAGCCATTAGAAACGACAAATACCCTCCATTTGCTTCCCCGTGGATGGAACTGGAGGGTATTATGCTGAGTGAAATAAGTCAATCAGAGAAGGACAAACATTATATGGTCTCGTTCATTTGGGGAATATAAAAAATAGTGAAAAGGAATAAAGGGGAAAGGAGAAAAAATGAGTGGGAAATATCAGAGAGGGAGACAGAACATGAGAGACTCCTAACTCTGGGAAACAAACAAGGGGTGGTGGAAGGGGAGGTGGGTGGGGGTGGGGGTGACTGGGTGATGGGCACTGAGGGGGGCACTTGATGGGATGAGCACTGGGTGTTATGCTATATGTTGGCAAATTGAACTCCAATAAAAAAAAAAAAAGAAACTTAAAAAAAAAAAAAAGAAGCTCAATCACTGAGCCGCCCAGACGTCCAGAAGTTTAGATAAATTAGATTATAAAAATATGGCCCTTCATGTTTTCCTTTGCAGTTTCCAAATGTGTCATCTTTGTCTTTAAATTAGAGGCACATTTTATATTTGGTTTGTAAAAGGTAACCAGCATCACTGATAAATACTTCCAGTTTTGACTGCATACTAGATATAATAAAGTAGATCAAAAGGTTCTTGAGTTGTCTACAAACCAGTAGAGTGATAGGACACTCATGAAAAAGGAAACTGGAATTGTCTTTGGAACTATGTCTATTTAAAACATATTTCTGAACCTTATATAAGAGGAACCATGTTAGGCCACTTAGGTAGGGGTACAAAACTATGTGACCTACAACAGCCTCTTGCATTTATAAACTCACATCTAATGAAATAAGGCTGGTAATTTTTCTTCTGCTCAAAATCAGCCAGTTTTCCATGTCACTCTAATTAAAAGTCAAATCTTTATGGTAACCTAGTGACCTCTAAGACTTAACAAAATAGGCACCTCCTACACCCATCCCATCCTTGATGCCTCTCTGAGGTGCTTTTCCAACACAAGCTTTCTCTCTGTTGCTCCCGAAAGCCTGCCTCAGGGCTTTTGCACATCTGCCTAAAGGCTTTCTGAGATATCCACAAAGATAGCTCCTTCACTTACTTCATTCTTATCCTGAGTCAAAACCTCTCAGCGAGGTCAGTGAGGTCTTTGACCTTTCTAAGCTTCAAACTCATCCTCATAACTCATATTCCTCCATATTTATGTTCCTTAGCATTTATTACTACTCAACATATTATATATTGTACTTTTTTTTATATTGTACTTTTTAATTTACTTATTACATTGTCAATTTTCAAATAGATTACAAAATCTTTGATCATTGGAAATTTTGTCTTCTACATTCCCTACAGTGTACCTGAAAAAAAAAAAAAAAAAACACACTGTCTGCCACACCACAGATGTAAATATCTGCCTAATGAATGAATAAATAATAAGACAAAAGAACATGTTCATTAATAGCTATGACATAATAAATAAATTATAAATAGTATAAGCAGAAAATTGATATAGTCTTTAAATTATGGTATTCTACAGATCTGTGTTTTGGGATGGCCTTTGCAAATGGAATTCTTTTAATCTCTGTTGTATTTTCTGTACAATGGGTTTATGTGTTTAATAAATTAGCTTCTTTCTCCCATAAATACTAATGATAGAGTGCTATTATTTCTTTAGATTTTTTTCACTATAAAGAGAAGCTAGGAATATATCTATTTTTTTCTGAGAGTAATTATGAAAATACATCAATTGTTATGAATAATTCCACTTTAAAATATGCAATGTTTGATAATAGATCTCAAATATGCAATTAATTTTTTCTTTTCTAATCAGCCTCCTCCTATTTGGAGTCTTAATAGCTGAAATAGCAGAGATCCATTGTGTTTTTAATCAAATTAGCAGGCAGATTTCCTCCTTTATTGCCCTTCCATAAAAATCTATTTAGCATAAAATAAGGATGCTGTAACATTTCCAGGCAATATTTGATTATGTACAGACTTAAATGCTTCCAATTCTAACCAATTATTGGAGGGTGCATCTAATTATATCTTCACTTCTAATTCAGCAATCTGTTTTTCCAGTTGTTTCAATCTGGCATATTACTCTTTTTTCCTATCAGCTGAAAAAAAAAAAAAGATATTATAGACCTGCATAGCATTGATCAAGCAATTTCCCTAAATGAATAACTGGTGTTCTTTATGGGCAACTCTGGAAGCTGCAAACAAATATCATCATTTGTTCAACTAATTGGGGGAAAAAAATCACTAAGGAAGAAAAGGATTTAAAAACTAACTTTCTACAAAAATGAGAGGCACAGATGATGTAATAAATAAGTTGCTATTAATGAGTGTGTATAGTGTGTATGTGTACCTATGTGTGTAATAGGAGTGATCACATAGCCAAGTAAGAGTACTGAAGGGGATAGAGGTAAACAGGAGACTCAACTTGGACAGGATGAACACTTTGATTAAGAGGTACAGTTCACTGTTTATCTGGAAAGCCTTACCTCTACCCTCAGTACGTTGAGGCTTTCTGAGACAGGTACACAACAGAGTTCACTATTACCAAGTAACAAAAGCAAAGAGATGGATGGAGTTGAGTGGGGAGGGGGAATCTGTTTAAATTATTGCCCTCTGTCATATAGCCCCTTTCTAGTTTCTAACAAGGCAGTGTGATTCCCGCTTATCTTCTTTGTTCAAAAAGACACATGACTGAGCCTTCCTGTCTAAAATTTTAATCTACCCATCAGATTCATAATCTTTATATATTAAACTAATCTTGTTGTTGGACAAATAATGGTAGTACAACAGTTGTGAAAGGCCCTGTGCTCAGCACTAAGGATATGGTATGCCTGAGGGTTGGAAGTTGGGGCATGGGAAAGAGTGTACTAAAAAGCAAGAAAGCAGATAGGAAGAATGGGAGGGAGGGAAAGGGAAGGGGAGAGAAATGAAGGAAGGAAAGAAGGATAGATGGAAGGAAAGAGGAAAGGAAGACAGGGAGGAAGGAAGGAAGAAAAGAAAGAACCATGACTCACCTGCTTTGAAGAAAGTATCCCCTTGTCTAACCATTAATCTCTATCTTATCGGGACCCTCATCATCCTTACTCTCTGGCCATCCTGAAACGTGCTTACAGTTTTCTAAGCATGCTGAAACAGTTCCTGTCTCATCGCCTCTCCTCATTTTCCTCTTTCTGTCTGGAACGCCATCTAGGAAACAATCCTTAAACTTCGAGACCCTTCCTGGTCAGAACTCTGCTTGATGCCCACACCATCCACTCTCCACTGTTTCTATTTTACTGATCGCAATAAGTTTGCGAAGTGTGAGTTATATGTGTACTTCCCTTCCTTGGACAAGAAACTGCTTAAGGCAAGGAGCTATACTTTTACATTCTTGTTTCTCCAGTAGCTCACATGGTGCCTGGAAAATACTATACACTCATTGAATGCTTAATGAATTCATGCCAATGAAGAAATCTCTCAATTTCTCTAAATTGTTCTATTGTACAGGTGAAATAACAGCATTGGCAGTATTTGTGGTGCTTCCCAAAACCAATGGGCGCAGTTACATTTCGCACATCATTTCATCTTCGTAACTAATTAGTAAATTAGTTTACTAAATTTAGTTCAGTAAATTTAGTTTACTAAATTAGTAAAATAGGTAAATGGCTTTCAGTACCTGCATTTTCCAGGCATGGAACTTGGAGCATAGGTGTAGAGAGGTTAAGGACCTTGTCCAAGGTCCTTATGCAATTAAAAAAAAAAAAAAAAAAGCATTGAAATCAGATCAGGAGACAAGGTAGTAGATGAGAATTATTTGGGGTTAAAGTAGTCTTGGTGCCACTTCTGGCTGTGACATTGACTATGCCATTTAGGGAAGGGCTCCAAACTTCATTACCTTAGATTTCCCTCTTTCTGAAATGCAGGTGAAATATCTGCCCTGTCAAAATCACAGGACTTCTAACAGGTCATATGACTTAATCCATATGAGAATATTCTTTAAAATAATATGTTGCTATGATTTTAAGTTTATTATGATAAAAACTTGGATCATTCTACATATTCTCCCCAAAGCTATGCTCTTTCTTAGGTAAAAATAACACTAACAAGAAAATAACAATAATGAGAAACCCATATTAGCATAATATACAGCAATAGAGTGCTAATATGTAAATACTACTCCCTATACATAATATGTATATTTTAATGAGATTTTTGAGGATGCACAAACAAAATAATGTATCTTGATCTATCTGGTAGCTATCCTTTTTTGTAACAAGACAACTTCTGATTTAGGATCAGATTCATTTGGTCATACTATTTGTTCATTAATGATGAACCTTTAAGTAGCTCCTAATTCAAATCTGATTTGATTCTGAGCATTTTCTTCTCTGTAGGTCTTCTGGGATTTGGCCTTTTGTTCACTTTTGGCAACTTGCAGCCTTTTTCTCTCATACTACTTTAGATTGGACACTGACATAGCCTAGCCCTTTAGTGGTCATTGCTCTTATTTATCACTTGATCATGTTTCATTTTTTCCTATTATGGCCAGAAGGAAAATAATTTAAGTATTTCTACTATCACCGATTTATCTTGCCTTTAGTATCACTTGTTCATATAAGAGAAGCTGTACAGATGAATTTAGGAACTAGAAACTTGCCTTAGGACTAGAAAATCCTACTGGGATTGATTTTCTGTGTGCTATCTTCCTATACTCGGTTTCATCTCTGAAATCACTAGTTTTAAAAAGGATTTTATAGCTTCTTAGGAAAATTTATGAGCAAGATACCCATGTGTATAAGCTGTTTGCCTTACCCTTGACGTTAAAATACCCCTTCAGAGATAAACATATATTAGTTAGATGTGTTTTAATTAAACCCTATGGAATAGCTAGAATGTAAAGTGGAGGAGCGATATGGTTAGAATCCAGAGAGGTATGTCCAGCAGACAAGGAAAAGGAGGTTATGCGTTACAATAAAACTAACCAAGTTGCATCCAGCTAAATCTCCGAGAAGACAGCCAGTATCTGGAGAGGTAGCAGTATGTCAAGGACCAGTTTATTACCGTCAAATTCCCCAGGTTTCCTGGGTTCTCAGCTTGTAACACAATTCTTGAGCTCTCTCTGAAAACTCAGGGAGTTAATTCACCATGCTTCCTTTCCCTGCCATTCTGGATCACTACATAAAATGCAAACCTCTGAAAAAATTCATCCTTATCTTTCTTTTCACTTTGATACTGCTCTGCTACTCTGCCTTCCTTTCTCTTGACCCAAATGCATTTGTCCTCAGTTCCCTCTGAAAGCCTTTGCTTTCTTGCCTTAATTTCTTGGCTCTTGCTTGAGACTCCTCTTTCTCCTATAATTCCACCAGCCTCAGTCTTTTCTCCTCAGTATCTCTCCACTTTTTATCCTCTACCTTGGGCAAAATCTTTTTATAAATTTGATGGCTCTCCAAGTAGATTACTTTCAATTTTTTTCTTATCTCCTATTTTCCTGCTTCTTGTTTGCCTCCAATAATCCTTCAAATTTTTGGTGTTTGACTTTCAGCTTTTCCCTTTACACTAATTCTTTTTTAATTGAGAGCAATCACAGTGTTTATACAGATGAGACATCCAACATTATGACCACTTGATTGCTTAACCACATCATCTCCAATGACCTCCATCTGGATGTTCCTTCAACCATGATCCTCATGGCCAGTCACCTGACCTGTAGCTTTATTTCTGAAATCTTATACTACCATCTTTCTCAGTTCATTGCTTCCACTGAATGTGCTACTGAATTCACTTGATCTGTAAACCTTTCTAATTGCTTTGCCATCCTCTTATATATATTCTATTCTCTTACTTAGGCATTTTGTCACTAAAGTTCTCAATTTCCTTACACCTTGACCCTGGGTCAATCCAACTTTCTCTCATTTCCTGCATTGGGATTGTTCAACACTTAAAGAGAAAATCATGCAACCAGATGTCATGGTGTCAATATAAATTTATTGTTCCTAACTCAACTGGGTCCTCAACAGCTTGACAAAAAGTTCCTAGTTCATCCATTTCTCAGAGTGGCTCTTTCATAACCCTGAGAACCTTCCTAAAGCCCTAATGATTTAATCATTTCATTCACAGCAGAAGAGACTGCCTTCTACTTCAAAGAGAATATAAAATCCAGAAAATGAGAAATCCTTCAATATTCCTTATTTAAACTTACCAAGTTATCTGCATGTATGTTCATCATTACCATGTTTCCTGTAGATATTGTGAAAGATGCATTCCTCTAGATCCCATCACTTCTGGCTTCTTTAAGAATCTGAATTAATCAACTATCCCTTTGCTTATATTTTCAATGTTTTTCCTCTTCACTGGACGTCTCCTATCTTAAATATTAAATAAAGAATAAAATAATATTCTCTACTTATGTCTCTGTTTTTCACTATCTTACCACTTTCCTTCTTATCAAAGTAAAAAGTTGCATATGTTTTCCATCTCTACTTCCTGACCTCTCACCTAATCTTTCGTCTGGTTTTTGTCTTGCTATTTCTCTAAAATTGTGCTGACCATGATAGCTAACAATTGATTCATTACTAAATTCAGTGTACATTGTTTCATATATATCCTACTTTACCTTTGTTGTCATTTTGATAATTATTCCCTCTTTTTTAAAATTATAAAATTTTTAATTGAGATATAACTGACATATAACATATTCATTTCAGGCATACTACATAATAATTTAATATATGTGAATTTTGCAAAATAATCCCACAATAAGTAGTTAACATTTATCAACTCACATAGTAATCTTTTTTTCAGTGATGAAGACCTTTTAGTATCTTTCAAATATATAACACAGTGTTAACTATAGTCATTGTGCTGTATATTACATCCCCAGGACTTATTTTATAATTGGAAGTTTGACCCAAGTTGCTCACATTCTACTCTCATGTCTGTTAACCTACAAACTTTTTTTGTATCTGTGATTTCAGGGTTTTTTTGAGGGTGGGTGTGGGGGACTATAAATGAAATCATATTGTATTTGTCTCTCTCTGACTTATTTTACCTAGCATAACTCACTCAAATTTCATCCATGTTGTTGTAAACAAATTATGGAAAAAGCTCAAGTGTCAGTCAACTGATGAACAAATAAAGAAGATGTAGTATATATGTATAATGGAATATTATTCAGCTATTAAAAAGAATGAAAAAAAAAGAATGAAATCTTGCCACTTGTAAAAACGGATGGAGCTAGAGAGCATTATGCTAAGTGAAATAAGTCAGTCAGAGAAAGATACATACCATATGACTCTTATCTATACGGAACAAACTGATGATTACCAGAGGGGAGGTGGTTGGGGGATGGGTTAAATGGGTGTTGGGAATTAAGGAGTGCACTTGTCGTGATGAGTACTCAGTGTTGTATGGAAGTGTTGAATCACTATATCGTACACCTGAAACTAATGTTACACCGAATGTTAATTAACTGGAATTTATGTATTTATTTTTAAAAGATTTATTTCTTTATAAAGGAGAGTGAGAGTAAGCACGAGCTGGGGGGAGGCTATGGGGAGGGGAGAGAGAAAAAATCTCCAGCAGACTCCGCACTAAGCAGAGTCCAATGTGGGGCTCAGTCTCACGTGTTCCTGATACCATGACCTGAGCTGAAACCAAGATGCTTAACTGACTGAGCCACTCAGACACCCCAAACTAATGGGAATTTAAATAAAAACTTAAAAAAAAATAAACTTTCTTCCTTTCTAGCACTATCCTACCTCCTTTGTCATAACAAAGAAAGGACAGGTAAAGTTTGCTGCTTACTTCCTTATCTCATTTACTGCTTGATTTTCTTCAGTCTAGCTTCAACTCCAAACACTACTAGAATTCCTCCCACTGAGGTCACTAATAACTCCAAGTAGCAAATTCACAGGTTTTTAAATATGTAGCATTTTTGATATTATTTATATACAATTCTCTCTTTTTAAGTGTACTATTTGATGGTTTTTTTTAATACACTTACAGTTGGGCAACCATCACAATAATCCATTTTAAAAGACTTATACTCTGAAACTATAAGAAAACTATAAGCCATTCAAGATATAAATAAAGGGAAAAATATTTTGTGTTCCTGAATTGGAAGAAATACCATTAAAATGCCCATACTATCCAATCTACAAATCTACAAATTCAATGTAATCTCTTCCAATTTCCAATGACATTTTTCAAAAAAATAGAAAAGACCATCCTAAAATTTGTTTGGGACCACCAAAGACCCTGAAAAGCTGTAGCAATCTTGAGTAAGAACAACAAAACTGGAGGTATCATGCATCCTGATTTCAAACTATATTACAAAGCTGTAATCAAAACAGTATGATATTGGCATAAGAACAGACATCTAGTTCAATGATAAAGAATAGGGAGCCCAGAAATATCTCACACATTAATGATCAATTTAGATCAATGGAGACAAGAATATGCAATGAGGAAAGGATAGTTTCTTAAAAAAAAATGGTGCTGGGAAAACCGGACAGTCATATGCATGAATGAAACTGGGCCACTATCATACCCTATATGAAAAAAAAAAAAAATCAAACCAAAAGAGAATAAATACTTGAAACCATAGAACTCCTAAAAGAAAATAGGTGGCAAGCCCTTGATATTGGTTTAGACAATGCTTTTTTTGGATCTGACACCAAAATCATAGAAAGCAAAAGCAAAAATAAATCAGTAGGATTACATCAAACTAAAAAGCTTTGCAGAGGTTTGCCCGAGTGGCTCAGTTGGTTCAGTGTCCGACTCTTGATTTTGGCTCAGGTCATGATCTCATGAGTAAAGATGGAGCCCCAAGACAGGCTCTGTGCTCTTCGGGGAGTCTACTCGAAGATTGTCTCCCACTGCCCCTCTGCCTACTCTCACTCTCTTTCTGTCAAATAAATAAATAAATCTTAAAAAAATAAAAGCTCCTGCACAGCAAAGAAAACCAACAACAAGATGATAAGGCAACCTATGAAATAGGAGAAAATATTTGCAAATCATATTTCTAACAAGAGGTTAACATTAAATATATAAAGAAACTCATATTCTGTCCTTTTGGGTTCTCTCTCTACACTTAGGTCCCATGACCCCGCTCACTTGTGTCTTTCCATCTGTAGCATCTACTTAATCATCGAACTCCTTGTTCCTGTTGTGCTCTCTAAATTTCACATTCTGCCTATTGTCTTGAATGCCTTCATTCATTACCATGACTTCACCCATTTGCGAGTATATGCCTGTGCCTAGGCCTTTTCCTTGAATTCCATAGTTCTTTACCCAACTATACACTGGAAATCTCTTCCTTCATTTTCTGTGGGTGCCTCAAACTCGACATATGTGAAAATAGATTTTCCATTTACCTCACTGAATTCTGATGCTCCTTTTACATGCCTGATCTTAGTAAGTGGCTCCAACATCCACTAAACACCAAAACCATAAACTTGAATCACTTTTGAATTCTAACCTCTGATACTCACCAATCTTTAAATGCTGCCCTTTCTCTCTAATATATTTATAATCTTTCTAATTCTTTCCAATATTATTGTAACTACTTTTGCTCAGTTTTTTTGTTTTGTTTTAAAAAGTTTTCTAAATAGGTCTCTATTCATCCTTCACATTATTGCCACAGTGGTCATTTTAAAAAGAAAATTTGGAAAAGTTCCAAAATTTTCAGCAAGGCATAAAAGATTCTTCATAATTTGGATGCTGTTTGCTTCAGCTTTCTTACTCCTACTGCTCTCAAAATATTTTTGGCAGACATTCTTTCTACAAGATTTACCAGTATCTTTCATATGTTAATGAAAAGAAACTTAGTGAAGACTATGGTAGGCAACATTTCTGAAATTTATTTGATCAGAGAACACTTTTTCCTTTTTTCATAGAAATAGTTAATAATCTCTCAGAACTAGTACTTTTCCAATATTTGGGAAAATGATCTACTAGCCTATATATTTTATCTAGATCTTATTCTCAGAATCAATATTGTCAAAGTATAAAAACCAATAAGAAAAAGACATTTCAGAAAAACTAATCATTAAAGTATAGCTTCCATATTGTATTATAGATAACCTGTCACAAACATAATACTTTTGGGAAACTTTGAAAAACGTCTTTAATTCTAACCAAAGAAATAAAAATAAACCCATATTTGTCTAGATTTAGCAAAGAAAAATTGATATTCTATAAATTAAAGTGTTTTAATTATTACCCAATTCTATGGTCAATATAGGACATAAAACATTCTTTTATCTTTCAAATGTGACAGCATTTTTGTCAGATTTTAGTTATATAATATGTGGCATATCTTAGAGATTGAACACTAAAGTGGAAGAATATGAATGTTTTCAATGATGAAAGTAGCTTATTAAGCAAGAGTTTTGTTGTCCAGCACATATAATGTTTATTTCCAGCCAGTAGACAATTTTTTTTAAGTGTGGAGATTAAGTTGAGGTTTGCATTTTCCACACTGAAGGCAATCAATAACCAGTTAATGATTTTTTTTGGAAAAAAATGACCTCTGCTTTAATGGTATCTAATTATTGTGACACTTTTTCTTTGAAATTTTAGCTGAACACTTTAAACTGTGTTCAAGTATTCCTGAAAGAGAAACTTCTGCTTTAAAAGAGATAACACGTGCTGCAGAAAGCATAGGGTTTCTTGATTAGCAAAATTCATTTGTAGACTCTTAAAAATGTCTGTATGTTAAAATGACAAGTGATATAAGAGATAGAGAGGAAGGGAAAGGATGCTTTGTTAATGAAACCAAATCAGTCCTGACTTCTGTATTGCTGACAGACTCCACACCAATATAATTTCAGCCTGCTAAGTGTGTCCTCAACCTTGTAGCTAACCATCTGTGCTAACAGTTTTTGCTCTCTTTTTTTGCATTAGGAAGTGGCATTTCAAATTTCACTTTCCTTGTAAAAGTAAAGTGTCAAAAAAAGAACACATAGGTGCTTCAGTGCTGTTACACAAGAATATTCTTTGCATGGCTTTCTTTGGAAACTATCATTTTCAATTTGTCAGCATGTGGATCTATTTTTATAAGACAACAGATGAAAAAAATAGAAGCACATAAAAGAAAGAGTAAAGAATAAAAATCAAGTAAAACCTCACCTTTGTTAGGATTATCCTGCATCTTTTTTTTTTTTTTAATTAGATTCAATTTGCCAACATAGTAATACCTAGTTCTGTACTGGAACACTATTGCTGCCCCTTTTTTTATTTATTTAATTTTTTCATTATTAAGAGAGGGCAGGACTGATTCGAAACTGATAAGGTCTATGCCTTCTTGTAGTTTATTATTGAAAGAGGCAATAAGAATGGAGACAAGCATGTAGAATATTCATTAACAGGGTAAACTGAGAGGACAATCCAGTAGTTCAACAGATGAGCAGTTATGAGCACACAGACCCACTTTACTTCTTTTAGTTATCCCTGGGACATTCCATTGATCTCCTCAGGTTACAGCTTCAGGTGCTCTGTTATACATAACCTTTTAAATAAACTTTTAATTTCAGGGTAGTTTTACACTTAGAGTCATGTAGCAAACACAGGATGGAGGATTTTTTATACTTCAAATCCAGTTTCCACTATTGTTAATGTCTTATGTTACCATGATTCATTTGTCACAACTATTTAACCAATACTGGTACATTATTGTTCACCAAACCCCATACTTCATTCAGATTTCTTTAATTTTTATCAATTTTTTTTTCCATAGAGTTCAGGCTGATGTAGAGTTTATCAGGTTTCAACATTGTCAAGTTCCTCACATTCTCCATTTCCATACTGTAGTATTTGGGCAGAATTCATGAAATGCAGCTCACAATTAAGGAGCTAGGAGTTTTTTCCCCCTCTCCTCTAAGACACAAATTATTTGGACTTCTGTATGAGAGATCTGTCTTTTCACTCTTTATTTATTTATTTATTTATTTATTTATTTATTTATTTAATCATTTATTCATATAAATATGCACTAATGGATATTCATTTTATACATTGAATTATACTGTAATACTACAGCATTTACTATGTTGATAAAGTTGTTCTATTTTACTTTACTCAAAATTGGACATTAGAAATTCTTACAGTTGGTTCCTTTGATAGTCTTCTCTTCTTTTATTTATTTGGATAGTTCCTTCAGGCTCATCTTGTGTCTTCCTTGCCCGTGCCCTGAAATCAGCCATTCCTTCAAAGAACCTTGGTTCCATTTATTGGGGAATGATATTAGAATCTTTTTATATTTTGAATGGAACAGGTATTGATTGAAAGTTAGGGAATGAAAAGGAATCTGGGATTGATTTTTTGTTAAGGAATACAACTGGCCAAAAAAAAAATGTGTCCTTTGACAAATGGTCTGACAACTACCATTTAAGATCACTAAACCTACTCCCACCACACCCCAAATGAAAACATATGTGAAAGGAGAAATTTAGAATATGAGAAAGAGGAAGATAAAACTACAAAGTCTCCGAGGAAAAAAGTCACATCTCATGGGTTCCATCCCTTGCAGCACCTTACTACATGCTCAGAATTAATAAGCTCTTGATAAATATTTGCTGATTGATCTAAGATGGCCATGCATCTAAATTTTGGCCTGATGTATATGGAAAAGGTAAATGTCAAAGGTTTAAAAAAACCTTTAAGTTTCCATGTGCCCATACACTATTCTATTTTTTTCAGTATGTAGTCTATATGCTGTAAAGATCAAGTCTGATCCATGTCATATTAAAATTTTATATTCATAAGTCATATTAAATTATTTGTGAAGTGTAAGAATAGCTTTTGATTTGAAAGTATGAGCATACTTATTTCTTTTTTTCCTATTGCTTTAAAACCCCACCATGTTCTCAACCTCCTACTCACACATATTCACAATACTTAAATGATTCTTTATATTTCTTTGGAGTAAAATTTGCTCTCTTCTGAATGTAAAAAGCATTAGCATAATGTGCAAGGGCTGTGAAGGAGATATTCCTATAAGCATGACATCAATCTTTTAGCATCTGCAGACCACATAATGGATACTTAGTATGCAAAATGATTGCCAATTTTAGGTATATTAAAATGTTTATCACAATTAAAATATAAAGACAAAATGTGATAAGACATTATATAATCATTTCATAATGCATGAAGATGATGCTGTTTATATCTGACTCAAGGATAAATAGATTCTAATGCATTTTGTTTCTTAGTAAAATTAAATCCAGGCTTTCAATTATATCTATTAAGATTTACAGCAAGCATTCAGAAGCTTTGTTAAATAGTTTTGAATGCTGAGATATTTCTCCCTGAATTCAACTTCTGGTGCTTCATCAGATATTAAGTCAACATATCATGCTCTCAGTTAAAAGGTTAAATGATTCAACTCATTCAACCCACTGGATGTCAAGGGTAAATGACTTTCTAATTTACTCTTTGGTGATATTTTACTCTGGAATGATTTCTTCATGATACAGCCTATAGATGTGATTTTTAAATATACCCAATGATATCCCATCTATTTATTCAATGCATTAATAGGAATATATCTATATACTCCTCAGGCAACTAGGAAATAAAAAAATCAAGTATTAGAAAAAGTCTATAAGTGATCAGGCCTTTTGCAGGATTTTCTTTTGGCTTTAAGGGATCCTATTATCTTTATCTCAGAAAAGTCATGTTTCTGTCAATGAGTAAGTGGTTTTGTCTATGCTCAACACTGAACATATCACTGAGATATGCTGCTTGAAGAAGTCACTTGAAGTCACGCTGGTCTTGGGAAGAAATGTTTGTTTCTTCACTCTCATTTTAAATGCACCTTTGCTTTTGACAACCAGTATACCGGCAAAGAGAAAAGCAGAGTTTTACATTTGCTGTGCCTATCTTTACGCTGTATACTCAGTATCCACAGTCTTTTCATATTTCCATTGCTCATTATTTCTTTTGATGTTGAACTACGGTCAGAATTAATTAAATTTGCTGGCCAACTGATCCCTGGGCAAAGCAGTTTAAGTATTGGCATTAAGATGCAGCCTCTGGCCATTTGCTTATTAATACCCTTCCCTGGGGCATAATAACTGGTGCTTATTCATCTCTAATCCCAGTAGAATATTGTCTGAGGCTACAATATTTTTCCAATGAATAATGAGCAGTAACTAGAGAAATATCCCTCTCTTCTAGCACAATTTTTTTTCCTAACACAAATTTTCATTGAACAAAATGTCCTTCATATATACGAACCATATACATGCTAACATTTGATTATACCACACAGATCTGAATTTTGTGTAACTATAGACAAAAATATGAGCCAGAATACTCAGACAATAGTTTCTTTTTTTCACATTTTTAAAGAAAGATTTTTATTTATTTATTTATCCATGAGAGACACCAAGAGAGAGAAGCAGAGACACAGGAAGGGGGAGAAGCAGGCTCCATACAGGGAGCTGGACGTGGGACTCAATCCCGGGTCTCCAGGATCAGGCCCTGGGCTGAAGGCGGTGCCAAACCGCTGAGCCACCCAGGCTGCCCCAAACAATAATTTCTTAATGACATTGTCTGCAGTTCTTTTTTTTTTTAAAGATTTTATTTATTTATTCATGAAAGACACACACACACACAGAGGCAGAGACATAGGCAGAGGGAGAAGCAGGATCCCTGTGGGGAGCCCAATGAGGGACTCAATCCCCGGACTTTGGGATCACAACCTGAGCCAAAGGCAGACACTCAACTGCTGAACCACTTAGATGTCCCTCATTGTCTGCAGTTCATAGTATGTGGCATTTGGTAAAGTTATCTAACAAGGTAATTTTGCCAATAACTTGTTTTTTTCTTCCTAAGGAAAATATTAGTTCTTAACTTTGCAACTGGTTTTATAAACTCCTCAGCAATTTCCTGATTTGTCCCTTTGTGAAAGTGCCATAAAATTTGAATGTGTCATGCAACTAGTTGACAAGATGCCATAATAGTCAATACATTGGGAGTTAGGGACAACTGAATTGTAGTTGTCCTACAAAATAGAATTTAGGTAATTCATCAAATATTAATTTTAAATTTTGGGAAACAAATTAGGAAATACTAATAAAAGGTAAGAAGTACATACTCCAGGAGAGAAGTAATATAGTGAAATGGCTACACCTATGGGTTTGGAATCAGTTTGTATTGGTTATAATTCTAGCTTTATGTGGAACTTCTGTCAAGTTATTTGTCTATATTAATACTCAATCACCCGGTTTGGTAAAATGATATTAATGCTGGTACCTACCTTACAGGGTTATTATAGTAACTATGTAAATAGTCACTATATAAACAGTTACTATAATAACATATACATTATATATTATATATATAAAATGCTCTTACTTTGTCACATAGTTGTCATTCAATAATTGGTGGTTACATTTGAGAATGAAAGGAGAACTATTTAGAAAAGGGCACAGGGAGTTTCATAGAAAGATGGAAACACTGTTTGCAATCTAAATATTAGATATAAAGTAAATGTTTTTGAATAAGGTTAAAAATTACGGTCTAAACAAAGGATAGAGTTATCCTGATGCAGTTAAAACAATACCACTGACTTATATTTATTGACATAAAAATATATTGAAGATAGAGTCACAAGACTAAAGAAACTTATAAAACTCTATGATGTCATCCCATTAATAGCAACAAAAAATTATTAGTTGTAAGTATGTACAGAATATACCTTTAAAACCTATACACCAGGGCAGCCCGGGTGGCTCAGTGGTTTAGCGCCGCCTTCAGCCCAGGGTGTGATTGTGGAGACCCAGGATCGAGTCCCGTGTCAGGCTCCCTGCATGGAGCCTGCTTCTTTCTCTGCCTATGTCTCTGCCTCTCTCTCTCTCTCTCTCTATGTTTCTCATGAATAAATAAATAAAAAGTCTTTAACAAAAAAAACAACACAAAACAAAAAGCTATACACAAAATATTAACACTGTTATTTTTATTTTTTAGTATGAGATGAAGTTTTATAATGAACATGCTAATTTTATAATCAGAAAAAATACATTTTTTAAAGATTTTATTTATTTATTCATGAGAGAGGCAGAGACATAGGCAAAGGGAGAAGTAGACTGTCTGTGGAGAGCTGATGCAGCACTGGATCCCAGGACCCTGGGATCACGACCTGAGCCAAAGGCAGATGCTTAGCCACTGAGCCACCCAGGTGCCCCCCAAAATATTTTATTTATTTCTATTTTTTAAGATTTTATTTATTTATTCATGAGAGATGCAGAGAGAGAGAGAGAGGCAGAGACATAGGCAGAGGGAGAAGCAGGCTCCATGCAAAAATCCTGATGTAGGACTTGATCCTGGGACTCCGGGATCACACCCTGAGCCAAAGGCAGATGCTCAACCACTGAACCACCCAGGAGTCCAAAATATTTTATTTTAAAATGCATTTTCCTCTCTGTTTATATCTTTTCTCTTTACTTCTCTCTTTCAACTCTCTCCAAAACTTATGTATCTGATATATGTTTTTAAAAGATTTGCTTATTTATTTGAGAGAGAGAGGGGGAGACTGTGCACATGACAGGGGAGGCAGAGACAGAGAATCTCAAGCAGACTCCCTGCTGAGCATGGAGCCTGTCACAGGGCTTGATTCCATGACCCTGAGATTGACCTGAGCCAAAATCAAGAGTCAGATGCTCAACTGACTGAGTCACCCAGACACCCCATGTGTCTGATATTTTTTAAAAAACTTGTCAATCTTATATTTATTGAGGCTTCTCTATTTATGAGTCACGAAAAGGGAAGTACTTAAACATATCTGTCTGAAATTATTTTAAAAATTACTCTTACTTAGTTCAACTATTACAATTCTACAGTAAAAATTAAGTGAAGTAGAATTATAGCTGCCCAACAGAGGAGCATGGGAACTTGCAAATAAATATCTCGTCAAAGATCAAAAAGCAAAAGTTATTTTTTGTTTGAGAGACTACTGATTTTGGAAATAATTTTAACAAGGTATAATCTATACAAACATACAAAACTAGATAAGGCAAAATAAAACTATTTTTGGTCGATCTGTAAATTGGTGCTTGATAATCCCTTCTGCAGAGTTGTAGAACTAATAGTTAAAAGTTATTGAAATGTATTACATGTGAGGTACTGAATCACATATAGAAATTATACAGATTAATTCTGTTAACTGTCTGAGAAGACAGGGGTAGTTTTATCCTCATTTCATAGATGAAGATGTGTAGCATAGCATGGTTAAATAACTTTGTCCAGGGTTCCTCAATGAGCAAGCTGTAATGCTCAGAACTGAACCTTACTGGTCTGCTTTCCCTATTTATTAACTGAACCTCAAAAGATGTTTGTATTATTTTAAAAAGTTAATTAAAAAATTGATTACTCAAGTGTTTGCAATGATCATTACTGTTTTCCTTTTACTTTATATTCTTCTTCTAGCTGCTTTCATAGTTATTTAAGCAAAGCATCATAGAAATGAAGGTAGTGTTTTAAGAAAAGAATTGGGGTCTGAATGTGGGAAAAGTTTCTTTAGAGTTCTATCTCTCTGGTGCTGTCATTTCGGGCAATGGCATTTAAAGTTTTTGACTGTGACCTAAAGTGAAACACACATATAATGCACATGCACACCAATGATCCATACAGTCCACACATATGCAAGAATATTAAAGAAAGAAAAGTCTGAACCAGAAAAAATAGTATGCTTTTTGCTTATTTGTCTTGCATTTTTAGAATAAGTCTGTAATAGGACTTTGCCCAGGATGATTATTTCACAAAGTTTTTGAGAGAGCTTATAAGAACTGTTACATACTTCTTACATTTTAACACATTCTATTATAGTATCTCAAAACATACTAGCAAGTATTTCCTAATTTCAAAAATGAATGTGTCCAAAGAGAGAGAGAGAGAGAGAGAAAGAGAGAGAATGTGTCTAAATCTCTAGGAGCAGGACTTAACAAAATAAATTTGAGTTAGCAGAAATAGTCAATAAAACATGCCTAATGGAGTACTGACAAGCTTCCAAACTGCCATCTCTCCACCTTACTACCAGTCCAGCAATAGTTTTCAACATTTTTGTGAAGATATTAAAGATATTATCCTATATCTATTTTCTATCATCTAATTCATCTTCCTCTATTATCTGAACCATGTCTGCTATGGAATGCACACCTATACAGGATAACCAGATTGTAACATGCAGCTGAAATTGGAGAAGGTCAGATTCTATTTTAGGCAAAATAACTGACATTTTGCTCATTTTCAGGAGCAGCTTATACATGCTTGTTAGGAAAGAAACAGCAGATCTGTTAAATTCTGGCAAACTTTGTTTTTTACTCAATTTCCCTCAGAGATGTTGAATATTTTTAAAAACGTGTTTAGCAAAGATTTCTTACTGTAAATAAATTATTAGCACTTGTAGGAAGAAAATATAGCAGACAATACAACACACAAAAAACTTTCATATTTGTTCCAACATCAAATGATGCCAATGTATAAGACATCCAGATGACTAATAGACGTGTAAAAGAATGCTCAACATTACTCATCATCAGAGAAATACAAATCAAAACCATGAAGAGATACTACCTCACCCCTGTCAGAATGGTAAAATAACAACAAAAGAAACAACAGGTATTGTCAAGGATGTGGAGAAAAGGGAACTCTCTTACACTGTTGGTGGGAATGCAAATGCATATGAAGTTTCCTTAAAAAGTTAAAAATAGAACTACCCAAGGATCCAGCAATTACATTAGTAAGTATTTACCTAAAGAATACAAAAATACAGATTCGAAGGGATACATGCACCCCAACGTTTACAGCAACATTATCAACAATAGCCAGACCATGGAGAGAGCTTCAATGTCCATTGATTGATGAATGGGTAAAGAAGATGTGGTATGTATACATAATGGAATATTACTCAGCCATAAAAAGAATGAAATCTTGCCTTTTGCAATGACATGGATGGAGTTAGAAAGACAAATACTGGGGATCCCTGGGTGGCTCAGCAGTTTGGCACATGCCTTTGGCCCAGGGCTCGATCCTGGAGACCCGGGATTGAATCCCACGTCAGGCTCCCGGTGCATGGAGCCTGCTTCTCCCTCTGCCTGTGTCTCTGCCTCTCTCTCTCTCTGTGTGTGACTATCATAAATAAATTTATAAAAAAAAGGAAAGACAAATACTATGTATGATTTCACTTATATGTAGAATAAGAAAGAAAACAGATGAACATATAGGAAGGGGGGAAGAGAGAGAGGAAAATAAACCATAAGAGACTTCTTAATGATAAAGAACAAACTGAGGATTAATGGAGGGAAGTGGGTGGGCAGATGGGATAGGTGGGTTAAGGGTATTAAGAAGGGCATTCTTTGGGATCCCTGGGTGGCGCAGCGGTTTGGCGCCTGCCTTTGGCCCAGGGTGCGATCCTGGAGACCCGGGATCGAATCCCACATCGGGCTCCCGGTGCATGGAGCCTGCCTCTCCCTCTGCCTATGTCTCTGCCTCTCTCTCTCTCTCTGTGACTATCATAAATAAATAAAAATTAAAAAAAAAAAAAGAAGGGCATTCTTTGTGTGTGTGATGAGCACTGAATGTTGTATGTAAGTGATGAATCTCTAAATTCTACTCCAGAAAACAATATTGCACCGTATGTTAACTAAATAAAATTTAAATAAAATTTAAATAATGATGCAAATGTTAGTGGAAAAACATACCATGGGCAATTGGGAAATTTTGTAGAGTCAGGAGGGAAATACAATTAATGGACAAATGGCATCATTTGCTTCTGCTCCATTTCATGTTGGGACTTAGGCAAATCTCTAACCTCTTTGAAGCTCTATTCAAATGAGAAATAGAGACTATATTACCATCTTCATAGGACTGCGAGGATAGTCAAAAATAATTCTTGTAATTTACTTACATGTTTTAGGCAATTAGTAAGTTTTAGATCACTTCCTTTCCCCTGATTCTTCTTCATATATTAGATAAATCATAAATCCTTTGATTGTTTGGAACAGGTGAGAAACCTCCCATGTAATAGGGTGGAGGAGAAAGATGACTTCTTTTGGTTTTTGTAATATCTGAAACCAGAATGGGAATTCTGAATAAGAAACCTTGAAACCTTTCTGAAAAAGAAATCTCCATCTTGATTTCTTTTGGGGATTTGTCAGAGTGGCTCTCAGAGGAATCAGGGAATGAATGTGTGCAAGCTGGGATTCTCTGACCACCGTCTAAGTTTCTAAACAAGCACATTATTCCTCTGAAGGTGGAGAAGTAGTAGAATGAGAAATAATCTGTCTTGATAGAGCTTTCTCCTCTGGGAATTTGGAGCAAATGCCTGATTCCTCCTTTCAGTTAAAGAATTATGATTAAGCTTAACAATGATCTAAAACAAAGGTGTGTGTGTGTGCGCGCGTGCGTGTGCATGCATTGGGGAGAGTATAACATCCTCACACATGTAGCCTGCACAACTTTACTGGTTACTACTAGCAGCACTTAAAATGTAGATATGGCAAAGAAGGAAAGAAAAAAGATACTGAAATGAGGAAAATCAAGCCAACCTTCCAAGTGTTGTTTGTACAATGCTGGGTAGCTGAATACTTGGAAATATTCAAGATATGCTCTATTTTTGTTTTGTATTTGTTTTCACTTTTCTTCAGACAGGTGGTTGGTATGTAATTGGAGCAATATAAAATTTAAGTTAGAAAAGAGCAAAGTATAGCAGTCTGTAGTGACATTTTAGAATAAAAGAGAAAGTGGGAATTCATGGAAGAAAAAAATAACAGTAGCAGCTCATATTTATTAAGGTCTCCATGTAATCTAGGTACTGAGCCTTGCACTGACATGCATCATCACATTATCTCATGTGATCCTCAAATCACATGATGAAGTTGGTGCTATCATTGACTCAAATTTATAAGCACAAATAATCACTATGCTATATCAATACCCTGAAAAGAGTCAGAAAAAAAGGTTAAATTTGGAAGAACTTCGAAAATAGTGCAGAAATGGCTGTAGAATAGCAGGCAACAAGGTTACATTGTCACAAGGAGAAAAAAGATAAAGTTCCAAGAATTTCCTCTGACTACAGAAGAGACAGTTTTAGAATGGGTCAGAAGGATAATGAACAACTGTTCTATCTTTACACTAAGTATGAAGACATGTATATGTATAGTTCAGTTAAAATTGTGTAGAAGAAAAAATACTTTAGTGCATTACCCTTAAGGGAAAAAAAAGAATTATTTCTGAACCCTTGGAGAAGGAATATGTAAAGCCAGGTTGGATATTAATAATTACAACAAGTGAAGAGTCTGAAAGTTTCACTCAGGCTCATTCATTGAAGGGAATCTACAGCATTTCTTTAATGCCCAAGAACTAGGGAATCTCCATTTCTTCCTTTTTGAGAGGTATTTTCACAAAAGAAGAGGTCTATTAAGTTTTTCAAGATACCTATGAAGACTCAGAAATTGTGTTACTGAGCCATTGGAGGATGATAGGGTGGTGTATGCCACACATTTCTACTGAGACATTTGTATCCACACCAGGTGCTATTTTCCTTCTATCTTATTTAATACCAGTGCTGAAACTACATGGATACCAATTAAGTCTTTTGTAATGTTTTATAAGATTACTCAACAAGAATTTCACTTCCAGCAGAGAAAATCAGATTTTAATTTTTTTCACTTTTTGTCAAATACAAAAATTATTTTTCAAATACGAGGGTCAGAAATTGGCCTCCCAACAAACATGCTGACTGAGATTCACACTACCTTTCCCACCCTGCAGTGTGGTGTTATTGAGGAGGTCCTCATTTTTTTCCAAATGATTCTAATTTACCAAAAATACTTGATTCTAGGCAAAAGTAGATTCTACCAGTATGATGAAAAAATACATAATGAAGGCTTCATTATGGAAAAAAAGAGAAATATTTAGAAATATCAACTTTTGAGAACACTATTATTAATGAACTGATAATTTACCAATAAATTTTCTCTGAAAACATTTTACTATGTAGTATCTATATTTGCCTGACTCATAAAAAGTATACAAGTATTATAATAATATATTCTTTATTATTAAAATGTAAACAATTCAGGAATATATAAAGTAAACAGTAATACCCAATCTAATATTTCCAATCTTTCAACCCTCTTTCCTCTTCCAGATATAACCACTTTTGTTTCAGCTTGGCATATATCATTCTAGAATTTTTTCATTAACTTTATATATATATTTGTATGTATCCAGATATATTTGTACATTCATAGCATATATAATTTCTTTTTAGGTAATTGGGGTCATTATACTTATTTTTTTCTAAGACTTGCTTTTTATAGTGAGTGGTTTTGATACTCTATTCTGTTTTTCCATATTTATTAAATTATTTTCAATGGTTGCTTAGTATTGATTGGTAAGCATATACTGTTATATATTTTAGTCTTCTTCTATTGATTGACAGTTGATATATGAACCATATAAAATTATATCAATGAGAAAATATCCCATAAAAGCCCATTGCATTCTCTTGCTTATTATTAAGTAAAGGTTGGGCTTCACTTCCTTTATTTGTGGAGAGTATTCATTTCTTCTTTTATGAAATGACTACTCATACTTGACTTGCCCTATTTTATTGTATTCTTCTTGTAATTTAATCAAAATTGATTAATTTTAAGTACTTTTTACATTTTACAAAATTAGATCTTTGTCTAATATGACTTTGGCAAATAATATCTCCCAATTTTTTTTAAAAAGATTTTATTTATTTATTCATGAGAGACACACACAGAGAGAGGCAGAGACACCGGCAGAGGGAGAAGCAGGCTCCATGCAGGGAGCCCGACGTGGGACTCGATCCCGGGTCTCCAGGATCACGCCCTGGGCCGAAGGTGGTGCTAAACTGCTGAGCCACCAGGGCTGTCCTATCTCCCAATTTTTAAGTTAAAAAACCATTTATTTTGTTTATAGTGTCTATTGTTGTTACTATTGTTGTCTATTGTAGTTGAGCCTATTACTTATTAAATCTATTGATGTTAAATTTGTCTTAAGAAGTCTTTTAGAGGAACACCTGGGTGGCTCAGTGGTTGAGCATCTGCTTTCAGCTCAGGGTGTGACCCCAGGGTCCTAGGATGGAGTTCCACATCGGGCTTCCTGCAGGGAGCCTGCTTCTTCCTCTGCCTATGTCACTGTCTCTCTCTCTGTGTGTCTCTCATGAATAAATAAAATCTTTTTTTTTTTTAAGAAGCCTTTTACAATTACTTAAAGAAAAACTAGTTTCTAACAAGAGAAATTATCTCTCAGGCTAAATAATAATCTGAAACTATTTATAACAATAGATTTTTTAAGAATTATTATTTAGGTTAATAAGCATTGACCCTTGGATCTAAATTCTCTGTTCAATTATTTAATATTATTACAGACAATTGTTCATTTCTGTTTTAATCATCATTTTATACTTCTCATTCATGCCTGGCCATGTTCCAACAAGAAAGTTAAAGAATGCAAAGATGGCATTGCCTCGTTCTCCATGGAATTCATTTAGATCAAATAAATATGTTTATAATAGCAAATAACATAAATTTAAGTGCAGATTGGAATTAGGAATGTATGTATATAGTGACTACACTCAATCTCCTAGTTGGAAACAGAGGCAAGAGAACCCCGCTTTGAAATGCCCCCTGAAGGAAGGGAGAAGAAATGTGTGGGAAATATCAGAAAGGGAGAACATAAAGACTCCTAACTCTGGGAAATGAACTAGGGGTGGTGGAAGGGGAGGAGGGTGGGGGGTGGGGGTGAATGGGTGATGGGCACTGAGGGGGGCACTTGACAGGATGAGCACTGGGTGTTATTCTGTATGTTGGTAAATTGGAAACCAATAAAAAATAAATTTATAAAAAAAATGAAATGCCCCCTGAAGCCTAACTCCTTGCATATAATTGATAATTTTTTTTTTAATTTTTATTTATTTATGATAGTCACAGAGAGAGAGAGAGAGAGGCAGAGACATAGGCAGAGGGAGAAGCAGGCTCCATGCACCGGGAGCCTGACGTGGGATTCAATCCCGGGTCTCCAGGATCGCGCCCTGGGCCAAAGGCAAGCGCCAAACCACTGCGCCACCCAGGGATCCCAATTGATAATTTTCTATATGTCCTAAATTTATAGAATAGCACAGAGTGGTATACATATACGTACTTTTTGATTATTTGAGTGAGCACTTTCAAAGGCTCAGAATTTTAGGGAAGCAAATAATAATGTTCAGAAGTTGCAGAAGAGTTTTTATCTGCACATGGAGGAGAGACATGAAAGATAGGCTTAAGTACTGTTGGGGGTAGAAGGGGACTGTCTACCCTGACAACAGCATGGAGTAGGTGGGAAAATGAGCTCAGGTCAGCTTTTGCCCTGAAAAGCTTACATAGATTCCAGAGAGAAGCACCACCTATGTATGTCTCTTCCTTCCTTCCTCCCTTCCTTCCTTCCTTCCTTCCTTTTTTCCTTCCTTCCTTCCTTCCTTCCTTCCTTCCTTCCTTCCTTCCTTCCTTCCTTCCTTCCTTCTCTCCCTCCCTCTTGTCCTTCCTCCTTCCCTTTCTTTCCTTTTTGAAATCCTTTATATCACTTTGTACAGAATGCATTCTTGTACAGAATGCAGCAGTGAGATTACAAAAAGAATCATGAATTAATGGTATAAAAACAAAACAGCTAGAACCTCAAGTAGAATCTAACTCCAAAATGCCTTTAGAAGAATTAACAGGAGCCTTTAAAAGGGCCTGGGTAGCAACGGGACACAATTCAAGTAATGGCCAAGGGATATTTTAGTGAAAGGACACTGATGCAACTGTGACCCTTTACATTTACACAGAGCTCTGAGGATAGGGGTGAATATTCAGAGAACCTCAATTCCAGCTCTGCTCCCTTCTAAATATGTATCTTTGGCCCAGTGACTTCACCTTTCTGAACTGCAGTTCCCTCATATAAATATCAGAAAAAATATTCAGTCTCTGGTAGGTGATTGAAGTCACATACGTTAAATGCCAACACAATATCTCATGTTGCCAAACTAAAAAATGCTAACAGTTATTGTTATTATAATACTTATAAGTACTTTTGTAAGTCATTATCACTGTTCAATTTGTCATCCTTAACATGAAGTTAAGATAGAGAAAGAATTATTACTATTCCTAAATGAGTAAAATTAGATAAATTGCCTAATATCCCTACAGACAAAATCACTGGGCTTTTGACATTGGGTCTCCTGGGTCTTTTGGTTACACAGTTCTGAGAAAAAGTCAATGCATTAAATGATGAGAAAGAAACATAAATAAAAAGATACATTATTTATGTATTCCTTTTGGGTAGCGACAGTGTGCTAAGTGCTTCTATACATAATTTTATCATCATAACCATCCTGGGTACTGGAATTCACATTTTATAGATAAAGACACGTAGAACTTAATTACTCATAAGGTCATAGCAGCCAATAAATGGAAGAAATGGGAATTTCTTTTTATTCTGTCTTGCCCCAGAATACAAGCTCTTTTTGTGAGGTCAAGCTGGAATGAGTCATCTATTGATGTTGCAGGAATGGGCTGCAGAAGAGTGACAGAATGGAAGATATAGGCATCATCTGCAATGAGTTACTCTGCCCTAACCTACTAAGATGCTTCCCAAAAGAGAGAGAGAGAGAGAGAGAGAGAGAGAGAGAGAGAGGAAGAGAGAGAATATAATAGATCTTAGACCTTTTGGGGGAAGGTTGGCCCAAAAAAGAGAGGGGGAGATTTAGTTTTGCATGACAGAACAGAAAGGGTAGAAGTAGAAACAAGAGAGGCCAATATTTCAGAGTCTGAATGTCATTAAAAAAAGAAGAAGTGTTCACAATTGTTAACAGTGAAGGAGAAGGAAATTTAGGAGGATGAGGGTCAAAATAGGATTTTGGAACTGGCAGGAACAACCCTCTGGGAGGAAATGGCAGCTAGTCTACAATGAAATACCAACAAGTAACACACAGTTTAAAAGGGAAGGAGAAAGAAACAATGCAAAAACAAAACAAAACAAAACAAAAACAAAGATCAGATACTCTAGGTAAGTATAAAATTAGAGAAAAGTAGTTCTGTGATCTAAAAAGTTTAATAAAAGTTGACAATTATAATCCCACTAAAATGTAAAATTTTATGATTTTTTTAATGTGAAATAGGACATTTTCATCGAGAACTTTATTAACTTACAGAACTTCCGAGTTTCACTTGTCTGTTCAATGGGTATACTAACTTTCCACATTTATTTCACTGTGTGATACTGATATAGTACTTGTCAATCAGAAGACTGCATTAAGAGCAAACTTCTAGTTATTTTCTAGTCTTCCTTACTGAGAGCACTTCTTGGCATCCTTCATCATTTTCCCCAAGAATTTTTTTTTCTCATATGGTTGTTTCAAATATAGCACTCCTCAAAAATGGCTGATTTTCTGCAGCTGTGGTAGCAAGTAACTATCAGGACTCGTTTTAAGCCTGCTTACTCAGTTATTGACAGTTCTAAAAATCATCTGAACTGATTTTACACAAATTTGATCAATTAATGGCAATGCACTTCAGTAAACATGCATTGGCAAATCAACTAATTAGTAATAATCCTAAATTTTAAAAGTCAGTTGATCAGAAAAAGACTCACTTTGAACATGCTTATGAAAGTCAGCTAATGAATGATATTCTTACCTAGGTAAAAAACCATGTTCCTACAACATCAATACATTAAATACTCTGGAAATCTGTCAATCACTGAATTTCACTTTAAACCCAAACCGTGTATAATATTAGCAGCCTTCTCTACTCTGAAAGCCTCTACCTGACTGGTGTAGTTCTCCTTTCCTTAAGTTAGCAATAAATTCAGCAGTATGATTTTTTTGTTTAAAATATTAAGGGTTGGTTTTTATCCTTTTGGCAGCTAAATACTCTGGAAATTAAAAATCTGTGCAACAATTTTGGGAAGAATATAGGTAATCATTTTCTCAGCCTTCATCGTTTAATTTCTAGAAATTTGCTCAGACACTGCATTATCTTTGTTATGCATTTTTGCATGTAATGCTTTGAACAATCCTATAATGTGAGTCTTTTTATTTCCACTTTACATTTAATGAAAACAAGGCTTATAAAGTTTAAAACCTTTTCTGCAGCCACATACCTAGTTATACTCTGAATATCTAGAGACTGAGTCTTAAGTCAGAATCTACTTGCTCTACAAGAGAAAATGATCCAAAATAAGGACAAAAATATTTGTTAAAAATCTATACTAAACCATTGTTTGTATATATTAAAACCCATGAACATTCAAATATCAAAGATAAGAAAAGAGATAAGTAAATAGTCATTATAAGGATTATAAGGATAAAATAATGACTATGTATGTTAAAGTGCTTAGGATTTGGGATTGAGCCCAAAATCAAAACACAAAATTATAATTATACCATGTAAAATTATGTGTATATATGAATTGAGAATAAAAGGAAATGTGGACAAATATCTATGGGTGGTTGGACTCTGGGTGAAATACATTTTATTGAGTTTTTAAAATATTGTTTTGGGATCCCTGGGTGGCGCAGCGGTTTGGCGCCTGCCTTTGGCCCAGGGCACGATCCTGGAGACCCGGGATCGAATCCCACGTCAGGCTCCCGGTGCATGGAGCCTGCTTCTCCCTCTGCCTCTCTCTCTCTCTCTCTCTCTGTGTGTGTGACTATCATAAATAAATAAAATTAAAAAAAAATAAATAAAATATTGTTTTAATATTTATGTAATCTAGGTTACTTTTGTATATTGTTTTAATATTTATGTAATTACAAAAGTAAACTAGATATAAATTGTAATCTCTATAATTGAAGTTCTCCATATTTTATGGGAATTCCAATGTCCCAAAAGATTCTTGAGAATTCCAAGGTTCTTATCAACTCCTGATTATTTAGTGCTCTCAATTCCTACCCTGGAAATTTAAAAATTCTACTCATGTCTTATTTACCATAAATGTTTCCTTCCCTCTACTTTGACCTGGATGTGGAACTCAGTCTCTTAATTTGCTCCTGACACTTCGTGGAGACATAGTTAGCAGGTGTTTCTGAAGTTTTAGATGGAGAAGTGTTCTACCATAGCAGAGTATGCAAGTTAATATTGAGCACAGATCATCACTCTCCTAAAACTCTTTGAGTCACCTAACACATCACTCATCCGCTCCTCCCTGAAGATTTACTGATAAATTCCCCTCACTTTGTCATGGAAGACAGCTCTCCATCATCAACTTCTGCTTTGAACATAATGAAGATTTGATATTGTGCATTCATAAAACCAAGGGAGCATATGCCTTTAGCAGCACAGAAATTTATTTTGAGATATATTATTATATTCCAACATAGGAGTGGAGAATCATTATATTCATTTTTGAGGGTGTAAGTGACATCAATTTAAAGACACAAATTTTAAATTAACATCCTACTGTGTTTCAAGTCAAAAATTATATGAATTTAAAAGAAATGATGAGACATTAAAAAAAGGAAGGGAAAGATTAATTTTATGATAAGAAGATACACTTAAAAAGGAAGAAAAACCAAAATAGAAATAGTTGAAAACAATTAAAATTAGACTTAAATACTATAGAATGGTCACATTTATTTTATAAGACTAGCTAGAAATCTCACAGGGCTAATATGCATGATTTTAAATAAAAGTTTAGGGTATGTTTATCTCTTTCTACTTATTCTAAGTACCTACTAACATAAATATTCACACCACAGTATTTTTTCCTAGAGGGGATGGTTCACTGTGAAGTGTTTTCTGTTTATAGTGTAGCTACAGGGAAATCATAGTCACTAAAAATAAAAATTTAAGGCCAATTTGACAATAATAAATTCAGACTTTCCAGACATCTTTGTCTACTAATTCTTTCCCCAGAGCATATAATTTGAAGTATAGTCTTAGAGCTGCTTATATCTGCATATTCAAAATAAAGATGTATCATTAAAGGGATGAGAAAAGAATATAAAGTAGCAGTTATTAAAGGTACAGTCTTCCATTGGCATTGACTTGACTATGCTACCAAAGTAAAGGTAAATGGACTTTTTTGGGGCAACCAAAATAAAGCAGTAAGTTTTCCTGGACACAAAGCATACAAGTATTTTCTCCTCAGTTTTCTCCAAGTTATTATTATTATCCAAGTTCTGTGAAATTCTCTATCATTAGCTGTTTTCTAATTCCTTTAAACATATTTTCTACTTCTGGATAAAATATTATCCCTGGTATGGGAGATATCAGGGAGGCATAACAGAACACTTTGTCTGTCTTTCCATCTATCCATCCATTCATCCATGAATTCATCTATCTATACTCTACCTACATCTGCTATAATCATATAGGTGTCTGCAAAAGTAATAGTCAATACCAACACCAGGATTCTGGAGCCAATCACACTTATGGTTCCATTTATGCTACCCCAATTACTCCTGAAATTACCTGACATCTTAAGCCTAGTTTCCTTAATTGAAAAATGTGCTCAATGGTATTTTGTTTAGAAATTCAATAGAAATTCAATTGCAAATACTTTTGAGCACCCATTATTCACCAAGCAGTACAATAAGAAGGCTTCATACAAAGAGAGTGGTCTTACAAGAATAACTTTTATGAGTAACGTCTTGAACAACAACAAAAACAAAAAACAATAGGCTTTTACTATGGTAGAAGGGGTTTAGATTAGAAGAAAGAAAATAGTGAGAGCTCTAAGCATTCAGATATGGTAGAGGTAGATTTGGAATTTTCTTTTCAATGTATATTTATGTATTGTAACAGATGTCAAATGAAATTTACACATAAGATGGATCAGTTTGATTTTGCATATGTCTTCTCTACCTACTATACTATTATTTGAAAGTATAGGAATTTTTTTCTATCAATGTATCTTCTTTTACTGTTTGTCATCCTCTTATCCAAGAGCTTTTCAAATAGCCTAATAAAGTATTTTCAAATTACCTAATAAAATAAGTTCCCTAAGAAGTTGGCATTGTGATTGGAAAGCAATAGAGAGAAAGCTTGATTTATTGATAATTGAGAGTATGCTATAAATTTATTCCATATTAAAACTGCCTATGGATTATCAGATCACTCTTAGAGAAACTGCAGCATATAGTCATAGTGATGCAAATGCTAAAGGCAAGGATCACAATGTCCAAGGCTAGGTCTGCTTTGTTTTATAAAATTTATTTCTTCTGAAATACTATGTATAAACCTAATAACATTATACCAAGGAAGACTGTTATGTAAGAAAAGACATGATAAATTCTTTTGTGAGAGAAAGGATCATTTTATAATAAAAAAATAACTTCTCAGTTTATGTATTTTGTGACTTTTTTGGGTTCTCATTCATTAGATTTCCTTAAAGTGAAAGTATACTTATGTGTAATATAAATAAATCAGCAATAGTGATTTCCAACCTAGTAATCTCAATTGGATTTTGAAGTTCAGCAGAAAATAGATATTTCAGGTGAAATTTTTGCTTTAAATATGAATAATACTTTTTCTTTTAGTAGTGTACAATTTGTTAATTTTTTTTTAAATGAAGGGAAAGAGCTTGGTTATGTCTGAAAGTTAAGGAAAACAAGAATATACGCTAACAAATTAGAGTATTTCCATGTAGTGTGGACTTCATTATGTGGCACAAAGGTCAAGGATTAAGAGTTAAGCAAGGTGTGTTCTACAGAGATGCTCAACCCTTTACAAGCTGCTTGCCTCTAGGCAAGTCACTTAACCTAGCAGAAACTTCTTCTTCTTCTTCTTCTTCTTCTTCTTCTTCTTCTTTTTTTTTGTTTACAGCTAAAGAATCTTATTTGAATTTCCTACTTTGCATGCTCACTATAAGGCTGAAATGTCATATGTGTACAAGAAACCTTTGCACTCCTAAAAAAAGAACAAAGGGATTTTGGCCTTGTAATGCAATATTATTGTGTTAGATAAGGTACACAAGCCCTTAAGTATCCCAATCTAAAAAGACATTACAGTTATTTTGGCCATTTATTGATTTTTTAAATATCAGAATGTATATCCATTTATGTAATAAAAACTACAGCCAGTCATAATGATTGTCAAGTTGCTGTGCCTGTGAGACCAACAAAGCTGTACTGCCAAATAATATGGAACCAAATGGCAAAATGTAATTTTAATTAAATTTAGTTAGAGCATTACAAATTAAAAAAAAAACATAATTTTGGATGGTTTAAGTAATATGAATTGTTAAAGATGCAAATCTATGTGAAGAGCTCTTATAATTTTCAATTTTTTAGTAATAAAAGAATGTTTTTATGGCAAATAAAGAGCATAGGTTCTTAACAGCTTAGAGTAGATAGATAAAAATGGCAAAATGTGTTTATCACTGGGGTAGAAAGGATTAGATTACATATGAGAGGAATCTTTCGACAAGTAGATTTATCACTGACCAAGTATTAAAAACTTAGAATTCATTTTTAAAGATATTAATAATATATCTATAAGTAAAATAAGTATAAATAATATATAAATATATCTATAATATAAAAAATATATAAATATAAATATTCTTATCTATATCTAAAAATAATATAACAATTTATAGAAAAGTTGCCAAGAGATACAGAGAACTCCCTTTACCAGCTTGTTCCACTATCAAAATAATCATGGTACATTTGTCAAAGCTAAGAACATTGGCAAAATAATATTAATTCGGCTGCAGATTTTATTCAGATTTCACCAGTTTTCCCACAAATGCCTCTTTTCTGTTTCAATATCAAATCCGGGGTACCACATTGCATTAAGTCATAATGTCTCTCTTGCCCCTTTAGCTGTGTTTCTCAGTCTTTCATAATCTTGAAACTTTCGAAGAATACTGGTATTTTGTAGTACATCAATTTGACTTTGTCTCATTTTTTTTCAAGATTACAATGGAGCTCTGGGTTTGTGGAAAGAATATAACAGAAATGAAATATACTCATCACATCACACCAGAGTACATGGGGGTCAACAAAACCTATTTTGGAGATGTTAAGCATGATCATTCAATGAATGATATCTGCCACATTCTCCATGGAAAAATTACTTTTCCCTACATATCTATACTCTCTCAGGCAGGAAGTCTAGCTCACACTCAGAAGAAGAGGCATTAAGCTTCATTTCTTTGGATGTGATGAAGTATCTCCATATATTATTTGGAATTTTTCCATAATGAAGATTTTTTTCCCTCCTTTGTCATTTATCTTTCTAGTCAATCATTTATTTGTACCAATGTGAATTCATCAGTATTTATTTTATTCATTAGGTTATAGCCTAATACAATCAATATTTTATTTTACAAAGTGTTTTAGTTTTTGTTACTGGGAACTGTTTCTCGTTAGCTCCTGTATCCTTTTGACATGCCCTAATCACTTTTTTTTGCCACTTTTTCACTTTCTAGTACTAGAAGATAGTTGAGTCTTAGCTACATTTTTCCTTCTGTATCTCCCAAATCAGCCATTTTTCCTGATGGCCTGGGCTTCTTTCTTATTTTTTAAAAAGATCTTATTTGTTTGAGAGAGAGAGCAAGAGAGCATGTACAGGGGAAGGGATAGAGGGAGAGGGACAAGCAGACTCCCTGCTGAGCCACTGGAGGGCCCCTGAGTTCTTTTCTTAAATTGGAGAATGGTATTTAGTAACTAAAATCTGGACTTGAGGTGTGCTCACTGCTACTGTGGTGTTACTACTTCTGGGACCTTTCCGTAGGTAGAGATGATAAATAGTATGTATGTATACACATGTATACACACATATACATACTTATTTTTTTAACTGTTTGTAGGTATGCTAAAATAAAAATGAGTTCATATTGATATCTCTGCCTAGCATGATCAGGTTAATTTTAGCTATTTCCCTTTGATTATTTATAACCTCTTTCACTGACAATGAAGAACCTAGCTTTCATTATCA
This sequence comes from Vulpes vulpes, assembly GCF_048418805.1. NCBI lineage: Eukaryota > Metazoa > Chordata > Mammalia > Carnivora > Canidae > Vulpes > Vulpes vulpes. The sequence goes on along the minus strand of NC_132780.1, from coordinate 183,331,850 downwards.
GCAATTCATTTATTTTCTCCACCCTAATATAAATACAAAGTAGTTACATAGTTACTCACCTGTACTCGAGGGGGAGAATTATCAAAGGGTGTACAATGTTTATGTACAATTATTTTCCCTTTAGCATTATTCATTTTAGTTTGTGCCTCTAGGAAGACTGCTTCCCAAAGTTACTTAGGCTAGACCCCTTTTTTCCCCATGGAGAAAGAGGTTATGTCTTACATTTGTAGTTTGGTTATATTGATTTGTCACAGTCTTTATTCCATCTTGGTATTTCAATATCCAATTGTTTTCTTATTTTTAATTTGCATACTATATAGCTCACTTTGTGTTATATAGTTCTATAGGTCTTAATGAATACATAGTCATCTATCCAGAATTGCAGTACCATGTAGAACAGTTCTATCATCCCTGAAACTTCCTCACACTATCACTTTATAGTCAACTCTCTTATATCTCCCAATATCTCTCCACTGATTTGTTTGTAGTTTCTTTATTTTGCTTTTTCTAGCATTTAAAATATATGGAATCATAGAATATTCAGTCATTTGGGTCTTTCATGTTTCACTTAGCAAGATACATTTAATCTTCATCCATGATGTTGCATAAATTGACAATTCTTGGGACACCTGGGTGGCTCAGTGGTTGAGCGTCTGCCTTTGGCCCAGGGCGTGATCCTGAGTCATGGGATCAAGTCCCACATCAGGTTCCCTGCATGGAACCTGCTTCTCCCTCTGCCTCTGTCTCTGCCTCTCTCTGTGTGTGTGTGTGTGTGTCTCTCACTAATAAATAAATAAAATCTTTAAAAAAAATTGACAATTCTTTTTTATAGTTCAGTAATATTTCATTGTATAGTTATTACTATAGTTTCCTCGTTCATTCACCAACTGAATAACATTTAGGTTATTTTGATGTCTTAGCAATTACAGATAAAATTGCTATAAATACTCACATATAGAATTCTGTGTAAAAATAAATTTTAAATTCACTTGGGTAATATAGGAATAGGATTGCTGGATCATATCGTTAAGTGTTTTTAATTTAAGAAAAAAAATGGAACACAATTTTCCAAAATGTTAGTACCATTTTGAATTCCTATCAGCAATGAATAAAAATCCCTATGGTTCTGCATGCTCACCAGCATTTAGTATTGTCAGATTTTTAAAAATTTTTATCAATTTTAATATGTGTCTAGAGGTATCTAATTGTGATTTCAATTTGCATCTCTCTAATAACTAATAATGTTGAACATCTTCCCATATACTTATTGCCATCAATACATCTTCTTACTGAAATTAAGATCTTTTATCCATTTTTAATTTTTTTTAAGTCTTAAGACTTCTTTATAATTTCTGAATACAAAGCCTTTATCAGATATGTGATTTATAAGTCTGAAGCTTATATTTTCATTTTGAAATGAAATATATTTTAATGAATATATTTGACAGAGACATTCTTAAAATTTTTATTTTACTTTTTGCTTCTGAATCACTCATTGTAATTAGAAGGACTGTGATCAGCTAATTCCTTTAGTTACAATAGAGTGTTTACACTGAAGCCGATTTAAAACAAATTCAAATGTACATTATAGCCTTAAGGTGTAGATCTTGTATATTTTCTTATATATAACTTCTCCTGGATAAGATGAGAGTGGTTAAAATTTCATTTTTAAGTCAGAAGTGTAGAATTTGACATTTTTTTCTTATTAATATTTTAAAGTTACAGGCTCAATTGATGTGTTCTAAGATCACCTATAAAATTCGTTAGGCAGAACTATGGCTTTATGTTAACATATCTCTGGAAAAGAGTTGTTCAATGTGGTAGGTATTAGCCATATGGAACTGTTGAGTACTTGAAATGTGGTGAGTGTGACTTAATCACTTTTAATTTTGGTTAATTTAAATTTAAAAACTGATACTCAATTTAGTTACTGGAATCCTTAAGTATATGTGGGACAACTTGGCTTTGTGAATCTACTTTTTTTCAACTGTAAATTTTATGAGACCTAAATACAGATCAAGAATATCCAATAAAAATGTGGTATCCTAATTGATATGTGCTATAAGTACACAAAGGATTTCAAAGACTGAGTATGAAAAAATAGGACATAAAAGGTGTCTATTTTTTATATCAATCACATGTTAATGACTGTATTTTGAGTACATAGGGTTAATAGAATATGTTATTAAACACCATTTTACCTGCTTCTTTCTGCTTTTAAAAAAAATGTGGCCACAAGAAAAATTTAAATTGCATATTTGGCTCATATTATATTTTTTTAGATGGCACTACTTTAGAACCATATATTGTGCATTAAGTTATATATTGTGTCAAAAAGCATTCAGTGTTCTGAAATGGCATGCTAAAAACCTACCCACCATCACTCCAGCTTCCATAGTATAACCAGTCATACCTCATTCCCCTTCCTTTGTAGAGAAAGATCAAGGCTCACTAAGCTCCAAATTACTGGTGGTAAATGTTAGATACTCAGGGCCCCTGTAAGGAAAGGGACAGAAGAATGGCGTGCAAGGTTTGGGGTGAGTATTGCAGATCTGGCCTTATCAAGTATTGTTAAGGAACAGCATCTTCTGATGGCCTAACCATGTCATAAATTTGGGGGACATTTCTTATTACTGAAGGGCTCTAGCTCATGCCTTATTTTCCTGAAGAAAAGGTGTTGGGCTACCTCCTTTCCTTCTCACTGCTGTGAGGTAGTACTTTCAGCTTAGTACTTAACAACATAGTATACCAGCCTTTCATTCCCTTCCTTGCTTTCTGGCAATGTGAAATTAATAGTAAGAGTTTCACTTACCAAGCAAAGACTAGCTTTCTTCTTCTTTTTATGTAACTTATTAAAGAAACTAGACACACACACACACACACACACACACACACACACGCATACACACACAGATGATTTAATGGTGTAGGTATTATCTTGCCAAGACTAAAATAATTTTTGAAAACATAACTAACATAGAAATAAATTGTCCAGACCTTGAAATTATATATTATATTTTTAAAAAGATAATTTCAAGATTCTAATATTTTAGCATAAAATTTTGCAGGTCCAATATATTTTTAAAAATTACATAAAACTAAAGAATAGTATAGAAATATTAAGGATATTAGATAAAAGACTTATTAAAAATATAACTAACCCTCAAAGCATATTATTCTATTACAACAGACAATTATATTAAGTTTTAACATTGATACATTAAATCTAAATTTACAGAATATCTCTTCCTAGAAGATAAACTTCTACAACTTTTCTATACTTTGGATGAATTTCAGCTTACAATAATTCTAAAACAATCTAGGTTACCTATAAGTTCTAATTGAACACATTTCTCTCACACTCAAGCCAGCATTGAAGTAAATATATACTTACAATATAGAGAACATATCATGGGAAGCACATAAGCAGTTGTTAAGCTATTCCACTGTATTATAAAATTCTTGAATTATCGCATTCTAAGCCTGTTGGGAAAAAAAGAAAGAAAAAGTATGTTAGTTAAATGTACTGGTTATACTACATATGCAGCTAAATAACCAAAAGAAAACTAAAAATCATATATCTCTCAAACATAGACTCTTCTCTATATATTATTGTATCCTTTGTATAAATATATTATTTCATTTAAGTTTTAGAAAAATGCTAATGAGTTATTAAGTTATTTGAATATATACAGGAAATATTATTTTAAAAATATTTCATTATTTTATTATTTATTTAATATTTATTTTAGAGAGATAGTGTGTTGAGTGTGAGTGTTGGGGAGGGTGGTTGCAGGGAAGGGACGGAGGAGGAGGGAGAGGGATGAGCAGACTCCCTGCAGAATGAGCCCGACTGGGGGATCTATCTCTCAATCCTGAGATCATGACCTGAACTGAAATCAAGAGTTAGATGCTTAACAGACTGAGCTACCAGGTGCCCCATAAAAGAAATATTATTAGAAAGAATTAATGCTCTAGTTGAAACTCTAAGGAAATAACATATATTATTAACCAAGTATACTTTACGGTATCTATTTTTTTTCCACCTACAGAATAAATTTTACATGTAGACAAAACCAAAACCAAAATGCAAAACAAGAGGTTAACTGAATTATCTGGATGCTTAACAAACTAAAGACCAAATAATTAGATGATTTGTCCAAATACCTTTAATTTTCATGTTGTTGTATGCCAGCTGCTATGGTCTGAATTTTTTTTATCCTCCCCAAATTCATATGTTGAAATCTTTTTTTTTTTTTTAATTTTAGGTAGGCTTCACGCCCAACGTGGGACTCAAACTCACAACCCTGAAATCAAGAGTCACATGCTCTACTAATTGAGCCAGCCAGGCATCCCCAAATGTTGAAATCCTAGTGCCCAAGATTGGGAGATAAATAGCATCAGTGCCTTTATGAAGAGGATCCAGATAGTGTCCTTACCCTCTTCACCATGTGAAGACACAGTGAAAAGATAAACGTCTATGAATCAGGAAGCCCACTCCAAACGCCCAAGCCACCAGGACCACAGTTCTGGACTTCCCTGCCTCTAGAATTGTGGAAAAGAAATTTCTGTTGTTTATCAGCTACCTAAACTGTGACACCTTGTTACAGCAGCTCAAGTGGACTAAGATGCTTGCCCAAAAACATGAGTGACTATAAAATGCAGGTGAGTGCTTTCAAGTCTTACTGAATTATTTATTCTATAATAAATGAAGACTCCATTGAATACAAAGTGGGAAGCTGACCCACTGACATTATCCTAACTGAGAACAAATATAGTGGAACTATGGAATAATTTACTCAAAGTAAATTAAAGAACAGATTTAGTTTTCTCTTTAAGATAATGCCTTCACAAGCTATGTAACAGGAATGTATTCCTTGTCAAAAACATCTTTTTTACTGTAGAACACAAGCCTCTTAAACTTAGAGGTTTCTAAGTGGAGGTTAGGAATTCCGCACTCAGTACACGTAAACACACATCCACACATGCACACACACGTGTGCATGCATGGACTGGGGGGCACATGCACATACACACACAAGCCTATCACATTCCCCTCTAATGTTCCCCAAACTCCTAACCCATTTCTTCTTCCTGAAATAAGTGGATTTTAAAGCAAAATTCAGTCAGATTTCTTTCTGGATATATATATATATATATACACGCACACACACACATATATCTTTGGCTTATGTTTAATAAAAAAATAATTCCCCCCCAATGTGGTATTACTCTCTCCCTATTTACACTTTAATATTGGATTCAAATACATTAAAAATAATCAAAATATGGAGTACAGATCTGGCATTTCTGTCTTGTCTTTAAATCTTTTCTCTTTCAAAGACATAAAATGCAGATGAATAGATTGCCTATATTTTGTAATAGCTGTTGAAGGTTTTTAGGTGTTTTCTATTGACATTTAACCAATATTTTAAAGTGGGTTTTATTATCCTCATTTTATGGGGTTTCGATAGTTCAAACAAATCATTCATATAAGAAGCTGGAAGGTATAGCTGGAGTCAAATCCAGCCCTAATTTAAAAGTGTGTACTCGAAAAAGTCTTCACTTGCACATGGTTTTCCTGGACACTGTTTAAAAGATAATTCTGCCTAGACATCTACTTTAAATACTATTTGATATCAATTTGAAAAATATTAATGAAATGCTTTGTAGGGTGGATCAAGTTTCTGTGTTGAAATCGTATATATCTTATACTTAAAATTGTTAAATGAGCAAAACCACAAACACAATTATTGCATGTAACATATGTAATGTGTTATTTATGAATCTTGACATAAAAGATCAACATATTTAATAAATTAAGAAAACTAGAGAAAGGGCATTTATACCTATCTCAACTGGTTCCAGTCTTATGATACTATGATGATTTTCTGCCTCAGCATCAAATGCCATTCTTGCTTTGTTTTTACCAACCAAATCTTATTTGATGCTTTCAAAATGATCCTTGCTGGAAAATCAGAAAAAAAAAATTAAAATCCTACCTAGAATGAGAGCAATAACGAGAGCCAATAAGTAGCCTGAGTTCTCTTATCTAATTGGCAACTCAGATTTGTGTATGCATGTGTGTATTTCCCAAATTATGGCTATGATTTAATGTGCTGAATAAAGTTGTGGAGTTATTATTTTTGTTGATAAAATTTTATCTAAATAAAATTATCTTTATCTTTTTTATGTATTACATGTAGGGAAATAATTATTCTTTTCCATTCTCTACATTTCTGTCTAAACCAGTCACATTGATATGCATTTCTCTTTCTTGCTTTCCTATATACCTGTCTTTCCTTCTAGGGCAGTCAAAGCATCTGCCTGATGTAGGGTGAAGGTGGGACAAGATCCTCAGTTTTTGTCATTTAAAGGATTATTTTGACATATGGATGAAGTCAGGCAATTTGAGAAAGAAAGAATTTCTATTTTTTTTCTTAGATTTTATTTAAAGAGACAGAGAGAACAGAGGGAAGAGCAGAGAGGGAAGGTAGAGATGGGGGAAAGAATCTCTAGCAGACTCTATGCTGAGCGCAAAGCCCTTAGACAGGGCTCCATCCCACAACCTGGAGGTCATGACCCGAGTCAAAACCAAGACTTGGGCACTTTACTGACTGAACCACCCAAACGTCCAAACAAAGGGAGTATTTCTAAATTCCTCTAGTTCCCTTTTATATATATATATAAGACTAAACTTCGTGGATTAGTCTATTATGTGAGCTCATGCCCAGATCCAGAGGTTCTATAACTTAAGGATGAAACATGAAAATGATTCATTTATTTTTTGCTTTTTTTTACTTTTCATCTTGATGTTTGTCAGTAAGCATAAATGACTACGTTTGCATATAATTTTATATAAAGGAGTTGGAAATCATGTAGAAATGGCAATGGGAAGAAGCCTGATTTGTCTATTCCTGTGACAGTGGCCCAAGAGGTGGACAGAAAGGAGAGCTCCCTGGGAGGGGAAAGTGGGTTTTCTCCCCCCAGCTTCTTGAGGCCAAACCTTTAGGGGGGACAATTTTCAGAACTCCTACTTGAGGGAAGGCTCAGGGTTTCTGCTTTTGCTTTTGGGAAGAGATTACTGTGCTGAGTAATCCCATGCTAACATGTGGTAAACCAGTAGTGTCACGAGGGTCTCACACCCGGAACAGGTCCAGCTTATGAACCCAACTCTCCCTAGGTTATCTGCGACATGGATGATGAGTGGAGAGAAAAAAAAAATGGGCCTATGGGGAGCAAAATGACTCAGATATAGGGGTTTGTGAGGCTTTCTGCTTTAACCAGGTGTCGGAAGAGGGAAACAGCAATGACTGGAACAGCAGAGACTGATGGACTTGGTCGCCAAGATCCAGGGTGGATTGAATTCACAGAGCCGTTCAGCACACAAAGCTAGAAGCTGAGGGATGTCAGCTGCGGAGTGGCTCACAGCAATGGGACCAAGTTGTCATCCTGAGCAGAGGCGGTCAGGGAGGGTAAGCCTCATGAAGGAGGTCACATCTGAGGGATGGAAAGGTCTCAGCCTCACCTTCAGGACTGAGCAATACGAGAAGGGACACTAGCTACAAAGGGTCAGGCAAAGAATAAGCACAACATATTCAAGGAGGAAAAGAAAAAAATCCCAGTGTGCCCGTGGTATAGTAATCCAGGGCACAGTAGTGTCAAATTGGGGGTTGGTCAGGGGGTTAGGATTGATAGACAGGTAGATGAGGTTGGGCCTCAAAGGCTATTGTAAGGAGTCCAGACTTTATTCATGGTACAGGGGAGACAGGAAAGTTCATCTGACCAGTGGACTAGTATGATCTGATTAAAATTTTAAAACTCATTTCAGATGTTCTGTAAAACATTTAGTAGAGAGGCAAGCCCAGAAGCAGTAGCCAATCTAAAGGTGAGAGAAACGTTTGGATTTGGAGTGTATCTGAATAAAGTATAAAATCCTACTCATTTATTTTACCATTTCACCAACACAAGTGCATTTTTGAGTCATTATTATAGGGTAGGCTATATTTTTTTTTCTTTAGCAAAGGGTTAATTTGAAAAATAAAAATTATATAGATATTTATGTAAGATAAATGTCAATTTGGGTTAAATTTACCAAAAGGTGAAAATATGGAGACGTTTGTTTTATATAATGAAAAAGATATGCTGAACCAATTGATTCAAGACAGTATAAATGACTAAGAAAAGCACTATATTGTTCTTATAAATGAAATAATAGGGAAATAGACAAATGGAACATTACTTGTCTTAGAAAGAAGAAAAACTCTCGGGGACTCTGAATGATGTTGTTCGAAACATTGCAGATATATCCAAAATTGAATTTCATTAATAAGAGTAAGTTCCTTAATTCAATTCACCAAATGTGGTGAAAGGACATTGAATTTTGAACAAATAAAGACAATCCCTTCATGCAGTTTATAGTAATAAGTGAGATTTGCTGCCAGAGGAGGTCACTGAGCCAATTCCTGTGACTATACTTTAAACAGAATTTTATGACTTCAGAATTACTAGACTAGGTCCTTAAGCCTTCTTTAATGCAACATACATTTTAAAAAATGTGTTCTATATAGCAGCTGCCAGGTGCTATGGCTAAAAGGGTGGCCGGAATACTATCCTGTCCTTGACGAGTTCATAGTCAAGAGGAGGAAGGGAAGAAAGAGAAATGAAGAAATCTGTACTAAATGTCTGGCTAGGGGCACAAATGTAACAGTATTCAATTTTACTTGGCTGAAGCTTGATAGTGTAAAGTGAATGTTGAATGGTGATGGGGCTGTGCAGTATGAACACAGATAAGGAATACAGAGATAATATAATTTGGGATAAAAAGTAGTGTGGCTTCCCCGGAGCAGAGAGATAGGCAGTGTGATGAAGCATAGGTAGGAGGCAGGAGAAGGGAACAAGAACCAGCCATTGGAGGGTCTCAGGCTAAAACCTTGAATCTCATTAACACTAGTAATAATACCACCTCATAATAAAAGAGTGCTCACTATATACCAAGCACAATTTCCAGAGTTTCATACACATAATTATATTTTACACATAATTGCCTTGTATCAACAAGCCTATAAGATATTATTCCAGCTTTAGAGAAGAGGAACATGAAGCACAGAGAGGTTAAACAACTTGTTCAAGGTTGCCCAGTGTGGAAATGATGCAGCTGGACTGCAACAGAAGCAGACAGATTCTAGAGCCCTGTTCTGTCTCGTGAGATCAACATTGGATAGTTTAGCCACAAAGGATTTTTTTTTTGCATATTTGACATGGAAAGGGGGTCCTTTTCCAACCATAGAAAATGTTGGTTTGCTCTTTTTATTAGCAAAATAAATGGGAATAAGAATCCTGAAATTAAAAGCACAAAGCAAAATGCTCCACATCACTTGCCATCAAGGAAATACAAATCAAAATGACCATAAAGCACCATTTTACTCCAGTAAGAATGGCTAAAATTAACAAGACAAGAAACAACAAATGTTGGTGAGGATGTGGAGAAAGGGGAGCCCTCTGGCACTGTTGGGAATGCAAGCTGGTGCGGCCAAAGTGTGGAGGTTCCTCAAAAACTTAAAAACAGGGCTACTATACAACCCAGTAATTGCACTACTGGGTATTCACCCCAAAGATACAGATGTAGTGAAACAATGGGACATCTGCACCCCAGTGTTCATAGCAGCAATGTCCACAATAGCCTAACTGTGGAAGGAGCCATGATGTCGTTCAACAGATAAATGGATAAAGAAGTGGTATATATGTACAATGGAATATTACTCAGCCATCAGGAAGGATGAATACCCACCATTTACATTGATGTGGATAGAACTGGAAGATATTATGTTGAGTGAAAAAAGTCAGTCGGAGAAAGACAACTATCATATGACTTCACTCATATGTGGAATATAAGAAATAGTGAAAGGGATTATAAGAGAAAGGAGGGAAACTGAATGGGGAAAAATGAAGAGAGGAAGACAAACCATGAGAGACTCCTAATTTTGGGAAACAAGGGGTTGTGGAAGGGGAGGTGGATGGGGGGATGGAGTAACTGGGTGACCTCCCTTAAAGAGGGCATTTGATGGGATGAGCACTGGGTGTCATATTTTGTGTTGGGAAATTGAATTTAAATAAAATTTTAAAAAATAAAAGAAAATTTAAAAAGCACAAAGCAAATGAAGAAAAGGAAGAGAAAGGGAAATTATGTTTCTTGAGCGTTTTGCTGTGGGGCAGATTTACTGTGTGGCTAGATGGTGAATGGTCACCTTCCTTGGTCTGTATCTGCACAGAAGCTGGAAAAAAAGTGATTATGGGAGAAGTATATGATGTGTGCTTGCTTCTTAACTCCTTGATTATTTTCATGGTCTGAATTTTTTCTCAGGTTAGGCTTTCCTCTTATTCCCTTCTCTTTTATGTAGCTAGCTTGGATGATCTGTCCTGACCCTTATTCCTTAGGGGAATATGATACAGATCTGTATGAACTGCACAAAACAGGATTGGTGTTGTGGAAGAGAGCTAGCTCTGAGTATTGCAAATTCTTCCACTTGCTGAGCTGCTTGCTGTAGGAGACATGGACGATTCATAAACATCAATGTGTTGAGGATTTAAAATATGCTTGGATACAGGTTAGTAAATGCTATTATTATAGATGTTTGAAATTCTTTCAGAGTATATATATATATATATATATATATATAATCTGTAGAACATTTTTAACACACACTTTTTGAGGGAGGGTGAGCAGGGTGCTTTGTTCTCTTAAAACCTGTAGAACCCTGTAGGGCAAACTAATGAGCTTCTCTCATCTGGGGCTTTGAAACAGTACTATAAATCTCATTGTGCATTCTCCCCGGAACATTTGTTTTACCCAAAGATTTAGGAAAAAGGAATTTATTCTAAAATAAATAAAGGTCATAAATACAGTGTAGAATGTACATATATTTTTAAAGATTTATTTCTTTAACCAAGCATTTATTGAATCTCCACTATGATAGATGCTGTTCTGGTTATTGGGATTAAAGCAGTTATTCCCACATATTTATCTTATGCTGCTTTGGGAGAAAACAATATAGTATGTTTTAACATGTGTATGGGAAATCTTTTTTTCACAGTTTTATTGAGAAATAATTAACAGATTTCACTGTATAAAGCTTAAGATGTACATCACTAAGATTTCATTTACATATGTTGTGAAATGACTCCCACAATAGGTTCAGCTATCATATCATATAGATACAATTAAAAAAAGAAAGAAGAAAAACAAATTCCTTGTGATGTGATCTCTTAGGATTTATATATTTTTTTAAAGATTTTATTTATTTATTCATGAGAGACACAGAAAGAGAGAGGCAGAGACATAGGTAGAGGAAGAAGCAGGCTCCCTGCAGGGAGCCTGATGTGGGTCTTGATCCCAGGACCCCGGGATCACACTCTGAGCTAAAGGCAGACACTCAACCACTGAGCCACCCATGTGCTCCTTACGATTTACTTTCTTAACCACTTTCCTACACATCATAGAGCAGTGTTAGCTATAGTCATCACATAGTACGGTACATCCTGTTACTGATTTATCTTTCCTTTTTTTAACTGAAGCATAGTTGACATGAAATATTATATTAGTTTCAAGTATATAACAGAGTGATTTGACATTCATATACATTACAAAATGATCACCCCAAAAGGTGTAGTTGCCATCTGTCACCTTACAAATTTATTACAATATTATTGACTGCATTCCTATGCTGTACTTTACAGCCCCATACTTACTTATCTTATAACTGGAAGTTTGTAGCTTTTGACCACTTTTCTCCTATTCCTCCTACCCCCACTCTCCACCTCTGGTAACCATAAGTCTGATCTCCTTTTCTGAGTTTGCTTTTTGTTTTATTTTGTTTATATTTCACAAGCAAGATATTCATATCATATTTGTCTTTCTCTGTCTGACTTATTTCACTTAGTATAAAGCCTTCAAGATTTATTTGTGTTGTTGCAAACAGGTAGGATTTCTTTATTTTTTATGGCTGAATAATATTAATGGCTCACAACTTCATTAGCCATTCATCCATTCATGGACACTTAGATTGTTTTCATGTCTTGGCTATTGTAAATAATGCTCCTGAGACCACGAAGATGCAGATATGTTTTTGCTTCCTTAGGATATATTCCCAAAGTGGAATTCTTAAGTCATATGATAGTTTCATTTTTAATATCTTGAAGTTCCTCCATACTGATTTTCATAGTGGATGTACCAATTTACAATCCCAACAGCAGTGAGCAGGGGTCCCTTTGCTCCACATCCACGCCAGCACTTACCTATTGTCTTTTTGATGATGTCCCTTCTAATAGGTGTGCGGTGATACCTTATTGTGGTTTTAATTTGCATTTCCCTAATAATTAGTTATGTTGAGCATCTTTTCATGTACCTGTTGGCCTTTCATATATCTTCTTTAGAAAAAAATGTTCAGTCCTTCTTCCATTTTTAACTGGGTTATTATTTTTTTTCCTGCTGAGTTGTAGAATTTTTTTACATATTTTGGATATTAACCCTTTATCATATATATGGTTTGAAAATATTTTTTCCCACTCCATAGGTTGTCTTTTCACTTTGTTGATAGATTGTTTTGCTATATAAAAACCTTTTAGTTTGATGTAGTCCCATTTGTTTACTTATTATTTTGTGCTTTAGGTGTCATATCCAAAGATCATTTCCAAGACTTATTCAAGGAGTTTATCGTATGTTTTCTTCTAGGAGATTCATGGTTTCAGATATGACATTTAAGTCTTTAATTTATATCGTTTTTTAAAAGTTTTTATTTAAATTCCAGTTAGCTACCATACATATAATATTAATTTCAGGTGTATAATATAGTGATTCAACACTTCCATACAACACCTGGTGCTCACCAAAAGGGCACTCCTTAGTCTACATCACCTATTTCATCCATTCCTCCCATCCACCTCCCCTCTGGTAACCATCAGTTTGTTCTCTATAGTTAATTTGTTTTACCTTTCTTTTTTCTTTTCTTTTCCTTTTGCTTTTCTTTTCTTTTTTCTTTTCTTTTCTTTCTTTTCTTTTTTTTCTTTCTTTCTTCTTCCTTTCTTTCTTTCTTTCTTTCTTCTTTCTTTCTTTCTTTTTCTTTCTTTCTTTCTTTCTTTCTTTCTTTCTTTCTTTCTTCTTTCTTCTTTCTTTTCTTCTCTTTGCTCATTTGTTTTGTTTTCTAAATCCCACATCTCAGTGAAATCACTTAGTATTTTTCTTTCTTTGACTCACTTATTCAGTAAGCATTCTAATCTCTACCTCTATTCATGTCATTGCTAAAGGCAAGGTTTCATTTTTTTTTTTTTGATGGTTAAGTAACTTCGAGTTACTTTGTACCAGTGGTGTAATATAAGGATCCAGTTTCATTCTTTTACATGTGAGTGTTCAGTTATCCCAGCACCATTTATTGAAGACACTGTCTTTTCTCCATTGAGTATTCTTGGCTCCCTTGTTAAATATTAGTTGACTGTATATGCTTTGGTCTTCTGAGTTCTCAATTCTATTCCATCATTCTGTCTGTTTTGATTATTATAGCTTTATAGTGCAGAGTGAAATCAGGAAGTGTGATGCTCTTGCTTTGTTTTCTCAGGATTTCTTTGGCTGTTTAGGGTCTTATTTTAGCATATAAATTTTAGGAGTGTTTTTTTCTACTTCTGTAAAAAAATGCTACTGGAATATTCTTAAGAATTATATTGAATCTATAAATGACTTTTTGTAGTATTGGCATTTTAACAATGTTAGTTCTTCCAACCCATGAACACAAGATACCTTTCCATTTGTATGTTTTTGATTTCTTTCACCAATGTTTTGTAGTTTTCAGTGTATAGGTCTTTCAACTCCTTGGTTAACTTTATTCCTAACTATTGTATTGTTTTTGATGCTATTGCAAATGGGATTTATTTATTTATTTTCCAGAAAATTTATTATTAGTTTAGGGAAATGCTACTTACTTTTGTATCCTACAACTTTACTGAATTTGTTGATTAGAAAGAACATTTTTTGATTAAGATTTTCTACATACAAAATGATGTCATTTGCAAAAAGAGACAATTTTACTTCTTCCTTTCTAATTCTGATATCTTTTTTTGCCTTTATTTATTTATTTTTTACATTAGGATTTCTCAGTACCATGTTGAATAGCAATAGTGAGAGTGGGAATCCTGGCCTTGTTCCTGATCTTAGAGGAAAATTTTCAACCTTTTATCATTAATTATGATGTTAGCTGTGAGCTTGTCCTATATGACATTTATTATGTTGAGATATGTTCCTTCAATGGTTAATTTGTTGAGTTTTTATCATAAATGAATGCTGAATTCTGTCAAATGCCTTTTCTCTTATCTATTGAGGTGATCATGATTCCTTTCATTCTGTTAATGCGGTGAATCACATTGATTGGTTTACACATGTTGAATCATCCTTGCATCCCATGGATAAATACTACTTAATCACATTGAATCATACTATTAATATGCTGCTGATTCAGTCAGCTAGTATTTTAGTGAGAATTTTGGCATCTCTATTCATCCAGACATTGACCTATAGTTACCTTTCTAGTAGTGTCCTTTTATGGTTTTGGTATGAGGATAATGTTGGCATTGTAAAATGAGTTGAGGAGCATTCCTTCTCTTTGATTTTTTTTTGAAAGAATTTGAGAAGGATTGGTATCAATTCTCCTTTAAATGTTTGGTAAAATTTACGAGTGAAGCCATCTGGTCCTGGGTTTTTCTTTGTTAGGAAATTGTGGATTACTGATTTAATCTCCTTACTAGTAATTGGTCTATTAAGATTTTCTATTGCTATGGGAAATCTTTCTATGGAATTTAATTTATGAGTATTTTGCTTATAGAAATTGGACAAATAAAGTATGAATGTTTTGATGTAGACCAGGGATTAGCAAACTGTGCACTAAAGAAGCAGATGGTAAATACTTTAGGCATTACAGTCCAAAAGGTAAAGTCAAGGATTTCTGTAGCTTCTCAACTGTTTACAATTTCTGTCATAATTCCTCAATTCTGTTGTAGTGTGAAAGTAGATAAATAATATATAAACAAATGGCTGTGGCTGTGTTCCAGTAAACTCTTATTTACAAAAACTAGCAGCAGGTCAGATTTGGCCCATGAATCATATTTGCCACCTTCTGGCTTAGACCATAATTAACTTTTAAATAAAATTTTACTGAGATATGGGTATAGAAATAGTTTCATTTTTCCTATCTTTAAATTGAATCAATAAGGTTTAAGCATTCTATCTCCTCATTTCTCTAGCTCTGCTGGGAGGTGGGAGAGGGTGGTTCTTGAGGTAATGAATCCAAGAAGAGATAAGTCCTGACTTATGATGTGACAGGCCAAGAAAAGACAGGCCAGTTGGTAGCTCAGGAACTGTGATGAACAGGATGAGCATTGGGCTGAGCTCCAGTGACTGCTCCCAAAAAGCAAGTGCACTTCTTGCTTGTTCAGATGGTGTTTTGATTTCTGATCCTACTTCTTAAAACCCTCCCTGGAAGAAGAATCTGGAAATGGGAGCTAGGAAGTAAAGTCAAGATAAAGATTGTATGATACTTATATCCATCCTCAGTCACACACATCTAGGAGATGCATGACTGGAACCAAAGATGGGAGACCGGCCAGGGACAGATGGCTAGTGACACTGGTTCTTTTCTTCTTTGCCTGTGACAATACCAAAAAAACAAAACAAAACAAAACAAAACAAAACAAAACAAAAGGACATTTTATTTTATAAATACCTGTTGTAAGGATGTTCAGTGAGACTGAGCTAGGTGGAATAAGGGAGGGTTTTGATAAGCTGTCTTTGCCCTCTGGATACCCTCCTCCCCCCAGTTCCTCTGACAAAATTAGTGAAGGCATTGAGAAAATGGAAAAGAGTAAAGCAAGGAAGGAAAACATAAGAGAAGCAGGGGAATAGGGGGAGAGAGAAGGAAAAAGGGAAGAGAAGTCTGTGAATATTTCTCTTAGGCTCCAAGTGTGCTGCCTGCTATCTATGGCTAGGATCCCAGAACTCTGGGGACATTGGGAGGTAGTTCAGGCTTTCACTCATGTCCCTTGGATGACTTTCTTTGGAAGAAGTTGACAGTCACTGAATAGATTTTCCCAGTATACTGCAAAGCATAGAGATCACCAGTGTTGAAAAGGTTAGGATTCACTGGTCTATCACCTTTAATCCTGGGTTCTCACACATTATTAAGGATAAAAATTATCTGAGTGGCTTATCAAAAATAGATTCATGAACTATTTTTCATGAGATGCTGATAAATAGATTTGGGATAGGAAACAGAATTTCCAAATATAACAAGCCCTCTACTTCTCAGTAGAATTTGTTGCATATGTTTGGGGAACCACACTGTAAAAAGTCACAACTAAGTCAGTTCCAGATGTATGTAATTAGTTAGGCATTAGCAAGGAGGGATAAAGGAGATGCTGGTCACACCCTAGGAACCCATCCCTGAGGCTTAACAGCCATACCTTCAGAGTTCTCTTAGGGCTCACAGAACAGAAAAGGCCTAACCAGAAAGCTGGCTCAGAAGCCACCAGGGAGCTTGCAAGAGCTGAACATGCATACAAAAGGTGCATCTTGGCCCTAAGTTCACTAAAAAAGCTCATTAGAAACTCATATAATACATAAATGAATACAGTCATAGCCGAATACATCATGGATAGGCACATGCACAAAACTCAAAATGTTATGTATCAAAGCCAAATTTACATGTACACAAAGTAGGCTTAAGAGGGAAGCAGCTAGAGCTTTTCAGTGTCATTGCTGCTCTTGCATCAGCAATGTCCACTTTCTCTCTTGAAAGAGTACCATACTTATCTACTCAATAAACTCTATCTTCCCATTCTGGTCTTGGGTCTCCAATTCTTTCGTGCATCAGGGACAAGAACTGAGTGACCTGGTAACACAGAGTATTTAAAACAGTTGAATAAAAAGCACTATAGAAACTCATATGATTACTTAAATTTTTTCTTGAGTATAAGTTAATTGCATGAAAAATAAATGTTTCACTATAAAGTTCAATTATAAAACTTAGGCTGTAGCTTTTTAATTCAGATCAAAGTCTCTTGGGAAATCAATAATCAAAATAACAAAATTTAGAATAATATGTTTTTTGTAATCAACAAAGAAAAAATGCTAAACCTAACAAAAATGTAAATGGATATTTTAAAATGGCAACTTAATTTAGAGTAATGTATTTCCTTTTTTCTAAAGTGTTAAAACTGATGAAAGATTTTTAAATATTAGAATTTCTTATTAAATTCTGAGTCTTAAATAATGTTCTGAGAAAGAAGAAATCCATTCCAATTTTAGCTGTAATTTCTACATTAAATATAATCATTTGAGATATGTATTGATCACATGCAATTTATGAATAAACTAAGTCGTTTAAAAAAGGAAATACATTTATTGTTCAGAATATAGGCCAATTTTTAGAACAAAGTTGTACTCTGGAAAGCATTTTGCATACAAGAAAAAGCATTTTGTTTTAAAATGCATTCATTTCCTTTTGAATAATTGTAAAACTTGAATTTCAGGATTTTAATGTCCTAAGTAAGTTATCATATCCTCTGTCATTATGGTACTCAGGGATAGTGTTCCAAGATTGTGAATGCATGCTTACTCTACCATGAAAGCACAGAAGAGTCCAGATTATCTGACTTAAACTTTCCAAAGACTTTTTTGCTTTGTTTCTTATCCTTCTTTTCATCTTCTTTTCATTCACACTTAGGAAATATTTTGGAAGAAAAGAAACCCAGACCTCCCCAAATCATTTACATTTGTGTAGTTTTCTGTTGCCAGAATTTTTGCCTGGATATCCTTCATGTTTTCCATATATGAGTCTAAATCCACAATAACATGAAAAAATTAAAATGAGATATAAAGCCATTATTCATATAAGTTGATCCAAAGAAAATACTTAAATATTTATCATAAAAGCAAAAACATTGCTAAAGGAAAATAATAAGCTACACAGCCTAAGTTTTCTGCATAGTATCTCCTCTTCATTTTGTAGCTGGTCTACTCTGGGAAGTGGGTCTTTTTTTTTTTTTTAAGATTTTATTTATTTATTCATGAGAGACACAGAAATAGGCAGAGGGAGAAGCAGGCTCCATGCAGGAAGCCTGATGCGGGACTCGATCCTATGACTCAAGGATCATGCCCTGGGCAAAAGGTAGGCATTCAACCATTGAGCCACCCAGGTGCTGAGAGGTGGGGGTGGTGAGGTAGATCTTAATCCATGGGTTTGCTGAAAATAAGGAGCTGGAAACTCAGGAAGCAGGTGCAAAGATTGTTCTGATCCCTATGATTCTATTCATTATTGCTACATTTGTGTTACAAAGTCCTTCTTTAAAAATGCAAACAAACCTTAGAGTTACTCTGACTTTGATATAAAATTATTTAATTAGATGGATCTGGTAGCCCTTCTAAACAATTTTCTAAATATTAGCTTCCCCTACTGTAGATTGAATTGTAACCTGAAAAAGATCTGTTGAAGTTTTAGCCCTCAGTATTTGTGAATGGGACCTTATATGGGAAAAAAGTCTTTGCAGGTGAGATGAAGTTAAGATAAGGTCACACGGGATTAGGATAGGCTCTAAATCCAATACTTGTGTTCTTATAAGAAAAACTTTGGAGACACAGAGACATACAAAGAAGAAGGACAGGTGAAAGCAGATACAGAGATTGGAGTTATGCTGCCACAAACCAAGGAATGTCGAGGATTGCTGGCAACCTCTAGAAGCTAGAAGAGGTGAGGACAAATTCTTCCTGGAGCCTTTGGAGCTTTGGAGGGAATCTAGCCCTGCCAACACTTTGACTTTGAACTTCTAACCCCAATAATTTTGAGAGAATAAATTTCTATTGTTTTAAGCCAGCTGGTTGTAGTAATTTGTTACAGCAGCCCTGTGAAATTAACGCAATCTTCACAGATTTAACTTTGATTTGGGTAAGGAATTACTTGAGGTTATGGTGGGATGCTATAGTGAGGAGTTCTTGATTAACAAGAAGGTAGCATGACAATTCTGATCATCTGGGAAATGGAAGCTAAGGGCAGAGAAGGGAAGTATCTTAAAAATTACATACACATGAATATGTGTGTGTATTTATACACACACACACACACACACACACATATATATATATACTGAACTTACACTCTTCCCAAATAAGGCTGTTACATGATAATATTTCTGAAGTATTCACTAGGCTCTTTCCTTAGCACCCATTCAAGTGTTTAGGTCATAACTTGGTTAACTGCCTCAGCTTATGTTGCAGAGCTGAAAGCAGCTAGCCTATATGTTTCCTCCTGACTGTTATTTTCCAACAGCCCAAAGCCTTAGGGAAGCAAAAGGGGGTCTAGATCGTGCCCAATATTTTCTTGGTCTTCATTATGTTCTAGGCAGTCCAACCTTTTGTCAATTCCTCAAAGTGCTTTCCCATCTCAATACATAATCTCTATTGCCTTGTTTGGTATGTCGAATATTCTAGTGTAGCTGTATATGTGGAAGGAATATAGGCTTAAATTATTCTCTCTAGTGTAATATGAAGATGTTTTTCCATCAGATTTGTCATAACGGGAAAACATAATTTCTATGTGCTATATGATGTGGGTATCAAATCCAACTACATTTATAAGATTTATTCAAATTCAGTGAGACATACGTAATTATAAACCAAGTCACACATTTAAGACTGTTCACATATACAACTCTAAGTTAAAGATGATTGTATTGTAGCAAAGCCTGTCTCAAAAAGTAGACTCATGCACCATTTGGAACAGCTTTGAGAGAAAGAATTTATAACTCTTCTTGAAGAGAAGCACCTGATAATGAAAATCTTATTGGCTACAAATAACTCAAAGCAATGTTAGGTTCTAGGATTTGCATAAGAGGAAAAAAAGCAAGTATCAGAAAATTATCCTAGAAAGGAGATATCATATCAGTTTATTCTGTTTAATGAATGTTTGACCTGATAATCAGTTTTTTTTTAACTTAGGTGAATTCATATTTCTACATAAAGTTTTTCTGATACATAGTTCTTACTTTGTCATTCCAATAATATGATTATGATATACATTATCCTTTAAAGATAAACTGTTCTCTAGCATATGTCATTTTCAAGAAATAAACAATGATCCTTGCAAGAATCCCATTATCTACTTCTATGTATTGATGTAATATTAGGAAGCTGTTATCTGCATATAATTGGATAAATCAGGGAAGTTTCATTGTGTTTTACAGAAATGTCCACCAATTACCTTTTGAGGCTTTATTTACCACCACACATGCACTCACACACACACAAATGCCATATCAAATGAACTGAAATAACTATGAATAAGGTCATATATATCTTTATGAACAATGCAGATATATCTTTATATACATACATTTCTTTATTCATCATAGGCTAAAAAGATGAATTCCTAGTGACACTAACCAGGTAGAAAAGGAGAATGGGAAAGGATGAAGACTGTTCTTCTGCTCCCCAACTCAAGGAGAAAGATTGTGATCTCTTTAATGAAATAATTGGTCAAGTAATGAAATTTTCTTTCTCTCTCTCTTCTTTCTTTCTTTCTTTCTTTCTTTCTTTCTTTCTTTCTTTCTCTTTCTTTTTCTTTCTCTTTTGTTTGTTCTGAAAAATTATTCTTGAAGATCTTTTGGTAAAATAGAACACACACATATGCATAAACTGGAAATGTTTACTTAGAGATTTATAAACAAATTTTTTTATAAACTTAAAATTTTTCAGGGTTAAGAACACTCAGATTAAAATTAAATGATTAGATATGAAATATTTAGTTATATTTAAGATGAATACCTACTATTTGCTTTGATGTGGATGGAACTGCAGGGTATTATGCTGAGTTAAAGAAGTCAGTCAGAGAAAGACAATCATCATATGGTTTTACTTATATGTGGAATATAAGAAATAGTGAAAGGGATTATAAAGGAAAGGAGGGAAACTGAGTGGGGAAAAAATAGAGAGGAAGACAAACCATGAGAGACTCCTAACTGGGAAACAAAGGGTTGCAGAAAGGGAGGAGACTGGGTGACGAGCACTAAGAAGGGCACTGATGGGATGAGCAATGGATATTATACTATATGTTGGCAAATTTAATTTAAATTAAAAAAATTAAATTAAAAAAAGAATGCACATTTGGTTGTAGTTAAAAACAAATGATACTGAGTAGCAACCCCAATGCCATCTTTATTTTCCTTAACTTCTACTTGCATTCAAAAAATCAAGTCCTACTAACTTTTAACAATTTTTCTCCCTCCTTTCAATCCCACCTCTATTGCCACAACTCAGAACTTCTTCATTTACACTAGGGCAATTACAGTTTTTACACCTTCTGTGTTGTCACCAGTGAAAACATTCTAAAACACTGATAGATACTCAGGTTTAACTTATGCCGTTCCATACTTCAAAATTTTTCAGTAGTTCCTCACTGCCAGAAGCTAAAGTCCAAAAATTTTAACATGGAAAGTAAGGTCTTCAAATTTTAAACTCCCGTCTTTATTTGTGGGCTTGTCTATCATGATTCCTTACTTTATCCCAGTCACATAGGGCTGTCCTCCATTTCTCAATTACTTTATATCTTTTGATATTTTCAGAGCTCTTGCCCTTATTTTTGTTTTTGCTTAGAATATCTTTTAAAACTTGTGAAGTTATGCTAATCCTCCAGTGCACAATTCAAATGTCTCCTATTTTATAAAACTTCATCATTGAATCCTCTATGTTTCCATAGCATTATTTCAGATCAATGTCAAAGTATTTCCCTTACTTTACTTTGTATTTTAATAAGTGAGTTCTCAATATTTTGTTTCTCCATTAGACTATAACTTTTTTCAGAGCATTGACTGTATTTTTTATGTTGTCTTTTTGGAACCCATAAAAGCTCCTTAACCATAGTATTTGTTCAATATAAATATTTATTAGTGTTTTTAATTCAAAATTTTAATTTCTTTTAAGAAATTTTATAAGATGGTAAGAAATTACAAACATGGTCAAACTCTTATGTGCCCATTGCTGTTAAAAACATTCCCCTGATTTTATTTCGAAATATTATTTTTCCATGTATATGTAAGTGATGAGTTAAAAAATCACTCTCCCCTTTAGTAGCGGTTTACAAATGAATTGAATCAATTTTAACCCCACTTTAGCATTTGCAGAATGAATTAATAAATATAAGAGGATTTACTGGTATTCTATTGACCCTTCTGTTGGAGACTGCATAAAAATCTCAAAGGCTAGTTTAGAGTTCAATTAATAAAGATTACACATAAGGTACAAGGTCACTTTGTTCTCCCTCCATTGATCTTTTTAGTCTGAAGTAGATACTAATTACTGAACCTATGTGCAAGAACACTGGGAATTTTATCTGTATCTTCTTATATAAATTGGCCTTGGAAAAAATGGATCTATATCTGGCCATCAAAAGGCAGCCATCAGATAAGGGCATTTAATTATCCAAATACTTAAATAAATGTATTAGTATCAGAAAGTTCAATGTAAATTTTATATACCTGAGTGCATGTATGTTCAGAACCATTGTGATTTTGTTGCATTTTATCATTTTCTTATGATTTGGAAGGAGGCACTCCAAGTATCAAATCTATGAATGGAAACATTGGCAACTGTTCTCTGAGAGGTGTTAATGAGATACTGTTTTTGACATTTTAAAAAGAAATACAAAAGATGCAGTATAAAAAGAAGAAATGAGAAATAACCATAATAACACATCCAGTTTTAGCTTTAAAAGGATGAAATTATCTTTCTGTAATAAAACCAAGTCACATATTCCATATGTGCATGAATTTAAAATAGTAAGAATGTTCTAAGTGAGGCACAAAGAGGTGAACTGGCTCATCTAAACCCACGAATTGTTGTAAATTATTTTTAGCAATGTGCTTCCTAGAATAAGCCCAGAGAAAACTGCAACCTTTATACAGGATGAAATATCCTGAGGTAACTTATGAGAATCTCTCTATTATTAACTCAACAGTATGACAAATATTTACTGAATAACTACTACGCACGAGGTTCTGAGAATGCATAGATAAAGGAGGCATAGAGTCATTCTTCAAGGACTTCACAGTACTTGAAAAGATAGATACAAAAGAAATTTGGTATATTGTGGTAATGACTGTGATAGGGACTTGCACAAGATTTCATGGGAACATAAAGAAGGTATGCACTATTGAATCACAGGGAAAGACTTCACAGATGATGTGATACCTCATTTGAATCATCTAGATTTCAACAAAGCGTTTAAAATAATTCCTAGTATCTTTGTGGTTAAGATGAGCATTTGTTGATAGTATTTTTGTGTAGTTTGTTGAATTTTTAGCTGATAAATCTTTTCTACAAATAATACAAGTTAATATCTTTGTGTCAACTGCAGAAGGCTTCTTGTTTGTATTACTGAATGTTTATTTGCATTATTTTGAAATCAACTATTTGATGACATATTATTTGACATACTTAATAAATTTGGAGGCAATTTTAAAGAGTTCAAGTTACTATGTCATACAATTTACAAAAATTTTTTCACAGACTAGAACAGTGAGTTGAAATTGACAAGGGAATTAAATAGTAAAAATAGAGAGTTAGGTTTAAAAGTCCACTGAGAAAGTAGAAAAATGTAATGGCTTTAGCTTAATCAACTCTCAGGTGACCAAGACCTAGAATTTTAGCTAAATGAAAGATCACTGCGGCTCATGGGTGAGGCAATGTTGCTTGGAACAGTAATGAAATCTTGAACTATATATTCCAGGGGAGAAAAAAAAGGCTATAGCTTGACCTTCTCTATCACAAATCAAGAACATTCAGTTTGGTATCATAAATGATGCAAAGTGAAAAATTATCAGAGGACGGTGATCTAAAAATTATAGGTTTTGAAAATCATGCTTTATAAGTAAACAGTTAACAAAATGAAAGATGTTTTGAAAAAAGGATCTCAGGGGTAGTAATGCGCATCTAAAGTAACTAATTATTTGTTCCATTCATTCATTCAATCTAGAAGTCTTATTTTTTCTCTGTGTTTTCTATTTTAAAGTGCCAGTGTGCCAGACTCATGCTGGAAATAGGAAATGAATTCAACAAATAGCTAGCCCCCTAAGGTCCTCTTATTCTAACATAGAATATCTGTCCTAACCCAGGCCTAGGGGCAGCACTTTGAATTTCCTCAGGAAATTTTATGAACGATTTTATATGTCATTGCATTTTCACATGGAGGTGATACTCTTAAAAGAAATTGTGGTTTAAAAATATTTAGGAAGCATTTGTCTAATGCAAGAGTCATAGGCACATAGTGATGAAATACAAAATAAGAATACATTATGTAGGGTACTACCCTTGGGAAGAAATATGAATTGTAAATTTTTTTACCCCAGAAGGAAGCAGGGCTTTACCTAATTTCCTAGGATTCCCTTCTTTTGGAAGGTTTTTTTTGGCAGTTGCTGAATATCCTTTTAAAAAATGATTCTTTATATAAAATTTCTTCATAAAGTAGGAAATTGAATTATAGTCTATCCTAAGGATCTTAATTTTCATTTTGTTTATTTTATAATGTTCATTGAAAGTTATTTATTTTCAGCTTTCACCTTCTCACCTCTTCTATATCACAAATGAACTAAAAGATGTCTTGACCTAATATCTCTCTCTTATAAATTTTACTAATTCCTTCACTCATGTACCAAACATCTTTTTTTTTTAAGATTTTTTTAAATTTATTAATGAGAGATACAGAGAGAGAGACAGAGAGAGAGAGAGAGAGAGAGAGAGGCAGAGACACAGGCAGAGGGAGAAGCAGGCTCCATGCAGGGAGCCCAACGTGGGTCTTGATCCCGAATCTCCAGGATCACACCCTGGGCTGAAGGTGGCGCTAAACTGCTGAGCCACCAGGGCTCTCCACCAAACATCTTTTTAAACTATCTTTTATGCAGTGGTATGCAAGGTAAATATTCAACAACCAGCTCTTGGGAAAAAGATCCAATTTGTAGTATTTGTTGATTTCCACAGTGTAAATACTTCCACTAAGGCCAATTCCAAGTTACCAAAGTATGTCACTGAAAGAAGAGTTGAGAGAGAGGCACATAAGCTGCTCTGGAGCTAGGGAGCTGCTCTTATGATCACATCAGTGCTTTTATGATCCCAACACTGTAGTAGGTACCAGTTTATAAAGATGATTAAGACTGTTCCTGCTCTCAAGGAAGTTCCCTTCTACTATGGAAGAAGAGTATGTAGTACATGACTACTCATCTATTATCCTCTACAAGTTTCATACTGGTTAATCATGTACACACTAGATGCTGACCTGCAACCTCTAACTCTGTGGTTTGACTTTGGATACCTTCAGCAAATTATTTCCTATTTATCATGTGCTTCACAGTGCATGTTCCTTCCATGTCTTACACATAGACAATATTCAATAAACAGTTGTTAATTTGAAAGGACAAAAATGCTGAAAAGAGCTGCATAATTTATACATTCTTCATTAAACAGCTGCTAAAATAATATTTTGGAAACTCACTTTTTGTAGATTCTCCCTCACTTAATATCTTTGAAGCCACTTTTATTTTTTTCTTAGGAAGAGAGATAATTAAATGCTCATAAATAATATAGAACATAAAGAAAGGCATATTTCAGTGTTAGTCTTTGCTACAGAGATCTTTTCTGTTTTATATCCTAATATGTAATACATAATTTATTCACTCTTCTATGCAATTCCTTAATATACATTTATGTGTTAATTGCCAGGATTGGCATATCCTTACTACTTGTCTGGGACATGCTTCATTCAATCCCCATGGTTCTAGTTGGTGTTGTCAATCATAGTATCCATTCCTTCTCATCTAGGGAGAGACACTTAAACTGCATCCAATGGTATTAGGCACATGGGAAAGAAAATGACAACATCAGAAAGAAAAATGTTTCAAAGGAATTACAATCCAATAAACACATTTCATGAAAAAAAATGACTTCCAATTCACTCACTGATTTAACAAATATTTGGTAAACACCTTTAATCTGTGAGAATTATAGTAAGTACTGGGGATACACTGGTTAGAAAGCAAGAAATAGTCTCTGATTTTATGTGAAGGAGGTAAAAACCTAACAGGAGGACAGATATTAATCACACAATCTCATACATAAATGAGAAATAACTGATATAGTGCCCAGAGGAAAGAAATAGTATTGAATATTATAAGAGTAAAATATGTCTCCCGAATAAATGAAGAATGGGATAAGAGATGAAATCTAAATAGAAATTATGTAAGTAAGGAGAAGTAGGGCTAGGCTATCACAGAAAGAAGAAACAACACGCAAAGACCGTATAGTGAATTGTGACATGACACATTCAAGTGTGTGAAAGAAGCCAGGAAAGGCCGGAGCACACAGAGCTAGAAGTATAATATTTGACAATTTAGAAATGCTGGCAGAAATCAGATCATGTAGAGCCCTAGGATCCATAGTAAGGATTTTGGTATTCATCTTAAAGCTATGAGAAGCCACCAGAATATCATAAGCAGGGGATATGCTCTGAACATTCATATTTTCGTATCTCTGCTTTAAATATATATAGCCAGAAACATGCTATTACATTTTTGTTCATTTTTAAATTTCACACATGTAGTATCAAATGTTAACTTTATTGGTATACTCAACATTATGTTTCATTATATTTCCATGAAGATGTATGCAGGTCTAGTTCATTCATTTTATCTGCCATTTACAGCTATATTGTAAAAGTATTTTGGAATCTATTAGATGATTATAAGTGGTTTTTAGATCTGTTAATTTGGTAAATGTGTTGATCAGTCTTTTACTGTTAAAATATCACTGAATTTTAGGGTAAATGTACCTTGCCATAATGTATTATTGTTTACTGAACTGCAGGTTATAATTTGATATCTTATTAAATATCATCTCTGTATTATGTTTATAATAGTATACTAAACTTTACATTTTCAAACTGTCTTGATCTGATTTAGGTCCAAGGTTATACTCACATGATAATATTAGCATGAAAACGTTATTTCTTGGGATGCCTGAGTGGTTCAGCAATCGAGCATCTGCCTTCCGCCCAGGGCATGATCCTGGAGTCCCGGGATCTAATTCCATATTGGGTTCCCTGCATGGAGCCTGCTTCTCTCTCTCTCTCTCTCTCTCTCTCTCTCTGCCTGTGTCTCGGCCTCTCTCTGTCTCTAATGAATAAATAAATAAAATCTTTAAAAAACAAAACTTTATTTCTCAAAGTATATTCTCCCTTAAGAATTCCTTTTTTTTTTTTTTTTTTTTTTTTTTTTAGAAAAGATTCTATGTATCATGAGACACAGAGAGCAGCAAAGACATAGGCAGAGGGAGAAGTAGGCTTCCCATGAGGACCCTGATGCAGGACTCGATCCCAGGATCCAAGATCATAACCTGAGCCAATGGTAGATGGTTCACCACTGAGTGACCCAGGTCTCCCTCCCTCAAAAATTCTTAAAGATATAATGAAACTTGTTTATAAAGCCATCTTATCTTGGTGTTGTCCCTCCCTGTGAACTTTTTATTTGGAAAACTCTCAAACTGATAGAAATGTTTAAGTATTTTTACAAAGAACGTCTGCATACCCTTCAATGAGCTTCACTGATTAACATTTAGCCATATTTGTTTCCTCCCTTTTTCAATTCTCACTCATCTGTTCTCTTCATTCTCTCTCCTGGCTCTCAGTCTCTCTCTCTATGCTTAACTACCTAAAAGCATATTGCTTGATTTCATGACACTTCTTAATTGGATATTTCGAATTAAATATCTTAAGAAAAAGAACATTCCCTAACATGACAACAATGCCATTATCATATCTCAAAAAGGCAGTAATAATAGCATGTTATAAACTGTGGCATTGATGTGTAAAGTTTTTTCAATTGCTTCCCAAATGTATTTAAAACTGCTTGTTTTTTGTTTTGTTGTGTGTGTGTGTGTGTGTGTGTGTGTGTGTGTGTGTGTGTGTGTGTTTTAGCTAGAATACAACCAGGGCTCATATGTGACTTTTGGCTATTGTCACTGTTTAGTCTTCTTTAACCTAAAATCATCCCACTGACTTTTGCTTCTTTATTTCTTTGCTTTATTTCACAAAATTGAAGTTTTTGAAGAGTATACATGAACTTATTTCATAAAATATCCAAATTCTGTAATGTTTTCTCATGGTTAAACTGAAGTTGAACATTTAGTGCAAAACTGCATATATAATGCTTTACACTTCTTATTGCATTGTATTAGGAGTCAAATAATGTTAGGTTGTCTTGAATTGGCAAAACTATGCCTTGTCACTTGGTTAAGATGATGAGTTCTATGCTGTGAATGTACGTTTTCCCTGGTTTCTTCTCAGTGCTGGCAAGGCACTATTTTAATACATGTTATTGGATTGAAAGGCATTTGTGCCTCCTGGTAATATACTGAAAGCTCAGCTCAGCTTCCCATCTTGCTCCAGGATAAGACCTTGTCTCTGCTATTAAAAACCCAGACCATTATTGTACTTTTGGCCTAAATGCAGGAATATGGACAAGATTAATCTTCTAGACTCAAACAACAACAACAACAAAAAGAAAGAGAAAAAATATATCAAACAACAGTTTAGACATTAGATTATCAGGCAGCACAGGACAGTGATCCCTGAGAGGGGAAGAAAAAAAGCTCTATAACTTCCCACAGATCCCTGCCAGGTGAAAGGTTTCAGGCTGTATCATGAGGAGGGGGAACCAAGGTGGAGCTTGATGGTCTTCCAGAGTTAAGGAGAGAAAATTAGGAGTTCAGGGAGGCCAACAGGCTAGAGTTCTCAGGGATAATTATCTGAAAGGAAAAAAATTCCATAGCAAATATCTGGAGATAAGCAGAAGGCCCCCTCAGTTGACCATTAATCAGCAAATATCTATGAGGAGACCCCCCCATGGTGGGAAGAAGAACCTCCTAAAAAGAAGACAGGGAACAATCTCATATATGGCCACAAATAGTTTGTGTTTCACCAGACCGAATGATAAAAGAAATCTCATAAATCATGAGGCATTGTGAAGAGTATTCAAAAAAGCATCAGGAACAAAATTAATCTTTGAAAAAAGCTGTTCTGATCTTGTCTAACAAAACCTGAAAGCAAACTTCAAAATGAAAAAGTTAAACAGTTTTCAAATAACTTAGATGTGCTCCAAAATAAAGGACAACGATTATAGACAAACAAAACTATTCGATATCCAACAAAGTAAAATTTACAATACATGGCATCCAATAAAAAAAGAATGCAAGGAAGCAGGAAAATACGATGTTCCGTATGTTTAAAAAAGATAAGGAAATAACAGCATGTTAGAAACATACAAGATTTTTTTTATGTCTCATATCTAACTTCCAGAGGTAAAACTACAATTTCTGAGATTTTAAAATACACTATATGGAATAAACCACAGATTAGGTATTGCTGAAAACAGGTAAGTGGAATTGAAGATATAACAATAGAAACTATTCAGTATAGAACACAGAGAAAAATTAACGATGCATCAGTAGCTCTGAGAAACCTTAAGCCATCTAATATTCACGTAGTAGGGGTCCCAAAAGGAGGGAGAGAAAGAAAAATAATTTTGAAGAAACAGGAATGAAAATTTTTCAAATGCAATGAAAGTGATGTCTAGAGAACCAAGAAGTTCAATGAACTACAAGTACAAAATATATGAAGGAAACTGTTTCAAGGTATATCACAATGAAATTTCTCAAAAATGAGAAGATTTTAAAAGCAAAGAGATAAACATATCATGTACCAAGAAAAAATAAGAATTACAGCAGATTTCTCATCAGAAACAATAAAAGCCCAACAACAGTGGAGGAACTCTTTAAAACACCAAACACCAAAAATTTATCCTTAGAAAAAATATCTTTGAAAAATAAAGACAAAATAAAGACTTTCTCAGGCACATAAAAGTTAAAACCTTCACCATCACTATCGTTAGTATAAAATATGTTAAAGGGAGTCCTTCAGCAGAAAAAAAATGATACCAGATGAAAACTTAAATCTGTATCAAAGTATAAAGAACACTAGAGGTAATAAATATATAGGTAAATAAAAAATGATTTTCTGTTAATTTTATTTTATTTTTTATTTTTTTTTCTGTTAATTTTAATCTCTATAAAAGAACATTCACTGGTTAAAGCAAAAACAAAGATAACAGATTGTAGGACTAATACAGGGAAGTAGAATGTATGACAACAGTAGCACAAAAGTTTGTGGGGAAAAATAGAAGTCTATTATTGTAATGTACTCATACTATATAAAAAGTGATATAACATTACTTGAAGATTGTGATAAGCTAAAAGCATATACTATAAATTCTAAAGCAATAACAAAGAATTTTAGCAGATAAGTCAAGATAAAAACAGATGACAAAATACATTTAAATAACCCAAATAAAGGCAAACTTTCAACTTTAGTTTCTGAGTCTATGAGAGTCTCCATCAAAAAACATGGGCTAGATTTTCAAAAACTGGTATTACAGGAAAAACAAAGCTAAGAATTGACCTTCTCCCACATGCATAATTGTTTGGTTCCTTTCTGATCACCATGTGTTAAGAAGGCATGTGTCCCTCTGCCAGTACACGGGAGGCACAGGTGCTAACCAAAAATTGGCAGACTGCATACTCCTGAATTGCAGGAAACCTATATTCTGTGACAACAGGGTCCTGCTGCTACCCTGTGCCTTTCAATACCTGAATGCAGACAGTTTGTTCTTTTTGTGTGAGTGCTAAAAAGAGAGGCCAAGTAGAGGAAAGTATTAACTGAGAAAACACAAGGGTTCATGATAGATGAAGGTTTCTTAGTTTGAGATTAAAGTTTAGAAACAAAGTCAAGAACTCTGTGGTCAAACTGAGCTTTTCCATTAAAAAAAAAATGTTTGGTTCCTAGTTTAAGCTAATTCCAAAATTAAAGTCATACAGCCAGTGGAAAAAAATATAGGAGGATACCTTTCTGACCTTAAGATAGGGAAATTCTTCTAGAGCAAATTACATATAGCACAACTAAAGGTAAACAACAAAAAACAAAAAACTAATTGGTCCTCTATATCAAAATTAAGAATTTCTGTTCAGAGACAAAGCTAATAAGTGACAAATTGAGGGAAAAGAATTTCTAAGTCTAAATCTGATCCAATGAACATTTATAATAAAAAAAAAAAGTTGTGAATCCCAAATTAAAAGAACGAAAGCAAGCAAATATGTGGAGATAAATGAAAATGAAAAAAACATTTAACATATCAAATTCTAAAACTAAAAATTTGAAAATGCTAAGTATTGTCAAGGAAGTATGAAAAGAGATACTTTTTATGTATGCACTCTGGAGAAGAGACTGGTATATTAAGTGTATGCATTCAACCTATGATTCAGAAGACTCTATACCCTGGTTTGCCCATGTTTTGGCTCATGCTGCCATCCCAGAATAATTTTTAATAATGCCCTCTTCCCATGGACATGGCCAATATGCACATGAGAAAATGCTCTGCATCACTTGCCATCAGGGAAATACAAATCAAAACCACAATGAGATACCACCTCACACCAGTGAGAATGGGGAAAATTAACAAGGCAGGAAACCACAAATGTTGGAGAGGATGCGGAGAAAAGGGGAGCCCTCTTACACTGTTGGTGGGAATGTGAACTGGTGCAGCCACTCTGGAAAACTGTGTGGAGGTTCCTCAAAGAGTTAAAAATAGACCTGCCCTACGACCCAGCAATTGCACTACTGGGGATTTACCCCAAAGATTCAGATGCAATGAAACGTTGGGACCCTGCACCCTGATGTTTCTATCAGCAATGGCCACAATAGCCAAACTGTGGAAGGAGCCTCGGTGTCCATCGAAAGATGAATGGATAAAGAAGATGTGGTTTATGTATACAATGGAATATTCCTCAGCAATTAGAAACGACAAATACCCACCATTTGCTTCAATGTGGATGGACCTGGAGGGTATTATGCTGAGTGTAGTAAGTCAATCGGAGAAGGACAAACAGTGTATGTTCTCATTCATTTGGGGAATATAAATAATAGTGAAAGGGAATATAAAGGAAGGGAAAAGAAATGTTGGGAAATATCAGGAAGGGAGACAGAACATAAAGACTCCTAACTCGGGGAAATGAACTAGGGGTGGTGGAAGGGGAGGAGGGCGGGTGTTGGAGGGGAATGGGTGACGGGCACTGAGGTGGACACTTGACGGGATGAGCACTGGGTGTTTTTCTGTATGTTAGTAAATTGAACACCAATAAAAATTAATTAAAAAAAAATAATGCCCTCTTCCACTCACAAAGTTATTTCAGTATGGACACTAAGTTATGTGATTGCCCTACTGATGACCAAGCTATTCAACACCCAAGCTTCTTCTTCTTCTTCTTCTTCAAGATTTTATTTATTCATGAGAGACACACAGAGAGAGGCAGAGACATAGGCAGAGGAGAAGCAGATTCCTTGCAGGAAGTTCAATGTGGGGCTAGATCCCAGGACTCTGGGATCATACCCTGAATCAAAGGCAGACACTCATCCACTGAGGCAGCCAGGTATCCCCAACACTGAGCTCCTGAGGGAAATTCACACAGGACTGCAAGAGGATATGTATGAATACATCCATCACAGTGTTATTTGTGGTAATTGGAAACTGAAGGCAACCTTTATGCCCATCTTTAGGAGAATGACTAAAAAATGCTTAAGGATTGCAAACCATGAGGGGATCCCTGAGTGGCGCAGCAGTTTGGCGCCCGCTTTTGGCCCAGGGCGCGATCCTGGAGACCCGGGATCGAATCCCACGTTGGGCTCCCAGTGCATGGAGCCTGCTTCTCCCTCTGCCTGTGTCTCTGCCTCTCTCTCTCTCTGTGATTATCATAAATAAATAAAAATTTAAAAAAAGAAAGAAATTTAAAAGGATTGCAAACCATGAAATACTAGCAACAATTAGAAACATTAAGCTAGATATATATTATGAAGTTATAATTTATTTATAGCTGTACTGGGAAACTATTTCAGGAGCACCTGGATGTTTGGATTCTACTCTTGGCCAAGATAAGGGCAGTGGGATTTATGATGTACTAGAGATCCTCAAGGTCAGTTTCTTTAGTGGTGGTTCCAATTGATCTACAGAGCTTTGATGAGCCTTGCTTGTTTATGTGTCCAAACCAGAATTACCCTTAATCATGACAATATAGGCTTTTTCCAGGAAGTTCCTCAAAATCTTTCTAGTACTAACCCATTACACAGTTCCAAAGCTATTCCACATTTTAATTAATACATTTGTTATAGAAGCACCACACTTCTGGTATCAATTTCTGTCTTTATCAGTTTGGGCTAATGTAAGAGAAAAGCATAGACTGGGTGGGCTTATGAACAATCAAATTTATTTCACAGTTCTGGGACTAGAAGTATGAGATCAAAGATCTGGCAATTTTGGTGTTTGGTGAGGGTTGTTCCTGGTTCACGAAAAACAAAACCAAGGGAAAAATAAAACCAAGCAACATCAAAGGGACACAAAATTGCTTCCCTAGAAACTTCTAGTTTGAGCTTTCCCAGAAATGGCACCCTGCACATGGGATATCTCTGAGACCCCAATGCTTGCCTGCTCTCTCTTTCTGTTTTTGTACTTGTATATTTTTCATTTAAATAAAAGTCTTAGGAGGGTATGCTCTGTGAAGTCTGTCTGATGAGATTTTTCACATAATCAAACTAAAGAAATCTTTACATACATTCAGTTACCTGGATAGTTTTTAAAGTAAAACAAGAAACTGAACAAAATATCATACTATGCATCATAATATTCTCTAATAAATTAATTTAAAAATATGCACACACACAAAACTGTATATATTGCAAGAATACATATATAACCAGAGTTATATGGCATATATCAAATATTAGAGCAAGTATCTATGGGAATGGGAGGAAACAAATGGTGATCAGTGATCAGAACCTTGCAGATACTAGGGATCATAATGTGCTGATAAATATGAGTAAGGCAACTCTCAGAATATGGGGCTTTAAGATAATTTCTATGATTTAGAAGCCAAAACCCTCTCCACTGAGTGTATAAGTTTTGTGACTTTTTTACTGCTAATCAGTTTAGTCTTATTTCTATAGGACATGTGTTTATATCTGTCAAGTGTCAAATTTGTTAAAACCTGAGTATTAGAATGGTCAGTCCCAAATGAGTGTGTAATAAAATTAACTTTGCATTCCAAAAAACAATACTACTCAGCTTAAAAACCAGCTAAGGTCAAGCTTTGATAAGTTTATTGATAAACTCTGGGAAACTTAGATAAACATTTTCAACTGGCAAGGATGATTTGGGGCAAAATTGAAGACTGAAATGCAATACAATTTTTGGTTTTAGTTCTTTATCCAAAAATCCTTTCTTCTTCATCAGAAAGCTAAATCTAGTTTTAAAAAAATACATAGCACTTCTGAAATATACCAGATGGTCTTTCCAGGAAATTTAGGATTTTTTTTTGACAGAATTCTCTGGAAGAATCAACTCAAACTTATTTTGGATGTTAAAAGAAAATGGGAAGATATGATCTTCTATATAGCCTAATTTTAGTGTGATTAAATACTTTAGTGTCTCATTTAAAATTTTTTCAGGTTGCTATGCAATTTTTGGAAAAAAACAATTCCATCATCATAGATAGAATGAGAGGCTCAAAGGCTCCACTACATATCTATCGAATTGCCAAATACATCCTAAAAGGTTAGAGCTTAATTTTGGGAGTTATATAATGTCATGTGAGAAGCAATGTTTTCTGAAATTACTATTGCTCATCTCTGCTATGCTTAGCACATGGTAGACACTCCAGAAATAGTAGCTGAAAGAATTCATGTATGAAAGTAAAAAGATGTTTTGGCTAAATGAGAGAAAAATTAGTACATTACCTAATAGGTTACTTAAAATACATGAAGAGTTATCTTGCCAAAAGAAGTTGAATTTGTTTTTTGAAGATCTTGTGGCTAAAGCTCAGTTCAATGGTGGTGACTCAAGAGAAGTAGAAGTTAGTTCAGTATAAAGTACTCTGATACAATGAGAGCTACTTGAAAATGGAATGGAAACTTGAGGAGAGAGTGTGCTGCCTGATAATGAAGAGTTCAAGTGAAAGTCCTGTGGCCACTCCACAAAGATGCAAGAGAGGCACGAGTACACTGGATAAAAAGCAGAACTAGGAGATCTGTGATCAACACAATTAGGCTGCCCTGTGTCCAAAGATCCACAGTAAGTGATGTTTTCTGCATCTAGGAACCAGAGGAGAATAAACAGTCATCAATTTCTTTGATATTACCTGCTACCCATAAATATTATCGTTTGGTTTGTAATTCCATGATTTTGTCCTATCCTGATTAGTTAATAGACCAAACAATCTATTTATTTTGAGCAAAGGAAAGCCCTCATGTGGACTTATGTATTCTGATATATTAGCAATATATGTGACTCACATATTAATGTATTCTACAATTTTTTTACTCAATAATTCAATATTTTTTAAAGTGCTCACTTTATTTTAGATACTGGTGATACAATATTGATCAGAAAAGACAAAGTTTTTACTCTCAGAGAACTGAGTTTTAGTAAGAGAAGATAGGTAACAAACACATCAAAAAATAAACAGAAAAATTCCAGGATGTAGTAAGTGAGGAGAATGGGCAGTAAGGAGACAAAAGTGGAAACACTGAAACCAGCTAAGAAATTTTGGAACAATTCTTATTTCTAGCACTTTGGTAGATTAGATAACCAGAAAAAGACCCTCCTTGTTAATGCAACCGATAACATAAAGTATCTAAGAACAAACAAACAGAAGTAAGTAGGTAGGTAAAAATATACAGAGGCCCTTTTGGAGAAAATTATAAAGCTTTATTAAAGGACATGACAAAAATCCTAAATAATTGGAAAGTTATGCCATGTCTTTGAAAAAGGCTTGGTATATCAAAGATGCAGTTTTTCCAAAACTAGATTATAGATTAAATACAATTTTCTTTAAACTTATTTTTTTAAATAATAAAAAACTATTTAAAATGTATATAGAGTAATAAAGGGATAATAATAGCCAAAACTCTCTAGAAGAAGCATCAGGTGAAGAAACTATACAAAACCTCAAGACATATTATTATGAAGCTTTAGCTATATAATTAAGGCAGTGTGGTATTTGGGATAGAAAGAGCCTATAGAAGGAAATAATCTAAAAGTACATCCACACATGTATGGAGACTTGATCTGTTTTGTTAGCAGCCACTGGGAAGGAATAGATTGCTTAAGAATAATGCTAGAACCTGAGTATCTGTTCAAAGGGAAAAATAAAATTAATTCCCTAATGTGCCATTCACAAAACTTGTCTTAAGAGATATGAAATACTTAAATGTGGATTGAAAAACTTTAAAAGCTTTAGAAGACTATATAGAAGAATATCCTTAAGACTCAGTTTGGCAACATTCTCTTAAAGAAGTTAAAAAAAAAATCAAGATCCCAAAGAAAATTACTGAGGTTTCCCTCAATTAAGATGATAATAAGAAGATAGCATAAAAATAGTAAAAGGATATGACCAGAACTGAAAGAAAATATTTATAATTAAGTTGGACAAAAATACAAATATGAAATTTCTACAAATCAATAATTACAAGACAATCAACAACAATAAAAATGCTTAAATGACCAAATATGCATTTTAGAGAAGAGGAATCATGAATGGCCATAAATATAAGAAAGATGCTCAACCACATTAGTAATCAGTAAAATGCAAATTGTAAGTCACAAACGGATGGCTCCTTACACTCTTTATACTCTTCAGATGGGCAGAAATTTAATAACTGGAGCTAATAATGAATGTTGATGAGATAGTATAGCAACAATAATTCTCATCCACTGTTATGTGAAAGTAAATAAGCACAAACATTTAAATAGTTTGGCTTAATCCACTGCATTTGGATATTTGAAAACCTCAGGACTTAGTTCCTACACTTTAGGTATGTACTTTGGAGAAACCCCATCGCATAGTCACAAGAGATTTATTACAATAATGTAGCAGCATTGTTTTTAACAAAAGATGACAATAATAAAGCATCCAGAAAAATTTGAAAACCATCCAAATCTTCGTACAAATTATAATCAATATGTGAATTGTGAGATACTGAAACAATTGCCTAGTGTAAAGCGGTAAAAGTGCATGAACTATAAATATACACAGCAATACAGACAGATCTCACAAACAAGATATTGAGAGAATGCAGATTGCAGAAGAATATATACCATACAACTCCATTTGTGAAAAGTTCAAAAAACAAAACTAAACAAGGTATTATCCAAGATGAATATACATAGGAAGGAAAAATTTTTTAAAAAATAAATTATTTTAAAAAGAAATTATGAGCATATGATTTAGAGTACTGGTTACCTCTGGGAGAAATGGAGGACAAATTGATCAGTGAGGGCATTAAAGATATTCAATTCTTATTGTTCTATTTTTGAAATTGGATGCTAATTAATGAATATTTCTTAAAATTTACATATATATTTTATATATTTCTTTAATGAAATATTCCATAGATAATAAAATAAAATAAAAATAAATGACTGCAGTTTGGTTAGAATTTTAGCAATGAGGGTGGAGAGAATGAACAGATCTGATACATGTTTTGGTGTTACTGTTGGTAAGACTTTATAAAGGGTTGAATATACAAAATGAGTTAAAATGTGAATGTGGGGGATCCCTGGGTGGTGCAGCGGTTTAGCGCCTGCCTTTGGCCCAGGGCGCGATCCTGGAGACCCGGGATTGAATCCCACATCAGCTCCCGGTGCATGGAGCCTGCTTCTCCCTCTGCCTGTGTCTCTGCCTCTCTCTCTCTCTCTCTCTCTCTGTGACTATCGTAAATAAATAAAATTAAAAAAAAAATGTGAATGTGGTATCAAGAAAGAATCACAAATTTTGGCCTTGAAAAAAATAGTACATATTCCCACTGTTTATTCAAATGAGGAACAACTGAAATAAGATTTCTGATCTGGACATGCCATTTTTGAGATGTGTAATATACATATCCAAGCTGACTTGGATAATGTTAAGCTGACTGTTAATTACATGAATTTTGAGACAAGATTTATCAATGCTGTGATACAAATTTAGGAGTCCAGGGCATATGAATGGCATTCATATTAAACAAAGAGCCTAGATGCAATTTTCAGGGAAGAGAGTGGATTTTAAAAGAAGGAAATGTGTGGCCAAGATGTGGTTCTCCAACCATTCAATATATGAAGTATGTTCATTTTAATTGACACTGAAACATTTAAATACCTTACTTGAGGCAATCATAATTTTCTCAATACAGTGATTTATTTGCAATAATTTACTTTAAATTAGTTTTTGGAATAGGTGAAGCATACATATATTTAATAAATAAGCAAATAGATTTTTTTTGTTTGTTTTTGTTTCACTTCAGTCCATTATTCTTTCACTAAATTGCTTTAGGCATGGAAAAATGCACCTGAAAATTTCATTTTATTGATCTCCTCACTGTTCTTATGTAAGGTCGCCAAAAATGAATCCTATATTCTAAAAAGTATTAAAGAAGTTATACATAATTACACTTAAATATTCTCTAATAAATGACCATTTTTCAAAAAGTATTATGTCCTACATTCCAGTTTTTGTTTTGAAGTACAA
This sequence comes from Vulpes vulpes, assembly GCF_048418805.1. Lineage (NCBI taxonomy): Eukaryota > Metazoa > Chordata > Mammalia > Carnivora > Canidae > Vulpes > Vulpes vulpes. The sequence continues at coordinate 183,293,119 of NC_132780.1, read as the reverse complement.
TCAAGTTCTACTTACAAGTTCTGACAAATAGCTTACAACAACCAGCATAAACAAAAGATTAAAAATTTGTCCCATGAATATTTTATTCATCATGGTTTATTTAAATATTATTTTAAAAACAATTTAAGGACATAAATACATGCAAATCTGTTTCTTTTGATATTTAATAGCCTGGGCTTATTCTAATTCCTTAAGTACAACATTAACATTGATAGATACATTGTTGCAAAGATGAGGATTTTCTTTTTGGTGAAAATCATAACTGTTTTTCCATTTTTTACAGCTGGATCCATTTTTGTTTTCCCACAATGGGCTTTCATTTTTCTCACAGTTCATTAACTAGTTTTTCCTAAAATATTCAAATACATCTCCTCATTCCCTTTATGTTGATGGAGTTCCATAGTAATCTTTTGTTTCCCCTGTAAGAAAGTTCTAAAAAAACTTTTTACCATAGGACAGTTTTCAGCCCCTTCATACAGGTTATGGACTGAAATTCCAGTTCTGGTTATCTTCCTTTTTTTGACTGAGGTCATATTTTTACACTAGAAATAGACTGTATAATGTTAGAATTTGTCATCCTAGAGGTCCTCAGCAACATTTGTCTATATATTAGAAGGTGACCTGATGGTGCCATTATCTGGAAAATTAATAAAGTTATATTCTATTATAATGGTGGATTGATTTCAAGTACTTATTTTCTCTTCTTCCATTAACATCACCAAAATGACTGTAAAGGAATAAAAAGTTTCTCTCTCCCAAAGAGAATGGGAAATACAGAAGATCAGCAATGAGAGATTTCAACAATTTCAGGAGAAACCAGAAGACAATTGGAAGAGTAATAACTGACTTAACTTCATGGAGGAGGACTCCACCTAAATGCCTAAGCAGAGAATGAGTGATAAGAAGATTATATCTATGGTATCTGGAAAGCTCAATATTTGGACATACAGAGTACTCTGAAAATTTGAAATTGCTGAAGATAGAGGGTTAGTGGAAAGAACGTGTGTAGATTTAGTGTTTTCTAGTCCCCCTTCTCCACCTTTAAAAATAAGATGACTACCAACAGGGAAAAATAACCAAATGCATATTTCCAAAAGAAATAAAACTACGGGTACTTGGATGCCTCAGTCAGTTGGGTCGGACTCTTGGTTTCAGCTCAGTTTGGGATCTCAGGGTTGGGGTTTGAGCCCCATACCAGGCTCCTCACTCAGCAAGGAGTCTGCTTGAGGTTCTCTCCCTCTCCCTCTGTCCCTCCTCCTGCTCTTGCTGTCTCCCCCTCTCCTGCTCTCAAATCAATAAATAAGATGTTTTTTTTTTTTTTAAGAAAAAGAAAGAAGGGCAGCCCCGGTGGCTTAGTGGTTTAGCACTATCTTCAGCCCGGGCTGTGATCCTGGAGACCCAGGATCGAGTCCCACATCAGGCTCCCTGCATGGAGCCTGCTTCTCCGTCTGTCTGTCTCTCTCTCTCTCTAATAAATAAATAAAAAATCTTAAAAAGAAAGAAGAAAGAAAGAGAGAGAAAGAAAGAAAGAAAGAAAGAAAGAAAGAAAGAAAGAAGAAAGAAAGAAGAAAGAAAGAAAGAAAGAAAGAAAGAAAGAAAGAAAGAAAGGAAGAAAGAGAAAGAAAGAAAGAAACCACAATGCCTCTGAACATGGGGACAATAACAAGACAAAGCAGTGAGGAAATGAGGTGAAGATCAGGGTTAAATATAGGGATGCAGTTGGGAGGGGGATCTGAAAATGTATTGGTAAGATACTTTGATCCTAGAGCTTCAGTCACAGGTATATAACTCACATGAAATAGATTGAAGAGTCTTCTTTACAGAAGCTGAATAGTTAAGAGTAGGGACCAGAATCTAAATATTGATGTCTTTCAATGAAAAGACCAACTCCTTCATTACTCACTATAAATGAAACACACCCAATAAATAAATCCTATCCAAATGCTGCGAACTTCAGTTATCTTTGGTCAGCCTTACTTTCAAATATGAATGCATAACTGAGACTTATGGGACATTTTGTTAGCCTCTAATATGAAAGAGAACAAAGCAAGCCCACTGGAAAAATGATCATGGGAGAAAAAGTATGATGAATATTTCAGAGATACAAAAGAAGATGCGTCTATGAATCTAAAGCAGAATGTCGTGAAGTTAGAGCAGCCAGAGAGCAAGAAAAAATTCTTGGAAATATTTCCAAAATTAAAATTCCAATAGAAATTTTGAAAAACAAAGTTGCAGGAATATCCTAGAATAAAGAATAAAAATGAAAAGAAAAAAGTTGGGAGGGGAAAAAAGGAGTCAATTCTGAAGGTCCAGCATTGATTCAAAAGCATTCCAAAAATAGCACAAAAAGGAGAAAATTTAAAAATTCTTTTTAAAAACAACAACACAGGGATCCCTGGGTGGCGCAGCGGTTTAGCGCCTGCCTTTGGCCCAGGGCGCGATCCTGGAGACCCGGGATCGAATCCCACATCAGGCTCCCGATGCATGGAGCCTGCTTCTCCCTCTGCCTATGTCTCTGCCTCTCTCTCGCTCTCTCTGTGACTATCATAAATAAATAAATAAAAAAAAAGAAAAAAAAATAAATAAATAAAAATAAAAACAACAACACAATAACAAAGGGCATGATTACAAATGTTCGTTGAATCCCTAAAACAATTTTATAAAGAAATTCACACCAATGTGCATTATCTTGAAATTTGAGAATTCCAGGGATAAAGAGTAAATCATCAAGACTACAAACAGGGTGTAGAGCAGATCACATAAAAGGAAACAGAAAAAAAGGAACAGCTTCTGAAATTTCAACAACAAACACTGAATATCAAGAGACATTTAAAATATGGGGAAATGACTGTCAACAGGCAATTCTACAACCAGTAAAGGTATTAGTTGTGTCTGAAAGGGAAAAAGGTAAAGAGCTCTAGAAGGAAAATTTACAATACTTAAAATTTGTAACATCAGTAGTTCAGGTAAAAGGGATGTGTGTGTGTGTGTGTGTGTGTGTGTGTGTGTGTGTGTGTACACACAGTTGTTAAGAATCCTGATCTCATTTACCATAACAGAGTCAAAAATGAGCATAAACATTGATTAATTCATTGCGACATAAGGAAATTATACTAGAACTATGTCTGATATTGTGTATTTGTGCATCTCTGGGGTGCAATCTGGGGAAAGACAAGGCCTAGGGAGAGAATTGTAGTTTTTCTTTACAAGATTTGTACTAGTCAATGGTTTTAAGTTCTATTAGCAACTTGATTAGATCAAAATTTTATAAATTAATAAAATAGAGAATGAAGAGAAACATTAGTGAACTAGTAATTAAGATTTTCTTATTATGGTCTATTTGTTTATATGGATATAAACCTGACAAAGTGTTCCAATTTGTGAAGCAGGGTCAACAATATTTGCTGCTGAGCACTTCATGTGGTGGCTTTGAGAACTAAATAACTACTATTAGAAGCACTTCAACTATCCTAGGGGAAATAATAACACAAACACAAAACAACGTTATAGCATGCCTATTCTAAATTTTCATTTTATTAGGAGTTAAGTGCTTATATTTTTTATATGCCAAACAGTATAATACACTGTCAATAATTTAAGGCATTTATTTTATACTTATGAAGCCAATGCCAAGTACTATGTCAGTCTCACTAGTACAGTTTTTGAATAAAAGAAGATCTGTTTGCCAGATGTATCCCAAATAATGAAATGCTAAATATGGGAAAATCTGAGGAGGATTTTTGCTTTTATGAAAGAGTACTTGCTTCTTTGATTTATGCCATTTCGGTTTAGGAAATGTTTCATAGGAAAGCTCTGCTGTTCATCTTTTTTTTTTTTTTTTTAAGATTTATTTATTTTAGGAAGAAAGAGAGAGCATGTGCATGCAGGCAGGAAGTGGAGGGAAGGGCAGAAGAAGAAGGAGAAAGAGAATATCAAGTAGACTCCCTGCTGAACACAGAGCTCCAATGTGCAGCTCAGTTCCAGGACCTTGAGAGCATGACCTGAGCTGAAATCAAGAGTTCTACACTTAATCCACTAAACCATTCAGGTGTTCCATCTACTGTTCATCCTTGCAAAGGACCTAGCTAAAAAAATAATTTTAGGTGAAAACTCAGAAAGTATGTCCATATTTGCCTCCTTGGATGAAGAAAGACTAATTTATATTCACAAGGCAGGAATAATTTAATTCAGTAGTCACTTGAAAGCCTTCAGGTAATTTCCAGGTTACCAGTAATTCTGTGTATTAAGTGAATTTGCCATCCTTGACATTTTGTAAAGATATTTTAACAATTGTTAATTTTTCCTCTTCTAAACCCTACTCCCCCCCAAAAAAATGATCTTCCTATATTTACTGGAATCTCAACATCAATTTATTTTTATTTATTTATTTATTTATTTATTTATCAACATCAATTTAAAAATAATACCGCTCGATGAAGAAAGTGCAAGCACTCTTTACTTGGTACCTGCTCCCAATGAAGGGCACTGAAAATCTGTGCTGTTTCTGAATCCCGTGGAATTGTGATCTACCACAGAATTGGCTGTCCTGAGTCATGGCTCACTTCAGATCAGTCTCCCAGACATTTCATTATTTATAGTAAATAATAGGCTGTGAATAGCATAGCTTGTGTAAATATCCTTTTCTGGTATGTTTTAAGAGGTTGAAGAACAAAGGCTGCTCTAACAACAGGCTATTTGGGGCTATAAATATTTGTTAATACCTACTGCAAAACACGTAGAAGGAGAAAAGAAATATCATTCTCTTAATTAACTTAATGCAATATTAAACTTTAAAATCCAATAGGGATCTTTCATTGAGCTACTGTCAAATCAGTTAGTGGACTTACAGTAAAATGAAATTCAAGGAATCAGCTAACTGACATTAATTCAACTGATGAAGCAAGAGACTGAATAAGATTGGCAGTTTGAAAAGTCTAAAAGTTTAAAATGTGTTTCAGTTTCCATTAGATTCACTTACACATTCATGTTATAAGAATATTCTAGTCTTTACAATATATGACCCATATATTTTATATATATTTTGAAAGAATATATATATTCAAATATATAATTTCAAAATATAATTAAATAAATAAATTACTAAAAGTTAAGAAAATGAAAATTATACATGACTTGAGTTTTCATATTTGCCAAACCTCCTTCTACAAGAAAGAAAACTCATATATTTATTTACCAGAAAATGGGGATTCATTTCCAAAGCACAGAATTCCAATAATTTTCCTCCTAAATGCTAAATATGAAAGAATAAGTTAAAATTTGAGGATTTCATTCTCTCTTAAGTTTTCTTTGCATCAAATCCTAGTCTATAACTTTGTTACTTGTTATTTATATATCCAAGGAGACCATGTAGGCTTGGTTGTGTCCTACTGTTTAAAATTTTCACCATCATTAATTTCAAACTTGGCTCCTGATAGAGACTAATTTTTTTGTTGTGTTTCTGTTTTATGTGATGTAGTAGCTTTTTGCTAGTAGCTGAGTCTTCATTAGACAGATACATATTTTACATATATACATATACACATATTTTGCATATATTTTATATACTATCTAGAACTAAGCTCTAATTAATCTGTTGGCTATATTTTTATATGGTTTCAATATTTAATTACACAAGCGAATTTTTAGTGGTGGAAATAATTTTCTTCTAAAAATATGGTTATGAGGGTTGATCACATTATTTTTAAATACCCTGTTTTTGACCTTCAATATTCAAAAGAACAAGAGACTCTTTCTGCAATGTTTTTTAGGAAGCCTCCATGGAGTAACTAGGTGAGAGTCATTACCATCCTATCCCTTTTACAAAGAAGCAAAGTGACATGCCTGAAAGTTAATTTTAGTTTCTTCCAAAAGACATAATTGAACAAAAAACTGAATTCTAAGTAGATATCAATAAACTAGGCATTTTCAAGAAATTCATGTTCACAACTCAGTCTTCCTTTCATTATACCATTTGCCTTCCTTCCAAGAAATGACTGATTTTAAATGCTATGTTTGTATTTTAACAAACCAAAGAAAACAGATATCATCACGTTTCATGTAAACTGTTGTGCTAATGGCCCCTGTGCAGCTGCCAGCCAGGCAACATTCTCAGGGCTGGGGACTGTGTGAATATTGTTTGGTGCAGTAAAATTCTATGTAAAAAAACAGCCACTGCAAATATTCACTGAGATAATAGAATAATAAGTTTTCAGAGCTGGAAGAGACTCTAGGAACCATCTGGTAAAATGGTTTGCAATGTTTATACAAGTAAAGATTCTCTCATTATTTTAGTCACAGACCCTAAATTTTATAGGATTTAAAATCAGTGAACAAGCTGCAATGTAGACTGTTTTTCTTAATACTAAAAATCATATGGAGTTTTAATTTAGCTTGAAGAACTCCAACACTACCTTTGAAGGCCCAGGTTGGGAACAAACGAGCTAGCTTCATTGTCTCCCTCTACAGATGACAGAAGTTGTACCAGTACTGCAGGAGGCTTGTTCAAAGTTACAAAGAGAGTAGCACTGGAGAGAAAATTATGTAAGGAGGATCAATTTAGCATTTCTTCCTCAGAGTATCCTCTTTAATGTTTGTGGTCCCATTGTCATTTCCAGTATCTGCTTCTTTTTTTTTTATAATAAATTTATTTTTTATTGGTGTTCAATTTGCCAACATACAGAATAACACCCATTGCTCATCCCGTCAAGTGCCCCCCCAGTATCTGCTTCTTGTGCAGTGCAAAAATTTTAATTAATGGCTAGATATTGATAATACTCAACCAATTTTTAAAAGATTTTATTTATTTATTCATGAGAGACACACAGAGAAAGGCAGAGACACAGGCAGAGGGAGAACCAGGCTCCCTTGGGGGAGCCTGATGTGGGACTTGAACCCAGGACCTGGCATCATGACCTGAGCCAAAGGCAGACGCTCAACCACTTAGCCACCCGGGTGCCCCTCAACACATTCCTCTAATCCAATCTCTCTCTTGATATTCTGACCTACATTTCTTATATTGAATACTATACATACACAGGCTGTTAGGTTTTTACTTGATTTGTATGTCTATCAGCAATACCTCCCTCTGTTCAAGGCTTATTAAAGCATACAAAGCCATAAGTATTGGAGCAATACAAATTTCATCTTCTGTGAAATGTCTCCTGATTTCCATCTTTCCACCATGTCCGGGAAGGAATGATGTGCTGTTCCCCATGTTTATATTAGAAGTTATAACGTTTATCTTCTTTCTAATTGTTTCTTCATGTGTGTCTTCTCCAACTATTGAAAAGACTCCTAAAGATAGGAAGAGCTTGAGGCTCACCTAAATAATTCCAGTGCCTACCTATGTCTGGCTTCAATGTGTCTGCCAAATAAAGGATTATGTGTGGTGTATAATTGTGATCTATTTACTGTACTAAAAGTATCTTTTTTTCCAGTTTTAGCCAAATTAAGAGTAACCATAAACTTTATTTAGTTATATTTGTGCATATCTTATGTACACCAAAATATTTTAATCAAAATAAAGTACAAGGGCAGCCCCAGTGGCGCAGCGGTTTGGCACCGCCTGCAGCCCGGGGTGTGATCATGGAGACCCAGGATCAACTCCCTGCTGGAGCCCGTTTCTCCCTCTGCCTGTGTCTCTGCCTCTGTGTGTGTGTGTGTGTGTCTCTCTATGTATAAATAAAGTCTTATAAAATCTTATAAAATCTTATAAAATAAAATAAATAAAATAAATAAAAAATATAGTACAAAATAGTTTCAGATAAATTTTACTTTTTACCACTGAATTAGCCATTGAATTTCATTATTCAGAGAAAAAAAATGTGATCTTTTAATTTTATGATAAATTATGGCAAACAAAGACATTTTAAAAATAACTATCTTAATACAATTTTGAAATATATACCAAGCTTACATAAAATTGCAAATGTCAAACCAGCAAGGGCCAAAAATTTTCAACATAATATTCTCCACTAATTTTTGAAAGATCTCAACATTTGGGTACATTGAGAAAAATCCTTTAAGTAGATACGTTCATTAGATTACTGCTTTCTGCCCCTGGACGCCACTGAGTAAGCATCGTTAAAGTCTCCCCTCCCACCGCTGTCATGTCTAAGTCAGAGTCACCCAAAGAGCCTGAGCAGCTGCGGAAGCTCTTCATCAGAAGTTTGAGCTTGAAACAACCAATGAAAGTCTGAGGAGCCATTTTGAGCAATGGGGAATGCTTGTGGACTGTGTGGTAATGAGAGATCCAAACACCAAGCACTCCAGAGGCTTTGGGTTTGTCATGTATGCCACCGTGGAGGAGGTGGATGCAGCCATGAATGCAAGGCCACACAAGGTGGATAGAAGAGCTGTGGAAACAAAGAGGGCTGTCTCAAGAGAAGATTCTCAAAGACCTGGTGCCCACTTAACTGTGAAAAAGATTTTTGTTGGTGGCATTAAAGAAGACACTGAAGAACATCATCCAAGAGATTATTTTGAACAGTATGGGAAAATTGAAGTGATTGGGATCATGACTGACCGAGGCAGTGGCAAAAAGAGAGGTCTTGCTTTTGTGACATTTGATGACCATGACTCTGTAGATAAGATTGTCATTCAAAAGTACTGTACTGTGAATGTCCACAACTGTGAAGTAAGGAAAGCTCTAGGGAAGCGAGAGATGGCTAGTGCTTCACCCAGCCAAAGAGGCCGAAGTGGTTCTGGAAACTTTGGTAGTGGTCGTGGAGGTGGTTTTGTTGGAATGAGAACTTTGGTCATGGAGGGAACTTCATTGGTCGAGGTAGCTTCGGTGGCAGTCGAGGTGCTGGTGAATACGGTGGCAGTGGGGATGGCTATAATGGATTTGGTAATGATGGAAGCAACTTTGGAGGTGGCGGAAGCTATAACAATTTTGGCAATTACAACAATCAATCCTCAAATTTTGGACCCATGAAAGAAGGAAATTTTGGAGGCAGAAGCTCTGGCACCTATGGTGGTGGAGGCCAATACTTTGCCAAACCATGAAACCAAGGTGGCTCTGGCAGTTCCAGCAGCAGAAGAAGCTATGGCAGTGGCAGAAGGTTTTCATTACACCTGGAAACAAAGCTTAGAAAGAGAGGAGAGCCAGAGAAGTGACAGGGAAGCTACAGGTTACAACAGATGTGTGATCTCAGCCAAGCACAGTGGTAGGAGGGCCTAGCTGCTACAAAGAAGACATGTTTTAGACAATACTCATGTGTATGGGCAAAAAACTCAAGGACTGTATTTGTGACTAACTGTATAACAAGTTATTTTAGTTTCTGTTCTGTGGAAAGTGTAAAGCATTCCAACAAAGGGTTTTTAATGTAGATTTTTTTTTTTGCACCCAGCTGTTGATTGCTAAATGTCTGATCATGACGCTGAATAAATGTGTCTTTTTAAATGTGCTGTGTAAAAGTCAGTCTACTCTGAAGCCATCTTGGTAAACTACCCCAAGAGTGTGAAGTTAGAATTCCTTCAGGGTGATTCCAGTTCCATTCAAAATTTATTTGCAACCTGCTTGGGCACAGAAGCCATTGTCTCCACAAACCTTGGTGTGGTTGAAATGACAGTTAACATGTTGTGACCTGGAGTTCACCGTTAAAAGGGTCAACCAAGCAAAGTCCTGGAGTTTATTTGGTTATTATGATTGTTGGCACATTCTATGCAATATATCTAAATAGAATTATAATATCAGATAAAATTATAGAAGGGATTAAAGCTTGTATATCACCCATTATCATGTGTAATCAATAAACGATTTAATATTCTCTTGAAAAAAATTCTTTAAGTATATTCAACAAAGATAAATTTATAGGACAATCTACTAGGTGGTTGTAGAAAATAACAGTTATTAAGACACAACTTTCTATGTTGTCAAGTGAATTAAATAAACATCTCACATGCTTGCAACTAGCTGTTAATAAGCTCTAGTTTCTTAGAAAATATATATTAGAAATAAAGAGAAAGTATAGTCCAGTAGTTCTGAGTTCAGGATTTGCAGTCAGTTGGGTTTGAATCTTTACTCTGCCAACTGCAGCTATGTGACCTTGAGCAAGCTAATTAACCTCTCCAAACCCTAGTTTCTCATTAAAAATGAAGCTTATAATTGAACCTGCTTTATAAAGTCATTGCAAAGATTAAATAGAATAATGTATGGAAAAGATCTTGTACTAGAGTTAAATAGTAACAATAAATGAAGTATTATTGTTGCCATAACTGTGAAGTGGCTGTAATTGGAATTAGGGTCACAGAAATTTAAGAATGGAAAGGATTTAGTGATAATTTAAAAACAAATCCCTTATTTTATAGTTGAGGAAACTAAAGTTTAGAACAACTGTGAATCTTCCTCAAGTTTGTTTATGCAGCAGTAGTTAAACTGGCAAAGCTTCCATATGTCTGGAATTGTAGCTCAGTGCTCTTCATACTCTTCAGTAAAATGACTACTGTACTTCATTTTCTACATAATTAATTGTCCACAAACAAAACGGTTTTCACTTCCAGATCTTTTTTCTTGTGATCTTTTATTGGATTGAAGAAAAGTAGTAGAAAATTAATAATCATGATATTTAGGCAAATACGTGAGAATTGTTTTGAATGCTTAAATTCACATCTTGTTTTTCATCATCCTTCTTACAATTCCCACCTCCCAAAACACTCGATCTCTTGTCAGCCAACTAGAACAAATTCCACCTAAGGTATTTTGCTCCCAGACAGGTCCACATGAATCCTCATTTAAGGATACTGTTCTAGGATCTATTCCTCTAGAGAAGAACCTCTAACCTGCAGTTCCTACTGGAGACACATCAACTGTCAGAATTTGACCACTTGCTCTGATTCTGGAGACTCTTCTACTACCTTTTGAAGATCTTATTTACTTTAAATTGGTTCATAAAATGCAAAATTATATCTCAAAAATTTTATTCTATGTGTATTAATACTTTAATTAACTGGCATTGTTTTAATATCATTTTTTGTCAATTTTTTGGAAAATGCTTATATTTATTTTAGTCTAGAGAGTGGTATTAAACAGCTGTATTTAAAAAAATAAACAGTTGTATTGAATTTAAGTGAGTAGGCTAATAGCTATCTGATAAACCTCTAATTACATACACTTCAATTTTTCTATTTAAATTACTGTATCCTTAGCAAAGCAATGCATAAATCAGATTCCCTTCCCCCCAATGGTTGAAATAGCTATGATATATTACATATTTCCTGGTTTAAATCAAATTGCTTATGTATTTCTGCATCTAGCTTTTTGCTAAACATTTTTTCATAATGATTTCCCATGTAATTATGATTTTAATGCCTGCATGATATTGCATGATATGGATTGCCATAATTAACTTTTCTTGTTTTGTGGGGCATTTAGATTGCTTCCAATAATATTCTGCTATTATAAATAATGTTTCAATAAGTACTGCATATTTAAATAAATGTCTTTTTTATAATTCAGTTTCCTTAAAATAGCTTCATAGAAATATAATTACAAGGACAAAGAACATAAACATCTAAAGTATACTGTTATTTTTGTCAAATATAACAAGTACCTCTCCTAAATCAATTAATAAAAAAAGGAAAAGAATATTTCTCACTGTGCTTTTTATTTGTATATCTTTCATTATTAATGAAGTTAAATATTCTTTATTTCATTAGCTATTTATGTTTCTAAATTAATGAATAATTTATAATTTATTATGAGTATGCTCGTTGAAATTTTTAAATTTTTAAATTTTTCTTTAATTTCTGAGTTTTAATTATTTTTTAATGTGCTTTAGTAATTTGTTCTGTCTAGCTATTTACTCATCTTTCTCCAAATTACCTTACCAAAGGTGGTTTGCTTATATGAATTTTAGGATAGATTCTTAAATTTCCTGAAGGTATCCTATTGAGATTAAGTGTAGGAAAAAATCTGATAGTAAATATTTTTTTTTCCAATATTCCCATCAGGAACTTCTTTATTCATTCCATTAAACCAAGCAAAATATACTAGGTATCATTTATTTCTTATTAAAGTGATTCTTAGTGAACATATATCACAGTTGTTCCTATAAATGAAATCGTTTTTCCACTGTAATTTCAAATTATTACTTGTGTATAGAAAATCTTAGGTTTATTTATGTTCTAATATCCAGCCAGTTTGACTCAAAAAATTTACTTTTTTTTCCTCCATAGTTTCTCCATATAGGAGTGTTTTCTTTCAGCCTATGAACAAAATTTGCTGACTCATATACTCTTACAATGATGAGAATAATAGTATGGAACAAATTTAGATAGCACTATAACTCAATTTAATAGAAAAATCTGTCTACAATTATATTTTTACCAAAGCATAGCTTTTCTCATTTCTTCACTAATAACTTAGCCCACTGAAATCTAAACTGCATACCTAATATTGCTTAAATTGCTTTTTTAGTCTAATACTTATTTTCAGTGTATTCACATGCCAAGCGATATGATAGGAACAGATGGAAATAGCTTGCGATGTCACCAATGACTTCTCAATTATCAAATTAGTTAATTACTTCATTCACCAAAATCATTTGTTGAATTCCAATGAGCACTCTTCAGGTTTCTTCATTTTTTTAGGGGAGTGGGGAGCCCTATCTATTTGGTTATCTTACTCATCTTTCCACATTCTTCCATTGTATCTCTGACTGGTCTTCAGGGTACTATGATGGCTTATTTACTCATTGCTTAAATATTAGTATTTCCATGAAGACTGATTTGTTTTTCATAATTCCTCTCTTCTCTTCTTTTTTAATATTTTCCCCTTGGGCAATCCAAGCTATTTCATAGCCTCAAATGTGACCTGTATATGGCTGACTTCCAAATTTATATACTAGCCATCATCTCTTTCCAGAACTGTATTTCTGATAACCTACTTGTCATTTCTAACTTAGATGTTTAAAGAAAATGTTTGATCAGTCCAAAAGGGGATTATCTTTTCCTCAAAATCATTGTCTTGGTTGAAATTCTTTATTTTGTGTAATGGAATCATGGCAGTGATAATAATGATCTTCTGCGATAATAATAATAATAATAATAATGTCAAGGAGAAACATTTATTCAACATTTACAATATTCCAGGCACCATTTTAAGAGGACTGCATACGTTAATTCATTAATCCTCACAAAAATCTGATGAGTTAAAAATAATTAGTATACTTGTTTTATAAGTTAAAAAATTAGGCACAAAGAGTTTGAGCAAATTGCCCAAGGTCACACTGATAAAATAAAAAGTGGTGAATCTAGCTTTAAAATCTCAATGCAAAGTCTGTTTTTATCTTTTATTATTTACTTATTTATTTTTAACTACAATTCTATGGTTCAAAGCTAAAAACATCAGAGTCATCCCTGAGTCATTCCTTTCTCTTACATCACTAAATCATTTACCAAGGCCTGTCAATTTGGCATCTTATATATACTTAGTCAATGTCCTTCTTATCACCTCTACTACTGCTTTATTTTTTCAAGTAACCATCAACTCTCAAAGAGTGGCAAAGACTTAAGATCTCTAATATTTTATTGCTTCAATGATTCCTTCAGCATAGCCAGGCATGATACAATCATTCCTAATTTTAAAATCTTTCCTTAGCTTTTTGTTTCCTATAGAATAAAATTCAAACTCTTTGGCAAAGTACACAAGATCTTTTATATTCTAAAGTTGTTTTCTATTTCCAGACATAGCCCACTTGCTCCTCAACTCTACTACAAACATATGCTCACAGTTGTACTGAATTATTTATCTTTACCTAAACATATATGTACATATGCATATGTATGTGTATATATATATGTGTGTATATATATGTGTGTGTGTGTGTGTATATATATATATATATATATATATATATATATTCACACCCTAATGGAAAAAATACATACATATACACATATAACCCTAACCATTGGGCTACGAATTTCTCAATGGAAAGATTGTATAGTATTCATTGTATATGTTTTACCTTAAAATATATAATATCTCACACTTCACAGTTACTTGATGTGTTTTGGCTGAAAAGATGAATGAAGGAAGAATGCAATGAAGGAAGGACATAAAAGCTTTAGGTAACCATATTTTATGGTCCCTGATGTTCATTAACCCAGATCAGCCTCTCTTACAACTGAAAGAGGATGAGTATGAAAGATGCAGGAATTGGGCAATTCTGGAATGTGTACACTATACTCAGCCACCTTAAATACAGGCTAGAAGAGAAATGTTTTTGCTATTTTTATACTCTAAGTAATGTCATTATAAAGTAGTTCTGAAAATAAAGTATATATACTTGTATTAGTTATACAAAGATTTCCCCCATATGCTTTTAGCTTATAATTACTGGGCGTTTGCTTTCCATTCGAGGAAGCTGGTCTATGGAAGTTAAATGGATTCCAAATTCACCATCATGGTTGGAACGTAGAAGAACTTGTTAAATTAAATTAGGAGAATGGTGGTCTCTTTTTACAGTAATTTAGGAGTGGTGATGGGTATAAATGACTACAGGTGACAATAAAGCTATCAGGATCAAATGATACTGTGATTCAACAGGCCACACGTGTCAGGGACAATAGGCGTAGAAGCGATTGCTCTGCTTGTTAGAATCTCTATGCCTATATTAAAATAATTTTGAGTATTATTCTCCTCAGTTATAGCCTTTATTTGAATTTCTACCCTACTGATCCTTTGAACATGCATTTTAATGTGAATCTTACTAAACCACTTTTAGGTAATAGATAGGGCATAAAATTATTCTAAGTGGAAAGAAAAAGAAACTAAAACTCAGCCAAATCAATTAACTTTCTTAATTATTTTCTTACTATAAGGTATTTATTGAACTAAACAAAATCATCACTCAAAAAATCAAGGTTATATAATTCTAAATAAGGTGGCAATGACCCAAGTCATTTAGCTGCACAAACATCTGGCAGGTGAAATGACAGCATCTAAATCATACATCAGCTATGATGAGAAAAATAAAATTTTTGGACTAGAACAGTTGCTTGATAAATGTATCCTACTTTTTGTTCAATGTTTACTTTTGATAAATGGCCAGACTTTGCCATGACTTTGCCTTGACATTTATCTCACAGTCAGTGGCCATTATCTTGTGACAACACTCTATTTCTTTCTGTTATCTTGCAACTTGTAAAGATTTCCAATCAATTTTGCAATTTATGACATACAAAGCCAAACTTTCAAATAAAGTATTTCAGGCATATGGTTTATAATTGAAATTAAAAAAATAATAGACTTACAGCAGTTTTTGTGGCTGTTGTTTACATATATATTACATACGTACAGGAAAAATGTGGAAAGCAAAGCAAACACTAACATTTTTTAAAAATTCAAATTTCTTTAAATTGTATATAAATTCCTGAGAAGTTTTTAGACTTGGAGCTCAAAGAGGCACAACAATATTTTTCTCATTAACATACTGATCACATCCCATTTTATTAGATGGAGTAGCCACCATTGCCAATTCCTTAGAGTACTGAGCAAGTTGCCAGGAATAGATAAGCATTGGCATTCCCCTCATTAAACATATTTTTTCCTTCCCTATGTTTTGCTACTCTTGTGGCAATAGGAATCTTCCCAGAGCACACTAGAAATGACAGAATTGCAAGGCAAATCATCTAAGAGAGTATTTTTTGTTTTGATAATTCATTTTAAAACATTTCATCTGAGCAACGAGATAATGAATTGTACTAGTAACACCTGGACTAGTCCTCTATGTCCGATTTAATTGCTCTATTTTTAGATGAGGAAACTCAAACATGGAACTTCTTTATAACTTTTCTAAGTCTACTTAGATTAAAAAAAACACTCATGTGATAGTAATCTTTTCCATAAACACCTAAACCAATGTTCTTTCTATTGATCATTTTTCATAGAAGTTACGTGGAATACTTGATAAAAATACAGACTTCTTGATTCTCCAAATCTGGGATGAGGCCAAGGAACCTACATTTTACAGTCTAGAATATTCTGATGTCTAGGGCATTCTGATGTAGCCAAACTAAGAACATATTTTGAGAACAGTTGTTCTATGCCCACATTTCTTCATAAATATATTGCTTTGATTACATACTAGATATCTCAATGATGTGATTTCATAGCCATTCAGCTTTAGGAATATCTAATGCAGATTGAAATGGAAAGGAGATGGAGGTGTGTATGTGTGTGTGTGTGTGCGTGTGTGTGTACATATTTGTTAAGGTGAAAACTAAAGATGAAGAATGCCTTTGGTAGGAACTTGGTCACAAATAAGCTGAAAGCATCATAGGATATTAATCAAATTGATTCAAGACCCAGACATTTTTATATATTATAACTACTTTTTGCATACATATTTTTTGGAATGTAGATAAGTGTGCATGCTGGGAGCCAATGAAAAGTTACTTCAAAGGGGAGACCTTATGCCAACTTCTCCCATAGGAGGTGAAAAGACTGCTAGAAGCTCCTTGCTATAATGATGCCATCCACAACTTCATTTTTTCATTGCTGTCCTTACCATGCACTCACGTGCCAGTTCCAGACCATTTGGACGTTGCCGATAAGGGATGATCAATCCTCAAAGGAAACATGCGTCACTTTCCACATGATCCTGTATGATGCTTTCTGTGACCTCCATTCAGCACTCATCTCTAGCAGACAGGTGGTGCTGTGGTGGTCATCTCTTAGAAAACTTGTTTTCCAGGGAGCTATGAGACCATAGTCAAATATCATGATGATCACATTAATAGTGAGGTGTAGGATGAGTTCTCTGTCATAGACAGCAGGTATGGACCAGCAACTTCTTCAGTAGTGGATTACCCAAGCTAACAATAACGTGAAGTAATTGTTTCACTTTGATGCCAGTATTTCTGGATCTTTACACCCAAATTCCTTGTGCATTTGGCAGCAATTGTACCTTATAAATTGGAAATGGATCCAGATATGCAGCAATTCTGTTAGTGTAACCAAGAGTTTGCAAGTTTAAATATTCAAGTCATACCATTATCTCACTTTGAGGCTTTTCCAGTGAGCTGAAATAACAAAAAGAATTACTTAATTGGTCTTATATAGATTGTTTTTCCCCATGAGTTACTTGCCAACCTGAATCTACATGGCAATTTTTGTTAATGTTCTATTCTCTAAAGGATTGGCTGAGGTGGTTTGGTGCATCTACCTTGTGCACAGATTATTGATGTCATTTGCAGGATCCTTCTCCAAATTCTCTCTCCAAAGGAAAAACTGATTGCTCCCCACTTTGTATACCCCTGGATCCATAACTTCATCCATCCACAACCCTGTGATGTTTCATTGTCTTTATTTGACTAAATGGGGCATTTAGGTTCTGAAATAACTATATTTGACACCCCATAGAGTCAGCAAATTTCCCTATTTCTCATTCTCTATAAACCTACAGATTCTAGGTTCATTGTCATAACCCTAAACCAAGAATATCCTGCTAAGAGCATTTCATATATAAGATCTCTTTTCTTTTAAGTAGTATGGGTTCATTTATTAAAAGATTAGGCCAAACTACCTGCTCCCCACCTCTGCCCACAACATCCTCATTTTTGCTCTTTCACAATGAGAGTGAATGGATCATAGGCCAGCTACTTTAACTCCTTCCTCCCCAGTATTAAAAGAGATAAATTAACCAAAGATACTTAGAATACTATCATAACAGTATTATAACTGTGGCACAATTATAAGTTAAATTATTAAATTAATTCAGCAACTCCATGGGAATGATTAAAATCAATTTGACTTCCAGAATATAGATCAAATAAGACAGAGTAGTATCTCCAGCTTGCTAGATAATCCATAGTGCTTCTGTTTTCAGTAACTTGACAGTAGCATTGGCTCACTTTTTCTTTTTAGTTTCCTGGGAAGAAGTATTCTGGGAAAATGCTTCTAATAAAACAGGGGGGAAGCTAAGAGCCTTCTGAATTTGCTGATAATTAAGTATGATTAAATTAGAAGCATCCAAGAGGAGAGGATTACAACATAAATAACATTAACCATGTAGAGTAGTTAGATACTGTAAGAATGAAGAACACAGGGACGCCTGGGTTGCTCAGCAGTTGAGCATCTGCCTTCGGCTCACAGCGTGATCCTGGAGTCCCGGGATCGAGTCCTGCACTAGGCTCCCTGCAAGAAGCCTGTTTCTCCCTCTGCCTGTGTCTTTGCCTCTCTCTCTGTGTCTCTCATGAATAAATAAATAAAATCTTTTTTTCTAAAAAAAAAAAAAGGAATGAAGAACATAAACACAAGGCATAGGTTGACAGCTACATAGCATGCAAGAAAAAGTTCTCAGAATCATGTAGTGCAAGCAAGTTTCACAATATAAAATGGGAAAAAAGAGAATAATATATACAAAGCATCAAGAAGTTCCATGAGACTTTGAATAATTCTAAGGTGATAAGAAGCAGGTGATTCTAAGCAGATAAGAAGCAGATGCTTCTTTGGTATAGACAAAAATGAAATGAACAATGTAAAGAGGGAAAGAGTTTGTAAAACTAGATACATGAGAAAATAGAAATGCTAAAAATATCTAGAGCAGAGAAGGCTTAATGATCTCTAAGACAATCTATGGCATGATTATTAGAATTTACCCATCCCCAGAGAGAATAGTTTAAGAAGTGTCATGAGACTTTTAAAGAACAATAGATAATAGATTCTTGCCAGGAAATGTAGTTAAATACTAGAATGATCTACTAAAACATGTTGTAGCATCTACTTCAACAACACCATTATAAAATAGATTAATACTCATGTACCATAATAGGTGAATTCTAAAATGAGACCAAAAGCAATATGTCCTCTCCTATTCCCGTACCTGTGTGATAAAAATCCCGTGGGATTACTAGTGAACTGCAAATTTAATACTAGCTAGATATAGGATACATTGTAATGTGTATCTTACATGCCTATGCTTATGGACTTTTATAATAATTTTGCCAAATCAAAGCAAAACAAAATGACAGTACTTATTTACTTTGTTTAAACTCTGTCTCAGTGTTATAATGGTCTTTTCTTAATTGATTGAATTTGTGATTTCGGTGCAATAAATGCCCAGCTGGTAATATTTCTGGAGATGTCGAGAGTACTGCAAGCCAAATAGCCTTTGATAGGAAGAAGACATTAAGGATTTCCTTAAATATTTAATTCCTTTTTTGAATATTATACTGACGTTAATGATGTTAAGCACTTAATTCAAAATAATCTTTGTGTCTTTAATGGTTCTAAGTGTTTTGTGTTGTATAAATTGAAATTAGAATGTAACTGTTATTGATGAAATATTCTTTGGTATTTAAATTAATTTAACTAGGTGTTCATATTCTGTGGAATACTTTGGGATTAGATAGATTTATTGAATTAAAGAGTTTATTTCCAAGAAAAGATTCTCCATAAGTGAGTTTCCATCTGTTCAATTTGACACTAAAGATAGTTTTAATTCAGATCAGGACCATTCCTTGTGTTTGGATAATTGAGCAAGAACAAGAGAAAATTTTGTCAGACTCTCTTTCACCAAATGAGATCTACTAACAAAGAAATCATGTTATTGTTCTGTGCAAGCAATAAACACATGTGCTTTTACCTATGTTTTTCTGTATTAAAGTTACTAAAGTTCAGTATTAAAGTTCAACATGTGATTATAGAGATATATGAGATTATAAAATGGGTACTGAAATATCTTTCAGAATATTTACCTCATAAACTTACTCCAGCCATGCTGCCATGATGTGGAATATTTTGGCAACTCCATTTTAGGAACTGCTTTTAGAGATCGGATATGACTCACAAAAGAAAATCAGTCTGGTTGCTTTATTTTCACACTTCGAAAAAAAAAGAAAGAGGTAACATTTTTCCATACAGAGGAGATATTGTGGGGCAGGCTGAGAAATCAATTCACATATGAAATTCAAAATAAGAAGCAGAAATTAGTGGTGTTCCAATGTAACGCCAGTTAGAAAGGAGCCTCAAAGTGAAAGGTAATGTAATGTGATGGACAGTTGATTTAATTTACTCTCTCCTAACCTTAAGATTCTGTTGTTACTGGTATTCTTTCCTGATTCGGAATTCTATGACACTCCACCATATCAGTTATTCCTCCCGTCTAGACACCTATGTTTTAACTGACTTATTACTCCTCTGCAACATCTACATGGTCCAAAGTGAAATCATTGCTCCAAAGCAGACCTCTAGTAGCCTGCTCATCTCCGCATGCGCAGGTGTGCATGTGTGCAGGTGGTGAGTCTGACATTATTCTCCAACTTTAAGCAAATTGAGTCATTTGAGGTTGATAGAGAAATGAGTCTAGACAAAGTTGGTGCGCGCGCACACACACACACACACACACACACAAACCCACCACAACTCATTGGAATATTTAGAGAAGATTGCCTGCAACTGATCTACTAAAACCATAACGTATATATATATACCACATTCAGCAGAAAACACATTCTCCTTCAGCGTGATAAACACTCAAGGCTCTTTCCATTTTAGGTCTCAACCTCCAGTGTCCTCGACACACATTTGCTTTTACATCAAAGTTATCCAAATATCGATGATTTCCATACCTTTTTGCTAAGAAATACCACATGTAGCAAGATATTAAAATTTCATATCGTGTGTTCTATTAACAGAGCTAAAATCTATTCCTATATTTTCCATGTAAATGCAACTGCCTCGACTGTTATTATAAGTAATATATAAGCTTGTGTAATGTATCATTAGTCACAATATGAAAGAGTGGGACATTTTTATAGTTAAGTCTAATTATTTTGCCTTCACCAACGTTAAAAATTTTGTTTGCCAAGTGCACGAAATTCTACCGAATAAGGGTGATCGATACAACTAATATCATCACTGTGAACCAGGCAAAGCATTCAAGACACAAAATAACAAGAGGTAAAACTTTGCCAGGTTTTTCATTTGTCTCCTCCAAGTAACAGCATTGCTAATGCTAAACACACATTACCAAGGGGTGCTACTGCTTGGTCTCACTACATTAAACATTTATAAATTCATTACTTACTACTTCAAACATTCATTTATATTTTCTTACATGGAATTATTATGCATTTAGCTTTTATTCATTTAAAAAAGTTCCACTGCATTAGGTCTTCAAAGGGATTTCCAAAGTGTTCAATTACTTCTTCTAACTGTGGCTTTTTCTTTTTCTTGGAAAAAAGCCAGGTTCCCAGTCTTTGCACTTTCACTCTTACTCTCTTCATCCACTTGTTTCAGGGGTTGTGAAAAGAGGTTTTCTTTCATGACTGCCTCAACAGTGAGGGTTCCTTTCTAGCTTTAAAAAATTCAAGCTTAAAAAAAAATTAAACTGGCATCTTTATAATGCTGTAGCTTTTGCTCAGTGCAGAATCAAACCCTTTGAACAATGAATGCTTGTCTAAAGCAACTATTCACAGAAGGTACTGCCTTCTGGGGAATGGGAAAAGTTTCTACCTACTGACAAACGGGAGTAGCATAACAGAATAGAACTGAACCCAACGTAAAGTGCCTCACGTTCCCAGTGCTGAAATGAGGAGATCAGTTACAGCCCCTCTGCTACTAACCCATTCTAAAAAGAACGCTAAAGAATATCAAACAAGATCAAGCAGCAGTCCAGATGAGATCATGTGAATTCCTTTTAAATGTCTTTAATTTACAGATTTTTAAAATGTTTGGAGAGGTTGGAGGCTTATCCACACGTGTGAACTAAAACTCGATGCCTGAACTCTAGTGAGAGCCTGAGAGACAAAAAGAATAAATCCTGAGAAAATTGTCTAGTATATAAAAATAGTTTTAACAGTCACTTCAAAATTTAGTTTTATATCATTTAGATCATAAGACTTTTAAAGGCCTCTGAAAGAAATATGGACCTAATGAATCTTGTTTGTGTCATCTCTGCACAGTTTATTAGCCCCTCTCATCCTGTGAAGGACACAAACCTATTAGAAATAAATAAAAAAAAAATGTTTTGCTTTATCTTTCTCACTAAAAAAGTGAGCCATCGTATCTGCTTCTTTGTGTCTAAATGAGAAAATATTTCAATTTCTTCATCCCGTTCTTGATTCCCTTGGCTAAAAAGGTGACAGGGTGTGGAGAAGTTGACAGGGTTGGTGTGCTCTCACTTTCTAGGATCTCCTGGCTGCTTCTCCCCGTTCTTCTTCTTATTTCAATCCCTCCCTAGTGCTGCAGGTGGGCTGCAATGGTCACTATGGAGACTTTAAACTGGATTCACTAAGGAAGAGGGATGGAGGGAAAGCAGGGGAGGAAGGTGGCACAGACAGGAAACAAGAGTGCAGATGTGGACAGATCAACAGAGGCTTTCCGGCAAGAAATGTGAGGAATTTTAGAGTAAGTTGGGACCTCAAATTCCTTCCAGTTCTGTGTTACGTTGGACCCTACTGTTAGTGAGTGGTAAAGTTAGGACTAGGAAATATCAAGGTATTTTCTATTATGCACAAACACATCAAATTCTTGGACATAACTTGGACAGACTCCTAGTACACAAAGGGATACACCATTATGTTCTATGAACATGAACCAAAAGAAGCTATTTTTCCTTTAATTCTATTCCTTGAAAAGGAGAAAATTATCTGATTATGAGGTCCCTTAAGTACATATATGGAAAGTAGGGAAGGTGAAACCTTAACTTTAGATTCTTTCCCATACTTTTCCTTACATTTAATAATATATATCTGTAGAAGTAGCTTTTGGTTTTTCTCCCTCTCTCTCCTAAAGATTTCCTCTCCTAGAGTCTAATGGCACGTCTGGTAATTACAGTTTTCTTACAGACAGCATTAGATATAAGAGAGGCTGGGTGCAGAGAATCTTCGTAGATTGCTGAACACACCTGATTTATCCAGAGTGGTGCTGGCTCTTTGGTTGTCTCATATTCAGTTTTTCTTTCCGACAGCAGCATTCCATGTATATACTGCTTTTCATCCTGTGCTTCCACTAACTTTCTATCGCAAAAACTGTAGGAAAGAATTCCCCCAATTCAGCCTTTGGAAGGAAGAGATTTCAACCCAGTTTTAAGGCCTTGAGGAAGAACAACTTAGAGCTTTCCAAATATATGTTTATAAAATCAACAAAAGTAAATTTTGCCCATTGTTGAGTCTCTTGGAAGCGAGTGGCAATATTAGTCCTTCAGTAATTCCACTTTTATTTTTCTGTCCGTTTCTCTATTATTCAGGAAATGGGTGTGGAACACATGGTTTATAGAGGCTTCTTTCTCTGTCTTCTAGAATGGCCTGGTTTACTGCTCTTTAGCACTTCCTTATGTTGGATATAAAATGAAAGAAGTGGACACAAACTAAAATAGCTTACTACTTTTCTAACTTTTTAAACATTAGAAAAAGAGAGGACTGATAATAAAAACTAAAATGCAATTCTCATCTATCCAAGCTCTCTTTTATCATTATTTCCATACATAATCAAGACATATGTAGATTGTAACCATGTGAGGTATAATTACTGTATTAGATGGTTAGTTAAAAGAGTTTAGGTTTTTAGATAATAGATATATTTGCTTACATTAAGTTGTGTTTTTTTCTCTACTAATAATACCTTCAGAATTCAATCAGCAATAGGCAAAAAGGTCTTAAAACTCACACTTTTCATTGATTGAGAACTATTAATCTAAGTTACATGAGTTAATAAAAGCAAACTAAAAGCTGATATGCATATTTATAGGGCTAATTGTCCAATTAGAATTCTCTAATTCTTAATGGTTTTGGCAAAGAAAAACGTTTCTAGATCTCATAGATATTACTTTGAGGTTAACCAAATTCTATCTATCTTTTTCTACTGCCCTCCAATGGGAAACAAGGATTTGCAAATTGAGAATTTTAAAGCAGACTGATCATTGTTTTGTCTCAGGCAAGATAGATTGCAAGGCAAAAAGCATAAGAAGGGGCACAAATTATTTATTTAACAACAGATAATAAAGATATAACAGGTATGAAACTTCATGAACTGGCAGAGAGCAACATATCTAAAAGAGAAATTCTTTAAGAACTTAAACCACATATAAATAGAACTAAAATGCAAGAATTCAACATACTTAATTCAAATGTTATTTTGATATTTTGATCTTAAGTTGACAAAATTATAACAGAAATATAAACCCTGTATACTAAACTTTGCACCATAGAACTATAAGGTGTTTTTTTCCCTAAATATCTGTTGTCTATGTAGTTGAAAACTGACTACACCACAAGGAATATCTAAATAAATTATAAAAAGAGAGATTGCACATGCTATAATTTTTTACTAAGATGTATTATAATTAGATATTAGCCTAAGTTTGAACCAGAGAAAAAAGAAAAGTAAAACCTCAAACAACCATTAACTAGAGATTTAAATCATTTTCCTTAGTTACTGGGTCAATGAAAAAATTTAAAAGATTATCACATCTATTTACAAGTTAATGAGCATATGTATACTATACGTCAAAATGTATATGGCTAAGGCTACATTCAAAGTAAATTTGTAACATTACATGTTTTCATTATTAAGTAAGAATGAAAATAAGTTAATAGCTGCACTATGCACACCACTCACAATTCATAAAGAGAATAATCATTTAAATTAATGAGACAAGGATCATCATTTTTGACACAGTATAAAGAAATTTAAGGAACTCTTGAAATCTAATGAAGGAAAGGGAAGCAAACACAAAATCAAGATATATAAAAATGAAATAATAACTAATATTCACTTAGTATTATGTGTTGGGTACTCTTATAAGCATAGTATCTGTTTTATCTCATGAACGTTGCATTTTTAAACCCTATGAGATAGAAATTATCCCTTTCCTTCTTTCGGACATATGAAAACACTGAAACACAAACAAAAAGAGATTAGGGACACACTCAAGATCAAAAGGCAATATGTGGCTGGAATCTTCCATGTTCTGACAGAAGTACTTCTGCCTAAATTTCTTCTGGTATGCTGGGTGCTTCATGTGTGAATTAATCACATATAAATTTTCTTAAATTATTCACTGTATTGTCATATGCATCCTTTAAAATGCTGATAGTTGTGGAGTTATTTTATTATTATGCTTTCATCAGATTGTAAGTCCTTTAAAAGTAGAAGGATTTAAAAGAAATCTTTGTAGTCCAAAGATCTAGCAAGACACTTGGGCCACAATATTACTCAAAATTGTTGACTGAATGAGTGAATTCTGTAGGACACATCTCAAGTTGTGCACTAGCATGTGTATTTGGTCTTGGATGGTAGTACCTGATAAACTATAAATAGCTTCTAGGCTGTATGGTTCACAAAGGCCAACACCATGTCTATCTCTTCCATATTTGTTATAACCGCAGCACTGAATATAATAAAGCCCAGAGTAAGGGCTAAGTAAAGAAGGGTTGAGTTACGGAATGAGTGAATTAGTTTGTCCAGTCAACCTCCAAAATAAGGACAAGACCTCTAGTCTTCACAGCTATAATCACTTGATGAAGTGGACCCCGAAGCAGCCAAAGAATTATTCTTCTTGCTACTGCACTCGCTATAGCAATATTATGTTGTGACACCTTGTGATACCCTGTGCTTTATGTAGCAGTATTAAAAATATCCAAAAATGAGAAATAAATCTGTTTAGTCTGATTTGTTAATTCTATATATCATATGATGTTTACAAATAATACAGTTTCACTCTTTCCCTAAAGCCATAACTTACTGTTAGAAATAAATATATGTAATATATAATTTATGCTACCTGCGTATACAATCAAATATCGAATAGCTTTCCAAGACAACATGGCAAAATTGATAGTAAATATGCAACATGTGATATTTTGGTTAGTACTTAAGTGATTACTTATTTAAATGTATCTGTTAACAAATGTATTTTCCTCAGTTTAAATGGTTCAAGATTTTCTTCTTTTTTCATTTTTACTAGTGAGTAGAAAAAGTTCCTTTTTATACTTAATATAATCACAGGTCAACTGTACTTTGGATACCCAGTTAATCCATGAACAATGAGGGGATTAGGGTGTCTGACTCCCATGCAGTCAAAAATTCATGTTTTTAACTTTTGGCTCCCCCAAAATGTAACTACTACTAGCCTAGTGTTGACTAGAAGCGTTACTAATAACATAAACAGTTGATTAAAAATATTTTGTATATGTATTATATATTGCATTCTTACAATAAAGTAAGCTAGAGAAATGAAAATAGTATTAGGAAGGTCATAAGGAAGAGAAGATACATTTGTCCAGTCATCCTCCAGTACATCCCTGTACTGTACCTATTGAAAAACATGGCCATGTGCAGTTTGAATCATTTTGTTTAAGAGCCAACTGTAATAGATTTAAAGTTTCTAAACTACAAAAATAATGAAACGAGCAAATGATTGGGACAAAAATACATTGCCTTAATGCTTCTTAGACCTATAAAATCTCCAAAATCTAGGATAATCCTCAGGACAGTATAAAATAAATTAGTTTTATGGAGATACAAACTTCTGAGTTATTTTGATATCTTTTAGATCTATGTAGAAATTAATCTTCCATGGACCAAGAAAAGTCTTACTAATTAATCTGACTTGGTGCTTTGTTTCAAAAGAATTAAAAAATTACTTTGCTCTTGGTAAATTTTCAATGAAGGCTGAGCTTTGCGATGGCTTGCCTGGGTGGTGATTGAGTGAAGACACAAGATTATTTTCAATACTTTACTTTTATAGTTTTAATTTTTTTATCTCATTAAATATTAACTTGCTCTCTAATTTTTCTTCAAATATCCCTCTCTACATACCACCTTCATGAAGAAAAGTTCACAAGTATTTTCTTCTTCAGAGATTCTTTCTTGATGTTTCAAGAAGTATCTTAGGTATTAAAAAAGCAAAAGCCTTTCAATATTTCAATATAGTGCTAGAAATAAGTATCCATCAACACCCTAACATCTTTCAGATTCTTGGCAACTGAGTGGTCATAGTGAATTCAAGTTGGTTCCATTTGGAAAAACCTCTGATTGTCTCCTTGTTCCCATTTCCTTTCTGCAGCACCCTGGCCAGGTTAGGGAGCACACAAGATTTGGTTGTTAAACTTTCTTTTTGCTTCTTTCTTGATTTAATCAATTGGGAGTTGAGGAAAAGGCAACGTGCTTAGTAGCAGTAATTGCCATACACTTGGAAACCTTGATAAATTTTCCAAAAAGCTCTGGGGTGAAAGAGGGAATAACCAGCAGAAAACTCTGTGGAGGATAAGTATCATTAAGAAAGAGTGACAAGGGATCCCTGGGTGGCGCAGCAGTTTGGCGCCTGACTTTGGCCCAGGGCGCTATCCTGGAGACCCGGGATCGAATCCCACATCGGGCTCCCGGTGCATGGAGCCTGCTTCTCCCTCTGCCTATGTCTCTGCCTCTCTCTCTCTCTCTCTCTGTGACTATCATAAATAAATAATTAAAAAATAAAATAAAATAAAATAAAATAAGAAAGAGTGACAAAAGCAGCCAGACTTTCCAGTTCTTTTTAGTAGCTTTTTCCAATGTAACTGCACTTCTTAAAAGGTTCTGGAAAGCCAAGAGTACTTATTAGAAGACATTCAGTGGGTCTGGATGCTTGCTTTTCCCCATCAGAATCCTAATCTAAGGAAAAATCATTTATTCAATACATAATACTGCTTTGCAAATTTTAATTAACTGTTTCTACTATTACTTTATTGTATGTAAAAGGATTTCACCTAAGTCATGTGAAAATAGATTGCCAAAAATTGATTCCTCAAAAATCATTTACAACTATTTCATAGGCTAGAAATGTAAAAGAGACATGGCAGTTGCATGTCCCTCTATCATCCATAATTGAATTAAAAGACTGAGATAATGTTTCTAATCAGTTCCTTACTGAAACAATCATCTTCACAATTAGAATACAATTACGATATCCTTCAGATCAGTGCTACACAAAAAGTGGTATGGTATGTAAATTATTTGTTCCAGAGCAAATAAGATAAGTTGAGAAAGAGACAATAGGCATTAACATACTTTTAGGGCAATTTAACATGACTAGGATATTCAAGTAAGTGGTTTTGTGTTTTACGAAAATATCAGCTGGTGATGGGCATGGATGCAAAGGATAAACTGTTCCTATTAAGATAGTCTCAAAGCACAGGACTTGATAATGAACAGTGTAGTTGCTCATGACTAGAACACTAAACCACAAATCTGAACATGGGTTGCATTTTTAACTGACAGAAATGTTGATAAAAAGAGCATTGTCTCTATTAGAAATAAAAAAATAGTGTTTTGATAATCTAAAAATATTGAATTTTACATCATGTTGGGTTGGGTTAAAACTGGGACAGCTGCATGGGCTTTTGACCTGTGCAGTTATGCAGGATTCTGCTATCAGAGGGTCCCATACTTGGTTTATTGCTCTGTGGTTGCTGCCTTGAAATTCTTAATAACTTTATTTTTGAACTTGTGTATTGTAAGTGAAATTCAATAATTGTGATAAGATAGTGGGCAATAAGCAGGGGAGATACATGCAAGATGTATGGCCACCATTCCTTGCAACTCTGTTTGCATGTAGCCTTTCTGATATCTTCTGGGCACAGAATCTTGGTGGACCCACAAGGTGTGAGAATTCAAGGAGACTCAAAGTGAATTCAAGGTAAAAGTGTTATGTCTGACTAAAGGAAGGGGGTGATACTGATACCACCAAGTGGCCATGCTTTCCATGTGATCAAAAACTTGCTTTGAATACAGACAGAAGACACTATTGTTTTAAAAACCACAACAAGGAATCCTATCATACTCCTTATTCCTGTTACTTCTCTATTATCAGCCAACCATTTACACTATGGATGACATAAAGAAAAGGTACAGATAGGGCATCTCATAGTTTCTTTCCTTTTCAGTTCTTTCTTATTCATGAATAAACGAAAGTAGAGCATTGGTCGAATGTGTATGTATCAAGAAGTAAAATAAAAACACTTGAAATAATTTTTCATAGAATTTCCATTGTTCTATTTTAACAATATATATATTATATATATAACTATTATAATCATTTCAATATAATATATATATGAAAGGATGAGCTATGAAATATGATTTATAATTTTGGGTGATTTTACATACTAATTAAATGTTCTGATATTTGCATTGGGACAGGCATTACCTAATATAAAGATGGATAGTAAAACTTATGCTGATAATTTAAAATTTTAATTTTCTTTCCTTAGAACAACAATGAATAGCAAATAATAAACAGCATGACATGTTGAGAGAGAGTGCAGGAAAAGGAAAAGCCTTTAATGGTACATTTTTCCTGCTTTTTTGAGTAAGAGCCTCCACATTTTTATTTTGCACTGGGTCCCACAAATTATGTAGATGACCCAATTAAACATGATGTGCAGTGCTTGGATTAAATTGGTGCCATTTGCCATTATCCAGCCTATATGGTCATATAAGTTTAAGGATAATTACTCACCAATATTGAACAGGCTTCAACTATAGGAGTTTCCTAAAACCCTAGGCCAATGTACACTGAGTAAAACTACAGGGGGCATGAGGTATGCTACATATCCTTCCTCATTTGAGTCCTGGGCCCTTTCTCAATATTTCCAGAGATAGATATTTCTCTGGACATATTGGGCAATTCTGCATCGATCACTCATTAGCTCTGTAAGTCACGTAACCTCTTTGAATATCAGTTTCTCCTGCAAATGAAATGCCTAACTTCGAGTTTGCTGTAAAGATAAAATCTTCTAACATGTGCCAAATACCCAGTAGGTTTTTAATTTTATTACTACATTTTCCCAAGTTCATCATTGTTCTAGTGGGAGCAATATAGTTAGGTTTACACCATAAATCCTTTTCTAAAAATTTTTGGAAATCTTGTTCACTTCGGAGTAATCAAAAGAAAACATTGAATATTTCATAGGAATAGAGATCATTATTCACAATTGCCTGGCATGTATTAAGGGCTTAATAAACATGATAGAAATGAATGAATAAAACAATCATAAACCAAAATAAAAAGTATCTCAAGGACAGCCTGGATTCAGACTGTGGCTTCTTCCATTAAGCAGATTACTTTCTCTCTCATTTTCCTCATTGTAAAAATGCAAGATCACATCTGCCTTGTGGAATTATTGTAAGGAGTAAATGTTATAGTATTTCCATATAGTGCCTGGTGTATAATAACTGTTCAGTCTATGTTCGCTATGCCAATATGTTGAGAATTTTACCCTTCCTCCAAGATTCTACTATAACCCATGTCTCTGGTTCTCTCTTTTCTGTGAATAAAAATAGAGAGATACTCAAAGAATTCATAACCCAAAGGAAATAATAAAAATAAATGTAACAGAAATTAAAGAAAAATTCAAAACAACTTTCTAATTCATGTTTCTCACTCCAAAACTTGAAAAAGTTGGAGCCAGTGTCTGATAGATCTCCTGTTTATTTACACTGTATCACAAATGGACAAGAATTAAAATTTCTTCCTTTTCAAATTTTATTTCTGATGTTTCCCTTGGGTGTTGACTTTGAAATAGAAAGGCCTTATATGAGACATGGAGGAAATAAAAAGGTACTATTTACTGACTTACTTAAAATATGACTCCTTTATTAGACTTGGTTACATAAGTTGGACATAAATGTTTTTAAGACGCAATTTAAATACTGAATTTTATCAGTGAGTAGCATGTGTCTTGGTATATAGGTGATTGGCTTCCCAGGAGACTGGATGTTACTACTACCTTGTGTAATCCTCAGAAAGATGCTAGAGAATAAAGAAACCTGGAAACTAAGGATTCCAAAGAACAGTAATGAGAAGGCCTGTAAAGAAGAGATTATTTTCTGAGGCTCTTTATGTCCCCCTCAACTTCCTGTCCTTTATTTTCTAGTTTAGATCAGCCAATCTCTTACTTCAAGAATATCCTTCCCTTAATTGCTTTCTTGCCTTTCCACAAGTATAGTTAGTATCCATTTAAAATCTACTACACTTCAAGCACTGTTCTTGGAAATTTGTGTATTAACTCACAACAAAACTATAAAAAAGGTATTTGTATTATTATGTCCATCTTAAAGGAAAGGAAAATGAAGCACAGTAAGATAAAATAATTTGCTGAAGGTGATCCTAGTAGAAACTAACAGAATCAAGACTCAGTCACAGACAATCTGACTTAGAGTCCCTGCTCTTGATCACTTGGCTTTACTACCTCTGTATCATCCATACCCAATGGAAAAGTAGACTGAATCAAGTCCAATTGTACTTGGTCAATTCCCTGTCCTATTCTCCATGTCAGGCACTCAGGAAGTGTTCAGAAATATCTATTGAAAGAGTAAACATGTGCTGTTAGAATCACCAGTACAGATCTTTTTGTTTTTCTGTTTTGTTTTTTTTTTTTTTTAACTTTAGTCCCATGGTAATACACAGATCCTCACCTGTGTTTAGCAGAAGTATCACAACAACCTTAGGTCAGTGTGAACTTCCCATCCAATCTTCTCTCCTCTCACCTCTCTCTTCACCAGTGGAACTACCGTTTATCCCTGTGCCCAAGTCAGAAACTTAGGAGTAGCTTTCTTCTATTTTTTATCCTTGGCTCCTCTTTGGCAATCCTTCCAAACCATATTATACAGCAAAATCTTCTTCTCAGACTACTAACATTTCCTTTGAGTACTCTGTCTTTTCCCTCTTGAATAATGGTGGTGGCTATGGCCACCTTTTTTGCAGGACTTATCTTTCAAAAACTCTGATCATTCCACTTAGCCACTAAGGTAGGCAGATGTGCAAAGAGGTCTAAGTGCTAATCCCCCAAACCTGTGAATATGTTACCCGATTGGCAAAAGAAACTTTTCAGATATGATGAAGGACTTTAAGATCAGTGATATCTTGGATTTTCTGGTGGGTCCAATGTATTCATATGGGTGTCTAAAAATGGAGAAACTTTTCTCAGTTTTGGTCAGAGGAAGATATCACTACAGAAGAGTCAGAGAAATGTAATGTCGCGGATTCTGAAGATAGAGGAAGAAAGCCATGAGACAAGGGATGCAAGCAGCCTCTGGAAGATGGAAAAGGCAACCAAACAGATCATCCCCTAAAGATCCCAGAGAGGAAAACAGGCTTGCTGTCACGTTTTAGCTCATGGAAGCCTATGTTGGACTTCTGAGTTAGAGAACTGTAATACAATACATTTTTTTAGGTCACTAAATTTGTGGCAATTTGTTACAACAGCATGGAAAACAAATGCACCCTCTATAATCAACCAGCAACTCTTAAGAGATTTCAAGATTTCTTTCTTAATGCCTGATGTGTGGCTTAAGTCCCCTCACATAGTACCCATGGTGTTTTTCTCTCATAGACCTTGTTTTACTTTCATATTGGTATAAAGGTTTCAGGAGTGGAACAGAAAAGGCTCCTGATCAACTGTAAGTGAGAAATACATTTCCTTTCTGAATTTATAATCACAACTTCATATGTAATGAATACAATTAGCTATCTCAGGGACTAAACCAAAATTTTGGGGTTTAATACTATGAAGGGACATTTGGGAAATACCACAATTCTCATCAAAATAATGTGTTCCTAGTCTCAAGCAGGAAAAAACAAGATGGGATTACAAGTTAGTAAATGGAAATTATAAAAACTACTTTACTGTAGAAAACATATTTTGTGACTAAATGTGCACCTAGAAGCAGAGGCAGATATAGTGTGATGTGAATGACACTTAAACATCATTGGCCTCCTCACTAGCATGCCTTTTCAAAAGCTCTGAGAGAGAATTATACATTCCAGTAAAATTTGCATAAGTGAAATATTCCCACTGCAATCCGTTAGGACAACTATTCTTACCATTTCTCCAACGCATTTTTCTATCTGCTGGGTGGCATTGGAAGGACATATTATATTTGTCATTTTTCTATTCTAAAAGAAGGCCCCCAAACCGTATAAGATTCAGACCATGAAAAACTTAGATCCCTTTCTGCTTAGTGAAAACTAAAGATCAAATAGAGTTTGGATTTGCCATTAAAGCACAGTGTGAAGAAGAAGGGGTCCTTCCAGGTTCAGAGACATGGTTTTCTAGTCATTGGAAGGGGCATTATTAAATAATGAAGCATTATTGGGATGCCTGGGTGGCTCAGTGGCTGAGTGTCTGCCTTTGGCTCAGGGTGTGGTCCCGGGGTCCTGGGATCGAGTCCCTCATTGGGCTCCTTGCATGGAGCCTGCTTCTCCTTCCTCTGTCTATGTTTCTGCCTCTCATTCTGCGTCTCCCATGAATAAATAAACAAAATCTTTAAAGTAAAGTATTATTAAAGATACGTTCTTTTTGATGCCACTTAAGTCAAAATACATTGTTAATTCCCCTCATTTTAATAATATTTTTTGTAGCATGCCCTTAGAGGGAGGACACAATATTCTTTGGATAATGCAGGTTGACTCCAAATGGTATTCTTTTTTTTTTTCTTTAAGATTTTATTTATTTATTCATGAGAGACACACAGAGAGAGAAAGAGAGAGAGAGAGAGAGAGAGAGGCATAAAATGTATTTTTCTCTATAAGGCTCAATGAAGATCTTGAAAGATATTATTATACAGCTATCAAAAGATATGAATACTATTCCATGTGGAATGAGGCAGAAAGGGAATTTTGAAACCACATACATACATACAAAGGAAGAATGAGCTGCTCAAAAGCAAAAGCTGGATCCACTGATCCAGTCCCATTTCTTTAGCAAGATCAGATTTATGTATTTAGAAAACTAAAAATTGGACTGCAGGTCATGGTGTGTTTTACATCTGGGCTGGCCATTCGGAGGTTCAAGTAGCCATCCACACCTATTCTGCATTGAACAGCCTTGGGCAAACTACAAAAAGGTGCCCCGTTGGCATGGGCAGATTATGAAAGAAGTTATCTCCTCTGAGGTAGAGAGGGATGCCAATGACCTCTCCAGCGTGACTAGGCTGCATAGCTTGGCAGGTGACTTTTACCCTCCATCCCCCACTTTTTCCATAGCTGAGTAGCTTTTACCTTACAGGGTCTATACAACTGTATTTGGAATCCTTGGATACTCCCAGAATCTCCTGTGCTTTGTATCCCATCCATCAAATTTCAATAGTATTTGCTATCTTGGATGGTAATTACTTACTTGTCAGTCTTTAGGATTTTTAGGCAATATCACTACCTAGTACAGTGTCTAGTTCAAAATTATGTTCAAAAATGAAGCAAGTAGGGATCCCTGGGTGGCGCAGGGGTTTAGCGCCTGCCTTTGGCCCAGGGCGTGATCCTGGAGACCCAGGATCGAATCACACGTCGGGCTCCCGGTGCATGAAGCCTGCTTCTCCCTCTGCCTGTGTCTCTGTCTCTCTCTCTCTCTCTCTCTGTGTGTGACTATCATAAATAAAAAAAAAAAAAAATGAAGCAAGTAGTTGGCTAGGAATTGATAAAGTGAATATATTAGACATGGATATGAGAAACCACACAGAGCTTGCACATAGAACAATGTGAAATAATGACAAATGGAAGAATGTCTGAGGATCAGGCCAAGTTCTAATGTACACCCTGAAAGTTCCTTTTAGCCCCATCTGCCTCACTTATTCTTACTTCCTGATTTTTGCTCTTGCTTTTTCCTAATAACCCATTTTCTTATTTTCAGTTGGACTATTGTTGGTGGCTGAGCCCCTGCTCTGACATTTCCACAAGTCACTTTTGTCTAACATTATTTGCTTTTGCTTTTTCACATCTTGGTTTTTCCTCTGATTATGATAACCAATCAGCTGGTTTAGCTAATCTCATACCACTGAAAAATCCGTCTGTCACATGTCTAACTTCTTAAGTCCTGACATTCTCCCTCACAGTGAGCCTGGCCCATTTCACCCCTTTCATGTTACCCAATTTAGACTGACTTCCCATATTGTGCCTTCATTTATCAAATGAAATTAGTGACTTGGCATATCAAGCATTTTGAAATATTCATATGCAGGCAGAACACAGAAGACTGTACATATCAGCAGTAATTAATGTTAAAATAAACAGGGTAAATTTACTTATTCCAACATTGCCATTATTATTTCATTAAAATAATTTATACAGTACTTTTATACCTAGCATAGTAAACATATTATTTAAAATTCACGTGAATCATTAATAAAGAGCTGTGAAGACTATTTCTTTTTTTATTATTTTTAAAATTTATTTATAAAATAATTTTTATCATGAAGACCTGGCACAGACTGTGGTTCTTAATAAGGTGATTGTAGCTGTGTTTAAGTCAGGCAAATAACCTGAACAAATTATTGACCAAGATTCCAGTACCTAATCCAAGAACTTCTTTTTTTTTTTTAAGATTTTATTTATTTAGTCTTGCACAGACTAGGAAAAAAAAATAAATAAAAAATAAAAATTAAAAAAAAAAAGATTTTATTTATTTATTCATGAGAGACACAGAGAGGAAGAGACACAAGCAGAAGAAGGCTCCCTGTGGGAAGCCTGATGTGGGACTCCATCCCAGGACCCAGGGATCATGACCTGAGCCAAAGGCAGATGCTCAACTACTGAGCCACCCAGGTGCCCCCAAGAGTTTCAATTAATATTTGTTTGCTAGTTGAGAGGTTCTTTGTCAAATATGCAAATATCAAACAATATAAGAAGAAATATTCCACATATTTCATTCAGCTTTACTGTTGGAAAATAAAGTTTGTTTATTTTTGTTTGTTTTTTACTCTAGTTTATCAGCCATGATTGAGCTTTTCAAAAGATATGGATTTTTGGAGTATCTCCATTCAAATCTGAGTAATTGTAAATGCAAATAGGCCTGTTAAATAAGGTCTGTCTCTTTGTGCCAACAAAGTGAAATGACTAAATTCAAAAAATTCAATGAAGAATCAGAGTCAGCTTTACGGACAATTATTTAGGTCATGCTGCCTTAACTTGGTCTTTACTCAAAGAGTCATTCTTTCAATTTAGAGCAAATTGTAGATAATGGAAAAATCACCAAGAATAAGGGCTTTTGTTTGTACACATATGCACAAATTTTCTTTTGATTGTAGGACATGTACACAAATTATGCTGAGTATGATGTCTATGACACTTTTGTTCCTCCTCCTACCTCACATTCTGATATTAAAAAAAATATTATCATGGTTTTGTTTTGGTTTGTTTGTTTTATTTAAATTTTAGTTAGTTAACATCCAGTGCAATATTGTTTTCTGGAGTAAAATTCAGTGATTCATCACTTACATACAATAACCAATGCTTATCATAACAAGTGCCCTCCTTAATACCCATAGCCATCACCCATATAGACTTCTAAAATGCTGAGTGCATATTTTATTTGCAAGAGGGGAGCTTATAAATTAAACCTTAATTGTTACCTGCTCTAAGCTCTAATATATATATGTATAAAATAGGCATAATAATAGGTCCATGTGATGAGAATACAATGGGCTAATACACCCAAAATCTTTAATACGGGATCTGTCACATACAGTAATTGCTCAATAAATGTTAACTATTGTTATTACTGACAGAGTAGTGTTTGGGGCTTCATTATGTTTAAGATTTGATTCATTTCCAAAATATCTGTCTCTCAAATCCATATTAAATATCTCAAAGGAAAAAGAAAGTCATAAACAGATATATACACATGCTAAATTGTACAGTGAGGTGTAGTGACGTCTGCAACTTTGCATCAAAAAAAAAAAAAGATGAGTTGAGAGGTGGAGAGAGGGATGAATTAGATGGATATCCAAGCATAAAGCAAATGTAATAAATGCTAGTTGTAGAATCTAGGTAGTGGGCATATGTAAAAATCTTTCATATTTTCTATGTGTTTTACATTTTTCAAAATAAAATAAGAGAAAATTAAAAAGTGCAAAACTTTCAGCACCTATTAATTAAAAGAAGCTATCAAATGCAGGTATTTTTCCTAACACCTACCTGGGAGTTCCAAATTTCTGTCTAAGGGTAGGATTTCTGCTGTTTTGCCTCCGGGTACAAAATTGCTAGTTGTGATAGTGCCTCGACAAGCAAGTTTGCCTTGCTGTACATCCAAGGCTGTGGGAGGCCCTGGTGCCTGTAGGCCCCCCCTGGCATCTAGTTTTGACTCACTTGATCACCTAGGGACACGTGAGGGCAAGTACAAGCAGGCTCTGGAAATTGGTCTCTAGTCAGGACTCAAGTTTTTGAAAACCAGCACTGATATAATT
This sequence comes from Vulpes vulpes, assembly GCF_048418805.1. Classification (NCBI taxonomy): domain Eukaryota; kingdom Metazoa; phylum Chordata; class Mammalia; order Carnivora; family Canidae; genus Vulpes; species Vulpes vulpes. Next base: position 183,255,954 of record NC_132780.1, on the reverse strand, counting down.
TGATGATAAAGTTCAGGAAAAACAGAGCATTAGTCACAAAACTATGAAAAACAATAAAAATGTGCTGATTATATAACTTGCTACAAAACACTTGGTATGGTTTAGTTTTATTTCTGTATTAAAAAGTTTATATGTATGTGTGTGTGTATACATATAAATACACATACATACATACTTTTATCTTAGACTCCTTATGGCTCTGTAGAGCTATAAAATATTTTATAAAATGTTGCTATTTTCATAATTCTTCTGTTCTCTTTATAACCTCAGTGCTAAATTTTTGTTTTTCAACTATTTGAGACATTTGTAGTGATTAAAACCTAAAGAATAACTCAGTGTGAAGTCAGAGCCAGTCATTGTATGAACAACTGTCATGTCACCATGTAAGAATTATTAATTTATTTTAAAAATTAAGGAAAAATACTTCATTTATTTTTTTAAAAATTCAATTAGAAAAAAATGAGGTCAATTACGTAAATATTTGTCATTCTATAGAAAGTTTCTAGGTATTGTAGTGATATATCATCCTCTGGAAGCCTACTATTTTTTGTTTCTGAGTAGGACATCAAAATATGAAATAAATCTGTATAGTTATATCTTCCACATATGCAGATAACTGAGCAAAGAACAACTTCAAGCAAAAATAATTCTGCTTTAATCAATGGATGTTTCTAGTAAACCTTTCCTTTTGTGAATTATACAGATAATAATCGCCATTTTTTATTTCTATATAAACATAATATCAGAGAGAATGCTATTCTTCAATAATGTTTTTCCACAATGAGGTTAGGTCATGACAAGGAGAAACTCATCAGGATTACTAAGAGATATAAGTGGTGACTATAATGTGCTAATAGATTGCTTAGGTCCTAAATAGAGTTCAAAAAACATAGGTCAGAGAAATATGCAGCTAAAGATGCCCTTAGAAATGTGCTTTTATGAACGAGAAAACTAATGTTCAGGACAGTTAAAAGATGCACCTCTTAAGTGCATCACAGAACCAGCTAAGTGGCAGGGTCAGTTGCCCTCTAAACTGCCAATACCTCTTCAGGGTCACTATTCTTTTCCTATGTAGAAACATGACTTTTGAAGGAAAACCATATGGAAAATATTTAGTTTAATATGGGTAGATGTCTGTTTATATTCAGGGACTAGTAACAAGATTACATTTAATTTTGAATTATTTATACAAGATGTATGCAATTTACATATAGATTACAAATCATGTATTCTAAAAAGCACAGTAGGGAAGGACTAAGAGTGCTAGAGAATTCTTCACTCTGAGTTTTGTGGCTTGAGAACACTTAAATAAGAATTCAAAACACCAAATATCTATTTTCTGTCAGACACTTTGGAAGCTGCTTTATGATGGTAAATACAACCTTGCCTTCCAGGATTTGGTAATCAACTAAATAGATGAAGAAGATTCTGGTATATGAGTAGCATTTAAAAAGCTGTGTTTTGCAAGATTTATGAAAGAAGTGAAAACAAAGAAGTAAAAAGGCACAGACATACCTTAGGAAGCATACTGGCCATATATTGGACAGAAGCAGAAAGGCTAAGGTCCGGGCAATTGATGGTGGGAGGGTGGGCAGGGAAGGGCAGGCAAAAAAGAAACACTTTAGTTCAAAACCTGAGAATTCCAATGGATTGATTTCTCTTCCTCTCTCAGCCTCTCACTATATCTTTTACACATTAACAAAAACAAACAAAAATAATGGAGTTCCAGGATGAAAAAAACTAGTGTAACATCAATCTCAACGTACCTGACCCCCTTCTGGTATCCACCATGCCTAAACCAGGAAATCATCATAGATTGCTCCTGACTTTCCATCCCCCACATTGCATCATTCAGGGTAGGATTTCTGCTGTTTCAATAATATTACCTCAAAAATGGGCATTTTTACATGGACTGCCCTCCATCTACACTGCACCATTTTTGCCCTCCTCATCTCTTTCATTTGGACTACTGTATTTGGGCTTACCCTCTCCAAACCCTTTCCTTCTTTCCCAAGATCCTACAGAAGAGGAGTCATCACCTACAAAATAAAATTTAAACTCAATTATCTGTCACTAAAGATATTTTGTGATCTGTTCCTTACCTGTATCAGCCTACCTCAAACCACTTCCTTTCCTTTTTCTACTACCATCTTTATTCTCCAAGAATATTGGATATTTGTAGTTCCAGGAACATGCCATGATTTTGCACTGCTGTGCCTTTTCACTTGTGGAATACCAGCTGCTAAGCAATGCTTTATTTAGACCACATGACCGCATTAGTGAGTTGATGAATAAATAAATGAATTTATTGTTATCCTTCTTGGTTGGAATTTTTCAGAGCCTCAGATAGTTTGTGTTTTGTTCTCCTAAATGGCCCTTAAATAGATAGACCATTTAAACAACTACGTACTCACACTTGAATAACAAGGAGAAATAATTTATAATATCTGCCAATAACACATACAATATTCAGAAAAACTTAGAAATTAAAAATATTTTATTTAAGGTCATAGTACATAATATGATGCATTAGCTATTGGTATCTGGTATGTAATATGAATCTATTAAATATTTGAACTAAGAAGGAAAGAAAGCAGAAAAACAAGCAAGTAAGCAAGAAAGAGAATGAGACAGATAAATTGTTTGAACTTAAAAATCCAAGAAGTATCTTCTCACATATTATTAATCCAAGAAATCTTTTTAGAGACAATATTTAATAAGAAAACCCAACATGGAAAAGAAATATATTATTCATTCCACTAGATCTACAAATACTTGTTGATCATTTGCTTGGACTGTGTTAGAGACATAGCAAAGAGTAAGATCTCTATCCTCTTGGAGCTTTATTTCTGGCAGTGAAGATAGGTAATAAAAGAAATTTTCAAATGGTATAAGTAATATAAAAATGATAGAACAGGATATTGTGATTGAGAATGATGAGCAGGTAGTTTGGTTACTTTGGATACGGTTATTGAGACAGCCTCTGTGAAGAGGAGGAGGTAATGTTTGAGATGAGAGCTGAATATCTGAAGAAAAATTTGGACATGGAAAATATCACACACATAGGCCCTTTAGTGAGAACAAATTTGTCAAGGTCAAGAAATGGAATGAGTGAAAACCTACAATTTATTCATCAATCCCGCTTCCAGGTATCTATCCAAAGGAGATTAATCCAGGATATTGAAGAGATGTTTGCACTTTCATGAGCATTACTCACAATACCCAAAATATGAAAATAACCCAAGTGTTATCTTGGGTTATTTTCCACCATTAATCAATGGATTAATAAAGAAAATGTGATATTTATATATACAAATTTATACATATATATATATATATATATATATGTGTGTGTGTGTGTGTACACACACACACACAATGGAAGGAAATCACACCATTTGTGACAACATAGATGGACCTTAAGAGTGTTCTCTTTAGTGAAATAAGCCAGATAGAGAAAGGTAAATGTTGCATGGTAATATTTACATATGAAATTTTTACAAATAACTAAAACTCACAGAAACAGAGTAGAAATGTGGTTGCCATAGTAAGAGGGGTAGGGAAAATAAGGAGAGGTTGGTTAAAGGGCACAAACTTTAAGCATAAGATGAATGAAGTAAGGATGTAATGTAAAACATGGTGACTAAGTTGTATCGTATTCCATTGTATTATATAATTTAAATTGCTTAGACAATAGAACTTAAATGTTCTCAACAAAATATAGTATGTGAGGAGATGAATGGGTTAACTAGATTGTGAGAATTCTTTCACAAAGTATGGGTACATCAAATCACGATGTACACTTTAAAAATCCTACAATTTTGTCAATCATACATCAATAAAGCTGAACAAACAAAAGCACCTAAACATTTCCTGAGCACCTACTATGTTCCCCTCACTGAGCTTAGTGATAGGGATACAAGATGAAAAACATACTTCTTGTCTTAGAGAGTATACAATATAGAAAGAAAGAAAAATATTAACATAATTTTGAATGTAGGGATATTGAAAGATTGGGATAAGGGTCAATTATCCTAAAATGGTGACTGGAGGAAGGTTTCCTGAAAGCGTTTTGAGTTAATTGACTAAGCCAAACAGGGTGCTCCATTTACAAAGAAAGTATAAACTAAAGAAAGACAAGTTTTCACATAGATGGGTGCAAAGGAGGTCTTTCAAGTCAGTACTACTAAAGCTAAAAATAAGAACTGAGTAGAAAATAAGATTTGGAACATAAGCAACAGAGCAAGAGAGATTTCAAGGCCATTTCAAGATGTTCAAATGCTATCCTGAGGTCAATTAGAAGCCATTGATGAATGTTGAAGAGTAGACTGGACCTAGTCAGATTTGCATTTTAAATAGATCTCTGGCAGCTGGTAGGGAACATCTTGTATGTATTTTTACCCAGCTACTATTCTGGAAGAAAATTGCTTTTCTAGAAATGTCAAATCTCTTCTGAATTCTTTAAACACCTTTTAACTAACTGTTTAGAACAGTTTTTAAGGGGATTACTTAATATTTTCCTTATAATCTTCAACATTTTTCTTTTTTGAATTAGCTTTATAGTTTAATGCGTAATGGCAAAAAGGGAAGGGAAAAAAAAGTGGTCTGTGGTTTGCCTTGCTAGCCAGACATTTTGCTAACAGAAGACTGAGGTGTCTGTGGTTTTCTAATATTACTCATGTCTTAGATCCCAAGATAGCAGTGAATTCACCTGACTCAAAGGTGACAGAGGATCCTCTCTGATGAATATTTGCAACATTTTTGCATCTTTTCCTTTGAAAATCTTTACTCTTCTGATTTGATTCCATAATTGGAAATTAAATGGAAAGCCCAAAGCTTCTGAAAAATCTTATAACTATAAATATTGCATTTCTTTTATCAGAGGTTGTCTACTTTCATGGTGTACATCTTTTTGACCTTTGGGCACTGAAGCATTGGTCTCTGTTCAAGGCAGCACACACCTAAGGGTGAAGATTCAGGTCTCGTGTATGTTTCAAGTGTCTGTATTAAGCTCTAATTAGCTATCCTGTCTGCGGAAACTTCTAATGCCTTTAAAACCATAGCCCAGCTTAAATTCTTGGCCAATACTGATATACAGGTTTCACTGATATTAAATACATTATTGAAGTACTGTCTCATTCACCTCACCTATTACTGGAGTAATTCTTTTAAGGATCTGTACTTCTGTCATTCTGTATTCACTTGGATGAATTCATACAATTCAGTTTGGCATAAGTGGCTAATGAAAACAATACCACTTGTGAGTACATTTCTCTGGAAAGAAGATTCAAAATTTTTGTTTTCTTCTTGAACATGTAATAATTGATTTTTTTGACATTAGAGACTAATTATTGAGCAGATAAGAGATAGATAGAGATAAAGATAAGTTGAGGAGTTAATCTTTAAATTCCATCTTTGTTGTCTCCACTCTCCTTCCAGCATTTGATATTCCCCAACTTCCTCCATATCAAAGCCATTCAATATCGTTGATGCTATCAGTTTCTCCTCCAATCTAGGCCAAGGCTAAGGACGCTTTATCCTACAAGAAAAAAAATTTAAAAGCCCAATACCTCATTTACAAGATTACATTCATATTCACTTATTATTACTTCATTATTTCATTTATTTACTGAATTAAATTAATCCTCCTTTTTCTCTAATGAAAGCTTGAAGACCAATCTATTATCATTAAAATCCTCTGAGTTAGGGCATCAAAGACCTGGTTACAAGTCCTAAATTTGTAACTAATTGTGTAAGCCAGATAATTTAGGCACCTTAGACCTTAGTTTACTCATCTAAAAATGGAGCAGATTAAATCAGTAGTCACTTATCTTAATTAGGTCATAAACCTCTTGCAGAATCTTATAACCATGAACTCTGCAGAAAAGAAAAATATTCATATCCACATATATAAAAATTTTTGCATTTGATTTCTTGAGACCCATGGAATCCTAAAACCTGTGTATGAATGCTTGGGAGATTCATAGGTTCCTGGTTATGAAATATTGAAGTAAATGATCTCTACCTTTAGTGTTCCATAGAGCCTTGCTATTCAGTGTGGTTCAGAGAGTAGCAGTTCACCTAGGAGTTGGTTAAAAATCCCCGATCCTGCTCCAGACCTACTGCATAAGAATTTGCATTTTTGGTGGTTCATATGGATATTTAAGTTTGAGAAGCACAGCTATTATGTTTAGTTTAAATAAATTCCATGTAAAAGCAGAAAGGAAGATAATGGTGATTATTAGAATGGTTTAGAGGTGCTTTCCTTTCTCTTGTCTCCTTCCTCCTGTCCCCAAATACAGACAAACCACAGCAAGGTTTTAAGCATGGACTCAGATCCTTGAAAATAATGAAGAATCTTTCAATAAAAGAAACTTAAATCTTTGGATCTTGTTTTATTCATGGAGGAAATTTTTCTTTATGTTGTGATAATGATAACATTATTAAATGTACGTGGTATTTGGCAAAGTTATCACTCCTAATGGCCCCATTGACAAAATGGGAAGAGAAAAACCAAAAAGTTAGTTTGGTTATATAAAAGTAATTCTAATGGCAGTCATTTATGTGAGCCACTTAGCATTTATGCATAATAATCACACAGTATAATAATGATTATGCAATCCATGGATGGACTCAATGTATTAGATAAGCATTGCTGTGGGTTTTATTTAATCACAGTAGCAAAGCTCAGAGATACATTCAGTCTTCATAATTTGTTATTCTTGCAGCATGGGAATCTGCTCAGAATCTTTCAAAATCAGGTTACATATTAGTTTAAAAAGACATGGTAAAGATGAAAATTAGTGTTTTATAGTATGCTATTTAATGCTTATATAGGATCTCTATTCTAAAGTGCAAATGTTCTGATTCAAAACATAAAGGAAATTTAAAACCATAAGTATTCATTTGCAGATGTCAGACTTGAACTTATATATCTTTCTAAAATTAATGTAATTTTTGAGGTCCTCCTGGGTAGATGCACATTAGTCTTCAAACTTGTGAACTCCTGTATTTCCAAAATGACTTCTTAAAATGGAATAACTAAATGTATTAGAAGCATGGAAGATATACAGATGAAGGAACAAGAAGAAACCAAGTATGATAAAGAGAAAAATAAGGTTATGGGTGACAAGGGAAGTAGATATAAAACAAACAGAGTAAGAATCTTCATGTACAAGTGCAGAATGGCATTTTACTGAGAAAATAAGAAAAAAGAGAAACAAACAAACAAACAAAGAAGAAAGAAAAGAAAGAAAGCAAAAGAAAGAAAAAGAAAGGAAGAAAGAAAAAAGAAAGGAAGGAAGGAAGGAAGAAAGAAAGAAAGAAAGAAAGAAAGAAAGAAAAAAAGAAAGAAAGAAAGAAAGAAAGAAAGGAAAAGGAAAGAAAAGAAAGAGAGAAAGAAAGAAAGAGAAAGAAGAAAGAAAGAAAGAAAGAAAGAAAGAAAGAAAGAAAGAAAGAAAGAAAAAGAAAGAAAGAAAGAAAGAAGAAAGGAAAGGGGGCTCAAAATAAGATGTTTTTAAAGTGTTCATGCATCTTTTTGTTATACTAATAATAGTTACTCAATAATGCTCCATAATTAAATTAATATCTTTCTCCCTTTTTATCTTGAATGTGTTACAGTAGTAGAGTCTCTTGGATTTCAGAAAGTGTATAATATACTAAAGATGGGGTACGTTGTATTTCCAACAAAGACTCCATTAGTTACTCTATGATCTCATGTGAGCTAATTGAGTTGATGGTTACTCATCCTTTTCTGATCAGTTTTAGAAAACTGTAGCTCATTTGTCTATGCCCTTATTTAAGTCATTTGCTTATCTCCTCTTATCTAAGCCACTTGAGTAATGGGCAGTTACTGCCAAAATAGCTTTTTCTTAAAAGTTAAAAAAGCAAGAAAAACAATTTCTCCTTCTTCATTTCTAGTTAAGAGTTTTGATAACTTTCTTTGCACTTACTAAGCAAGCATTCTGGGTTTGATGCAAGGGCAAAGTATGGGTCCAAGGAGGCAAGGGTGAAAGTGTATAGGTGACAGTTTCCCAACCATAGAACTCAATTACCTCAGTGAATAATAGGAGTCAGACAAAGAACCGATCTGTTCTGTTGCATCTCAAATTGATTTACGTCAGTTTATTCATTTGCTAGTCTAGGGCATTTATCTTGCACTGCAACATTCACATGCTAATTTAATGGACATTTGTTGAATAAAGATAATAATTCAAGCCAATGATAGAAGAACATGCACTGTTCTAACACTCTATAGTCCATTTAGGTAATGATTTATTATTTATTTTTTCTACCTTTTTTGCTCTGCAGATTTGATTTTATATTGGGTATAATTTCCTTGATAAAACATGGGCTATACAAGTGGGTAATAGGGTTTTATAGTGCCTAACTATAGTAACACATACAATTATCTTTTAATAAGAGTTATAATAATGATGTACTCCCCTACTACTTTTAATAGTTATGATGATATATTTCTACCCATACTCACATAGATGCAGAGATTGCCTTTACTCCTTGGCCTGCTTCATTCTGAGGGTTGGTATGCTTGAGGAAGGAACTAAAGGACAGGAAAAATCCACAAGAATCAAGAACTAAGATAGAAATAAGAAAATACTGGGGATCCTGGGTGGCTCAGTTGGTTAAGTGTCTGACTCTTGATTTCGGCTCAGCACATGATCTCAGGGTTGTGAAATTGAGTCTCTGTGGGGCTCTGCATTGTCGTGGAACCTGCATAAGATTCTTTCTCTCCCTCAATCTCTACCTTTCCCCACCTCAAAAAAAAAAAAAAAAAAAAAAAAAGCGAGAGAGACAGAGAGACAGAGAGACAGAGAAATAAGAAAATACTGGGAAAATAATAGAAACAAAAATTAGATTTACCCTGCCCACTGAGCTCTGTATAGGGTTTATATTTGTCTTCTCATTTTCCCTAAGGTTTCCTCTCCCTAGTTGAAAGTCTTCGCATTTGTTTTATAGAAAATTTAGGAATTAACATTTTCTGAATATAGAATAAAGAGGTTAGACATGCGTATGTGTATGTCTATGCATACGTGTTTATATTTACCTAAGTGTGTTTATGTGTAAAGAAATATATTTACAAGGGTATGTATGTGTATTGCATTTGCATGTGTGTATATTTGTATATATATTTACATATTTGGCAGTTTGTGTTTGTATGCACATAAGTATGTATATATATGTGTATATATTTGAGTATCTATATATTTATATTTGCTATATCAAAAGACAAACAAATTTAAGAAAGTAAATAGCTCATCTGTAAAATTGCTAGGTTTAAAAAATTTACTTTCTAATATATTCTGGCCTGGTCTAAGTCAATAAATTTTTTGTGTGCTTCAGGAGAATAATTTTAGAATGAAGAGAAATCGACCTTGGACAGTTTTCCATGGATTTGGATTATTTCCAGGCTAGGTTATTAATTGTGACTCGTGTGTTTTCTGGACCCTGCTGTATCAATTGAATGAGGAGTCATTTTCTTTTATAAGCAATTTTTATTCCATCTGTGGATTGCTATACTCCATTTTAGAAATGATTCTGTCTCGCCAGCCAAAAAAAAAATGCTTCTTTTCAAAAAAGTCCACTGTTTAGTAGCTTTAATTAGTGATCAAGAGATTTTCAATAAGTCTTAAAAGTGAGGTCATGTAAGCTAAAAAGTTTTACAATTACTTTTTCTTCCATGAAATTCAACACAATAGAACAAAGATTAGCAATGGTTATGAAACCTCTGATAATAAATGGGCTTTCAATATTTTTCGTATTCTCACTAGCGGAATGGCTTGTTTTTTAAACTTCATTTGATCTCCATAAGGTATAATTAATTATACAGAATTTCAAATCCCAGTGTAGAGAGCTGAAAACCACATGGTAATTGTTCTTAATAGTTGGGATTCTTTTCCTGGTTAGCAGCACAGAAACTTCTTTCTGGGAATCACAAAATTGTCATGCTGAGTTGAACAGGATGCAAATCTGGCCTGAAGTTTTCTTACAATTACTATAAAAATATGTACTGTTCATCTACTCCTCAGGTTATCATTAGGAATAAAAGCATATTATCTCAGTAGGATGCTGTTATCTCTCCAGTTACATGGCCTGCCTACAGACAGGGCCCGGCTTAAATCGGGAACCTGAAATACTGAGATCACATGGGCATGGAGATAATAATGAAATGACTCCCAGTGCTCATATCTGTTTTGGAACAGGTGCTTCTGAGTGGAAGAAACATGGGTAAATTTTATTGCCTGCTTTTACATAGAGAAAGTTATTGTAAATTTCTTCCTGCTATATTTATTTTTTAAACCGAAATTTTCAACATATTTTTCACAGAATCTTTTCAACTAGGTATCAAGGACAACACAATGTAATTAGAGCTCATATATATTAGATATATTCAGATATTTAATATACAATATACAAGCATATCTGAATATATTAATTTCTTCATTTCTTCCTTTCTTCTTTCTTCTTTTTTTTCCTAGTACTTATCATCTTTCTAGTTGCACCTTACTTTGCTACAAACTTAAATGCATTATGAGAAAAAAAATATAGAATAGGATAAAAGACACGAAATAAAGCAAGATCATTTTTAAATAAATAATATAAATTAAAAATACAGACTATAAACCTCTTTATAGTTATTAGGGATATATATCTAACTTTGGACTTCTTAAAAACCATTGAAAGAATTGTTCATTCAATATGGTTAGTAATAAAATCAGTATGACTCCTCTGAAAAAGTGTGAGAAATATTTCTCTTGCAGATCATCATAGATAACCCTATATGAGGTAGTGAACTAGATTTTTAAAATAACATCCTTATTTTAGATTCAACAATATATTCCATAGGGTTCAATGTAGACTGAAAACATAATGGTAAAGTATAGTTCTGTGAGATCAATTCTGGAAAACGTGAGAACAGTGCACTCCCAATACAATGTTTTCAAATTTATAATATTTAAAGGCAAGATTGGAAAGTGGAAAACGATAGGACAAGTTTGGCCACAGATCTATTGCATTTATTAATCATTTTTATTTCATTAGTTGTAATGTCTAGGGATCAGTGCCTCTCAGGCTAATTATAGTGAAGCACTACTTTTGTTTTTAAATATCAAGTCCCTCATGAATCAGTTTTATAAAATACAATTACAAATGTTAGTAGAAAAAATTTTAAAAGACTTAAAAATACAAGCCTGTATTTTCTTTTGTTAGGTTGAACAGATATAAATTAATTCCAACTTACGATAAAATTCTCTAAATGTTTCCTCTCAGTGTCTGTATTTCTCATGAACCTATAAGAAACACTTTGCAAAACAGTCTGGGCCTGCAAAACATGCTTTGAGTAGCACCTTTATCTCCAAGATGCCCATCCTTTCTATTACTCCACTTTCCTCCATGACCCTGTGTTTTACCCAGACCCACTTTACTCATTTACATTTTAGATTTAGCAACTGGGGTTAGCTAAACTTTGGACCCTGGGCAATAGTCAATTCTCAAAAAAATTCTAATTCACATAACCAAGTTTTAATGAAAATAGATGAAGTGGGGTCAAAGTTATACTTCCTGTCAAGTTACCAGGGTACATATATTCTGTAGTACCAACTAAGGATACACCATCTGTTAAACAACGAAGGTATAGTTGGTAGAGGTAGTTAATCTTTTAAAGGGCTATATTGTTGTACTGGGTTTTATTCTTCGAAAACACTCACCCTAACTCTGCATGGAGTTATAGTCTGACCTATTATAAAAGTCCAATGAAATAATGTGTATCAACACTTTAGAGTAACACAAAATGTATTTGCATAAATTAGGTTATTTGTTTACATACAGGTACAAATGTTCAAATGGCAAGTAATTAAAAATAAGTGAATTAACCATTATTGTAACTGTATAATTTTTGAGGTATCACTGACGTATACTCTACTTTTAGAGAGATTACAAAGTCCTCAATATATTGTCTCTTTGTCAATCATCTATTGTCAATTATCTTTAAGAGCAATTAAAATTTTTAAAAAATCTTTGATGTTTAACTTTATTTTTACCATTACTGAAGCTCTTCATGTTTTTATGTAGATCCATGTTTCTGTCTGGTATTTTATTGTACCACATGAAGAACCTTTTTTTAAATATATGTGTACTTTGTGTAGTTCTCTTGTGTGGAGTTTTCCTGACTTCTTGGATATGTAATTGATGGATATGTAATTTTTATGTTTTCCTTTTACTCTTTTTGTCTCTGTTTTGTTTGTTTTTGTTTTTCTTATCAGTTTGGCTAATATCTAATGACCTGTCTTCAAGTTTACAGATTTTTTTTTTTCTCTGTGAGAAAAACTGAGTCAACTAACAGGCACATTGAAGGAGTCTGTGACCTGTGATAACTTATGTTTTTTCTAGCATCTTCATCTGAATCTTTACCACAGTTTTCATTTTTCTGCTAAAATTTCTCTGTGTTAATGCATATTGTTCACCTGTTCCCTTAGGCCCTTTGCTCATTAAAAATGGTTACATTAAAGTCCCTGTCTGAGAATTCCAACCCTGGACTATCTTTAAATCTAGCTTTCTCTATTGCTTTGACTGTTGACAGTGATTCTTTTTTACTTTCATTTTTGTATAGATTATAATTTGTTATTAAATGCCAAAAATCAGGTGTAAAATAGTTGAAACTGATGAAAATTATTTATACCTAGACACAGGTCATGCCTCTTCTATGCTAAGCCTATTAGTTTGGGCATTGAACTTATCTAGTTAGGAGTTGATGTTCGGTGAACCAAAGACTTCAATGTCCTCTAGAACTGCCTAGGATAGAACCCGAGGGTTTGGAGGGGGAGTAGGATTTTGTGATTTACCTACAGTGATGGCCAATCTTCTGCTCTGTATCTACTTTAATGAGGGAAGCTCCACTTGTCTTTTATCCTGCTTCTAATTTTTCTTACAAGCACCTGAGGGAGGTCTACATGAAGGCATTGGTGAGTTCAAAGTCCCCTTGTGTCACGTTTATAGAGGTCCTATATTGTCATTTTAGACCACATTCAACTTTTATCAATTTATTACATTTTTAGTTGATTTTTTAAAGCCACTTGTATGATGAGCAGGTCTCCTTTTGTTCTCTACCACATATCACACCATCCCCATGACTTACTGCTCCATGGAGGGATCTATCCATGGGTTAACAATTCTGGAATTTATTATCAGCTTTCTGATGAGTTCAAGAAAAGTTATGATTTTGTAGTTCACTCAATTTTTTTTTAAGATTTTATTTATTTATTCATGAAAGACACACAGAGAGAGAGGCAGAGACATAGGCAGAGGGAGAAGCAGGCTCCATGCAGGGAGCCCGATGTGGGACTTGATCCCAGGACTCCGGGGTATCATGCCCTGGGCCAAAGGCAGGTGCTCAACCACTGAGTCACCTAGGCGTCTCTCACCCACTGTTTTTTGTTTTGTTTTGTTTTGTTTGTTTTATTGTTAAGGTAGGATATATACTCTTACAAGCTTTGTTTAGCCAAGGTAGAACAAGAATCCTTCACTTCATGAGCTTTAATTCTTTGGGAAAAGTTTTACACCACACTAATCAAATAATAATTAAAGTGCAGAATTTATTTTCCAAGTATCTACTTAATATTGTCATAAAAAAGTATGATTCTAATTAGCTCTCCAGTGCTCATTATATGCTGCTTCCTGCATTACTGTATACTATTCTGAAAAATCCAAGATTCTTCTAGTGGCCTGAAAGAATGAATGTCACTTGCTAATTATCTAACTGGAAAGTACACTTGTTTCATTTGTTACAAACTGAAATGGTTATGTCTTCTCAAATTATTAAGTATAGAGAAAACATAATATTTACCAAATGAGAATTTATGGTGCCAATCAGTGTTTTAGGGATTTCTACATGTTACTTAATTCTACATTCACAATAATTATGCAAAATTTTTACATAATGGGCAAAGAACGTAAGAGAACTAGGAAATTTGACTTTGGTGTCTTAGCTAGTAAATAGTCAGATAATATAAAGCCCAGTTATGGCTGAATACTTTGCCTCTATAATGCAGTGTCTCCATAGAGCTCTATTTATAGCATAGGCAAATATTGTTTTTATCAGTCTATAATTTGCTTCTTTATCCCTCTCCTCTGCATTGTTTTTATGCTCTCCTATTGTTCAATATCTTCCAATTTTCTTTTGTTCAAGCTCACCACTGTCATGCTCCAAACAACTCAAAGTCATTTCCTGACCTTCCATGCTTCCCATAAAACCTTATCTGTCTCTTATCTAATTCATTCCAACCTTTTTATTTTCCCAAATAACACTAATATTTCATTGGTTCTAAAGTATTCATGAATGTAACAAGGCAACGTAGAGACAATATGGTCACCAAAGACCTGTTTACTATGAGGAAAATAATAAAAATCTGGTTAATCAAAATTCAGTAATTTAGACTTCTTAAATTTCCAAAATGGCTCTGGAACAAAACCAGAGAATTACAGCCCCTGAATTGAAATGAAGTTGCAGTCAGCCCATGAACAAGCAACAAACACCGAACAAGAATCACAGAGCCCATCATTTTATTTGATTCTTCAAGTTCATGGCAAAGAAGGCAGCTGTCCCTTAGAGAAAGGCTTTTATGTTTTTTGCTTTTGTTTTTATAACATGAGTAAGAATTGGATGCAAAATAAATTGAAAAATTAGAGAAAAAAGGCAGGGGAGAAGCACATCAGACTTCAGGGTTGGCAGCATTGGTTTTAACAATAGTGATCAGGGTGGGGCAGTGACAGAAAACGCAAAGGCAGGCAGGCATGAACAGCAGACATCTGAACAGCAGAGAAAAAAACAAGATGACAAAGAAACGAAGAAAGAGCATCTGTGCATCAGGGCAAGAGGTGAAAAGAGGTATGCTCATCTTTAGTCTAACCCTTTGATAAAGGGGAAAAGTCAAAGGCTTTGAAGTTTCTAACTGAGGGTTAAAAGAGAAATCTGTCCTGGATAATATAATCAAAGACACTCAAACTTCGATAATCAAACAAGGGCTTGCATTATACTTTGTGATGTTCCCATCAATTTCCAAAAGTATACAAACTACTAATTTTAAGGTTTCACAAAAAAACAGGATATAATTTTAAATGTTTCAGGAGGTCACAAAACTAGGAAGAAGCATCAGAATTTGGATGTTTAACACAGCTATAACTAAACCAAAGGCCACTAAGAACTCTTAAAGATTTTTCCAGCTCAAATATTCTACATATCTTCCTTTTAGTTATTATTTGTGGGAGATAACTTACCTAAAATATCCGATGTTAAGTTCAATGTTAATAGACTTTGTTACCTTTTGTTCACCTCCATAAATATTGACCTACTATGCATCAATTAGGAAGCTGAGCACTAAGGTTTTGAAGATTAATAAGCAACCAGCTTCAAAGTAATCCAGTGGGGGAACCACATATAAATGTATCATGCCGGGATCCCTGGGTGGCGCAGCGGTTTAGCGCCTGCCTTTGGCCCAGGGCGCGATCCTGGAGACCCGGGATCAAATCCCACATCGGGCTCCCGGTGCATGGAGCCTGCTTCTCCCTCTGCCTGTGTCTCTGCCTCTCTCTCTCTCTCACTGTGTGCCTATCATAAATAAATAAAATAAAATAAATTAAAAATAAATAAATAAATGTATCATGCCAATGTGATCTTGTAAAGTCATAATATGATACAGATAAACCTGGGCATTTACCATCATACAGAAAAGGCATGTGTCCTAGCCTAGGGTATAGGAGATGCATATTAGAGAAAATGATGACAACGCTCAATCTTGAAGAAACAGTCTACAATTAAGCAAAAATAAAACATCAATGAGCCTTTTTCCTCTGATTATTTGGAAAAGTTTAGGCACCCTTTAAAGTGCAAAGTATCAGAGAAGTATTAAGGCTATAGGAAAAGATTCACATACACCATTTTTGTTTAATGATTTTTACTTATGATCTACTATAATTACTCAAAATAGACATTTCTTATATCCTGTATTCTGGGCTCAGATTTTTAACTTCCTGACCTAGAAATGCTCAGTTCTTTAGTCTTTCCTACACTATATAATTATCTAGTCTATAGAGCATAGCCCATATAGTCAGGAGCAACTAATTAAGAATTGAATGTCGCACTTTATAAATGGAATATATTTGCTTTAAAAGTTTCTTTCTTAGTTTATGTCTTAGTGAGGGATTCATCAATCTCAGGTTGCACATGTTTAAAGCACTCCATCATTAGGAAATAGCAATGATGAACATATATCAAACCATAGATAAAGAGCCTATCAAAACAAGCATTTATTGAAATCTCCTGTCATTGTTAGGAGACAATTTCCTAAGGGTCTCTCACGTTTCTGCACATCTTATGAAAGAAGCATTGGCTGCTTTTGTTCTGAACTATTTTTAAAAGAAGTTTGTAAAGCAAATAACCTTGAAGATAGAACTAGCATCTCCTTGTAGAGTAAAGTAAGGCATACTTATCATCCATTATAAAGGATTTGCACTCCTTAAGTTCAGGATCCCTTTCTTGCACTGTTGAAGCATCAGCCGGTCTGTTCTGTGTTTTCTTGTGGAAACTAGGACTTAGGGAACCACTGCAAAAATGCTGAAACTTTTGCTACTGCTATGAATAATAAATTGTCCTTCATCTCTGACCCTAATGTCTTCTGCTACCATCCATGAATCTGTGGCAGGTTTTCATGTCAGTTTGAAACTAGAGTAACATCTCAAACTCTTCAGAGTTTTTGATCATTTTGGTAATAAGGATGGGATGTTGACATAGACATGGCTTTCTTTCTTAAAAAAAAGGATGAGGGCCTCGCAGGTCCATTAATGAATTTGAGGGTAGGTCTACGGGAATCAGTAGCAAATAATATCATCTATTGGCAATAAAGGTCCTTCACTTTTTTTGCCTGGAATTAAGGAGGTTAAGTAAGCTAAGTAGCAGGAAGTAGGTAAAATACAGATGGCAAGATGCTGTTCTGTTTTTTATCCTCCTCTAGGTGGAAGGACTTCTTGCAATCTGGTGGCTTGCCTCTGATCCGCAGCACAAGTTACAAATAATACTAAGATTTGTAATGGGCAGGCAGAAGGTTGCTTCCTATTTCAGACAATAGAAGAATGCAAACACAAATTGAGTATGAAAGGGAGAATTCCCTAACAGAACCCAGATGGATCATTAGAATTTTGACTGGCTCACATGAGAAAGAAGGAGCATGGAGAACAGGGCTTATTAAGCAAAATGGCAAGCAGTAAAAGTTGTCTTATAGCTATATCTCTCCTTAATTCTATTATGCTAAATATATTCATCTGGAAGTAACAGTAAAATTGCTCAGAGTTTTGGTTTCTGTTTTCGTTTTTTTACAGTGGGTTTTGGTTGCTATAAAAGAGTTTTACCTTTCTTGGGGAGATTTTGCAGAGATAGAAAAACTCCTTTGGGAAACCACAGATGAGGCTTTGACCAGTATCTGAACTCTTACTGCCCTGGATTGAGTCTAGAATTCTGATGAAGTTGATCTACTGGAGGATTAGGAAGAGAACCAAAAGAAAAAAAAGAAAGAAAGAAAGAAAGAAAGAAAGAAAGAAAGAAAGAAAGAAAGAAAGAAAGAAAAAGAAAGAGATCCAGGCAAATCTAGATAAATTCTTGAGGTCACAACCACTGTGCAGGAAAACTCCCTCAGCCCTGATGTTAAAGCCATTAAAAACTTATGAGGTATTATCTATACAATAGGGCTGCTAATGCCCCTAATTAATATGGAGTCCTTAAAGAAGGTCACCATTGTGTGAGCCAAGACTTAGTCAACCAGAAGTTACTAGCAAAATATCAGTGCAGCTGTGGTTTCTGAGTCCAGGGATTTCCGAGGCTGAAATAGATAGTGTCAGCCATTGAGGGTCTTGCTCCTCCACATACAAAGTAACGGATGTACCAAAAATATTCAGATTTCATGTGGTTATGCCATGAACCACTGCCACATTACTTGAAACTAAAATTGCATATGAAGTATCTCCTTTTCTGCTCCCGGATTCCTCTCTGTCCCTCTACTTTGACTAATGATTTCAAGAGAAACATAATTAGAGGCCAAGGTATCTCTATCCCCAACAGGGATCAAAGGACATACTCATTCACCTGAGTATGCTAGAAAATTTCAAGTGGAAGGGGGAATTAAACCTACATAGATGTGTTGGATATGAATCCTCAAGTCACTTTCTTACCTGGATCTATAGAACACTCAGAGTTAGGTAATGGCATCGAGGCAGGGTTCACAATGGAAAAAGCAGGATAACATGATCCTGTGGATAAAGACTTTGGGGCCAATTTAATGTACTATTTTTGTTGTTTTAAACTTTGTATGATAAAAATTAATGTGTTATATACTTATAGTTCATCATCCATAGTACTGGAGAAGAGAGTCAGAATTGGGGAAGGCTGTATGCAGATAAGTGTTTAATGGAAGATGTAAATCATTTTCCAGTGTTTTTTCTGTTTCTTCCCAGATGGTCCAACAAAACCAGTGTAAAATCCCAGGAGAAAAGGAAATCACAGCCCTGATTACAGACCTAAAGACAACATGAGTAATAAGAAACGCCATATCTTAATGCAACAGCTCAATATGGATAATGAAAAAGACACAACTGGAAGCCTTGAATGGATTATCACTAACTGCTCATGTAACTGAATCCACTGCACAGACTAAACACTCGCTACATTACACTGGACTGTGCCAATGCTTTCTTTTCTATCCCACTGGCCCCTGAAGACAATGTGTCATGGTCATGAATACACAGTTGCAGTAACTCTTCAAGTTCCAACAGGTTATCTCCAAAACTAGCTAAATTCCTCTGCCACTTGCCATCAGTAGGTGAGCAGGATGAGTGCTTCTACCTCCTATTGTACAATGCTTTAACTATATGATATCCTATTTATGACACAGTCAGAAGCTTCCATTAGCAATGTCATGACTGTGGTATTGTTTACACATATACACACACACATACTAAAGTGGCTAATAAACCCTGACAGAATTGAGAGCTCTGCTTGTCAAATAAAGTTACTTGGGACTGTATGGGCGGATTTGTAATATTCAATCCCTCCAGCAGTCAGAGACAAATTTCTGTCTATTCAACTCCACCAACAAGAAAGGTATCTAGAATCTTACTGGAATCTGGGAGTATTAGAGATAGTCTCTATGTCACTTGGATATTTTACTTGGACTTTCACAACAACTAATCCAAAAATTGGCATCTTTTGACTGAGGTCAAATCCATACTCTGTGTTGGAAGTTGTCAAGCAAGCTGTTGGATGCTCTCTACATTTGGGGTCCCACATCCCTAATAAATCTGTGAGATACAGGTCTCTGTGACTAACACTATTGCTGACAGAAGCCTCTGGAAAGGGCAGACAACTGCTACTTGCAGGTCCCCCTTGAGGTTTTGGACTGATCACCTCCCTAACACGGAGGGAACATATCATTTTGGGGTGAGTCAACTCAGACTCAGTGACTAACACTGTGAGAAAGGGTTCATTTATCAAATGGTAACAGTATATTCAAGCTCTCAGCTTGCCCAGCTCCTGTGGCATCTCAGTTTTACATGAAAAAATGGCTCTCCCAAACTGTTACAAGGGTCCTAGATTTAACTCTGCTGAATCTGCCATTCCCCGCCAGACAGCTCTGACCATGCTTTGATCTATATTCCCTATTTCTCTTAATCTTAGCAAGGAAATGTGTTAGGAATAGCACAGGATGGCCCAGCTTCTGCATTTCCCATGTAAATACCTGTCAACACCTCTAGATGTTTTCTCCACTCCCATTTCTATAAGTACTGCTTAGCCACTTGGTGGGGCAGACAAATACTACCAGGCTATTGACATGGACAAATAGGACAAGTTAGATTGACTGCTCTCATTGGGTCCCTCCAAAACAAGGTCTCAGATTAATTATTCATGCTTAGAGAGTAAAATATCAGACTCTTCGTGGGTTTTGAAAGTCAGCAGGAAATGGCTATTGAAATAGCCAGCTGTCTCCTAGTCAAAGCCTGAAGCTATCATTATCATTAACACCATGTTCCTTTGTATCATATCTTCATACCTGCTCAATAAGTGTTCATTATAGGAGTATATGATACAGAATTTTAAAATTACCTCCTTAAATATATTTTGCTAAAGCAGTTTGTGAACTTTTATTGTTTAGTAGATATTAGATATATTGTTCATTGTCTCCATTTCTTCTGTCTTTTGTACATTTCCCTTGAAATATTCCTTGAAGATTTAAGTTTCTTGAAAGACAATCTTGATATTTCAAATCATGTTAAAAGTATCTATTTAATCACATTTCCTTTAAAAAATCACCCTATGACCTATGAAGATTAAATCCATCATTGGCTCCATTAGTATGGGGCTATACCTATATTACTTCATAATAATAGGCTCCTGCATTATCAAAACAAAAATCTTCGTCAGAGTTAAAATTAATACGGGAAGCAATGGAAACATATGCTTTTTAAAGGACATGGATTATTTTTATGCCAGGATTTAGTCATGGCAAACCTCCATCGATTTTGGCAAGGCATATTAAGAATAAGTTGTAGTCTTTTTGATTTTTTTCTTTGGACATCCTTGTTCAGTAACTTGGTGGCTGCCGTAGGTTAAGGCCAGCTGGTATCCTATAGTTCCTTTCTGTTTGTTCTTATCTGTCCCTCCAGTTATACTGTAAGCAGCTTGAAGTCAGAACTGCATCACATTCATCCTGTGTCTGTAGTCACCACTTCAGTTCTTGCCACGTGGTAGTCCCTCAATAAGTGGAGGCTGAATTACATTCCAAAGCAATTAGGCCTCAGAGATGTAGTTATTTATTCCTTCAGTTAAATCTATGTCTTAGTTGGTTTTAAAAAGGCCATTTCCTAAGCTGAGGCTTTCCCCCTCAGCCTCTGAAAGAGAGACACAGCCGTCTGAAGCCACAGATTCCCCTAATTTCAATCAACCCAGGCACACTTAGACAACACAGTTTTTTTTTTTCCAGATAATGTAATTGAGAAATCAATCTATATTACCATGTTGCTCTTCCTAGGTGAGATGGCCCTGATAAGCCACCATCACTAAGAATACATTTGGAAGTTTATCTTTGACCAGGTAATGATGATGGTTCCCCATTGATTGAGTCATTCACTTTCACTGATCTGTCTGGTCACCAGTGAGGGGGGAAAGCTCAAAGTGCCAGGATTTTCTATTGCAGACTTGGAGCTTTGTTAAAGAAATTTATCTTCCCTAACCAGCTGAGCTATTCACAGGCTACAGTGACGAAACAAAAAACAAGTTTGTGTGGGGATGCATAGACTTTCTCTGTGATGCCAAAAAGACTGTACATAGATGAAACTACAAGTTTATTCCCCGTTTTAATTACAGAAGCCAAAATCTGTTTTTATGAATATTTTTCAATGAACTATCTATTAAAAGTTAAAATGGAAGTATCCAGGACATATAACTACCATGAAAGAAACCTATATAGGTGAAGAATTTATGGTGAAAATTAAGCAAAAATATTAAAATATGTTTAGGTGAGCCAATAACAGTTAAATTTTCAAATATTTCCCAAGTTTTAAACCTACAGGTGGAAAAGATTGTGCAGAAACATATTACTTTCAACTATGATGGTGACAGGACCAGGCATTTCCTAAAGAAGTACAGACTTTCATTTAATTTCAGTTTTCTTTGATACTCAAACTGATTTTTCTCTTATTACCTTCTTAAAATAAGAAGGAAAATTGACTTTTATTTTATAGAAGGACATACATCATGGAGTCAGGAGACCTGGATTCTAATTCTGTTTCTACTAACTATTTAAGAAACTTGGGTAAGATATAGTAAAATGATAGTGATGGAATGTCCTGTACATCCTTTAATTGATATCTAAATTCTCTGATTCCTTCTATTAAGAAGGTCAAACATCTTATTTGCTGCCTCATGAATAAAAGTGAATCTCACACATGGTCACATGTAAAATCACAGACTCTAAATATTTCTAATTAAATCTAAATATGTCTCTTCTGCAAGAATTTCAATTGTTTAATTCATCTTATGAGAGTGCTACTTTGAAAGCACTACTAAACTTTGGTTAGATCATCATGCTAGTTTTAAAATATTCATTTTGCTCATTAATTCTTTGAGAGTTTGTTATTAAATGTTCTC
This sequence comes from Vulpes vulpes, assembly GCF_048418805.1. Classification (NCBI taxonomy): domain Eukaryota; kingdom Metazoa; phylum Chordata; class Mammalia; order Carnivora; family Canidae; genus Vulpes; species Vulpes vulpes. The sequence continues at coordinate 183,233,753 of NC_132780.1, read as the reverse complement.
TTCCCCTATAGAATAAGGATAGAAAGCATAGCCATTTGTAAACATTGATGTAATAATTTGATATTTACAAGTAAAATATGAGGATTGTTTGGAATTTTTAAAATTTGACACATTTAATAAAATACAGATCCTTGTACATTGTAAATAAAAATGCAAGAATCCATTTTTATGGATAATACACTCAGAAGTGTAAGAAAAATATATGAGATATTGTATTAAGCTATGAAAGAATTTTATGTAGTTATCCCTCAACTGAATCTTCTTGCCTTCTTAAAACATTAAATCACCTGGCTCTTTATTTAATATTGTAATTTTAGATGTATGGGAATATGTGTGTTTTCCTTCTTTCAAGATTTTGTTTTTAAATTTGTCTAGAATTTTATTTAGGTCAATTAGTTTACGTAAGAGAGTTTGCTTATAATCTCCGGGTTTTACTGAATAAAATAAATGAGCCACTTCATTTTTAAAAATGGTATTTTTATTGCTATAATTAAAGAAACAGTTCTTAAAACCCAAGTTGGAAAAAAGCTGTTATTCCAAATACCAAAATAATAGAACCTGTATTTAGTTACCTGAACTTGAAGTAAAAAATTTAAGCAAGTATCCATAGCTTTTTATCCTTTATCTCTCCCTTCTTGCCTGCTTTCTCTTCCTTAGCACACCCTCCCCATACCACCACACACAAGCCAAAAAATAGTTTCACATAATGGTTTCAACTAATACAATCTATTGGTGAAATAATCTGTATCATTTCCACATTTTTAAATTTCTCTTCTCCAATTTAATTTTTTTTTTTACCACTGTAAACATTTACTATACATTTAATATACACCCATCCCATCCTCTAGGTGGCACATAATAGTGAGCATTATAAGATATAACTTAATGATAGTCAAAGATGTGCCATTCAAATATTAGTATCCCTTATCTCTGCAAGTGTTATATTTAGCTGTTTTGCATAACAACAATGACATTAAATTTAGGCAGATCTTGAGTTCCAGTTCATCAAGAGCTCTTACCCAAAAATCATGCCATAATTTATGGCAGATTAATTATTTGCATTTTCATAGACAATTCTGAGACCTTTTTAATATTGCACGTATATAAGCATACATACAAAAGGTATGTTGAGACATTTTTGACATTGTCTAGAATTTGACATTAATTAGAATTATGGTAGCACATGTCGCTTGAACTTATCATTTACACAATTATGGGCAATAGCTGATCAAAGTCAGCATTGCTCCTTGCTTTGCTTTTCATTCAGTTGGGATGTATCTTTTCCAATATAGATTCACTGGTATTGGGTATATTGCATACAGCAAGCATCTACTGTTATCCAAAGGTTTTAAAGGCATTTAATGAAAAGGAAATGACCTTTTGAGTCAGCTCATAACTTACCTACTATCTATTCACCTCATATGTCCACAAGTACATATTTGCAGTAATTGTTGTAAGTGTAAATACTTGGCTTTGAATAGTCTTCTTAGTCAAGCATTAGGTTTAACAACTAAAATTTCCAAATTTAGAAAACCAACAATAAAGTCATTACTCATAGCTTCTCCTGACTTTAGAAGCAGCTCTCAACGTTTACTTAACACCACCCCTTGTCAGTGACTTGCTGACTGCATTTCTGCCTATGTTACAAGAAAAGGGAAATAAACACACCCATACAGTCTTAATTAAAACAAAATTTTAAAAAAATTCTTAACGTCGGGTAAGGCAAGATGTCAAGGCAATCCTCACGAGACAAATTCTCTAAATAACTGCTCATCTTTTCCTTTTTGGTTCTTATGTAGGCAGAGAGCTTGCTAGTTTAAGGTGAGGAAAGCATGCATCTGTCTGCATCAACTGCGAGAGCAAAAAAAAACCAATTTAATTTTTATTTCTTCAAAATTAGTCAAAATAAAAATAATACTACCAGGAGATTTATATTCACACACTACATACTCAAATGGGGCACCTTTTAAAGTTTCAACATTTATTTCTACATCCTCTTGTCTGCATGAACTAGAGCACAAACCCTGTGACCAACGGTGTATACGGTAAAACATGCTGAGATCAATCTATTTTCTTTACTTCCTTAGGAAACTAAATCATAAACGGTGTGTGAGCAGTTTTGCTTTTTTAAGATTGCAATAAATAGGGAACCGGGAATACAGATTTTAGTATTTGGATAATCTCTCCCCGAGCTCACTCATCCCCCTCCTGTGCGTTGCTCATTCATTCATTGAACACAACTGCCTGTTTTCTCTCAAGCCAACCAGAAACACGAAAACGTTAAACATGGTTTCAGAAAGAAAGGGCAGCTGCCCTAAGAAAACTTCAGAAAGACTGTGGATGCTAAGACACTAGCCAACACCAGTACCCAGATCGCAGCGGAGCTTTTGGGTACCCATTTTCTGACCCTACTGTATCCCTCTCTTAGCTTAACATTAAGCTAAAAGAGAAATAAGGGCTTGGGCTTACTGCAAACTCAAAGAAGATTTTAAAGAGTGAGTTTGGTGCCACTCTCCTCCTCTCCTTCAAGGAAAAGCTTCTTCTATCCTCAAGACTTGCTGAGCTTTAGAGAGTGAAGAAGGTTCATCACCCAGGCAAGGGGCAGGGTTCTCCACCGGGAACCCAGACCGATTCCGGAGAAAACAGGTAACGGAGGGGCGTTCCCTGTGGCAGCCGAGAAGCCTTTAAAACCGAACGGAACGAATCCGAGCGGCTTCCAAAAGGTGTGCTCTTGGAAACAGCAATAACAAAAAAGTTTGGCCGCAAAAGGTTTGGTTTTTTTTGTTGTTGTTGTTTTGTTTTCGTGTTCGGGTCTCGCTGTGCTCACGCTCGGCCGTACCCCCCGCCCCGGCCCGGCCCCCCGCGCCCCGCGCCCCGCGAGCCCAGGTGCGGAGACACGCGCCAAGCAGCCGTGCGCCAGCCAGGCTCACCGCGAGCCTGTGCCAGGGTCCTGGGGCGACTGTCGGAGAGGCAGACGGCGAGGAGGCACCGCCGTGGGGAGGCGACGAGGGCAGGACTCGCCGGCCGGACCGCGGCGGGACAGCCGGGCTCGGGAGCCGGCGTGTAGGCGGAGGGCAGGGGGTCGGGGCGGGCTTCGCGGACTGGCTCGGTCGGCGACGCGGGGGGGAGGCGGGGGGCGGGGGGCGGGGGCGCGTCTGCCGCTGACGGAAGCGGGAACGCAGGAGGGAGACCCGCGGGGACCGTGCGGGCAGGGAAGACCCGGTCCGGGTCCGGGTCCGGGTCCGGGTCCGGGAGGGCAGGGCCGCCGCCGCCTCCGCGGGGCCAGAGCCGGGGCGCCCTCGGGGACCCGCGGCAGGGGGGGCTCGGCCGCCCGCGTGGAGGGGACACCCCGCAGCCCCCGCCCCGCCCCGCCCCGCCCCGCCCCGGGGACCCGGCGTCCCGGCAGGTGGCTCGGGCACCTCCTCGGCGAGCGCCGCTCACCCCGCGCTCCCCCGGCCACTCGCCACTCACCGGTCCCGGGAGGGAAGCGCCATCCGGGCGCGCGCCGGGGCTGCGCAGCGCAGGCGGCGGGCAGGGCCGGGCCGGGCCGGGCGGCGGTGGCGGCGCTGTCCTGGGCGCGGGACTGGGGCCCGGGGACGCCGAGGCGGCGGCGGCGGCGGCGGCGGGGACGCGGGGAGCCGCGGGCGGGGACGGCGGTGGATCCGGAGCTGCTGCGCCGCGCGCGCTCTCAGCCCATCTCCGGCTCCGCTGGAGGGGAGGGGGGAGGCGGAGGGGGAGGGGGAGGGGGAGGGGAGGAGGCACGCGGCCGGGAGGGAGGGAGGAGGAGGGAGGGGGAGAGCGAGGGGAGGGAGGGGGAGAGCCAGGGGAGCCGGGGCGATGCGCGCCCGGAGCCGAGACGAGCGGGGAGGGAGGCGCGCACGAGCCGGCCCAGGTGCCCACCTTCTCCACGGGGGATGGGTCGCTCCCTCCGCCACCCCCACCCCCACCCCACCCCAGCCCACCACCCCTCCCCCCTCCTCCCCCTTCGCGCCCCTTCCCGGTGTAGCTGAGGCTGGGGGTTACCCGGGCCTCTGCGCGCTGGTGACGGTGCCGAGCCCCGGGCGGCCGCGCCACGGCCTGCAGCACCTGCGAGCGCACCCGCCGCCGGCTCCATTGCGGCGGCTGCCCGGCCGCGGGGTGCGGGCCGTTGCTCGCGCCCTCCCTTCCCCCCCTGCCCGGATGAGGACCTCGCAGGTGCATCCGTGACAGCCGTGTGGGGCCCCTGCCGCGCCTCGCTTCCTGGGCGCTCCTGGGCGCTCCTGGGCGCTCCTGGGCGCTCCTGGGCACGGGGGTCCCGGCCAGAAGGCGCCGGCGGGGAGCTCAGTGCAGGCAAACCCGCGCCAGCTCCTGGGAGCCGTTCCCTGGATGAGGGTGGCGGTGTTTGCTTGCGGCCCGGGTTCACCAGCTAAGGAGGTGACCAAAAAAAAAAAAAAAAAAATAGAAGAAGAAGGAAAAAGAAAGAAAAGAAAAAATGAAAAAAGAAGGAAAAGGATAGAAAAAAGAAAAATCTTATGACCCGATTGCTTGGGTCCTGTCCTCAGTGATCTGGGAAGGTCTTACAGGGCTCAAGACCTTTAGTTATCTTCTGCCCTTGGTTTTCCTCCCTTTCCCCAATGTCCTAAAAACAAACAAACAAAAAAACAAAAAAACAACAAACAAACAAAAAAAAAAACAAAAACCGGGACACAGCTTAGCACGTTTAATCGGAACATTTCTCAATCTTTTTATTGCAGAGCATTTCGTTTTTACTCAGATTTTCCCAGTGTTGGCCTCGCTGTCCTATTGTAGATTTTCTTTGCTCTCTTGGAATGTGAATCAGTCTTGTTTATTGCTCAACTACAGAGGCTTGCGTGGAAGTGGATAATGTATTTAGCGCCTTGTACATGCACAAGATCGAAGAGGTGAATCCACACATTTGGTAAATATAAAACAATCGGGACATTGTTGACTCACTTCCATGAACCATAATTTTGTTTCATAATCTTCACGAGGTAGTTGACGGTAAGGAGAAAGCAAAGTAAATGATGTGTGTGAAATGACTAGGAAAAAAGTCAAGTACAACTCTCCTCAAATCACATAACATTTGAAGTGATCAGATCACTCCCTGTGAATACACTGGGGACAGTTTTTGATACTATGTGTGTGTAATTTTAGTAGTCTTTCAGATAGTTGAGTCCTTTTTTGAAAGCCTAAAGGATTTTATCCTTTAGTGTGAGTAAACTGGGCACTTTATTTTACCTAAATATGTCTTATGTAACAAATGTAGCTATCTTAAAATACTCTCAATTGTAAATGCAGAATGCAGAAACATTTTTAATGCATAAAGCATACCTTCAAATTGATGAAAAACCTCTAGCTCTTCCCATATACATTCACATGAGAAAAAACAATGTTGGTAATGACGACGTATTACTAGATGGACTAGATATCCTTGACTTTCTAGAATCTTTTCTGTGGAGCACAACTGCTAATGAAAATATTTGGTTTCACATCTACCTAATAATCTGAATGAGAGAAGCATCTCCTCATTAAGGGAACAACAGATATCAAACTCTTCCAATACACCTCAGCTTTAAAAGGCATGTGTTACTGTCTCCAGATGCTCAGTGTTGCACCATACAAATTCACCATATGCTATTCTTTCAAAGAAGACCATAGGAAGAAAATAGTGGGTGAAGACTTACACCTTATTTGACTTTAAGAATTCTCAGTAGTGTCTATATTACAGACATGAGCAGTAAATTTTCCAAATCCTAGTGGCTACTTGGGCAGGGAGCTATTGCCAAAAATTGAATCTCCATTTTCTCATCCCTGTTTAAGACAGTCCTTACTCTTCCTTTACTAATATAATTCACCTTTGAAAATTTTTGTTATTTTCCTCCTACATTTGATTATGAAACTGGAATAGCAGTATCTATATAATCTCATTTTACGACTAGAAAACGACAAAAAAAAAAAAAAACCCTACAAAAAACAAATGGAAATGAAAATGCCTTAAAGCCAAGCAAAGAGAAGGGATGACATTTAGAGCCACAGCAAGGAAACTTTTTAACTCCTCATTCCTAACCACTTGGCCCACCGGAGACAAGAATAGCTGATAAAAGATGGAATGGCATTCCAGTTCCCCTACTGGAGGAAGAGATTTTCAGGCTGGGTAAAAACTTTCCTGCCACCTCTACCACCACCCCATTCTCTTTTGTATTTCTTTTCCCCTTCTACATCCACAATAGTGTTGCACTGTATTCTTTTTACAACATGGGAAGGCAAATAAATAAAATAAAAAGCTTCATTTTAAACACTAACCCTTTGCATTTACTTACTTGAAAACAAATACTTATATTGCAATTTTCTGAAATCAGAAATATTGTAAACCCTATCTTTGAACAAGTCTGGCACTCTGTACCAGAGACAGCAAAGGAAATACCATTCATCTGTTTATTGAGCATATATGTTTAATAACCACCACTCTGGATAAGCACCATTTTAGTCCCTAGAGATATACCACAGTGCAGAGAATTGGTAACTGGCCTTTTGAAACTTACAGTCTAATGATCCAATAGAAGTGCTTTATCACTAGGAAAGATGTTGATGATGATGATATGATGGTGATGATGATGATGTGGTCATGATCATGATGATAATGATGATAATGATAAATTTCAAGCCCAAAGAAGAAATACTTATTAATTTAAGTATAGGCATTAACAAGATTAGGTGCAAAGGAATACAGATTATTCGGCTCTGCTTGTAGCCAAGTCTTATATTAGTTGTTGAATAAAGATGAAAAAGAAGGGTTTGGGGAAACAAACAAGAAAACATTTGTTGTAGTAAAAGGAAATTACAGAATTTTTTCAGGCCAGTGAAAATTTTCATGAGCCTCAACTTTCAAAATAAATATCTGCTATTACTGGTGAGGAAAACAGAGAGTAACAAATGTCTTTTTTTTTTTTTTAAGATTTATTTATTTATTCACAAGACACACACACACAGAGGCAGAGACTCAGGCAGAGGGAGAAGCAAGTTCCCTATGAAGAGCCAATGGGGAACTCACTCCCAGAACCCCAGGATCATGCCCTAAGCCAAAGACAGATGCTCAACCACTGAGCTACCCAGCACCCCTAATAAATGTCTTTGAGGTTATGGAGACTTCTGAAGAATTAGTATGTAATACGTATGATTAGTACTGCTGAATACATGGACAAGTTCTAGATGATGATGATGACAAAAATCAGCCATTTTTCCCTTTATTTTCCTGAACAACATAGCAAAACAACAAGGGGAATTAAAACAAAAAAATCTGCTAATTCTAATTTTAACAAAATCAGGAGATAGATAATCTGCAGTTTTCAAAATGTGTGTACAAGATGCCCAAACTGCTGAGATCAACCAGAACTTGAAGAAAAGGAAGTAAAGAGAAGAATAGCAGATAGTGAGCCCAATGTTAACTAATCTTAGAAAGCATTGATAAAAATATCATTCCTGAAAGTGAGAGTTTCACTTTGAAGTGCTAAAGCTCTTTCTCTTGGTTTCAGCAATGGATGGAGAAGCTGAAACTGGGGTATTGCTACAGAAGGAGAAAAGAAGTGTGACAAGTGGAGACAGGGCTCACTTGTGGCTAATCTAACAGAAGCCAAGAAATGTATTCTTCCCAAAGGTGAATTGCTCATCTTGACTTGCCAAACCTACGCATCTTTGCAGAAATCAGTGTAGGAACTAAAGTGAGTGGGACTGATGACCAGAACCTTCTTGTATATGTGCTGGGGGATGAAATGGAGGGCAAAATGCAGATTGAACAGAGGAGTGATATTTGCAAAAAGCAGGCTATCTCTTCATCAGCAGAGAAGAGAGTATTTCTAAATCTCAGATGGCTATTTCCTCCTCTTTTCTTCTCAGGAACCTAGAGGAGAAAAACTTAGCTAATTATGAGTAATAAAAAAAGAACGGGCACAGTATCAATATAAAAATAATATAGGAAAAGACTTACAGAGGAGCATCAAAACGTAACAATTGTTAGAGAACACATATCATAACAGTGTTGCCAAGGAGAAGTTGAAAAATTTGTCCCAACATTTTGCCATGAATTTTCATAAGGGTGCAATGAAGGAATTGCTTCTGTGAATGAAAGCTACAAGACAAATATGAGAACTTGGGGATGGTTGAGGAGGAGCTGATGACCCAAAGTTGGCAAAACTTGGGGAAAGAAGTGGAACTAAAAATAAAACATTACAAATTAAGAATGGATATGAAAGAATTACAAGGTAAAAATATGCACTGAGGTAAACACAGTAAGAGAAAGAGAACGGAAATGAGATAAATTGGCACAATGAACTGGAAATAGAGATGAATAGGATTAGAGAGAATATGAAAGATGTACAAGATTGGCAAACATAATCCAACACATACATAATTAGAGACCCTGTAGAAGAAAAATAAATATAAAAAAATTACAAATATTTAAATACATTGTTAAAGAAAGCAACATTCTTGAAATGAAGGATCAACAATTTCATTTTTTTTCTTTTTCAAGTTTTTATTTAAATTCCAGTTAGTTAACCAATAATGTAACTTTCAAGAGTAGAACTCAGTGATTCATCACCTCCATATAACACCTGGTATTCATTACAGGTACCCTCTTTAATACCCATCATCTATTTAGCCCATTAGAGTCTATGTCATGGTTTGCCTCTTTTTTTTTTTTTTTTTTTAAGAGACACTTGTCCGTAGAACATGCAACTCTTGATCTTGGGGTTGTGATTTCAAGCCCCCTGTGGGTCTGGAGCTTACATAAAAAAATTATAATAACAAAAAAAAGCAATTTCATTTTTAAAGGACACAATGATGACTAGGAAAATTGCCCCAGTATTATCACCATCAAGATATATCCTAGTACAGTATCTAGAATTTAAATGTAAAAAGAATATTTTAGGTATGCAGGCAAAAACAGTAACTTATAAAGGAAAATATTAAGAGTGGCCTCAGAATTCTTCACTGCAACATTGATAGCAGAATAGAATCAGTCAATATTAGTGGAGGAAAATCCACCAGATACCAAAGAAAATAAAGTGAGAGCTAAGGAGTATTTTTGTTTAGCCAAACAATCCTCCAAATATAACAGGTGCACATAGTTTTGAACATCGTATCATAACTAAGGGAATATTATTCAAATGAACATGTCTTCAGGGTGGAGAATGGAATTTAACTTTCTAGGAGATGAATGGAAGAGACATTCTGGGTTAAAGACTGATTGTCAGTACTAAATGTATTTAATCATGGATCTGATATGTGAGACCATGAGAATTAGGACAAAATAATAGAATATAAATTTCATAGACTCTGACAATATAGAAGTGATATATCTAAACAAAATTTGGATGAGAAGGGCAAAAGAAGATGGGATATGAAGGCATTGACTGTTTAATGGCCAGGAGTCAAAGGAAATCACTTAACCAAGTAGTCCAATGTATTTAACAACACAAAGATAAAAAAAAAAAAAAACACATAGATAAGCTATAATCAAGATAATATTAAACAAATTATACAATAGAAGAGAATATAATATTACAATATATTACAATATATTATAATTTATAATAGAAGATGAACAAAATATTAATTTTTATTATTATTTATTTCAACAAACTAATAAATATAGTCTATAAAAAAGAGAAATGCAGTTAATTATAAAGGAATAAGTACAAAAGTAGCAAAGAACAAAATGAAAACCATAGAGAACACACACATACAGAAATAAAAGAAAATAGACCTCAGAGTGAGGAAACTTTACAAAGTTAAAAAATTAAAACATAACACAAAACAGTACGGCAGAACCAAGAGCAAACATATCTTTCATATAACAACCAATTAATAGAGTTATCTCATTTTCTATGTTGAAAATAAGATTTTTAGATTGGATCACAAACAAAATCGAGTTTTATGTTTTATATCTATAACTCAGAAAACTCAGGATGTTTGAAAGTTAAAGTATATATACACATACCAGGCAAAGGCATACAAAAAGTAAGCGGGAATCACAATCATAAGGGAAAATAAGGTATCATACAAACCAAAAACATGTTAAACAAAATGAAGAAGATGGGATGCCTGGGTGGCTCAGCAGTTGAGCGTCTGCATTTGGCTCAGGGCATGATCCTGGAGTCCCGGGAATGAGTCCCTCATCTGGCTTCCTGCACGGAGCCTGCTTCTACCTCTGCCTACGTCTCTGCCTCTCTCTCTCTCTCTCCCTGTCTCTCTCATTAATAAATAAATTAAATCTTTTTTAAAAATGAAGAAGTGTATTTTATGATTAGAGTAATACGCACCTTCCTATGCATGCAAAACAATTATGAATACCTATGTACCAAATAGTGTAGCATCAACATAACTACATCAGATATTTGCAAGAAGATAGCTTTAAGCCCACTGATTAGTAAGAATCATAATACTCTTAATTCATGAAAGTTTGCAGGTACAAATAATGCCTAAAGATGTTAAAGATTAAGTATCATATACTATTTACAGACTAATCTTACTTAAAAGCATTGATGGAGGTTCAGCCTGGGTGGCTCAGCAGTTTAGCGCTGCCTTCAGCCCAGGGCTTGATCCTGAAGACCTGGGATCGAGTCCCACATGAGGCTCCCTGCGTGGAGCCTGCTTCTCCCTCTGCCTGTGTCTCTTTCTCTCTCTCTGTCTCTGTCTCTCATGAATAAATAAAGTCTTTTTTTAAAAAAAGCATTGATGGAAAGTCCTAGTTTAAAATAGGAACAGAAAAATCCTAGCAACACATTAAAAGAATACAATGTCATCACCAAGAGGGTGTGTAAAGTGTTTTATCCAAGAATGTAAGGAATTTTCTATACTAGAAAAGCTATTAACATATTTCATCACTTTCTTCATCTATAAATGGAAATAAAACATCAATACTCGCTTTACGGAAATTTTTACAATGATTTAAAGAGTTATGGCATACAAAGTCTTTAACAAGAATGCTTGGAATATAGTGAGCCCTTCATAAATGTTATCTGTTGTGTTTATCAGCTTTCATAAGATATTAAAATATGACTATGCTTGTGATGGTAATATAATTCTTATTTTCATTTTCTTGAATAATAAATTTCTGTGTAAATTTATTAATGTTGTGTTCTCATCTTTTGTCCCTTTTCCTCAAGGTTTTCATAATTATTTTGAAGTCCTCTGTTCCTGATGTATAATTATTAAAATCCTGGCAAACATTAAAATCAATTTACAAATTCCGATTTTATAGCAAATGATCTATTTAACCATAATTTTGAATATAATAGTACCATATGAGTACATTTTCTCTTTTAATAGACTATATTTTAGAGCAGTTTTAAATTCACAGCAAAATTAAGCAGAAGGTATAGAGTTTTCATATATCCCTTGTCCCCCTCTGCATACAATTTCCTCTGCTATCTATCTACATTCTGCACCAGAGTGGTTCATTTGTTCCAACTGAGGAACTTAACATTAATACATAATCACCCAAAGTTTATAGTTTACACTAGGATTCACTCTTGGTCTTGTACATTGTATAGGTTTTGACAAATGTGTGTGTGTGTGTGTAATGTATGTATATATATATACACACACACCATTAGAGTATGTTTATATATATACATATATGTGTATGTATACATATCTACCATTAGAATATCATACAGAACAGTTTCACTGACTTAAACATCCTTTGTGCTCCATCGATTTGTTCCTTCCTCTCTCCTTGACTACCACTGATTCTTTTCATTGTCCTTATGGTTTTGCCTTTTCCAGAATGTCACATAGTTGGAATCACACCGTGTGTAGCCCTTTTGGATTGGCTTCTTTCACTTAGTAATACGCACTTAAAATTCTTCCACGTCTTATAATTGTACCAAAAAGAATAAAATACCTAGGAATAAACTTAACCAAGGAGGTGAAAGACCTGTACTCTGAAAACTATTAAACATTGATAAAAGGGGGGAACCTGGGAGGTTCAGTGGTTGAGCATCTGGCTTTGGCTCAGGTGGTGATCCTCGGGTCCTAGGATGGAGTCCTGCATCGGGCTTCCTGCAGGGAGCCTGCTTTTCCCTCTGCTTATGTTTCTGCCTCTCTGTGTGTGTGTCTGTCATTAACAAATAAAATCTTTAAAAATGGAAAAAAAAAGGAAAAAATGACTATAGAAACGAAAAGATATTCCATGCTCATGAATCAGAATAACCAATACTGTTAATATTCATACTACCCAAAACAATCCACAGATTTAACGCAATCCCCATCAAATACCAACAGCATTTTTCACAAATATTATTAAAATTTTTATGGGCTATACAGGACCCTAGCTAGTCAAAGAAATTTTGAGAAAGAAGAATAAAGCTAGAGATACATAATTCAAGATTTCAAGATACACTACAAAGCTGTAGTAATAAAAAAAAAAGTGTAGTTCTGGAACAGAAAGAGACACATTGATCAGTGGAACAGAATAGAGAACCCTGAAATAAACCCATGCTTATATGGTCAATTAATCTATGACAAAAGAAGTGAGAATGTACAATGGAGAAAAAGTCTATTCAAAAAATCATGCTGAGAAAACTGGGCAGTTACACACAAAAGAATGAAACTGGACTACTTTCTTACACCATACACAAAAATAAACTCAAAATGGATTAAAGATCTACATGTGAGACCTGAAACCATAAAAATCCTAGAAGAAAACATAGGCAAGTAATTTCTCTGACATTAGCCTTATAAACATTTTGCTAGGTATATCTCCTCAGGCAAGGGAAACAAAAGCAAAAATAAACTACTGGGACTACACCAAGATAAAAAAAACTTTAGCACTTTGAAGGAAACTGCTGACAAAACAAACAGCAACCTATTAAATGGAAATAGACATTTGCAAATGATATATATGATAAGAAGTTAATATCCAAAATATGTAAAGAACTTGTACAAAAAAACAAATAATCCAATTAAAAATGGACAGAGGACCTGAATAGACTTTTTTTTTTTTCAAAAAAAACCGTGCAGATGACCACAGACACATAAAAAGATGCTTGACATCACTAATCCTCAGGGAAATGGAAATCAAAACCACCTTACACCTGTCAGAATGACTAGAATCAAAACAAACACAAGTGTCAGCAAGGATGTGAGAAAAAGGAATGGTTGCCCTGTTGATGGGAATGTAGATTGGTGTATCCATTGTGAAATACATTTTAGAGGGATCCCTGGGTGGTGCAGTGGTTTGGCGCCTGCCTTTGGCCCAGGGTGTGATCCTGGAGACCTGGGATTGAATCCCACTATGGGCTCCTGGTACATGGAACCTGTTTTTCCCTCTGCCTATGTCTCTGCCTCTCTTTCTGTGTGACTATCATAAATAAATAAAAATTAAAAAAAAATTAAAACGCTTAAAAAAAATATTTTAGAGCTTCCTCAGAAAAATTAGAAATAGAAATATCATGTGATTCAGTAATTTCACTATTGAACATTTACATAAAGAAAATGAAAACATTAATTCGAAAAGATATATGCACCCCTATGTTTATTGCAGTATTATTTATAAAAGCCAAGATATGGAAGCAACCAAACTGTCCGTCACTAGATTAATGGGTATAGAAATCACATATATATTATATATATTCAATTTTTATTCATCATACTACTGTTTTCAGTTTTTGCTGAGGGAATCTGTTGGTACTACTTTCTAAATACGTGTTTTTTTTTCTAAATACATATATATATTCAAGAAAAAAGATAAAACGAATATCCTTTCAGATATATAAGGCTCACTGAAATTATGTGTATCTATTTATCTATCTATCTATCTATCTATCTATCTATCTATCTATCTATATACAATGAAATATTACTCAGCCATAAAAAAAAATGAGATCTGGCTATTTGCAACAATATGGATGGACCTAGAGGGTACACTGCTAAATGAAAAAAGTCAGGCAAAAAACATGCCATATGATTTCACTTGTATAGTGAATTTAAGAAAAAAAAAAACAAAACAAAGGGAAAAAAAGAGATCAAAAAAACACACTGGAATGCAAAGAAGACTGGTGATTGCCAAGAGGGTAGGTGGGTGGGGCATTAGTGAAATAGATAAAGGATATTAATAAGTACAAATTTCTAGTTACACATACAAACTTCTAGTTACAAAATAGTCACAGAGGGGCAGCCCAGGTGGCTCAGCAGTTTAGCACTACCTTCGGCCCGGGTGTGATCCTGGGGACCCAGGATCGAGTCCCACACTAGGCTCCCTGCATGGAGCCTGCTTCTCCCTCTCCCTCTGCCTGTGTCTCTGCCTCTCTCTCTCTCTCTCTCTCTCTCTGTCTCTCATGAATAAATAAATAAAATCTTTTTTTACCAAAAAGATTGTGATAATGTTGTTTGGTTATAGATGGTGACTACATTTCTCATGGAGAACATTGAGTGATGTATAGAATTGTTGAATAATCATGTTGTACATAATAAATAATAAAACTAATAGCAATGAATAATAAAACTAATAAGTGATGAAACTAATACAATATTGTGCATAAATTACACTTCAATATTTTTTTCTGTAATATTTTTTTCAAATCACAATTAAGACATTTATTTATACAAAAACTCAAAGACCAAAAGCGGATTTACATGGTAAATCCTATTGTTTAAGGGCAAAATAATACCACTGCTGCATATTCTCTTTCAGCAAATAGAGAAGGAGCAAACATTTCCAAACTCCTGTTAAAAGACTGTAACACTGTTGCCACAAGTCAAATAGGTGATCAGGGAAGAGAAATACGAGGAAATGTCTCTCATTGATACGGAGCAACAACAAAATGATTTTTCTGTCTTTTTATAGCTTCTTTCTCCTTATTGAATTCTACTTTTTAAAATATTAATATCGTTACTGGCTTTGTTTTTGCTAGTTTGGTTAGTATACCTTGTAGTATCAATATATATATCAAATTTTCAGTTTTTGTTTTGTTTTGTCTTGTTTTTTGAAAGTGAGACAGAGCCCAAGGTAGTGAGTGGTGGGGATGAAGAGGAAGAGGGAGAAAGAGAATCTTAAGCAGGTTCCATGTCCAGGGTGGTGCCCCACATGGAACTCAGTCTCAGGACCCTGAGGGCATGATCTGAGCCAAAATCAAGAGTTAGATACTTAACCAACTGGACCACCCAGGTACCCCTAGGTGACTTTAACTTTATTCTGATTAAGTATATTCTCTTTGGACTCATATTTTGTTATTATGTTCTATGCTTCCTTCTTTTTCTATTTTTTCTTGTATTATTTGACTTTTGTTCTATTTTTTGCTGGTTTGATGTTTATTTTTCTTTTTATTTTATATTTCTTTTCATTGCAAAATTCATTTTAATTCTCAAAATTTTGACCTAAGTATTTATGATGTAATTGTTATATCAAACACAAAAATTGATCATTGGCAGTATCCTACTCCTGAGAAAGAAAAATGTGACTATCCTGATAACTACCTCAACATTTCATGTAGATCCATCTCACTTCTTGCCCTATCATACTTCCATTCATGTTTTCTGTTTTGGAATTTGGTTCTGAATCATTACTAGTATTTTTCATCATTATTTATAAAATTTCAGTAAGTTTTATTTATTTTTGTTCAATTTTTATTTATCCCACTGTTGTTTTCAGTTTTTGCCTAGGGAATCTGTTCATATTACTTTCTAAATACATATTTTTCTAAATACATAAGTATATATATATATTCAAAAACAAAGATAAAACAGATATCCTTTCAGATATATAAGGCTCATTGAAATTTTATGTAAAATATAGTTTAAATATACTTTAAAAATAAAATTTAAATATTATATATTTATATATAAAATATTATAAATATTATATATTTATATATAATAGTATATGTAACTACATATAACATTTTATGTATAATTTATATTTTTATATAATTTATATATTATAAAGGATATAGTTTATAATGCATACCAATTTATGTCACAACATAAACTGTAATATATATTATATATATAATTTCAAGGTTGTATATCTGAAAAGACATTTATTTTGTCTTTGCTTTTGAATTACAAAAAACAAAGTTATTATAATTTATAATTCTAAATTCATCATTATATTTCCTCAGAACATTAATGGCACTCATCTATTTTTTTTTTTTTTTTGGTTTCCAATTTTGTTAGTAGGAAATCTAATATAATGTCTTTAAGCACCATTTAGTTCTTTTACTTTTAGGAATTTATTTATTTATATTTGTCCTCAGAAATGTAGTTTTTCTGTTTTATAATGTTTGACACTTGGTAGGCTTTTTTCCATCTAGAAACTGGGTCTAGGAAATTATTACCAATAATTGTTTAACACACTTTCCTATTTTTTCCATTTTATTCTTTTGAACAATTAGACAAATATGAAGAAAGTATATAAATATAGCATATATGGTTTCTCAGTCATAGCTCTATGTGAGCCTGGCTCCATGATTGACTCACAATTCCTTTGAAGGTGGCCCTCAGAAAGTCCTTTATGTTAATGATTAAAAATATTCTTTGACATACCTAGAGGAATGGATTATTCAATTCTAACTTGTCAGGATTACTTGGCACAAAAATCAAGCTTGGTAATGTGCACCAGTTTCATTGTTGAGGCCCTGAGTTTCCATTCCCATAAATGATTGCTTAGCAGATATGCCTATGTGACCAGACCCATAAAAGCTTCATACTCTGAAGACTTGAGATGGTTTTCTTGAGCAGAGACATTTCCTACGGGCTCCTATGGTTCACTGCTAGAGAGAAAGTACTGCCTGGGCTGAGACATAGAAGGACTCAGAAGACTGCACCTGATCTCTCTGTATTCCATTCTGAATTCCATTCCATTCAGAAAAAAGCCAGTATTTTTCTTACTACTTCTACTCTTATCATTTTGTTGCAATAAGCCTTAATCATGAGTAAAACTTGCTTGAAATCCTGTGAATCATACTTGTGTAGTACTGAGACCTCTAAACAATAAATCTGGAAACATGCGAATTCATTTTTTTTGTTTTTTTCTCATTTTATCTCTTTTCATCCTTGTTATCATTTGAAATGATGTCTTAATTTCGTAGTTTACCAATTTTCTGTGTAATTTTCTGTCTTCTATTTATCGTATCTATTGAGGGTTTTTTTAATAATGAATTTATTTTTTATTGGTGTTCAATTTACCAACATACAGAATAACACCCAGTGCTCATCCCGTCAAGTGCCCCCCTCAGTGCCAGTCACCCATTCACCCCCATCCCCTGCCCTCCTCCCCTTCCACCACCCCTAGTTCGTTTCCCAGAATTAGGAGTCTTTTATGTTCTGTCTCCCTTTCTGATATTTCCTACCCATTTCTTCTCCCTTCCTTTCTATTCCCTTTCACTATTATTTATATTCCCCAAATGAATGAGAACATATAATGTTTGTCCTTCTCCGATTGACTTATTTCACTCAGCATAATACCCTCCAGTTCCATCCACGTTGAAGCAAATGGTGGGTATTTGTCGTTTCTAATGGCTGAGTAAGGGCTAGTTTCCAAGATCTATAAAAAACTTATTAAACTCAACACCAAAGAAACAAACAATCCAATCATGAAATGGGCAAAAGACATGAACAGAAATCTCAAAGAGGAAGACATAGACATGGCCAACATGCACATGAGAAAATGCTTGACATCAGGGAAATACAAATCAAAACCACAATGAGATACCACCTCACACCAGTGAGAATGGGGAAAATTAACAAGGCAGGAAACCACAAATGTTGGAGAGGATGCGGAGAAAAGGGAACCCTCTTACACTGTTGGTGGGAATGGGAAATGGTGCAGCCACTCTGGAAAACTGTGTGGAGGTTCCTCAAAGAGTTAAAAATAGATCTGCCCTAGACCCAGCAATTGCACTGCTGGGGATTTACCCCAAAGATACAGATGCAGTGAAATGCCGGGACACCTGCACCCCAATGTTTATAGCAGCAATGTCCACAATAGCCAAACTGTGGAAGGAGGCTCGGTGTCCATTGAAAGATGAATGGATAAAGAGGGGTTTTGTTATTGTTATTTATTTTAATAATTACATTTTAAATTTACAAGATCTTGATTTGGTTCTTTGCAAAATTTCTGATTCTTTTGTACAATTGCATCTTCTTGATTCACAGTCACTTGTTCTTGTTACATAAACTACTATTCTAGCTTCATAAATATGATTGTATACCTTATCTCTGTGTAGACAATACATAGAGTATTTAAATTTTTTCAGATTGTTTTTATTACCATTTCAACAAGAATAAGTTATTCTTTTGTTAAGAATGTTGTCTCTTTTTGTCTGTTGGCCATTCTATGATGGTTGTGCCATTGTGTTCTGCTGGAAAATAGCGTATATATTTAGGTATGTTTTTATGTTTTTATCTGTGTATAACAATTATTTGGCAGGAAGAGAGGTGATGGCATTATGACCATGCAATTCCTAGCTACATAGTGTGGCACTGTTTCATTTTTGGCTTTGGAAGGGAGACATCGGGAGGAAATAGGAGGAGGGAATTGTGATTCCAGCTCCCATGTTTGAATGGCATTGGACACCAATGCCATGCATTCTGTGACATCTCAGCCACCAAACTGGGTAAAATTGGGTTGGGTAAAATTGGCCCTTGCTTATATCTGTATTTTCCTTAATATTTATATTTCTCAATCATGCAAATTTTCTTTTTTTTCATTATGTTTTATATAAGCAATCATAATGCATATTAATTTATGTTTATTTAGATTTTTCTTGATCTCCAGGAATATATTGAAGCTATTCAGGTACCTGTATATACATCTGATTTACCAAATCCCCATTATAATTTTTTTTTCGTCCCACTACTTGCATGCTCCAAATTGTATTACCCCCTCAGACAGATTTGACGTTGACCAGTGACCAGTGATTGTTTTTGTCTAATACCCTGGGGAGAATATTCTTGCTATTGTTCTAATATGAGTTGTGAGTCAGGTCAAACAAGGAAAATCTCCGCTGATTAGAACTTTTTGAGATAGAGATCAAATATTAAAATTTTCTGGGCATGAGATTCTTTTTGGAGCTCATATCTACCTCCTCTAGTAGCTACTAGGCGGCTGTTTTTTTGCAAGTAGTATGGTTGCAGAACTGTTGATTTTAAAGCTACTGCAAAGCTGGAAAGAGGGGAATTAGAAGAAGTTAAAATGTGGCAAAACATCTTAGAGAGATTCAACCATTTTTGTTCTTTAATGACTACTCCTCAGATAGTTGCAAGCTTTTGGTTAATTCCTAAAGTTCTGAGAAAGTTGATTTTTGCAATTTTTACTGTGCTTTCTTTGCTTTTTTTTGGAGGTGGAGATTTTCAGTGATCCTTATTCTGTGTTATTGTAACTCCTGGCCCCAACTCCCCGCCTCATAAATTCTTTCCTTTTATTTTGTTTTGGCTGAACCAAATTCCATGCTTATACCTAATGGCAAGTGCACAAAGAAGTTCCATACTACCATCTTCCAAAAAGATAACTGGATTTATTTGGTGGATGGATCTAATAAATACCAACCATTACAGTGAATGTGTTAGACAGTACTTGAAAAATTAGTTTGATATAATGTATTTCAAATTACTTTGTTATGCTAACCCCTATCAATACAATTATCATAGTCGTATTTGTTTAGAAATATCATGTTTCTAATCAGAAACAATTTGTAGTTTTTAACCAATAACAAAAACATCTCTACTCTTAAGGGTATATTTTATGTATATTTAGCTATAATATTAAAATTTGATCATGGGCAGCCTGGGTGGCTCAGTGGTTTAGCACTGCCTTCAATCTAGGGTACAGTCCTGGAGTCCCAGGATCGAGTCCCATGTCTGGCTCCCTGCATGGAGTCTGCTTCTCCCTGCCTGTGTCTCTGCCTCTCTCTCTCTCTCTCTCTCTCTCTCTCTCTGTATCTCATGAATGAATAAATAAAATCTTTAAAAAATAAAATAAAATTAGATCATAAACATTAAAATGATCTATTATACCATATTGTTATAATCCAATTTGTTTACTCTTTTGTGCAGTTCTTACGTCATAAGAACATTTAAATCTGAATCTTGTCTGTTGTTATAGAGAGAATGGAGTGTATATTCTAATAGTGCACTTATTTTGAAAGCAGTTCTTAATTAAAAAACAGGCAATGATGTAATTTTCATAACCAATGGAAACACACACACACACACATATATATATATATGTTCAAATATACACACAGAGATAGCAAAACAGCCTCTACTCCAATATTTGAAAAAATGTAAAGCAACTTCCCTGAAAAGTTATTGTGTTTATTATATATAACAAATTGGGATAGATTGATTCTATAAAGATTCTATTGATTCTATAAAGAAACTATAATAAGTTTCCTTTTGCATATATATAGACACACAAATAATATATATATTCTTAATATACATATATACACACACACAGACTTACATATTTGTTTGAGTGAAACATTTATAGAACTGTTGAAACACCTTCATAAACTCTCAAGCTTCCAAAAAATAGACTGTGAGTCCTGAGACCATTTTTCTTGTGAATTCCTCAAAGTGAATGCATAGCCATAGGTATAAATATGGGAACACATATGTGTCTCATATTTATAGCCCTGAGGCTATTTTTCTTGTGAATTCCTCCAAGTGAATGCATAGCCATAGGTATAAATATGGGAACCTAGAAAAGATAAGTAAGGCAAAGTTCAAACACGTTGAAGTCAAAAGTAGACAGTGAAGTAGCAGTGATAGAAATGATCAATTCAAATGGCGTCTCTGTAAATATTACCCAGTCCTCAAAGGTAGAACTAACAGCTCTTTTTTCTTGTGTTCCTATATTACTTTGTTCCCAACTCTTACTACTGACCACTGCCTTCCTTGTGATATAAATAAGTTGCCATTTCTCTTATGAAATTGTGAGGACTGCAGAGGAAAAACTAATTTTCAGGCATATGTTCAATACCTTCATCTCTAAGATATAGCAAAGAAAATACTCTTGAAATATTTGCAGAATGAAACAGTAAATGAATATACAGTTGATAAAATTAATCAAATAATCCTTTGCTAAAAATTGAGTAAAGTCTATTTTACAGCCATTAAACTGGTGCTTAAAATTCTAAATCATTTTTCCTATGAATAATCTACTTTTTTTACATCATTGACAGTGATGCTATTGAAAAACATTGTCATTTATAAGCATAATATTTGTGGGGATGGGGGTTGGGGTGTAAATGGAGATGATAATGACCTCATGTTAATTACAATTTCAAATTAATAGCCAAAATTGTAGTTTGTGTTTTTAACAAGGTAAAAATAAGAAATTCATGGAGAAAATAAGTTTTCAATTAATAAACGTCTTTAGAGCCAAAGAAATATTATTACTCTAAAAGGAAACTATATACAAATTAAAGAATATACAATAAAATAAAATTATATTATCTCTAAGACCCTTAAAAATTATGAATACTTATTTTATGTCTTCCATATTAAATTAAGACTAAGTCTAATTTAAATCTGTATTTAGTAGAATTTTTGAATAGCTGAATTCCGTAGGATGTGGGAAAAGAGGACACTAGGAGAATAAATTATGTCTTCCTTTAGAAGATCAGAAATTGACTTATTTAACAATGAACTTTAAGGCTACATGAAGCTGGTCATGAGGATAGGGTGGAAGGACTATAACGTGGTGTGAATAGAGTGCCATTTTCCTACATTAGAAAAATAACAGACCCATTGTATATTAAGATAAATGCTTAGGAAACTTCATTTTGGTCTTAGACTTTATTATAACAGTAACACTACAACACAGTAACAATTTATAATTTACAGAGTTTCCTTTATATTATTGGTGTTCTGATAAACATTTACTATATTCTTTAATCCTTACAATATCTTATGAAGTTGCCATTGGAGAGTAATTCTTGTCTTTTTTTTTTTTTAACATTTTATTTATTTATACATGAGAGACACACAGAGAGAGGCAGAGACATAGGCAGAGGGATAAGCAGGTTCCCTGCAGGAAGTGCAATGCGGGACCCCATCCCAGGACCACGGGATCAATGACCTGAGCCAAAGAGAGATGCTCAACCACTGAGCCACCCAGGTACCCCCAATTCTTGACTTTCACTTAATTTTCTTTATGCTTGAATATCTACTCTTTCCAGGAGAGGACACTATTGGAAAGAATATTGTTGGTCGCTCTTCCATCCTACCTTTTCACTCACTTCTCCTCATGGAAAAAGAAGAGCCCAGAAGAGCCCAGCACATCTGGGATACAGTCTCTCCTGGGGTCCTACACATGGCACACATTCTTCTCTCTTGTTCTGTAAGGAAAGTGCTGAAAGTGTTCAACTTTTTTGCCTCGATGGAAGGAGAGTAAAAAGGTACCTAATTTTGACTTTGTAATTGAATCAGTGTTGTCTGATCTAGATTACCAAGATTTAAATGGATATTCTAAAGTCTTACTCTGGATATACCTTTTATTTGGATTTAAACTTAAGTAAAAAATATAAGTAGCTATATTTTGGAGTTAGAAAAACTGTGTCTCAGGAGATTAAACCATGGTTAAGATCAAACAACTTATAAATGGTGGGTTGGGGTTTAAAATACAGATCTCTCTGAACTTCCTGTTTTCATATATTACTTATAATCTCTCCACTGTTACCCCCATCCCCATGCCAGTATCACTGAAGATAAAATTGGGAAACTTGACTATGTAACATGTGCCCATATATACCTTTATTGTCAAATTGCCATTTTCAGGATGTGTAGCATAAAACTGTAACCATTGTAAAAGAAAAAAAAAAATTAGAACAGAATTATATGAACATGGTGCTTTTAGTCCTGGCGACCATATAAGCAGTTTAGT
The DNA here is from genome assembly GCF_048418805.1 of Vulpes vulpes. Lineage (NCBI taxonomy): Eukaryota > Metazoa > Chordata > Mammalia > Carnivora > Canidae > Vulpes > Vulpes vulpes. Next base: position 183,210,862 of record NC_132780.1, on the reverse strand, counting down.
TAGTTTGGGTGGACCATTATACTACATAATGAAGTCATAAATACATATACCATGTGTAGACTAGATGGTCTGATTTTCAAGAAATAGACTGAGTTTCATAGCGTTGAGTCATATTTGCATTAAGGTAATGCTGCAGCTCTTCCCAGTGGCTGAAGAGAGACATATCTGGAATTGCAGCCCTAAGTCCTTCTGTAGGAATCAACCTGGTCTCTCTCCACTGCAAAGTCTATAAGAGCTACATCTAGATGGCATCAAGACAGGGTGCAAGGCAGCAAAAAAAAATATTTTGTAAGATGTAAGAAGGGGCTAAGATCAGTATCCTTTAGGGAAGGATAGTGTGTGTCTGACTTGAAGAAAGGGACAAAAATATTGGAGGATGAGGAAAGAAGTTGGGAGTGAGGGCAGCAAAGAGAATATTAGAAGGGGGGTTCGGATTAGTGCAGTAAGGTCATTTATTAGTAAATAAAGACTGCAGAATAACTCCATGAAGTTTAGTTTCCTTTTTTTTTTCTATCTATATAATCATTACCAATATGGCAGCTCACATTCACATTTGTTCCTACCTAGCCAGTGATTTAACAAAGCCCCTTTGCCCTAGGATAGTGGAGAGAGCATGATAATAATGGTGGTTCTTTGTTCTGGGTTTCAGAGATATATCTATTACAACACTTAAACTGTGCAAAATTTTGAGTAAGTCCTCAAGTATTTTATCCTCTTTGACCCTGAGATAAGTACAATTATTATCCATATTACAGATGAGGAAACTAAAGTTTAAAATGTTAAATAGCTTGTCTAAGGTCACACAGCCAATAAATTGCCTGCTGCTAGAATTCAAATCTCGGAATAGCCTGATCCCATATACTTTATTATTAACCTTTATATACTATTTTCCAAGGAAAAAAGAAAATACTGGGATAAAATACAAATCTTTTCATTTGGAACTTTATATCCTTGGATTGTACCAAGAAAATTCTGAGTGGAGGAGTTATTTCAAAATGGAAGTGGAAAGCATCTTCTTTTTTGCCACTACCAATTTCTCATCATACCATTTTTCTGGGATCTTGTATGTCCCAAATCAAAAGAGTGGGAAACAACCCAACAATATTACTGATACGGAATTTTTAAAATCAATCTTGGTAAGTGGGATTTGAAAATATCTATAAAAATAATACAGCAATGTGACACTTATGAAATATCAACTATTATGGAAAAACTCATATCTATTATATTAGTAGCAAAGGGCACGTTGTAGTGGACCATCCTTCACTGTCTACATATTGAGGTTTGCTCTGCCTTTGGAGACATAAAAGATTGAGTTCATTACATTAGACCACAATTTTCTATCCTTTCCCTTTGTACCATATTGGCATATGAGTTCGACTTTTTTGCCAAAAAAGAATTTCAAACAACTCCAGTGATGGTGGGACATATGAGAAACAAGTTAGAAAATGAAGCAACTTTCTACAACATGGTTATCTGGAAGGATCTAGACATGACTCCCAAGTTACGATTTTTAATTAAAAATTCAAACCCAGACTAATGCTCCTGCTCTATTTCTTTTCAGAGGATAAAGAATGCTCTAATTGTTAAAAACAGGTCTATCACAGGGTTTAATCTTTAACATAGAAATGATGATCTTGAGCCTGAGAAGAGAAAATAATGTAATCTATGTCATTTTCTTTGCAAAGAACGACTTAACACAAGAGGTCTAGGTTTTCAGCAGGGTAATAGGTAATGGGATTGAAGAGGAAGGCTGAGGACTGGTACATGGAGAATCCTATAGGTCATGATAAAGAATTTAAGTTTTGTTTTATTTGGAATGCAGATATCACTGGAGAATTTAAATGGGATGGTGAGGTTTTTTGATTTATAATCATTTGGCTACTATGTGGAAAATGGGCCTTTGGGGGAAAGATGGAAATGGGGAGGCTGGTTGTGGCAGTCCTTGAAATTGATAATCACAGCTTGTTATAGCACTGTAGCAGTGGAGACTAAGAAGTGGTGGGATTCAGAATGTAGAGTGGTAGGGTGAATTAATGCAGCATTAGTTCATTGGGTCATAACAGCTTACTACACTTAGGAATACCTCTGAGAAAGTGGCGGGTGCTTGAGTGTTGGGATACTCAAGCCACTACCAGATTTCATTTCTTCAACGTCAACTTGAGCTGAAGAGTAAATAAAGCCTTTCTGCTTTCTGCTGAGTTTTCTTCAGGATGCATGGACTAGGAAGGAAAGCTTGAAATAAGAAAAGGTGTCTAAAAGAAAACTATTGGAATTAGACAAGGAAAACATGGTGAAACATTTAATATCTCGCATTCTTGCTAAGTTTGTCAATGGCCTCTTAAAGATTTTCAAGAGATATGTATATAAAAAACCTTTATATTGCCTGTCTAGGTACAGAAAGTTGGGTAACAATCTGCAACACACACATACATACACACAGCCTAATTTTCTCTAGTCTAAGCACTTTTATTCATTTTTGTAACAAAAACCTCCAAATTAAAGTTCAGCTTAAGTCCATCTAGCTACAGACTATTTCACAGTCTCTGTTGGAGCCAGATATAACTATATGACTATCTTATAGAAGGCTCATGGATTGAAGGAAACGACATATGCAATCTTACAAAAGGTTACAAGCTTTAAAAAGGAAGTTGCTTCCTATCCACTACTTTTTCCCACTCTTGGCTGAGACTAAAATGTAGAAGTTATGGTATGGGTTTGCTGCCATCATGTAGATAAAGACACTAACCAAAGGCATGGTGAAGCACAAGGGTGGAAATCTGTAATCCTAAATGACATCATAGAGCAGATCTATTCTGATAGGTTTTCTACCTAAGGCTATTCACATAAGAGTAGTAACCTTTCATTTTTGCTTGGAGAACTGTATTTTCAGGCCTCTTAGTTAAAGTAGCACAGACTGTCCATTACCTAATACATAATTTTTATTTATTGCAATAAATTTAATCCATAATTAGACAAATCACTGTATTATATTTACACTACCATTTAAAGAATGATAATCTTTTATAACATCCACTTTTTATTAAGTGTATGAATCTTCTAGATGATTTTTAATGGTGGATTACTGATCACTTTCCCACATAGTATATGAGATATTGAGGGCTAGATTTGGTGTACCTCCAGAAGTTGGTGCCAGTGTAAAAAGAGTGTGCCCTTCAAATTGTATGCAATTATAATCAGTAAAAAATAAAATTACTACCTTCAAAAGTAACATTCTGAAATACGATTTGTGATTGTATTGCTGATGAAAATTTTGTTTCTCTGGAATCTTAGTGAGTACACTAAAATGTAACTAGTGAATTTATGACCTAATTAATTGTTATATGCCACCAATAGAACTGTGGTGCTTAAAAGGGATATAAATATTTTAAAAGGAACAACAGAATGAATTTCTCTTACAGAGTCTTATAGAGCAGTAGACAAAGGAAGATGTAACAATACCACTCAGCATAGGCACAAAACAGATGTTATTGGGGAAATTTATAATCAAAGGGACAGTAAAATGAAGCATGCTAGCATGATGTCACTCTTGTTTTCCCTTGAGGAGCCATGTAGGAGTGAAACTACAGGGAGATTGCAAAAGACACTGTGGTCTAGGAAAAGGGCTCCACTACCCTCTTATTCTAACAGATTATCGGTCTCCCGTGAGAATGGCCTATCAAGTGCTTTGTGAGGGACTTAGCTGCCATGTGTGCATCCAAATACTTGGCACACTGTTTAAAAAATTATTTACATGGTGATGACAATATCTGGAAACCCTATGATTGGCTGACACTTTTGCAGTCCATTCCACTAGGGTAAAGATTTTTCATTTTTTAAAAGATTTATTTATACTGGTGGGTAAGGGCAGAGGAATAAGGAGAGAATCTCAAGTAGACTCCCCACTGAGTGCAGAGCCTGACATGGAACTGAGAACATGACCTGAGCTGAAACCAAGAGTTGGATGCTCAGCCTACTAAGCCACAGGCCCTTCGAAGAGGAGTATTTTTTTTTAATTTTCTTACTTAAGATAATGTCAATTAATTCCACATTTGGTAATATGTTAGCACATGCATACATAAACATGGATAACTAATTAATGGGGAAAAGAAACAAAACACTCATGCAGGAGAATTCCAAATTTATGTGATACTCTGGCAATCACTACTTCAGCCAAGTGATCAAAGTCAGCATTAACAGATAAATCATATTGATTGCTTGTACCCTTGATATGAGGTGATGAAAATGGCATTTTATCTCTGAACTTTCTATCTCAAACCTATCCTCAAGTCCAACTATTAAAAAAATATAAGACAAATTCCAATAAAGTGGCATATAACAAAATAGCTGGCTAGTATTCCTCAAAACAGTCACTGTCACTAAAAGTAGGAAATTCTGATAAATTGTTATAGTAAACAAAAATATGGAAATATGACAACTAGTAATATTGTATATAAGATCCTGGAACAGAAAAGAGATGCTAAGTAAAAACTAAGAAAATGTGAATAAACAATGGACTTTAGTTGATAATAATGTATCAATATTGACTCATTAATTATAAAAAATATACCATACTAATATAATATGTTAATTATAGGAGAAACTGGGCATTGTGTATTGGAAATCTGTAATATCTTCTCAATTTTTGCGTGTGTAAATTTAAAACTGTTCTAATGAAGACAGTTTTTAAAATTTTCTCTCATCTTCTAAAATAAAATATTTTTGTCAACTTTTGTGTTGCTTTATCTCCTTCAAATTCTCTTCCCTTTTTTACCTTAAATCTTCAAAGGAGTGCTGTTGGAGCGTGCTAACATTAAGGAAGAAAAGTCAAAAGAAGACATAAATGATATCAAAGAGTGCATAACTCTGCTAGATCTAGTTGGAATTTGCAGAAAAACATAGGCAGAAACAATTCTTCTCCAATGATGAAGCCAGGCCTAAAATGAAAAAGAATAAAGAAAGATTATTCCTGACATTTGCTGAATCATATAACGTATCTCATCGAGATCGACACACAATTTCTATCCAAAGAATAAGATATTTACTCCATTTCTCATCTTTAGAGAATAAAGGAGTTGATGAATGAAACAAAATAATCTGTTCTTTATGCCAAATGTCAGAAACTTTCAAATAATTTTGCAGTTTTCCCTAGTGAAGAAAGAAAATTAAATATCAGATATAGATATAGATACAGATATAGATATACAATAGATTTGGACTGGGAAAATCTTGGTGACATTCAACCAAGTAATGGTGCCAGTTGCTAAAATCTCACTCTTGGAATCCATTAGAGGAAATGTTGAAGATTTGATTATATTAAGAGAGAAAGGAGTTTTGAGATCAATGGAAAAACTACAAAAATAATTGATTTCTTACACTATGTTTAAACTTATCTAACAGAGTGATATGATTCAAGAAAAAAAAATGACCTCTAAATAACTTGAATTATTTTATACCTATATATATAAGTGGCTGCAAAGTAGCCTGCAAAGAGAAAAAGTGACCTCTGTGCATGGGCATCACACTTTATTCAAAAATAAAAAGAGATGCAAAAACCTTTAGTTCTTCCCTCACACTACAAAACTGGTTGGTCAAAGGTTGAGAATTTCCTGAAGCCCCAAACAGATAAACAATTAACTTTCACAATTTAATTTTAACAAGCCTAAATGTCTCCATTCTTCGCAGAGAAATAATGATTAAAGGTCTGCTTTTTTCAACTACTTTTCTCCCTCTGCTCTGCTTGACTACTCCTCTTTATGGTCATGAAAAATGTATCAGCATCATTTCAAAGAATTCTGTTGGAATCAAAACAAATGTATTGGATAATGATCATTAAACTAATTTGAGAGAAGTAAAATGTCACTGATTGACTTTTAATTTAGTATTTTGCCTTTGTTTTTATTTTTATATTTTCTCTTTTGTAAATTAGTGTTCTATCTTTATTATTTTTATATAAGTACATATTTGAAATACATTTTAACAGTTTAATAAGATTATTCATATTCTACTCCCTGAAAAACTTCTTAATTTCTCAAATTAATAATACTTCTACCAGTTTTAAAAATCTAACCCTGAGATTTGAAGAAGAACTTTTAAAATTATGGCATATATTCCAAAGACATAGTTATTTACTTCCACAAAGTCTAGAGGGTTTTTTTTGTTTGTTTCCAAAATAATTTGTAATATGGCTACTTGAAATATTCTCAATTCTTTATTACATTCATAAACAGGAATAAAAATTTTAATTGAAGTTAAAAATGTCAGAGTTTCCCCAGATATAAAATTCAATGCTATGATTTTTTTTTGCCACAACACTGCTCACAAATTGCAATTTTTCAAAATTATGGTAAAATATGTAACAAAATTTGTTATTTTACCCATTTTAAGTGTACAATTCAGTGACATCAGTCATATTTACAATGTACAAAAATCATCACTATTTTCAAAATGTTTTCATCAACTTAAATAGAAATTCTGTAACCATTAAACAGGAACCAATTCCCCATTACTTCCTATTCCCTAGCTTCTGGTCACCTCTAATATTTCTGTTTCTATTAATTTGACACTTTTAAATATTTCATGTAAATGGGTTCACAGAATATTTGGCCTTTTTTGTCTGGCTTATTTCATTCAGCGTATCATTTGCAAGTTTCTTCCATATAGTAGCACATATAAGAATTCCATTTCTTTTTATGGGTGAATAATATTTCATTGTATGTATATAACATTTAATTGCAATTTTTGATAAGAAAATCCTTCTAAATTCGTGAAATGTCGAAATTCTTTCTGTTGGGGAGAAATTTAGTGATAAATAATAAGAATGTATTGTAAACTCTTGTTTTTCAAGAAAACCTATGGTGATGGGCAGCCTGGGTGGCTCAGGGGTTTAGTGCCACCTTCAGCCCGGGGTGTGATCCTGGAGATCCAGGATCGAGTCCCACGTCAGGCTCCCTGCATGGAGCCTGCTTGTCCCTCTGCCTGTGTCTCTGCCTCTCTCTCTCTCTCTCTCTCTCTCTCTCTCTCTCTGTGTGTGTGTGTGTGTGTGTCTCATGAATAAATAAATAAAATCTTAAAAAAAAAACCTATAGTGAAAATTATAGACTAACAAAATCCAGATTATGAAATACCTTGTCTGGATTTTCATTATTATTTTAATGTTGCCACTGTCTTTTCAGTTATATTTGCTCTTGAAACATAAAACAAACCGTAGTAACTCAGTGAGATTAACTAGAACCAGGAAAGTTATATACCTCCTCTTCCCTAAATTTAAGCTTTCTATGATATGACAAATGTTTGTAGACTATACATAAGTCACATCTGACAACACTACAAAATTTCTACTCAAGATGGATCATAAAATTTCAAAAAGATCTATCATTGTACATAGCTCAGTATATCAACTAAATTGAGAGAACTGCAGAGAATAAACTTCGAGGATTGATTGTGGATTATGCTACTGATGGTGCCAGTTGTTTTTTTTTTTTTTTTTTATAGTAAGTTTGTTACTAAGAATGTATTTTATTCAGCCAGGTGTTTGAAGTTTGGAGTATATTTCCCAATGACATTGGGTTTGAAAAACTAGTTAGGCTTCCTATCAATCCTACTAATCAATGATATAATAGGATATTATATAAATTATCAATAATATATTTAATATATAAATCTTAAAACTCCAGGTTTTATCACACCAAAGCTACTGTCCAAGTTTGTTTTTTCTCCTAAAGATATTCCTATTAGTGATTTTGAAAGAACTTTCTTTCCGTTCATTCCAACAAGGATTTCAGGACTCTTGCCACCAGCATCCATATCTTATTCTTGGAAGGAAGTGACCTATTATTTGGAAATGTCATAGAAACAGGGTTTCACTGGCAGGCTAGATGCAGAAATAATGACTAAAGTTGGATATTTGCTCAATTTAATTCAAGGAAATGAATTAATTACATTCAGAAAACATCATTTATATGTATTCTACTGTGTTAAGTGGTATAGAAAATAAAAAGAGAAATATGACCCAATCTCTGACCTCAAGGACCTTTGAGTTTAAGGAGGCACAGAACAGATTAGGATTCCTCTGACAGAAGACCTGGTTTGGAAAGCAGGTTAAACAAGTGTTAAACAAAATTGTATGAATGAATATATTGAGTACATCTGTTAAAGGAACGGTGGAGCATTAATATAGCAAGCAAGAGTAAAAATGGACCTTGAATAATTTAGGGACTAGAAAAATCAGAGTTGGGCATTTGGTCCCATTGGGCAGGAACATTGTGTCAGTAGTTATACATGGAAGGTTTTGAAGTAGAGAGTAGCTTTTTCAGTTCCTAATCCTGGAAGATGTTAGAGAATTGAAAATGAAAATTAGAAAGCAAGAGAGCATCCTCTGGATGCATGCTGTCTTGCCAACACTTGTGACTATGACAGGCCTGTGCATGGATTTCAATGACAAATTAAAGCCAGATTTGGAATGACAGAAATTTTTGTTTATACCTGAACTGTTCAATTGAATTCAACAGTGAGCAGGGGGATAAATATGTGCTTTAACAAGCCTTTTCCCCACTTTTCTCATTAAAAATTACATAAGTAATTCATGTTTGCTACAGAAAAACTAAATACCAATGGGAAAAAAGAAGGAATATTTACAAAACAGAGTTTTAGTAAAATACATCAATATAAGAACAAGCATTCGGTCTGTTTTTTCCTAAACAGTATAGCCATTAAAAAGTAAGAATATAAGAAATAATTTACTGACTTTGCAGCTAGGGGAAAGGCTAACACAATAAACTTTGAGCAATTTCTGTTAGCTGAATTACAGATGAGACCTTTTAGAATAAGTCTCCAGGTGCTGAAGGAAGATAGTTTTTTTTTTTTTTTGGAAAAGTAAATATAAGGATAACACCACAAGTAGTCCTAATTTGAAAAAGAATGAAGGCCAGAGGAAAAGGGAGGTAATGAGAGAAATGGAGAGTTTAAGGTTAGGATGGAGTAATCTGAATGTGAATAAACAGCAAAATTTCAGTACCTTAAAAAAAAAAAGTTTCTCTCTCATCTGATAGTCTTGGGCTATTATTCATATCGATAGCTGACCATTCTCTATATAGACATCTGTCTGAGTGATGGCTACTCCACCATCTTTAACACATGGATTCCAAGGTTACTGGGCCCATTAACATCTCCAAAAGAGAGGGGGGTGAGAGAGGATTGTTGATGGAAGGTTTATATGGGACAGTCTTGGAAGTGGTGCACATTACTTCTCTTTACAGTCTGTTCACTAAAACAATCATGTGTCTACATGTACCCAGTAAATGGGAGACTGAGAACCCCAGTCTTAGAAAAGGCAACAGACACGCATTTATTTGGTTATTATGACTTTGTTTGATGCACAGCTAGCTATCTGCAATAGAGATTATTCTACCTTTGATATCATATACTATTTAATTATGGTGATATTAAAGAAAATCTTTGGGCGGACTAATATTTTCTGCTTTGAATTGCATAATTTTTTGACAAGAAATGTACATTACTAGTATAATAACAGTTTAAAAATCAGTGAGGTGAAAAATCACCTCAAATGTCATGATCCAGAATATATCTACTTAATATTTGTCTAATGTATAGATGTCCTTTTAGATCTATCATCCATCTATCAATATCACTTCCTTAAATTTGTCAAAAAATTTAAATTTAGATAAAGATTTTAATTGTCCACAATGGTGTCAAATATTATTATTTTAAACAAAAAATGATTTATCTTAAGATGTTGGAGAGTTTACAGACTCATAGGGAATGCTGGAATACCAGGTTTTGATGTTACAACTGTTTCCTACTGGCTGCTTAAAAAGCTATTTTTATAGCATGTGTAATTTGCCATCTATGGAACTTTATTATAAGTTCCAAGAGTTTTTCCATTTTTGTATGCTTTTAAGATAGGCAATCATATCTGCAATATATTTATCTCTTCCCTTCTAATACTTATACCTTTTTTCATTTCTTTGCCTACTGCATTGACTATTTTACCCAAATAATACTAATTAATACATACTTTTTCAAGGCCTCTCTAAATAAAACAGATAAGTACCTGATGACGCTTTTAGGCATAAAACTTATTTTTAGTAAGATATTTGATGATAGGAAATTACTGTTGGCCATAAATATTTCACTGTCCCTGTTTACTTAGGGAGTTATTTTTATGGTGTATATAAGAGAGAGCCAGAAGTTCTGGAATTCTAGCATGAAAATGCCATGTAATTAGACTAAATGTTTATGCAAAAATAACTTTTATTATAGCAAAATTACTTCAAATATAGATTACTGGAGGAGAAAATAAAACCTACCAATGATTTAACTGTTCAGAATGATCTGATAATTATGTATTTATATTCATATACATACCCATACATACACACACATTTTTAAAAACTAGATCATATGGTCATTTTGCTATGCCACTTAATAGTAAATAAAAATTGTATTCTTTTTTAAAATTTAATTTTATTTAAATTCAGTTAGTATATAGTATATTATTATTTTCAGAGGTAGAGTTCAGTGATTCACCAGTTGTATATAACACCCAGCGCTCATTACATCATGTGCCCTCCTCAATGCCCATCATCCAGTTATCCCATCCCTCCACCCTTTTCCCCTCCAGCAGCCCTCAGTTTGTTTCCTATAGTTAAGATTCTCTTATGGTTTGTCTCCCTCTCTAATTTCATCTTATTTTCCTCTCCCTTCTTCTATGATCCTCTGTTTTGTTTCTTAAATTCCACATATGAGTGAAACTATATAAATTTCATTTATCTGTCAATGGACATCTGGGCTCTTTCCACAGTTTAGCTATTGTGGACATTGCTGCTATAAACATTGGAGTGCAGGTGCCCCTTTGGATCATTATCTTTGGATCTTTGGGGTAAATACCTAGTAGTGCAATTGCTGGGTCAGGGTAGCTCTATTTTTAACTTTTGAGGAACCCCTATACTGTTTTCCAGAGTGGCTGTACCAGCTTGCATTCCCACCAGCAGTGTATGAGGGTTCCCCTTTCTCTGCATCCCGATATCTGTTGTTTCCTGATTTGTCAATTTTTAGCCACTCTGATGGGTGTGAGGTGATATCTCATTGTGATTCTGATTTGTATTTCCCTGACGCCAGGTGATGTTGAGCATTTTTCATGTATCTGTTGGCCATTCATATGTTTTCTTTGGAGAAATGTCTGTTCATGTCTTCTGCCCATTTCTTGACTAGGTCGTTTCAAGATTATATTCTTGTGTCAATAAATCAATCATAGCATTTCATTGCAAAAAAATGCTAAAATGTATTTATTCCAGAAAGGCTTCAATTCAAAACACAAGCTGATGGTACCTGATGTCTGTACATCTGAATATCACTTTATTTTACATTGTTATGAGTATCAGTATTTTAAATTTAATAATCTTCTGATTTGAAGTCCTTTACAGCTGAAATTCTCTTTTATTTAGAATACCAATAAGCATTTTATTGCAGGTCACAATATTATTTTAAATCACTATATGTTTATATTTTGTCATGTTGACTAATTAGCAAGTAGGTACAATTTCTTTCCTTTATTTTGAATTTCATTGGCTTATAAGCAAAATAGTTAAACTGAATAATAAATTTTAAGTTCATTAAGTCTTTTGAAGGGTAATGATGCACAAAGGAAAGATTAATCAGAATAAGAACAGATGTTAAAAACATTTTATAAGGTTCCCATAGCACATAGCTTCTGTAGAACTTTGTGAAAGTTTTCCATTGTTATGTTACATCTTTATAATGGAACATCAGTTATTGTTTGCTAGATGATGTTAATTAATAATAGAAGACTACCTTTATTTTAAAGGTTTTAGATAGTATTGAACAATTCTATTTTTTTTTTAAAGATTTTATTTATTTATTCATGAGAGACAGAGAGAGAGAGGGGCATAGGCACAGGCAGAGGGAGAAGCAGGCTCTATGCAGGGAGCCCGACGTGGGACTCCATCCTGGGTCTTCAGGATCACACCCTGGGCTGAAGGCAGCATTAAACCTCTGAGCCACCCGAACAATTCTAATTTGAGTTATAACTCAAAGTTCTGAGTCAAATTGGGTGGTCTAGGCGAATTTATGTGGCCAATTGAAAGAACAAGTTAGCAACTTTATGTATACTTGTGTGCTGTGTGTTTTAAAATATCAGAATTTATAACGTATTTTGAACCAAAAGTTTCAACTGTCCCTCTTCAGGGCCACTGGAAATTCCTGTTTGTATTAACTTTGACCTAAGTATTTTGGGCACAACACATCAAATAGCACTTTAAAATTTTTGTTCTGTAAATAATTTATAATAATATACGACTTTAAAAACAGCTGGAAAAAAAAACCCAAACTAATAGATTTTGGAACTTTGGAATGTAGATAAGTAAAATCTTCAAAAATTATTCCTAATTTACCACATACAACATTAACCTTTTAGAATATCAGCTTCGTATAAACACAAAATGATAATGTACTAAAACTACTGTTTTATAACATATTATTTTCACTTAATTTAAGAGTATCTTTTGATATAATTAACTTTCTTTGAATCATGATTTTTAACAACTATAGTTTGATCTATTTTGTGCTTTTTCTCAAAATTCATGATATTTTTTCTCAAAATTTTTGTGTTTATAAAGAAAAATGTATAGAAAGTCCTGACAGCTAAATCTTTGCATATGTTTTCAGTTATTTTCTCATGGTATATTTCTAGTATTGGAGTTGTATAGAAAATTATTTAATAGAGATGTCTGGGTGGCTCAGAGGTTGAGTGTTTGCCTTTGGCTCAGGACCTGTCCTGGAGTCCCATATCGGGCTCCTGCATGAAGCCTGCTTCTCCTCCCTTTGCCTGTGTCTCTGCCTCTCTCTGTGTCTCTCATGAATAAATAAAATCTAAAAAGAAAAGAAAAGAAAAGAAAATTATTTAATAGAATTTTTCATATGAAAATTTTACTCTAAATTACACTGAATATATTTGTTGGATACTATGCAATTAAATTAAAAATCAAGCACAAGCAGACAAATAGAAACTTACATATATTTCAAAATTAAGAAATTAAACACAAAATACCTAAACTCAAGCTAAAATATAGGGCCTACAGGAAATGTTTTATCTTATTTTTCTAGGAATAAACCTGCAAAGGGAATAAATAAATAGGTAAAAGTAACAAAAACTCATGGTCTGATTTCAGTTTCATGTAATCATTGAATAAAAAAGAAATGCCATATATACAAAAATGAGTTTGAAGACATCTGGATAGTCAGAAGCTAATTGAGGCAATGCATATTGTAATAATAAATCTGACTTTTTGGAGAACTGCTAACATGGCTGGTTCCATTTACCTTGGAGAAATACATTCCAGAAATGAAAGCAGAAATCAAATCATGTATTTCAGCTGAATGGGGCAACTCTGTGATGTCCTATGGGATGACTTGGAAATTGTACAGAAGCTATGCTCTATTGGCTGAACAAACTATATACATTTTTTAATGAGTATGTTCTTGACTTAGGGATATTAACACAATTTTACTGACACTGATTTTATTTTTTATTATTATAGGGACTATAGGCTAACCACCTTAAAAAATGAAACTAGATCTTTAGAATTCATATGGCCCAATCTGATGAGACTCTCTCTTAACAGTCTGCATAAACACTAAAATTAGTGTTTTCAGGACTTGAAAAAACTGGCAAATAAAGCAAGAATAGTTCCTTCATGATCTGATTTACTTATAGTTTTATAGGCCTGGACAAAATATTGATTCAGTTGTAGCAGTGACTTTACTTTTTACTCAACTTTCCTTATGCTTTTCCTTTAATGAGGTTGAAATTATTGTCTTGATTGTGGTAATGGTTTCATTGATGTATACATAAGTTCAAACCCATCAGTTTAGAAGCAGATTTTTTGTGTGTATGTGTAGTGTGGTTGTTTTTGTATACCAATCACACCTCAATACAGCTGTTCATTAAATAGTAATATTTATATAATATATTCACAGGGTAGGAAAGGTAATCCATTGAAAACTAGCTGTTCATTTCATCTGTTTTCATTCATTCATTTGCTCTTTTATTAATTATTATACATTCTGTGTACTAGGTACGGAATTAGACACTGGAGATGCCAATATGAAGACATCGTATTTTGAAGGAGACAAGCGTAGATTTCCATAATAATATAATGTGCTGTGTTTGGGTGCTGTAACTGTGAGACAATATTCTTAATAGCTTCAGCTCTCAAATCATTTGGTAGGAATGTAAAGCTTACTCCATATTTCATCAGGTTAAATATTTGTCCAAGACAAGTTTTTGCACCAGTTTCCTCATTTGTTAAATGATATTGGTAACAATACCTACATTATAAGGGGGAGTAAATTAGGTAATCTCTGTCTCTAGAATAGTGAGTGACATAATTACACATTGATATTAGCTATAGCTAATACCGCTCTTGTTGTTATAAAAGAATTATTGTACTCAAAGGCCAAAGAGGAAGAACTTATGCAAGGTAGGAAGGGAAGAGGATCATAATTAAGTAGAGAAGGGAGGGAAACAATGCAGAGCAGAGACGTATGAAAAGAGCAGAGCAGGTCCAGATAACAATGACTTTTCAGAATGTAATTGAAGTGAAATGATGGGAAATTTGGTCTATATATTTGAAGCTCCTAACTCTTTCAGAAAAGAACATGATCAGATTTGGCTGTGGGGAGCATTGTTGGGGAGAAGGGGAGAAAGTATGATAAGAGACCTGGAACACAGATCTGACTCTGGGCAGATGAGATTACAGAGAACTGAGACTCCATCAAATTGTCTGGATGAGACCTTGAACACAATCTGAAGCTGGAACATTAAAGTTGTAGACTGAGGTATACGCTTATAAATTATTTTAGACATATACATGATGAGAAGGTGGGCTTTAAGGCTGACTCATTTCTAATTTGTGTAACTAGAGTAAATGAGTAAATTTACAAATGAGTGTCTATTAGCTAAGACAGGGGACACAATGATACTTATTACAATTTTTAATACTTATTTAGCTCTTAATTTGTACCAGGTTCTGCTATAAATACTTATAATGTGTTAATTTATTTAATTCTCTTAATAACATTACAAGAAACTTGTATTGTTTCCATTTTTTCAGATATGAAAGCTGTGGGACATGGAGAAAAAGTAACTTTTCCAAGGTCACATAGCTAGCGACCAGTACAGTGGGAAGGCAATTGTGAGTGAATAGTTGAAAGCACTGTACCTCTGAGTTCTGTGTTCTATAGCTTCACTAGTCAGGAGAAGAACTAGCTCTGAGGAGAGAACTGGGAAATATCAAGATGAATACAGCTTAGCCTTAGGAAGGAACTCAAATAAAGACTTCACTATTCTTTCTGCAGCATCCCATACATTTACAGTGTCAACACAGCACCATTTTTAATTCATCATTTTAATTACTAATCAACTTGATCATGTCTTTCTTACAAATGTGTATTACTTTCAACCAAAGGCTAGTCTGGAATGACTTCTTATTAATGAATATATTCTTGCTCCTTGTGGTCAGGTACCCCTTTCATTTTGGATGTTAATATTTTCTATTATGCTGAGCTTTATCTCATTATAGATGGAGACTTATTTATAGTTATGTCTATAAAGTTAATTAGATATTTATTTATTAATGTAGATCTGGGTGATGGAAACTAAATATAATCCTAAACCTGTGTCTCAGGAAACCAGTGAGGATCCTCTCAAAATTCCATATTGGCTTATCATTATATATTTGTGTTAACTGCCTGCTTTTATCCATATTAATAAAGTCTTAAATATGCTAATGAACAACTCTGTCTCTACAATATTCTTTGATCTATAGTATCAAGGGGCCTATTTATTACATACATCAAACTACAGAATGTTAGTATGTTATTTTACTTAATAAATGATCACATGTATTAAAATAAACTCAAAAGCTAGGCAATTTTATAGGTCTGATGGGAATTCCACCTTTTCTGATTATATAGCTTGCAAAAGTTACAATTCAGTGATTCCATTTTTCCTACCAATAATACACAAATCTAAGACATCAACGATATGAATACAGCCTTGAAATTAATAAATGGTTTTCTCCAATGATGTGAGGGGAACAAAACATACCACTATTATTGATTTTAAGTTTAATAATTAAAATGTTTATTACCAAATTGTGCTTTTAAAGTAGAACAGATAAAAAAATAAAAATACAAAACTGACTTGCCCTAATACTAGACCAGACTGCAAATGCATTCATTTATTAATGCTCTACTTGAATCTGGAGGACTGGCAATCTTGCAGAGCCTGTTAGCTTTCTTTTTCATCCTCCACAGAAGTCATGTCAAATCTCCATCCTCTCAAATCTATGAAATCAGGGCCTTGCTCATTGTCAGAAAATAAATGTGCCTCATATGTATTAGAGAAGTGAGAATCACCGATAGGAATGATTCTATTTCCTACTTTCCTCTTATTTCTACTCAAGTGTCTCCTCCTGAGGTCATTCTCTGGGTTGGCATTCCTTGACTTCTCCTCTAGGAACTTGCTCCATCAGTGTCTCCTTTTTCATCTGCCTCCATCCCTGGTGACCCATTCCCAACATTTAAACCTGCTGGTATTCCTAAATGTATTAGTTTCCTTGGGCTGCCTTGACAAAGTACTATAGAGTGGCTTAAACAACAGACATTTATGTCTTACAGTTCTGGAAGCCAGAAGTCCTAAATCAAGGTGTCCACAGGGCCATGGTCCCTCTAACATCTGTAGGAAATCCATTCTTTTTCTTTTTCTTTTTTTTTTTAAATTTGATTTATTTATTCATAAGAGACAGAGAGAGAGAGGTAGAGACATAGGCAGAGGGAGAAGCAGGTTCCCTGCAGGATTGCAGGATCCCAGGATCACGACCTGAGCTGAAGGTAGACACTCAACCACTGAGCCACCGAGGTGCCTCAGGGAAATCCTTTCTTGCCTCTTCTCCAGCTTCTAGTGGGTTGCCGACAGTTTGGGAATTTCTTGGCTTGCAGCTGCACACCACCGATATCTGCCTTCATTGACTCATGAAATTGTCCCTGTGTGTATCTGTTTTCATGTGGCTGTCTTCTTGTAAGTACATCAGTCATATTGGAGTAGAGGCTTACCCTATTCATTATGACCTCAACTTAACTAATTACATCTGCAATTATCCTATTTCTAATGATGGTCATATTCTGAAGTACTATGGGTTAGAACTTCCAGCTTACCTTTTTTGGGGGAGACACAATGCAACCCATAACATCATCTTAATAAAGCACGATAACTAAATCAAACTTTAAAAGATTCTTTAGCCAGACTTCTTGTTTCAGTTACCATTTTTATCTTTTTACTCCTTTATGATCAAACTTTTGAGGGTTTTGCCAAAATTTTCTGCCCTTAACTGCCCTTCTAATTCATTCACTGTTCATCATGCTTATAAAGAAAATTGGCTTTCTTCGTATATGCGAGTGTGTAGGTGTACATTTGTCCTGATTAGGAAAAATGTTCATTCAAATTGACAGTTCTATTTCTCAGTGGCAAGTAATAAATCAACACTCAATTTATATATAACTACAAAGCTATTACGTATTGAGCGTTTATTGTTCCAGATATACTGATAAATATATTATCCCATTTTATTCTCACCCTTTTAAGATAAAAGATACAAGCAAATTTGAAGCTTTTAGTTACCTTTGTTCATGTAGGATTACCCACTGGAAAATCTATTCTTCCTTGATTTGCTAATAAAATTGGTTTTCAGAAAATTATATTTCAAAACCCATGTGAGATCCAGTTTTAGAGTAGTGTGGTAAATTCACCAAAATAATGTCACCCTGTAAAGTTTCATGGAAGATAGCCAGCTGGCCTTCACTTGGGCTCGGTGGCTTTATTTTGAAAGTCAAAAGTTTGCACATAGTAATATGCAGTTTTCAAGTCACCTTTACATTCACTGATACCACGGCAACAGTCTTCTATATGTCCCTGACTCTAGTCTTACCCTTTTTCATATAATATATATAATAATGTAAATATATATTATTGAGACCATAGTATTAATATAGTCCTTTAGGCTTAACATTACATTGAGTTAATAAAAAAATTTAAAACCTTGTTTTTCAAGAGCTGCATAATATTATATGAATATTATATTTCATTATTTTAAATTACTAAATACAAACTAATATCCAGGTTTAAAAGGGTTCTTAGGGACACCTGGGTGGCTCAGTGGTTGGGCATCTGCCTTTGGCTCAGGGCGTGATCCTGGAGTCCCGAGATTGCGTCCCACATGGCTCCCTGGGAGGAGCCTGCTTCTCTTTCTGCCTATGTCTGTGCTTCTCATGAATAAATGAATAAAAATATTTAAAAATAGGTAAATAAATAAATAAATGGGTTCTTAAATTAGGTCTTTTATTAGACTATTGAAATTATGTGTGACATTTTGCATATGTATATATTCCTCTTTTTGTGTCCATAGATTTCATCAGAAAGTCTCCAGGCCTTGGATTTCTGCAGGTAACCAAAGAGTCTATGATCATAAATCTGGGAATTACTGTTAAAGTTTGACTTTAAATTTTTGATTTATGTCTTCATTATAATCACTAATTAAAACACTCATCAATAAAGTGTATGAAGATAAAATATGCATGACTAAAAAAGCACAGGTATCCATATAAATTTTTTCTTAATAAAAAAAAGAAAATGCAATAGATAACTGAGCAGATATTAGAAGACAAAACTTTACTAGTATAACTTTTTCAATTAAATTTTAAAATTTTATTTTAGACAGTTTTAAATACCTAAATATTTCATTTTGGGGGGTGCCAATATAAATGATATTATTCTTTTTTTTAATTTCAAATTCCACTGTTTATTGTCGTTATAAGAAAGCAACTGACATTTGCATTTTAACTTTGTATCCTACAACCTTGCTGTGTTGCTCATTATTTCCAGGAGATTTTTTTGGTCAATTCCTTCAGTCTATCTAAATGGTATAGAAATGGATACATGTCATCTGCAAACAAAGATAATTTCATCCCAGTATGTATACCTTTTATTTCCTTTTTCTTTTCTCATTGCATTAGTAAAGATTTCCAGTATTATTTTGAAAGGGGTGGTGAGAAGGGGCACCCTCACCTTGTTCTTTTTTTTTTTTTCTTAAGATTTATTTATTTATTCTGGAGGAGAGAGAGAGTGCACCAGCAGAGGGAGGGGAAGAGGGAGAGAGGGAGAGAATCTCAAGCAGACTCCTCATGCAGAGTTTGGTCTCAAGATCCTAAAATCATGATGTAAGCTGAAATCAAGAGTTGGATGCTTAACTCCCTGAGACACTCAGGTGACCTGCCCTCACCTTGTTTTTAACCTTAGTGGTTACATTGAATTTCTTATTATGCAGTTTGACATTAACTATAGCTGTTGTCGTGTTTTTGTATGTGTGTGTGTTAGTTTTTTTTTTTGTTTGTTTGTAGATATTCTTTATCAAGTTGAAAAAGATCCCCTCTATTCCTAGTTTGCTAAGTGTTTTTACTATGAATGAGTGTTGGGTTTTGCCAATTGCTATTTCTACATGTATTGATAAATTCTTGTGATTTTCTTCTTTAGCTGTTGATGTGATGGGTTATATTAATTGATTTTTGAATAAGACAGCCTTAAATACCTGGGATAAATCCCACTTGGTCATAGGGTATAATTCCTTTTTCACAGTTTGGATTTGATTTGCTAATATTGTGTTGAAGATTTTTTTTGCCAGGATCGTAGAAGATATTGGTGTGTGGTTTTCTTTTCTTATAATGTCCTTGTGTAATTTTGGTATTAGGCTAATGCTAGACTCATAGATTGAGTTAGAAAGTATTCTTTCTGCTTCTACATTCTGGAAAAGATTACAGAGAATTGGTATAACTTCTTTCATAAATGTTGTTATAAATCACCAATGAACTCATTGTATCTAGGCCTTTCTGCTTAAAAATGTTATTAACTATTGATTCAATTTCTTTAATAGATATCAACCTATTTAAGTTGTCTATTTCTATTTTGTGAGTTTTGACAAATTGTGTCTTTCAAAGAATTGGTTCAATTCATCTAGGTATGCAGATTTGTGGCATACAGTATTCCTTTGTTATTTTCATTTCCATGTGATCTGCAATGATGTTCCCTCTTAAATCTCTGCTTTTAGTAACTTACGTCCTTTCTCTCTCTCTTTTACAGTTAGCTGGCTAGAGGTTTATTGATTTGACTGATCTTTGCAAAGAATCAGCTTTTAGTTTTATTAATTTGATTTGTTGATTTTTGGTTTTCCATTTCACTGATTTCTGCTTTCTCATTTCTTTTCTTCTGCTCACTCTGGACTTAATTTATTCTTCCTAGTTTTCTATAATGGAAATTTAGATAATTTATTTTAGGTCTTTCTTCTTTCTGATAAATGCATTCAATGCTGTAAGTTTTCCTCTAAGCCCTGGTTTCACTACATCCCAGAAATTTTGATGTTATGTTTTGATTTAGTTAAAATATACATACATATATATATGTGTGTGTGTGTGTGTGTGTGTGTGTGTGTGTGTGTGTGTGTGTGTATTTAAAGATTTATTTATTTGAGAGAAGTGGAAGGGAGGGAGAAGGGACAGAGGAAGACGGAGAGAGAATCTCAAGCAGACTCCATACTGAGTGTGGAGCCTGACATGGGACTGTATCACATAAACCTGAGATCATGATCTGAGCTGAAACCAAGAGTCTGATGCTCAACTGATTGAGCCACCCAGGTGCCCCTAGTTAAAAATATTGTTAAGTTTTTTTTTTCACAACTTCTTCTTTGACCAATGTGTTATTTAGAAGTATATTGTTTAGTCTTTAAGTATCTTGAGGTTTCCCAACTACCTTTCTGTTATTGGTTTCTAGTTTAATTTCACTGTAGTCTGAGAAGAGACATTGTATAATTTCTATTCTCTTAAACTTGTTAAGTTACATTTTATGACCCAGAATTTGGTCTATTGGTAAATGTTCCATGTGAGCTTGAGAAGAATGTGTGATCTGCTATTGTTGGATGAAGTAGTCTATTGATGTCAATTATATCCAGTTGATTGATGGTGCTGCTGAGTTCAACTACAGCCTTATTGATTTTCTGCCTGCTGTATCTGTCCATTTATAATAGAGGGATGTTGAAGTCTCTACCTATGATAGTGAATTCATCTATTTTCCCTGCAGTTCTATCAGTTTTTCCCTCATATATTTTGATGTTCTTTTGTTCGGTACATACACATTAAGAATTGTTATGTCTTCTTAGATTATTCACCCTCACCATTTGTGGTGCCCCTCTTTATTTCTAATAACTCTCTTTGCTCTGAGGTCTTCCTAGTCTTCTTTGTATGGAATTAATATAACCACTACAACTTTCTTCTGATTAGTGCTGACATAATATATCTTTCTCTATCCTTGTACTTATAATCTATTCATGTCTTTATATTTAAAGTGGGTTTCTTATAACCAACATATAATAAGATCTTGATTTTTTATTCATTCTGACAATTTCTGTCTTATAGCAGTATTTAGATAATTCTTAAAATGATAGATTTTTATTAACATTTCATATTTGTTAGTTTTCTATTTGTTACTATTTTCCATTTGTTGCCCTTGTTCATTAGTCTTACTTTTGTCTTCCACATGTTTTCTGGCTTGTAGTTTTTAATTGAACATTTTGTATAATTCCATTTTCTTTTTAGCATAACAATCACACTTTAAAAATTTTTTTTAGGAAGGGAGAGAGTTGAGGAGAGACAAAGGGAGAGGAAGGGAGAGAATCTTAAAGCAGACTTTGTGTGCAGCATGGGCTCAATGCAGGGCTTGATCTCCCAACCCTGAGATCATATAACCTGATAATTTTGTCCTAGAGATTGCAATCTATAATTACAAGCAATCTAAGTCCACTTTCCAATAACACTCTACCATTTCACAGATAGTGCTAGTACCTTATATTAATAAAATGTCCCTAATATTTCTCTCTTATCTTTGTCCTTGCTGTCATTCATCTCTCTTATACATAAATAAATATAGCCTTTTATACACTAAGTATATATTGTTAATACTTTATTGCTATTGGCATTTTCAACAAATTGCCACCTGTTAAATTAATTAAAAATAAGAAAAATAAAAAGTTTTCATTTACTCTCACTTATTACTTCTCTAATGCTCTCTGGTCTTTACATATACCTGATGTGCCTGAGGTATATAATTTTTCTTCTCTGTGAAAAACTTTTAAAAACATTTCTTGCAGGGCAGGCCTACTGGCAACAAAGTCCTTCAATTTTTGTTTGTCTATAAGAAAGTTCTTCAATTTTGAAAGACAGTTTGCAGACTACAGAATTCTAGGGTTTTTTTTTTTTCTTCTTCTTCTTCAACATCTTAAATATTTCACTTCAAGTCTTTTCTTGCTTGCATTGTTTCTGAGATGCTGGATATAATTTGATGTTTACCCCCCTGTAGGTAAGGTTATTTTTCCTCTGGCTTTTCCAAAACCTTTTCTCTTTGATTTTCTGAAGATTGAATATGAATTCCTATGTGTAGATTGTTTGGGGGCATTTATCCTGTTTGCTGTTCCTTGTGTTTCCTGGTTATATGATTTGTTGTCTAGCATTATGTTTGGGGGAAATTTCCATTATTGCTTCAAATATTGCCCCCCCTCTTTTTCCTTTTTCTTCATTTTCTGGTATTCCCATTGTATGTATGTTATATCTTTTGTGCTTATCCTATAATTCTTGGATATTCTGTTTGTTTGTTTTAGTTTTTTTTCTCTTTGCTTTTCAGTTTTGGAAGTTTCTATTGTCATAGCCTTAAGTGTAGAATTTTGTCCTCAACTGTTACTGAACAACTAATGAGTCTACCAAAGGCATTTTTCTTTTCTGTAATCGTGTTTTTTTTTTTTTTGGTTCTAGCATTTCTTTTTGTTTCTTTCTTAGAATTCAATCTCTTGCTCACATTATCCATCTATTCTTGCACATTAACTACTTTTTCTATTAAAGCCCTTACTGTATTAGTCATACTTTAAAACAAATTCTTGATCTGATAATTTCCAACATTCCTTCCATATCTGACTCTGGTTCTGATGCTTTTTTAGTATCTTCAAACTGTGATTTTGCTTTTAGTATGTCTTGTAATTTTTTTCTTGATAGCTAAGTAAAAAGAACTCCTATAAGTAAGCCTTCACTAACATGATGTAAATGTGTAGGGGGAGAGAAAGTGTTCTGTACAGTATGATTAGGTCTCAATCGTTATGTGTGCCTGTGTCCCTTGGACACTAAACTTCACTAGTGCTTTTCAGTTTGATTTTCCCCTTAGAACTGGATGACTAAATGAGACTAGAGTTGAATATTTTTCTTCCCATCGGTAGGTTTGATTCCAATAAAATTCTAGCATGTTGAGATCTAGTAAAATAGTTTCTCTTAAGAGCAGGCCTTGCTTATAAGAAGAATATATTCCAGTGTATTTCAAACTGAATACTTTTCTCTTCCCCTGAACAAGTGGATTTTTCTCTGATTTTCATAATGAGGACGCAGTTGAGCTCCTGGAGGTAAACTCACAAAAACATGGGAGTTCCCCTATGACTGGGTCTCTGGAGAGTCTATAACTCTCAGATTTGTCCTCATCGAGCTTCTAGCAATTCATCAATTACAATTCAGATTTTCTTATTCTAGCATTGGTTCTGTAAGAGATTTCTGCTTATGGATTTCTCTGCCGGTAAACTATGATTCTTTGTATTCACCCCTCTAATTCTTATGGCAGCAGTGTGCCCTATTGCTACTTCTCTGATGAATATAAAAAGAATTGTTTATATTTCAATCTGTTTATCTTTTTACTAATTGTTAAGATAGAGTGGCAACTTCTAAACTCTTTCCCTGCTAGACTGGAGCATATGGCAATTTCCTACTAGAGCTTTTTATGGTTAATATTCATTAATGTTTACATAATATTTACTCTTTTCATTTCTTGGTTTTCATGCATTTTATGTTTCCAGTTGAAATAAGTTTTCTTCTGCTTAAATTATTCCTTTAGTTTTTCTTTTAGTTTTGGACACCCATGATACATCTTATTTTATCAGAAATTATTTTAATTTCATTTTCACTTTGAAGACAGCCTTAGAGATCAAATCAAAGCTGAGATTGTTTTCCTTTAGTGTTGTTATTATATTATTTTTTAAAACTTCTCAACTGCTTCTGTCAGCTTTGTTTATTCTATGTTAAATATAGTACAACTTTTTTCCTAGCTGCTATTAAGATTTCCTTTTTGCTTTGATTTTCAGTAGTTTTACTTTGACGTGCCTAAGTGAGATTTTGTTTGCATTGATCTTACTTGGCTTGTAAAGCTTTTTAAATTGATAGATTAAATTCCTTCATTAGTATGTAAAAATTTTAATCACTGTATCTTTGAATATTGGCACTACTCCATTTACTCTTTCCTCTCCTTTTGAGTCTCCAATTACATATATTTTAGAAATCTTTCTTTTGTAATAACTTTTGTGAAAGTTTCTAAATATTTGGGGTATTTGGTAGGTAATTTTGTCACTAATACATATTTTAATAGCTGTCAGCAGAAAGTAATCTATATGATTATGATGCTCTGCTTTTTGCTAGCATTTACTGTTTATAATTTAAATACAGTTTTGTAAGCAATATATTTTAATATGCTAAAAACATGCATACATAAATTGCAAGATATGGAGTTCTGCATATTTTTATTCAATTTTGTTAGTTATTTAAATCTCTTAGGGCATCTGGATGGTTCAGTCAGTTAAGCATCTGCCTTTGGCTCAAGTCATGATCCATGGGATTGAGCCCCGAACTCCCTCTTGCTTGTGTGATCTCTTTCTCTCTCTCAAAGAAAGAAATAAAATCTTAAAAAAAAAAAAAAAAAAAAACCTCTTATACTATACTGATTATTTCCATTCCTCAACTTACTTATTATTGAGAGAGAAGTCTCACAATCTTCTGTTTTGATTTCAGATGTAATCATTTCCCTCATAGTAAGCTTGACTTATGTATTTTAAGGTTACACTACTTGGGGAATACAAATATAAAACAATGTTGTTTAAATTCTACCATTTCTTCTATAATATTAGGTGATATTCTTTTGTAATGTAGAACTTTTTTCCACTTACTAAAACTACTTACCATGAAATATAACTCCCAATGGAAAAGATGATGCATGTTTACTTCTTTTATTTAGTTACCAATTTTAAAGTATGGGAATGTTTTATCACATGTTGATCTATACATTTTTTTCTGACTTTATTGTTTTTTGAGTACTAATTCTTGGACTTTCAAAGATTCTTTTATTCCATTATAGTTATTCTTTTGGTGTTCAACTTTGGTCAAAGAGGGCTCCTTAAACCTGTTTGCTTATTGTTTTGATGTTACCTCACCAGTCTTGAAGACACATTGATTTCTGGCACAACAAAATGCTACAGCATCACATAATACCTTTTTTGCCCTTGACAAGGAATTAGATAATGCTCCAAGGAACTCTTATTTCTACTAGTTTTTCCCAGATTTTTTTCTTTAAGTCTTTACATTTTATGTATTTCCCTTTTTTTTTCTTTTTTTCCAAGATACATGTTCATCTTAAACAAAGTGACATTATGTATATAATACATGCATAGATAGATTTAGGTACAGAGAATTCTGGTGTCATTCAATATTATAAAATGAGGACATTTAACCCAAATTATTATCTATCAAATTAAATGTCTCCCTTTTAACTGTAATGTAAGCTTCAGGTTGCTGAACTTCTAGATCTTAAATATGAGAAATCCAAGATTATACAGAAAGTTAATCTAGTTTATGAAATTAATTATGCATTAGTAGGTATCATGATAGAAAAATAATAAGGATATATATATAAATAGTCTGTTTATTTTTAATTATTTGTCTGATTGCTCTTATGTTTAATGTCCTGTTTCATATTTTGAAGAACAAAAAAATCACTTAACTAATTTCTTTACAATCATACATCTTGTCTTTTTATTAATATAGCATCCAGCCTATTAATATTTTAAGAGCAATATCAGCTATTTCATAGAAACATTTTTGTTAACTTTTCTCAAGTAGAAAAATATATTGCATTTTTATTTTTTTATTAGATAGTAGTTTTATTTTTTAGGTTTCCATTTAAATTGCAGTTAGTTGATATACAGTGTAATTTTAATTTCAGTTATATATTATAGTGATTGAATATTTTCTTGCAACATCCAGTGCTCATCACAGCAAGTGAGGCCCCTAATCCCCATCACCTATTTCACCCATCCTCCTGCCTACATCCTCTCTGGTAACCATCAGTTTGTTCACTATAGAGTGCATTTTTTGGTTTGCCTCTATCTTTTTTGTTTAATCTTTTTGTTCATTTGTTTTGTTTTTTTAATTACTCATGTGAGTGAAATCATATGGTATTTGTCTTTCTCTTATTTTACTTAGCATAAAGCTTTCTAGCTCTATCCATATTGTTGCAAATGGTAAGATTTCATTCTCTTTTTTGGCTGAGTAATATTCCATTATATATATGTACCACATCATTCTTATTCATTCATCAGTCACATGAAAAGATGCTCAACATCATTAGGGAAATCCAAATCAAATGCAAATCAAAACACCAATGAGATATTACTTCACACCTGTCGGAATGGCTAAAATAAACAAGACAGGAAACAACAGATGTTGGTGAGGTTGTGCCTCTTGCACTGTTGGTGGTAATGCAAACTGATGCAGTCACTGCGGAAAACAGTATGGTGGTTCCTCAAAAAGTTGAAAATAGAACTACCCTACAATCCAGCAATTGCCCTACTGGGTATTTACCCAAAGAATACAAGAACACTGATTCAAAGAGATACGTGCACCCCAATGTTTATAGCAGTGTTATCTATAATAGCCAAATTATGGAAAAAGCTCAAGTGTCTAAATATTCCATTTATATTTTTAAAAAAGATTTTATTTACTTCTTATTTGACAGAGGGAGAGTGCACTAGCAAGGAGAGCAGCAGGCAGAGAAAGAGGGAGAAGCAGGCTCCCTGCTGAGTAGAGAGCTGGATGAGTAGCTTGATTCCAGGACCTTAGGATTATGACCTGAGCTGAAGGCAGACACATAATTGACTGAGGCACACAGGCACCCCTAAATATTCCATTTTTAGATTAGCAAAAACAATGAGTATCTGCCTTGAATATTAGATTCAAAATTGGAGAATTTCAAATAAAAATACTAAAATGCTATGTTTTGAATTACTTGTATCTCCCAAAAAAATTCTCCTTGAATATATGATAGAATGTATTCCTTTTCCAAAGTTCTCCTTTAATCTAATCATTTTAAAGCATTTTGGAGTTTTTTATATATATATATATTTTTATACCTGTGTTACTACCTATGGTTTGCATTAATGTATTATGTTTGTCTGTATTGTCCCTGCATAAAAGCAAATGACAAGGTATTTCGATTTTCTTTACAAAATTAGAACATGTCACAGGAATTAGTCATTATTTTACCTAATGCGAAATAATAGGATTATAATAAAGCTATTACTCTTTCTTTGGTCACAACAAAAATGCATTTTTCTTTTCAAAACAGTCATTTCAACGGCAATACTTGTTCTCCATTAGTCTGTGAGCTCATATTTAAACAAAAAAGTGATAATTAGAAGAGTCTTAAGTCTAGATTTCTGTCTTCTTAGAACATTCTTCTCTTTCAATCTCTAAATGTCTGGACCATTATTCATTGTGGAGTGTAGGAGGAGCAAATTAGAAAAAGAAATCTATATTCAACAAGTATTTAGGAATTATCACATGAAAGGTCCAAGTAAAGAAAAAGATTTTTAAAAGTGATACAAAGTAAGAAAATTATACAACTAGCATCTTATATGCATGCAAAAGCTCAATCTAAAGGTGACATTACTCCTCATTTTTCTCACTTTAGCATATGGCACCATTTTTAAGAGACCGCATAAGAAATTTGAAAAAGACCTTTGATATGTTTGTTTCCTTCACTCAGTATACAGAACAGATAACAGATCAACAAATACTGTTGATTCAAAAGTTCTTCATCTTTCCTCTCCATATAAAGCTCAAATTCTTATATTTCTAAAGGATAACTGCGATAACAACAATTACAACTCTAGCCTTGCCCAATTCAAATCCATTTCTGCTCACTTTTCTGTGGTTCATTTTTTTAATAAAAATTTATTCCTATATTTCCCCTGATCAAAATATTGTAATGTTGTCCAAGACTTTTTAATGGGATATTAATTCATGAGTTTGCTCAGCTTTCCTCTTCAATGTAATTTCTCTCAGTTCCTCTTTTTATCTGCATTACTAAAGTATTCATTCCAGCTATATTAGAAAGTCTGTGGCTTCCCACATACCTCTCTGCTTAAATGAAACAACCTCCTCTAAATACCCTCTACCACTAGCTACCACCTACAAATTTTTCAAGACTCAGCTCATGTGCTGCCAGAAAGTTTAGGTAGGAAATACTACTACATTCCCCCAGTATGCTGTGTATCAAGTACTGCTTTGATTATTGCAAATAAAACAGGCAACACAAGAGACGGGGTCCTTGTCCAGTGGTGGAAGACGGAAGAGAAAAGTGAGACAAATAATAAAATAATCACATATTTTATCAATTTTTTAAAGGAAACAAATTGAACACTAAAATAAAAATGATTATAGTGAAAGTGCAGATGAGTGATCTGCTTTAGACAGGGTGGTCAGGGAGAGATAACACTTTAGCTGATACCTAAAAGATAAGAAAAGAGCTAGTCAGAGTTAAAACAAACAAAATAAACAAACAAACAAAACAATGTTTTAGGGAGATAGAGGAGAATTATGACATAAACCTTGAATCCTGTTGTTACCTGACAATCTGCTTCCTCCAGCCACCTTTTCTCCAAAGGGACAGACTGTGAGCTTCTGAGAGGCAAGGATCTTCCTCTTTAGATTCCCCATCCCTAGTACACTGAATATTCTTAGAAGGCACTATCTATTGAATTAAAAATTTATTTTGGAGATCCTTGTCTGTATTGTTTGTTATTGCTTCTTATGCTTTTCCTTGTATTCCACTCATCATATAGTCTGAAGAATGCTAGAGCATATTTTCTATCAGCCTTTCATACACCAATCATTTCTGTTTTGCCCCAACTTTTGATGGTGTGCAGAAAGATCCTGTTTAGCTATGCAATTTTCTCAGACTCATATTTAAGATTCTTACAAATTAAACCCATACTTTCAAAATACCTAGTTTCATCTGAATAAGTGCATAGCATTCCAAAAGGTATTGTCAAGATTTTCTTTTTAATTTTTATTTATTTATGATAGTCACACACAGAGAGAGAGAGAGAGAGAGAGAGAGAGGCAGAGACATAGGCAGAGGGAGAAGCAGGCTCCATGCACCGGGAGCCTGATGTGGGATTCGATTCCGGGTCTCCAGGATCGCGCCCTGGGCCAAAGGCAGGCGCTAAACCGCTGCACCACCCAGGGACCCTCAAGATTTCTTTTGAATGTAAGACTACGCAATGTCTACTGGAAAACATTACCAAAAATGTCAAGGACCATCTTAATAGAAATGACGGGGGAGCCTAATATGCAAAGGACTGGATAAAAGCCATTTAGATGCATTAATATCTCTAGATTCCTTTAAAAAATCCTCTTTGATAAATTGCCTCTTCTTCAATGATTCTAAATGTTTATGGTGTGAATTAAGTAAAATAGAGGAGATTGATGGAAACAAAAATGGAGAGATGCTTCCAAAACAAAAGGATTAAATGATGATCCTATACTGATTGATGAATTCAGAGATACCAACCCTTCTCTGTTACTGTATTCTCAGGTCCTTACCTTCTAAGTGGGTGACTGGAGTCACACAGAGAGCGAGAGAGAGGCAGAGACACAGGCAGAGGGAGAAGCAGGCTCCATGCACCGGGAGCCCGACGTGGGATTCGATCCCGGGTCTCCAGGATCGCGCCCTGGGCCAAAGGCAGGCGCCAAACCGCTGCGCCACCCAGGGACACATGACTAAGACCAGAGGACAAGCGTGAAATTCTGATATCACAGATTCTCCCTATATTGGTGAACCAAACTGGCTTATCCTTAAACAAGGCAGAAGCTAAAAAAGGATATATCAAAGAGGAGATTTAATATAGGAAGCAGATAAAGAGAAATTCCAGTAAAATGATGAACATCCAGTTGTGCCCCATATTAGATTAGGGAAGAGTAACTCAAGAGACAAACATGTTGCAGTATCCCTTCAACAACTTCCCACTGCCACTGTGCTATTATGAACCTGAGGGCAGAATTTTCAGGTAAAATTTGACCCAGGGTCTCACCTGTATTTGGCTGATGTTCTGCTTTGACCGATTCAGGGAGTTAAAGTTGGGCTATAGTGAGCTGAGAAGCAGAAAATGCGGAATTGTCCACTCTTTTCGACCACAATTCTGTTGGAAAATGCCAATGCCTACTTCTTACATTACTGTAACTAGGTAGTCCAAGTGGCATGACCCCTATGTTTTTCATAACTCTTATGGCCTCATTCACTAACTTTCACAGTAGAGAGTCTTTATACTCTCAGAAATTCTAAAGCCCTATCAGCAGAGCTTTTCCTGGAAGCCTTCCTCTAATAGTGACAGTGACTCTTTATTACACATCTAGCTTGGTGCTTGCTACTCAGGTTTTTAAAACTATATATTCCTTCCCAGATGGTAGAATTTATATGGAAAAAAAGAATGACGAACACAAAAGGCATTCTGGAGGGTGATAGTGATATGATTTGGTAGCACTGCACGATCTCTAAGAGACCAAGAGTGTTCTGTCTTTTGACCTTGGTGGCAAGTCCCATGATGTTTATATATTATTCCTTAAAAACCTATATGTATATTTTATACATTTTTTTACATATGAGTGTCTTGGTCCATTTAAGTTGTTATCACAAAATTATCATAGACTAGGGGGCTTAAACAACAAACATTTACTTCTCACAAGATCGAAGATCAAGGTTCTGGCATATTCAATGGCTGGTGAAGGCTTAGTTCCTGATTCATAGATGACACATTTCTCATTGTATCCCCACATCACAGAGAACATCCCTGGGATCTCTTTTCTAAGGGCACTATCCCATTCATTATGGTTCTACCTTTATGACCTACCTTCCAAAGGTCTTATCTCCTAATATCAACACATCCAGGGTTAAGATTTCAACATATGAGTTTCTTGAAGACACATTTAATCCGTGACAATAATAGATTAAACAATAATTATTTTCAAAAGAATTTAGTATTGGCAAATATGCAGAAATAGGTATACCTATTTTTATACCTAGGTATAGAAACTTGTATACCACTGGTGAAATATTATGTTGGGATAATATTGAACAAAGGCACATTGTACAAAGGGGTTCTATTTAAAATAATTAATAGGACAGTTTATGCCACTGACCACCGAGCACACACTTTAAGGAATATATTTTAAGGATGCCTGGGTGGCTCAGTAGTTGAGTGTCTGCCTTTGGCTCAGGTCGTGATCCTGAGGTCTTGGGTTCGAGTACTCCATCAGGCTCCCCACTTGCTTCTCCCCCTGCCTATGTCTCTGACTCTCTCTCTCTGTGTCTTATATGAATAAATAAATAAAATCTTTTAAAAAAAGGAATACACTTTAGATAAACTTCACGTGTGTACACAAAAAGGTGCAGAAGGCTGTTTGTTGCATTTGAAGCAAAAGTCTGTTGTTTATTTGTAATAGTAAGGTTTGGGAGCATCTGGGGAGCTCAGTCTGTTAAGCATCTGACTTCAGCTCAAGTCATGATCCCAGGGTCCTGGAATAGGGCCCCATGTTGGGCTCCCTGCTCAGCCATGAATCTGTTTCTCCTTCCTCCTCTGCCCCTCCACCTGTTTGTGTTTACTCTCTCTCTCACTCTCTCTCTCTCTCAAATAAATAAATAAATAAAATATTTTAAAAAAGAAATAGTAAGGTTTGATATCTAAATATTCATCAATAGGAAAACGGATAAATAAAACCTAAATATATTATTATGCAACTGTTAAATCAACTAGATTGCATGTCAAGTTGCAAAATGAAAGTCATAGACTCATTTGCCCAGCATGATACCATTTATGCAGATCAACAGATAATTAACTAACGTTAATTATGGCTTATAGATAATATAGATGTACTAAAATAATTAAAAACACTGTCTGGCAGGATGCAGTCCAAGTTCATGATAGTGTTTGTCTCTGGAGAGAGAACATGTTGATCAAGAACCAGAACATAGGAAAATTCAACATTATCTATAAAGTTTGCTTCATTATATAAAAAAAGAAATGAAGTAACCATACCAAGATGTACATCTTGGAGGTTTGCATCCCAGGTTTGCTATTTTTTTTGATACATTTTGAAACAAGAAAACAAATTAAGAGGATCATCTAACACTGTGTGATAAAACATTATAGGATCATTTTAAAAGCAATGCAATGAGAGGAAAAATTTAAAAATATATAATGGCAAGCAAGCAATGACAAGAAGTGCTAAACCAGCGAAGTAAAAAGGTAAAGAATTCAGTGTATACTTAGAATATGGTCATTCTTGCAGGCCTAGACCCTGGATTTTAGTGGAGTTGTTCCTAATACACAAAAGCTAAAGACTGAGACAAGTGTGAGGCTTTGAAATTAGACAGACTAATTTGTATCCTGCTCCAAAATTGTTAGCTATGATCTCAGCCAAATTTCTTCACTTTCTGTTTACATTTTATTTTTAATGTAAATCTTATTTTACTTAAATTCAATGAATTAACATATACTATTGGTTTCAGAGGTAGAGGGCAGTGATTTATCAGTCTTATATAACACCCAGGGCTCATTACATCGTGTGGTCTCCTTAATGTCCATCACCCAGTGATCACCAATTTCTTCACTTCTAAGACTGTACGTAACCTGTATGTCATAGGGAGATACAATCATGTTGCAGTTGTGTGTGTTTTGTTATTTTGTTTTCTTTTTAGGTCAAAGCAGAGAAAATCCTCAGAGTTTAGTGGGTCTAAGGGCTTCCAAGTTTCAAGTTTCGTGGTTACTCTTATTGCTCAACTGTAAACCATTGATTTTAATCTTTACATAGTTAAATACATGGTATGTGAGTCACATATATACTGATGCATCCAATAATAACAAGTCCTATAGAAGACTCTCCTTAATGAACAATTCAAAAGTACTTTTTTTCCTTAACAAATGGCTCGAAGTATGTACCATGGTTCAACATAATAGTCCTTTGTTGAAAGTCATCTATTTTTTTTTTCCCTGTGACATTGTATACTTTGATGACACAATATATTAGGATGCCCAGTATTGGTATCCCTCCTAAAACAATAGTCCCATCTGTGGTCCTTTTTATTACCACACAGGCAAAACAGTGTGCAACATTTAGTAACTGGCTAACCAGCCACAGTCTCTGGAATGCACTCATTCAGAGCTACCAAGAAGCACAGATGGATACATTGCTGTGATAATATTGGACTGTGTTTCTCTCAGATGAACTGGAAAGTTGCCTTACTCATTGGAACCCAGAGAGCCATTCACTGTTATTCCATGTCTGCACTATTAGCTCATACTCAGAATCAGCCTATGTTTTGGCCTGCAGTGTACAATAACTTGTGTTTTAGAGGCAACCATGCTGTCACTTGGTTGAACAAAGTATAACAATAGAACAAATACAGCCTATTATAATTTCTTATACTCAGTTGACTATGTTTATGACAATAACTTAGTGAACTGCATTTAGCTCAACAGAAGTGATGACATAAATATAAAAATACAGAAGGCCAATTAGATTATTTATGGTTTAGGGAGCTGTTTATGGTAAATCAAGAGGACAACCAATAACAGCAATCCTGGACTATAAAATCCTGTAGTATATTTTATACAAGAAAACTAATAGGGTTATCATATCTACCATAGCAATGTGGATATAAGTATAATAGCATCTCACCTAACCATATTATAGTGTGAATTCATTTAAATAGGCTTTACCAAATTCGGTTAAACAAAACATTTTTCACATGGTGCACATTAGTGGACATTAGTGGACATTAGTGGTGCACATTAGTAAAATACAGCCTCAGATCAAATAGGAACGGTGGTCATTTATTGCTTTCTTCACTGAAATTGCAAATTCTAGAATATCTTCTAGGGATGTTTTTCCTAAGAAGTACACCAAATAACTTACTCCCAGATAATAAAGCACAGTAATTCCGTCACAGTTCACTGAGACAACATACATATGTTAAGAGACTGCATGAGAAGACATAAATTATTCTAGAGCAGAGGAATAATTTCTGTTCTCCTGAGTCCAGAGAGCTGTATGCCATAGGAGTGGGCAGCTTTAACCACAGCAAGTCCAGATAAAAGGCAGTAACATCTTGTGTGTTATTTAAACTTCCATATGAAGACAGGATATTATTGCTCAACAGTACCAAGCCACACAAAAAATATTTTAAGTATAATTGATCTGATTCCCATTGCTCTATCTAACAAAGTACAAACAAATGGTAATATTCAGGGAAATTGGAAAACTGATGCAAAAATTTATATAAGCAAAATTGCAAAAGAATGACCTTATTTTTCAAAAATAAAGTGTAAAGAAGTAATAGTAGCAGGCAAAATTTATGGAGTGTTTATGACATGATACTGATGTATTCAATTTATATATACATTAACTAATCTATTTATAATAGTCAATAATAATCTTATAATCATAGCAATTATACAATAATGATAATAATCCTATAGTCTTACTGATATTGCAGATAAGAAAGGTACAGAAAGTTCAACTGACATGCCAGTAGGCAGAAAGCACTAAGACCAGGACTGGCACTGGGATCTCTATTCTTAACTATTATGCCACCTGTACAGGGCAGGGAGTGGATTCCTGACATATACTTTAATATAACACAGAGCTAAAATAGCACAATATTGTTTCAGTAATATATCAATTATATTGAATTGGGAGAACAGAAACAGATAATATTGATGTGAGAATTTAATATATGTAAAAGACTGAATTTGAAATTTGAATTTCAAATTAATAGAGAAAGTAAAATCAAGTATTAAATGAAATAGGATGGACATTTAGTTGAAAACAAAATTTTTTAGATAGCTACCTCATACTATAAAAATTACTCAAATCTAAGTATTTTAAAAAGTAGGGACACCTGAGTGGCTTAGTGATTGAGTGTCTGCCTTCAGTTTAGGGCATGATCCTGGGGTCCTGGGATTGAGTCCCCTGGGAGCCTGCTTCTCCTTCTGCCTATGTCTCTGCCTCTTTTTCTGTGTCTCTCATGAATAAATAAATAAAATCTTTAAAAAAATTTAAAAAGTAATAATAAAAAAAAAAGCTGTAGAAGGACATTTATAGAATATAAGGATAAGGATAAGCACCAGCCGAGCGGGCGGGACAGCGAGGGTGGCCCCCACCGGCGTTCACCTTAGTAGAGACTTGTCCAGCTCTGCTGCCAAGGGACAGCTCACTCCACACGGTTCACCAGCCCTCTCCAGAACCTTCCATGGAGTCCCCACACCCCTCTTTGGCCTGCCTCGATTCGATTCGCTGGCTGAAGGGGCCCACCACTAACAGCAGGGACAGACCTAAATAAGATGCCAAATACAGAATACGTGGATTAAAGATTAGAATTCACTGCATGAGATTTAAAATTATTGAGAGACACCATAATCAAAGGTAAGCACAGGCTTGAAGAAAGCACTTCTTCAGTATAGATGCAGCAAATGACTAATAATCATAGTACACAAGAAGCTTTTTTGATCCAACAAGAAAATGACAATAAGAAAATGGACAAGTGATAAACATATTTTACAGAAAATAAATACAAATGGCCAATACATAGTGTAATAAAAGTTTAACCTCACCAGTAATTTGTAAAACCTAAATTAAAGCAATAATGATACATACAAGCTGTATAAGGCTTAAAAGGCTAATATTCCCAAAAGGAATTTATGGGCAAATGGGACTTGCACTGTTAAGGGAGTGGTAAATTATTCAGATTTTTTGAAGGTGATTTGGGGGCATCTACCACTATTTAAATTGCTTATATCTTTTGATCTAATAATTCTGCTTATAGAAACTGTTCTTACAGAATTACTGTAACAGACTTATAAAAATACAGGTATAAGAAAGGTTAATAACATATCATTTATAATATTGAAAAATCAAAACTACTTAGGTACTCATCATGCCTATAAAATACTCTGCCACTATTAAGAGGCATGAAATAGTAATATACATCATTAGATTAAATGATCTCCAAGATATAGCAAGTGAAAATACCCAGTTACAGAACAGCATATTTGATCCAAGTTTTATAAAAATAAAGCTATATGTGTTTATATAAAATAGCATATGCATATTCTTTCAACACATTCCAGTGTAAGTTGGAGACACTTGGCTTCTTTGTATAGAACAACGATATGTTCTTAAATCATCTTATATTATATTTTACATCATTTTATATTTAATTCATAGTCTCTATTCAGGTTTTATCGATTTCTCCCAAAATGTTCTTTATAGTTCTTGTTTTCTTGGTCCAGGACTCAACCCAGGATATTTATTGCATAAGTATACATATTTCTTTAGTCTCATTTATTTTTTTTTTTAGATTTTATTCATTTATTCACCAGAGACACAGAGAGAAAGAGGCAGAGACCCAGGCAGAGACGGAAGCAGGCTCCACGCAGGGAACCCCACATGGGACTCGATCCCAAGTCTCCAGGATCACACTCTGGGCTGAAGGTGCCCTAAACCGCTGAGCCACGGGCTGCCCTTTAGTCTTATTTAATTGGGAAAAATCTAAAGAGTTTTTCTTTACATTTCTTAATCTTGACATTTTTTAAAAGGATTTTATTTATTTATTCACGAAAGAGAGAGGCAGACAGGCAGACACAGGCAGAGGGAGAAATAGGCTCCATGCAGGGAGCCCGATGTGGGACTCAATTCCGAGTCTCTAGGATCATGCCCTGGGCTGAAGGCGGGTGCTAAACCGCTGAGCCACCCAGGGATCCCCTTAACCTTGACATTTTTTTTAAAAAGTACAGGTCAGTTATTTTATAGAATTTCCTTCATTTGAGTTTGTCTGATGTTTCCCTCTCATTTGATTCAAGCTATGAAATTTTGGCAAGAATACCACTGACCTTATGTTGGATTCTCAATGCATCCCACCAAGACACACTTAGTGTTTTTAGTGTTGTTGGTTTTTTCCAGTATTGCTGATGTTAATTTTGATCACTTATTTTTCACTTGTCATCATGTTCTATGGCTTTCTCAGAGGTAACTAGCTCATATTCTGTGGGAACTTCTTAGAGGAAGGACTGTGATTTCTTTATATATTTGTACGCCCTGATTGTGGCAGTCATACCATATCTATATTTAGCATCCACCATACTTATGAACAATACATTTGTCCTGGTGTTAAGTAGTGAATTTTTTTTTTCTGGCATCATCTTATAGCTATGGTCTGTTTGAATTTGAAATCATTGCAAAAAATAAGGAAACTAAGTGCTATCCCTGAAAATTTCAGAGGTGCTATTTCAGGCTACCCATTTCTGATACTGAAAGTGATTCATTCAAGCCACCTTTCCAATAATACATAAAAGCATTATATTTGATGTAATTAACTCACTTGTAGGTAATGGCCTCTCACCTGCTGGATTTGTCTCAAGACGGTTATGAATGAACAAAAAGAATTTCTTGTTTCTGAAATATGGCAGATCCAATAGGATAGGGGATCCAATTTCCTATAATTCATTGATTAATACATGTTTAGTTCATGCCAAAATAAAAGGCCAATTTTGTCAAACAAATGGGATCAAACAAGAGCAACAATTAAACAAGAGCAATAAATAAATCATTTAGTATTTTTGTGATGAGAAATCAGACTGATGAATTTTTAAATTTTGACATAATATTGATGCATTCATAAATACCACCCAGAAGTTTTCTAACTCTTTATAGGACCAGAGATCTTTTAGGTCTTTAAATTTTACTGAGGATAGAAACTTGATACTATCAAGTACAAAAGTAGGTTACATTAAATTTTATCTGAGAAACAACCATCATCTTAAGGTATGGCTGATTTTTAACTCAATTTCTATCAATATTTTACATGCAGAAAGCCACTGTGCGATACTAGTGACTTTTTTTCCTGTTTTTCTATCTCTTAAATTCCCTGTTTGTGACTGTAGCAGTATCATGATTTAGCAGTTAAGAGTTTTTACTTTGGAGACAGAAATAGTTTGAATTCTGGCCCTGTCATGTACCAACTGTATCATGCCTTATTGCTTAATCATATATGTGGATTGACCATATACAGCACGAAGAAAATGCTGATAGCCCTGATAATACCACTACTAAAAAAATGGATCCAGCTGGCTTGCTGAGCTTTTGACCATATCTCACCCTCACTGACTGTACTCCCTCCCTCTCCCTCTCTCTCTCTCTCTCTCTCTCTCTCTCTCTCTCTATATATATATATATATATATATATATATATATATATATAAAGATTAAAGATTAAACTCTAGTTTTGCCAGTTTTTAAACAAGGAGAGGCACAAAGGTTAGAGGTCAGCTACAGTCTTTAGGAGAAAAAATGAAGAATGATCCTTTGTTTACTCTATATTCTTTACAGTTTGTTATATATGAAGTTAATTATATCTAGTTCTCAGTATGGATTTAACTATTGCATATAATTCCCTTTGTTCCTACAGAAAATGCCAGATTATAGGTCCCTATAATTTTTTCATTTTTAAAATAAACATGTTTGGTCATGGTAAACTCTATAAACCTTACTTTTATAGTGAAGATATAGGCAGGTAGCATTTAGTTCCTTAACTACTAGTAGCATTAACATTCTTTAACAGCTAGTACATCATGGACACCAACCATCCAGAGTAGATGTCTGACCAATCATATAAGATACTGGTCCTTTGACACTAACGGTATGTATTGCCTATGGGCAAGAATAAAAATTTTTTTTGATAACCATATATATTGATACCATTGCTTTTAGGTAGGAAAACACATGCTGTGCCAATATCTACTAACTTCTTAACAGTAGGATAATAAACTATGGAAAATACACCTGATTAAGTTAATGCATTTTTGTGCTACTATGTATATTTATATCTTTAGTTTTCTGTCTTTCTGGATATTGAGATCTTGTGGAAAACCACGGACTTCAAATACCCTTAAACACTATATTTATGTTTTACTGGTTTTTTAAATCAGGTTTTCTCTCTGCTGAAGGATAGACCTCCAAAATCACTACTTTTGCTTCTCCGTTACATGAAGCAGTTGAATTTGAATCAATAGATTCTGTTCAATAGTGTGGGTTGGATGTTTGACTCAACTGACCACTTCTCTAGCAATGCACTAAGATCAAACATTCTAAACTTGAAGACAACATTAACCTCAAAATGAATTTGTTCTAACAAAATTGTTTCCTCTCCTTACTATTTCTCCTGCTCATTTTACTCAATGTAAGTACATGGTGTTAATATTCGCTCAATTCCTCAGGCAAAAATACTATGTCATCTTGTATTCTTTCCTTTACATGCCACCTCCAATCCAATAAAATTTCCTGTTTGCTCTAATCTCACATCTGAATACATATCACTAACTCTGCTCCTATGAAGCTGAGTTCAAACCAAATTATTTGTCAGTGGGATATAAGTAGTAACTTCTAGTTGGTTTTCCTGTTTAAACTTTTCTTCTTTAGTCCAATCTCTGCTTAGAGTTCAATTTGATATTTTGAGAACATAAAGCATATTATGCCACTCTTTTACTTAGAAATATTCAATAAAGAGTGTTCACGTTCCACTCTGCTGGAGAGAGTACTGGTTTGCTCCTATTGTTCTGGACTGATTATTAATAGAATCTTTTTTTCCACTGTCAAAAGTGTCCTGGTTTGGATGACAAGTTTATCTTTACCCTACTTTAGTGGCTTCCCACTGCAATTCAAGTCAAATATAATACATTCCCATTCCCTTAGCCTAGAAGACCTGACCCAGTTGGCTTCTGCCTATTCACTGACTTCATTTACAGCCTCCCTTCCCTTAATTTGGTAAGTACCAGGAACAACGGTTTTTCCATATTTCAAACAAGATCATGGTAGTCCTTACTTTGGGTCTTCATGATTTTCCCTTTGCCTAGAATGTTTCTCCACTAGATCTTTTTTTTTTTTTTTTTCTCCACTAGATCTTAACATGATTGGTCCTCCTCAGAAAAGACCTTTTTAATCACGGTCTTTCTGAATCATCAATTGATCTTTTCTCCATAGCTTTGGTTTAAATTTTCATTGAATGTATCCTATGTAGTTGTTTACATAACTTCCATTTTTAATTTAATACATTTTATTTACTTTTTTGGTCTATATTTCCTTGTTTGAATATAATAACTAGAATGTGGCTGTCAAAGGCAGTTGGAGCTTTATCTTTAGAGCTTAACCTTTAAAGAATTCTTAGCACAGAGTATCTCCAAAAATATCTGTTGATTATGTGGATTAGTTGTAGATACTCAGAAGTGATAATATGATTGATGACTTTTATGTAGAAAGTTACAGCAGAATACACTGATGCTTTCTGATAATAGTACCATTTACTTACATTCAAAATACACTGAAGCAAATATTCCATGAATGATTCAATAAATTTTAGGCCATAAGAGAATATATTTGGAAGTAAATAGAACCTGTTAAAACTTTGCTAAAGATAAAAATGTATTCAGTAATTCATTTTTCTTTTTTTTCTTTTTTTTTTTTACTTAAATCTGTAGGCTTGTCATGACTATATGTTCATCCAGTATATAAAACGCTGCCAGGATTGAATAAATCCTACTCAGTTTTTACCATCTATCCTTTGATTCTTTTTTTAAACTTTTATTTCATCAATTAACACTCAGAGAAGGCAAAGTCAAATTCTTATAAATTGGGAATTATACAACTTTACAAATAATCCTTAACAAAGTACACAGAATATTTCATTTTTGTTAACATACAATTTTTATTTTTCTACTGCATAATGGAATCCAAAGTACTTATGAAAAACATAGAGTTACTGGAAAATTATGAGATAGAGTGAAATGAGACCAAACCTTTAATCCGAGGAAGAATTGGTTTCTTAAGCCAGAGTTCTGCAACCCATAAAATACATTAGTGAAATCCATGACATAGTGGTTCTCTTTGCCTGAGCAGATGCAGCCTCAATGTGTTTATTGAAAATATCTACATACAGTCAGTAACCTTTGTGAGATAACTTTTGTAAAGTACTTACAAAGTGTCTGGCACAATTAATTTGAAGTTCTTTATTCCTGTCCTTGTTGCCTTCAGTTAAATTCAGTTCAACGCATTTATAGGGAATCTGTCATGTTTTAGCCTGATGCTAAATGCTGGAGACTACAAAATGAAGAGAATTTTATTCCAGTCCTGAGGGATGTCTGTTATTATAAACTTAACACTTCACGTAACTCTATGAACTATACATCTTATTGAAGATTTAACTGAGCCAGTGAAGTCTGTTCCCAGTCTTTAGCTAGGGAAAAATATAATACAAAAAACTAAATCAACTTCTTTTCTAAAATTTCTTTTAGCTTTAAATCACAAGACAGTCTTAATACTCACTTATTGATCAGTCCTTTATTATAACAAAGAATGAGATCAAGAAGATTGAGAAGAAAAAGAATAAAAAGCTAAATTATTTGTAGTGAATGTGTTGTCTTAGTGGGCAGCCAACCATAAGCATGATTTTGAAGTATGGAAATAATGGATTCTATGCAAAGCAGCATTTTTATTGCTTGAGGAGTAAGAATAATCTAATCTGCTTGATGATTGAAGTTTTATCTAGAGAGCTCCAAATAATAGGTTGAAAACATAAGGCAGTCATGCAGTTATTTCTTAAGATGTGGATTTTAACATTGTGGAAAGCAGCAATTTGGATACCTTTTGACAAAGCTGTAATATTTTGAAATTAAAATTGGAAGCAACATTAGATATCTTCCATTCTAACAGATCACTTTGCAACCAACATAGCTTAACCAGCTTTCCA
Organism: Vulpes vulpes; assembly: GCF_048418805.1. Taxonomy (NCBI): domain Eukaryota; kingdom Metazoa; phylum Chordata; class Mammalia; order Carnivora; family Canidae; genus Vulpes; species Vulpes vulpes. The sequence continues at coordinate 183,168,732 of NC_132780.1, read as the reverse complement.
AGATCCCATTTTTTAAATAGTAATAGAATTTTAGCTAGAACTCAAACTCTAGCTGTTCATTGTTTTTAAATTTTAATTAATTTATTTTACCATTTCAAGCTCATTTTTAATTTTCATCTGCATTTGTACTGTCATATAGACTGCATCTGTGAGTTGAGAGGCTAAAATTCTTGGAAGGAAAGCCGTTGACCTTAATGAGCATGCTTTTGACAGACATTAGTAGATATTTAGTGGCTGATTTTTTTCTTTAAATCTCTTGCTTATTTTAATTCTAAATGAATTAGGTGCAAGACATCTTGTATGAAGTAGAAACACTCTGATTTCTTACAACATAATGAATATGTCAATAATGAGAAGATGTAGAATAAAAATACATCTTCTCCAAATTGCTTTCTTTCTCCCTAAACTTCATAGTCAAATTAGAAATGTATTTGTTGCCTTATGTTTTTCTTGATGAACCAGGAAGAAATTTATGGCTAAGTTTTGTCAGTACTCTTGCAGTGGGAATGGAAAAGCCAATGCTGCTCCCCTTGATTTCAGTACTAAAGCTATTGTTTTTCTTTTTAGTTGTGGGTGCAACTCAGAAATCCAAGAAGTAAAAAAAAAAAAAAGAAAAAGTATTATTCAACTATGATTCTGCAGAATTCAGGCCAACATAATGATAGGGAGATCTATAGATGGCGAATGAAGGTATTAGCATGATATATCTAAAATATAGATTTTCCTCATTAATCTTTCATAATTGGCTTAATAAATGAGGATCAAAAGTGAAGAAGCAGAGCTTGCTTGCTTAAGAACAGCAAAATTCGCAAAACAAAGTCAGAAAAAGTTGAGCCCATAGTTCCCTAATTTCAATTCAGTGATCATTCCTTTAACTGGAATGAGAAGATATCTTCCCCAGGAGTAGAAAAGCATTCACGCTGGTGCTCAATAAACCAGTCATTCAATCCCAGGTGAGCTGAGGTGGGAAAGCAGGAATAGGAAGGGAAGGTTTCTGCATCACATTTAGGTCCCCAATCTGGTTCTTATATTTTTAATTTATTTTCTAATATATAACTTCAGTTACCAGTGGATGAGAATTTCCATTGATACCCATTTTCTTCTCTTTTTTTTCCTTTTTTTGCTTTATCTCTTTCCTTCCTTCTGCTTTTTAAAATATATTATTTATTATATACATAATATTTAGCATTTTAATCATTTTTCAGTGTATAGTTCTGTAACATTAAGTGAATTCATTCACATGGCAGCACAATCATCCATCACCACCATCATTGCCATCCATCTCCAGAACTTCATCACATTCCCCAACAGGGACTCTTTACCCATTAAACACTAAGTTTTCATTCTTCCTTTCTCCAAGCTCTGCGAGTGATCATTTTACCCTATCCCCATTTTCAATAACATTATTATCAGATTTCTTAATTCTTCAGTTTTACTGAACTAGATCGTGCTAAATATCATTTTATTGTTATCATGTGCTCCATTTTTTTTCAGTGTGATTGAGCAACCTTCCATAAGTGCATCAGGACCGTTTTCATTTTTGTGAAATAACTAATTAAAAATATATCAGCTTTACTTATTTATTTTTTTATTATAAATTTATTTTTTATTGGTGTTCAACTTGCCAACATATAGAATAACACCCAGTGCTCATCCCATCAAGTGCCCCCCTTAGTGCCTGCCACCCAGTCACCCCCATCCCCCGCCCTCCTCCCCTTCCACCACCCCTAGTTCGTTTCCCAGAGTTAGGAGTATTTCATGTTCTGTCTCCCTTTCTGATATATCAGCTTTATTGAGATATAATTCATTATGATACAACTCACCTATTCAACATATACAATTCAATTCTTATGAATATATTCAGAGTCGTGCAATCATCATTATGATCAGTTTTAGAATGTTTTAACCACCCTAAAAGAATCTGTACTCAGCAATAATTCCATAGTTCCTTCTATACCCTCAGTCCTAAATAATCACTAATCTATATTCTGTCTCTATAGAGTTTCCTATTCTGGACATTTAATATAAATACCATCATAAAATATGTTTATTTTTGTGACTGGCTTTCTCATTTAGCATGTTTTCAAGGTCCATCCATGTAATAGTATATATCAGCACATCCTTGCAGTTTTTTTGCAGAAAAATATTCTATTGTATGGATATATCATGCTTCGTTTAACTGTTGTTAACACTTGTTATTATCTGTTCTTTTAAATTGTATCCATTTAGTATCTCATTGTGGCTTTGATTTGACTTGTGCTAATTACTAGTGGTGTTGAATTTTGAACAAAAGTATTTTACTTGGTAGGTAAGAGTAACAAAAGTAAGGAATAGAAAAGACAGAGACCGGAAAAAATCTAATGAAGGATACATTATCAAGCAGATGGACCCTGTGTGCAACTGGACTTACACTATTTTATAATTTCTGATAGTTTGACCCCACAAATTAACATAATCATCATCATTATGATATCTAGACCTTTTTACAAAGATTTACATATATGGTTAATTATTTTTACTGTTGTTTTAAATTTTTAACCATCTCAGCCTTCTTTCTGGAATTATCTTTTCTTTCTGAATGTTAGTCTTTAGAATTTCTTTTATTGAAATATCCTTGGCAATAAATCTATATAAACACCCTTAGTATATACTAATCTAAAAAGTCTTTTATTTCATCCTGTCCTTGAAAGATACTTTTGCTCAATACATAATTTTAGGTAGACAGCTATTTTCTCACAGTAGTTCAAAAATATTTTACTATTCCTTTTATTCCATTATTGCTTTTGACAAGTCTATTATCATTATAATTGATTCTTTTATGGATGATCTATCTTTTCTTCACTACTATTTGTATGGCCATTTCTTCCTTTGCCTCTCCACTACTCTCTTTGTCATTAAAAAAATGCTATGAATAACATTACTGACTCCTATTAATGAACACTTAGTATGAACCAGGCATTACACGAATACACATATTTCTCTTCCATCATTAATGTTTGCAACATCCCCATGAATTATTATTCCTAGACCCATTCTACAAATGAGGAATTGAGGCACAAAGTGCTAAATTCTCAAGGCTATGCAGCCTTGGTGGAACAGGTATGGGATCTGAGTCTGCCTGATTCTAGAAACTGTGCTTTTAGCAGATTTGCAATCTTTAGGTGAATTTTCACCCCTGCCCTCTCATGCACTGCCTTTGAACCTCAACTGAGCTTAAAATAAGATAGGTATTTCTGATGATAATTTATGTGCAGTTCAATTAATATCTCCTGCCAAGCTAAACTAAGAGTCATTTTAAAAAAGCACACTCTTAGAAATAGACACAGTGAGGACTGTAATAGGATTATGTCGTAGAAAATTTACGACTAGGATTTTACAACTGTTTTACAATTTCACTTTTTAGACAGTGGAAAATTTATTTCTAAAAGCTATTGTCAGGGACACCTAGGTGGCTCAGTTGGTTAAGCATCTGCCTTCTGCTCAGGTCAGGAAACCAGGGTCCTGGGACTGAACCCTGAGCAGGGAGCCTGCTTCTCCCCCTCCCTCTGCTGCCAGACTCAGTCTCTCTCTCTGTCAAATAAATAAATAAATAAAACCTTAAAAAAAAATTCATTGTCATATATTTGCAAAATTCCTTATATTTATATGATTATATTTATATGCTTTTCAAAGATATTCAACTGAAAAGATGTTTTTTATTTTTTAAATTTTATTTTAGCATAATGTGGATTTACATTCATTGTGGATTTACATTCATTTCATTGTTGCAATATTTTGTGATGTTATTTAATAACTATGTGATATAGTAATCAATTTTATTTTATTTTTAAATCATATACAGAAACTCATTACATTTATATATGAAGACATAATGGCTCTTAGCCTTTAGGAGATCAACAAAATAAGTTAAATAAGACAGTGATGATTACCAATTCTGTGTTTAAATTATCATTTCTAACTATAGCTGCTTAGTACTTTTCCCCCCTAGAACTAGAAAAACTAGAGACTTATTTTATTAGCTGGAAAAAAATGAAGTATAAAAGAAATGCAATGAGCTTCATTTTTTACACATATAGTGTGAAATGTATATCCTATCTAATGAAAACAAAGAATGTATTCATCTTAGTACAATAAAGCATTTAAATTTTAGAGTTAGAACACCAGTCACCTTAAAGTATGATTAACCAAAGACTAGTTATTCTATTTGTTTGTTATTTAGACACTTGCTTTCTTCCAGAATTCCTATATTTAGACAATATCTATACTTCAAACATACTTACTATGTAATTCCATTGTCTAAACTCATCTATGTTATCTCTGAAATCCTGAAATTCAAATAAATCTCAACCAAATCATATACTTTTGGAGCTTTGAACAGATACAATTTACTTTATGGGGGAATCTATTATTAGTATCACTAAATATTCAGTGGTTACATTTAATTAAATTAATTACATTACATTTAATTAAATTATTACAGTTATCACAACTGTATACGTGGATATCTTTTTTATTTTTTTTTATGATAGTCACACACAGAGAGAGAGAGAGAGGCAGAGACACAGGCAAAGGGAGAAGCAGGCTCCAAGCACCGGGAGCCCGACGTGGGATTCGATCCCGGGTCTCCAGGATCGCGCCCTGGGCCAAAGGCAGGCGCCAAACCGCTGCGCCACCCAGGGATCCCCGTGGATATCTATTTTTATAGCAAATGGGAATTAATCATTTTGAGTTCTCTTTGTCTGAAACACTGAAGTGCTGAAAATTCTCATATATTTTGTCTCTACTGTCTATATCCATTGATTTCCTTGGTAAAGTCCTTCATTGTCTCTTGACTGAACTGTTGCCAGAGCTTTTAATTAGTCCCTGCCTGAGTCTTTGTACCACAACCCACTTACAATGTAGAATCCTATAATATCTCCATAATAATCCCTCATGTAAAGACTTTTAATGGCTCCCTGTTACCTCCTTATTAAGGTTATTATCATATTGCCTTTGCAATCTCACCTCAATATAATTCTCTGTGGATCTCTGGACCTTTTAAAATATTTTTCCAAAGTATCCAGAAGGAAAATCAAATTAAACATTTCCTATCACTTGAATATATCATGGCTCTAACGATAGCTTATCTTTTCACATTTTTTTTTTTTGGTTGTTTCATCATCTGCTTTACTTGAGTAATTTTTACATGTCTTTCAAGAGCCATCTCAAAGTTTACTTTCTTAGTTATGTCTCCATGGACACTCCCAGATCGTTTGCCATACTCTCCCATGTTTCCAAAGCTGTTGGCACAAAATTCATCATAAAATGCTTTACATTTTGGTGCACTTACATATCTGTCTCTTCCACAGGTTTGTGAATCCTTTGCGGGCAGGAATCATGTCATATTCACCTTTGTATTCTTTGTACCAAATAGTTTTATGAATAAATTAAATAGTGAAGAATGATCAGAGTTTCCTTGTAATAGTTTTGTTAGATAGAAACAGTAGCTATGGTGATCCTTTATGTTTTAAAGTGGCCACATTTGGATACATCTTCAGCATTACAACTTTATTACTTAGACAAGCCAAATGCATAGGCTGACTATATGATCTCGTGACACTCTAACCTTTTCCTATGATTGTTTATTTTTAACTTTATTGACTTTTAAAGTGTTATTGTCTATTTTCCCTTCTAGACTGTAGACTCTGTCAGAGAGGCAATCATGTCTACCTAGCTCATCGGGTATTCTAGGACTTTGCACAGTGGTTGATACCAATGTCATTGAATTCATTTGTTAACTAGTTAATCAGTTGGTAGATTGTAAAATCAAGAGTCACAAGTGTGGGTTCCATTCCATCTCAATTCTTTCCTAGTTCTTATGCTGCCACTTCCAGATTCCCTAAAATCCCATTATCTCATGTGCAAATGAGGCAAAAACACCTGCTAACATGACAAGATCTAGAAGGATCAAGGGAGAAAATAATTATAAACAACTGACAAACTGGACAAGATGAAAAAATATGAAGTATTATTAGTCTTACACAGCACAAGACTGTAGTAAAGGAAAGTCTAGCACAAATTAAGCTGGTGCTTTATGGTACAATTATAAATCATTCTTTCATAGCAGAAACTTTTTTTTTTCTTTTAAAGATTTTATTTATTCATGAGAGATAGAGCAAGAGGCAGAGGCAGAGGGAGAAGCAGGCTCCCTATGAAGCAGGAAGCAGTTCAAGTCAGGATCATGACCTCAGCCAAAGGCAGGCATTTAACCAACTGAGTCACACAGGTGCCCCAAGAAACTCTCGATAGACACATTTTAGGTACTGAACTTTGAGAGTGGGAAAGTTCTCTCCAATATGATTTCTAAATAAATTGAGAAAACTGAAAAATAGATTGTTATGAATTGAATTTTTGTATTCCTCCAAAATTTATATGTGAAATCCTTAATCCTAACCCCCACATGATGGAATTAGGATGAGGGGCCTTTGACAGATAATTAGGTCATGAGGGTAAAGCCTTTGTAAATGGGATTAGAACATTTATAAATAAGACCACATGGGACACCTGGGTGGCTCAGCAGTTGAACATCTGCCTTTGGCTCAGGCCATGATCCCAGGGTCTGGGATCGAGTCCCACATTGGGGTCCTTGCAGGGACCCTGCTTCTCTCTCTGTGTCCCTCCCTCCCTCCCTCCTCCCCTCCCTCCCCCTTCCCCTCTCTCTCTCTCTCTTTCTCTCTGTCTCTTTCTGTGTCTCTCATAAATAAAATCTTTAAAAAAAAAAAAAAAAGACCACAGAGAACTCTCTTTCTCCCTTTCACCATGCAAGTACACAGCAAGAAAACGGGCAATCTATGATCCAGGTTCTCACCACACATCAAATCTGCCTGCCCTTGACCTTGGATTTCTCAGACTCCCGAACTGTGAGAAATAAATGCTTGTTATTTAAGCCATCCAATCTATGTTTGTTTTTTGTTTTTTGTTGGTGGTGCCCTTATGAGAGATAACAAAAAGCTTGCTCAGGCACTCTCTCTGCCATATGAGAATGCAACATGAAGGTGGCCAGAAAGCCAGGACAAGACCCCTCACTAAAGCCCAACCATGGTGTTGTTAAATCCACCCAGTCTATATTTTTCTGCCATAGCAGCCCAAGCAGACTATCATATGGTCCACTATAATTCTCTAGATCCTTTACAAATATTTTTTATAAAATCAGTTTCCTTAAAATTAAACTGATATTTTATAAAAATGATCCAAAATTAAAAATCATAATACCTTTCTCATGACCAAGTATGTAGATAGAAACTAAAATTCAAAAATGTAATTAATCCTTTACTCTTGTCAAGGTTTAAGATGTTAAAAGCCTAACACTATTAAAACCTAAAGAAAAGTAAGAACAGTTTGTTTCTAATCAACTTTTAGTTCTTAATCTTGGATAGGGATCTCATTCAGATTCTCTGTGCAGAGCAAGTGTAGATAAAACCAGTCAATCTCTCCAGAGAATCTTATGTGTTTCACTTCTTCATAGAGCATGTAACACTATCATAAAGCTAGCCCTGCAAATAGTAAAGTTAGCAGAAGTTAATCTTGGCTCCTAAAGAAGTTATTACAGCAAAGATGATGTCCCCGACTCTAGTTAAGATAAAAGCAGAATATCAAGAAAGGAAGGTGGACAAGGAAAAATCTGGCATTTATTGCTGGTCAATTTGTCTAAGGTTTATAGAATGTATGATCTGTGAGATTAAATAAATTGGGAAAAGGTATGGCTACGTATTTGTATTAGCTTTCTATTGTTACTATAACAAATGACCAAAAATTCATGTCTTACACCACCATAAATTTATTCTGTTGTAGTTCTGAAGGTCAGTAGTCTAAAAGGAGTCAGCAGGACTGCATTCTTTCTGTAGGCTCTAGGAGAGAACTTATTTCTCACCTTTCCAGCTTTTAGAGATCATCTGCTTTGCTTGACACTTGGCTGTTTTTCTTTCATTGTTATATCTTCTCTGAGTCTGACCCTCCTGCCTCTCTCAAAGAGGCCTTTGTGATTACATTGAGCCAATCCAGATGAATCCAGGACAATTTCCCCATTTTAAGATGCTTAACTTTAATCACATCTGAAAAAGCCATTTTGCCCTATAAAGTAATATATTCTGAGGTTTGGGGAACTAGGACACAGATCTCTTTGGGGAGCCACTATTCTGCCTACCATAATATTTACCATTTAAGAAGAAGACCAAAAAAAAAAAAAAAAAAAAAAAAAGACTGCTAATGTATAATTATTTCCCATTAAGTGTTCCCAAAGAAACTAGAATTTTGCCCTTGTAGCATCCATTATCTTGAAGCCTTACTTGCTACTCCTTTCTAAATTCATCCTCTTAATTTCTATTCTGCTTTTAGCCTTCTGTCTCTGATGTACACCAATGCTGAGTTGAGCATAAGGCACAAGAACACAGGTTGCACTCTCCCTGATGAGTACTAACTAATAGCAGAGGTTTACCCTTGCTTTCTCCAAATTTCCAACATCTTGCTTTGGTCTTCACTTCACCTAGTTATAAAGGCACTTTCTAGGAGATTTTCCATCATTTGTATATTTCTATCATTCGGGGAATCATCATCAGCATACTCCTGAGTCAAACTACAGTTGATATAGCTGAAGCTTATGCTCACATGTGACTAGAGAGGACCAATATTTCAGCCACATGTTCTTCTCTAGACTTTTTTCATTCATTCATTATCTTTAATATTTTACAGGTCTTAAATAATTTTTATCACCTCAGTGGTAGAGCATTATACCCATCTATTTCTACTATTCTCTTCAGAACTGGACTATGACTCTGGTAAATATTTCTGATTTTAATCTTCAACTACTTTCAAAAAGACTCAACTGAAATTTTTAAAAGTCCTAGCCAGCCTCCTAATTTTCTTATAGGGCTACAAATCTTTACTGAATATGAAAGTCTTTTTTCCTTTATCTTTGTTTTGGGATGCAGACTTTTTGTTCTACCAAAGTATTCCATTAGATTTTATATTATGAAGTCTCCGGTAGCAATATATATGAAAGTAATGAATTCAAGCTCTCTAAAATGTAAATCCATTGAAATAAATCTTAGTCACCTTCACCTCCTTGAGTGGATAATACTACCTAGAAGGGTTTTCTCATGATATCAATATTGCAAAAAATCAGTAAGCAGACTGTATTGAAATATTTGTATAGAAAATATAAACCAATTTTCTCTCTGGATTTTCAGATGTTTATTTCAATGGTTACTTCCTATAACTGCATCATTTTCAAAAATCTTCAGGTTAAGCCATTTACTGCAATTTATTAATCATGCTTCCCAGTGACAAAATGATTCATGCATAGCTATTTCATCAAAATCATTGGTTCAATCTCTATATAGGCTATATATCATAATCATAGCTAGCTGTTGTAAAAATATTTATTATGGACTATAGGGGTCTTTGGAAAGTGAATGTAAAAAGATAAGTGCAATTATAGCACTGCTATAGGAAATGATCATTAAAATGTATTTATGCTCTAAGTCTTCATTTTATTACATTGGTCTATAAAAATAAGTTTAAAAAACTGTCTTATCAATGTTCCTTATTTATGAATCTGTATAAAGGATGTGAAGATTCATAAGTAAAAACAAAGATAAGGAAATAACTTTTCCAGATAAATACAAGTAAATCTGTATGTGAGATTTTCGGTTGATTACATATTTCCCTTCTATACATTTTTAATCATTATGAACATAATTATATTAATTTCAATAGATAAAGTTGAAAACTTCAAAGACATTCCAGTCAAGATTATTTACGAATTTCAAACATCAATCAGTCACTTGCAACTCCAAACAAACAGCAATGGTAGAAATATATGCTTAAATGCATTTAAAAGGTATAGTTATGAAAAAAAAAAAAGCAAGCTATACATCTCTAAGAACAATGTATGTAATATAAAAAGTACAATGGCTAACAGTTAAAGCTGTATCCCTACTGGGTTTTGGGGAATGAACATAGGTAAAGGTGCTTGAAATTTTTTTTTCTCCTTTGAGTTACTGGAATGGAAAATAGTCCACACACGTCAAGGGATGAGAGCCAGGCTAAAGATGGAACCAGTGGCTTCCACTTCCATCCCTCCTAGAAAGGAATGCTGGAAAGAGCTGAAATTGTTGCCCAGGTCTAAGCTTTGAAATTCTCCCTGAAGAAATGGAACTAAGTAGATACAGTTGCACAGATAGGACCTAAGTAAAGTTGGTAAATAGATCTGTGAAATCACACCTGACTAGGGCTGAGAGTCACAATGATCACTGTTTCTAAGATGAGACCCACAGGAAGCTAGATAAGGCTTATAAAACTCTAGATGAGGAGGATAACTATTACTCAAGATAAGATAAAAATCTAAGTTTTCAAGTACAAGTAGAAAAATAAGTGTGATATATGTGATAAAAAATGGTCTCAAACAATTAGAAAAATTTATTCTTAAAGTGATACAATAATAGAACAATAATATTAAAAGATTTACAATAATATTAAAAGATTTAAAAATGAGTATTTCTTTATATAATCCTGATAAGAATTTAAAATGGTACAACTACCTTGAAAAATTGGCAGTTGATAACCTGAAGGAAATTAAGCATCCAAACCCTATGACCCGGAAATTCCATTCCTACATATTTATCCAAAATAAATGAAAATATATGCTCAAAAGTCTTGTACAGAATTCTCACAGACTTATTTATAATAGTCTCAAATTGGAAACAATTCATATAGGAGAATGCGAAAGCACACCATGGTAAATTCATATTATTACTATTTTTGAAGATTTTATTTATTTATTCATTATTTATTTATTTAGAGAGCGTGAGTTGGGAGAAGAGCAGAGGAAGAGGGAGAGAGAGAATTTCATGCAGAGTCCACAATGGACTGGGAACCTGACTGGGGAGTGCAGAGCCCACTTGGGCTCGATCTCACAACCCTGAGCTCATGACCTGAGCCAAAGTCAAGAGTTGGACACTTAACCAACTGAGACACTGAGGCACCCAGTTAATTCATATTATAAAACATTACTGTTCAGCAAAAAAAAAACAAACAACTGATACACACAACAACATGGACTGATGTCAAAATGATTTGTTGAGCAAAGTAAACGAGAAACAAACAAAAAAAAACTACATGCTGTATAATTCCATTTATTTATCAAGAATAGACAAGAGTGAGGCACCTGGGTAATTCGGTTGGTTTAACATCCAAGTTTTGCTCTTAGCTCAGGATCTTATGGTGGTGAAACTGAGCCCATAGGCCTGCTCCACATTCAGTGGGGAGTCTGCTTGAGATTCTCTCTCCCTCTCTTTCTGCCCTACCCCTCCTGCTCTCTCACTCTCCCTAAAATAAATAAATAAGTCTTAAGAAAAGAACAGACAAGAATGATCTATAATGGTAAAAATCAAAGCAATGGTTGCCTCGGACTGCTGTCAAGGGACACAGTGGGGCTCACAGTTGTTACTGTTGTCTTGATTAGACTAATGGCGACACATATATACATTTGTCAAAATTCATTAAACTATGTGCTTTTCTCTGATTACCTATGCAAATTGTATTCAATAAAGTTTTCTGAGCATAAAAAGTTCAGATAAGAAAGGAGGTAAAAAAAATATTGCATCCATAAAGCAATAAAAAGAAATTATGAAACATGCTAGGCAGATAGGACTCAAGAAAAATGTAAATATATAATAGAACAAATTAGAAATCATGGAGAAACAAGCAATGAAAAGGAGACTAACTGAATGCTTAAAAATATGCAAACACTTGATTGATAAAGATAATGCAATGCATTCTAGACCAGACCCATCAGAAAGAGATTTTGTTAACTAGAATACTATAATGAAGGATTCATTCAAAATGTACCCCCAAATGATAGAGATAAAAATATATACACTTCATGGTAAGAGGTATAGAGAATAGTATTAAGGGAATCAGAATTCATAGAAATTAGAAAGTAAGATAATAGAGGCAACCTCTATTCAAAAACATAGTATATACATTTTTTCAGATCTAAAGAAAGCTATAAGTTTCCAAATACAAAGTGTACCATGAGGCAAAGCAGGATGAACAAAAGTCCACACTTAGCCACATGGTGTGAAATTGAATATTAAGTAAGTAAAATATTGCAAACTAATATTAAAGAAGGAAGAAATACTGTAACAAAAGATCAGATGTACCTCAAGTACAATGTTTCATTAATAATAATAGATAATAGATAATATTAGATCAGTCTCTTAAAAACTATTAACCAGGACACCTGAGTGGTGATCCTGGAGCCCCGGGATTGAGTTTCACATCAGGCTCCCTACACGGAGCCTGATTCTCCCTCTGCCTCTCTCTCTCTCTCTCTCTCTCTGCTCCTCATGAATAAATAAATAAAAATCTTTAAATAAATCTATTAACCAACAATTCAATATTCTCTTACTATGGAACAGTGAAGATAAAACAGAAATACTTTCGGGGCACCCGGTTGGCTCAGTTGGTTAAACATCTACCTACCCTACATGGATGAATCATGAAATACCAGGCTCATGCTAACAAAAGAAAATGGATATAGCAGCAGTAATATTAGTTAAAATAAGATTTAAGCAAAAAGTATAAATGGAAGTTAAATTCTATATTATTTCATTATAATTAAATAAATCAGTAGAATTAATAATTAAATAAATCACTAGAATTGACCTATAGGGAAATTTGTATATGTAAGTATATTATAGTATGTATAGGTTCAAATATAAAACATCATATAATGTTTGTCCTTCTCCGATTGACTTATTTCACTCAGCATAATACCCTCCAGTTCCATCCACGTTGAAGCTAATGGTGGGTATTTGTCATTTCTAATGGCTGAGGAATATTCCATTATATACATAAACCACATCTTCTTTATCCATTCATCTTTCAATGGACACCGAGGCTCCTTCCACAAACATTATATGGTCTCATTCATTTGGGGAATATAAATAATAGTGAAAGGGAATAGACGGGAAGGGAGAAGAAATGGGTAGGAAATATCAGAAAGGGAGACAGAACATGAAGACTCCTAACTCTGGGAAACGAACTAGGGGTGGTGGAAGGGGAGGAGGGTGGGGGGTGGGGGTGACTGGGTGACGGGCACTGAGGGGGGCACTTGACAGGATGAGCCCTGGGTGTTATTCTGTATCTTGGCAAATTGAAACCAATAAAAAATAAATTTATTATTAAAAAAAACAAATATGAAACATCATCCATATATAATTTATATCACATTCATTTGTGCTGTACCTCACATAACGTAAAGTGATATTTTTAGTTACCTCAGTTATTTTAAAGTCAACCTAAAGAGAAATTGTTACTTTGTTTACAAATTACAAAACAAATTAAGTAGAATGTTTTTGGGGAGCCATAGACAACAAGGTATCACAACAATGCTTACTACTTGGTCATCCTGGCTGTGCAAATATGGAACCTATGCAACTTAACTGGCAGTATGTTTTTTAAAGGGTAGCTTTTTTTCTTTTTTCTTTTTCTTTTAGTCTAGCTTCCTAACTGACATCAAATTATTCAAAGCCTCCCTAGGCACAATAAAAATTTATTAAGGTGTACTGCTATAATAAAAAATACCAGTAATCTTTTAGATTTTTACATGGTAATTCATATGAGAAAACATAAAAAATAATCTTAGAAAAGTGCATTCTGAAGTGTATTTTTTAAATATTCCAAAAGGAAAATGAATACTGTAACATTCTTTTCTTCTTTTGAAATGCTTTTGAAATGAAAAATTCGCATATATTTTATAAAAATGACTATCCTAAGAATTCCAAACACATTTTAATGTAAATATATACATTCTATTTTATATTTACATAATGCTATTATTTAGGGAATATAAAATCATATGAATACTGATGAATTTATTCCCACATTTTTCTGAGAAATGAAGATATTTCAGAGTTTGATGTGGAATCAAAGTTTAAGGAGATGTTGCATGAAAGGGAGATACATGCAAAACAACTTCCAAAGGCCAAAAGAAAAAGGTCAACAAGTCCAGCTTGGCAAGAAATGGTTTAAGGGGATTTACCTATGGACAGAAACATGTCTTAGGCAGTGGCAAGATTAGATCTTTGCAATCCCACCTCTCATAAAACCTGCTTTTATACCCCTAAAGGCTAGGAAGTTACTGAAGACAATTCCTTGGAGACCACCCTAGATGAAAAGTTTGAGAATAGATGTGTATCATAGTTGTAGCTCCAGAGCAGATCAAGGATGTCATGCCCTTAGGATGTATTTAGTATGTTAAACAAAAGGAAAGAATGTATATGTGTGTGGGGGGGGGGGGCGGAATTCAAGAGGGCTTCAGGTAAAAAAGGGGTCATCTTAGTGGATTTGTCCAAGACGTCATCAGTCTGGTTCAGATAGGGGATGAAATGTATAGGGGGTTCTATCCCTGAAATCACACCCTTTCATTCTGTTATCATGACTGTTTTCCTATACAGTGTTACTATTAAGAAAGGTCACCTCTTAAGAGAGCCTGCTTCTCTGCCTGTGTCTCTGCCTCTCACTGTGCCTCTCATTAATAAATGAATAAAATCTTAAAAAAAGAGAGAAAGGTTTTAAATTAATTTTTGAAAATTCATTTTTATTTTAAAAAATTCATTTTTATTGAGAGAAAAGTATGGAAGAACAAAAACATAGTCAAAATAATTAATAAGGTACAAATATTTGCTAAAAATGGATGAGGATTGAGGTAATGGTAACACTAAATAAATATTATCGTTCACTAAATACGCTGAAATAGTGGATGAAATTTTCATTAAAGGTAGAGATTATTTAGTGCTAGTTATTAATATTATTGAAAATTTTAACTTTGAACTGAGTCAATAAAGTGAAATATTATCCAAATGTGAATGCACAAATAGTTCATTATTAGGCTGCCTCCTGCCCCCGCTGCCACCTTATAATATCTGAAGGAAATGGAAAATGGGTTAGGAGAGAAAATATTATTTTCAATAAACATGCTGGAATAATTTTTAATGCATCTTTCCAGGAAAAAGTTTGGCATAAGAAGTCTTCCTATTACCTATAGGGACATGTGTAGACTATATCACATCATTCTTGGGATGCCCTTTGTAGTATTTATTCACTAAAAGACCACACTTATTTCTCTGACCATTATGCTAATCCTGCAACATTATTTGGTGAACACACTTTTAAGTTTCCTAAAACTTTAGTTCTTGGCTCTCAGTCTACTTTTTACTAATTTCCCTGGATGTATTTATTGACTCTTAAGGTTAATAATTATTCTTAATTGTCATCTTTAGCTCTGATCTTTTACAATAAGTGTAGTTTCATATTTCCAGTTGCCTTAGTATGCATTTTACTTTGAAGATTAGCCAACTTCTGATAATTGACATTAATGTAACTGAGAAAAGACGTTAGTTCTGGTTAATGTGGCTGAATGGATAATCCTCAAATACTCTTGCTAGAAAGATATGGATAAAGGATGGATAAAATGTAATTTCAAATTTAATTTTTTTTATTTTTAAATTTTAAAATGTTAATTTTTTAAGTAAAAAAAATAAAATTTAAATGAAAGTGCATAGCTGGCTGACAAAAAAGTTAGGAAAATGGGCCAAAGAGCAACAGAAAGCTTAAAAGTAGTTTAAGCATGAAATATTGATACCCTGGTTTGATTTGCCAGTCTTGGTAACCAAAGAACTTAACTTTCATATGGGGGTAAGAAATGATGCTTTGAGTTTACATAAGTTTGGGAGTTAGAAATGAAACCACTGTATGAACTAGGACTCTTGAAAAGCTGTATTATCTGTGAAAGGGTGTAGTGGCAAAAAATTCTTCATCAACTGGGTTATTCAGTCAGTAAAGGGGAAGGGGAGTTCCCCTGATAATTCATATTATGGACTTCACTTATACAGTGGTGTTGAACATGTACTTATTTAAGGACTAATAACACTCAGGCTGGTAACTTACGATGGGTCAATATTGGTTTAACCTCTATATAGGCTCTATGTAAAGAATAAGGAATATTAACTGGTAAAATGCAATACTTGTTAGAGGTAAGAAATATTAGTAAACTAGGACTAAAAGTGAATTTTCTTAATCACGTAATGGTAGTTGCTTCAAGCCTACAGGAAAAATTGTCTTGATTGTTAGAACAATAGATTCATTTCACTTAGTCAGTGTGGGAAGCAGAATTCTAGAATGACTCACAATGACCGTTTGTCTTAAATAATTGCTTCTTCTTTGAATGTGGGTGGAACCCATCACTATGACAAGACATCACTCCCATAATTATGTTAACTTCTTTAGCAAATGAAACAATATCCTTGGTGGTCTTTACCTAACCAGGAGACTCTTAAAAGCATAGTTTCCTCCCACTGGTTACAGAAATAAGAGAGATGCACTCTGGGTCCGAGAAAATCAGCCATCTGGGGCCACATGGCAAGGAACTGCAGGGAGCCTCTGGAAGCTGAGAGTAGACCCAGCAATAGCTGCTAGAAAGCCAGGGACCTCATTCCTGAAATCAAAGGGAATGAATGTTGCCAGAACCAGTCAACTTGGAAGATGCCAATCTCTCAATGAAAACTATCTCTGGCCCACAAGCAGATATCAACCTGATAAGAGCCTGAGCAGAGGATCCACTCACACTGTGCTCAGACATCTGATAGGCAGAAATTGTGAGATAATAAATTTGTGCTATTTTAAGCCACAGAGTTTGTGATAGTCAACAGCAATAGGTACAAAAACACAGACTGTAAACATAAACCAACTTTAGTGCTTGCCTTTTACCATGGGGAGAAATAAATGGAATATAGGGGGTTTAAAGGCATGTGTATTTTATTTCTTTGAAAGAGAAGTATGTAAACACAAGTTGAAAAATTATAGTATTTGTTAAATCCATGCTTGAAACAAGCTGTAATTTTAAAAATTCAGGGTGTTGTCTTGTCCCAGCAACCTCCTCAGTCTATATAGCACCTCTTTCCTTGCATCCTTTAGTTATGATCTTGATTGACTGCTTGAGATTTCTGGTCTAGTATTATTTATTTTTATTGCTTTTCTCAATTTTATGCAAGTCAGTTCTCATATACTGATCATTGTAGTCCTTTCTTATCATCTACACTAGTCCCTCTTTAACTAGTGTATGTATAAAAGCAATACAAGTGGTTTTTCTATCTCTGTCATTCCTGTTAAAATTCAGACTATATACATCTTCCTTAGTATTTATATTTCTTTAGTCACTTAAAGAAATATGATATCTCTCTTTGCCTATGGTCCTGAATTTAAAGTTCATGGGCTAGGTTATATTTTTTAGACATTGCAATTTAAAAGTTGTACTTTATTTGCTTTTTATTTTCCAGCAATTTCTCCCACATGAATTTCTCTTCCAATTTTTTTGTCAAATAATGCCATTACTCCTTGAAGAACTAGCCAAAAATAATTTTACTCTAATTCAGCTGGTTTTGTGCTCCACCTTATTCAAAGAATATTTATTAGTCACCTAATAAGGATTAGCACTGGAGCGATAATATCCACAAAAAGACATGATCCTTGCCCTTAATAAGAAACTTATGTTTTCATTTGTACAGGAGTACTTTTTTCTATTAATAGGATGCTACTGTCTCTTGTGTGTATGTCTTAACTCTCAAATCAAAGAGTTGGTTAAAGACTGTAAGCAGTTTTCCTATTCTTTCTTCTAATTCCCAATCCTGTCATCCATTTTCTAAAAGTATATGTAATTAGTAAATCATTGCTGATTGACTTAACAAATCTAATTCACCTCCTCACGTGTGCCACATTTCATGTGTCCTGGGAAGTATGTGCAGGGAAGTCAATCTATTGAATTATGACTGTGTTCAGCCTCAAACTTCCCCTGGGCATCTATTTACCCAGGATTTGTTAAATTTGTATGCTTGAGACAGTCTATAATATTAAAAATTCAATATACTGTTCAGCTCCAGTATGTGCCCCCAAAATAATCTTTTCTTGATTCCTCCAATTATGATATTGGTTGACTGCTTGAGATCTCTGGTCTTGTGCTATTTCATTTATTATTGTTTTTCTCCATTCTCACATGTAAGTCATCTGGCTCTCAAACACCCCATGGCAGATTTTAAGTGGATGAGGTAAAGATACAAGTAGTTTTTCTATCTTTTTGTATAAGAAGAATAAGAGAAAATTCTTATTCTCAAGATCTATCATGTAGGTTTACATCTTGGAATGCCATCATCATTAGAGTCTGTTCAATCTCTTGGAAGGTGCCTCAACTTGCATTCTAAAGAGTCACCAAGTTCTCTTACTTGTACTTAGACAAAATGTTAACATTGCCTCAGGAAAAAAAAAATATCTTTGCTTCTCAGTTAAATTTGATTCATCATCTTCAGAGCCCATTTTATTACACTATTGACTAATAATAATAATAATAATAAACATAGTAAGACCTCAGTGGTTTCAAACTCATTGCACAAAGTAGAGGATGCAAAGAAAAGGTGCAACTCTGGGCAATAGCTATAGAGCCAGCATCTGGGCTCTGTGATAATCAGCACATATGAATCACATCAGAGAAAGAACAGAATCACTGAATACAGGGAGCCTGACACCTCCAGTTGTTTTTCAGACTGCACCATGTTTATCAGTGTCAAAATTTGCAACATCTGGCAGTTTTTCTTATATTTAGTGTACCTTTGATTTTTTAAGGATCTCACAGATACCAGATTTTTAAACACTTGCACCTAGAAACATGTTTATACATCTCACTGCTATCATAAATAGATTAAGTTTGAATGAAATTCTTAGGAAACCATCTCCAAAAGTCCCCATAACATACCGCTTATCTAGATAAAATTTTAGTAGTTTATATCAATTCAAATCCTCTTTCAAGAGTACTTATTTTTATTACCTATATTTGCATTGGATATCTGACTAAAATAGTAGGGTTTTTTTTTTCTTTTTTTTGCAGGCATACCATGAATTAGAATCTAAGAGTCCATGCAAACTGAAGCTGTGCTAGCTTCTCTGTGTGCTCTTTGAGGTCTCTTCCTCTTGTTAAATTTCACACTGGATTTGCATGGGGATGCAAGAAGGAAATGATTTTGCTTGGGAAAATTGCCACAGCTGTTTTAATACAGGAACATTGAAAATGGCATTGCTAGCCTATAAGCCCCAACTCACATAGAAGAACAAAGAGAAGGCCAAGAACAGGGAAGACTTTGACATAGACAAATTTTGACACAGATTTTACTAGCTTTCTCAATAGCAAAGTGCCGGTTACTGAGAAATTTTCAAATTGAAAGGTGATCACTTTCAAATGAGATGCATTGACATTACTGGACAATATTGATGAAAAAAATATTGTCAGTTTTATAATCCTCAAATTTTATATTTTGCTTAATGTTATTACTTACTCATTTTAACATGTGTTCTTTTCATGTTAGTTGGCTTGGGCTTTTTAAAGTCACTATTCCGTTTTTTCCTTTCTTCTGTCTTCATAACACATACTATGTTTGTTGTTCTATTTATATAATAAGGGATACCAAACAGAGTAGAAGAATATGACTAAAATCCTCTGTCACTATATTTGACTTTACATCAGATTTTATGGGCAGCAATGGATTGTGTTGGAGCTCTAACGATGTTCACTAGGAGAAACATTTATTGTACTAGAATCATTGCCCAGATAATGTTCTGAAATGTACTCTTTCAGGTTCTGAGGTTCTATTTTTCCAGTCAACACATTAGGACACATCAATCACTGAAAACCCTGCGGTATATCCAGTATATTGTGTTCCCCTTACTACACAGGTGCTTTTCTCCTGTGACCTCTTGCTTGGAATTGTACTATCATTTCTAACTTACCCTTCACTATCCTCACCTCTACCACCCTTCCTTTCACTCCAATCTATGCTCATTTAAAATTTTTGAGTGACTTGGAGCTCAGATCCTGAGGAAACTACACTCTGCCCAGTCCCTTCCATTGATGCAAATTTAAATCCTGGACAGAAGTCTTAGAGCAACAATCTGAGGGTACTAGAAAATACACAGTAGTGGGTGGACTACAAAAGGCAATTAGAGTTTCAGAATTCTAAGTTCCACAAAATCAATGATGGGCTTACTATTTTTTTAAAAAAATTCCAGCTATCACCCAATCTGGGCTAAAAGCTCAAAGCTGTAAATGCACAAAAAGTGTTTCCTGATCAACAAAGGGAAATGTATTTGTCATAATTGCATAAACGCTGTCATAAGTACTTTTTGATACTTTTGATACAGTTGACTCTTGAACAACACTGGTTCAAATTGTGAGGGTTCACTTATATGTGTATTTTTTTCAATAAATTCACTACAATACTGTAAATGTATTTTCTCTTTCTTGTGACTTTCTTAATAACATTGTCTTTCTCTGGTTTGCTTTATTGTAAGAATACAATATTTAATACATATATAACATACAGTGTATGTATTAATCAACTGTTTATGTTACCAGCAAGGCTTCTAGTCAATAGTAGGCTATTAATAGTTAGGTTTTGGGAGAGCCAAAGGATATATGTGAATTTCCAACCATGTGGCAGGTCAGGGCCCCTAACCCCAACATTGTTGAAGGGTCAACTGTATTGTTCTTTGTTATTGGGTTTATGGAAACTAAAAGAGCATTTACTTATATATTTATAGATTAATCAAACTAGAGTATAATGACCTTATTTGAAATATGATATTTTATCTAATGTGAATAGCTTTATATGAGATGCCTGTTGTACTATCCTAAAAGCAGGCTCTGCCACATGGGCCAAATTGGCTAAGGGTCCATTTTTTTGCAGTTAGAGAGCGAAAATTTTTTTCCCCTTATCTTTAAAGAATTGTTAAAAAAAAAAAAGATAAAAAGGAGGAGGTAGGAAAAGAAGGAAGATGCTACCACAGAGACCATATGTGACCTACAAACTCTAAAGTATTTGACATCTGGTCACTTATAAAAATGTTGGGCAATATAAATAATAGTGAAAGGGAATAGAAGGGAAGGGAGAAGAAATGGGTGGGAAATATCAGAAAGGGAGACAGAACATAAAGACTCCTAACTCTGGGAAACGAACTAGGGGTGGTGGAAGGGGGGGTGGGGGATGGGAGTGACTGGCTGACGGGCACTGAGGGGGGCACTTGACGGGATGAGCACTGGGTGTTATTCTGTATGTTGGCAAATTGAACACCAATGAAAAATAAATTTATTATTAAAAAAATAAATTAAAAAAATGTTTGCCAACCCTGACATAAAAAAAAAAAATACCTTGATAGTGAAAATTTTGTATGTTTCATTATTTCTTTCTAGTGTTTTCAATTCATGTCACAAAGGAGTACTTAAAAGGACCTGATCCACAGTGGACATTCAAATAATATGTATTTTTTTTATTTATTTATTTATTTATTTATTTATTTATTTATTTATTTATTCATGAGAGACAGAGAGAGAGAGAGGCAGAGACACAAGCAGAGGGAGAAGCAGGCTCCCTGCAGGGAGCCCGATGTGGGACTCGATCCCAGGTCTCCAGGATCAGGCCCTGGGCTAAAGGCAGACACTAAACCTCTGAGCCACCGGGGCTGCCCATGTATGTAAATTAATAGGTAGGTGAATAGTTTCCTATCTACTCTACCCCTAATAGAATAATTCAGCTTCCTGGTTGTCTCCCATGGTAGATAATAATATTAGTCACCAGATATTCACAACCCACTTACTTATACCTATCCCCACTCATCCAGGAAGTTCAATTCGTATGTTGTGGTGGTGGTTAGTCCTGGAATAAGAAAACACATGGAGCAAAGCCAAGCAGATAGACCTCAATGGCAACCAACCAAATCCAACAAATTCCAACCAAGCTGAAACTGACCCTCAACATTCATGTAACATGAGTGAAACTAAATGGTATTATAATCTTTTGATATTTTAGGATTATCTCGTGCTGAAGGAAAAGTTGCTTGATATACTTACTTCTGTAAAACAAAAGATTCAGAAGGATGAAAGGATCAGTACTTAGTATATATATGTCATTGAAAATAATGAATTCTTAAGCACATTTTTCAACTCTTAATAAAAGGAGTATAAAGCTCATATTTACAAAATGATTTCTCTATTTTAAGTTCACTTTATATTGTGTAGAAATGTGATAGTTTATAAGGTGGTGCTCTTTTGCATTCACCAAAAAATATTTTATCTCACTAATGAAGGGCAAAAGTGACGGATATACTTTGTACTAGAGTAAAAGGTACCTTATGC
The DNA here is from genome assembly GCF_048418805.1 of Vulpes vulpes. NCBI lineage: Eukaryota > Metazoa > Chordata > Mammalia > Carnivora > Canidae > Vulpes > Vulpes vulpes. Next base: position 183,146,459 of record NC_132780.1, on the reverse strand, counting down.
TACAGAAAATTAATGTATTCCTGTGACAACTTTATTCTCTATTAAAAATGAATCATCATTGAATCAGAATCTCTTTGCTTTGGAGGTTAGTACCTCACCCTTAATATTAATTTAACTTTGTAGAAATATAACTAGAAATTGAGGAGCACAAAAAATTATGAGAAAAAATTAATACAGAAAAGATTTATAATGAACTATACTCAGTATCAAATGTGCTCACTTCAATAAAGATGGATGTGGGATCCCTGGGTGGCGCAGCGGTTTGGCGCCTGCCTTTGGCCCAGGGCATGATCCTGGAGACCCAGGATCGAATCCCACATCAGGCTCCCAGTGCATGGAGCCTGCTTCTCCCTCTGCCTATGTCTCTGCCTCTCTCTCTCTCTCTCTCTGTGACTATCATAAAATTAAAAAAAAAAAAAAAAAGATGGATGTGAAATCAAGAAAATTGTAATCAAAGATAGTTCATTCTACAAAAATTATATATATATATATATATAAACACTTATATAGACACTTATATAAACACTTATTAGAAGAGGAGATTAAGGATGCCTGGGTAGCTCAGTGGTTGAGCATCTCCCTTCAGCTCAGATCGTGATCCCGGAGTCCTGGGATTGAGTCCCACATCAGGCTCCCTGCATGGAGACTGCTTCTCCCTCTGCCTATATCTCTGCCTCTCTCTCTGTGTCTCTCATGAATAAATAAATAAAATCCTAAAAAAAAAAAATTAAAAAAAGAAGAGGAGATTAAAATTTCCAGAAATTGTTCATGTAACTTATTTAAAATCACAAAGTGTGAAGAAAAAAGAAAGTATAAAATCCAGGGATTCAGATATAGTTGTGGCACTGGTACTGCCAACTGCTGGTTTTGCTCGACCAGCATTCATTCCCACTTTTTATTTTAAGAAAATTCTAATTTTGTGTCAGAAAACATTCTCTGTTCTTTCAGTTCAAGTAGCCTAAGTGCCACTTGTGATGGTACTCCTCTCATATTTGGGGAATGTGAGACCAGTGACTCAGGCTCAAGTGCCCTGGGCCACGGTCTTTTCTTCAGAACTGGTAGCTGATCCAAAAAAGAACAGTTAGAGCAGACAGGGCAACTATCTCAAGCTATTGAATTAAGAGGGGATAGGAGTTAGACTCGAATTGCTAGCATATACCTGGTCAGCATGAGTGGAAAGCTAGCCTGACAACCCCACCGATACAAAGGGAAGCAAAGCTAAGAGATGGAGAGGGCAAGACCAAATTCTGATAATGTCATATGACTCCTCAATATCTACTTATGCCTGGTGTTTGACCTTTGTTTTTCTTTTTCTTGTAACTCCAATCCCTGAAAGATACAGGGCTCCTCAGGGAAGTTGAGGCATTTAGGAGATGAATATTTTAGACTTTCTCTTAACATCTATATTTGAGCAAAACCATTAAGAAAATAGTTTAGAAGTGTTTTAATTTTCATGATGTCTCTCAATTTAAATTTCAGCTTTGCAACCATGTCCTGTACAGGGATTTCAGCTAATGGCAGGATAGGTGCTGGGTGGTGATTTGAAAAAAATCTTTGATATTGATTCACCAGACAAATGATCTTTATTTTATATTTTAATTTTTAGAAAAGGGCTATACTGTGAAATTAACAATTCCAATACAAGTTTTGCTACTTTCATACATTTCTATTTTTGAAAAATGTCAAACCTATAGAGAAGTTGGAGGAATTGTACAATAGGTATCTATGCAATCTGTACCTAGCTAAATTTATATATCAATGTTTTTCCAAATTTGTTTTCATTTTCTAAATATGTGTACATTTTTTCTTTTGCTGAACAATTGAAAAGTAATTTATAATCGTTTCATAATTTATCTAATAAATATATTGGCATGAGTCTTTTAAGAATGTAAACATTTAGAAAAAGGAATACAAATATTCTTCCATATAACCACTATTCCAATATCACATCTAAAAAAATCAACACCAATTTAAAAATATTACTTAATATACTATCATACTCATATATCCTAATTATTCTTAAAATATCTTTAAAATTTTCTTTTTATAAAATTACAGGATTAATTTGTAGTCAGAAAATTATATTTGGCTTTGTCTCTTCTGTTTTTCTCAATATTGAACTGTCTCTGATTTGTTTGTTCATTTTTTGTATTTTATGATTCCAGGCCTTTGGTCTGTTATAATGCATCTGATTCTTATTTTCTCTTGTTTCCACATGAATAGATTCAGATTAATGATTTTGTCAAGAATAGTATGTAGGTGTTATATATATTTCTTATGTTTCTATTAATAAGAGCATTTTATTAGGTTGTCCTTCATTGATGACAAAATTTGACCACCGAATCCTTCAATTGCCAAGAACCATTTTTTCCTTTTGGTGATTAATAATTAATCTCTTGTGTTACATCTTGAAGAGATAAGACTATCCTGTTTTCCAACAACTCTTCACACAGTGGTTTAGCCTCTATTGATAAAAATTGTCTGATCAATTTTTACATTAGTGATTAAAAAAGTTTATTTTTAAAATGCTATTATTCCCTCCACATATATTAGCTGTAATTCATCTGTGAGGAAGAGCTTACCTCTATCCCTTTATTCTTTCCATCGTCTTCATACTCACCTTGAAATTAACCACTTTCATTATTTACTGTTTATTCTCTGTATGTATATGTAATATATTGTACACTACAATTTATATATATATGATAGAAATATACATGAAATTTAAATAGAAATATATAATACATTTTAATAATGATAAATAATATAATTAAATAATTACAACACAAATAATATAATTAATTAAAAATACAATTTTTAAGTTATAAATTAAAATATACATATAGGGACGCCTGGGTGGCTCAGCATCTGAGTGTCTGCCTTTGGCTCAGGGTGTGATCCCAGAGTTTTGGGATCGAGTCCCACATTAGGCTTCCTGCATAAAGCCTGCGTCTCCCTCTGCCTGTGTCTCTGCGTCTCTCATGAATAAATAAATAAAATCTTTAAAGAATAAATAAAATATACATATAATTTCTCATATATTCTTATGTAAAGAGTGCTATACACATCTTTAAAATATTTATCTATTTATTTTAGAGAAAGAGAGAGAGAGTGTGCACAAGTGAGGGGAGGGCCAGAGGGAAAGAAACTCAAGCAGACTCCATGATCATCATGGAGCCCAACTTGGGGTTCAATCTCATGACCCTGAGATCATAACCTGAGCCAAAATCAAGAGTCAGAGTCTTAACCAACTGCCACCCAGGTGCCCCAAGTATACACTCTTGATAATGTATCCCAGAAATACTCCATATAAGTTTATAGCTAATTATCTTTTTATTAAATGACTTGATAGTACTCTATTATGTGACTATTCCATAAATTATTTAGTCTGTCTTCTATGAATGGGCATTTATTTGGTTTCTATTCAAATTTTGCTATTTATTTATTTGTTTATTTATTTATTTATTTATTTATTTATTTATTGTCAAGTGTAGAATTTAGTGATTCATCACTTACGAGTACACTCAGTGCTTATCATAAGTGCTCTCCTTAATACTCATCAAGTGTTTAACCCATTCCGCTGCCTGTCTCCCCTCTGGTAACCTTTAGTTTGTTTTCTATGGCTAAGACTCTGTTTCTTGGCTTGCCCCTTTTTGTCCTTCCTTTGTTCATTTGTTTTGTTTCTTAAATTCCATGAGTGAAATAATATGGCATTTGTCTTTCTCTGGTTAATTTAGTTCAATTAGCATAATACTTTCTAGCTACATCTACCTCTTTGCGAGTGGTAAGATTTCATTCTTTGTTATGGCTAATATTCCTTTGTACCACATCTTTTTTTTTTTTTTTTTAAGATTTTACTTATTTATTCATGAGAGACAGAGAGAAAGAGAGGCAGAGACACAGGCAGAGGGAGAAGCAGGCTCCATGCAGGGAGCCTGGTGTGGGACTAGATTCTGGGTCTCCAGGATCAGGCCTGGGCTGAAGGTGGCGCTAAACCGCTGAGCCACCCGGGTTGTCCTGTACCACAATTCTTTATCCATTCACTAGTTTACAAACATTTGGGCTCTCCATAATTTGGCTATTGTTTATAATGTTGTTATAAACATTGGGGTGCATTTACCCATTTGAATTAGTATTTTTGCATCTTTTGGGTAAATACCCAAAGTAGTGCAATTGCTGGATTGTAGGATAGTTCTATTTTTAACTTTTGAGGAACATTCACACTGTTTTCCAGAATCACTGCACCACTTTGTTTTTGTTTTTTTTAAGATTTTATTTATTTATTCATAGACACAGAGAGAGAGAGGCAGAGACACAGGCAGAGGGAGAGGGAGAAGCAGGCTCCATGCAGGGAGCCCGATGTGGGACTCGATCCCAGGTCTCCAGGATCACACCCTGGGCTGCAGGCGGCGCCAAACCGCTGCGCCACCGGGGCTGCCCCACTGCACCACTTTGTATTCCCACCAACAGTGTAGGAGGTTTCCCCTTTCTCTGCATCCTCACCAACACCTGTTGCTTCCTGTGTTAATTTTAGTCATTCCCACTGGTGAGGTGATATCTCATTGTATTGATTTTTCATGATGATGAGTGATGCTGAGCATCTTTCCATGTGACTGTTAGCCATCTATATGTCTCCTTTGGAAAAATGTCTATTCATGTTTTCTGCCCATTTTCTAACTGGATTATTAATTTTTGGGTGTTGATTTGCATAAGTTATTTATATATGTTGGATACTAACCTTTATCAGATGTGTCATTTGCAAATATCTTCTCTCATTGCATAGGTTGCATTTCAGTTTTGTTGATTGTTTCTTTCACTGTGAAGATATATTTTATTTTGATGAGCTCCAATAGTTTATTTTTTTGTTTCCCTTGCCTCAGGAGACATATCTAGAAAGAAGTTCCTATGGCCAATATTAAAGAAATTACTGCCTGTGTTCTCTTCTAGGATTTTAATGTTTCCCTATCTTAAATGTAGGTATTTTATCCATTTTGAATTTATTTTTGTGTAAGAAACTGATCCAGTTTCACTCTTTTGTGTGTTGCTGTCCAGTTTTCCCAACATCATTTATTGAAGAGATTCTTTTCCATTGGACATTCTTTCCTGCTTTGTTGAAGATTAATTGACCATAGAGTCGTGAGTTCATTTCTGTTTTTTCTTCTGTTCTATTGATATATGTGTCATTTTTTGTGCCAGTACCATACTGTCTTGATGACTACAGCTTTTAAATATGGCTTGAAATCTGGAATTATGATACCTTAAGCTTTGTTTTTCTTTTTCAAGTTCGCTTTGGCTGTTCAGAGTCTTTTGTGTTCCAAACACATTCTAGAATTGTTTGTTCTAGTTCTGGGGAAAAAGCTGGTGGTATTTTAATAGGGATTGCATTGAATGAGTAGATTGTTTTGGGTAATATAGATATTTTAACAATACTTATTCTTCCAATCCATGAACATGGAATGTTTTTTTCCATTGCTTTGTGTCCTTTTCAACTTCTTTCATAAGTGTTCTATAGTTTTCAGAGTACATATCTTTTACCTCTTTGGTTAGGTTTATTCCTAGGCATTTTAGGGTTTTTTGGGGGGTACAGTTATTAATGGGATTGATTCGTTGATTTTCCTTTCTACTTGCTTCACCAGTGGTGTATAGGAATGCAACAGATTTTGTATCCTGTGACTTTGCTGAAATTGCGTATCAGTCCTAGCAAATTTTTTTTTGGTGGAGTTTTTTGGATTTTCTGTATAGAGTATCATGTCATCTGCAAATAGTGAAAATTTGACTTCACTCTTGATGATTTGGATGCCTTTGATTTCTTTGCTTACTGAGGCCAGGACTTCCAGTATTATGTTAAATAACAGTAGTGAGAGTGGACATTCCCTGTCTTGTTCCTGACCCTAGAGGAAAAACTCTCAGTTGTTCCCCATTGAGGATGATATTAGCTGAGGGTTTTTCATATACGGCCTTTATGATGTTGAGGTATACTCCCTCTAACTCTACTTTATTGAGGGCTTTTATCATGAATCGATATTCTACTTCGTAAAATGCTTTTTCTGCATCTATTGAAAGGATCACATGGTTCTTATCCTTTCTTATAATACTGTGGTATATTATATTAATTGATTTGTGAATATTGAATCACCCTTACAGCCCAGGAATAAATCCCACTTGACCGTTGTGAGTGATTCTTTTAATGTACTGTTGGATTTGATTTACTAGTATTTTGTTGAGAATCTTTACATTCATAGTCATCAGGGATATTGGCCTGTAGTTTCTTTCCATTCCTATGTTTTTTTGGGATAGATTGAGAATAGGTTATTAGCTCTTTAAATGTTTGGAAGAATTACCCTGAAGCCATCTGCCCCTAAACTGTCATTCTTTGGGAGACTTTTGATTACTGATTCAATTTCTTTGTTGGTCATCAGTCTATTCAAGTTTTCTATTTCTTCCTGTTTCAGTTTTGGTTAAAATTTGCTATTTAAAATAATGCTGCAATAAATAACCTTATGTAGACACCATTGTGTATTTGTAGATACATATAGCAGGGTATATATCCTGTATATATATATATACAGCACACACACACACACACACACACATACATGTATATATACAGGATGGAGCCTTAGAAGTAGAAATTAAATTTTGTTAAATATAACCACAAAATGAAATTTTGTTAGGTATTGCCACATTGTATTCCATAGGAGGTTTTACCATTATCTGTTCCCACTAGCAGTTATAACAATGTCAGTTTTCCAAAGTCAGGCCAATACAATGTTTTCAGGGACCTAATTTTCTACCACTCTTGACAGGTAAGAACTTGCATTTTAGTATAGTTTTAATTTGAAGTCCGAGTGAAATAGAGTGCCTTTTCATATGTTTAAGGACCATTTTCATAGATTTTTCTATAAATTGTTCATATGCTTTCATCATTCTTCCATGTTATTTTTCCTTTATTTTTAGTAACTCTTTTAAAAATATACTAGTATTTTTTCTGTGATGTAAGTAACAAATATTTTCATTCAATTTGCCATTTAATTTTTAAAATTTTTGCCATGCATTTTTAAAAATTTAATCAAGCTGAATTTATGAATGTTTTGTTTATCTTCTGGATATCGGGACATGATTATAAATGCTGCCTCCACATATGTTATAAAGAAATCCAAGCATATGTTCATCGTTTAGATTGTTTATCCATGTGGGGTATTATCAGGCATAGGTTATCAAAAATAAGTCCAATTAATGATAGTATATAGGAATATCCTTGAATTAACACTAAGGTACTAAAAATCTTGCACAAATAAAAAACTAAACTACTCTCAGTAATAAATTATTTCCAACATGTTACACTTATTGTAAATTACCTGGATCCCTGAGACAGTGTCATTAAGAACCATTGTTTTAGAGAACTGATTCTCTATCATTCATACTTGGTTCTCAATGCTCCACAAAGTGCCTGCCGTTATAAAAGGCTTATCATATATTTTAAATATATTCATTGGGACTCTTTTGGATGCAAGTCATTGAAAAACCAACTGAAATTGATTTAAGCAAAAATGAAAACTCATTGGCTTCTATAACTGAAAAGCACTGGCTTCAAACAAAACCAAATATGGCTACTCAAACATTATCATCAGTACTCTTATTTGTTCTTTTTACCATGCAGTGACATGATACCTAGAGGGCTTTGATTTTCCTGCATACTCATCATTACTTAATAATTCTAAGCCTGAAAAATTAAAACTGACAGAAATGAGAACCTTGGTTATGTACTCATCAGAGGTCAGAGAATGAGAGTGGGCTGGTGACCAGAACAAAACAAAATTTTCATGGAATATGGGAGTGTGGGTTCCACAATGCATATGTTATAGAGACCAAAGATACTGTGCTGACATTAAAATAGACAATAAAATTCATTTGTGTTTTATCCTTATTTCATAAAGTTCATTATCCTGGATTCATAAAGTAAGTAAAGAGTTCTTTTATAAGGAATTATCTTTATTAATGATATTCTGCATGAAGAACCTAAAAGCCTAAGGAAGGAAATATTGAAAGGCATTAAGGTATGCCTTAAGGAAATAACAAAAGTATAAACTAATATAGATTTTGTATTTTAAATATCCATAATCATGACATTGGGAATTTGAGAGAAAATCATTAAAGAAGTCTTTAATTCTTATAAAGAATTTATCATCTATGATTTAAATTTCAGAAAGGTTTTAAGATTTTTAATACTAGAGATTTAGTCAAGAGCGACTCAAGCCATTTCTCAAGCAAATAAGAGTAGTGTTAAGAGAATAAAATGATTTTACCTCCTTTACTGTGTATTTGATTTTCCTTATTTTTCATAAAACATATTAAAAATTGAAGAGAAAAATAGATTCATAGTCATATACTAAATTCAACATAGTAGTATAATTACAGATCAATCTTGCTCTTAGTAGTGACATATGGTCTTCTCTAGTAGTATGAACTTTAGGCATTTTACTAGCATTCAAGTTTAAATATAAATGACTATCAAGAATTTGGTCTCAGTTGAAGAAATCCAATCTGCAAGATTATAAGACCTATCTTTACAATATTTATAGTATAACTTTTTCCATAAAACTATTAACATAAGTTTGTTGTATGTTATACTGTTCTTTCTCTATGGCAAGTTTTTTTTTTTTTTTTAAGATTTTATTTTTTTATTCATGAGAGACAGAGAGACATAGGCAGAGGCAGAGGCAGAGGCAGAGGGGGAAGCAGGCTTCCTGTGGGGAGCCTGAGGTGGGACTCAATCCCAGGATCCGGGGATCATGGCCCGAGCCAAAGGCAGATGCTCAACCACTAAGCCACCCACTTGCCCTCTATAGCAAGTTTTTATTTAAAAAGGAATATATACATATATCAATATCTGAACAGTCATTAGCATATTTTAAGCAATTGTTAGGGTAAATGGAGTCAAAGAAAAAAAATCCATGACCTTCATTAATACTTACTATTTAAATCTATTTTATTTATTTATTTGTTTATTTATTTTTAAAGATTTTATTTACTTATTTAGAGAGACAGTGTGAGCAATTGAACTAGAGAGAGCATAAGTGGGGAAAGGGACAGAAGGAGAAGGAGGAGCAGATTCCCCACTGAGCAGGGAGCCTGATGCAGGGTTCCATCCTGGGACTCTCAGATCATGACCTGAGCAGAAGGCAGATAATAAGGCCACCCAGGCACCCCTATTAAAACTATTTTTAATTATAAAATCAAAAAAAATTTACACTATTAATATTTTTTCTAATCTTAGGATAAATGCATGAAAATAGCTTACCTAAACTTTCTCTATTGTTGATTAATTGATTACTTGCTTATATCAGAGTTTTAATAAGAATTTTAATGGGGATAAATGTTATATACTATATCAATTATTATAGTTGTGGGGATGGCCTATAGATTTCTAGAATCCCTAAGTGACCTCAGTCTTTAAAATGTGCTAACTTCATCCTTAACCACTGGCAAACTGGCACATGATGAATTTTGCATTCAGGAACTTGGGTACTCTTGTTCTCTGTGAAAACCACAAACAATTCTAATTTTCCTGGAATTTCACTCCATGCATAACCATTATGCCTTTAACACACAATCTAGCTGCTTTGCACTACATCAGTAGCTCACTCCCATACTCACATTCGGCACACACCAACTCCTGGGGATAGATAAGAGAACTCTTTCAGTTCCATCTCACCTGACATGCCACCTCCCCTCCTCTGCCCCTTGTCTTATGTCACTGTTACTTATCCTTCACTTTCCAAATTCTAAAACTCCCCCACAGAGCAGTGTCATAGAGCAGCCATGACTTGTTTAGCATGTTCTCAAGTTTTGTCTGCACATTCTTAGACATTTTCCAATTGCCAAAGGTAAAAACCTTAATCCCTTTTACTGCTAAGTACCATATTGTTGCTTTCTCTAATACTTTGCTAAGCAGGAAGTAGTTTTCATCCCTTCTTTTCATTCAGTCTTCCAAGTCTGTATTTTTCATCCTCTGAGTTCTTTACCTACTTTATGGACATTTTAAGTTTGGTGTATCAAAGGGAGAGTACCATTGGGCGTCAACTGCATATTAAGAACTCATGGAACGAATGGGATTTTAACCATGTAGCCCTGTGGGATCCACAAATGTGAGTCCTTCATAGCACCTTTCTCAGGTAGGACACTGCATTTTCACATCTGAGCCTTTTGCAAAAAATGTGAAGATTCTGAGATTGTTGGGAATATTTAAATGTTGATGATACATACTAGTTGAAGAGTTTGAGACTAAATTAACCTGAATCAGATGATATATCAGAACACTATTTACCTGTTCCATTGTAAGAGTTATTATATAAAAGATAACACCCAAGTTTGCCACAAAACTCCTGTTATAGCAAAGGCTTGTATCTTCTTGGTGTCTTTTTGCCCTGCAGATGCTTAAGGAGTTCCAGAACTGTTTGAACCAGGCCAGGCCCATTCATCATTATGGGAAACACCTAACACACTAAAATTTTGGCTTGCAGCATATGCCTTAAGAAATGTAATTAGTTACTTAATTTCTCTTGATAAGAAACCCTATCTTTTTAAAAATAATTTTAAAAATATAGAACGTAAGAAAAACATTACCCATAACTCAGAAACAATGACAATATTCCTAATATGATTCACAAAGAAAGAGACTTCTTGCTTTCATGTCTCCAGAATACTTCCACATTTTCCTTCTGAAATCAATTTCAAGAGAAGACACATTCTCACTTTGATTGGCCAGAATGTCAAATACTGATGGAACTATGACTTTAAGTAGGTAGGATTACTGTGATCAAAGCATAGTACCCAAATGTTGCTCTCTGTTGGTCATTTTTCATCCATGCAATGAACATACCTAGATAAGGGCTGCAATCAGCAAGGACCATGGACTATGGACCTCCTCACTTCTATCTCAACCTCTTTCAGGGACATAGTTTTTCAGGAAATTTCTATGCATACCTATGGTCAATGCTTCTCTTTTCCCTTACAAGTAAGCCTGATGTGTGCAAGATTTAAATTTGAGTAAAGCAGCAAATAGAAAGCCTTTCTTATCCATGAACCACCTATGCTCCAACTTTGTATGCATTGCATAATAATATGCATTGAAGTTTTCAACACTTGAGTAGCTTTTTAATATGTTGCTTTGATTCCTATTCAGCAATTCTTCCTTGTAAATGTCTTCCTTAGATCCTTGTGTTGGAGATGGGAGGTGGAGGGGAGGAAGAGTGATGGTTAAAGATGATTGGCAGGGTAAGATTAGGACATTACTTAGTTTGGGGCCATAAACTTTTACCATTAAAAACATCACCTGTAATTACTTACATATAGCAACCAGTGATGGGGAATGCCAATTTGAAGTACAAGTCAAGCATTCTATGAGAAGAGGCACTATCATACAAATGCAGCAACAGAATCTGGTTTCAGATCCTCTGGAAACATGGAGAGGCAAATGAGATATGATATAATGATGAAAAATATAGTGGCTAAGCCATCTTAAAATAATAATTTTCTAAAAGATAATACCATAAGTTACATTATTGTTACACATATTTTAATAAAATGTATTCATATTGCCAAATGCTCCTAAAATTTTATTGATTTTAATGATAATAACCAAGTTAGAGTGATAAAAATTATATAATATCTAATATATTATGTATTATATAATAATATAACAACCAAGAGTATTAACTGAAGTTTATTTTAAACAGAAATAGGTTAGACAACCTTCTCCTTGAATCCTTGTAGTTTTAGTTCAATCTCCTGTAACTTATCTAAATTTGAACCTTGAGAATGAACATACCTTCCTGTTATCAAATCATACTTGATTTGAGTGTGGAATATTGCTCTTGCAATGCAAGAGTGTGTATTACTATAGAAGGGTCTTTAAGCTGACAAAAAGTCTGATTCATGGCCAATGTGAAGATATCTTCACATTACATTTATCTCTCCCATTAAATATCCATTTTCTATATAAAATAAGAATATTTTAGGTGTATTGCAAATGTGATGGTTTATGGACTAATATAATGTCACTTCTATCCAAAACCAGGTGCTAAGACTAGAGAACAGTTGGAGAGCAGGTATTTGATAAACAAATTCTTGAAAAGAAAGAAAATTGAAAAAAGACTAACTTGAGAAACATTGTCAGCAATATGAAAAATAAAACCTAATCTCAAACTTCAAGAGTTTTAGGTTCAACTGTAATAAGTTTGCAAAACCAAAACAAAATATACACAACTGTACAGAACATTCAGGTGGCAGCCACTTACTGATTTTAGCTCATCTTGATCATATGGTGCTTCATAATTTGTACCAGGTTAGTATGCTGTGTATAGATGTGCTGGCATAACATATGCTCACCAGGTTGCTTGATATATATTATATTTTTTACTTGAATCCTACAATAGTCTTGTCAGTAAGGAAATAAAAGGAACTGGGAAATACCCAGCCTGGCAGATTGTCTCGCATCTGTAGGAAAAATAAATGTCACCATAAAAACTGCTAATAGTGCTAGAGCACTTACTATACACTAAGAAATTCATAACAATTCTCTTATTTTATCCTCATCTCAGCTTTTTAATTTGGTAACTTTCATCTCATATGAAAAACCTGAGGTTTTCAGTTATGTGATGCTTAAATGGTCCCTCTGGGGTCATGTGTGTGGTGAGTGCCAGAGCCAGAATTCTGACCTACATGACTGGCTTGCTCAAAAGACTTTGTGCTTAACCACCATGGGTACTACCTCTCCCATACACACACCATTTATACTTCATTGTCACAAAATGTTTGCATAGTAATCAGAATCAGTGCAGGTCTCAGCTCTTATTGCCTCATTTTTTTCTGAATTTCTTTCTATTGACTCAAAAGGAAGAACTGACTTTGTAAAGGTGAAGGAAAGGCTGTAAGTGGGCAGGTTTTTTTCTTCTTCTTTGCCCCTTTCTTCTCCTTCTTCTTCCTTCCCCTTCCCCTTCCCCTTCCCCTTCTCCTTCTCCTTCTTCTTTCTCCTCCTCCTTCTCCTCCTCCTTCTCCTTCTCCTCCTTCTCCTTCTCCTTCTTCTTCTTCTGTATCTTGCATTGTAAGGAGCCCAGTGATATTTAAAATGACTTTCCTTATCACCAGAGAGCCCTGGTCCAAACAGTTTAGTAATCTCTTCGATACTAGCTACCTTAATATGTGGACTGTACCACTCTGTGAATTTATTTATATTTTCTCTTAATATGTATATTAAAGCACCCTGATTGGATCTCTTGACTGGATTTTCATTGACTAAGAAAAGTTGAGAATTTTAGTGCCACACACTCAATTATTTCTAGATTTCTCTCAAAATCCACAACAACAACAAAAATGAGTATTGATTGCCCTTCACTTAATCTCTTTTCAGATCACAGCTTTATCTTTTTACACATGTGAAGCTTTACCAGATGAGACCTTTACCAGAATATAGCATCAACACCTGTTTGCAACCAATTTGAGTTTCAAACCCATTCAACTCCTATGTAGAATATGAGTCTTAGTAATTATTTTAATAAAGTTGAGATCTATGATTTTGTCAATGCATCTATTACTTAGCTTCAATTAATTTATTTTTGCTTCTAAATTATTCTTTTTAAGAGGTACTTTTGAAAGCAAGGAAAAATATTTAAGAATTATTTACTGTCATTAAATTACTCATCTGTAAGATTATCCCCATACAATGTTATATATCTAGATAAAAACATGAAAGACATCAACTCTGTTGTGGTTTTTGAATATTTAGATTCCTTTTTTTTTTTTTTACTCTAGTCCATGGTGACATGTCATTGCAAACTTAGAAGATAGTTTGCATTTGTTAATTTTTTTCTAAAAGGAAACATGCCATTCATTTTAAATCTCAAAGTGAATGTGATTCCAAAAAAGTCTCATAAGTACTCTTATACTCTTATTCTCCTAGAGATCAATATAATCATTTCCATGCTATGAGCTATCTACAGTGTCCTTAAGCTATCTTCTCCCTTCAATTGAAAAAAAAAGTTCAATTTTTTAAATAGGTTAATTTGATTTTATAAAGTACTAAGTAAGAATTATAATAAAAAACTATAAAGATACTATCTTTGTAAGACGCTATCATTTAAAGCTGCAAAGAGAAGATGCTACAAAATATTTGGGGAGTTGCCATGAAAAGAAGTTGAAGATACCACAACATGTCTATTAGAATAGTAAAATTAAGAAAAAAATACTAGTGATACCAGTATACTAATGTGACTATGGAGCACTTGGAGCTCTCATACATTAGTAGTGGGTATGCAAAATGATACAGCTATTCAGAAAAGAGCTTCAAAGTTTTTATAAAGTTAAGTGTACATTTACTTCATGACCCAGAAATCCACCTCTGAGTCTGATAATAATAAAAACTTGCATTCCCACAAAAACCTATTATATGAATGTTTATAACAGCTCAATTCACAATTGCCAAAAAACTGGAAACAACTCAAATGTTCTTCAGTAGATGAACGGAAGAGTAAAGATAAGAAAAAAACTCCATTATTCTCTGTTATCAGAGGTGGGAAGACACATGGCACACAGGCTTCTCCTGAGAATCAGCCTCATTTGGTACTTTTAGCCATCTGACTAATAAACAATGGTTTTGTGCAGTTCCTAATATAAGTGGCAGTAGTGACATTTCCATACTCTCTGAAAGCTTAGACATGTATCTGAGAAGTAGACATACCAGTACTTTTGTTAAATACATAATTTACTGAATTAAAGCTCATCTTGTTTGAAATATCTGGAATGCTTACTGTTTTATTAACTACATGATGCTCTGATACAAGCACATATATTTTTAAAAGATTTTATTTATTTATTAAGGAGAGACACAGGAAGAAGAAGAGACATAGGCAGAGGGAGAAGCAGGCTCTCCATGGGGAGCCTGATGCAGGACTCGATCCCAGGACCCCAGGATCATGACCTGAGCCAAAGGCAGATGCTCAACTACTGAGCCACCCAGGTGCCCCTGATATAAGAACATATTATCTTCATTTTACAAGTGTAGATTCAGAGGTGTTGGGAATTTCAAAGCAGAGACAGAGAAATAGTAGGACTGTGATGTCAGTACTCAAAATCATTCTGTATTTCCAGAGTTTCTCCTGCTTGCCGCAGAGGAGCCCTGCTTCCTGAAAAGTAGAAGAGTGCTGGCTGGGGTCCTCAACCATTGCCCTTTGAACACCACATTCTGATTGTTGGGTAGATTGTGCATACGAGAAAGATACTCATTTACCTCTAGATAAATGGGACCAAACAGTATTGTGGAAATGAATGATAGAGATGAGCTGCTTTTAAGATCTATGTGAACAGAGTAGCTCATGGAATGTTGAAGAGGGTCACAAATTTTTTCTTTCCAAGACAAAGACATCAATAAGAATAATGTAGAAAAGATGACAACCACCAGGAATTACAGCTACCTTATGTACATAAAAGAGGGCTGGGAATGAGGGTGCTTCAGGTGATTTTCTGGAAGTTTAGAATAAAAGAGATTACAAGCTAAGCAACCAGGGATCTACATGGATTTGAGTACCAAAATAGGCAAATATGATAGAAAAAAAGTCCAACTGAGGCACTGATGATATGGATGTTTGCAAAACTCAACACATGCAATGATATGCTGGAAATCAGCGGGTTCGGAGGTAAAACGCTCTGCCAGGTTTCATATACCCCTTTAATAAGAAAAGGAAACAAAGTGATAGACTATATGAATGGGTTTTGCAGATGAATTCCACCAATTGTTTCTAAATGCATTTTACATATTCAATGTTTTTTTTTTGTTTTTCTTCTAAATTAACATGTTAATATCATATCATGAGAAAAGTTCTTATCCCCCCGTATTGAAGTTTTCTCGTGAATATACAACCTGAAGGAATTCTTTAAAACAAAACAAAACAAAAAAGAATATGCTTGAAATGGTGTAAAAGGTTTCCGGTGAAATATCTATTTTCCACTATAATTTTGTGAAATCATGTTATATTCTCTTAGGCAAGAAACTTGAATTAAAAACATAAATCAGTAAAACTCATTAGCTTTACACTTAGCAGCATACATCATTAGTGATTGTTTAATGTATGTATATTTGTTCTTACACTACTTTTGATGAAGGTGAGTTTAATCCTATCTCATAAAAAAGGAAAATAAAATGGTAAAGATTTTATACCTCTAATGTACTTCTATAAGGAGAGTATGATTAACATGAAAACTCTAGATTTTCCATTTTTATATTCTATTTATATTTCTCGCACGAACTTAAAATTAAGTTTACTTTTCTTACACTCATTGGGCGCACATATTAACAATAGAAATATTTAAAAATTTCCTTATACTCAATACTGATTGAAGATGTTTTATTAAGCACTTCAATATGAAGATTTGAGGAAATAAATGGAAATACACTGTTAGCAATTTGAAATAGCCGTTACCCAAGGATAACAAGTACTTAATTTTGTTTTTACTTTCATACAGCTAGAAAATTCAGTCTAATATCTGTTTTTGAAATATGCTAATAGGCTGTGTTATATTTTTAAACCATATGGCTTTGTCTGCAAATCTGGTAATTTGGGTAAAATATATGCTGTATAAGCAACATAGTTTTGATGAACTCACATTTAAGGCTGTGAGAACACATTCTATATGTTTATACATCTATTCATAAATCTCCTGAGATTGGTGATAACTCTATTGGTAGATAAAAATACAACAGAAAAAAATAACATTCTTTTAGAAATATTTTATTTTACAGAACACAATACATAGAATACACTGTAAATGGTAATCTCTCGCTAAGCTTAGTGGTAAAATTAGAAATGAGTTAAATAAAGCAAGAAACCAAAATGTAAAATAACTTCATATGTTTAGAAATTAAAAATCGTGTTTATGAGAAATTCAAGAGTCAAAAAATGAAGTAGAAAATAGGACATACTTAAAACTGAACAGCAATGAAACTGTAATACATTAAAACTTTCAGGGTGAATCTAAATAGTAGTTTAGAGGAAAATTTATAACCTTAAATGCAGCTATTTAAAATAAAAACTTTTGAAATACTGTAACATTATTGACATGAGCACTCAACATATAAATTTAAGAAAAACAGAAAAAAAACACATAAAAGTAGAAGTGAATAATGATAAAAGGCAAGCATTAATAAAAATTTTTAAAATAGCGAAGTTTTTTGAAAAAAAAAGATCAAACGAACTTTTGGCAAATAAAATATTTTGGCAAATAAAAAGCAAAAACAACAGAAATAAAAAAGAGAAATTTCACAGATAACAGCTTGCATTTCACATGGATTAATTCATTTTATCTGCACAAACCTAACTGAGTGGAGAGTATTACAGGTCTCGGTTTTTAGTTGCCCCATATCCCAGGACTTTACTGAGGTCTCCCAATGAGTCAGGGATTAATTTGGGGCCATGTGTCTCTATTGCCTTCTTGCTTAAGCACTATGTGTACTTCACCACTAAATAAGTAGTATTTGCTTCCAGAAACT
Source organism: Vulpes vulpes (assembly GCF_048418805.1). NCBI lineage: Eukaryota > Metazoa > Chordata > Mammalia > Carnivora > Canidae > Vulpes > Vulpes vulpes. The sequence continues at coordinate 183,128,917 of NC_132780.1, read as the reverse complement.
TTTATAAGACAATAGTGTAAAACAGTTCATGGCAATGGGTTCAAAATTTTGAATTAAATGGATTCTTGCAGCTAGTGAATATATCTTGCCTAATTCTATCACGAGGGTTTGTTTGTTTTGTTTTGTTTTGTTTTTTTGTAAACACTTCTGGGTTCTCCCTTCCCCCTTCATTCACTTTTTCTAGGCAGGTAGGGATGATTGGATTGATAAATTTGGGCAGAATAAATGTTGCATCGTGATTTCAATTCCTCCTGATTTTCTAAGGACCTGGCCTGACTGGGAAATAGGTGCCCTTCCTGTTGGCCATGGGGAGCCCTTAGAGGTCTGTGCTCTGTGTTCAGCCTGAGTAGACAGGCTGAGCTCATTCTGAATTTCAATTATTAGGAAGCGCATTGTTGATTCAGTCCTCAGCCCCATCTTCAAAATCAGCTTCATCAGCGATAAAGGTGATAGTCTGCTTTCCATTTGCCTTTATCTCTTTTTTTATCTTTTAATTTCTTCAGAACATGAGGGAGTGGGGTAGCATAGACAACTGTTATGCATTGTCCTTCTCAAATATCAGTATCTGGTGCTTGGGGGAGATAGTAGGAAGTGGAGTTTTGCAGAGGAAAGAACGTGTGAGATGGGGTTCCTGGCAGTCACAATAAGAGGCTTTTAAGCACTGGGAACAATGGTCTTGGCTTAGCTTTTTGACCTTGGCAGTTTGGCACAGCTATGTTATAGAGGGTAACTGCTTTACCACATGGGTGGGCCGAATGAACATCAAGCCTTAGATTTTACGGGATTTTCATCCGGGTCACTGAAAGTTATGGCAGATGGTAAGTTATGATAAGGAACTAGTTAAGTATTCTTCTTTCCTAACCTCTTCTTTTTTGTAATGGGCCAAACAAACACAGCTCTGTGTGTATGTGTTCTGCAGCTTCCTGCTGTGATGTAAAGGGAACTAGCTTTTGAAAGAGACAGCTTTGTCACCTCCTGAGACTAGCAGATAAGTATTTAACTTTGGCAGTCAGGATTAGGAAGTCAGACCTACAGTTAAACAAGCTGCATCTTTTAACCTAAATTTTATCAATAAAATAAAAGTGATATTTTGAACTCCTGTTTCTCCATCCATTTATTTGACATATCCATTCGTTCAGGACTTGGGTAGGGAAGAGGACTGATGTGTATTGGTCCCATTGAACTGCAGTATCTGATATTTAAGCTGAACTTTTAAAATAGGGACAAGGAACGAGTTTGGCAGTCCATAACAATATGTGAAAACAGAAGCTTCTGGCATGGCCAGGACAGGAGATTTTGCCCTTGGTGATACTTTTTAAAGATAAAACATAATGAAATTATGATTGGTGAGACTCTGCAGTATATGGCAGTTTTGTCCTCACTTGGATTCATATACCTGCAGCTCTCAGCAAAGGCAGCAGGCTCATCAAAGTGCAGGCTGTTTAGCTATGCCCAGGCATCGGGGTATAGGTAGCTACAGCTTAACATTGGACAAAGCTTTTTTCCAAGCAGAAAGAGCTGTAGAGAACATCATGGTGTAAAGGAAAAATCATCTTTTGGACTTAGTAGATGCTTGCTTTGAGACAAAAAAGAATCTCAGATAGAACTTCCTTTCTGTTTCACTGTTGTGACTGTTGAAACATGTGGAAACCATCCCTTTTAGGATGGATGAGCACAGTAAGGGGCATAATCAATAGAGGAATGAAAACACCTCTTTCCCTAACTAGATGCCACACTCAAGTCAGCAGGAGTTGAAATATGATGAATGGGAAAGAAAGACACCTCTAGTAAAGCTTGGTGATGGGAGATGCCAATAATATAAATTTCTAAAACATCACAGGAAGTAATACCTCAATGATTAGATATTTTCCTTGCAGATAGGGTAAATAAGGCACTTGTTATATTTCTCCCAGTTGAATTTAATATCTTAGTGAGTGAACTCTGGAAGTTACACAAACTCTGGAAATCTACTGAAGCTGAAACTCAGGTCAAACTTCCTTCCTTCAGACACCATTAAGTTATTGCTTCACCTCAGGCAAGGTACTACTTCCCAGGCACATAATTTTGCTGAAGTAACTGCTTCCCAGGAACATAATTTTGCTGGAGTAATTGCTTTCAGGAAAATATATTGGTTGCTTTCTAAATATGGTACTAGTGGTTTCAATGCTATGATAATCTTCTATGTCTTGTAAACCCTCTGGATTCTCTAAAAGTGAGACACATCAGAAACTTGGCATGAAACTAATTCTCCTCCCGAAGACCAGAAGGAATTTTATCCATCCTCATGAAACATGGCCCCAGGCTGCAGCTTCTCAAGGAAATTCAGCTCCATTTAAGAACTCCTCTGGTTAAGACCAGGAAGAACAGAACAACCAATTGAAAGGATTTATTGAGTTTTTTAATACTCAAAAGGCAAATTGATTTGATTTTGGAATTTAATGACATTAAACTTAACTTTGCAAGGAATTTTCATACTTGGAGTTTAATTTTTCCAATGAAACTTTACACTCAGAGGAGGTAAGTTTGTATTAAAATTTTTGACCCCTCAATTGTTGGTATTTTATTACTAGAATGTCTTTAATATTGTTATTTGATTTTATTGCAGAACCATAATTGGATACATTGAAAAACATAGCCATAGTTATTTTGGAGTGGAGAATAAATTGAGAAATATAAATTCAGCTTTCCATGCAGAGTAACCTTGATGTTAACTCAAGTAATTTACTCATTTCATAGACCTATATTTTACACTATTCTGGGGGTATAATGTATACTGTACTCTAGTGGGTTTCACAGAGATCCACAAAAGCTCAGCAGATTATATGGACAGAATGGCTTCACAAAGTGGATAATAAAAGTGCCCTTATACAGGCTGGATCTTTCACGGTAAGGGGATGGCCAAGCCTCAGGCTGCCTATAGACTTCATGGTTAAATTTAAAGGCTTAAACAAACAAGTTAGGGAAAACATTCTAAGCTTCTAATATTCTTTCAGAAGTTTAAAAATTACATTTCAAATTAGACTATAAGAAATAAAAGGTTCAGGCTATAATATTTAAGAATAAGATTGCAAGAGAGTATATGTGTGACTAACAAGTTAATAGAAATATATATGCAATAATGTAAGAAGTGAAAGAGAAGAGCATTAGACAGATTGATCAAATAGAAATAAAAAGGTAACATGATGTAGTAAAACAAATTATATGAACAATGATATTACACGTTAAATGGATAAATACTACAAAGAAAATACTATTATTGTTAAACTATACTACCAAAAAATCAAATGTGTACTGCTTACTAGAGGCACACATCTTATGTAAGAATATAGAAAGCTTTTTTTTTTTTTCCTTTAGTGAGTTCAGCCCAATGTGGGGCTTGAACTCATGACCTTGAGATCAAAAGTGACATGCTATACTGACTGAACTAGCCAGGTGCCCCAAGAATACAGAAAGCTTGAAATGAAAAGAAAAAATAGAGGAAGATTTATATGCATTCACTAACCGAATAGGGTTAATGTAGTTATATTAATATCACATTAGGCTTTAAAATAAGATGAATTACTAGAGACAAAGAAAGACTTTTTGTAATGATAACAGAAAGTCAATAACATCTTCAAAATAAACAAAGCTAAAATTGACAAAACTAAAAGAATGACACATTTATAATTATGTTTATAAATATTAACTTACTCTCTCATTGGCCAATTGAAGAAGCAGACAAACAAAAATCAGAGAAAATATAAAAGATCAAAAAACACAATGAACAAACTAGAACAATGCATTTAACTTCCACCAAATACAAATTCTTTTCAAGTACGCCTGGATTATTAATCTATACTATATGCTAAGCAATAAAGACAACACTCAATAAATATCAAAGAACTGAAATTAATCAGAGAATACTTTCTAACCACAGTAGAAAACTAGACTTAAATGACAAAAAACCTAGAAAATTTCCAACTCCCAGGATTTTAAACAAAGCACTTGTAAGTAATGCACAGCTCAATGATAAAATCAAAATGAAAAGTAGAGTACATTTTAATCTATATGAAATTGAAAACAGGAAATTTCCAAACTAGTAGGATGTAGCTATGAAAGAAATATCTATTGAACAAATTGAGTACTTTTTACAAATACTCTAGCCCAAAAAACCCAATCATTTTTTCCCCAAATTCACTAAGAAATAATATCAATCTTTCACAAATGATTGTAGACAGAAAAGAAATAAGGCAGCACTCTTTAACTTTTTTAAAAAGCCATCATAGGGACGCCTGGGGTTCAGTGGTTGAGCATCTGCCTTTGGCTCAGGGCGTCAGCCTGGAGTTCCAGGACTGAGTCCCACTTCTCCTTCTGCCTATGTCCCTGCCTCTCTCTCTGTGTCTCTCATGAATGAATGAATAAATAAATAAATAAATAAATAAATAAATAAATAAATAAAATCTTTTTTAAAAAGCCATTATAATTTTGATTCCAAAACATAGCAAAAATATCACAAGAAAAAATATATAATCCTATAAATATTTTCTACTGTATTTATGTAAATATATAGACACAGAAATATCTTTTTCTATCATCTATCATCAATCTATATTCTAGAGAACTTCTAATATATGTGCAAAATAAATTTGAATGATGTTCTAAGAAGTCTTATGCATATATAATTCCAAAAAATTGGAAATAACTTCCATCAAAAGTGAAATAAGTAAATAAACTTTAAGATGTATAATAGTGTTATAGAATTTGTTAAGTAAATCTTTGCATGTCAAAAGATAAATCACAAAATTGTAATGTTAATTGAGAAAAGCATGCTATTGAATATATAAACTATTAAAAATAAAATTCTACTGAGTTAATTTTTTTAAAGATTTTATTTATTCATGAGAGACACACAGAGTGGCAAAGACATAGGCAGAGGGAGAAGCAGGCTCCCCACAGGGAACATGATTCTGGACTTGATTCCAGGACCCTGGGACCATGCCCTGAGCCATAGGCAGATGCTCAACCACTGAACTACTTAGGTGTCCCTCAACGGAGTTAATTTTAATATCCTATTGGTTCCATTCAATGATTTATGAATCAGACTCTAGGAGATAGAAAGAAGCTCTGAAGAGCTTTGCAAAATAAAGACATTTGTAGGCAGGAGGGGGCAGAGGCAAAGAAGTTAGACTAGCAAAGAGTGGATTGGTTTTAGCAAGGTTGCCTTTTTTAGGAGATGACAGAAGTTTATCAGACCGATTATCTCACTAATGCTGGCCAGGTAATTCCCAATTACTGGTTTAAGATTCCATTTCTGGAAGAGCCAACACTATAATTATGTATGAAGTATCTGTGTGGTGATGTAGGGCTTAGCATAAGTGACTCCATTTTGTGTCTGGTGTCTTGTTTTTAGCAAATGTATGATACTATTTGATTAATGCTAAAAAACATGCAAAGAAATGCTATATTTTTGTTAACCCTATGTAATAATTATAAATTATTATTTTAAAGGAGAATAGACTCATGAAAATTTAGTAAAGAGCTTTGGAGAAAGGTAGGATAATGACCAAAACATGGTGAATTTTAAGTGTCTCTTGCTAAGTGTAAGAAATCAGTTTGAAAGGACCACATGATTTCAGTTATATGATATTATGGAAAGCACACAACATTATAAAGACAATATGATGATCAGTGATTGCTAGGGGATTAGGAGAGAAGAGAGGGTTGAATAGGTGAAAGATAAGGAATTTTTAGGACAATGAGACTATTCCATATGATACTGTAATAGTGGTGTCAAAACTCAAGGAAGTTGACAGCAGAGAGAATCAATCAGGACCGTAATTTTAAAAATATATCACTTAGGAGGTTGAGGGATCTCAGGAAGGAATACAGATTGTGAAAGGTGGGTCTAACTATATTATGAATGTATTAAATAATCTCAAAGAAGGGGAAAGGGGAAAAGGTGCTGACCTGAGTAACTTTGGAAATGAGTAGTCTGTAAAACTGAAGATGAAATGAACTAAATACAAGCACTGTAATCCTGTTGTTTCACAGAGCAGAATTGGTTAACAGTCCTGACACTGCTTTATATGTATCCTGGAATTAAACAATTGACTAAATGGATGGCAGATATTAGGAGCCACATGTCTCATTGTTGGAGTGGGAGGTACAGATTAACAAGATCTCTTTGATAATGGATTAGTATTGAAGCCATCAGCATGAATTCATGTTTAGCTTAATATAAATGCAGATGGTGTGCATATATACTTATTAGTATTCATATCTTTCTGCTCTGTCAGCTGACACGGTCTTAAAAAACATGATAAGTATAAAGTAACATCCTAGATTCTTGGGATCATGGAACAGAAAAAGAACATTAGATAAAAACTAAGGAAATCTGAATAAACTAACCTTAAATAATGTATCAGTATTGGTTCATTAACTATAACAAAGTACCAAACTAATCTAAGGTGTTAATAGCAGAGTAAATGTCCTAGGACATTTGGTAACTCTCTATACTACCTTAGTTATTTACGAAAATCTAAAACTATTCTTTAAAAACAAAGCCTATTTTTTTTAAAATTATGGGAATAAATTGGTAGGGCACAGAAAGTCAACTTGAAGGGACTCCCAGTGGCCTCATTTGGGACAATTTGAATGATAATAATGTTAGTAATTCATTAAGACTCACAAAATAGAATGACCATCATAATCATTTGCTGATACAAATGAACAATTGAATAAATGACATGGACAAGGGACATTCTTTCTTAGAGTAAAATTCTAACTCAGAAGGAGTGATAGAAACAGAAAATCACCTTTGGACAATCACCATAGTAATAACTGTTGCAGGCAAGAAGCATTGATGGATGTTGAAATTAGTGACTGCAAGTATAATGAGAAATGTCTCTGTAGAAAGTAGAATGAGAAATAAGGTATTGCACATATTATCAGACTACCTTCCTGTGATATGATAGTATAGAAACTTAGCCCACATGGTCTGAATCAAGTGATTGAAGTTGACTTAACCAGCCCTGAGACATATGAATATCATCTACCTCCTAAGATATTGCTCTGAGAAGGGCACAATATTAGTTTTGTGGTATTCATGCCATTAAATATTCTTACTACAATCTAATCATGAGAAAATACTGGGCAAATGCAAATTTAGGGATATCTATAAAATAACACGCTAGCACTCTTCAAAACTGTCAAGGTCATGAAAGGCAAAGAAATGAACAACTGAGGAATTGCTTCAGATTTGAGGAGACTAAGGAGTAAATGTAATTTGCTACCATGGATAGATCATTTGGGTAAATTTGAATAAATCCTATAAATGGTAAAATGGACACAATGTGTGTGTCCCTCTAAATTTCATATTTTGAAGCCCTGTATTTTTAGAGTAAGGAAGTAGTTAAGTGTGGTCATAAGAGTAGGTCTCTGACTCAATAATTAGTACCTTTACAACAAGAGAAGCCAGAGAGCTTTCTCTCTCTGACCTCTTTTTCTCCATCCCTAAGCACACTTGCACCTAGGAAAAAACAGAAACACACAGAAAGAAGAAGGACATCTAAAACCAAAGGGATTGGGCAGCCTGGGTGGCTCAGTGGTTTAGCGCAGCCTTCAGCCTAAAGCGTTAACCATGAAAACCCAGATCAAGTCCCAGGTCAGGCTCCCTGCCTGGAGCCTGCTCTTGACCGTGCCTGTGTCTCTGCCTCTCTCTCTCTCTCTTTTTCTCTCTCTCATGAATAAATAAATAAATAAATAAATAAATAAATAAATAAATAAATAAAACCAAAGGGATGAACCCTTTCACCAACCTTGCTGCCATCTTGATCTTGGACTTCCTAAACCCTACTACTATGAGAAAATAAATGCCTGTGTTTGAGTCATCCAGCCTGTGGTATTTTTTATGAGACCCCAAGCAGACCAATACAAATCGTACATGCTATCTTATATTTTCTGGTTTAGGTTATTGTAGTAAGACTGCGTAAAATGTTAATATTTGAGGAAGCTAGGGAAAAAACTATATAAGAACTCCATGAATTGTATGTATTTTTTTACAAATTTTTTATGACCCTAAAATTATTTAAAAATAAGTTTTTTTTAAAAGAGCTAAAAGTCAAGAGTCAAACAATAACATTTGCTAAATATGAGTAATATTCCATTTAATTTGTGTATATTTTTTGTATATTTTAAATATTTGATCAAATATATCAAGTTTCCCTTTCATGAAATTCTCTCTGGTACATCCAGCCCACATGATGAGGCAAGGGGCTGAAAACCGGGACATTAGTCACAAGTTTGTATAGAGATTCGATACTCACACTCCTCTGCCCAGAAATCAGAGCACTATCAGCATAGCCGCTACACTGGCAGGGGATGGGCCTAAGTTTTCTGAAGAAATTGAAATTCCCCAGAACAAAATTCCATAATGTAAAGAACACTCCCCTCCTTCCCCACTGACACATACCACCTTCAATGACCTTTATACTGATGATCACTACTCCAGTTATGGAGTTGTAAAGATCTGAGCAGTAGTCTACAGATCTTTGAATCTCAACCTGTGTACAAAGTTCTATCTAAAAGAATGATGATAAGAATAGCAATAAAAAGTAGAGGAGTTAGTGTGGCTTTGAATCCCTGATCTCTATAGGCACCACATCTTACCAAAGTGAATGAATATTTTCTTTTTCTTTTTTTCAATGAAAAATTATATCTTATATTTGTTTCGTGTTCAGAACTTCACGAATGGTGTCTTGTGTTCTGGGTTATTTTAATTTTTTTAGAAGCATGATTCATTGAAAAATGTGGCCATATTAATTTTGATTCAGTTATTCATTCACAGTTATGGTAAGCCTTTGAAACAATGAACAATTTTAAACCTTTTAAGTGTCTCTGTGTCTTACTCTCTTCAGCTGAATATACTGATAATAATGGTATCTTATGGCTGTGACAATTTAATGATATGATCCATGGAAAGTGCATAGCATTGTGCTTACACATCCTAAGCCTTCAGTGAATGTCAGGCATTATTAATATTGTTTATTATTGATATTTATTTATTGTTAACCATTGAAGTAATCATTCAGTTATTTCCAAAAACATCATGTTTGTAAATTTAATTTAAATGTGGGAATATATACTGTAATATAAAATAATAAATGGAAAAAATCATCCAAATTTTCATCTTTAAATATTTCCTTTTGAAGAATAATGTTAGTTTATGTTTTGAACAATGACTTGTAAGGTGAGTGTGTTCATTACGGACATTAACAATATAGTAGTAATAAATAATACTGATGTGATATAAATGTACTCTGGGGTAATAGAGTTCATTGCTAAAGTAAAAGAGAAATGTCAGCAAATCTAAGCTCAATCACTTTATGGACTCCCTTGTTTTATTGTATTATCTTTTTCACGTCTAAGTCAATGCTTTCTTATTTTAGAAAACTCTGTGCTTTATTGTTTCTGATAAATGAAATAGATTATTCTGACAGACTTGAATGTTACCACTTGATATTTCTACTATTACTCAAATACAGCTCTTTTCCTTAAAGATTTGCCAAATAATTCTGACAACATATAAAAGTGCAATTTGAAATGCAATCTTTTTACTGTTCTTTTAGTAAATCAATAATACCTCAGTTATAAAAGGTGAATAAAACCTGGCAGTAAATAATATTCCTAGTTTGTAGAAATTTTCCGGTGTTTGTCCACATATGAACTTAAAGGCCATCTGAAGGCACCCGGAAAAGAAAATCAGATTGAAATATTCATTTCCTTCCCAATGGTCATTCCCAAATGTGTGTCTTTAACCAGTGTGCATGTGAGTTTTGCTCTGTTTCCATTCTGGAAGATTTATCCTTTGGTTGAATTGCAAGATTGGCACAAAATGACAAGAGTGTGTGTGTGTGTGTGTGTTTATTTTCATAATATCAAAATACCAATATTAATACTAGCATTTAATTAAAACTACTCAGAATATACAAATGCAAATCAGCTAACACTAAATATGTAATAAAATTCAAAACCTGTTATAATAAACCAAATACAAAATTAAATATATATGAAATATGATGTACAAATATAAAAATATAAAATATAGTATAAATGAAATAGAGGAAATTAGAAACGTATTGTAAAACATTAATTAAAACATAAATTAACAAATATATACAATTCAAATATCATGTGCTATTATAAATCACTAGCATATAAATTTTCAAAATAAGCAATATAAAATGAAAAAAAGTAATTTAGCACTCAATATAAATTAAAAATGAAGTATTTTTTAAACTAGTGGACTTTTAAAAATAGTGCATTAAGGCTGCCATGGTTGAGTTGAGGCATCTTTTTGGGCATTTTTTCCCCAGCTGAATGAAAAGTCTCTTTATGGCTCCATAGCATAATGTTGCTAAATTTAGTGTGAGCACACTGCAAACCAATACCCTTGAGCTCAGCAATTTTATAGTTTCTGCCTCTTAAGTAGCTAGTAACATAGGCATATGCCATCATATCCAGTCATTCATGGTACATGTGTAACAGGGGGAAAATTTCATTTACAACCACCATTGAATTTTAAGAGATGATTCCTGGTAGTGTCAGGCCCTTTACTGAGCACTATCTTGAGCTTTGGCAAAATATTTTGAAGTTGGAAAATAGGGCAACACTGAATGGCTTTGCATAATAATTGAGCTGTGGGAAATTCAGAATTAAGGAAATAGGAAGCCATGAACTAGCCCATGTAGACAGAAGGCAGAACAGAGCAATGCCCATTGGTGATGACGTTGGGAAAGAAAAAAGATTTAGGAAAGCAGATATGTTGGCTACATGCTTTAAAGTACTTTGTTTTGGTGTGCACTCAGGGCAAACAAGAGCAACTGGAATAGAGAAATGTGGTATATGAATTACCTGATCAAGTTCTAAGTTTACGACAGTAAAGTTGAATTGTCATGTTGATGCCATTTTATGTTCTCATCAATGGAGTGTCTAGTTTGTGTCTTTCCATTTTGGGTATAGTATTATGGAAAGCTTTTTGTAAATCAAATTATGTAGAATTTTATTTCACTTTCAAAGCACTATTTTCTTTAAAAGTTTTTCCATAAAGTTTGAGCTTTGAAAGTGAAATTTCCTGTCTTTTGGAGTCTGATTTAATTTGGTTTTTGGGTGCAGCCCTCAGCCAAACATTTAATTTCAAGTTGGGAAATAACTAGTTATATTATCAGCTTCTTAAATCTCAAAAAAAAGTGATATAATTCAGATCAGCACTCCCTCAGGTATACAACTTGAGCAAAATAAATCAGTTACAGTGATGGTTGCTCAAAGTGGTGACATTTCTAGTTGTGTAATTCATAGCACTTATTAGTCATAGTTGTCATTATAATTATGACGAAGATGACAATTATTATGAATGTGGAAGAGACTGTTTTATAGTCCCTGTACCAGACTGAAAAATAATCTTAATCTGGGCTATTTGTACTTTTTTTTTATTTGTACTTTAAAAAAAAAAAAAAAAACATTTTTCTAGTACACATAATTTTTCAGTAGTAAGGAAACATGAATCTATTAGGTCACTTTGTGACTGACACATACTAGTGGATGGTATTTATTTTATTTTTTAAAGATTTTATTTATTTATTTGACACACACAGAGAGAAAGAGAGAGCAAATAGGGAAAGCAGCAGAGGGAAAGGGAGAAGCAGGATCTCTGCTGAGCAGGGAGCCCAATGTGGGGCTGGATCTCAGGACACTGGGATCATGACCTAAGCAGAAAGCAGACACTTGACTGAGCCACTCAGGCACCCCTAATGAATGATATTTAAAAAGAAAATGAACCTCTTTCTCTTTCATTTCCTTGCCTAAACACTGCCCTGCAAAGGCCATGGGGAAGTGCTAAGCAACATACAGTTGGTGACTAGGGAGAGGAGTGTGTCCCTGAGAGGTGGTGGTATCTCCATGTAGGGACCCCCCTTGGAAAGGAAGCCCCGTGTGAGGTCCAGCTCAAGGAGTTAAGCCCAAGGAGTGATGAAAGCGCCATGCAGAGAGCAGCCGAGAGGGCGATCTGTAGCTCAAATGGGCCATGGACAGTGTCCACAAGAGAGACAGCTTGCGGGGAAGCAAGGGCAGGGACTTAAGTAAGCATCTGCATAAGATGGTGCCAGCTCATGGTATCAGACCAGAACAGGGTGAAGAGGGTGTTTCTTGAAAGTGGGTTGCCTGGAAAGAGGTGTTAGAACCTAGGAAGGTATCTACTCAAGGGAAGGAAAAGAATATTGACCAGCCCATTGGTTCTATTGAAGCTCTCTGTATTTTATCCAAGGAGAGATATGCAGAGAAGGAGCTTTTCTACTTTAGTATCCTCACTATAGAAATGAAATTCTTTTATTGTTTGTGACAACCATACATTATTTGTGTAGTAAATCATATTGTTTCTTTGCATTTAGAATAGATATTAATTTCTCTGCCTTTAAATACATATTTATTGATCACCCACTGTGTTTTTGGTACTTTATATATATAGGATTATTTTCTCTAGTTACCACAACCACCTTTTTTTTTAAATTAAATTACCATTTTATAAATGACAAAGGTGAACTCTAGAGAGATTAAGATATGAACTCTGATCTCAAAGAGATCCTTAAGGGAGGCAGATACATACAATATAGTATCATACTTTTCAAAGTGCATTAGAGGGGGCAGCCCTGGTGGCTCAGCAGTTTAGTGCTGCCTTCAGCCCAGGGTATGATCCTGGAGACCCAGGATCAAGTCCCACATCAGGCTCCCTGCATGGAGCCTGCTTCTCCCTCTGCCTGTGTCTCTGCCTCTCTCTCTCTCTCTCTCTCTCCCTCTCTGTGTCTCTCATGAATAAATAAACAAAATCTTAAAAAACAAAACAAAAGTAGTGTATTAGATTAGTTTTCATGGTGTCCTATGAAAGGTATATTAACTCTGAAATGGTTCTCAAACATATTTTTTTAAGCAATGCAAGTTTTTTTCTTCAAAAGCATTTGGTTAAGCACCATAAGTAAATCAAATAAAAACCCTGCACTGGTTGAAGTTCAGAGGTTCTCAATCGTCATCACATACTAGATCTGAGAAGTAGTTGAATGTCTAGGACCACCATTAGAACAGACTCTCTAGGGGTAGAGCCCAGGCATTCATGCATCTTAAATGTTCCCCAGGTGATTTTCCTTTGCATCCAGGGGATGAGTTGTGTTGTAATAATTAATGAGGAGCACTGTAGAGTGACTGCCTTGTCGGGATTATGGCAAATGATTGAGGGAGAAATACTAGAGGAAGGGAAAACAGGTGACATTAGTGAAATAGTACTAGACTTAGAGGTCAATTTTAATGAAGTTCTCAAACAAAGGTTTAATTTATGATACCTATATATTTTCTTTGTAACCCGTATTCCTATTGGGTATAATATAACTTCCTTTGGTATCCCCAGATCACAGACAAATTATAAGTGTGTGTGTTTAAGAACCTGGAAGTAAAAGACATCTTTGAATGTGTAACAATGCAGAGAAAAACAAGATTAACAAATTAATTGAACTTCTCTTCTGTTACTCAGTGAATCTAAGTAAATTGATAGGTAAAATGCCATGGAATATTCTTTACTTTCTGTTTGAAAGCCCTCATGCTTAGTAGAGTTTTGGGTTACATCAAAAAATGTAAATGCAGTTTCTACAGAAAATTTTTATAGAGTTATATGTTTTTTTAAACAGAAGGTTAGCTAAAGGAGAATGAATACAAAATAAATCATAGCATCAAATGAGATACAAATATTTTCCACCAAGAGCTGTAGTAGTGTAATTTTTGCTTTGATATCACCTTGACATTAAATTTCCAAACTGAATTAAGGGAGTAATATGTTTCCTAAACTTTCCTAACAGGGAAACTATTCCTGAGTAAAGATTTGTGAAAGTCTAAGAAAATGCCATTTAGAAGGATGAACAATAAAAATGGCTATGCTTGTTTTATTCTCAATATGTATGTTCTATCAAGTTTTGATTTCAACTGTAGCTACATACATTAATTAATTATCTTTCCACAAGATGATGAAAAATTATATCCTAAATCATGATATAGTAAAGGATTAAGAGCATCAGTTTCATAAAGATTTGTTTATTTATTTTACAGATGGGGAGGGCCAGAGTGAGAGGGAATCTTAAGCAGACTCCCTGCTGAGTGTGGAGCCCAAGGCACATGGCTCATCTCCACTCTGAGATCATGAACTGATAGAAATGAGTTGCTGAGTTGGCTGCTCAATCAACTGAGCCACCCAGCTTCCCCAAAAACATCGGTTTTAGAATAACATAAATTTGGGTTTGAACTGTGCCTCTGCCATTTGGAAGTTACGCACTTTGAAATGGTATTTGGTATTTCTGAGCCCAGTTTTGTCATCTATAACATGATGTAAAACATAGTACTTACTTCATAGGATTGCTGCAAAGATTGAATTAGCGCATGTGAAGTGTCTAAAATAGTGCCTTAACACATAGTTATCTTCAATAAATGTTATAGTATTATTATTGTATTAACTTATGCCAGTAGTGGAGTATGGAATATGGAGTAGTGGAGTATGGAGTATGGAGTATGGAGAACAAGGGACTCTATGCGATAGAATATATGCTGTAAACAACTAGAATGTTCTACAGAGTCAATAAAGAAAAACAAATTGATAGAAATCGGGATTTTCTATTCAGTAATCAGATAAGTTCTGGAAGCAGTCACTCCATAGATCTTTTATTTTATTTGAATTTTGAAAGAATTATAAAAATTGGTGGCAATTACTGGCCCAAGATTAGAAAGCAGCCTTGAACCTATAAGGTTTGAAGCAGTTGGTCTCTAGTATGCAAACCTGAGAACCTTTCATATATCTTTGGGGAATTGTCACGAATCCTTCTTACCAAATTTAGAGTGCTCTCATTGCTGGATCTTGAGACACTAAAAAGTTTATGTTTCCATTTAAGTTTGACTTAAAAACATCTTATCTGGCTACTCCTAATTTGGACTTTGAATATTACCACTATAATTTTGTTTTGTCTGTGTATATTTAACACTGTACTAGATGTTGTTTAAAAACCGTGAGCCAAACAGATATGATCTTTTCCCTCATGAGCTTATGTCTAATAGGTAAAATCAGCATTAAACAAAACAAAACAAAAGCTAGCTGACACAAATAAGTGTGGCTAACCTCTCCAGGCAATTATTACTTGTCTTTCCCCTCTTGTTTGGAGAGATTAAAGCCCCATTGAGGATCTTTATAAGTATAGCATATTCAAAACCATCTGAAAATCTGACACAAAGGATTTTGATCAACCATATTCCTGAAGGGAACTCATAATTCAAAAAGCTCATGCAGATGTCTGAGAATATCACCGTTGCGCTATCTATAGCTCATGGCATAAGTAAGTACTGTGGCATCGATTCACTTAACTAAGGTAGAGTATCCAACCAGTTTTAATACATAGGTGGTATGAATCTGCATTTTGTTGAAGTCTACCAATGATTCAGTTGAACAAGAAAGATTCCCAGAGGTAGTATTAGGGAGAGTGATGGGGAAGACCTTAAGGCCAAACAGTTTCTCTGTTATAAAAGTCTAGGAAATAGGTCATTCCTTTAATTCAGTTCAGAAGTTTAACACCAAGGTGGTTTCAAAGCAAAAATTACACTGGAGAAAGTTAAAAAGACTTTATCCAAAACAATGGTGATAGGAGAGTTAAAAAGGCTTTATCTAAGACAATGGTGATAGTCCCTTCTGGGGCCAGAAGTCCGTCTGAACTCAATTCCACTGAAATAAAGGCAAGACAGATATTAACAGTTGGGGTTGAAGGAATTATAGACCAGCTATATTGACTAATTCATTTTATTCAAAGGGAAAGTAAGCTGTCCTATATCTGCATAACAGGAGGTGGTTTTGCAAGGTGTTCACAGAGATTAGTCTCCTATTCTTCCAGAGATGGGTAGTAGGAAGCTTGATGGTTACCTTTCAAAAGTATGGCCTCTCTCTAGGTCCTTGAAAAAACTAGTCCAGAGTTGTAAAACTGGCAAAATCTTTTAAAAAGCTTTATATCTTGGGCCACCTGGGTGGCTTTGTGGTTGAGCATCTGCCTTTAGCTCAGGTCATGATCCCGGGGTCCTGGGATAGAGTCCTGAATTGAGCTACCACCAGGGAGCCTGCTTCTCCCCCTGCCTATGTCTCTGCCTCTCTTTCTGTGTCTCTCATGAATAAATAAATAAAATCTTTTTTTTTAAAGCTTTATATCTCAAAAAGATAAAGAATTTACAATGACAATTTCCTAAAATAAATGCTCTAAGAAAGGGAAATCTAGGGCTTAGAGACAGAAAGAAGCCTGTCTAAAGTTTGGGTTAACCTGAAGGAACTCTTGAGGCCCTCTTGGTCAGTGGACAATGATAGAGTAGAACTCTTAATAGAATAATTTCCCTTTGATGGGCTCCTACCAGGAGACTATCTTAAATCCCAATGATAGAAATTTTGTGAACTCAGAGATTTTGTGATTACAGTTTATAACACAATTAGGTCACCCTTCAAAAGTTTTAAACTACAAAAACTTTACACGATTTCACCTCAAAGACCATTTTTTTTCCCCTCACAAACAAAAAAGAGACATTTAAAATTACTTTCATTTTAGTGAAAGAAAAAAGTTTTTTAAGATTTTATTTCTTTGAGAGAGTATGGCATAGGAGTGCAAAAGTGAGGGGAGGGACAGAGAGATGGGGAGAAACAGACTCCCCACTGAGCACCCCTTAATGAAAGAAATTCTTAAAAAAAAAATGCCTGGCTTAAAAACCCTATGTGAACAATGAATATTTACATTTAAAATAATGTATTATTTTGCTCATGTCATAGTTTGTCGTATTTCAAAAAGGTTCTTTTGTTGGGTCACCTGTGTGCCTCTGTCAGTTGAGTGTCCAGCTCTTGATTTCAGCCTTGGTTGTGATCTCTGGTTTCTGAGATGGAAGCCAACACCAGGCTGCCTGCTCAGGGAGGAGTAGGCTTGGTTCCCTCTCCCTCTGCCTCTTCCTCTATCTGCATGTGCACACATGAGCATGAGCTCTCTCTCTCTCTCTTAAATGGATAAATAAGTCTTCAAACAAACAAACAAAAATCCCCTAAACCCAAAAAGGACTTTTTGTTTTATCCAAAAATTTAACATGGGATTTACTAAATAAAGAAAATATATATTATGCAATTTAGGTATCAAAATTGAGCTCTACAAGTCCCTTTGCAAAGTCTTCTGAAAAGGTGAGATATATTCTTGAAAGTGATTCTTTTCTCTAGCTGTGCAACAGAATCACAATCAGAGCTTTAAAAAAATACAAATAGGGCACCTGGGTGGCTCAGTGGCTGAGCATCTGCCTTTGGCTCAGGTCATGATCCTGGGGTCCTGGTATCAAGTTCTGTATCAGGCTCCCCATGGGAAACCTGCTTCTCCCTCTGCCTATGTCTCTGCCTCTCTTTCTGTGTCTGTCATGAATAAATAAATAAAATCTTTATTTAAAAAAAAAAAAAACCCCACAAATATTGGCCTGCTCTCATGATCTTTCAGTATGAGAAACTCTAGGGGTGAGGTCTATTGTTTTAAAAATACTTATCTACACTCTTCAGAACAGCAATTACGAGGAGCTTCTTAGACATGCAGAATCTTGGGCTTTGCCACTTCTGCTGAATTGGAATCTGCATTTTGACAGGAACATGGTTGTTGGTATGCATATGAAGTTGGAGAGAAGCACTGCTCTATAGATTTTGCTACCTAGCCAGAGAGAGAGCCACTCACCAAGCTAGGAGGAACTAACTGCAGCACTGTGGAAGCAGCAACTCCACAGATAGGGCTCCTAAGTGTCAAGCTTTGCTTTCTGTATAAGACACATCTTGGAGGAAAATTTTAGCTCATAATTTTAGGCCTATGAAGAAACCAAAAGGCAGCTACAGAGAAAGATGGTGATATAATCATATTAATATCTGGCACTTAATTTAAAAATTCAAAGATCTTAACTGAGGATTTATTTGGAATGAGAAGGCTGAAGGAAGCAATCCACCTACAGAGAATTAGACTCTCCAATGGCTCGGTGATTGATGAACTTTGGCCTGGGGCAAGCTCCATCTTTCAACTTTCCAATTATATACTCAGATGATAAGGACTATTATTGTTTCTCTTAACAGCTACTTAAAAACAAATTAGGAAACCTTATAGTGACTTCTGGATCTTTGGGGAGAAAAACTTCATTAAATTAGTAGCAGGTAAAAATAAGTTCATTATGTTTTCCTTGCGCAAATGACACAGATATTGGTCTGCCCTCATGATCTGCCCTCACAAACTTTTATATTTCCTTGCGTTCAGTCTCTCTCACTGTGTGCATGTGTGTGTCTGTGGACATGTGTAAATATTCCTGAAATTTAGTTATTTTAGAATGCAAAGTAAAAGGGAAGATAAATTTGCTCAATAATGATTATTTCAATAACGTTGCTATTTTACCTTTCTGTGCTCTTTTTTAAGCATTCAAATTAAATGCTATGTTATTTGTCTGACTATATATTCATAGCGAGTCAATTGAAGCAATTTTCAAAGTAGTAACGTGAATTTAAAAAATTCAGAGAACTAAGATTTCCTTTTGATTTCCACTCAGAGATGTAGGGAGCTGCAAAGAGTGATGTTCCCAGTTTTACAGTTTGAAACGAACCAAACAAATACTAAATTCATAATCTTTCTTTGAACCCATTGGAGTCCTGACATTGCACAGCCCAAAATCTAAGGGGAGACAGGCAGGGGGAGAAAAGACTGGAGCACTGTGTTCCTTGTGCATGACACAGCCAGACATCCAGGAGTGGAGTTCAGGTGTTTGGCACACTGATGGGCATGCTGGTGAGAAAGATAAACCCCTGGGAGCTACAAACCTAAGAGGTATTGAATAGGAAAAGGATGGGACTTTAGGTAGGGAAACATAGGTGGCCCCTGACTAGACTCTGAGGGTATTTCAGGTGTATAGACACTAAGAGCAAAAACAAAGAAGGGGGGGAAAACCTCAGACCACCCTGTCGCAGCTAAAGGGTTAAAAATGTTTTTCTAATAATTACATTGTGACCGCAGAAAATAACAAATGATCCCAGAAAATAAAAATGATCAGGCCTCAAAGGAGAAGTGCGCTATAAAGATTAACCAGACCTAGCAAAATATATCCACAGATCACAGATGCTGCAAGAAACAGAGACTCACACACAACATGTGTCATGTGTAGTCCCAGACGGGCTAACCACTGGCCAGTTTCCTGGAAAAGCCCTAATAAAAGATCAGAGATAAAAAGCCCTCACTGGCAACCTGGTCAGGTTGCCCTTGACCCCTCTTACTCCTGAGAGTTTTTTCTTTACTTTTGCTTAATAAAATTGTATTGCTTTCTCACTCTCCTTTGTCCACGAGATTCATTCTTCGACTCCATGAGACAAGAATCTCACTCTCCTTCTTCAGTATCCTCATCCTCTTGCACGGTTTTTGTCTACAAACTATAGTGGGTGCTCGCGAAAAATAGGGAGAATTCTGAGAAAGTCTCCCACAACAGAACAGGAGGGGTAATAGCAGCTGCCAGTGGGGGCTCAAGGGAGGAAATACTGCTGAGATACTCACCTTTCCCAACAAAAGCTTAATCTGCTGAGAGAGGACAAAGAACACTGCTGCCCTGAGGGCACTGGTGGAAATCCCTTGCAGGTGTGGAAAAAGAGGATAAAACATCTATTCCTGGGGGGAAGGTCAGCAGAGATTTGGTGTCTTGCTTAAGACTGAGGCTATAATAACACACAGAACACTCCTACCCTGACCTCCACCAGTCCAGCAGGCATAGAGTAAAATGAATCTTTCAGGGGTGGCTGGAGGGATGATTTGCTGGAATGCAGGAAATTTTCAGAACAGAGAAAAGACTCCGTATAATATATAATGATGGATGCATGTCATGTCATTACAGGTTTGTCCAAACCCATAGAATATACCACACCAAGAGTGAGCCCTAAGGTAAACTCTGGCCTTGAGGTGTTTATGATGTAGGATCACAAATGTGCTGTTCTGGTGAGTGATGCTAATAATGAGAGAGGCTATGCATGTGTGGGGACAGGGGGTATATGGAAAATCTCTCTACATACCTCTGATTTTTTCTGTGAACTTGAAACTGTTCTAAAAAACAGTCTTAAAAAAGGAATTTTGCTGGATACAGACCATCTCTGAGATGCAGTGCACCGAAAAGGTCTAAAGCTTATAGTGCAATGGACACTGAGAAAATAGTATTATTAATAACAAAAAACAAACCAAACAAAACCTCTAGGAAATTAGCTCTTACTCTGAACATAAGGAATTATTTAGAAGAATTTGAAGGCTGTGGTGCACTAAGGGTAACCATGGAGATAAAAAAAAATTCAAATCTTAATTTGAATAGAAAAATCAAATCTGTTAATTAAAGGCCTCAGTGAAAGAAAGGGATATTGAGACCCAGGTATAAAGCTACCAACCTCAATCTTTACTATACAATACAAGAAGTCCAGCTTTCAACAATAAAAGAAAATTATGAAGCATGTGAAAAGATAAGCTAAAGCATTACAGAGAAGGCAATCATGCCACTGATGATGGAACTATATGACGGAATTTAAAATAACTGTAGTTAATAGCTAAAGATTCTTGTGGAGAGGGTAGACAGCACACATGATCAAATGGGCAATTTCAGCAGAAGGATGGAAACTATAAGAATCCAATAGAAATGCTAGAGAAAAACAACATAGTAACAGACATACAGAATGCCTTCAGTGGGTTCATCGATAAACTCAATGGAGTGGAAGAAAGAATTGACAAACATCAAATAGGTCAATATTTTTGCAAACTGAAACATAAACACACGAAATCTGGGTTTGTACTAGTTGCAGAATTTTGATTTATCTTTGTTACAAAGGTAGGAGTAGGTTAGCATCGGTCTTAGAAGCCACTTTATTTTGAAAGAAGCCATCACTGATGGTTGGCTCTCAGGGGTATGCTTGGCAAAATGAAAAATCATTAATAGATAAAGAAGATTTAAAGCCAATTCTAATTTCAAAAAAAATTAATAAAGCCAATTCTAATGTTTTCTTATTAGCATGTCTATAGAATATTATGGGGACTTTATTTACAAATTCTGAATTCTGCCTGTGATTCTAATTGCTGAGTTGGCCTAATATTAAGTAAAAATCCAATATACCTAAAACAAATAGAATTTTTGTTCAAGTTCGGCATGGCTAGTCTTCATGTTAAGCCATTCTTCTAATTGCTGAATATTTCAGTGTCTCAACACTAAGATAAGCCAAAGCAAACTTCCGTTGTCATACCAGATTTTTATTTTTTTAACTATGAGACAAATGTTCTGGGGTTACTCAACCTCAGCCACAGCAGATCAAAACCTCTAATATTTTAATCAAATATTGTTCATGATTTCTCTCCCCACTACTGTATATCATAGGTTCAGACAAAAACATTAGTTTCTGTAGTATTATTCCAAATTTATGCAGTAATTTCTATTGTAGACATTAAAAATTAAATTAAATGTGAGAAGAAACAGCAAATGACAGTTGATGTATTACTGTGATGCAGCTTAGTGCGTGGGATTTAAATTTTGAAAATATCGTAGGAGTGACTTGTGGGAGAATAAAAATCATCTACTACAGAAAGAACTTGTCCCAAGATAGTATCTATTTATGCAATTACTTTTGTCAGAACTGTGTAATTGACAATAATTTGCTTTCTAATCTAATTAAACTATGAACAAATGATGCAAGGAATTGTGAAGAATTCTGGGTAGAGCCTTGGGGTCTTCTTGGTAGATACTACTGATGATATTAAGCACGTATTTCTGAGTCATTATTTTATACATTGGACGGTAAAGAGAGAATTGAAAAATCATTTTTGCAGTCCTTGCATGTTGAAACTTCTAAGCAGCCTACCAGTGACCTAAAATAAGAAAATGTTTAAGGTGTGATCACAGGAAAAACAGGAGGAGTTAGGTAGGTGGCAAACTATCAATGAATCTAGAACTATGTCCTTACTGAATATGTTCCCCTGCCTTCTGACCCTCATAACTCTCTGGTGTTTCTACCTATCGGCAACTGTAGGCTCACACCAGTCTTTTATCTCAGACCAGCTAAGTTCTGGGTTGAAAGGAAATAATAAAGTTCTGCCCAAAAGCCAGCAGCCTTGGCATCAAGCTTTCTTCTACATGCTTAAGACAATTATGTTTTTAAAGAAGATCATCAGTACATGTCTGGTAAGCAAAAGTGTATTTGGGGAGCTACAAGACAAGCTATTTTAATTTTTTTTTAAAGATTTTTTTTTTTTATTTGAGAGAGGGAGAGAAGTTATTTTAAGTCAAAGTTGTTTCAGGAAATTTTGGATTCTTGATCACTGTATTCATGATTTTTACTCAAATAAATGTAGATATGCCCCTTCCTTTCTAGCCCTTTTACCTTCACTCCGCCTTAATTTATATTCTGCCATCCATTTGTAATCTATTTATTTAATCAATCATTCAGTAACTACATATTGAGGTTGTTCTAGGTGCATTGATAGTTGGTCATATTCCTGACAAACTCCTCTATTTTATTTTTTTCCTTAGATTTTGCTAAATGCTTCTGCTTTTCTTGTGGCAGTTTACAGAGGCTTTTTTAAGTCCAACACGGTATTTTATTTATTTATTTGCTTACTTCTTTTTGAAATATAATTGATCTATTGACATGTAACATTATACTATTTAATTACAATATAATATTTGACATTTGTATGCCTTGCAAAACAATCACCCCAATAAGTCTAGTTAACATCCATCACCATACATACTTATGATTTTCCTCTTGTGATGAGAATTTTAAGACCTACTCTCTGGCATATGCTTTTATTAAAATTTATTTCCATTTTATTGTTTGTTTGTAGTCATCCAGATGTAAACTCCATGAAAATGAATTTTGGGTATATAGGAGTCTCAATAAATGCTTAATTAATAAAGAATTAATATATTCTAATCTCTTATTTTTTAACTAAAACTCTTCTACCTATTCAAAGTTCCAATTTCAACTTTTCTGTTCTGCCTTATATTACTGCCAACTTTTGGCATAATAGTATCTGTTCATCTTTGCTCAAACCATAAGGCTCAGGAATAATATCCTGACCCAATCTTGTTACTGGGGCACAAGTTTAAATGTAACAACAAGATAACATTTCTGACTTGAGATTTTGAGTGTGGTTAGGTCTATATTCCAACTATATTCCACATTTTTCCTCATATCCCTTTGCCTCATTTGTTTAATTCAGAATATCTACCTTTCCCATGAAAATAGGAAGTCTGTGGAGGCCAGTGACTATGCTGTACTCTTACCTTTTTACTTTCTGTGCCCACACTGGCCATCCTATCATCTAGCTCACTGCATTATTTATAATAGTTGTACAATATATAGGTAAAATCAAAACCAAGTAATAAAATATAGTAGTAAAATAGGGAAGTTTTAGAAGATTATTAAGTACTTATTATTTAGCTACTCTTACATATATATTTGAATTATTCAAACCCACATTATTGTGAACCTAATATATTATCAAACTTTGGATAGGAAATTGGCACATGTGAGCTTTCCAGAATGTCTGGGTCTTTTAAATTAGCTAGACTATTAAGATTTTTATATTATAAATTTTAAAACAGTTTAAGTCGGGATGAAAATATCATGGGACCCACAGCTATTATTGCTATGTAATGATTTACAAAGCTGATATAAAATGGAGCTAAAGAATAATATTATCTTATATATGTAAATGTTTTTATAGCTTAATAATCATCATCACACGTTTCTCACGTAATCCCCATGATTGCACTATGAATTGACTATGTTATCTCCAATTTGAGGTATGAAGCTTGGAGATATTAAAGTGACTTGGCCAGAGACAAAACTCAGCTCTTCCGATGTTATCTGTTGTATTTTTTCAAAATAAATACTTCATCTCCTGTTTTGAAGCTTGGAAGTATATGACTAGCTAAATCCTTGGCCTGTTTTTTTTAGCTTAGGAGAACTCTTTATCTTTCTTTGATAGGTGGTAGCCTGATACTTAGATTTAATATGCATCCATTTAATTTTTGGTCTATTTTAATAACTTAAAAAATACCTTTTACAGGAAGTTTCTGAACTGGTTTAAACTACAATAAAGATTATATGGAGATAACCACATCAAAACCAAAGGTAAATATTAGAGAGAGCTAGAAAGATAGAAGAGTGTATCTAGATTTAGCATGGTTAAAAACCTTGGGCAGAGACATTCTCCTCATCAAGAGTCAATATTTGGAAATGTGATGTACTTAGCATCTGACACATTTCTCTATATACTGTTAGAAGTCATGGAAATATAAATAAAATAAATAAGCCTTAAAGATTTACTACTCCAGGCCCTCCATGCCCATCACCATAGGGTGAATCGCAAAGGCCACACCAATGTTCCCAACCATCTTTGCCAGCAGATGTCAGCACCACATGCACCTATGGACGCTTTTAGTAGCCTAAGAGATGCTTTATAAATAAAGGTATAGCAAGAAAGGGTGGGTAAAAATTCATGAGGTAAATCTGTTTTATTAAAAATCCATGTAGTTAAGTTTCATGTGGCTTTTGAAATTATGAATTTTAATTATTTGTGTTAAAGTGTTGTACGGGATACGGGAGAGCCAGGTTCTTGTCTCATGGAGTCAAAGAATGAATCTTGTGAACACGGGAGAGTGAGTAAATGATAGAAGTTTATTAAACAAAGATACAGAGAATGCTCTCAGAAGTGAGAGGGGTTCTGACAGGGTTGCCACTGAGGGCTGTTGGTCTTTTATTGAGAAGTGAGAGGGGACCTGACAGGGTTGAGAGAATCAGGGAACCTAAATCCTTTTAACATATCCATTGATATCACCATTGAGTAGGGACTAATGATAACATCCTTAATGGCCTACTTCCTTTTTAGAGTCTGATGATTTTGTTGGTTACCTTAGGGCAGGGTGGTCTGGCTTGTTCCCTTATCTCTGGTTTCCTTACACCTCAGCATTTTTGGAATTTTGTGTGAGCCTACTTCCTTGTCCCCCTACCTAGCCCTGCCTAGCCCCATTTGTCCCTAACTCAGAAATGTTCTGGTTCCTGAACCTGGGAGGTCTATGAACCCCTCCTTTTGGATTTTTACGGAGGCTTCATTACATAGTCATGATTGATGAACTCATGGGCCATTGGTGATTGACTCAACCTCTAGCCCCTCACCTCTCCCCAGAAATCAGAGTAGGACTGAAAGCTCTAACCCTCTGATTAATTGTTGGTTTACTTGGCAACTAGCCCCCACCCTAAGTAGCTTTCCAAAAGTCACCTTATTAACATAAACTTAGTTGTAATGGAAAGGGACTTCTTATAAATAACAAAGGCACCCATTTTTCCTTTATGGCTCTGAAGCAATTTCAGGAACTGGAGATAAGAGATTAAATATCTTAAGAAAAAATGTTCAAGAAAATCCAAGGGTTTGGGGAGCTGTGGGCCAGGAACCATGGCATAGACAAAAATATATGTGAGAAATATATGTTCATTATCTTAGTGACTACATATGTATTTTTGATAAGTCACAATATGGCCGTTGTTCAAAATGTAATGTGATTTTATGACTTGTCTATTATGTATTCTGCATTGATAGCCTTAACAGTGAGTAAATTTATATTTATAAAAGGGAAAGTGTAAGAAAAGGAGGATAGAGAGGGCCCAAGGTAGGATCACGGAATCCTGTATCCAGGACAGCAAACCGACTTAATTGCAGTTTAAAGATCTCCAGGACTGGAATTTTAAGCCAATCAATCTGGAATTTTCTAGTCAGCACTAATGAGGTAATCTATCACAGGAGCCCCCTTTATCCTCCAAAGGAAGATGAGGTAACCCACCTAACAGGACTCCCTACTCTTCCACCTAAGAAAGGTGACCTTGCTTGAGACAATCTTTTCTTTTACTAATAATTTCTTACCTTAGCCTCCTTCCTATTAAAAAAAAAAAAAATCTTCTATTTTGTGCACTTCCTTGGAGCTCCCCTCTACTTGTTATATGGGATGCTGTCTGATTCATGAATCACTTAATAAAGCCAATTAGATCTTCAAATTTAATCAGTTGATTTTTGTTTTTTAATATTGGGATAAGGATATATATCTGATTAATAAATAAAATATTGCAAGTAAATCAATCATTATCTGCTACTTTATGTTGCAGCATGGGCTTTTATTATTTATTTATTTATTTATTTTTATTTTTATTTATTTTATTTTATTTTTTAAAGATTTTATTTATTTATTCATGAGAGACACAGAGAGAGAGAGAGAGCCAGAGACATAGGCAGTGGGAGAAGAAAGCCCCATGCAGGAAGCCCAGTGTGGCACTCAAATCCCAGGACTCAGGGATCACGCCCTGAGCTAAAGGCAGATGCTCAACTGCTGAGCCACCCAGGCTTCCTTATTTTTTATTTATTTTTAAAGATGACACAGAGAGCATGAGCAGGAGGGAGAGAGAGGGAGGGAGAGAGAATCTCAAGCAGACTTATCACTGGGAATAGAGTCCAAAGGGGGACTTGATCTCATGACCCTGAGATAAGGACCTGAACTGAAATCAAGAGTTAGATGCCTAACCGACTGTGCCACCCAGGTGCCCCACAGCTTGGACTTTTAAAATGCTGTTTAATGTACAGATATTTTTCTTGCTCATAGAAAGAGAATTATGAATTATAATCTCACTGCTTTATATATGTTATAGGTTTAGCTAAATGAGGAAATATTGTAAGGGAGGAAAGATAACTTTCTCTTTATCCTTCTAGGTTCTTGGCTGAGACCTCCTCCCCATCCCATGTAATAAAGGATAAATTAATCAGAAAAACAAATGGAAGTTTGTAACATGTATACTTCCTGGGTGTATGAGAGATACCCAAGAAAAATGAGTAACTCCCTGAAATGACCCACACCACCACCGTAAGTAGTATCTTCAGCTAAAGACAAAAGAAGATATTAATTGGGAGAGAAAGCTAGTTATGGGAAATTATTAGGAAAAGCTCAGTAAACTAAAGCAAGTTGTCATGCAGATTTAAATTGTTGCCTTCTCCATTAATAAGTTTCTAGAGATTTAGAATCATTTTTCTCTTCCAAAGTATAGAGAAGGATATACCCTACAAATGAAGATTTCCCTTATAGATGTAAATGTCTCTTACAAAAGGGTAATATCTACTCAGATTTCAGAGCTTTTCCTGTTTGCTATTTTTAAAATTAATCAGCCTAAGGGCACCTGGGTGGCTCAGTCGGTTAAGCATCTAACTCTTGATTTTGGCTCAGATCATAATCTTAGGGTCCTGAGATCTAGCCCTACATCAGGCTTTGTGCCCAGCAGGGGGTCTGCTTGAGATTCTGTCCCTCTTCCTCTGCCCCTCCCCTTGCTTTCTCTCTATCTCAAATAAATAAATAAATCTTAAAAAAATAATCAGCCTAAAATAATCCTTATGTGAGAGACATTTTCGGGTGGCAAATTCTGCTCTGCTTCAATTTGCATGAACTTTAGGATTTTCTTCTATGTAACAGTCTCAAGATTTCACATGAGAGTTTTAATAAAAAGAGACTTGGTAAGAAAAAAAACTCAAATAAACATATTTTTCCTCAGTGTGCCGAGTTCATATGTAATTTTATACCTGAAAGTAAGTTGAAAATGTTTCCTAGACTGCATTCATTTTAGGGGGAAATGAAGATCTAAAATGGTTAAAGGACTTAATATGAATTTTTCCAATTCCTGAATCATAGTAACTACCAAAGGTAGAAATCAGAATCTAAATTGAATCTAAACCTCTTAAATCTCTTTCTTGGTTCCCTCCTGGTATAATGGAAAGGCTCAAAGCTAATATACTACATGTTAAGTTAATCACTTTATGTAATATTAAAAACTATTGGAAAGAATTTCTTTTACTGAAAAGTCTAATCTTAAAACCAAGAGTATAAATTATATCTTATTAAACATTATTTAACAGCAAGTTGTAATGCCTATTATTTTAATATTTATATTAAAGACTATAAGATGTAAAAATTGTATAGAAGTAAAATGGGATGGATTGTTCTCTTAACAAATCTGAACAGTCAATGAATCATTAAATATCTTTTCAAAAATACATTAGTTGTGGAAGGCACAAGGTCCTATATCCTTAAATAAATTTATAATTTTGTTGAGGGAGATAAGACAGATTTATAAAAATCCATTAAATATATAGAGCTGGTAAGTGTCTAATGAATGTAATTTGTGTTAAACTTTATAAGATGGTGGAGAAATCTTGGCAAACCTAATCTAGGATGATTGGGGAACTTAAGTTCTTAAAAAGAAAAGATGCATTTAAAGAGCTGCAATTTCAGCATTTGGTGTTGGGAAAACTGGACAGCTACGTGGAAAATAATGAAACTAAACCACTTTCTTACACGATACACAAAAACAAATTCAAAATGGATGAAAGACCTAAATGTGAGACCTGAAACCATAAAAGTCCTAGAAAAGAGTACAGGCAGTAAGGTCGCTGATATTGGCCATAACAGGATTTTTCTAGTTATGTCTCCTGAGACAAGGGAAGTAAAAGCAGAAATAAAGCATGAGGACTACATCAAAATGTATAGCCTCTGCACAGAGAAGGAAATAATCAACAAAACTAAAAGCAACCTACAGAATGGGAGAAGATATGTGCAAATGATGTATATGATAAAGGGTTAGTATCCAAAATATATAAAGAACTTATAAAACTCAACACCCAAAAGACAAATAATCCAATAAAAAAAATGGGCAGAAGAAATGAACAGACATTTCCCCAAAGAAGACATTCGGATGGCTAACAGATACATGAAAAGATGTTCAACATCATTCATCATCAGGAAAATGCAAATCAAACTTGTCTAGTTGTGATTATTTTAAACAATTTCAGTAAATAAAGAGCATTTGAAAGAAATTGTCTGATTCCCTAAAGCAAAGCCAACATCAACTATTTGAAGCATCACATTTTTTATCCTCTGCAAATTTCCTGAAGGAGAGTTTAGTCTAATAAAATAAATTCACATTTTCAAAGTCCCATACCTACAAGTGTGAAAACCCACATGTAAGTGCAAGTGAGACAGATATTGATCATGTGAAAAAGACCCTCGAGACAATAGTGCTGCTGTGGCTGCCAACAGAGTAAATTGGTGTAAATATCATATTTGGGAAAATTAAAAACATATCTTGTAGAAGGAACACATCATTGATGCCTATCTTTAGGAATGTCAGGGAGCAAGAATTTCTGTCCCCTTCAAGGTTCTTCTAGCTAGATTAGGAATCAAGTTGCCATGAGGCAGAATAACAAGAGAAAATCTAATTTAAAAGTATACTTACAGTGAATTTACAAAGACGTGAGAATTCCAGGGACAGTCAGGCAAAATGAGGTACACATGTCTTGAACTAAGGAAAAGGAGATAGAGGTCTGTGGCTTCAAAAGAAAGATATGTAATTCACAGGGCAATATGGAGAAGAGCAGATGTTTGGTAATTAGATGTTTGCCTTGCCATGCAGATGGGTCACTCAGATAACATTTATCTCTGATAATAAGCTTTATTCTGGGAAAGATCCCCAATTCAGATTATTTTATGTAGTTAAGAGAGGGACAAAATTTTCTCTGAGCCTTCAGGGTCCTGGTTGCCTTGGACTTAAAATATTCGGCATGCCGAAGTGACACATTTTGGGGGGATGTATCCTGAATCCCTTCAAAGACAAAATAATCTTTATGCCACAGTGGTACATCTTGGGGTGACTTGCCTTGGCCCCTACAGGAGCAATCTTAACTTTTTGCATTTCAAATAGATATTTGCTTTATTGGTTTTAAGGCTCAATTAGAATTTTTATATGACTCCATATTCTCAGCATTGCTACAGTATTTATTAGGAAGCTTCTTTTGATGATTTAAGAAATAATTTGACATTAATTGTCAATGAAATTTTTTAAAAATGTTATGGAATGGAGAGAAGACATCATGGGAGATACCGTGAAAGTTCCTTATCCTAAAAAACATTGCTAGGTTCAGAAATAAATTGGTTTCCTTAAACTTAGGTATCTACCAACCCTTTTTAAAGGGAATTATGGAAACTAAGACTAATATACATGTAGGTGTCTTTTTATATGTGGGTGTAATTGGAAAGCATTTTAAAAACACTTGAATACGTGATTTTAAAAAAGTAACAGGAAATTAGGCTTCTACTTATCTTTTTTCTTGCAAAGAGTGATTTCTTCTCACACTATAATGATTCTAGTCAACCAGTCTGAAAAGTTCCCATAATAGTTTGAGCAAAGAGAAAGATTGGAACCAAGAGGGCACAGGAGAGAGAAAAGAGAGGAGCAGACCTCAAAGTATGGAAAGGAAAGAACTGTCAGTTCATTAGGTCTGATAACAAAACTTTCTTATTTATTCTTACCATTGAAATTCCAAGTTTCTATGACTGCACTTTGCCAATAGACTGTGTTTAATTTCTACATCTTGAATGAATAAAAGATTGAAAGAATATAAGCCCCAGTACAGCAGAGTATAATTCCTATGGAAAAGACACAGTGACCCAAATCTTGCATGCCAGAGAGACTGTGTCACTGTGTTTGTTGGAGTGATTTCTTTAGGAATGTAAAATACTTAAGTCAGAGAGATTATGTAGAGAAATACATTCTGGAGGGCAATTATGTATTAGTATATTCTGGAAGTTAAAGAATATATCAATATTTATTGATGTCTTTTATCTTTTTTTTATCTTAATTAGAACAAAATCATCTTTAGCTTTTCCTCTTCTTTCTTTCTTTTTCACAATTTACAACTCATTAGTTGCTTTCCCTACAGTTTACTACTCTCCTAGTTCTGGCTCTGATCACTTCCTTCTTGCAGTATGTTAGTCACATATGTGTTTTGGACATAATTCTGCATAATTTGTGATCCATTTGTGTATATCTTCAACTAAATAATAAATTCCTAGAAATCAGGTCCTACTAAACTCTTTATCTTCAAATAGTATCCCATTCTCCTCAGCCTTAAGCAATATCTGACACATAGTACATGTTTAACAAATTTGGTTACTCTTACATTTCTTTTTCACAGCCTTTTCCCAGTTTTCATATTGGAAATTTGGTGGCAAACTTTTGTATGGCCCATTGGAGAGATTTTCTCAGGTTCTGGTTGAAGGACTGTATTAAGGGAAATGCAACAGTTTACAAAGTATCCTGGTTCCTTGCTGTCACAGATCTCATGATTCAAGAATTTTTAAACGATTTCAAAGTACACATAGAATATATTTATTTTAAAGGGATTTTGTTTAAATTGATTTCCTAAGATGAGGGCTTAATAAAATGAATTTTTCTAATCTCTTTTATCTTTTCCTTTTTGGAAATATAGTTGTCAGCTCATAGAATGTTATTTAATATCTTCAGTATTATTTCATGTTGAGGAATAATGATTTATTTAAAAATGTTTCAATAACCTAGTGTTTCTTAAATCATCAATATAATCCTGAGTCAGAGACCGTGTTTTCATATTGATGCTGGTGAGTGATCTTCTCCAATTAGTGTTTTCATCCAACTTATCTTTAAGGTGCTAGAAGTTTCATAAAACTCTAATGCTATAAATTATAATTTTATCTATTGAGCTTCTTTGAATGTACTTTTGACTAACAGGAACCATATGTAGTTTTGATCACATTAATATGGATTCATAGTCAAAGGAATCTGTTGAATTTGATGCTGTCTTCCAAACCCTTTCGCATGATCTCATTTCATTTTACAATTTGACAAGGTTTTTATTGGGAGCACCCAATAACTCTGTTCTTTCTTTTCCATATGCCAGCTGGAGACACTCCAGAACTTCATTTTTAAAAGTCACTGGTATTATAAAACATACACTATAAGTTATATAAAAATCAACATTTGAATCAAATATTGAAATAATACAGTGCACTTTTTATGTATTTTTTTCATTATATAGTGAATACTATCACATTTTTATCAGACTACTCTTATGTACAACTCAATCAAATGCTACATCTCCTGGGAATGGTGTAGGGTTATCACATTTTACAGGAAAAATATTAGAAAAAGTGATAGTTCTTTTATTTATTAACTCTGTATTTTTAAATGGGTAGAGTTTTTACTCTATAAATTCAACAAATAAACCTATAATAGTTTATTTATCCACCACTAAATATAATTATCATCTCAATTCTCAAGTACATCAGGTATTCAAGATTTAATCTAGGTAAATTTGGAGTAAGCTAAGACATAAAACTTTTTTCTTTGTTTGACTCTAGATTGTCTTAGTCAAACTTAGTCAATTTAGGGTTCTCTCCATACATTTCTAGAGTTGTCTCTCAGCTCTGAGGCATACATGACAGGATGGTCCAGCTGGTTTGTACCTGGTGATTGCTCATGCCAGCATCTGTTAAGTTGCCACCAGTCATTGGCATCTACAAGTCCCCCAGCCCTTTCTTGTCTTCCTATGTTCTTCTTAGGTATCTAGTCAGAAGTCCAAACACTTGGGATCCATCCTGCCTAGAGTATGGGGCTTCCTTACATTTTCTAGCCTTCTCTGTGCCCCTCTAAAAGAAATAGAATGCCTGAAAACATACTCCTGTATCATGCTGATGTTGTGGGGATTTGGAGAAGCCATCCCAGACCCTGTCTGCCAATATGTATCTTGCTACCATGTTTTCTGTATGTTGTTTTCAGTGTGGAGTGGTGTGAAGGGATACGAGGAAATTCAGACTCTCCAGAAGAAGCCAAGCCAACAGCCCCTCTGCTTTCTTACATCAATCCATGTTTGATGGTTCCACCAACCCTGATGGATCAAGGCCTAGTACCTCCTCCTAAGAGATTACAACTACATCCTGCCCTATTTCCTTGCTCTCTGACCACTGTTTATCCCATTGTCTCTTTCATATGGAATTTTTGCCTGGTTTGAGGTGAACCAGACTGGTTTTTTGTTCTGTTCTCCCCAAATCTATCTTTTTGTAGTATGCAAGTGGCTGTTCACCCAGGATTAAAAAACAAAGAAACAAACAGAAACAAATGAAAGCCCTTATGTTCTTGCAATTTAAACATATTTTTCTCCCCAAGCCTTGAGTTCACAAATCTATTTACAATCTTAAATATTAACTATTACCTCACTTCCTCAGCATTACTGATTACTTCCTTTCTCTGAGACCATAAGGGCAAACTGGCAAAGATTCCTAGGTTACATAAAGAGCCCAAAGACACAAAAAAGTTCAGATGAGGCAATACACCAATTAATAGATCAAGAAAGATTACCACCTGTATCTAAAATTTATGTCCACTATAATCATCAGTACAAAACTAAGGATTTTTTGTAGATAATACTTTTTTGTTTCAATTATTTGGGAAAACATAATTCTTTTAAAGATGGTTTCATATTATGAAATTTTATTAATGTTTAATAGGTATTATTAACATTTTAATTATTTAAGTTTGAAAAATTAAGCATTAATCCTCTCACAAATTAAAGTTAGGTAGTTAAATAAAATATTATTCCATACCAGGCAAAAAGGTAAGCACATTTATAAAACTTAGTTTTCTCATTTTTTTTAGAACAAATGAAATGGGTACCTTTATTCCCATTTCATAGATGAATAAATTGAAGGTCACAGAGGTGACAAAATAGCCTTAAACTTGAATCTCTAAGATTAGAGTTCTTCATGGTAATTACACCTCATCTTACTGGCTTTTTAGCACCCTCCACAGTCTAGGGCAGAGTGATGAAGTATGGTGAAGTAATAAATACTTTACCCATTAAAGTATTACCATATCATCATTCAAAATACAAGTTTGTACATTTTAAAATGTTCTGTTTTGACTGGACCAGCCCAAGGTAGAGATCTAGAAATTGTTAACCTTTCTCAAAGAGACTCTTGTATCTAATTTTTAGTGATTTATTTAATGATTTATAATGAATCCTTTATCTATAATCCAACTTGGTCAGTTAGATGGGATTGTCTTTTGGGCTACTAGAGACTATGCTTTAATAATGTAGTAGGTTAAAAAAACAGTTGCTTTGTGGTCATAAAGAACTATTATCACTTCTAAAATATGTTAGACATCCAGAAAGGCAAAAATAGTTATGAAAAGCTAGTAAACAATGGCATTAGAAATAATCATTTTTTTTCCTTAAAAAAGCATGATGCTTGCCAACTTATGTGTTCGTGGGAAGAATAAAATCACCCTAGAATTTTCTGTTTTAATTTCAATTCTTAATCCAAGTATTAATTCAGTTATCTATCCAAGTAGTCAAGGTTTTGTGACAATTTAATCTCTCCTCTCAAGCAGTGATTCTCAAGTGGAAATGGTTTCGTTCGTGGGGTATATTTGCCTAGAGACATTGACAGATTTCTCCTGAAGGGGCAAAAATCACCCCTGGTTGAGAACCACTACACAAAAGACACTTCCCTCAAGACTATTTGGTCAGCATTAGTATCTCCAGTACTTTCTACAACATGGGAAGAAACCTTTTAATAGTATTGATAGTTGAATACAAATGATATATGTAGGGACGCCTGAGTGGCTCAGTGGTTGAGCGTCTGCCTTTGGCTCAGGATGTGATCCTGGAGTTCCAGGATCAAGTCACACATCGGGCTCCCTGCATGGAGCCTGCTTCTCCCTCTACCTATGTCTCTGCCTCTCTCTGTGTGTGTCTCTCATGAATAAATATATAAAATCTTTAAAAAACAAAGAAACAAACAAAAACAAATGATATATGTATATTTCTCGTTGAAAATTAGAAGAAATATTCCCAGGCTACATTACAAGGGGGAAATGAAAGTAGTTATTCTGTGAATCTGTGAAACTTTCAGTGTCTAGACTACACTACACCACAAAAGAAAGCTAAAAGTTTTTGAAAATATTAACTCTTTTACCACCTCCTCTGAGCATCCATAAGGGTACATGGGTTCCTTGTCTTGGCATTAATAAAAATGACAAGTAGAAGGAGAAAATAGAATTGGAATGCCCAGTTCTCTAGCATGAGGAATATTTCTTCACCAAAGACATAAAAGATTAAATTGATTTTCAACCACTATAAATGGTGTTTTTCTCCAGTTCATAAAGTACTGATTTTTCACAATTTACCACATGTCCAAAGGATCCTGATTTTAGGAACCTTTGAGTCTCTTTTAGGAAGGGGTAATTTGATTTGTGTGAAGCTGTTTTTCTTTTATTATTTCCTGAATATAAATATACTAAATCAAATTGTTCAGAAATTCCTTCCCTGTCAGTTTTTGAGTTAAAAATCTTGTGAATTATTAAATGTAAACAGATAAACATAGCTCTACTTTTTAAGATAAGCTGCATTCTTGCCTTTGTCCTTAAGCATAAAGAGCAGATATTTACAACCTTACTTTCCATAAATTTTTTATTTCAGATGATTGGGAAAAGTGCTCCTTACTTGTAGGCTGTTTTACAAACGTAGAAAGATATTATCTATAATCTTTAACAACTTCTCATTTTAAAAACCTTACAAATATGCAAATCTCATTTATTTTTCAGTTCTCTGTGCTTTTTGTAAAAATACCCTCCAGGCACAAATCAACTAAAAGTAGTTTGAAAAGGACAGTTTGTTTAAAAGAAGCATCAGCAGCAAAAAATCAAACCCTAACAAACCAAATAATACAGCATAAAATAACAATTGATAGTTTTGCCAGCCCAGGAAGATATGCTGTTAAAAATAACAACAAAATTTGCTTAGTTGGACAAATAGCACTTTAAGAGGCCATGTGACTTCTAAACGGCAAGGAATAGAAGTATTTTAAGAACATACCCATGTATTATCTTTAACACTTTCTCCTGAGGGTTATCTCTGACTCTGTGTTCATTCTAAATAACCTCCTTATATGACATTTAGTTTCAAGTATTCTGAATCCTCTAAAAATGCACATATGTATGTCTGTGTCTTAAAGAATGTATAAATACTGGAGACCTCAGGCACTATGTATATTTGGCATCTTGCTTTTTCCTTAGCCACCATCTCTTCTCTTCTTTCTGAAGATATATTCAGGAACAACTGTCTGTATAAACTAATATAACATCCTCCACCAGCAAACTACCACCAGATTTAGTTTCTCTTTATAATCGAGACTATAGATATAATTAAAAGATCAATTGGTAGTGTCTTGTCTCTATAATGGTAGTGTCTTGGACTCACAATGTAGTGCAGACAGTAGATAGAACCTTGCTTTCACTTCATTGGTATATAATATAAGACGGATATGTTATAAAGACTGAACATTCTTGGTTTCATGTCTGCAGCTTTAAAACAACTCATTGGCACCTCCAATGTCTTTCTTTCTGGCATCTTGTATTACAAAAGAAGAAAGGAGTGGCGCTGGTCAGGGAAAGTGGGAGACACACAAAAACTAGACAAGAAAATGGACAGGAAGGAGGGATGCAGCATCAAAGTGGTGCTAGTGGAGACGTCTGCGATACTGAGAGGTGACCATGGCAACAAGGGAACTGAGATGATGAGAGAACGAACATGCTCTAAAAAATGTAAACCCCTTCATCTTTTATCAAGCACTTGATTGCTTTCAGAGTTGAGACAGTTAAGTTTTTTATTGTGTGTTCTTCTTCCAGGAAGCAAATGAAGGTTTTGGCAGGATCAGTCAAGGAGTCCTCAGAAAGCTGGTAACAAAGGGCATTGCTCCAATGCTAGCATTTCCAGACTTCTTTTCTTGGATACATTGTAGTCAGTGTATTGAAAATTACCATCCATGTGGACATATCTGGCATCTAAGCAATGCTACTGGGAAGAACAGGAGTCTATACCTGCATTACTCTGTTTGCTGGCATGATTTGAAGCAAACCTGCACAGCTGTTTTAGGGACTGGCAGGGCCATTCCTTATTAATGACTTAGTCATCCTACCTGCCTCACTGGTTATCCCCATTCTCTAAAACACTCTGGAGAGGCAAGTGAAAAATTTGGCAGTTTCTGCTGAGAGAAAAATGCAGCTTGGCAACACTGACTTGGTTAAGGCCAATCTTTTTTATAGTAAGGCATCCTTAGTATAGTAAGAGATTTTAGATATGTCTAATGTTGACAATTGTTTAGAAGTCATTGATACGCATACAAATATTCTTTTAAGAATTATGAGGATGATTTGGTCAAATAATATAATTACATACTTAAGTTCTGCTGGGACTTTTGGAATCATTTGTTTTCATACAGGTGATGAGACAGCAGAGAATTAC
Organism: Vulpes vulpes; assembly: GCF_048418805.1. Classification (NCBI taxonomy): domain Eukaryota; kingdom Metazoa; phylum Chordata; class Mammalia; order Carnivora; family Canidae; genus Vulpes; species Vulpes vulpes. The sequence goes on along the minus strand of NC_132780.1, from coordinate 183,091,616 downwards.
GTATATTTGGTAGAGGGATAATAATTTTTCCCTATGGTGATGATTGATACTATGATGTTTTCATTGTCGTTCAAAAATGGAATTTCTATGTTGGCAAATATTATCACAGGTATATTGAAGTTAAAAGGAGCACTTGTAAGAAAAGGATTGGAATGGAAACTGAATTATTAAAGATTTATTATTTTGTTAGTTTATTAGGTGAACTTGCTCATTACATTTTTCTGTTTTAAGAGGTTTCCTGTTTTTAAGAGTTGACACCTGTTAACAAATTATTACCCATCCACCATACACTGTAAGATAATACCTATATCTGCCTTTGAGATTTGAGATGGTGCTAGATATTATTAACTTAGATTCCTATTTGTTATTTTTTCCTTTTTACACATTATAGTTCCCACTGCTTTTTTCTAACATTTGCTTTTCCATAACCTATAATTTTTTTCTGGAGATAAAGTTTGTGACAGAAACTAAATGAGAAGTTGGGGGAAAATGAGCTTTAGGAAATTTTGCAATCTTCACAAGTTTCTGCCTCTGAGAATGGATACTTGATGTCAGTTACACGATCCTTAATCATCTTTTTTTTCAAATTTTTATTTACGATAGTCACACACACACACACACAGAGAGAGAGAGAGAGAGAGAGAGAGAGGCAGAGACATAGGCAGAGGGAGAAGCAGGCTCCATGCATCGGGAGCCCGACGTGGGATTCGATCCCGGGTCTCCAGGATCGGGCCCTGAGTCAAAGGCAGGCGCCAAACCGCTGTGCCACCCAGGGGTCCCGATCTTTAATCATCTTTTAGAGGAATTTTCATTCCTTCGGAAATATAACAGCTGTGACCTGTTGGTGTTAACCAAGATTTCCTTTTTTTTTTTTTTTTTTTAAGATTTAATTACTTATTTTAGAGGAGAGGAGGGACAAAGAGAAATGAGGAGAGAGAGTGAATCTCGAGGAAACTCCCCATTGAGCATGGAGTCTGATGTGGGGCTCCATCCCAGGACTCTGAAATCATGACCTGCACCTAAATGAAGACCAGTCTCTTAACCAACTGGGCCACCCAGGTGCCCCTGGGTGCTAGCCAAGGTTTCTGTCCTACTGTTATATTCTGGTTGTAAACATGATTATATGGTAGAAGATGTTTATGTAACATCTTTATTCTATGTAACTCTAATTATTTTCCCATTTTTCACCTTTGTTATTGCCTATGAAGAAATAACAGCTATATATGTGTATGTGTATATATATATATATATATATATATATATATGCATATATATTTCTTCATGTTACAAATAGAGAAATGGAGACAAAATGATAAAATGATTTATCTGTCATCAATGTGACAGCCTAGATTTGAGCCTTGTTCTGAATCCCATACTCTTTCTTCTATTAAGCAATTCCTCTGTGTAGAGAGCAAATAATGGGGGATAGGAGAAGGAGCAAAGTAGGATCAGGAGAATGGATATAATATGATAGATTGGGTGATGTTCTGATGGGGCTTCTGGAATGCTTCCACAGCGATCAACTCTGATTCAATGAATACCCTCAGTCTGAACTGATAAAAATCTGTACTTATTATGAACTCAACACACAATTCCTATTGTGGACCCACAGGCTAGGACTTCAAAACTCATGCCTGTGCTTCTACCTTTAAAAAATCTGTTAGGAAAATGATAACACTGATTTCCCCCAAAGAGGAAACTCTGTGAGAGGGAGAATTTCCATTTCATATTGTTCTGTATCTTTTGATATTGAACCCTGTGAACATGTTACCCATTTAAAGAAGTCATTAGAAGTTAATTTTTTTTAAAAATTGGATGATGGACTTTTTCAGCTTCCCAGAAAATCAAGATCTGTTCTGAACCACTGAAGACCTCAAAATCTGAGATCTTGGTTCCCTAAGTGCATTTGGATTTTAGTTCCTGTTTTCTAAACTCCAGTGTTGTATTTCTTTTAAATAAGCTCTACACCCAATGTGGGGCTTGAACTCAAGCCCCAAGCTCAAGAGTTGCATGCTCTACCAACTAAGCTAGCCAGGCACCCCACTAAACTTCAATTTCACTGAAGGATATTCAAGGGAATGGAAACTCAAAGATTATGCCACAGGTTGGAGTTCTCTATAAAACTGTGTCCACAGGGAGCTCTATCAGTTCTTTTTTTTCTTTTTCTTTTTTTCTATCAGTTCTTGAATCCCTTCATTTCTCCTGTGTCTTCTAGCCCTCACCCTAAAACTCAGAGGGAGAGATCCTTTAAAGTAAAGCTGTAAAGGAAACTCCCCATGGTGATAGAGACTTCTCTTGAGAGTACTCTACTCTGAAAAGTGGGAAGATCCAGCCAAAAAGGGAGTTTCTAACATGGATGAAAGACAGAAGCCACATAGCAGCAGGTTACAAAAATGAAAAAGGAGAAAGGGAAAAGGAAGGCCACCATGGGAGGAGGAAAGTTCTGGATGCCCATTTAAGGCAAATTTAGCAGGGCTTAAAAAGTGACCTGCAGGCAATAGTAAAGACATTGATCCCTCTTCTCTCTCTATACTCAGAGTATTTTCTCCTCACTAAGAATTACACTAGCTCATGTGAGGTCCCACTGCTCTTAGGGGGTAAAATGGCAGGATTATGCTTGTGTTTTGTTAACATTCTTGATTTTTTTTAAGTTAGGGTTACTGCAGGGAATAGTCTAATAAGCAAAATATAAGTCAGAAGCCCACAGAGAATATTTTTATTTATATGAGTTAATTTTTTAGCCTCAGATTGGATTTTCAATGCACATTTAATTTCATCTTCTGATTGTAATCAGGATTTCTCTTCATATTTATTGGCAAGAGCCATAACTCCATTAGGAGAAAGCATAAAATTCTGCTGTTGTTATATATATATTTTTTGTTTTGCTTTGTTTTGTTTTGAAAACTCCTTTATAAATGTGTTTTCCCCAGTTTACTGCCTGAGGAACCATCTGCCAAGGTGTAAACAGACCCACATTGTACATTGACAGAAGCTTGGTGTGTCAGTAGAAAATTAATAGTTGTTTTGTTTTTATTGCTAATACAATTAATTATATGAAGCTATTTAATTGTTTTTTTTTGTTTATCTCCAAGTTTTTCCACAGTATTAACACCTTGGTTTACTTTCCTTTTAATTAAAAAAAAAATGAATAAAATCTTTAGTAACCATTTGTTATTATAGAGCACTGCTTAATATAGTAAGGGTGTATTGGGCAATTATTATTTGCCTTTCCTCTGTGTCCACACTATGAAAATTCCTTTTAGTACATTTTTATTGTTTGGTTATAGAATTCTACACATAAAGAGCACAAACTCACATGAAAAAAGCATTAGAATCAGGAAGAGATGACATCAATGAAATTCCAGTACATAAAGAATATCTAAATAATTTTTTTAGGAGTCACTGGACATTATCCTTTGAGAGAAGAAAGTAATTAGGTCTAGAGTATAAATTACGTAGTGAACAAAGCAGATGAAACTAAGATTTGAAGTCGTTTTCATATAGTTTTATTGGTAGACATTCTTAGCACATTGGGAATTTTAGTTATCCCTTCCTACTACCTATTCTCTTACTTTAAGGTAATTTCTTGGCTCTATCATTGTAGAAGACATTGACAAGAGCAGAACAACATGGTGTTTGAAATAATCCCCTATCAACTCTTAAAGAAAAATTGGCAGCATGGTTGTTTTGTCCAGTGGTTAATGATATTATTTGCTAGAGATTTATCTAAAGATACTGGTGTATCGCTGACTATGACTTCAAAAACCATAAAATTCTTCAACCCTCTAAAATAATGAAAGTTTTCTTCTAAAACTTTCAATAGCTTTCGGTTAAAGATGATTATGTAAGAACACTTTTAATCCTCTATTTCCATTAAGGCCAAGAAAAAGGAAATAACCTTTCTCCTCAATAAAACAAGAAAGTGTCTATGGCTACAAGAAAACCTATGAAAGCCCACTGCAAAATATGGTAATGTTTGAAGTGATGGTAGGAAGACAACAAAGAATCAACAAGACTTCCAGTGGCATTTAAGTCCTTCCAAGAGCCAATGAAACAAAACAATCCAGGGCCATAACTGGTGATGGATAGAGTGGTGAACACATAGTGGAAGTATAACTGAAGGAGGCAACAAGGGAGTGAAGCAGAGTGTTCCATCATGCCAGTGTGACTTAGAAGACATGGACTTTTTGAATGAAGAAAAACTAAAGAGATATGCCTCCAGGTATAAGAAAATAAGAAATGTACCTCTTTGACTAGGTTTCTTCCTAGGTATCTTATGGTTTTTGGTGCAATTGCAGCAATGTCCACAATAGCCAAACTGTGGAAGGAACCAAGATATCCATCGACAGATGAAATGGATAACGAAGATATGATATATATATATATATATATATATATATATATATATATATATACACACAATGGAATACTACTCCACCAAAAGAAAGGATGAATATCTACCATTTACATCGATGTGGATGGAACTGGAAGGTATTACGCTGAGTGAGATAAGTCAATCAGAGAAAGACAATTATCATATGGTTTCATTCATATGGGGAATATAAGAAACAGCACAGAGGATCGTAGGGCAAAAGAAGGAAAACTGAATGGGGAAAAATCAGAGAGGGAGAAAAACAATGGCAGTCTCTTAACTATAGGAACATACTGAGGGTTGCTGGAGGGGAAGTGGGTGGGGGATGGGGTAACTGGGTGATGGGCACGAAGGAGGGCATGTGATATGATGAGCACTGGCAGATATACACAACTTATAAATTATTGAACACTGCATCTGAAACTAATGATGTACTATATGTTGGCTAATTGAATTTAAATAATAAAAAAAGAAGAGGTTTAATAAGACACTGTCTTTGTAGTATCTAAACTGATCAAATCAAAGCCCCAAATTTCCTCTGGTCTGTTCTTAAACTCTCTCACTGGTCTTCAGTAAATAATTCTCAATTCAATTTAATCCAATTCAAGGCCGTTTAATAATCTTGGCCTTATTGGATCCAGCAAAGGACAATCCTAAACAAAAGCTGAAGAACATATATCACAAGAGGGTTTATACAGGGCAGTTGGTGTAAAATTTAAAAATATGGTTCTATTGTTCAAAGAATTTATAGTTGGCCTAATCTTTCTTAAAAAAAAGGACAAATAAGTGATAAAAATTTCTAGAGGATATGACAAGAAGCTGATGTCTCCACAGAAGTGAAAATTTTCCATATTTTTTGTTTATAAACAAGAATTAATAAATATAAACATAATAAATAAATAAAGGCTAAATGAACACTGAACAACAGGGCAGGTGGTAAAAGCAGAATATTCATCTAGAAATTAGACTGTGCATCTGAACGTTTAGAACTTATGCTTATGTTTGTAATAAAAACAATCTGATTGGAATATGTAATTCTAGTGAATTGATGGGATGTATGTAGATATGTTTTCACAAAATGGTAAGCTTCATGAAGTATTAAATTTAATAGCAAAGACATGTAAAAGATATACGAATATATGTGAATTTTTCGGTCAAAAGACATTCTAAAATTTATAATGTACTTTCTATGTGTTTTAGCCACAAATCATCTGTTCAATTGCATTATTAAACTCACAGTACACATTTTTCATAAAATAGTTCATTATTATACATAATTTATACATTTGCAAAAATATAGTTAGTATGTGTCTTCTTGTTATTTTTTTCAAATGACATGGGAGCAAAATTGCTGAATATAAATATTTCTTATACCAAAGCAGCATCAGTTAACTACAAACTTGAAATTGTCAAAATGGAATTCACATACCGAATAATAAAATGTATCAAAATTTTTCTCAAGATAGTTTTAAATACTACATAAAATAACCTGTTTAAATTTTTGACAGTAAAATATAAAAAAATGGTATTTTTATTTAAATAATGAAAGATAGCTGTCTAATCTTAGTACCAAAAATTACATTCAAGTGTAAGACTTGATCATATTTTAATTATTAGGAAAGGAGATGGACAAAAGAGGAATATTTCTTATTTATTTCTTATTTATTTTATTTTCTTAACAAATTTCTTATAATGGCCATTTTCAAAAGAGATTTATATAAAAAAGAGAATAAGGGGACTAGTCTTCAGTAACTATATGGTAGCAGTTAGGTGTTTATATACATCACTAAATTTAGTTGTTAAAATGGCTATATGGCGGTGTATTAGCTTAGACTGTCATAACAAAATCCATTGCTGGGTGGATTAAACAACAGAAATATTTTCTCACAGTTCTGGAGCCTGGAAGTTTGAGATCAGGATGCCAGCATGGTTTGGTTCTGGCAAGAGTTCTCTTCCTGGCTACCAACTTACTGTTTCCTCACATGGCCTTTCCTCAGTGCATACTCTCAGAGGAGTATGATCTCCCTCTTCCTTTTCTTTTAAGGCCACCAATCTATCTGATTAGGACTCCACCTTATGACCTCATTTAGTCTAAATTATCTTCTAAATGCTCTATTTCTAAATCCAGTCATACTGGGTGTTAGGCCTTTAACATATGAATTGGAGGAAGGGGCAGGGCACAACTTAGGCCTTACTAGGGTATATATATATATATATATATATATATATATAGTCTAAATTATCTTCTATTAATATGTATATATGTATATATATATAATATGTATATATAATATTATATATATAATATATAATGTTATATAATGTATATATATAATATGTATAATGTGTATATATAATATGTATAATATGTATGTATATATAATATATAATATTATATATATAATATATATAATATATATATAATATGTATTATATATATAAAAAATATATATATATAAAGGCCTGGGTGTTAGGCCTTTAACATATGAATTGGAGGAAGGGGCAGGGCACAACTTAGGCCTTACTAGGGTATATATATATATATATATAGTCTTAGCTCTGCTGTGTTAACAAATATATCCTGAAGTTTTAGTGAACTGGCAAGGTAAAGTTTTTTCTCTATCAGGCCACACAGATATCTAGCCGACCTTTACTCTGTGATCCATTCATCTCAAACATGGTTTTCAGGGTCACCACAGGAAGGAAGAAAAATGTGGATTTTGCATACTAGTTATTAAATACTTCTTTATAATCACAAAATTATAAAACTAGAGGGAAACCTATAAACAATGAAGTCCAATCCTGTTATTTTAATTGTATAGGTGAATCAAATGAGCAGAACAAGTTTGGATAAGTCACTGAAAGGCACAGAACAAGATGGTGACTGTGCTAGAAGTTGAATACAGGTATCCCGATCTAATGTGTGTTAACCAGTAACATGGTTTCCCAACGAATTATATGAATATTTCTTATATCAAAAGCTCTAAGTTAATCTCATCTAGCTGAGATATTAAATCCTGGAAATCAGAAAAACAAACTAAATACACTTTTAGGCCAATTCTAGCCTAAAAAAATTAAAGGAAAATTTACCCTAAAGAGATTGAATTAATTCAAATATTTATTTGTCCTAAAATTTCCATAAATTGAACAATTAAGTGGATCACACATACAAAAGCTTACTTCATTGCCATATTATTCTCTTATGGAAAGAAATATATGGGTCCTATTTTTTCAATAATCTTTGTTTTCTAATTCCCAGTTCCAGAGTATATTTGACTACACCTTGCTTTCTATCTATGTGTCTACCTACATTATGCTTTGTAAGCAGAAATCTGACCTTGATAGAGCTTTCTGAAAGCTTATAATGTACCATAATGGAAAAAAATCATTTCTAAGAAAAATCCTACTAATAAATGGAACTCAAGGTAATTCAGTTATTTATAATAAATGCCCATTATTCTAGTATGTATGGCATATTGAATTTCTTTTTACATAGGAAAGGAAATGAAAATCATACCCTCCATATATTTTCTTCTCTGTTCTATATCTATACAATAATTCTCAATTTTTTTTTATTGCACTTCTCTGTGTTGTCATTTTAATCATTAAAGAAATCACTAAGACTCAGGCATTAGACTTATAAAACTCAATTGTAAAGACTTTTTGTTAATTTAATTTGAAATTATTTATATTTTTACCCTACTGCTATTTTAGGGGTAGCAGGAAAGGAAACTCTTGCTTATTTAAAAATTATAGACATTGAATACTTCATAAGCTGAACACAGATAATGATCATGCAATATTTCAGCATGACCCTGGAGCAAGGTCAAATGTACCTAAGTTCAATTTAATTTCAATTATTTCCAGTGTTTATTAGCTGTGACTTTATTAGTCTACTAGGGCTGCCATAACAAAATAACATGCACTATATGGCTTAAACTCCCAAAATTTGTTTTCTCACAGTTCTAGAATTTGGAAGTCCAAAATCAAAATTCTAGCAGTGTTGATTTCTCCTGAGGTCTTTCTTCTTCACTTGGTGACGGCCATCTTCTTGCTGTGTCTTAACATGACCTTTCTCTCTCTGTGTACATCTCTGGTGTCTCTTAATCCTTTAAGAACATCAGTCCTATTGGATTAGGGACATACTCTATAACCTTATTTAATGGTAATTGCCTCTTCAATGGCTCTATCTCCAAATACAGCCACATCTGGGGATTAGCAATTCAACGAATGAATTTTGGGGGGATACAATTCAGTTCATAACAGTGACCCTAGGCAAATGATTCATCTGTAAGCCTCTTTCCCCTGGTGTATAAAATTAAGATGTTAATAAATACTTTGCAAAGTTATTATCAAATGAGATTCTTTGTATCAAATCCCCAACACAATATTTATGCTTAATAAATACTCTACACACGATGACTGTTGTTCTAATTGTAAATTTGTCACATTCACCCCTGACTTTGCATCTCCTGTTAGTCATTGCATAGGTACAAAGAAGGAAGAGGAGTGGTGATAAGGATTTATTGGGGTGCCTGGGTAGCATAGTCAGTGAAGTGTCTGACTCTTGGTTTTGGCTCAGGTCATGATCTCCGGGTCATGAGACTGAGCCCCACATCAAGCTCTGCATTTAGCTCAGAGTCTGCTTGAGTTTCTTTCTCCCTATGCTCCTGCCTTTTCACTCTTGCACTCTCACTCTATCTCTCCCAAATACATAGATAAATCTTTTGAAAAAAATTTATTGTAGAATTACACTTAAAATGAATGATACTCTTGATTAGGAATTAACCAAAATCAGCTTAATAGTGAGTTATGTCCCATTTTTATGATTATCCATAAGGATTTTGTAATTATCTCAACTCTAATGATGTTTTGTGCTCTTGAGAGATGGGAATGTTATTTAGGATCTCCTTTGCTAGTAAAGGTGATAGGAATAGACACCCCCCACTCTCCCCAAAATAGAACAATAGTTAATGTAGCTTATTTTGGCTTAGTATATCATGTAGTGATTTGAATCTCGACATATAGATAAAACAATGTTCATTAGGTTAACTCCCGCTGAGCAGGGAGTCCAATGTGGGGCTTGATACTGGGCGCAATCATTATCTTGGGATCATGACCTGAGCCAAAGGCAGGCACTTAACTGAGCTATTCAGGCACCCCTGTAGTGATTTTTTTTTAAAGATTTTATTTATTTATTCATGAGAGAGAGAGAGAGAGAGAGAGAGAGAGAGAGAGAGAGGCAGAGACACAAGCAGAAGGAGAAGCAGGATCCATGCAGGGAGCCTGACGCGGGACTCGATCCAGGTCTCCAGGATCACACCCTGGGCCGAAGGCAGGCACTAAACTGCTGAGCCATCTGGGACTGCCCTGTAGTGAGTTTTTTGATTACTGATTCAATCTCCTTCTTAGTAATCAGTCTGTTCAGATTTTCTATTCTTCATGATTTAGTCTAGAAAGAATGTATGTTTCTAAGAATGTATCCATTTCTTTTAGGTTGTCCAATTTGTTGACATATCATTTTTTGTAGTTGCCTATTATGTTTCTTTGTATTTCTGTGGTATCAGTTGTAACTTCTCTTTCATTTTAGAATTTATTAGAGCCCTGTCTTTTTATTTTGCCAGCTACTCTAGCTAAATATTTGTCAATTTTATGTTTTCAAAGAGCCAGTTCTTAGTTTCATTGCCATTTCTATTGTTTTTGTAGTTTCTATTTCATTTATTTATACTGATACTTATTATTTCCTCCTTTTACTAACTTGGATTTAATTTGTTCTTTTTCTAGCCCCATTATGTATAAAATTAGATTGTTTATTTGAAATCCTTCTTGTTTCTTGAAGTAGGACTGAATTGCTATCGTCTTCCCTTTTAAATCCACTTTTTTAAACTGAATTCCAAAAATTCTAGTATGTCATATTTCTGTTTTCATTTATCTCTAGATATTTTTTATTTCTTCTTTGATTTCTTCAGTGGCCCAGTAGGTGTTTGGTAATATGTATAATTCCAAATATTTATGGTTTTTTTTCTCTCTCTCTCTATTTTTTTAAATTTTATTTTTAATTGGTTTCTAGTTTTATACCATTGTGGTCAGAAAAGATGCTTTATATGATTTCAATCTTGAATTTATTGAGACTTGTTTTGTGGTCTAACATATATGATCTATTCTGGAGTATGTTCCACATGAACTTGAAAATGATGCATATTTTGTTGCTTTTGAATGAAATATTCTGCACATATCTATTAAGTGCATCTGGTTATTATATTGCTGTCAATTTCTTCCTTGTGGACCATTAATATTTTCTTTATCCATTTTGGTGCTCCTTGTTAATTTTTTTCTGGCTATTTCTCATACTTCTTCTCTGTTGCTATCCTCCTAGATATTATCTTTTAGAAATGTGGATGGATGGGAATGGATGGATGGTCTAATATTAATAGATAGATGGCATTTACATTCATTAAAGTATATAGCATTATACAGAGAGGAGAATTACAAGAAAAGTTATATAGCACTAGTGCATAAGATGTGTTTTGGAATAGAAATATTCCTTTTGGATCTAGAATAATAAAGTAATAAGAGATACACCCAGAAAGTTAGGGTGCAATTATACTAATTATTTGAGGTTAAATTTTTTGGCAGTGATTGATATATTTAACATATAAATACTGAGCACCTACTTTGCCCATCGTTTTCCTGTGTCATAAATAAAATTGTGAGCAAAACAGATGTAATGTCTACATTCATTGAAATGATATATTTAAGAAGTTGGTAGCAATGAGAACAGTAAATGAGAAAAAAATGTAACTTATTTTAGGTTACTGCTAAAACTGAGCTACCTAATTGTAGCTTTAGTCTATTATTTCTTATTTTAAATGATGTGGATACAACAGAATAAAATAAATTGAATAAATAAATACATTTAGAATAAATTGACATGGTTAACATGTCCTTTATAGTTTATAATTTCTTTTTATTTATTCATTTATTCAATATACAACTTTTCAGTGCCTATTTTATGCTGCACAGTGTCTTAGGAGACACTGCAATGAAATAAAGGTCCTCCAAGTTTGATCTATAGACAAAAAAAACCAACAACAATAACACAGTGGTGGAAGAACTATGCAAGAGAGATGCATGTGATATTATGGGAAGAACCATGGAGAAGAATCACCTAATCAAGTTAGGAGGACAAAGAAGGCTCTGTGAAGGAGATATATATATATGTAACAAAATACAGATACAAGTTTTGTCTAAAAATACATATAACCTATGACATATGATTCAAGACACAGAGGTATTTATAATAAAAGAGATGAGGTTTGAGTGTACAAATAATATTTATACTGATTGGAGAATTGATTTTTCATGAGGCTATAGCATATGAGCTAAAAATTAAAGGATGAGTAGTATTTTGATATACAGAGACAAAAAGTGGCACATATTGGGAAAATACAAGGAGATTCTAGATAGAGTTTTATCAAAGGAACAAATGTAAATAAAAGCAGAATATATTGGGAATAAGGCAGATTCAGATATTGTGGGCATGAAACTTATATAATATATGGCCATCTTAAAGAAATCTTACACACATTTAGGAATAAAAATTAAATACAAAAATGAATATTTATTTAATAAAAGGAAATATCCTACCATATTGCTGTAAACATACGGGTTTATGACTTTTCTTATGAGATCTCCTTAGACAATTTAACAGAAATGTTCACGTAAAAATATCTCCTGATTGCAACCTGACTTCGAGGTCTTCGGAACTCTTTACAACCCCCAGAAATTTCTAGCATTTGGAGGTATTATACAACTAAGGTGCCCTGGCACATCAAGTTTATCAGGCTTGAGGTAAATCTTAGTGTGATTAGGAATGGTAAAGTGATATGTGTAGAGCAGCAGGGTGGAAAGGTAGGAGTTGTGGGGACAGTAGGGTTATGTAAGATAAAATCATTTAAATGGGGGAAAATGAGGGCAATCATGGGATGCCTTAAAAGCCTTCTAAGCTTTTTGGTTTTATTCATTGAGAGAGTCTACAAGGAGTTTGAAAAAGTAATTCTTGTACTTTGGGGTGTATTTTTTTAAGGTAGAAAGCACACAGAAAATGATTTGCAAAGATACATCATTTTTTCCTGGAGTTAGAGTGGAATATGCGTTCATATCAGAATTGATTTGACCTCCACTCCAATATAACGATGCTATATATAGATAGATGACTTATGACAGGGTTTCAAAGTCTACCCTCAAAAAATATATGCTTATAAAAATATATTTTTCATTTTCATGCCCTTAAGAATCCAAAGGTACTCAGCAAAATAAATCTGAAGGATTTTTTTTTATTATTTCCTTACCTTTTTAAAAATTTCCTTACTTTTTAAAAAAGTGATTATTATTTTAATGACATATTTAGGAAAATAATGTGATAGCAAGGGAATTTCACAATATGCAATTCATGGAGACAATGGCTTTAATTATTAGGCTCCCATACATAAGGGCAGATAAACAATAACTGAAGAAAGATGACAAATTGATCTGACTAATTTTCTAATTAGGAATAAGAATAAAACTACATACTTGGAAGAAATGAAAACTTAAAACTAAAGCTAAGCAAGCCTTATTTTGTCTCTTCCCTTTCTTATTGGGTTTTTCACTTGTCTTGTAGGATACAAAAGTTATAAGCCCCTATGGAATGACATTTGAATTGCCTGGAAATTCTTCCAGCAGGCCCTTAAGAGGGCAACTACATCATAGAGGTGGTTTCTGCCAAATAAGAATTAGACTTGGGTGTTCTGTGTTTATGTTCTCTATAAATATAGGATGCATCCATGTAAGTTGAGTGGGTTGTTTTGACAAGTAGAGTGAGATGGTTTCTAGCTTTCACAATCAGCATCTGTTTTGCACCAATTTGTTGAATAACAAACATGTATCTCCTTTTCCCCTTTACCTCAGCTCTAGTCAGGCACCACAGCTTGCCCTAGTGGGCGTGCATGCGCGCACACACACACACACACACCCCTCTCCATTCCTTCCCTGAGGGACTTTGCTAGCTCCTGATCCTGTTTGCCTTGATTCCTGAGTGTAGCATTCTCATACACCTTATATATGAGTGACTAGGAAAATTTGTTAAAATGTAGATTGTCTGGCCCTGAGTCCAGAACTGGGTGTAGGAATCTGCACTTTTCACAAGCTTTTCAGAGGGTTCTTATTTGAACCTCAAATTTGAAAGGCTCTATTCAAATAATGCAATGCCAAAAGTCAGAAGACTCATCCTACAACACCAGTATTCAGCAATGGTGCACACCAATTTGAATTGGTATGCTTGACTTATTGCAGACAGGTTTATAAAATGATCACTGAATTTTATAACATTAATATTTTATATGCTAAGTTAGGCTCTGGAACACTCTCCTTTAGCCCTTCTGCATTTCCCTTTCTATACCTTTCCTTAATCCAGCAGCTCTCAAAGTGTAGTCCTAGAGGCACCAACATCAGCCTCATCTAGGAACTTATTAGAAATGTAAATTTTTAGGCCCTACCACAGCTTTATTGAATCAGGACCTCTGGGAGTGTTACACAGCCCTTCAGATGATTCTGATGCATTGTTGAAGTTGGAGAACCACTGCTCTAGTCAATTCCTTTCTTTTCATTTCAGTGTCTATTGATAGGAAATATTGGAATCTGTTAAATCAAGTCACAGAGTTTTAGGGATATTTGTAATTCAATAGAAAATCCTGGTAAAAAAGTAATGCTGAATCCACAGAAATAAAATACAACTAGAAGAACTTACATTATTATAGCTCCTGGAAGGCAAGTATCTTGAAGAGAAGGCTGTTTAAGGGTGTCATCAAACAATTAGACATTTTATAGTTAATCTACATCTCATAGTAGCCTATTTCCAATATCAATTCCTGTATAGATCCATCAGAACATATTTGTATTACCTTCCCTAGTTCTCTTCTTTATAAGGTAGCAACTAATTAACAAATCCAGGCTGATATACAATGATTTTACTGATCATAAGTAATTTATGATTTTGCTGGGGACTTCCCTTAGTTATGGTGATATCTTAATCCCATGTGTTAGAAAAATCTAGGTGATGTGGTGAATTGATGAAATAGATTCCATGAAGCTTGGTCTACCTCCTCATGACTCTATCATCTTTTTTTCCTTCTTCAAAGGAGAATTTAGATGTGTATGTGAATTATTGACCTTTAAAAAGTACTAAATCTGATTGCTGTAGTTTCTTATTTGAAAGACAGAAAAGGAGTACCAAATTTATTCTGAAGTTTAGAGGAATGCATATTTCTACACAATTTAAGGAAACTTTCCTAAGAACTAAAGCTGTCCATCCACTAAACTCAAGCAGTGTATTGTAGATATTGAAAGTACACGCTTTGGGAGCACACGCTTTGGAAGCACAGGGACCTGAGTTCATGTTTTGAATGAACTTGTTGGTTGTTTGACACTGAACATATTAGCAAATGCTCTAAACTTCAGTTGTATAAATAAAAGTGGTATAATGTCTTCTTCATAGGGTTATTATGAAGATTAAGTGGTTTAATTGTAGTGATGTACTTAGCACAGTACCAGAACAAATAAACATTTAGCAAATGGTAGCTATTATTTTCATAGTTTCATGAGAAGCTGAATCACTACCTTGCAGAGATGCTATAGAAAGGTGGAATGAAAGAATTACTACTGTCTATTTCAAATCTATTAATCTTAGACCCCACAAAACCTTATATTCTGTAACCCCTCCATTTAGATTAAAACAACTTATGAGACATAATTAAATAGGGAAAAAGTCTTCCTCAAAGATCTTTTAAATGAATTTTGGCTGGATTATTTTTTCAGGAATCCATAAAACTAATACCAAATTCTCTTTAGTGATAATTTTTTTTCCCCACTATGAAATATTTCCACATTTACAACACACTTTCCATGATGATACTTGTCTCTCACAGCAATACTCAGACACGGGTATGCATTCAGTCACACACATCTATCTTGGTCACATGTCAAATCTTGTAATGCTCATGAAACATCATCTAGGTTGGCTTCAAGTGCTACTTGGTCTCTGGAAGAGTGTTTTTTTTTTTTTCTTTTTCTACTCTGTTTCAATATACTTTCAGGAATATAGCTTTCTACTTCCCCAGGGTTAAGTAATGGATGCAAGTTTTTATCACTGAAAATGTATTTCCTGCCATTATTCAAGGTATTTGACACTATAGGGTATTTTTTTGTATATTCCTTGGCTGAGTTTGAAAAATATCCAGGAAGAATCAGCAGTGTTCTAAAAACTTTTAAAGAAGAGATCTTCTCTGGTGTCCTAAGGAAATGTGATTTTAAATAAACAATGAATGGGTAAAAGTATTTTTAAAAAATGGGAAAAGCACTTTCCTTTTACCTCATAAATTTTACAGATGAAAACAAATCTGAGACTTGAATCAAATTTTAAACTATTTCATTGCCTTTGTCTGTAAATTCCATATCTTACTGTTAGTCCTATAGACTTTTTGGCAAAAGTGGTGTTAGAATAAAAGCAGAAATGCAACTTCAAAAAGTGAACCTTATATATTTATCGCTTGTGACAATCTTTCTTGACTTCATTCTCAGCCAAAGAGATGCACTATTAATAATGTATTTATTTTACCATTGGCTGCATTTGCCTTCACACTGGGTAAGGGACCTTTGGGGACCTGGAATGCCGATAGAGTAGATTCCAGCTGGAGATTTATGGAGTCAATGATCCTGGGTCTACAGCAACAGTCTAACAAATGACTCAGGCAGAGGTTTGTAGACATTCAGTCAATGTCAGTGACTTTGGAGGCAACAAATTTATGAGAATCAATGATCTTTACTCAGACTGGAGCCTCTGGTATGGAATTGCACAGCTTTGTTCATGATCAACTCACTCTGGTAAGGAAAATAGAGTTACTGTATGTTCTGTTTTATGAAATTATGTATCAGTATTAAAAATTCCTTACTATACTTCCATTTACATAAAATTCCAAGTGTAGTGTAAAGTCAGAGTAGGGGAGAGGAGTGTGAACTTAAAACTGGAAGTCCTGGGTAGAAATCATATTTTCCCACCTATTACTTGTATCAGAATAGACAATCTTCTAAATAAGTATTGTTTTATATACAATATTTTTATGATATGAGTACTTTCATTGTCCCAATTTTGCAGAAAAGGAAAGGAAAGAACATAGAATTTAAATAACTTTTCCAGTCACACCAGCTAGCTTTTGTGTGGGGAAAGGGAGGGGGCTCCAAAGTCTGGCAATCTGACTCCAGGCTCCACATACTTAACAATTACACATACTGCCTCAGTTTTCCCATTTATAGATTACACAACAAAAATATCTTTGATATCAACAGGTAAAGAATGTCGTTGGTCCCAAATATAATATGTGGTGAATGTTAATATTATTAAATATTAAACACAAAATAATTTATATAGAATGTATGTATATCATGTAAAAAATAACATGTAAAATTCATGTTTTTTATCATTATTATTATTAAAGTATTAGGTGTTCCAAGTATAATTGTCCCAGTATTTCTGTAAGTTAAGATTATAGCATCAACCCCATTTTTACAAATGAGAGAAGTAAAATTCAGAGAGGTAAAGTGATTTACTAAATTCCTCATACTTATGAAATTTATCAATTAAATTTAATAATCATAAATAATATTTCTATCCTTTAGAAGTTAACACTTATATTTATTGAAAGTATATGTGGTTCTGAAAAGAAATAGTAAACTTCTAAAATATGTTGGTGTAGATTATTAGGGGAAATGGAAACATCTTTTTTGTCCCTCTGTAATGACTGAAACTTGGTCAGGAATAGAGTGATTACCTATTTTAGAACACTTTAAAATATATACCTTAATTCAACTAAAAGCTCAAATTTGATTTTTTGGCAATCACTAAAAAGAATGTAATGTATACATGAGATGTCCCTCCATAAAGCAGGCAATTAATTTCTGCAATTTTAACTATTGATTGGATAAGAAAACCTTTATGAGCTACATTAAGTCACCTTGAATCTTTACATTGTTGATGCCTCATGCATGAAAGGGTTTTTTTGGTATTACAAATATGTATGTAGGCAAAGACTCTAGTATAGGCAGGAAAGAATTCAGACCTGCTACAATATCCACATCTAATTTAGAGACTTAAAACAATTGAAGTCTGGTTCTTCATGGACCTGTAGTTTCGAGCCATGTTGAAAGAGTCAGGAGTAATGCGTATTTGATATGCATATCCACTATAGTGATTATACTTTTATAAGGTCAATTGAAATCTTATGAGTAGTTTAACACTCTCCCCTTTAACACCATCCAATAACCCATTTGACTCAAAAGTCCATAATTCAAGTCTTAAAATAGAGGGCCATTTTGAAAGCACAAGTATTTAGAGGCAAAAGGCCTTGAGAATTTGCCTATTTTATTTTACCAGATTAATTATAACAAATTTGACCTTGGACTGAATTTGAGATAATAGGATAAGACCATCCAGGGTAAACAAAATCTATATTTCAGCTGTGTAACTTGTAAAGACCTGGTGATAGCTAGGAATTAAGTACAAGAACACCAGGGTGGGATATATTAAAGTGGATTTGAAATGACATTATAATCAAGATGTAAAAATAACCCAGGACTTGTCATTCCTCTCCATAGGGTTCTTGATAGAAACATATACCCAGAAGAAGCAAAACTACCATTTTACTATGAGTGAACTTTTCCCTTGAATCCTCTATAACTCTCTAGTGGCCTAGCCAGAGACAATGAAGATGATCCCTAAACTAGGTAAGTCTAAATCAGCTAAAGCCAAAGCAGGCTGAAAGATCTGTTCATCTGACACCTCCTCCCCAAATCCCAAACCCAGTTTCAAACTTCAGTTCAAAATAAGGTCAACTCATATATATCTGTCTAAAAAGTGTGAGGAAAAAATAAATGTGGCCTAAAGGCAATGGTGGAACTGCCTAGGTTTCCCGCCTTAGACCTTTTTCAGATGTCTTATGAAAGGTCTCCTTTAGCTATGTGGGAGAAGAGAACATTAAAAAAAAAAAAAAAAAAAAAAAAAAAAAGCTACCACCCTCACCCATAATGCTTTTGAAAGATCTTGTCTTTAAACTGTAACCCATTATAATATCTCGAACCTAAAAATCTTGTATCAAAACCTTTCTCCCTGTGGATGAAGTTGGAGCAAAATGGTAGAAGTAGGGAGCAGATAAGCTTGAACTTCTCATACATAGCACTGTACTCTTGATTTTTTTTTAAAGATTTACTTATTTATTTATTCATGAGAGACACACAGAAAGAGGCAGAGACATAGGCAGAGAGAGAAGCAGGCTCCCCACAGGGAGCCCGATGCAGGACTCCATCCTGGGAGGCCGGGATCAAGACAGGAGCCTTGAGCCAAAGGCAGACACTCAACCACTGAGCCACCCAGGTGTCCCTACGCCCTTGACTTTTTAATGTACATTTTATTATAGAGCATTAATACCAAAGCTCATAATCAACCAAGAGTGTGAGAATCCTATATGGAGTTGGTGACCACAAGTTATCAGAGAAGTTCTGTCTACAACTCCAGTCCTTGCCACTATAATTCTTCCTTAGACCAATGAATTTGGAACTTTATCTTCTCAAGATCCCTTTGATTTTACTTCTAGAGTTTTTCAAATAGTTTAGGTAAGTATACTAAGTTTATGTTAAGAATCAAAAAGCCATCCTGACTCTCACTTGGAAATATTCTGGCATCCAGCTAGTCTACAAAGCAAGATTTTCCGTTGTATACTAAGTAACATCAGCTTGAAAATGCCCTATACCAGTCATGTAAATATAGCAGCTGCGTGTTAATGCCTTCTAAAAGGTAACAATAGACAACCTTCTACAGGTAATTTCTTGTTCCCACAGAAAGGATAAAATCCCTGGTTTGAAATTTCTCCCTTAATTTTTCCTGAGAAAAGTTGTAATTGGAAAAGTGCCATTCCTCCCTTATTTCTTATTCTATTGTATATCCCCAGCCAGATGGGTTTTATCTGCAGCAGCAGCCTGAATCATCTGTCACTAAAAGAGGTGGAGCTCCTTCTGCACTTCCAAAGCTGTGCTCTGCCACCAAATTGTTAATGCATCCAGCATTTCCAGAGATCCACATGGTCAATAAAGCCAATAAGAAATCCAAATACCAATCCTACATCCATAAAATTTAGAAATCACAAGCATTGCTAAGCCATTATAGCAGTTAAAACTCAAGACACCAATTTCACTTGCAATATTATTTTGTAATTAAAAGTAATGTTCCCAGAACCTTAAAATAGACCTATATCGATTTGCTAGCCACAACCCATAGCAAAGAGCGAGCATTAGGGATAAAAAGAAGTATGAAGAAAAGGAAAACAAAATTATGGAGAAGGAAGTTTTTTCTTGGTTTTATTCTCTAGTTTGTTTTAATTGATGCCAATGTTCGGCAACCGACAATTTATAAACTTAAATTTCAATTGTTTATGACAATACGCTTACCATTTTCTGTAGAAAACAAGAAATCTATAAAATGACTTTCTCTGTCAGAGATTAGAAACTAACATAACTCCTGACTTTTTGCATATTAAGACATCTACAAAGCAGTCCCCTGGACTTCTTTCTTTATCTTTTTAATGCCCACCTTGTAGTACATTAGTATACTCAACCAGACTCTTAGTTTCCATTTCATCTGCCATTCCCATTCAGCAATTTGAGTGGGGTTCTTTCTGTAAAGACACTGAGTGTGGCCCTGGTGTCAGACAATTTCAGGTATTTACTGTGTGACTGAAGCAAATTATGAAAATTATTTCTCATCTATTAAAAAGGCACAATAATAGCACTCATATGGTGATAGTAAGATTTAAGTGAGATAGTGCGAGTAACAAACTTAGCACACTGTCTGGCACAACATAGGTTCAGGGCATGTATTCTATAGGCTATTCTCCAAATAAACGTACTGACCTTGAAGGTTTCAAGGTTCCCAATGTTCTCTCCTAAGCTTCTTCATCTTCAGCAAGTGGTTCTGGGACGATGACAAAACCTGGCAAAGAGAGTGAATTTAGGATTTATGAGGACATCAAATGTGTAGCACTGGAAAGTAGCATCCACAAGAGCTGTATTGTATGTTTACACATCTTGCAAAGATTCCTTTATATTGAATATTCACTCAATCCTACATGGCAACCCAGGGTCTGGTATTTGATTATACATTGTCCTGGTAATTTTCTTTTCTTTTCTACTTCTTCTTCTTCTTTTTTTTTTTTTTTTTTTTTAAGATCTATTTATTTATTCATGTCAGGAGAGACACAGACTGAGAGAGAGAGGCAGAGACATAGGCAGAGGGAGAAGCAGGTTCCTCTCAGGGAGCCCGATGAGGGACTCGATTCTGGATCCCTGGATCACGACCTGAGCCGAAGGCAGGCGCCCAACTGCTGAGCCACCCAGGCGTCCCCTGGTAATTTTCATGTGCTTTGCTTATTCTAATAAGATTAGAAGCTATTTGAATGCAATATCCTAGCATCTTAACTTCTTTTATAATTTGTACCTTCAATATTTATACAGTACAGGACACAGTGTTCACTTTCTTCTTGGTTAACTAATGAAATCAGATATGGTGGTTGTTGTGTCTCTCAGAATGATGATGATATATGTGAAATCTTGTGGGGAGAAAGCAGATAAAGGGAGATATAATAGAAGAAATGTATTCAATGGAAAATTTAAGCATAATTATGGACTTACAATAATTATAGTATTATAGCACTCATTTCACACTTTCAACCTGGTATGGATTTGTTTGTTTTTTTTAAAGGTTTTATTTACTTATTTAACAGAGAGAGCCAGAGAGCAGAAGCACGGGGAGCAGCAGAGGAGGTAGAGGGAGAAGTAGGCTCCTCACTGAGCAGAAAGCCCAACACAGGGCTCAATCCCAGGACCCAGGAATTCTGACCTGAACCAAAGGCAGATGCTTAACCCACTGAGCCACACAGGCACCCCTGGGGTTGTTCTTTAGATACTCTTAGAATGCCATTATTTTATCTGCATTAAAACTTCAAGAACTGATTGGACATAAAATGTTTATGAACATACTAAATAAAAAAGATAAACAAGATAAAAGGCATTTTCAATGTCTTAACTATAGGCAAGACAAATGCAGACATCAATACTTTTTTAAGGCAGTGTTTATGAAATCTGTGTCTATTAGGAGTACATTGTATGCTCAGGGCAAACTACTTCTTGGTGATGCAATGTTTCACAACTCAGTGTTCTTTTGCTGGTGACTTGACTTAGAGTGTTTATGGATGATATTTATTCCTTATTGTGTGAAGTTCTATTTTGACATTGTTTCTCTGTCATTAATCACAAAGAAGGGGGAAAAATCAGTGTTGGTAAACTATAGCTAGAGTCCCAAACTTCCATTTTGTTTTAGTTAAGCAGTGCCTTTTATAAAGATTTTTAAAATTCACCTTTAGTGACTTCTCTTCCCTTAGCAGAAGGCTGGTGTCACACAATTTCCATATCTCCTTAGGCAAAGAGAATACAGTTCAGCTCCCATGCCAGTGGGCCACTGGTTTGGGGGAGAAGTCAACATGTGTTAGGTGAACTCTGCACATCCACCCAGCCCTGGAGAATTGAATGAACCATGGCTTGATCTCTTTTCAAAAGCAGCGGAAGGATGGAGAGGAAATCAAACTTCTAAAAATCAACTAATTTTTACTGTATTATATGTATCTATTTTGATAGTCATGCATAAATATTTATTAGCGAGAAGAAAATCTGACTATAAAAAGATTTTATAAATAAGAAACACTCTACTTAAAGTCTTGTTGATTATAAAAGTAATTTAATATGGGGTCTTAGTGTTTTGGTTTTTTTTTGGGGGGGGTCTTAGTGTTTGTTTTTTATTTTCCCTTTTGTTTTGGGGTGGCCTTAGTGTTTAAATACATTTTTCCTGCCATTGTTGATTACTCTCTATTTTATTAAAATATTGATTTTACTTCATAGTTAATAAGCTATAGTTTTTTCTCTAATATAAAATATTTTACTAAACATTATTATGAAATATTAATTAGAACAATTATAATGATACCTAACCTTTACTAAACACAACACACTAAATGTGTGCCAACACACTAAATACTTTATAGTATTTTTTCATCCATTCATGTACATAATGTATAATAAAGCTTAATACAATGATAAAGATGGGTGGAAAAATATTGTGCAGAGTGGGCAGAAATGTCTTTGGAGGACTAAAGATGGAAAAAAGATATAACAGGATATGAAGTAATTTTTTGTCCATCTCAGAAGAAGAAAGCTAACAGCAGCATCCACTAAAGTTAAATGTGTGCCTTCTCCTGCCAAGGCCCTGGAGAAGTTTGGGAGTGTGTATGGTTCCCCTGGAGAGTGACTCCTACCTTCCAGGAAAGTGGAGGTTGGAGTAGACTGCTTTAATCACAGCTCAACTACTGAAAAAAAGAAAAAAAAAAGGAAAGAAAAGATACTGTTGTTGAACCAGAAGTAGAGCTAAGATGGTTTTTCCAGCTGTCCCTGAGACTTTGCACACATATAAACTCGGAGTAAAGCTGAGAAGCTGACAAAAATCAAATGCTCCTTCCTGCTATCTCAGAAAAAGAAATAAATGTCCATGATTGCAGATGAGGTAAATGCACTTGCAGACTAATTTCACTCAAGAATCCTCAATATTTATATGCATTTTACACATTAAATTTTAATAGGTATATGTAATCTGTATACTGAAAATTAGATTTCTTGATATTGTATTATGAGAGTCCTCGCACCATATTCCAGATATTCCCAGGAGTGCTGAGAAAAGATACCTCCCAGCAAGATTCCATCAAAATAATTCTCAGAGGCAATTCATGAAAAATTGACCAGGTTGAGATGCTATCTCTATGTACAATATAAGAATATGTTTAGAAGATACTTGAATATAATCTACTCCTAGATAACCCAATGGACTGTTTTTTTTTTCTAACACTTAGACACTTGAAGTCAAATCAGATTTTTCTATTTGCAGCTTTTAGTTTATATTCTCCTTAAAACTATCAATTCAGTATCTTCTGGAAATACATTTATTATTCTTTATAATAAGGCAGTCCCAGAATCAGAAAAGATCTACATTTATTATTTAATTAATCTGAGTTGGACTCTCTAAAATATCTAGATTGTGAAGTACTCTAAGCACATCATAATGTGCTCAAACATTATCTGAAAAGAAATGGTTGAAATCCATAATAAAATGTGCTGTTTTTATGAGAGCAACTATAAAATCAGATCTGTTGCAATAAAGATAAGACAAGTATAAAAATGTTTTGAGGAGGGATTATCCTATGTCACAATGTAAAAAGCAGTTTAGAAAGCTAAGACAGAGATTTCTACTTTGGGAAATTTGAAATTAATGCATTCTTCCCTATTCCTCCCACTAAGTATAGCTGAAATCCCTTGACATTATGTATAATACAAACCTAAGGAGACTCTAAAAGATAGAGAAAAGAAGACAGTCTAGAAATCTTGTAATTGAGGAATAACAGAGTGATCCATTCCCTGGGTTTTCTTTTTGCTTCATATATGACAGAGTGGGTTCTGAGAAACCCAGAAACCCAGAAACACCAACCAACACAAAAAAGCCCCAGGAATAGCCCAGTCTCTCTAGCCAAAGGACCAAGAAAGAGATAGCCTAGCAAGACAGAATTTTTAGATGATAACCAATCCAGTTTAACAAAACACCATAGAAAAAGCCATGGCCCTACTCCCATCCGCACTGACAAAGGTGACAAAGGCTGAGTCTGGAATCTTCATGTCTACTCTCACCAGAGTATAATAAAGGCAGCCCCCTACCCACTCCCACCCTGCCAAGTGGAGAGGCCATGAGTTTTTCCCCACAGGTCAGTAAAGAGGCCCTTTGCCATTCCCTGATCAATGAGGACCACATGGGGAACATGGTCTTCCACCCAGCATAAAGAAGTTTGGTCTGAAAACTAGCAGCCATCCGTGGAAGGCAAAAAGAGATCAAAGAAGGAGGCATGCCACTCCAGACTGGTAGGTGGCAGTTTTAAAAACAAAATGAACTTACTGATGAGCTTTATTTCCAGTGGATGTAAGACAAATAGATCTCCTCATTCACCTGCCAAAATCTTCAAAAACTTGATACAAAAGACTTACCTGGTTTCAGTTATGTTTATCATTCAGATGGTCTCAACAGTACCTTACTTTCCTCAAGGCTATGTACTTGAAAATGTCTTCCACTGCGGGAACGGTGTGCAGAAATGTGGATTCCAAGGCCAGGGAACAGGCTGCGGAGCCTCTGATTCCCTGAATCTAGCTCATTGGTCAATCAGAGCTCACATACTCACCGTGACCTCCTCCAACACCTCACCCCTCCTGACTGGCTCTTACAATCTTACACACACCCCCTGCCCTTACAATGTGCTCTGAGCAACTGGTTTCATAAGCCTTATGGGAGCTTCCCTGACACCAGCCCCTGCAAGCAGAGGGCATAAGCAAAGGGAACTTGTGTAAGGCTTGCTTTACACAGCAGCAAGATGAAGTGCATCCCTACACCTGCCTACCAAATATTAAATGTTTATAAAAAGGCCTTAACTGGGTTCAGACCTGTACCATGCAGGTGTTCTCCATACCACACCATTTTCTCAAGGCTGGTCTTGGGGTAGCCTCTGGGAACAGGAAGGGCAACCAGAACCCACATTCCAAAGATGAGGGTAAAGAGTCTTTGAGTGCCTGGGTCCAGCTCACAGGTCAATTGCCAATCATATCTTTTCAATGAACTCCAACCACCAGCATGGAGGTGGCTTGTTTGGCTGCTATGTGGCTGTATTGGAGGCAGATGCCAAAGCAATAGTATGAGCATATGCAAGAGAAAACACAGATTAAGATAACTCTCAAAATAAGTAACAATTTTTTTCCACCAAGAGCTCCATAATCTGAATCACTGATTTACCAAATTTCCTAGGCTGGGGGTCAGATCATTCAGGACGTTTGCTTTAATGTGATTTAATAAAGTAATACATTAGCCCACTATGAACGCAGAACATTCTGTTTGGATAATGGCACTGGTACCTCTTTGTGAGGCAGTAACAATGTCCAAGATCCAATAATGGCCATTCGATTTTGGAGGACAATTTTTCCACTGGAGACATTTCAGTGTTCAGTAAAGACAAATTTTATTGGCTATCATTTAAGGCTTACTGGGTAAATTTAGTAAGGGCTTTTATGTGTGCTCCAGGCCAATGGAGGGAACAAAGCCAAATGATTGTACCAGTGGCAAACAATGTTCCCACCTGGCCTTGAGGACATGGAGGTTGGCGGCTTAAGGAACTTTACTTGTACATGCTATACATGATGGCCAGTAGAGGAAGCACTGTCCGGTGTGTGGACATGGCCTGGGTACAGAATATGCCAGACCAGGACCCCTACCACTTCTCCTCTTCCACTGGTGTGTGTTCCATTCTAGTATAGTGCAGGTTTGACCTGCAGTGAAACAATGGGATCTGGGTGGAAATTGAATTCCTTCTCACCCAGGGATGTGAATCTCCATGCTTTCTGTGTTTTTTTTTTTTTTTTCACAATAAAAAAGTTAAATTGCCACAGAAAATATCCTTTTAGATCAGTGCTTACTCAAACTCATTCACACACTGGTGCTATAAATTCTTCATTATAGTTTTCTACCAAAGTAAAGAGCTTTGTGACAATCCACCCTCATACTCAGCCCTCTGTTTCAGATACAACAAAATTAATAAG
Source organism: Vulpes vulpes (assembly GCF_048418805.1). Lineage (NCBI taxonomy): Eukaryota > Metazoa > Chordata > Mammalia > Carnivora > Canidae > Vulpes > Vulpes vulpes. The sequence goes on along the minus strand of NC_132780.1, from coordinate 183,065,434 downwards.
CAAGACCTTGTTGATGGAGCAAGCAATACATTGAATTACATTTTTTTAAAAAAGATTTTATTTATTTATTCATGAGAGATACATAGAGAGATAGGCAGAGGGAGAAGCAGGCTACCTGCGGGAAGCCTGATGTGGGACTGATCCCAAGATCCCAGGATCACACCCTGACCTGAAGGCAAACACTCAACTGCTGAGCCACCCAGGCATCCTTGAATTACATTTGGGTCAAATTTCTTACCTCTTAGTATATGGGTAGCAAACTGGGAACTTGCTACTTTGAATAGAGCTGTTACTTTTATTCCTTACAAGTCATTTCAAGAATAAACAATCAAATACAGAAATTACAACTAGAGGGGCAGGATGACTACTCACCCCTCCCCACCAAACACACCCCCACCAGCCTCTACAGCCACATAAACACAGGACCAAGAGCTCCCTCTAGTAGGCACTTTGTTGAAGTATGGGCAGTAATAGCATCTCCAGAATAGCTCAATAATTTCAAAATCAAGAGAAGATGTTTTGTTTTGTTTGATATCCAGGAACAAGATTGTCAAATTTGATTCCTGACATCAAAGAGAGAACATATTATCATCCATTTTCTGTATTCTGCTCAGTGAACATTGTGACCAAGCCTAGCTTTAACACTCAATGACCAAGTTAATGCATGCACTAATTAATTCTATGTAATTTAGAATTGAATATTTAAAATTTATTTTTGGTTGAAAAGTAATATGACTGGACACTAGATATGGAGTCACTAAGCAGTATTTAATTCTTCCCAAATTTATGAAATCATTTCCTGTGACACCTTCAAATACTCCAAAAGCATAATGGGATAAGCTATGATATTTTTACAACACAGGTCTTCTCTTTTTATTACCTGAAGCACCCATAGGAGTGCCTTTCACATTGTGTATTTTAAATATGTGTTTTGAATTGAGATAGCTTTGGTGTTACGGAAACAGCATGGATTTGAGAACATGAAAATTGTGTGCTGGGCCTCAATCTGATAGAGCTAGTTGGCCTGAGTACATGTTTAGTTGATTTTATACTTTGATTTCCTCTTACATAAAATTCAAAGTTGGATAAAGGATACACTAAATTATCTTTAAAAGGTTTCTACTGGCATTATTTTGTGACCATGTAAATATCATTAACTCATCTCCAGACTCAAAATAATTTCCTGCCTAATTTCTAGTCTCCAAATATCACATTGAAAAAAAAGCAACAAAAATTAACAATAAATTTTAAAGATTTTATTGGTTTTATTCAACAATTCATGAATCAGGCAGCATTCAATATAGCACATAGAATGGAACTCTGAGGAGTTGTACAAAATGAAAGATATTTATAAGCAGACTGGAGTAGGAATAAGGAAGTCATACTAGCAAAATGTCAAGGTGGTTATTGCAAGGTTACTTTCCTTTAGGTGAGGGCAAACAGATTATCTATTTTAACTTACAGTATTTCTTCCACCTGCAATGACCTTTCTTTTCTTTTTTTTCTCCCAATAATAGTTCACATTTATTGAATGCTCACTTGTATCAGCAAATGCACAACACTTTTACTACATATTCTCATTTTTGATTCTCACAACAGCCTTCTGAAATTAGACCCACCTTACTAACAAGAAAACTAAAGACACAGAATAGTTACATAAATTTTCTAAATTCAAGCAAACAATATACTAGCAAAATGGGGAAATGAGGAAAAAAAATCCATATTATAAGTGGAATTAGTATATAAACTTCAACAAGAGACCAAAGGAAAGTCATCAAGCTGGTTTCCAAGATTACAGTAAAAATATATACTATAAAATAATTCAAATTTGGGGTGCCTGGATGGCTCTACTGGTTAAGCATCCAACTGTAGAACTCAGCTTAAGTGTCTAAATTTTTTTAAAATAATAATAAAATGACTTGAATTTTACAAGGGACTTTCATATCTTTGTCCTGTTTCATTTTACTTTATTTTTCTTAATTCAATATCAGTAGAACCTTAAGTTTGTCACACACACAAAAAAAAGTCATGGAATTCAGAGGACACCATTTGAAAACTTAATAATGACTTTCCAATTTGAACACAAAGGTTGAAATAATATGATTTTTCATATTACTTGATTGTAATAAAATAATAAATCACATTCTTAAAAGGCTATAATTCTGCTAGAATATTGATTCCCTTAAAGAAAGCATAGAAATCTTGATGTTTAAAAATTTTAGACATCAAATCATAACTTTAGTTGACTATAATAAATCTCCCCACCCCAACACAAGGTCTGCCCAATAGGAGGGTAAGTTTGGTATTATTAAAGCTCTATCTATATATACCGTTGGGCTGGCAAGACTGGGGACCTCAAAACCGCAGACCCCAGGCCAGCAACCTCCCAATAAGGCCGCCTTTGCCACCTTACCATAAGTTAGCACACAAAGACCTGTAACCCTTGCCCTAACTGGAATGCCGCCCTGCCCCCAGCTTCCCACTGAAAACTCTTCATAGACCCCCCTGCCATTTACCTGGGCGTGACCCCCCCCCCAGTGACTTCCCTGCTCTCTCCCTCCCCTGTGGGCCACCAAACCTCCCCCGAGAGCAGAGAACGTCCCATTAAAAGCCTCTTTCGACCAACTTTTTGCCTGACCTCTCTATTCCATTTCACTACTGATTGTATTAAACCTGACATATACATCTGTGTGTGTGTGTGTGTGTGTATACACACACACATATATATACATACATATATTTATATATATATATATATACTTTTTTTTTTTTTTTAGTTTGAGCCTTCAACTAGTTGACTAGGATAGGCTTTCAAAAGATTTGAGAGATCTTTGTTGAACAAATGCTTTGTATTTACCATTGGGAAATAGGGTAAGGCTGCTGTGTCAGTTAGCTTTATTGATGAGAACTTCAACCGGTCCTGGAGGGTGTTAGCTTTCTGAGGGGAACCTATAGAGAGAACTACTTAGAGAAACTTTCACAGGAAAGCTTTCAAACGCACTTGACTTAAACTGAGATCAGGTTACCATACCTACACACATTTTCAATGCCTCCAAATCCTGCTTGCTTTAGCACTTTGGATGTCAAGACAACATTTGGCTCCTCTTCCTACAGTTATCTGCATCTGACTTAGATGAGAAGGACAGAGTTGGTCCTGATAGCTCCAAGGAATAAAATTAAGATCGGTAGCCTGAAAATTACTGTTTAGTGTAAGAAAGAACGTTTTCAAGGTTGTCTGGATGATAGCATATTTGCTTTGGAGGTAGGTTATAAATATGCCTATAGGTACTTGTGTGTGGGTGCAACCACACAACCATGTAGATCCTTTACATCTATAACAACATGCTACTCTAGCAGACCTATAAATTAGTTATTCCTTTCTTATAAATGCAACAAACCAAACTCTGAGAGATTAAAACACATTATTCAAGGATGCATAGACAAGCCAGGATTTAAACCCAACTCTAAATACTGCTCTTTTCTCTATGTTATACTCTCATTAAAAGTAAAACTGGGCAGCAGCTTGTATAGCATATGCTAAAGGGAATGCAAGCATTTGTTGAGGGTGGGAGAGGCATTGGACTAAGATCCTGAGAATATTTTAGAGTGACTTGACAGCCTAATATCTTTCTGAAATGTCTGGAAATTAGTGAGATCCATGAATATTCTTAGGGCTTTTCTTTTTTTTTTCTTTTTTTTCCCCCTATAAGCCAAATTTAGGCCTTGGAAACTAATGCTTTTTTGGTGTTGCCACTGATTAGCAAGCAACAAATTTCCTCTGAGCCACACTTACGGTCCCTGAACAAGTCTGGTCTAACACTTTAGTCTCCTCGTTCATCAACATTATCTTGTACAGGACTTTTACATTAATTTCACTCCAACACCCCACTTTCCAATTACACTTCGACTTTTTCATCTCTCTGAGTACTTAAAATTCTATGACTCTCAAATCTCTGTCTTCAATGTGGGCCATTTTTCTTTTGAATATATTTATTTCCTTAATAGACCCCATTACCTGGATATTCACTTCTTCCAATTATAAATGAACATGATACACATAATATTTTTATTTTTGCATCTATCTCTTTGATTCTCGAAAACCATAGACCCAAAGAGTCTTTCAATTTATCTTTGTCTCCTATTGTTCAGTAAACTACATATCCAGTTGGCTACAATTAGGTTAACTTAATAAGACTTTACCCTCCTAAACATCTCTTGCTTCTTCACACTTTCTCCTTTTGCTATGAGACTAGGCTCCCTTTTTTTCTGGCCTTACATAGACTAGTCATATTTTTCAAGAGTTACTATTATAGACTGATAATGTCTCTTCCAAGCGAAATAAATATAAAATAAATAATAATTATACATTTATTAATTTTACTTTTTTGTGATGTGGAAATTAAAGATGAAAATATATTAGTTTCTTGGCCATGGTTGCACAGCTAGTTAATTGCAGAATTGAACATCAATCTTTTATTTTTTTATTTTAATTCCAGTATACTTAATGTATGGTGTTGCATCAGTTTCAGGTGTATAATATAGTGATTCAACAATTCCATACGTTACCCAGCGCTCATCACGAGTGCACTCCTTCTTCATCCCCATCACCTATTTCCCTATCCTCTTCCCCTCTGGTAACTATCAATTTGTTCTCCATAGTTAAGAGTCTGTTTTTTTTTTTTTTTATTTGTTCATTTGTTTGTTCCTTAAATTGCACATATGAATGAAATCAGACGTATTTGTCCTCCTCTATCTGACTTACATCACTCAACATTATACTCTAGATCCACCCATGTTGTTGCAAATTGGGAGATATCATTCTTTTTATCACACCTCCTTTATTCATTCATCCATCAATTGACAATTGGGTTGAATGTTGAACCACTTTTTCATCCCAGGAATAGATTACACTTGATTGTGGTGAATGATTTTCTTTGATGTATTGTTGGATTTGGTTCACCAATATTTTGTTAAGAATTTCTGCATCTATGTTTATGAGAGATATTGGCCTGTAGTTTTCTTTCTTTTGTGTATATGTGTATAGTCTCTTTTTCTTCTTTTAATATCAAGGTGATGCTGGCCTCAGAGAATGAATTTGGAAGTTTTCCTTCCTCTTCTAGTTTCTGGAATAGTTTGAGAAGAATAGGCATTAACTCTTCTCTAAATATGGTGGAATTCACGTGTGAAGCCATCTGGTCCTGGACTTTTGTTTCTTGGGAGTTTTTAAATTACTGATTCAATTTCATTGCTGCTAATCAGTCTGTTCAAATTCTTCTTCCTTCCTCATCAGTTTTGGGAGGTAATATATTTATAGAAATTTATCCATTTCTTCTAGGTTGTCCAATTTTGTTTATATAATTTTTCATAATATACTCTTATAATCTGTTTTATTTCTGTGGTGTCAGGTCTTATTTCCCCTTTCCCATTTCTGATTTTGTTTACTTGAGTCTTCCTTTCTCTCTCTCTATGTCCCTCTCTCTCTTTTTGGTGAATCTGGCTAAAAGTTTATGAATTTCATAGATTCTTTTCAAAGAACCAGCTCCTGATTTCATTGATATGTTCTATTGTGGGTTTTTTGTTGTTGTTGTTGTTTGTTTGTTTCTATTTCATTTATTTCTGCTTTGAATTTTATTATGTCCTTCCTTTTACTGGTTTGGGGCTGTATTTGTTCTTTTTCTAACTCCTTTATGTGTAAAGTTAGGTCATTAATTTAATATTTTTCTTGCTTCTTGAGGTAGGCCTGTATTGCTATAAATGTCCCCTTGGGATGCTTTTTGCTGCATCTCAAAGATTTTGGACCACTGTGTTTTCATTTTCATTTGTCTCCAGCTATTTTTTTATCACCTCTGCTTTCATGGTTGACCCATTCATTGTTTAGAAGTGTGTTATTTAACCTTCATGTTTTTTTGTGTTCTTTCTAGATTTTTTTCTTGTGATTTTCTAGTTTCACAGTGTTCTAGTCAGAAAAGATGCATGGTATGAGTACAATTTTTTTGAATTCATTGAGAGTTGTCTTGTGGGCTAATATGTGATCTATTCTGGAGAATGTTATATGTGCACTTGAAAAGAATGTGCATTCTGCTGTTTTAGGATGTAATGTTCTGAATATATTGTTAAGTCCATCTGGTGCAACATGTCATTCAAAGCCGCTGTTTCCTTGTTCATTTTCTGTTTGGAAGATCTAGCCATTGATGTATGTGGCATTTTAAAGTCTTCTACTATTATTGTTTACTTCCTTTTTATTTGTTGTTAACTGCTTTATGTATTTAGGTGCTTTCATGTTGGATGCATAAATATCGGCAATTTTTATGTCTTTTTGTTGGATTATCCCCTCTGTGATTGTATAGTGTCCTTCTCGGTCTTTTGTTACATTCTTTGTTTTAAAGTATATCTTGTCCAGTATAACTATTGCTATCCTGGCTTTCTTTTTACTTCCATTTGCATGATAAATGCTTTTCTGTCCCTTCACTTTCTTTCTTTTTTTTTTTTTAATTTTTATTTATTTATGATAGTCACAGAAAGGGAGAGAGAGGCAGAGACACAGGCAGAGGGAGGAGCAGGCTCCATGAACCGGGAGCCCGATGTGGGATTCGATCCCGGGTCTCCAGGATCGCGCCCTGGGCCAAAGGCAGGCGCCAAACCACTGCGCCACCCAGGGATCCCTGTCCCTTCACTTTCAATCTGCATGTGTCTTTAGGTCTGAAATGAGTCTCTTGAAAGCAGCATATAGATGGGTCTTGTTTTTTTAATCCATTCTGTCACCCTGTCTTCAGATTGGAAGATTTTGTCTATTTACATTCAAAGCAATTGTTGGTAGGTGTGTGCTATTTCTATTTTGTTACTTGCTTTATAGTTTTTGTAATTTTTCTCCATTCTTTTTCCTCTCACTCTCATATCTCATAGTTAGCTGGCTTTCTTTAGTGATACTTGGATTTCTTTTTATTTTTTGCATATCTATTACTGGTTTTTGATTTTTTTTTGTTTACTATTCAGTTTGTGTGTAACATCTTATATTTATAGCAGTCTACATTAATTTGTTGCTTAAGTTTGAGCCCATTCTTGATTCTCCTTTGCCCAGTATGTTAGGTACATGGTTTTATACTTTACATTCTTTTATTTTGTGAGTCCCTTGACTGGCTTTTATAAATATACTTAATTTTACTGCTTTTTTTTTTTTTTTTTTTGCTTCCTACTTTTCTTATACCTTCTTATGGTCTTTCCTTTCCACTCAAAAATTTACCTCCAACATTTCTTATATGGTTTATGGGTGATGAATTCCTTTAACTTTTGCTTGTCTAAGAAACATTTTCTCTTTCCTTCTATTCTAAATGATAGAGTATTCTTGGATGCAAGATTTTTTCTTTCAGCATTTTGGATATGTCATGCCACTTTCTTCTGGCCTACAAGATTTCTACTAAAAAAATATATCCCCATGGGGTTTCCCTTGTATTGTTTTCTTTTCTCATGCTGCTTTTATAATTCTCCTTTTATTACTACTTTTTTTTTTTTTTTTTTTTTTGCCATTTTAATTATTGTGTGTCTTGGTGTGGACTTCCTTGGATTTATTTTGTTGGGAGCTCTCTATCTCCTGGTTCTGGGTATCTATTTCCTTCCCCAGATTAGGGAAGCTTTCCACTATTCTTTCCTCAAATAAATTTTCTGCCCCCTTTTCTCTCTCTTCTCCTTGTGAGATTCCTATAATGTGAATGTTATTATGCTTGATGGTATTGCTGAGTTCCCTTAATATTTGCATTTATTATTTTTTCTCTCTCTTGTTCAGCTTGTTTACTTTCCACTCCTCTATATTGCTGATCTGTTCTTCTGCTTTCTCCAGTCTACTATTCATTTCCTCCAGTGTATTTTTGGTTTCAGTTATTGAGTTCTTCATCTCTGGTTGGTTCTTTTTTATTTTATATTTTCTGGTTTTTTGTTGAAGTTGTCACTGAGGTCCTCCACTCTTTTCTCAAGTTCAGTGAATATACTATTACTTTAAATTCTCTATCAGGTATATTACTTATCAATTTCATTTAGGTTTTTTGCCCTGATTTTGTCCTGTTCTTTCATTTAGGACATATTCCTCTGTTTCCTCTTTTTGTCTCTCTTTGTTTGTTTCTATGGTTAGGAAAATCAATTATATCTATTGCTCTTGAAAGTAGTGGCCTTATGAAGAAAAGGTCCTATAGTGCCCTGCAGTGCAGTGTATCCTGTTCACCAGAACTGAGTGTTTCTGGGATGTCTCCTATGTGTGTTGCTTGCACCCTATCAATGTGGCTGTATTGTATTTGTCATTAGTCCACTGGTCTGCAGTAGTTTTCTTTGCCCATTGTAGGCAGGATTTGGTCCTTCTGTAGTTAGTAGGCCAGTGTGGAGCCACCGTCTTGAATTGAGTCAGACTAGGCATTTGTCAATGGTGCAGTAGCACTGAACTATAGGGTGTTCTTCCTGTGTTGGCCCCTAAGAAAGTTTCATTTGGGGTGGGGAGTGTTTGCCCCCAGCCCACTGCTGGGGCCATAGTTGGGCTGTTTTTTTGTGGTTATCTTCCACTCCCTTGAGAGCAGTTGTCACTTTGGAGTAGTGCTGGCCACTGTCACGACCTCTTACACACTGCCAGGCTTGTGGTGCTGCTTTGGATGAGCTCCTCCTGACAAGGGCATATTGGAATGGGCAGATCCACGGGAGAATGAAGGGGTAAGTTGTGTGGTACCAGCAATGTCCATGCTAATCTACTATGGCAAGAGACTTGTAGGCACCTTGGAAAACTCCTTTTGAGGCTGGCCAAGTTAGAATGGGCAGATCTGCAGAAGTGTGTAGAGTGGGGATTGCTTTCAGTAAGCTAACCGGAAGGTGTTGCACTGTGCTGGTTCTTATAGGTGTTTGTGCATTTAGTCTTGGGGGCAGGGGAGGGAAATGGCACCCACCAGCTCTTTTCTTCTTGAAGTATCCCAAAGTTCTCTGCCTCTCCAGCACATGGTCTGAGATTAGTAGATACATCTTCCCATACATCCCAGATGTTTTTCAAACTGCTATTTCTATGCTGTATCTCAGCAGAGCTATTTATTGTGTGTTTTAATGGCAGAGACCACCCTCCAGACTTTCCTAGAGGTGAGCCTACTGATTTTTTAAAGTTCCAGGTATTAACCCTCTCTTATTGTTGGTTCCCTCTATTTTCAAAGTCAAATGTTATGGACATTTGTCTTCCCTATGTGAGTCCCCTGTGCCGATGTGCCTGGTGTGCCAGGTGTGGGGATCTGGTCCTCTCACCTCTCTCCACACCTGCTGCATTCCTCCTTCCTGAAGACAGTCCGCTGGAGGTCCATTTGGCTCCTGACTGCATCCCTACCTTTCCCACCATCTTCAATGTGATCTCTTTTCTACATTTAATTGTGAAGAGTCTGTTCTGTTTGGGTCATTTCCTGGCCTATTTACATTGATATGGGTGTTATCTAGTTATATCTGTGGAAGAAGTGGGATTAGCATCCTCTTTTTCTACCATATTCCCCCCCAATCTTTTTTTTTTTCTTTTTTACCATAACCTCTCTCTATTATCCCAGGTGAGGTCTATCAAAGACTCTTTTTTTTTATAAGTATATTGAAATTCAAATTCTTTTAAAATATGGTTCTAACTTTAAAATTCCAAGTTCTTTTATTCCCACACAACTTATATTTATTTTCAAAACCACTTATCATTTCCCTTAATAAGTTCTTCACAAATTCATACTTACTCCATAAATTGTTATTAGAAAAGTCAAGTGTCTAGTCATTAGTAATGAAACTTCTCTTCTGTAGGACTCAAAGTCTCCATGAGCAGGATTCACGGTAAAGCTCCAGAACTCTGCAATCGCTGAACACTGACAACTTTGTCACCACTGTTTTCTTATGGGGATATCAAGAATGATTACATTATGCCCTTTATTACTTTTCATGTCATATCTATGGAAATTCTAGTCTCCCACATCATCTCTCATCCCTTAGAACTTTGGTTCTTTTATATTCTGTATATCACCTTCTCTGCTCTCAACTCCCACCTCTCCATCTACTGAAATTTTTTCAGTGGGTTTCTGAAACTCAATGCCAGTTATCAACAAGCACATTTATATCCTTGCCATCTTCTGTGAAGTCTTTCCACTTTCCTTCTATAACCACAGTGCAATTTCTCCTGTGACTCTGGTTCCTACCTATGTGGCTTATCAGATGATGGTAAGGTTTTTCCTACCAGTTTTCTACCACACATTTTGGATGTAGATTATTTTCTTCTTTGCTTCTTTTTGTTGCTTCCAGACATTTCTTTTGCTCCCTTCTCCCTAAATCTTTGAATCTCTTGTCACTAATCTGTTACTATCTCTCCTTTTTGTAGACAACTCCACTCTCTATGGTCACTATTCTTCTTCCTTCTTTAATGTTAGGGCTGGGTTTGCTGTTGTCTTCTCCAACAACACTGATATCATAACTTTTTGAGATTCACTATCCATGAAGATATTTGCAATATTCAGATATCTCAGCAATTTGATGTCCTCCACTTCCCCACAGCCACACATTTTCATGATTATATCTTAGTGCTTATAACCAGTAACTACAACTCCTCCATTGTCTCAACATCACACCTCCCATTTTCTGTCTTTCTGGTTCATTCCCTCTAGTACTCTATCTCCAAGAATCCTGCAACAATAAGGCCTTGTCTGATTTTATGGCTTCTTAGTGTTAGCCTCTTAAATTCTCACTTTCCTCCTTACTCAGATTAAATTTCCTGGTCAATTATTATAATCATTTTGGTCCCTTTCATATATACTCAACCTCCTTGCCCTCTATGCAAATGAATATGTCTGAAGAAAAACACACAATCATGCTGACTGGACACTTTATAATCATGATCATTAACCTCAAGTGGTTTCTTAATGCTGCCTAGTAATCATATTTCATTTCACTATTCCTATTCATACATTCACTCAACCAGAGCACTGTTTCATAGCTTCTTTTTTTCTCGAACTTCCAAAATCTACTCTCATCACCATTCTCAGCTAATGATGTGCTTGCTATTTCAGAGCCAGCCACATAATTTGCAAGATGTGGTGCGAAATGAAAATGCAGGTCTTTTTATTTAAAAAACAGGAGAAAAGTGACATTAAAAGCTTTTTGGGGGGATCCCTGAGTGGCTCAGTGGTTTAGCGCCTGCCTTCGGCCCAGGGCATGATCCTGGGGTCCTGGGATCGAGTCCCACATCAGTTTCCCTGCATGGAGCCTGCTTCTCCCCCTTCCTCTGTCTCTGCCTCTGCCTGTGTCTGTCTGTCTGTCTTGTCTGTCTGTCTCTCATGAATAAATAAATAGAATCTTTTTTTTTTTTTTTTTAAGCTTTTTACCTCTTGTGGTCTCTCTCTCATAATGTCATGGTGCTTTTTTTTACCTATCATTTAATCTTGTCCTATGTAAAGAAAAAATTAAGTCAAAGTTATTAGCATGAATTTTGCTATTCATCTTCATATTGTATAATGCCATTTTTAAATGCAAATATAAGAACATTATCTTGCATGAAGAATTGCCAATTTTACAAAATTCCAATTTTGTGGCTTATATATTCATATGTATTTTGTTCTTACCAGAATAGGAGAAATGTTGCACAAAACTAACTGAACAGTTTCATTTTCACTTCTTTATGCATGCACATTCTATCTAAATACTCTATTTCAGCTTACTGCTGAGTAAGGAAGGACTGAAAGGAAAAGAAACTGTAGGTTATACTGTCTTTCCCTTTGATGCTATTATTTTCAGTGTAAATAGTCAGTTAATATAGGGAAGTGACATGAATAAGAAAAGATATAACAAGGTTCTTTGGTCATTTGTGTTTTTTGGAACACTATTGCCTTTTTTCTGAGTGGGATACAAGTTCTTGTGCAAACTGAATGTCTGGATTCTTGGGGTGGTCAGATCCCCAGGCTTACTTGGTCAGAGATTAGCTTACCTTGCACTTGCTTTGAGTCTTGCTGAACTCTCATGTATTGCAGGTACACTAAAGTTCCGTGTTCACAGAGCATCATGAATGCTACATGTGAATGGAGTGGCAAGGAAGAGTACATAAACATGTGTGTATCTCCTCTGCTCACTCTCATGCTCTTTTGTCCCATTGAACTTTACAAAAGCTTAAGATAATTATTTAAGAATTTTATAATATCAATACCAGAAACTTTAAATGCATGGGGATCTTCTGAGCACAGGGCCTTGTGCAGTTGCATGGATTGTACACCCATAAAGCTGGCCCCATCCTATTTCTAGGACCCATAAAGCTGGCCCATAAAGCTGGCCCTGTCCTAGAAATAAAAATCAGTAGAAGACAATTTTTTATGATCTCCTGCTACTGCACTGTCAAACCAATTTACCTCTATCTTTCCATATATTTTGGTGATCAATCCATGCTTTAAATTTTATTCTTCCTATCTATGCCCTGTACTCCCATTCCAACTACTCAAAATATTACATTCTCCTTTTTTCTTTCTTCCATTCTCTAACTGTATATGTTACATTATTCTCATCAGTAAACATAGTTATTTATTTCCTAATAAAAAATAAAATAAAAACTTCTCTTGATCCTGTCACATAATCATACTACCATGCCACTTAACTCCCCATCTTTAAAGCAAAACTTCCTTCAAAGAATTATTTATTCTTGATGCATTGAATATCTCTCTTCCCATTCTCCTTTAAATCCACCACCATCCAAAGCACCTGTGGTTACTAGTAGCATTGTTTTGCTAATTTTAATGCTAAGTTTATGGTCAAATCCTCCTATTATTTTATGAATTGCAGCATTTGACAAAATTGATTTCTTTCTCTCTCGTCTTTGAGACTCTCTATTTAGTTGGCTCCTGTGATGGTTAATACTATGTGTTAATTTAGCTAGGTTGTAATACCTAGATATTTTTGCCAAACACCAGTTTGGATGTCTCTGATGAAGATTAACACTTGAAGTAGACTTGGAGTAAAGCACATGATTCTTTATAATGTGAATGGGCCTGATCCAATTAGCTAAAGGTTTTACAGAAAATAACTGAAGTCCCCTAAAAAAGAGAGTATTCTGCTTCCAGGCTGCCTTTGGACTCAAGGTGCTATTCCCTGCATCCCCAGCCAGCTGGCCTATCCTGCAGATTTTAGAATCACCAGCCTCCACAATTATGTGAGCAGTGTATTTAGATATGGAGTCAGTCTCATATTGCTTCTGTTATTCTGGAAACTCTAATACAGATTCTAGTACTCCAAAGTCACCCATCTATTGCTCTTATCTCTCAAGCTACTCCAAGTGAGGTTATTTATTTTATTTATTTATTTATTTATTTATTTATTTATTTATTTATTTATTTATTATTTATTTATTTTGCTATCTCTTCCCCATTTTTCCCAACCTCTAAACTTTGGAATATTGTAGGGTTTATCTTAGGCATTACTCTTTTTGCTATTTACATTCATTCTCATGGTGATCTCATCCAAATATATGGCATTAAATCCCATCTAAGTACTAGTCTGTCAAATTTTTTCACTGACACAAAAGTCTCCTCTGAACTTCAGATTCATATTCTACTGTTTGTATTACATCCCCAGTTGGATGTCAATGGATGTTTCAAATTTAGCATGTATGAGAATGAGCTCTTGACATGTCAGACCAAAACTTTTCTTTGAATTCTTTCTTTCTCTAATACTTCACATTAAAAATACAGCCATACTTCAACCATTTTCTTAACATTTTTTGCTTAAAACTTCCTAGACCACAGCACCATCCTCTTCTCTCTTGGATTATTATAAGACTCTGCTAATTGGTGTTCCTGTTCCTGTCATTAACTTCTGCCTATTAACTCTCTTCCCCTTTACTCTTTTTATTATTTTCAACACAACGGTAGGATTCATCCTGTTTATCCTGTCAGATCATACCATTTTTCTGTTCTAAACCCTCCTATCTTACCTAGAATAAACTTCAGTCTTTAAAAGGCCCCATGTTGTATGAGACCATTATGATTTTATTCCCCTTAGTTAATCTGCTTGTCTCTTTTTCTTTAAACGCATGAATCATACATTCTCTTCAAGACTTTTGTATCTACTGTTCTAATTAATATGGTCTCCTGAGATATCTGCCTGACTCACTCATTTATCTCCTTCAAGTTCTCATTCAAATGTTACCTCTTAGTGAGTATTTCCTTAGTGAGGACACCTCATCCAAAATTACAACTTGTCCCCAGATAGACACTATTCTTATTCTTCTATGATTTATTTTTCTCCTTGGCACTTATAACTAGCTAACATACAATATATCTTACTTATTAATTTCTCTTATTGCCTTTTCCTTTAGAATGTGAATTCTATGAGAGCAGAAGTTTCTAAGTGTTTTGTTCACTGCTATCTCCTTAGGCCTAGAGCTGGGCTAGTTGCACAGGATTCATTTAATAAATATTTCCTGCTTAAATAAATATAAACAAATATTCTTTCTTTAACACTTTATCTTCTTTTTGCATTCTTATCTGTTGAAACATAATGCAGATTGAGACCGTGACTGACATGTCGTTCTGGGCCAGTCACCTTATATGACAAGGTAAATTAGATTCTCCACCTTTTAGTTTCTATAAGGAAATATGCATTTTTCCCCTTATATACTGAAGAACTGATCTCACTTTTTTTTTTTTACATTTATATCTCCTTTGAAATATACTAGAGAATAAGGTCTATTCATCTTTGTATTCCAAATACCTAAGACATTGTCTGATGTATAGGAGAGGACATGACACACATACGTGGTCAAGAAGGACCACAAAAATGGGCACCTGGGTGGTTCAGTGCTTGAATGTCTGCCTTTGGCTTAGGTCATGATCCCGGAGTCCTGAGATGGAGTCCTGCATCACGCTTCCTGTAAGGAGCCTGCTTCTCCCTCTGCCTCTGTCTGTGCCTCTTTCTATTCTCTCATGAATAAATACATAATTTTTCTTTTAAAAGAAGGACCATAAAAATGTGAAGACTATCTAAAAATGGAAAGATATTATTTATACCTGACCTTATTCAGAATGAGTGAAGTCAACAGGAGTTATGTTTGTTGAGAAATTTGGAAACTGAGGAAAGTATTTTAAGTTCCTTATAGTGAAGTGACTGTACATTTTTTTCATCCAAAATAGGAAGTTTTATAGTGAATTGGGGCACAGTTTTCAACTAAGCTGGAACAACAGGCATAAACTGGGACTTTTCCTGGAAAACTTAAACTTATGTATGTATAGTAATCCTAGTGAAGGGAAGTATAATATGCTCCCCCACCCCCAATATGTGTCTTTGGCATTAGGATTATTTTGAGCTGATTATTTTTGCAGACATAGGAGAAGCTCTGAAAACAATACAGTAGCTACATTTGTAAGGGAAATTTACATTTATAAAAGAAGTCTCCATTTGTAATGGTGTCTGCCTCTCTTTACCAGAAGAGTAAAATGATTAAATCACCAGAAATTCCTAGCAATGGAGAAGACATAACTTAAATCTAAATAACAGAACTCACCCTAGTGTGCCCTGCTTTTCCTGGTAACCTCCCATAATTGGCCTTCCTGTCCCCACGCTAACATCTTTCTTTTGTCTTCAGCTGAAGATAGTATTTAGGTTGGCAGCTTGGGAAGTTAGCTTCCTTGGGTATCTCCATTTGTACAGGAAGTATACATATTAATAAACTTCTGTTTGTTTTTCTTTTATTAATCTGTTTTTTATTATAGGATGTCAGCCAAGAACTTGGGTAAAGGAAACTTATTTTTTTCCTTTTCTATACTATTTCTAGTGGAGTTAGAGTTATGGGGGATATTTGAAGGCAGACACTTTGAAACTGGGGGTGGGGGAGTTCTCATTTGAAATTAACTTTAAATGTCTTACAAAATGCGATAATGTTAACATGAACATATATTTAATTTAAAATGTTTTGCCTATTTCTGGATCAAGTTTCCAGACCATTAAATGATAGTAGCAGAATAAAATATAAAAGTAAATATAAAAGATACTATCAGTACATGGGAGCTTTTAATACATTTCTGGACAATAGAAACAAATTTAAAAAATGTTAACAGGAGAGAAAAACACAGTGAAAAAAACCTCATTTCCAAGGTAGTGCTACAGATGGAAAAGGGAGGTAGCCCCAGCTCAATGTCTCCAGGATCACACCCTGGGCCAAAGGCAGGCACTGAACTGTTGAGCCACCCGGGCTGCCCATGAGAAGGAAAAGCTTTATTGAGTAACCAAAACTTAGATTTTACCTTTTTTTTTTAAAAATATTTTTTTTATCATATTAATAGCCTCTTTTAAATTTAAAACCATCACTTTCAAGTTCATGCTAGGTATGTTCCAATTTCACCCTTTCTTGTTTCTAGTCTCCAAGATGATATCTGAGGGTTTTTACTTTGCATTTACTAACTTGTGACCTTAATACCCAGAGTATTAACAAAATGTGAGGGTAATGTAAAGACATTCTCAAGCATGCAATAAATATGTTAATTTCTCTGCACTATCTAAAACTATTACTTCAATATAATAATAATGAGTCACACTCCTGGTAATTGCCAGGCTCATATCAGAGACCCTACCATAATAAGAAGGGGCCAAGAGTGAATAAAGCTTCTCATGCCTGACCAATTTTAAATTGGTGGTGTTCGTAATAGTTGTATGATATCATAGGAAGTTTCAGAGTTGTAAGGATCTTGGTATGGATACTAAAGAAACATTGTATCCTATCTGCCAACAGAGGAACTTTCTGTCCATCACTCCATATAAGGAACATGTATCTGCTTTCAACAAGAAAACACCAAATGCAAACAGAAGTTTTTGACCAATGTACATTTTTAAAAGCTACATAAAAAGTCATATTTCAAAAAAAGTCATATTTCAAATAATGCAAGATTAGATAAAACATGATTTTGAGAAACTGTAGGATGAAAGAAAAGTTTCTGATTGCCCTTGATTCTGTGAACCATCATCACCACTATATAGAACAGTAGTTTTAATAATGGTCCACAATGAGGGATACATCTTGGCAACAAAATATCTTGCTCTACATTGGAAAATATTTGCATGGTCATAACTGCTAGGGATAATCCTCTATGGGTCAAATATTTCTGCATATTTTCAAAGCATTAATAACTAATTTAATCTCAAATATCTTTTCCAGTACATGTGTAAAGCAAGTAGCCTTGGATGACAAAAATACCTCTCCCAGGAGCAAATTTTCTTATATTCCAGAATGATAAAAATAACAACTACCTCTGGAGGGTGAGAGTTGGGGCTCAGAGAACCAGTGAAATAATGTTTTTCCAGCCATTGCTATTGCTGTGTAAACAATATTTTTTTCCCTGACACAGGAGCTTCACGTCTTCTGCCAGTATCTGAAAATGTAGCAGGCTAATTGGTTAACTTGCAGAGTAAAATCTCAGACATTTTGCAGTTCCTATTAATAACGATGTATTTCTTTTCATTGGATTTTAACTTTTGCAAAACTAATATTTTTACAAGTAACATGAAAAACATAAGATAATTAGGGGTATAATTACAAAATATATGTGAGATTTGTACATTGAAAACTACAAAACATTGTCGAGTGAGATTAAAGAAGACCTAAACAAACGTAGAGATAACTCCATGTTCATGGATTAGAAGACTCAATAGTTTTAAGATGCTAATTTCTCCAAAAATGACTCATAGATTCAATTAATTCTCAATCTAAATATATCAGGCTCTTTTTGTACAAGTTGATAAGCTGATTATAAGAATTATATGGAATTGCAAGGGATCAAAGATAACCAAAAAATTGTGAAAAAAGAACACACTTGGAAGGCTATACTTCTTGATTCAAGTATTATTTTAATGTTCAACAACCAGGTGTTGTGGTATAGCATAAAAATAACATGTATCAATGGAAAGGAATAAAAATTTCAGAAAGAGAACATTAGATGCTGGATCAATTTTCAACAAAGGTGGTAATTAAGTGGGGAAACAACTTTTTTTTTTCCCAAAAGGATTTTGAAACAACTAGTAATCAAACATGAGAGAAAATAAACATTGATCTTTACTTGACACTTGACACCACATACAAACTTTATTTTGAAATGGCTCACAGAGTTAAAAATAAAAACTTAAGTTATAAAAATTTTAGAAGGAAATATAGAAAAAAAATTATGAACTTACAGCAGTTAATTCCTGGATAAGACAGAAACAAGCACTTACTATAAAAGGAAAATTTGTTAATTTGGATCTCACAGAAAAAGCTTTTTTGTTCTTCCAAATATATCATTAAGAAAATGAAAGTTAAGCCAGATTGGGAGAAAATACTCTCTCTCCCTCTCATGCTCTGTCTCTCTCTCCCTGTTTCAGACATGATTATTTAAAAAGCATCTATCCAGGAAGTAAAACAAAACAAAACAAATGAAAGACACTTACAATTAAATAACAAGGCGACCAAATTTTAAATAGGTAAAAGGAGATTTACAAATGTCTCCATAGCACATGAAAAGATACTCAAATATACTAGTTATCAAAAAAACCTCAAGTGAAAACAATGATATTCCTCTACACATTGATTAGAATTACTAAAATCAAAGTCTAATTATATCATGTTTCCAAGGATTTGAAATAGTAGGAATTCTCATACACTGGTTGGTTTAGAAAACAGTTGGCCAGTTTCTTACAAAGTTACACTCATTATGCTACCTGTTTGGGTTGGATGGTATTCCCTACAAGTTTAAGTAGTTTTTTTTTTTTTTTAAGATTTATTTATTTATTTATTTATTAATGAGAGAGAGAGAGAGAGAGAGAGAGAGAGAGAGAGAGAGGCAGAGACACAAGCAGAGGGAGAAGCAGGCTCCATGCAGGGAGCCTGACATGGGGACTGGATCCTGGGTCTCCAGGACCACGCCCTGGACTGAAGGCAGGGCTAAACCGCTGAGCCACCCAGGCTGCCCCTCCCTCCAAGTTTATATGCTATCTTAATCCCTTGTATCTGGATATGACTTTAGCTGGTAATATAGTTATTGCAAATATAATTGGTTATGTGAGGATGAGATCATATGGAACTGGGGGGCCTTAATACAATATGATTGGTGTCCTTATAAAAAGGGGAACTTTGGACATACACACACACACACACACACACACACACAGAATAAAATGTGAAGATAAAGGCAGATAGATATCAGGGTGATGTCTCTACAATCAAAGAATGCCAGTAATCTACCAGAAGCTAGGAGAGAAACAGAACAGATTCCCACTCATAGCCCTCAGAAGGAACCAACTTTGCTGACATTTTGATCTAAGATTCTAGACTCCAAAACTGTGAGACAATATATTTTGTTGTTTAGGCCACCCAGTCTGTGGTACTTTGTTACAACAGCCCTATCAAACTAATAAACTATTCATCCATTCTACTCTTATTTAAAGAAAAATGAAAATATATGTCCAAAGGAGAATTCTACTAGAATGATCACCTCAGGTTTATTTATAATAGCTGCAAACTGGTAACAATTTAAATGCCCATCAGAAGTTTAATGGATAAATACATGAATTTTTGGTATGCTTATATAAAAAATATTATGCAATAATTAAAAGAACAAACTGCTGAAAAAATATGAATGAATATATTGAAAAAATGAAACTATGCTGGGTGAAAGAAGCAGGGAACAAAAAATAGATTCTTCTTTAATAGTTCTGTTTATAAAAAACTCTAGAAAATGCAAAACTAATTTATATAGTCATAAATCCAGTCAGTGTTTGGGAGGAGGGATTGACTGGAACAGGGTACCAAGGGGGATCCTTTTGCAGTGATGGAACTATACTTTGATTTTGGTGATGTTTATATGTGTTAAAATGTAATGAACTCTTCATTTAAAATGGGAACATTTATTGGTGGAAATTATACCTCCATAATATTGATTTTTTAGAATGCATTAAAAGTTACTCGAGATAGAACATACATAGAAATAATAGCAATTGCTTACTTTGTTTTAATTCTTAATGTTATATTGTTCATATTCTTAGAATAATAAAACCTATAGTTATATAAAGTCAATATTTTTTTAATGGGCATACTCAGGATCTTTGGCATTGTCTCAAAGCTGTCACAGAGAAAATTGTTGTACTTTGGTATTAGCTAGAAAACTGGAAAAAGGTTGGGAATAAATCAAGTATACTTTTAAAAAATACATTGCTTGCTCTGGAGATTTGGATATTGATAGGAAGGGGCTGCTTTTCACTTAGAATTTGTTAACAATAAACAGTGTTTGTGTTTTTTTTTTTTTTTAGAGAGACTCAAAGTTCTATTTATTTTCAACAATGAAAGCAACACAACAAAGAGGAAAGTGTGATTTTTATGCAATATTTTGTCTATCTAAATTTATATTGGAAATGGTAGATTTAGATGTGGATTTATTTTCAAATATTCATTCCCTTGACTATACTTGTTTGTCTCTAGGAATTGATTGTGACAAATTATCTCAGAGTGACCATCGGATCAACTGAGGCAACTACCAGAGTTGCAAACCATCAAATACTTACTTCATTGGAGTTATACTCAGGTGCTCTCTATTAGGACTTCAAGTTAGTGGTCTTAGATTTCGCTGCACAAGCAATTACCTCAAAAATACTTATCCTTGAATCCCATTTCTATTTAATTTTTTTTTTAATTATCCAGGAAACGGAATTTTAAAAAATTTGTCCCAATTGACTAACATCTGAAGTCAATGTTGATAAATGCCCCAGGGTATTGCCATGTGACTGATAACCTGTACTAAGTTAACAGCAGCTCAGTGTTTGACTCTGGATGATTCTTTAGTCTTCATCTATGCATCATTTGTTTTTTGTGGATGAAAGACCTTTTAATGAGTTGTGTTGTTGTTTGATATTTAAAATACTATTTTTAGAATGCTTTATCTGAAACTTTTACTTAATAGTCATAGAGTGTGGAAAAGGTTGCTTTAGAGATTTAAAATTGTCAGTTACATGTTAAAAAAAGCATTTCAGTACTAGATTTTTTTTTAAAGATTTATTTATTTTTATTTATGATAGATACAGAGAGAGAGAGAAAGAGGCAGAGACACAGGAGGAGGGAGAAGCAGGCTCAATGCCGGGAGCCCGACGTGGGACCCAATCCCGGGACTCCAGGATCGTGCCCTGGGCCAAAGGCAGGCGCCAAACCACTGAGCCACCCAGGGATCCCCAGTACTAGATTTTCTAAACTGCATTCTTGTTCGGTACAAATTTCTCTGGTTCAACATCATAAAGGATTTAGAAATATCATGGCACAGGCATTCCATAGTGATTTTCTCCTAATTTAAACAGTTATACTCCAGATTAATTAATAGAAAAAAATCTGTATTTTAAAGATTTTTAGTTGTATAATATCCATTCCTAACTGATCATTTTCTAGATTAGTGTTATTATGGGCTGGATTGTGTTCCTGCCAAATTTATGTATTAAATTCTAATCCCCAGTACCAGAATGTAACTATCTGGAGATACAGATTTTAAAGAGGCATGGTGAGGTCAGTAGGGTAGATTCTGATCCAGTATGACTGGTTTCCTTATGAAAAGAGATTAGGACACAAATGCACAGAGGGAAGACCATGTGAAGGCATAGGAAGAAGTGGCCATCTATAAGCAAGGGGGAAGGCCTCAGAAGAAACCAACCCTAACACCACCTTGATCACCATAAGAACTGAGAAAATAATTTTCCATTTAAGATACGTTTCTGTGGTATTTTATTATAGCAGCCCTAGCAAACTAATAAAGTGATTCTCAGTAATGGTTGCTCAACAGAATCACCTATAGCTACAATTAAAATAAAATGATGCCCATACCAATTAAGTTATAATGGGAGGGGAGGGAATATAGGATGAGTGGGCACTGAGTTTTCTTTAAAATTCCATGTGATTGGTTGGTCTCCATGTGATTTTTAAATTATTGAGGACAGGCTTGTGTTTAACTGATTTCTTTCTATAGCATTTGCTTCAAAGTTGCCTAGTGAAAATAACTTGAAAACTAACAAAAATATCGTAAGTTCTTTGCAAGCTATTCAGGTTCTACTTGTTATTTTGGTGAGTATGCTCCTTAAATTATTTAGTATCTATTCCTTATATAATAGAAAACAAAAGTGAATGGATTTAATTTTTTATCCACTATTGAAATAAATTCCTTCTTGTGTGGCTTATGAAGGGAGGTATTATTTATTCTATTATAATACTTCCCTGAAGAGACAGATCTTGATATGTTCCTATTTTCCCAATGGAGTCTTAGCCCCACAGAAATAATAAATGACAAGATTTTAAACAATTTCATGGGTATTTTGAAGATAAGTGCCAAATATTAATTTAAAGTTTCTAAAATTTTTTGGTTTGAATCTTCAGAGAGAAAGTCCTGTATCAAATGCAAAGAGAAAGAAAAAAATTCTAAACAGTAAAGAATACAAATAAGAAAGCTGTAGCTACAGAGACTAACCACAGGAAGAAGGTGTGCAGAAAGGCCACTTAAAATTTAGTTCTTTCCAGACTCTTTCCAAACAAGATCTGCTGCTTGCTAGACTAAAAATAGATAAGACATTTGGCACATGTTAATAATTATCTGCATGGTGGAGATGCTCCAGGAACTGACTGTTATAACTTGGGGAAAAAATCACCTGGAGACTGGTTGCTCTGTTAATCAGTTCTGACACAAACAGGATATAGACCAGAACATCAAATGCTAGAATAGATGGTCTAAATTCAAATTCTAGTTTTTTGCCTTCTTTGTTTTTTTCCAAATTATTTATTATCATCATTATAGCTATTATTATAATAATTATTATTATTGTTATCTTAACTTTTGTGTGGCTTGTTTTGCCTCTGAGATGTTCTGTGGTAATTTATTTAGGCAATAGTGAACATTCAATGTTAATTTATATCTGACATCATCTATTACAATTGTGTAGAAATCCTTGCTTCCTTCTCTGCCTTCATATATCACTTGGGTACTTGATACATATTTTTATTTTCTGTCCCACTTATTTTTCTCTTCTTACTGTTTTTTTTATACTGGAACACTGGAAATTTATGTTCTATTCATTGTTATCCTGTATTTACAACACAGAAATATGGTTCTATCTTAGTCTTCACTAGAAATTATCCCATTGATAATATCTTGAAAAAGGAGCTCCTGATCTTGCCAATTATCTTACTTGGCATCCCTTAGTTCACCTTAGGGAGAGAAAGTAACTCTGAGATGGTTGTTGGCTAAGGTAAAGAAAAAACTAAAAAGTAGTGTCAAAGTACTTCAATAAATCAGAAAAAGAAGTCTCTATTTACTAAGAAACTGCTCCACTTAATTGGAGTACCCACACAGTACCCACACAGCCAACTCACCCTAATAACCCTTCGGTTCTTCCCCTTGGATCATCACTTGATTCATCATTTCATGAACCAGATACACTAAAACTCCACCCTAGATGTATACCAGGGTCTCTGCTTAATTGCTATATAAATTTTAATCCATTTCAATATTTCTCTCCTTTGAATCTCTTGTTAGTCCTAATTACTCCTAAATTTAAATATTCCTGACCTTCAATTACTCTTTTTTATCTGCAACATATTTAACATTTGAGTATGTTATATATAGAACATGATGTTATATAATCATGTTTTTCATTTAACTGTTACAGGGGCATGCCTTTTATTCCTCAAATGTAGGAAACAGACTATGTATTACTTTTTATCCCCTATAGATCCTAGAACAGTGACAGGTGCACAGAAGGTATATATTAGCTTAATTCTGTAAGTATTCAATTTAAATGAAACATAACTGAAAAAAAATGGTGTTCTTTTTAAAGTATTTTTAAATGCACTATTTGGATATATTTCTTATTTGACACCATTGTTCTTAAGAGATCTAGTTCTATCTTGATTTGATCATAGTCATGAGTAGAGATGGTTACGCCCTTACAACAAAAAAGCTCTGAACACACATACTCCCAAATTCTGAGAAAAATGATATATTGCTTTTGAGACAGTAGTTTTATTTTATGTACATTAATATATTGCTTGAATGTATGGTATTAATCTGGTTGCCTACTAATTACATGTGCAAAGAAATATTCTTTGTTTTGCTTGATCTCATTAAATGATATAACAAAATAGGAACATGTCTCTTACATAGTTAGTAATTTTGTTTGCTTTTTAAATTTATTTTTGTTCAATTGCCTGCTTGTCTTGAGTTGAATAGGAAGTGTAAGGTGCATAAAAATCTGACTGCATAGATAAAAGTAGCCCATTTACCATAAGCTCTACTGGGTAATTCATTTCTTTACATTTATGAAATTGGGAAACATTCTAAGTGTGTGTCTTCTTAACAGTAATAAAATATCATAATGTGGAAAAAATGTAAATTTTTCATTTGAGAGAGATGGGTTAATGTTTCCAGATCACAAGCCCTATTCCAATGTGTCAATTGATATTTTTTTATTCTAATTTCACTGGGATTGTGAATATCCATGTCTCCAACACTAGAGACTGGGAAATCAGGAGTCCATGAAAAGAATTCTCTGTCAGAATATACATAATTATGTGTATATAATATAGAATTTGTCATTTTTTAAATTGTAAGAAAGTTTAATAAGGAAGAGAGTTGGCTCACCAGATTGGACAATTTAGGAAAGATATAATACGGCTAACAAATTAAATTAAATCCTAAGGCTCTAGTTACAGTTGTGTTTACCTGTGCAGGGTTTTCCCATAAGTGGAATTTTCTTTTCTTTTTCTTTTTAAAGATCTTATTTATTTATGTATGTACTTATTTGAGAGAGAGCAGAGGGAGCAGCAGAGGAGGAGGAAGAGGGAGCAGGAGAGAATAACAAGCAAGATTCCATGCTGAGTGTGGATCCCTATGTGAGGCTTGATCTCATGACCCTAAGATCATGACCTGAGCTGAAATCAAGAGTCGAACGCTTAACTGACTTAACTACCCAGGCACCTCCTTCTCCCTCAAGTGGTATTTTTTGAAGTAATATTGGGTTTTCTAAATTGGTTCATAGGATAGAAATAAAATGACCATTACAATAAAGTTCTTTCAAATGTAGTGTTCAATGGAAATTTTCCCAGTGTTCATCTACTACCTTTTAAGCTAATCAGAGTTTTTGACTAAAAACACTGAAAAGCATTACAATAGAATTTTATTTTTATTAAATAACTTTCTTAGTGTCATTGGATGAAAATAAGCATAAAAATTCTATTTTTGTTCATTACCATACCATGTAGTCCAAAAGCATATAGATAAAAAAGGAAAGGAATTAAAATTACCTATGTACCTACTTATAGGTTGATTAAAAGTGAGTGAATAATATAAGATGAAATTTACATGTAAATATGAATAACATTTCAAACCAATACAATAGCTTCCAGAATCTATACCAGAGTAAGCAGTTAATAAAAAACTTCATGGAAGGGAGAAGAGTGAAGCAGGGTCGTAATGGTAGCAGAATATAAATAATATCAGCTGGGGTCAACCTTTAGAAAAAGATCCAAATGAGAATAGAACTACTGGCAACAGGCATGAGATCAGATGTATCAGAGCACTGGTTGCCAGGAAGTTGTGGAAGAGGTCTTAGAAATTGCTTGGCATGAGAGGTGCTAGCTGGGATAAGAGGAGAAGTGCCCTAGAAGGAAGAGGTAACCCTGAGATATTTATGTTTAATGTGAAGAAGGAAAATCTGAAAGGGTGATGTCAAAGTATCTAATGAAACCAAAGCAAAAATTCTCCACTATTAAAGAAATTTTTCACTATACCAATGTAAAAAATAATATAGTATGATACTGGGTAAAATATCCAAACCCCTCCTTCCACTCATCCTCATACTATCACCTATTTATTGTGGGTACAGGAAAATCCAATACGTATAAACATGAATCAAAGAAAGAACTCAACATCTGTGTAAAGTTATAAGAAGAAACTAAGAAATGAGAAGCAGATTTTAAGCATAATTTTTAAAAGTTTTTTTTGTAATACCTTTTTTTAAAAAAACTTTGAAACATAAAAGGAAAATTATAATGCAACATTCACAGAAGACTTAAATATAATTACATATTAAAGAGCACAAGAAACTAGGACTTTAAAATTTCTGAATAAAAATAGATAAATTCCAAGCAAATATGAAATGGAATTTGACCACAAGAAGGAAGTTAAAATACAAAATCTCAGATAAGAAAACCAAATTACAAGATGCACAAGGGAGTATAGGCAAGCCCAAAAATATAGTAAGAATCAAAGAGGATAGAAGTAAAAAGAGCCAAGAAAATTCAACTAAAATGGGGAAAGGCATAAAATAGAGAAGGAACAAAGGTAGAGAAAATTGGCAGAAAACCAGAACAGAGATAATTTTTAAAACTATAATTCAAGGAGACCTCTCAAACAAAGATGATCTGAAGTTATACATTTCCCATGTACTTGGGAAAATTGAGCAGACTGGTCAACTCCAGGACTTATATAGATAAAAGCATCAAGTTTTAAAAATGAAGAAGAAAAAAATTATCTGGGGTCTCTAGGCAGAAGAATCCTAATAACTTACAAAAGAAAGAACGTTATGTCAACATTTAGTTACCTAAAAATCACATCACATTGAAAGCAAGAGAATAATAGAGAAGAATCATAAGACAGATTTTGTATCCAGCCAGCCTGTCCTTCAAATATAAAAACTACAGAAATAAAATTGAACTTGAAAAACTCAGGGAACATTGGACTACTGAGACCTGTTTGAGGAGTCTAGCAGAAAACAAGCTTTCCCCTACCAGGAAAGAATATCTGCAAACAACTTATTGAATCTAATATTGTAGATTTAAAATTAAGACACATGTGAGATACAGATGAAAAACTAGTATGTAAACATTGTCTGTTCTGATAAAGTTAAAAAAGAAACAACAGAATAAAGGGGAAATGAAGAAAGTAGAAAAATAGAAAACTTTACTTATTGCCACATAGATAATTGCTGGAAGTAAAAAAATATTCTTTAAAGCTGACAAACCATGTATACAAATATAAACAGGGAAAGAAGAGAGTAAAATATAATATAAAAGTATCACTAAAATAGAAGAATAAGCCTTTCCATGTAGCAAAAAGTAATTCAATATTTTTAAAATAAGAAATAGATCACATAGTGGGAATTAGAGGAACATAACATAGTGCAGTTGAAGCTGAATACATCAACTGTATTAGTAAACACAAATAGGTTTACCCTTAACTCCCTTTTTAAGGGAAAATGTTTTCAGGTTATTTCAAAAGGCAAAATTCAATTATATTCTACATAAAAAAGATACTTCTAGAGTATAGTGATTCAGAAATATTAAAATAAAAGATGAGTAAATGTATGGAAGAGAATATACAAACAATATAGGCTTTGGGACCTCAATATTTAAAAAGCTACAATTCACACCAAAAGGATTAACAGGGAAAATAATAATACTTTATAATGCTAAAAGGTCTGATTCACAATGAAAGCAGAGTAGGTCTGATTATTTATGCACCAAATGACATGGTAACAACTTTAATAAAATAGATTTTTAATAAAATAGGAAATGCAAAAGAAACAAGGTAATGTTGGACAACTGTAATATACCTTTATTCTAAGATATTTCACATGTAAACACATAAAATAAGTTAGAACACAAAAGAATTTTTCAGATGCACATGAACATTCACAAAAAAAGGTTGGTATATTAATTCACAAAGAGAACCTCAAGTTGCATGAAATGGAAATAATACATTAGTCACAATGCCACAAGACAATAAATAAATAGAAATCAGAATGGTGATCAAAAGACTTCCACAGAAAAAATTTTAAAGCTTTCTATTAAATTACTCTTGGGTCTAAGGGAAATAAAAAACCAAATTGCACATTATCTAATAAACATTACCTAAATGAAAATGCAACTTAATGAAATCTACATAAAATATAAAGGATTCACTATAAAATACAGTCAGAATGCCTGGGTGGCTCAGTGATTAAGTGTCTGCCTTTAGCTCAGGTTGTGATTCTGGATTCCTGGGATCAAGTCCCGCATCAGGCTCTCTGTGGCTTCCTCTGCCTATGCCTCTGCCTCTCTCTCTCTCTGTGTCTCTAATAAATAAATAAGTACAGATAAAATCTTTAAAAAGATATAGGATACAGTCAAATTAATGATTAGAAGAAAACCCATTTATATAAATAGAAGTAAAACATGGAGATAACTGAATTAAATTTATGCCTTAAAAAGGACAGGAAAAAGAAAAGAAACATCAAAAAAAGTTGAGCTAGAAAACAAAACAAGAAATAGAATAATGAGTAAACACATGTTTGGATCATGAAAAAATAAAACAGATCCTTGGGATTCTTTTTTTTTTTTTTAAGATTTTATTTATTTATTCATGGGAGACACGGAGAGAGGCAGAGACACAGGCAGAGGGAGGAGCAGGCTTCATGCAGGGAGCCCGACATGGGACTCGATCCCGGGACTCCAGGATAACGCCTTGGGCCAAAGGCAGGTGCTAAACCTCTGAGGCACCCAGGGTTCCTGATCCTTGGGATTCTTTTTTTTTAAAGATTATTTATTTATTTATTTATTTATTTATTTATTTATTAGACACACACACACACACACAGAGAGAGAGAGAGAGAGAGAGAGAGAGAGAGAGAGAGAGAGAGAGGGAGGGAGGAGCAGGCTCCAGGCAGGGAGCCCAATGTGGGGCTCCATCCCCGGTCTCTAGGATCACGCCCTGGGTTGAAGGTGGCGCTAAACCACTAAGCCACTGGGGCTGCCCAGATCCTTGGTATTCTTGATAAAATAAAAAGGAGAGTACCAGCACACAAAATAAATAAAACGGTAAAACAGCCATTTGAATAAAAGCAATCTCAGTAGAGATAATTTTGCACATTAAGATGAAAAGTATTGATGAGCAGTACACACCTATCAGAACAGCCAAAGTCCGGAACACTGACACCACCAAATGCTGCTGAGGTTGTGGAGCAACAGGAGCTATCATTCATTGCTGGTAAGAATGCAAAATGGTATAACCACTTTGGAAGACAGTTTGGTACTTTCTTGCAAAATTAAACATTCTTTTACCATATGACCCAGTGATGCCACATGTTGGTATTTCCTCAAATAAGTTGAAACCTTCTGTCCACACAGAAATCTGCACATACAAAGATGTTTTTAGCAGCTCTATTCATAATTTACAAAATTTGGAAGCAACCAAGATGTTCTTTAATAGGTGAATGGATAAATAAAATGTGATACATATCTAGACAATTGAATGGTATTCATTGCTAAAAATAAATGAGCAAGGCATGAAAAGACATGAAGGAATCTTTAATGCACATTACTATATGAAAAAAGCCAATCCAAAAAGCTACCTACTGTAAAATTCCAATCATATGATATTCTGGAAAAAGCAAAACTATGGAGACTGTAAAAAAGTGGGTGGTTTCCAGAGGTTAAGATGGAGGGAGGGATGAATAGATAAAGCCCAGATGATTTTTAGGGTATTGAAAACTATTTTTAAAAAATATTTTATTTATTTATTTATTTATTTATTTATTTATTTATTTATTTATTTATTTATTTGAGAGAGAGAGAGAGAGAGGCAGAGACACAGCCAGAGGAAGAAGCAGGCTCCATGCAGGGAGCCCGACATGGGACTTGATCATGCTTAACTGCTGAGCCACCCAGGCTGCCCAGTGAAACTATTTTGTATGGTATTATAACAGTAGATACAGGGATCCCTGGGTGGCGCAGCGGTTTGGCGCCTGCCTTTGGCCCAGGGCGCGATCCTGGAGACCCGGGATCGAATCCCACATCAGGCTCCCGGCGCATGGAGCCTGCTTCTCCCTCCGCCTGTGTCTCTGCCTCTCTCTCTCTCTCTGTGACTATCATAAATAAATAAAAAATTAAAAAAAAAAAGAACAGTAGATACATACCATGATATGATTGTCAAAACTCATTGAATGTACAATATCAAGAATGAACCCTGATAAAACTATGGATTTTGAATGATAATGATATATCAATGTAGGTTTGTTGATAGCAAAAAATGTGCCACTCTGGTACAGAATTTAGATAGTGGAGAAGGTTGTGCATGTGTGGGGAAAGAGGGTATTTGGGAACTCTGTACTTTCACTCAAATTTGCTAAGGACCTACAATTGCTAAAAAAAAAAAAAAAAAACTAAACTAAATGTTGATGAAATGGATATTCATTCATATGCTTGGATGTTTTTCTAGAGAATTAATATTTAAACTTGCTAACATATATATATATATATAATTGTTCATATATATATATGAAAAATCACATATATATGAAAAAAACTACAGATAATTGGCCAATATTGATGCAAAAGTTCTACAAAAAATGTTAGCAAACAATCTAAAAGGATTTTTCAAAATACATCAAGACTGAGTGGGTTTTATTATAGAAATGCAGGGATCTGTCAGTATTAAAACAAAAATCCTGTTATTTTACCCAAAGATGAAGTCTAGCAAAGGTTTAATAACAAATTCATTCTTGATACACAGACTTAAACCTTCAAAGTTCTATTTTATAGGATCTAGAACTTCTTTTGAAAGTAACTTGTATAGTGATTACCTAAGTAGGAGAGTTACAATGTTTTGCTTCTTAGCAAACAAATGGTTACTTAAGTATTTTTATATCAACTGAACTTTTTGTATACCAGCAATTATTTAGTGAAATATTAAACACTGCTCTAATAAACATTAAGAGTCTTAAAAATTGTTTGTACAGTTTCAAGGTATGTAGAAATCTAATATTTTTGCTTGCTTTTTTGGTTAACTAAGCTAGAAAAATACTACAATGTATAAAAATTCTTACTTATATAATTTACCATGTTAGAAAAGGAGAAAAATCATATTGATAGACATTGAGCAAGCATTTGATCTAATTCAATATCCATTTCTGATAGTATTAATTAGTAAATCTACATATTAGGAAACAGTGAGAGTCATAAGAAACTAAAAGAGACAAGGTTAAATGACCTCCATTTGTAGATGATATGATAGTATAATTGGGTGTTAAATTCTGCATAACGATTTGCAAAATAAATTTTAGTGAAGTAAATTTAGGTGGAGAACAATTTACATAGTGTAATCTTTTGTATAAAGGTAGAAAATGAGACTATATGCCCATATTTGCTTATTTCTGCAAAATAAAAACAGGACACATTAACCAGAAAATAACCCAAATGAGTTCATATGGGGAAAAGAGGGAGTAGTGGCAAAAATAAAATGAGAAATGAGAATTCTTTGCATTAAATCTTTTAAAAAATAACTTTGTTTTCAAACTATGTAAAAGTTTGACATAGTTTAAAAAATAAAGAAAAACTCTCAAATTCTAGAATTGAAAACAAATTAACTTAATTGAGCATTAAATTACTATGATAATCACAGGGAAATATTTCAGATGACTCAAACATATTATAATGACAGTAGATACTTAATGAAATATATATTTTAAATAAAAAGAACTACAAACATTTTTCTTAAAGTATTTTATTTAAGAGAAAAAGAGAACATGCGTGGAAAGGGGAAGGGGCAGAGGGAGAGGGAAAAACAGACTCCCCACTGAGCAGGGAGCCTAACTCAGGGCTCCATCCCAGGCACCTGGGATAATGACCTGAGCTGAGGTTAGGTGCTTAACTGACTGAGCCACCCAGGTGCCCCAAGAATTAAAAAAATCTTAATCAGGGTTTTTATTGTTATAAATCATACTGATGCTACCATTTTGAAAATGTTTCACATATAGACTAGAACAACAAATATGGAGGAAATAAATATATTAATGTCATTAGAAAATAAGACTTCTACGTAAAAGAAAAATAAGAAATAGAAAACCATAAAAGACACATATGGAAATGTAAATGAAGAATTATAAATATTAAAATGAACTTATGACTTTTAAAATATATATTTGTTGTTCTGCTAAAAGAGCCCAGGAACAATAACATACTAATGAGCACAAGAAGCACCCAGATACTGATTTCTTTTTTAAAAGATTTTATTTATTTATTTTAGGGAGGGGGAAGGGCAGAAGGTAAGGGAGAGAGAGAATCTCAAGTAGATTCCGGGGAAGCCCAACTCTGGGCTTGATCTCATGACTCTGAGATCATGACCTGAGCTGAAATCAAGAGTCAGGTGCTCAATAGACTGAGCCCTCCAGGAGCCCTTCAGTTTCTGATTTCTAAATACCATGCCCTAATAAAAGGAACTGGGACTCCTTAGAGGAATGCTTGATTCCAGACCTTGGCAGAAAAAAAAAAAAAAAACACACACACACACACACACACACACAAGGCAAACTTGAGGTGTTTTCCTGTGTGAAAAAACAAGGAAGAAATTTGGCAGGTAAAGGTAAAGGATTAAGCATGTAACCTAGGTTTTTAAGTAGAACTGTTGTTCAACTGTTGAAGATTTCTTTCTTTTTTATAGAAGAACATGGGCTAATAAAATGGAGGCAATGAGAGGATTATAAATGAAATAAGATTTTTATGCAAGAATCATTCATGAAT
The DNA here is from genome assembly GCF_048418805.1 of Vulpes vulpes. NCBI lineage: Eukaryota > Metazoa > Chordata > Mammalia > Carnivora > Canidae > Vulpes > Vulpes vulpes. The sequence goes on along the minus strand of NC_132780.1, from coordinate 183,032,886 downwards.
ACTAAAATCATTAGATGAGAGGTATTCAGGAGCATAACATCCCCATGGTGTTTATAATAATTTGAAAAGCAAAGAGCATATTTTTACAGGGAACAAACTTGGGAGTTTTTCACCTTAAATGATCAAAGTTAACATTAAAAATACTGGGCCAACTTGCTATTGGGATGTGACATTCTCTGCCACTTGATTTGATCCAACATGAAGTATGCAGCATCATCTACGTAGTATCACTGAAAATAAATGTTTAGTATGAGTTTCATCAAGTAAATAGATGTAATTTCCAGTTTACAGCAAATATATGACACAGAGGAACCCATTAAGTGATGCCATAAGAAATGTTCAGCCAAATCCAGAATGTGGGACATTCTGTAAAACAATGGCCCAACCTTTTCAAAACTCCAATATCAATCAATAAATCAATCAATCAATAGTGGAAAATAAAAGAAAAGAAGAGGAAAAAAAAAAGAAAGAAAAAAAGTGAGAAAACTGTCCTGGACCAAAAGAGACTAAAGATACATCATTAAAAACACAAAAGCAATACATAAGTTTTGATTGCTTTCTGGTTTTGAAAAATAGCAATAAAGCATTTGGGAAAAATTGCAAAAATCAATTTGACCTGGGTGATAGATTATATTAAGAAATTGTCAATTTTATTAGAAGCAAGAGTGGTATTTTGGTTATATATGTAAGTGTTCCTATTCTAAGGATCTAAAGGATTCAGGACAGGATTGATCTAAAGGATTCGAGAGTGAGACATCATGCTGTCTGTAACTTAATAGTTTACAAAATATTTTTGTTTCTGTGTGTACATGTCTAGAGAGAGGGAGGGAAAGCATATTTGGAAAAACATTAACAATTGTTACGAATTTGCGAAATACGTCTTCTTTGTATTTTCCTTTTGATTTTTCTGTTTATAATTTTTTTCTTACAAGGTCGAGGGAAATTTATAATTTTGTAAAGAGGCAATTACAGCTGTACAGATGGTGCAGTCTTTTATATTTCAATCTTTATTCCCCAAATACCTATAAGAATAAGGCCATTTTCTAAGTATTGTGGAAGCTAAAGAAATGAAGCAGACAGATTCCAGCATTCAAAGTGTAGTCAAAGATGTGACAGGTGCATTGAAATAAACTATATTGTAATTCTGAGGAATAAACAATGCATGACATAGAGGAAAAAAATACACATGGATAAAATAATATGAATTTTGAAGGAATAAAAGATTATTTACCTATAACAAGAAAATTCAAGAAAGCCTTTATCTAGGAAGTAAGATTTTTTTAATTAAACATACCTACACCCAAGAAAAATTACAAATATACCTTTCAAGGTCACTAAAAATCCTATTTCAATAATAAAAAATATTTAATAATTGAATTTAGCAACTCTCAGAAGTGATTCTTTTTTCTATGTTGCTTTGGCCAGCCAGCACACTTTGTAAGTTTTCATACTATATACAATTTAATGGTCTTGATAAATAAAAAGAGGTGACATAAGAGCATGAATTCGAGTCAAAAAGTCATTTAATTCTCAGTAATGCCAATTCCTTTCATTTGTACAGTGCTTTCATTTTTTCAAAGGGCTTTGCCCTGCTTGTCTCAAATTGTCTCACAATATTCCTGTGGGTTGAATGATGTGGACATTATGATTCCATATATGCAAAATCAAACAACTGAGATACTTTTAGGTTGTGCCTTGTAGAAATGTTACCCTTTATGTAAAGGGGACATTAAGAATAGTGTCCCTCATGTGGTAGATACTCAGGACAATTCTTTCTTTTTTTTTTAATTTTTATTTATTTATGATAGTCACACACAGAGAGAGAGAGAGGCAGAGACACAGGCAGAGGGAGAAGCAGGCTCCATGCACCGGGAGCCCGACGTGGGATTCGATCCCAGGTCTCCAGGATCGCGCCCTGGGCCAAAGGCAGGCGCCAAACCGCTGGGCCACCCAGGGATCCCCTACTCAGGACAATTCTAAATGAACACTGAACCAATAGTTCCAATGAGGGAATAGTGAATGTATGACCTGGTTGGTGGGGAAAATGCTGGGGCTTTATACCGCAGAAGCTCTCCACTTCTCCCCTGCCCTTAACGAGTGGTTCCATTTCTAGATAGCTGTATGAGTGAGTGAAATATTTGTTTCTTAAAGGTGAAAGACCATTTAGGATGTGTTTATCTTATTGTACACAGACGGACAACTTTAGATTTAAGTCTAAATTCCCTGGCAATGTTCGCAGACCCAAAGCACAGTAGTCTAAAATAGTGCTGACAGCTTTTAAATGTTAAATTGCATAAGACTGGCATCTAAAGACTAAGGAGTAAAACAGGTAGGCAAACTTTTGTTTATGCAGGAATTTTTTCCAGTGTCATCGTCTTAGAAAACTCCCTATTTCATCAAAAGTCACGTTTCCATCCACATTTTAATGCAAATTGTTACATCTATTTTTGAGTGGGCTCTGAATTAATTTTACCTCTTTACTATGTAATGGCTCATTTCCTAGCTTGCTTATAAAAATATGGATTCTGGGTGAGTACAAATGCAAAGGTATTGTTATAAAAGCTGTCATAAGTTATGTCACTAAATGAAAGGCACATTGAAGGATTATTGCTATATTTTTTTATTGTCTTTCTCATCAACAACCTACTAAAATTTTATGGCACCTTGAATTCTGTTAGCCTCAAAAATTTGTTTTCAGGAACCATAGCTATATTTTTTTCAACTCAGTTATTCTGGTAACTCAAGCCATATAATAATCACTCAGAGAGTTACAAATTTCCTTGTATCCACAGTGTATAAAGCATGGATAAACTTATGAAACTATTTTTTAATTAAAGAAAAAAATGAAGAATATGAGAATATATATTATGCACTAACTAAGTACTGCCCTGTGCTAGGTTTTGTGAAAAACACACAAAGGCTGGGATGCCTGGGTGGCTCAGAGGTTAAGCATCTGCCTTCAGCTAAGGGTGTGATCCTGGAATCCCAGGATCGAGTCCCAGGATCGAGGCCCATATCGGGCTCCCTGCATAGAGGCTTCTTCTCCATCTGCCTGTGTCTCTGCCTCTCATTCTGCCTCTCATGAATAAATAAATAAAATCTTAACACCCACCCCCAACACACACAAGGAGACTTTGCTGTTTACCCTTAGAAGTTACAGTCTGCCCAGAGTTATATTGCCAATGCTCTTTAACCAAGAATGTATATACATGAAAGGCCAGGCGGACCTAATGTGGCTTCTAATAGTGTTTCCTGGGCATTACAAACAAGCACTACAAATTAGAGCTTTTTTGGTTTGTTTTAAGGGCCATTTTACCAGGACCCTGACTATCAGGCAGTTTTTCCTTAAATCTAATTTTCTGAAATTAGTCATGTAGTAAAGATGAGCTACTATTTACTGAGTTTTTATTTGTGTGCCAGCACTATGCTAAACATATTCCATGGATTAGCTCATTTAATTCTCACAAGTCGTTGAGGAATTGGACACCAAGTCACACAGATGGTAAGTGGTAGGATAGAGATTGCTTTCAGAAACACTGTACTCTCATCACTTGAGTTCTAGGAGGCAAAACATCCTCATTTCTATTATCTTCAGTGTCTATCATAGAATTATTCAAATAGTAGGGGGTCAACATGTACTTACTATTAATCAACACCATGAAGACCTCTGGCCATGCAACATTATTGTGTTGTCTTTAGAATGCTACTCAGCTATTCTGGGCCATGCAGAGGAAGATTTATCTCTTTCCTCTGACTTTTTATTTTCCTCTAAACATGGCTCAACTCAACTTTGATTGTTGGATAAGCTGACTTAATTCTGAACATTATGCATTATAATATCTTATTAGCAACAGAGAAGCCATTGCTCATCTTTTTTTCCCACTAGGTCTGAGTTTCTGTTTTTGTTCACCCAGGTATCTCCACCATCTAGAGCAGTGTCTGGCATAGAGCAGGCCCTCTGTATCTATGGAATGAAATCTTTTTTCTCCTCTTGCCCTTTCTTGCCATTTTTTCATTATCATAGTCAAATACCCAGCATACTTAAACTCATTATAAGTTTGTTCACAGATGATAGACTTCCCCTGCTATCAATCCCTGCTCTTGTTCTCTCAATCATATCCATGGTTTCACCACACCATAATCAAGGTGTATCTTTCTAGATCCTTCCAGAAACAGAAACCATTCAAATCAACATTTTTAAGAAATATATTTATCTATATCTATATCTATTTATCTATCTATCTATCTATCTATCTATCTATCTATCTATTCAATAGATTGTATATATATATTCTAACACATTGGTGCTATTTTTATTTTGAACAAACTATTTTTGTCAGATCAATTAAGAATAAGAATAATAAAAGTTATTTTTTTAAGATTTTAATTATTTACTCATAAGTGACAGAGAGAGAGAGAGAGAGAGAGAGAGGCAGAGGGAGAAGCAAAGCAGATTCCATGCACGAATCCCAATGTGGGACTCCATCCCAGGACTCCGGGATCACACCCTGAGCCAAAGGCAGATGCTCAACCACTGAGCCACCCAGGCATCCCCCCAAAATAAAAGTTCTATCTTCACTTATCTCTTCTTCAGTGATCCAAGTTTCTGACCTATACTACTTTCCTTCTCTCTAAAGAACTTCTTCAAACATTCTTGCAAGTCAGGTCTACTGGTAACAAATTCTCTAAGTTTTTTTTTTTTTTCTAAGGAAGTATTTATTCCTCCTTTACTTTTTTTTTCTTAAAGTTTTTATTTATTTATTCATGAGACACAGAGAGAGAGGCAGAGACACAGGCAGAGGGAGAAGCAGGCTCCACGCAGGGAGCCGGACATGGGACTCGATCCCAGGACTCCAGGATCATGCCCTGGGTTGAAGGCGGTGCCAAACCGCTGAGCACCCCCAGGCTGCCCTCTCCTTTACTTTTGAAGGATAATTCCAAAGGGTATAGAATTCTAGGTGAGTATTGTTTTTCTCTCTAAATGGTAAATGTTTTCTTCCCCTCATCTTCCTTGCATGGTTTCTGAAGAGAAATCAGAAATAATTATTTGTTCTTCGATAACTATGGTATTCTTTCTGGCTTCTTTCAGGATTCTTTTCTATATCTCTGATTTTCTTTATTTTGAAAAAGATACGCCACAGTTTAGTATTTTTAGCATTTATACTGCTTGGTGTTCTCTCAGTTTCCTGGATCTGTGGTTTCTTATCTGACATTACTTTGGGAAAACTCTTCATCATTGTTGTTCAATGTTTTTTTCTTTTTCTTTTTCTGGTATCCTTATTGTGCATATGTTACATTTGTTTTTGTATTTCTCCCAGAGTTCTTGAGGATTTTGTTTTTCTAGTCTTTTTTTTCTGTTTGTTTTAGCTTTAGAGGTTTCTATGTAGATATTCTCTTGCTTAGAGACTCCTTCCTTATCCATGTCCAGTTTGCTAATAAGATGATCAAAAGCATTCTTTATTTCTATACAGTATTTTTGATCTTTAGCATTTCTGTTTGAACCTCTCAGAATTTCCCTCTCTCTGTTATATTGCCATATGATCTTACATACTGTCTTCTTTATCTATTAGAGCTCTTACCATTTTAATCGTAGTTGTTTTAAATTCTGGATCTGATCATTCCAACATTCTTGACATATCTGAGCATTGTTTTGATATGTGCTCTGTCTTTTCAAACATTTTTTGGGGACTTTTATACTGTGTTGGTTTTTACAATTATTTTTTAGTAATGTGGTGGTGAGGTGTGGGAAGGGCCAGCATCCCATAGTCCTATGGTTAGGTCTCAGTCTATTAGTGAGCCTCTGCATCTGGACTGTGAACTTCATAATGCTTCTCAGTACCCATCATTAGGTGGGACCAATAACAAAAGTGGGTTGGTATTGTATATTCCTCTCCTTTGTGGAAGGATGGAGGGTACTGGCATTAGACATTGCTTTTTCTCCATGTGGAAAGCCAGAGCCAGCTAGAGTTGGGTATTTCCCTTTTCCATATCACTTGGAGTCCGATAAACCCCAGCTGGTTAAGCTCCGGTTAACTGGTTTTTGCTGAGGGGAGGCCTTATTAAGAACAGAATGCTCCGCTCTATTTCAAAATGGCTTTTACTTACTGCTGTGGGAAGTGAAAGAGATTTTTTTCCAGTATTCACTGTAAGAACCTGGTAAACTTGAGGAAGTAAGATTCACAAAATGTGGAGGCCTCCCTATGATTAGTTCACCCTAAAGATTTTATCTCTAGATTTTCCAACTAAGCCTCCACCGATTCCTCAGTTAGAATTGTTGATGTTTTCCTACCCCATGCTGGTTTCAGTGGAGGTTTCAGATCATGAGTTTCTGATCTGGTAAACTGAGGTTCTCTGTATTTGTCTATCAGTCTTTTCAATTTTGGAGACAGTGGTTTGTCCTGTGACCTCACTTCTTTAATGTGTCTAGAAAGAATTGTTGCTTTGATGGTTTGTTCAGCTTTTTACTTAGAAAGATGAAGTGGTTACTTCCAAGGTTTCCACCTGCCAGACTAGAAACTATAAAGTTACTAGATTCTGCCTTTTTAAAAACATTTTAAAAATATCACATTAAATGTTTATTAAAATTTTTAAAAATCTCTTAAATGTTTTAAAAATATTGTTAAAAATCTTAAAATATTTTAAAACATTTATTTTTAAAAATATTGCATTAAATATTTCAATGATTTTTAAAAATATAGCATTAAATGTTTATCATAATTGTAATTTTTTTTTTTTTTTTTGCTCCATCTTTAAAGTTTACCCCTGAAATGAGTGCCTAACTCATGTCACTCTATTCCTGTCCTGGAGGAATATAGGAAGATTCTATCTTCCAACTGAGAAAAACACTGATCTTTTTCCTTTGCTTCTGCTAGGTGTTTGTGTGCGCTTTAATGCTGGAATTCTCAAGGAATTGAGGTGTTATTTCATTTTCAGGGATTAGTAATAATATCGTCAGCTGTATTCCTAGGAGAATTTATTTACTTAGTTCTGCCTCCTTTCTGGAGTGCAATCCCCTGAGGTTCTCTTATGCTCCAATGCCCTTCCTGTCAGTGCTGTGGGACAAAAGCTACATTTAGTCACTCAGACTCCTAGATTCTTCCCTTCTTTCCAGATTGTAGTTGGAAATTAATTTGCCATTTCCCACCTCCATATTTACTACTTGTTCTCAATAAAAGCTTTGGCTTGAATGACTTAATGAGACATTAATAGCATTAAAAGTTCTTGATTGTTTTATAAAACCTAAATCATTTCCTTTTAGATATTCTGACTATTTAAATTCCCCAAATAATCATATAACTCCACTATTCTTTTATTGTGTAGATAGGTAAAAGATAAAACTATTTTATTTACAAAGAAAACGTATTTTCCCCAAGAAAAGTATTTAAAAGCAAATTAGCTGCATCTTTGAATAAAACAAAATGAAACACAGCCTCCATCATTGTGGAGTATTAGCTAATTAAGTAGGTTTTACTTTTGTAATTACTTCATTCCTTATATAAATAATTCTTGGAAATCACCTATCACTTTCTTTACCTATTTAGTAGAAGGAGCATTCAATGGTCCTTAAATCTTTCTGGATTCAAGGAATACTTTGAGAATGTAAGAGAAACTAAAATTTTTCCACAGAAACTTTTATGTATGCTCAAATATTTCCATATATAAGTCCAACAAATTTCTGGTAGTTCAGATATATATGTAGGAATATCTTATACAGGTAAACATTTTTTAATATTATTTTGTGCTTGCTGATTAATATAAATGTATTTGATGTTAGTAATACCAAACAAATATTCAGGTATTTTTGGCCAATTCTATCATTGCCTGGAATATTCCATTGTTTTGTGGATTATGTAGAGAATTAACAGAGAAAGGGATGCAATAGAATCAGAACAATGGAAGAAAACTGAAAAAGAACTTTATGTTAAGCAACGAATAAGAATTAGACAAGAAGAAAAGGTAGGGAGAGAGAAAAGATGGCCATCCCTGGGAAGACTAGTTTGCTGGTGACAGATTCTGAAACAGTCTAAGTAAATACAGAACAAAGACTATGCCTGTTCTATTGATGTAATTCTACTGTTGATAAACAAAAAAGTGTGCACACGTATGTAAGAAAATTTCCCAAGGGAGAATTGGAGTGAGCATGCCAATCAATACCTGTCTAAAGGAATGAGAACTGGAAGCTGACTGGAAGGAAAAAAAAAAAGAAAACAGGACAAGCCTGAGGGGGTTTATAGAGACTCAACCCAATGAAGGAGGGAAAAAAAAAAAAAAAGGAATGGCAATCTTTTCTTTGGAGCTAAAATTTTGGATTTAGGCCTCTGTATTAAAATTAATACATACATGCAAAAGTGGGTCCCAAGCCATTTACAATAGAGAAGATTCTATTCCACAGTTACCTTAGGATCCTTTCTGAATTTCCAGGCACATAAGTATGAATGCGACTAATACCCTATAAGAAATTAAATTTTGGGGGTGTGGTTGAGGAATATTGTCATTTAAACATAATCAGCATTGGTGATTTCAATTCAGTTTTACACTGCTCCTTTAATACTGCATGAATCATTATACAAATTCATAAAAAGCTGGGCAATTCTATTCCTGGGAGGTTCATATGTAGTTGGTGTAACAACTACCTTGAGCCTAAAGGATTAAAATAATTCAAAGTATATTAATCCCTCCTGAGCTACACAAACCTTTGTTTGATTTATCCCAGAACCACCAGAGCTTTCTTGATACTTGCAGAATATGCAATGGTAGTTAAATTTAGTGCCTCGCCATTTTTGTCAAGGTTTTATAAGATGTTGAAAATAAAAGATTGGCATCAATATTTACTAATAATGCTATAATTCTAAAGTATGACCATTTTGGTCAGAGGTTATTAAATCTATTAGAAATATTCCTCTATCATCCACTTCTTACCCCCATGCCCACTTCACCCCATGTACCACATGACTTCAAAGGAAAAGGAGAAAAAAAAAGGAAAAGGGAGAAATCACTAAAACCAAATAAATCTCTTAACAGGAGAAATGTACAAAATAACTTTCTAAACCTCAGAGCTTCATGTCTTCAACTCAGATATAAAGATATATATTTTTTAAATGAAAACTGATAGTTTTGCTACATATCACTTATTCAATAGTAATTAAAAATGGGAAGTAGAAAGACTTCTTTTTACATATGTCCATATATCAAAAACAAAAATGCATTTGTTTCAGTTCTCATTGGAATTCTGTAATTTTTGCTTTCTGAGCCCATGGCTATGCTCTTATTCATTTAACTTTCTAGAAAGATAAAAGATTACTCATACTGGCAATTTCTAATTCCTCTTGAATTGCTGTGTATTGTGCAAAAGCTATCATATACCTCTGTTCATAGCCTGAGGAAAGAGAATATTATTGGTACACCAAGCTGTTATATACCCTTTAACTGGGGCTTTCGAGATAGAAGGCTTTGATGAAATGTCAAAAATTGTGTGATTTAGCCAAATATTGTTTTAATAGTTTATTATTATTATTATTCTTTGGGTATGGTAAAGCCAACAGATAGGAGGCAACTGCCACCTAAAAGATAACTTGTTATACTCTGAGATTTCAAGAGAGGGAAAACACATCAAACCATAAGGGGCCACACGGGGAATCACCTGGGGTCAATAGCAAGGCAGAGGGAGAGTAGGGGAACTATTGGGAAGTGCCTTCGGTATGGTTTACAAGGGAAGAAAAGGACAGGTCAAGGAAAGCAGGCTTAGAATGGACCAGCGTGAATAGCTTTAGCAACTTTGGGGCATAGGGACTATTTGTAGTTGCCTGGTATATCCCTGGCTCTGGGATGATTAAGGTAAGTGGCTGGTGGTCCAGGGTAAGAGCCCAATAGGGTGGTAGTTGGGGGTACAGGCATAAATAGTTGCTCAAGAAGGGGAACTGAGCAGCCTCTTGCCAGGGCATCAAAGCTGAGTCATGAAACCATTTTGAAAACTATGTTACAGTTGTCTCCTTGATGTCTTGAACCAGTTTGAGTTTGATTATTTGAATATTTGGCCTTGATTGTAGGGGAGACTTTCAAAGAATAGACATAAGTTGGTCTATACATCATAGAAAGCATATTATTATGAGAGTAAAAAGGAGGAAGACTAGTATAAATATTAGGGAATCTTATATGTTGGCTCTTAAAAGTTGCTCTTTTATGAGGCATTAGCCAAGAAAACAGATCTTGAATATCTGTTGTCTCTGATAACATCTTGATGGTATTGCAATGTGTTAAGAGTAGCAGTCATATGTATATTTGGATGACATTTTGATGTATTCCTCAGGTCAAGGTGGCTTGTCCAACAGCTATGTTTATTGGAGGGTACGAATCAATAGTTTAGTAAAGTGTATGTAAAGATTGGTGGTTGTAACCAGAGGAGAGGGATAGTTGTGGTGGTGGTGGTCATGGTTGGAAATTCAGGAGAGGAGGTCATGGGGGAAAGCTGAAGGAGATCATGGGAAAAGGCACCGGGAAGTGTGTAGTCCTCAGGAATTCAGAAGCTGACTGATAGGAGGCAGTTGCTTCCTGGAGAAAGCAATGATTTCTCTTAATTTTATTTATTTTTTCAAATTTTATTTAAATTCTAGTTAGCAATAACCGTAACTAGAAGAGTAGAATTTAGTGGCTTATCATTTACACTTACATATAACAACCAATGCTCATCACAACAAATACCCTCCTTAATACTCATCTCTCATTTAGCCCGTCCCCTTCATTTAGCCCACTTCCCCTCCAGCAACCCTCAGTTTATTCTCCGTAGTTAAGAGTCTCTTGTGGTTTACTTCTGTCTCTTTTTTTACCCCCTTCCCCTATGTTCATCTGTTTTTGCCTCTTAAATTCCACACTAGTGAAATCATAAGGTATTTTTCTTTCTTCTTTCACTTAGCATAGTATGCTCTAGCTCCATCTATGTCATAGCAAATGGGAAGATTTCATTATTTTTGATGGCTGAGTAATATTCCATTGTATGTGTGTGTGCGTGCGCGCGCTTGCGTGTGTGTGTACATCCATTCATTATCTTTATCCATTCATCAGTCAATGGACATTAACATTCAGGATGCAAGCCCTATACATTCATTAAGTGTCACTCAAATTATAAAGAGAAAGCTGAAAATAATTAAAGTAAGGTGGGGTTCTTGAAGGAAACCTAAATGTAGCTGAAAAGTTTTCAAAATTAACAAAGCTTACAACTAGTCCCCTTTATTTTGAGATAAGGGGAAATTTTACGTGCAAAATAAGAGAACACAGTGCTATAAAAAAGTAAGAGAAAACAAAATTTTTAGAAATAAAACATAATCAAAAACCTTAAAGATATATTTGGACATTCTTGAAATGTTGTAGACATGGGGAACAGATTAGTGGTTGCCCAAGGTGAGGGATGAAGGAGGGAGAGGAAAGTTGACCATACAGGGGTAGCATGTGGCATCTTTGGGGTATTAGAATAGTTCTGAATCTTGATTATTGTGGTTATATGAACCTACATGAGATAAAATTGCACAGACCTACACACACACAGACACACACACAGAGATGAGTACATGTAAAACTTGTGAAAATCTGAATAAAGTCTGTGGATTATATCAATGTCCCATTTTCTGCTATATGTTACCAAGCAAAATAAATGTCAGTTATTGTCAGGGTAAAAACAAAGTGGAACACCAATTGATTCAAAAGTGAACTCTCTCTATATATATGTAATGCAATATATACTGTAAATTCAGAAGACTAACAAAAACCATTTTAATTTCAAAAGAGATCAGGAGATTAGATGCATTCAGTTTGCCCTATATGAGTAAAATAAGACATAAAAAATATGAAAATAAAAAACAAGGGGGTGTATTGTATCCGTCTGCTCAGGCTGCCATAACAAAACCCCACAAACTAGCTTAAACAACAGAGATGTATTTTCTCACAGTTTTGGAGGCTAGAAGCCCAGGACCAAGGTGCCATCAGGGTTGATTACTGGTGAGGTGTCCCTTCCTGGCTTGTAGATTGCCACTTTTTTTTTTTTTTTTTTTTGCTGTGTCCTCACATGGCCTTTCCTTTGGGCCTACAGGGAGAGCAAGGGAGCTCTGGTGCCTCTTTCTCTTATATAAGGACACCAGTCCATTGGATTAGAGCCCCACCCCCATTCCCTCATCTTCAAATAGTCACACTGGGGGTTAGAACTCCAACATATAAATTTGGGGGTACACAATTTAGTATATAATATGTATGTTGATACATTTTTAGGTGGAATAATTTTTTTATGATTAGGATACTGAAACCAGCATTTTGCTGCAGCACATAAATTACAGAGACTAGGAATTGACAAGGAGCTGATATACATTTCTGTGAATGAGATTTACAATCCATCAGCATTTTTTCCCATTTTTAAATTTTATTTAAATTCAATTTGCCAGCCTATAGTATAACACGCAGTGCTCATCTCATCATGTGCCCTCCTTAGTGCCTGTCACCTAATTACCTTATCCCCCCACACACACACCTCCCCTTCTGCAACCCTTTGTTTCTTTTCCAGAGTTAGGAGTCTCTCATGGTTTGTCTTCATCTCGAATTTTTCACCACTCAGGTTCTCCCCTTCCCTTATAGTCCTTTTCACTATTTCTTATATTCTACATATGAGTGAAACCATATGATAGGTGTCTTTCTCTGATTGACTTATTTCACTCAGCATAATAGCCTCCAGTTCCATCCATGTCAATGTGATGGTAGGTGTTCACCCTTTCTGATGGCTGAGTAATATTCCATTGTGTGTGTGTGTGTGTATATATATATATATCTTCTTTATCCATTCATTTGTTGAAGAAGAATATAGTGGCTCCTTCTACAGTTTGGCTATTGTGGACATTGCTGCTATGAACATTGGGGTGCAGATGTCTTTTGTTTCACTACAGCTGTATCTTTGGGGTAAATACCCAGTAGTGCTATTGCTGAGTCACAGGGTAATTCTAGTTTTAACTTTTCTTGAGGAACTTCTACACTGTTTTCCGGAGTGGCTGTACCAGCTCGCATTCCCACCAGGAGTGCAAGGGGGCTCCTCCTTCTCCATACCCAGGCCAACATTTGTTGTTTCCTGTCTTGTTAATTTAGCCATTCTCACTGCTATAAAGTGGTATCTTATTGTCGTTTTGATTTGTATTTCCCTGATGGCAAGGGATGTGGAACATTTTTTCATGTGCTTGGTGGCCATGTGAAGGTCTCCTTTGGAGAAACGTCTCTTCACATCCTCTATCTCTTTACTGGATTGTTTGTTTCTTGGGTATTGAGTTTGATAAGTTCTTTGTAGATCTTGGATACTAGCCCTTTATCTGGTATGTCATTTGTAAATATCTTCTGCCACTCTGTAGATTGTATTTTAGTTTTGTTGACTGTTTCCTTTGCTGTGCAGAAGCTTTATATCTTTTTTTTTAAAAGATATTTATTTATTTATTCATGAGAGATACACAGAGAGAGGCAGGGACACAGGCAGAGGGAGAACTCTGCAGTGAGCCTGATGTGGAACTCTATCCCAGGCCCCCCGGGATCACAAACTGAACCAAAGGCAGACAGACACTCAACCACTGAGTCACCAGGTGCTCCAGAAGCTTTTTATCTTGAAGAAGTCTCAATGGTTCATTTTTGCTTTTGTTTCCCTTGCTTTCATAGATGTGTCATGCAAGGAGTTGCTGTGGCTAAGTTCAAAAAGGGTGTTGCCTGTGTTCTCTAGGATTTTGGTGGATTCTTATATCACATTTAGATCTTTCAACCATTTTGAGTTTATCTTTGTGCATGGTATAGGGGAATGGTCCAGTTTCATTTTTCTTCATGTAGCTGTCTAATTTTCCCAATATAATTTATTGAAGAGACTTTTTTTCCATTTGGATATTCTTTACTGCTTTGTTGAAGATGAGTTGATCATAGAGTTGAGGGTCCATTTCTGGGTTCTTTATTCTGTTCCATTGATCTATGTATATGTTTTTGTGCCAGTACCACACTGTCTTGATGATCACAGCTTTGTAATATAGCTAGATGTCTCATTGTGATGCCACCAGCATTGGTTTTCTTTTTCAATATTCTCCTGGCTACTTGGGGTCTTTACTGGTTCCATACAAATCTTAGATTTATTTGTTCCAATTCTGCAATGAAAATCCACGGTATTTTGATAGGAATTGTATTGAATGTGTATATTGCTCTGGGTAGCATAGACATTTTCACAATATTTATTCTTCCAATCCATGAGCATGGGATGTTTGTCCATTTCTTTGTGTCTTCCTCAATTTCTTTCATAAGTGTTCTATAGTTTTTCAAGTATAGATCCTTTGCTACTTTGATAAGGTTTATTCCTAGATATCTTATTTGGGTGCAATTGTAAATGGGATTGATTCCTTAATTTCTTTTTCTTTTTTTTTAAAATTTTTTCCTTTAATTTCTTTTACTTCAGTCTCATTGTTAGTGTGTAGAAATGCAACGGATTTTTGTCCATTGATTTTGTACCCTGCCACATTGCTAAATTGATGTATGAGTTCAATTTTGGGGTGGAGTCTTTTGGGTTTTCTGTATAGTATCATGTCATCTGCAAAGGGAGAATTTGATTTCTTCTTTGCCAATTTAAATACCTTTTATTTCTTTTTGTCTCATTGCTGAGGCTAGGACTTCTAGTACTATGTCCTTGCCTGAGTCCACACAGGGGAGGTGATAGAATTGCTTTTGTGTAAATTATGTAGTCCAATTTTTTAAAAAAAATCTTTGCCTTAATACTTGTTCTTTTTGTTTTATTTTGAATGGTCTGTCATCATGGCCCCCATTTTTTGTCCCCCCAGTTGAAGATTTATGAAGGCTTTTGGTCTCCTCCTGGGAGTGGGGCTGAGGCATGGAGACATCCAGGGCTTACCTGAACACTGACTTGAGACCAGTTCAATAAAGTGCATACCTTAAAAAAAAAAAAAAAATTACAGTAGGCATCCATGTTGTGTTCCTGACCTTAGGGGAAAAGCTCTCAGTTTTTCCCCATTGAGAATGATATTTACTCTTGGCTTTTCATAGATGGCTTTTATGATATTAAGATATGTTCCCTCTATCGCTACACTTTCAAGTGTTTAAATCAGGAATGGATGCTGTATTTTGTCAAAGGTTTTCTCTGCATCTGTTGAGGGGATCATATGGTTCTTGTCTTTTCTTTTATTGATGTGATCTATCATGTTGATTGCTTTACAAATGTTGAACCACCCTTGCACCCCAGGGATAAATCCTACTTAGTCATGGTGAATAATCCTCTAAATGTACTATTGGATCCTATTGGCTAGTATCTTGGTGACAATTTTTGCATCCATGTTCATCAGGGATATTGGTCTGTAATTTTTCTTTTTGGTGGAGTCTTTGGTTTTGGGATCAAGGTAATGCTGGCCTCATAGAACGAGATTGGAAGTATTATTTCCATTTCTATCCTTTGAAACAGCCTCAGCAGAATAGGTATTACTTCTTTAAATGTTTGGTAGAATTCTCCTGGGAAGCCATTGGCCCTGGACTTTTGTTTTTTTGTGAAGTTTTTGATGATTGCTTCAATTTCCTCACTGGTTATTGGTCTGTTCAGGTTTTCTATTTCTTTCTGTTTCAGTTTTGGTAATTTGTAGTTTGCCAGGAATGCATCCATTTCTTCCAGATTGCCTAATTTTTTGGCATATAGTTGCTTATAATATTTTTTAAAAATAGTTTGTCTTTCCCTGGTGTTGTGATCTCTCTTCTTTCATTCATGATTTTATTAATTTGAGTCTTTTTTCTTTTCAATAAATCTAGCTGGAGGTTTGTCTATATTATTAATTCTTTCAAAGCACCAGCTCCTGGTTTCATTGATCTGTTCTACAGTTCTTCAGGTCTCTATTTCTTTGAATTCTGCTCTAATCTTTATTATTTCTTTTTTTTTAAGACTTTATTTATTTATGAGAGACACAGAGAGAGAGGCAGAGACACAGGCAGAGGGAAAAGCAGGCTCCATGCAGAGGGCCTGACATGGGACTCCATCCTGGGTCTCCAAGATCACACCTTGGGCTGAAGATGGTGCTAAACCACTGAGCCACCCGGGCTGCCCAAATCTTTATTATTTCTAACATTTTCTTTTAAAGAGAGAAATCCTTTGTTTCTGGTCAGAATTGTTTCGTGTTAACCTTTGCCATTTGAGATGACAAACTTAAAGTTTTCAGAGACTTAGGAAGATAAGAAATAGAATATGTTATAAAAACATATTCTTATATGAAAACAAAGTTTTCAGAGACTTAGGAAGATAAGAAATAGAATATGTTGTAAAAACATATCCTTCTTATCTTAGGAAGTAAAGAAATAGAATATGTTGTAAAAAGTTTTCTAATAAGACTCTACTTACAATCATGTACCTAGATTTGCTGCTTTCTGGCAGCTAATGCCATAAAATGTATGATTTTGGACATCAATGAAGTTTCCATCTTATTGATGAGGGCAGGTAAAAAGATCTTTATTCATGAAATTGTTAAATAATTTCAAATAAAAAGCAAATGTACGATGCAATAGTAGACAATTCCTAATACACAGAAAAATTTAAAGCAGATTAAAATATCAATTTCAGGGAGCAGTTAAGTTGGAAAAAGATTGAATATGATAAAACTTGCCTGTGACAAGCTGGAAGGATAAAGGGAACAGGGTAGATGGGAAGATAGCTATCTGATTTTTTTTCTTGAAAAAGCTTTTGTAGCGATGTAGCAGACAGATAAGATAGGTAGAGTGAGAGACCAGCCTTATGTTCTAGGCTGCTCAGATTACCAGGATAACTGCTCAGAACAAAAATCTGTGGGTCACTAGTACTTCAAAGAGAGCAAGAAGATCACTCAGGATTCATTTACTAACTTCCAGGCACATGTGTAGCTTGCAAATATGAGCTTTCAGGCTATTTCCTGAATGCCTGCTCTGCCCTTCACTTCTCATGTGCCCAGACTCACTTTTTAAATAATGCTCTTCTGTTTGAATGTGTTGTCATTGCATCTATTCCTAGATATCGAAAATAGGTCCTATCCTCAACCTAATCTTGCAGCTGTTGGGCCTTATCCAGAGCTTTCTCACTTAAAGATCCTGGACCACTTTCCTTCTTGTGTAGGTTTTTTTTTTTTTTTTTTTTTTTTTAATCTTTGTCACCATCTGTGCAAACACAAAATGCAAGTCATATCAGAAAGAGACTTAAATGATGAAATATTGTTCCCTAAGGAGGACCTGAGAATATCTACATTGATTTCTTTGTTTTAGGAAGAAGTTACCTCAATGTAATAGGTGTGGAAAATTGTTCATAGTCCTACTGGGGACCAAGCAGAGACTAGAACCCAATTCTCCAAATTCCTAATGTAGCCCTTTCTTTTTTAACCCAAATTTATATTAACCATATGGCCAGATAAGAGTGGTTAGGTGTGCATTGTATGATTTTGCAAGTGCATGTGCTGCTATAAATGAAACCACTCAATATTTTGTTTCAGACCTGAGAAGCTGTTCAAATAAGATAGGAAAATAGAGTCAGTGAATTTACCTAACTGCAGCTGATTCTGATAGAGAATGGAAAGGCAATTCTTTGTCACAGTTTGTAAATGACAAGGGAAATGATCCTTAGCCTTCACTGTCTGTAGTGCCCCTAGAAGTATTGTAGAGTACTACCCAGCCAGAATTTTACAGTGGTACTATTCGGTCTATAAAAGTAGATATTATCTCTACATCTCAACAATTTGTTTCATCCTTCTAAATTAATTACAGATGCAGATTAAGCACTTAGCATTGCCAGGTCCCTGCAGAGAACAAATTTTGTGGAGTGTTTTAGTGATAAAACATTCAGATTCAGATACACATACATATAGACTGAATTCTGTTTATGAATAAATGAAAGGCATTCCAGGATCATGTCTGATAGTGATAGATTCCAGGAACCTCTAAGAAGGAATTTATTTTCTCTAGTCAACTCTTAAGCATGCATAACTTTCCACTTAAACTCTAATAGTTCAATCTAAAGGCTCTAGTACTTTCAAGCATAAGTTTTGAGAATTAGGAACTTTAACCAAATTTCTGTTCCTTTCCGCAAATACAATTTAGGGTAAAATGAGAATACTATTATTGCAATTTGAAATAAAAATCATTATATGAAGTGGAATTCTGATTTTCTGTTGGGTAAGCCAGTCTTTGCATCTAGCCTGTCATCTGCTCACTCACCTAAATCTAGACTTTATTTAGGCAGAAAGGCTTTTAATCATAATCTACCTGAAAATACCTGAGTATACAGGTATAAAGTTTACAAATTCAGTATGCTGTTCAAGTGTGCACATTGGGAAAAAAATTTTGAAGTCTATTTTCCAACTGCTCCACGACACATTGTAGGTCTTATCATCCTGGGCCAGATGCTAATTTTCCAGATCAGTGGTCCTGAGGTCAATGCCGGAAATACAAGTAGACCTAGTCTTCAATTTCTTTTTTATAATTTCTGACAGAGTTTCTCAAAGAACGTCAAATATTACATTAAATGTTTCACTTTGTGCCAGTTAATGTGTGTTTAAACTCCTTCCTATATTCAGGGCCTCACCCTTTTAAAGTTGGGATGGTGAGGATGAACACAAGGAAAAAAATCTTTTCCTTAACCCTCTAAGGTTTAAACATTAAAGTTTAAATTTGAAAGCATAGTATTAACTTTCTTTGTCAGATATTTTAAAAGTTGCTGATGAATCAAATGAAAAAAAGTATAATGAAAGAGTTTTCCCAGAAATCTTTAATGGAGATGCCTGGGTGGCTTAGTGGTTGAGCTTCTGCTTTCAGCTCAGGGCATGGCCCTAGAGTCCTGGGATTGAGTCCTGCATCAGGCTCCCCTTGTGGAGCCTGCTTCTCCCTCTGCCTATGTCTCTGCCTCTTTCTCTGTGTCTCTCATGAATAAATAAATAAAATATTAAAAAAATAACTTCAATGGAAAAAAGATATCATATGTATACATTCAAAGTTTATGTCTACCTCTATGTATTGAATATTAGAAAATGTGTGCTTCTGATATAGCAGTTTTGCTGACTATAAGTTTAAAAAAATTAGTAGGAAAATGTATAAATCTTATGAACTCTGGTAGATTCATATGAGTGCAGCAGATGTGTATACTTTTCTAAAGAAAGATTATTCCCTAAGAAAGATGAGCTTAAATTGGGTAGGACCTTCTGAAAACATCACA
Source organism: Vulpes vulpes (assembly GCF_048418805.1). Classification (NCBI taxonomy): domain Eukaryota; kingdom Metazoa; phylum Chordata; class Mammalia; order Carnivora; family Canidae; genus Vulpes; species Vulpes vulpes. The sequence continues at coordinate 183,013,676 of NC_132780.1, read as the reverse complement.
TCTAGTTCTTCCTTTTTTAAAGCCATAGGGATTCAAACTAAGGGAAAATATGCCCTGATTGACACGAGGATAAAGTAAGCTTGATAGATTCATTGTTCTCAATATAAATACTCCATGGCTTTGAAATTTCAAAGTCTCCTAAAACCCCACTTGTTCCTTTGGCATCTAATTTAGATACATTTCAGAACTATAAACTTGTTTTTGTCAATTATACTCTGTAAAATATTTAATCCGATTCTCATTCCCACTTAGTGAGAATGCACACACATACAGATATATGACAAACATACACATAAACTTTAAAGAGAAGACTACCTCTTTTGTTGCTTTTGAAGGAAAAAAATAATAAATTCTTATATCCTATTTAACATAGGTTGGGCATTACTCAAGATTTTTTTTTTTTTTACTTGCCAAGACCATTCATGATTTTAAAAATCAAATTGGAGACCTATTCAATGACCTATTCAATTTATAATCTTTCAAGAATCATATATACATCATATATACATATGACCTATAATTCTCTTAAAGGATATTTTTTACTGATTTACAAGCATGAGAAGAATTAGTGTAAGAACCAGGATAGGAGGGATCCCTGGGTGGCGCAGCGGTTTGGCGCCTGCCTTTGGCCCAGGGCGCGATCCTGGAGACCCGGGATCGAATCCCATATCGGGCTCCCGGTGCATGGAGCCTGCTTCTCCCTCTGCCTGTGTCTCTGCCTCTCTCTCTCTCTGTGACTATCATAAATAAATAAAAATTAATAAAAAAAAAATTAAAAAAAAAAAAAAAAAGAACCAGGATAGGGCCTATGAGAGCAGGAACCCATGGACTGCTGACTCCTAAAGTAAGAACTTATATCCATTTACTTCACTGAGTCTTACAGGTAGAGTCCTTTCTATTAGAGTCATGATATAAAATGATATAGTCATGATATAAAAGTCATGATATAAAAAGGTTGGGAAGCATTTCTCTTAGCTAATTGGCACTTCTAAGCTTTCTAACACATGGTCAATATCAGATCCATCTCAGACTTAGATCATGAGGAGGATTCTTCTCTGACCTTGCTCTGATTTGGATACTGCCACATTGAGTTCCACTAGCTTTTTTCTTTAGAAAAGACTAAATCTGACGCACGTCTTTACATGAATCCACTTTTCAGAAGTGTAGCCACCCAACTCAATAAGTTAAAGGGTGTGTCTGAGGGGGTTACTAATAGGTAAACTAATAGATGGACCACTCTTCCATCCTTTTTCTTGTTTCCACCTCTGGAACTTTGCATTTGCTGTGCTATCCTTCAGGAATCTCCTCTAGCCTGCTCTCACCACTCTGGTCCCAACACAAAAGTCACCCCCTCAGAAAGATCTCCTTTGATCACCTTAGGTAAAATGTAGTGCATAACAGGTTGATAAAGTCACTAATGCTTTATAATTATGTAGAGGCTAAACATGGCATTTGGTATTTTGTTTCAATTTTCCCTGCATCAATCTAGTGCATTTAGCCTAAAAAATGGGCAGAAATAAGAAGGCCTAAATCAGTACCTACAACATTAACTACTGGTCTAGTGAATAGACAGACTGGGGTTTGAATGAGGGCACTTCATGCAAAACCTGGCCCATATTTTGTAGAGCACACTCAGAATTTTTAATAAAGTCTGAAAATCTATACCTGTACATTAATTAATACATTGTATAGGTAGAATGACAGTATAGTTCACAGTCTACATATAACTACTCCAAGTTCAAACTGTGATTCATGTACCCTACCTGATGTTTGGAGTTCACAAAGGGAATTTAAAAAATAAATGTCAACAAGCACATATATCTTTTCATCAAAATTTTTATGAAATTAAAATTACATGTAAAACAAAACTGATATTCTAGCGGCAGGGAATGTATAAAACATAAGAGCAATAAAGTCCTAAATAGTAAAAATTTTATTAAAATTTGAAAATCTGTTTGGTCCAATTTTACTTGGCAGCACACTGATTTTTTTTTTTTTGATCCTGAAGTCAGTTTAGAGATACTGTGTTGGTGTATATTGTACGTAGTCTTCACTCTGATGGATTGTCAATAGTTGAGGATCTAGAATCCTGAGTTTTCTGTGAACATGCCTGGAGGTCTGGCTTTGTATGTAACTTTAAATAGCATGGACATGAGTAATTTCATAGTATTTTGCTTTTCTAGGACCCAGAATACTATTTATTTATGCCATCAGATGGTGGTTTTGAATTTTGGAGGGACAGAGCAGGGCTGATTAATTGTCAATGATTGCATCACAATTATCTTTCAATTTACCCAAAATAGTCTAGGATTATGTTTGAGAAGAATTTGATACAAACATAAAGATTATATCTTGTTTTTTCTTTTTGGCTCCTTCAAATTGCGTGATGAATGAGACCGTTGAAAAGTTGCTGGTTGAGTGGAAGACTGAGTAAAATGAATCATAGAAGAAAAAGATAATTTCTTTTTAAATAAAAGACAATTTAGACCTATTATACTTTCAGATTTCTTAGGTTTTAATTGTTATAGAATGATAATTTCTGTGTTTCCTTCCTGAGACTCTGATATTAAATGAGACAAAGATATTTTTATCTCCTCTTCTGTTAAGGAAATAAAATCTAAGAGTTGATAAAATCCAATTGATATTATAATTTAGAATAGTCAAATTCAATTCCTTATCTTTTGAATATTGTAATTTCTCCCTACTCCACTGCTATCATCACCCCTTACCCAGATTACTTAAATTTTGTAGTAGTTGGTTTCCACACACAGTAGCCATGATGATCTTTCTTTTATATATATATATATATATATATATATATATATATATATATATATAATTAATTTGGTTGCACAAGAAATGTATGGTTATTTTGTGAATAAATTAGTAAATACAGAGAAGCAAATATAATTAAATCAACTAGATTCTACCCCACGTTATAACTGAGCATTTCAACATATATACATCCAGACTTTTTCCCATTTTAATGTAATTACAAATGTACTTTCACCATCTTCTAAAACATAATATCTTATTTTTTATTTTGGTCAGACAGCTGCTTTTTTGGTTAAGAAACATATTATAAATACCTGTCTTTATCACTAAATGCAAATTTAAATAGTTGTTTTAAAGGATGATAACTTAGTAATTAACTATCTGAATATACCATACATTATTTAAACAACATATTATTGAAGAGAACTTTATGATTATAAAGAATGTAAAGGAAACCCTTTTGTGCTTATATTTCAATGCTTTTTTTTTTCTCCAATGTTCTATGTTAAGTTTCTAAAATTGGGTAGAAAGAACAAGAGCTGTTTGAAGGCTTTTAGTACCTATTACAATTCTTTCCATGAAAGCCACATCAGGTTGCATCCTGACCTAAAGATTCATTGTATGGGCCTGCCTGTTCATTATGCCCATGGTTCACAACCTGGCAGCACATTAGCATTATCTGGGTGATAAGGAAAAAAAAAGTAGTTTAACTCATGAGAAGAAAAATCAAGGTACTGGGGTTGAGGAGGTGCCCAACCTAGTATGGGGTATGGGGTAATACTATCCCCATAAAATTAGTATGGGGAATATTTCCTCTTCTGTTTTCTGAAAGACTTTGTTAAAATTGGTATTGTTTCTTCATTCAGTATTTGGTAAAATTCATTAATGAAGTTAACTGGTCTTGGGGTTTTCTTTATTGGAAAATGTTAATTAAAGCTTTTTATTCCTTTAATAGATGTGGAACTACTTAGGTTTCTATTCTTGCTTGACCTTTGATAATTTGTGTCTTTCAAAAAATGCACCCACTTCACTGAAGTTGATTATGTGGTATCAACTTGTTTACAATATTCCGATGTTACCTCTTTAATGTCTACAGGTTTATAGTGATATCCTCTCCTAATTTCTAGTATTTTTTATTTATGTGTTTTCTCCTTTCTTTCTGGATGAGTTTGCCTAATATGCTCTGTGGTTATTCCATGGCTATTACTCTATTCCTGTGTAGTTATTATCCCACTTTCTAGGCTGGCCTGTTTAGTCAATTGATTATTATCTTCTGTTATTCTATTCTCTTATACATTATTATTTATACTATGTGTTTTTGTCCTTTTAAATATCTATTTGGCATTTTCTCTCTAATTTTTCCCCTAAAGAACCAGCTTGCTAATTTATTCATTACATCTAAATATTTATTTTCTAACTCACAAACTTTTTTCTGTGTTTATCTCTTTAAGTCTGGCTTCCTATAATAGCAGATCAGCTTGAGGAGGGAGAAGCAGAGCAAACCTTCTTACAGGTTAACACTTATAAAAGCCATATAATATATTAAAAGATATATTGAAGTTATTTCAGAGTAATCACAAAGTTATTGTTTATCCTTGAAAGATGAGGCTTTAGTTTGTATCTGCCTGTGGGCTACCCAAAATTCTCATGCAAGTCAGTGCAGAAGAAAGTTTATTATCAGTGGCTTGAGGTCATAGAGGAGAGTTTGAGGTCTTGTAGGGCAGCCAGAAATGTAAGGAAAGGATTTTATAAGAGAGGAGGCTGTAAAGGAAGTGAAATCCTAAATCTGCACAAAAGTGTTTAACTCCTTGACTGAATTACAAGTGCTTAGAAGAGACCCTCGTCTCTCAAAACAGTGCAGATTTCAGCCACAGCTAAAAAGACAATTTGAAATCTGTCTGGTCAACTTAATTGTGTACTGCAGCAAGCCCTTTTAAGAAATATAACAATCCGGAACCTGCACAGTGTAATATTTATGAAACCCAATATACATTAAAAAGTCATTAAACATGGAGTGCCTGGGTGGCTCAGTCAAGCTCTGCCTTCGGCTCGGGTCATGGTCCTGGGGTCCTGGGATTCAGTCCCATGTTGGACTCGTGGCTCAGCAGGGAGTCTGGAGTCTGCTTCTGCCTCTCCCCTGCTAAGGCTCTTTCTCTTTTTCAAGTAAATAAATAAAATTTTTAAAAAATCATTAAACATGTGAAGAATCAGAAAAAATATGACCCATGTTCAAGATAATTGGCAAGAAATAGAGCCAAATGTGAGAGGGACTAAATGTAATTATCAGACAAGGACTCCAAGCGGCTATTATAAATATACTCTAAAATTTTAAAACAAATTTCAGTCAAGATGAAGAGATGGAGAATCTCAACATATGATAAAAATGTGTCAAATGAAAATGTTAAAGCTTCAGGTAATAACTAAAATGAAAAATTCATATGGCCCTCAAAGCACATTGGAAATGACAGAAGAGATGATGTAAACTTTTTTTAAAAAAGGAAAAGTATACACATACATATTTGTATATGTAAAACAATTTAAAGAACTAAGAGAAGACTGAAGAAAATGAATGGAGCTTCAGAGACATGAAAAATAAACAGTCTATCATAATGAATATTTGGAGCTGCAGAAGAAGAAAGAATGAGAAGAAAAAGTATTTGAGTAAAGATTAGGGAAGAAAAATATTGATAGAAATCTCACTATCTTGTTGAATACCATAAATTTACAGATCTAAGAATCTCAATAAATCCTAAGCAATATGAGAACAGAATATGAAATAAAAACTATACAAACAGGAAAAAAAAAGCTAAAACTTAACATAAGACTTGGTTCTTTGACATGATGAATAAAATTGATAAGCTCTAACAAAGTGTTTTGTGTGAGTGTATGCACAGGGGCAGGGGGGACAAAACAAATTACTAATATCAGGAATGGCAGAGGTGACTAGAGGTATGAAAAGAAATATTAAAATCATAGTAAGGGAATACTATGAAAAAATATGAAACAATAGAAATTGATTAAATCAGAACAATGAAGAAATAGTAATTTTCTTTAAATGTAACAACACAATAAAAATCTGAAAATATGAATTTTTTGCAAATTTTTTTCTCAAGTGTCTCTAAATAGGAAACCCTGCTCCCAAAGTCTTCATTGGTAAATTCAATTGAATATTCCAGGTAGAGAAAATACCAATTCCACAAAAATTCTTTAAGAAAATAAATAAATTGACCTACATTGACCTAAGAAAAGAAAACTCATCATTGTGGACATCAAAACTCCTATCAAATCAAACAAATTAAATCAGGAATATAAAAAGTTAATCAAAACAATTTGGGGTTTATCCTACAGATGCAATACTGATTTAGTTTCTGAAAAATCAACCCATGTATTACAACTTATTTGTGGAGGAGGGGATTAAAAGAACCACATGGAAAAATAAAACAACCACATAGAGATTTCATAGGTACATAAAAAGCATTTGACAAAATTTGCACCCACTCAGGATAAAAGAAAAAAAATATTTCAAAACTAGAAATAAAGAATTTTCTTAGCCTCCTAAAAATCAAATATTAAAAAAAAACTTATAGCTAACAATATTTGCAGATGAAGGACTGAATGCTTTCTTCAGCAGCCCTTAGCTACAGGAAATTTTTTGTGATATGCAATTTCAAGAGTTCCTGTGCCCACACTCTCAGTTTGCCTCTGTTAGAAAGAGATGCTTTCTTGGATATCCTGCCTCTGTACATTCACACATTTTCTGTGTATTTTTCTCCATCTCCTTCAAGGATTTCTTTCATTTAATTTCAATTCTGCAAACAACTCATTCTCTTTTATTTATTATACTTGCTTGAGAAAGTTGAAAGTTGTCTTGGAGTCTCAGCTTTTCCCCTTTTTCTTGTTGCTTTCTGTCATTTCTAGAAGAAGAGAAAAGAAGTTCAGAACTAAGTAGGCAGCTTGTTATTATTATAAATAGAGGTCGAACTGCAGATAGGAGTAATTCAACCCATCCTGAATGACTCAGAAATAAGCTTAGGGATTAGAGACATAAGGGGATAATAGATATGGAAAGGTAATTGTCCAATGCTCACTAAAATGTTAATAGCTTTCTAACTTTCAGATATGTGTTTTTTTTTCAATTAATAGAGTTTAATTTTTAGAGCAGTTTTAGGTTCACAGAAAACCTGAGTGGAAAGGAGAGTTGTCATATACCCTTTACCCTCACAAATGCATGGCCTCCCTCAACTAATAACAACCCACACCAGAGTGGTATATTACAGTTAATGTACCTACATTACTAATATATATATTAGTATATATATACTAATAATATACTAATAATATATAATTGATATATCATTATCTCTCAATTTACATTAGGGTTTACTTGACATTTCTACTGTGTGGATTTGCACAAATGAATATCAGCATCTACCATTACAATTTCATAGAGAATGATTTTTTTGCCCTTAAACTCCCCTGTGTTCTATTCATTCTTCCTCCCCCCTAACCTCTGGCAAACATTGACCTTTTTACTGTCTATATTGCTTTGTCTTTTCCAGAATGTCATATAGTTAGAATCATACAGCATGTAGCCTTTTCAGATTGACTCCTTTCACTTTATAATCTACATTCAAGTTTTCTCTATGTCTTTTCAAATCTTGATAGATCATTTCTTTTTAGGGCTGAATAATACTCCATCGTCTAGCTGTACTACATTTTTCAATTACCTGCCAAAGGATATTTTTATTGCATCAAAGTTTGGCAACTATGAATAAAATTACTATCAATATTCATGTGCAGGTTTTTGCATAGACCTAAGTTTTGAGCACTATTCTTGTAATGTTTATGTCTGAGTTTGATATTGGGTAATTCTGGGCTCATGGAATGTGTTGGTATTCTCTCAGTTTCTACTTTCTGGATGAGATTGTGAGGAATTGTGTAATTTCTTCCTTCAGTCTTTGGAATAATTCATCAGTGAATCCACCTGGCCCTAGTTTGTTTTGGAAGATTATTAATTAATGATACAATTCTTCAGTAGTTATTGACTATTTCAGATCATCATCTATTTCTTCTTGTGAGTTGTGGTAAATTGTGTCTTGAAAGGGATTTATCTATATCATTTAGATTATCATATTTGTGGGCATGGATTTGTTCATAGTATTCCCTTAATATATTTTTAATGTTCATGAAATCTACAGTGATAACCCCCTTTCATTTCTGGTATTAGTATCCTCTTTCTTTTTTTTCTTAGTTATCCTGGCTAGAAGCTTATCATTGCAAACAGCCAGCTTTGGATTCATTGATTTTTCTCTACCAATATTCTGTTTTCAATGTTATTGATTTCTATCTTAATTCTTAATATTTCTTTTCTTATTATTATTTTGGATTTAATTTGATCTTCTTTTTCTGATTTCCAGGGTAGAAGCTTAGATGATTGATCTGAGGTCCGTCATCTTTTCTAATACACACAATCAATGCTATAAATTTCCCTTTAAGCCCCGTTTTTACTGCATCCCACAAATTTGGATAAGTCATGTTTTCATTTTCATTGAGTCCAAAATATATTTCAATTTCTCTTGATTTCTTCTTTGACTCGAGTACAGTTTAGAAGTGTATCTTTAAACTTCACATATTTTTTGATTTTCCAGCCTTCTTTCTGTTATTGATTTCTAGTTTAATTCCATTGTTGAATGCAAGAAGACATTTTATGAGTTTCATTCTTTTAAATTCATTAAGACATGTTTTATGGCCAGATGTGGTCTGCTTGGGTGAATGTTCCATGTGAGCTTGGGAAAAACGTATTCTGCTGTTGTTTAATGAAATAGTCTATAGATGTCCATTATATACATTTGATTGATGTTGTTGTTGTGTTCAACTATGTTGTTTCTGATTTTTTGCCTGTTCTATCTTTTCACTTCTGATAGAGAAGTGCTGAAGTCTCTGATTATAATGGTGGGTTCATCTATTTCTTCTTGGAATTCTCCATTTTTGCTTCACATAGTTTGACACTCTTTTGTTAGACACTTATACAATAAGGATTATATCTTCTAGGAGGATTGAGCCCTTTATCATTACATAATGCCCCTTTTTATTCCTAATACTTTCCTTGGTCTTACATGTACTCTATTCAAAATCAGTATCACTGCTCCCACTTTGTTTTAATTAGTGTTCACATAAACCTCTTTTTCCATCCATTTACCTTTAATCTATATGTGTCTTTATATTTAAAGTATAGGCAACATATGGTTGGGCTTATTTTTTTATCTATTTTGACCATTTCTGTCTTTTATTTTATTTTAAAATTTTAAAAAATATTTTTATTTACTTATTCATGAGAGACACACACAGAGAGAGAGAGAGAGGCAGAGACATGGCAGAGGCAGAAGCAGGCTCCACTCAAGGAGCCCGATGCAGGACTCGATCCCGGGATTATGGGATCATGCCCTGAGCCGAAGGCATATGCTCAATAGCTGAGCCACCCAGGCATCCCCATTTCTGTCTTTTAATTGGTTCATTTAGACCATTGTCATTGAGTGATTATTGATATAGTTGGATAAAGATCTACCATATTTCTTAGAGTTTTCTATGTTGTACTTTATCTTTGTTTTTACTTTGTCTTCCACTCTTTTTTCCTTTTGTGGTTTTTAATTGAATATCTTATATGATTCTATTTTCTCTCTGATATCATTTACATTTCTTTAAAAACTTTTTTTAATGGCTGCCCTAGAGTTTGCAGTATACATTTATAATTCATCCAAATCCATTTTCAAATACACTATTACCACTTCAAACATAGTATGAGTATCTTATAGTAACAAAATAATCCTAATTCCTCCATTTTATCCCTTGTAGAACAGCATTGCTGTTATACATTTTGCTGATGTGTGTGTGTGTGTGTGTGTGTGTGTGAGCACATTGTTGGTATTTTGAACAAATTGTTATCTGTTAAATAGATATAGAAAAATCTAAGTTTTATTTTATTCTTCATTTATCCCTTCTCTGATATCTCCCTTCCTATGAAGAGCTGTACTTCTAATCTATATAATTTCCTTCTCTTTAAAGAACTTCTAACATCTTTTGTGAGGCAAAAGGCAGTCTACTGGTAACAAATTCCCTCAATTTTTTGTTTGCATGAAAAAAAATATTCTTCATCTTTGAAGGATAATTTCCTAGGGGGCAGAATTCTAGGTTGCTAGGCTTTTTCTCTCAACAGTTTAAATATTTCACTCTACTTTCATCTATGCATGTTATCTGAAGAGAAGTCCTATAATTCTTTTATTTATTCCTCTATAGTAAGTTGGTTTCTCCCCTCTGGCTTCTTTCAGGATTTTTTCTTTATTCTTATTTTCTGTAATTTGAAAATGATATGTCTAGGTGAAGTTTTTTTGTCTTTTATCTTGGTTGGTGTTATCCAAGCTTCTTGGATCCGTGTTTGGTGTCTGACCAAATTTGTGGTCATTCTCAGTCATTATTGCTTCAAATGGTGCTCCTGATCTTTTCTCTCTTTCCTTTTTAATATTCTTACTACACATGTGTTGGACCTTTCATAGTACTTCCACAGACTTGGATATGTTGTTCTTTATTTTCCTAGTCTTTTTCTTGTTTGTTTTTCAGTTTTGGAGATTACTGTTTAGACATCCTCAAGACCAAATTCTTTCCTTAGCTGTGTCTAGTCTACTAAATATAAAACCATCAAAGGCATTTTTCATTTCTGTTACAGTGCTTTGATCTTTAGCATTTATTTTGGGGTTTTTTAAGAAATTCCTTCTCTTCTTACCTGCCCTATCTCTACTTTCATGTTATTTACTTCCTCTATTAGAGCACTTAACATATTAATCATAGCTGTTTTAAATTCCTCATCTGATAATTTTAACATCCCTGTTATCTTTGGGTCTGGTTCTAATACATGCTCTTTCTCTTCTATTTTGTTTTGATAACTGGATATAGTGTACTAGATAAAAGAAACTGCTGTAAGTAGGTCCTTAGTAATATGTTGGTAAGTTATAAAGGGAGAGGAAGACTTCTATAGTCCTATTAGTGGGAGTCAGTATTTTAATCTGCCTATACCTCTGGGTTTGTGAACTTCACACATGCTTCTCATTGCTACCTTTCCTTTAGGTGAGACAGGATAGCTCAAGTGGGCTGGATTGGGCATTTTCTTTTCTCCAAGTAGAAGATTCAAGCCAGCTGGAGTTGGACATTTCTTTTCTTTCAGACCGTTAAGCTCTAATAAACCCTAGAAGTGTAGGCTCTGGTTAACTAGTTTACCCTGAGGTTAGGCCATATTAAGAACAGAATGCTCTTATGTGCTTCAAAATGGCTTTTCTCCTCTTTCTGCCGGAAGCCAGGAGGGATTTTTTCTCTGATAATGACTGTAAGAATCTGATCCTTCTATGACTGAATCACCTGGAGTTTTTGACCTTCAGTGTTGTCTATACTGGTACTCCAGCAATTCCTCAGTCACAGTTCAGCTTTTTCTCTCTAGCACTGGTTCTTTTATAAGTTTCAATTTATGGTTTTCTGCTCAGGTAAATTATAATTCTCTGAATTTGCCTGTGAGTCTTGTCAATTTGGGAACAGATTTTTGTCCTGTGACCTCACCCCTCTGAAGGATCTAAGAAGAGTTGTTGCTTTATCAGTTAATTCAACTTTTTACTTGTTATGATGAAGTGGCAGTTTCCAAGCTTCTTACATACTGGACAGCAAACTAGAAGTCCTGTAAATAACTTTTTAGTAATAATACCAGAATTAACTCTTACCAGCTACAGATCCAGGAATTTAAAAATTTTTTTTTTTATTTATTTATGATAGTCACAGAGAGAGAGAGAGAGGCAGAGACACAGGCAGAGGGAGAAGCAGGCTCCATGCACCGGGAGCCCGATGTGGGATTCGATCCCGGGTCTCCAGGATTGCGCCCTGGGCCAAAGGCAGGCGCCAAACCGCTGCACCACCCAGGGATCCCCAGGAATTTAAAATTTAAGGACTATCTTTTTCTTAGACTTTTGAAAAATGTTTTTACTTATTTTGTTCTATTCATAAGAAGTATAAAATATCTGTATTTTTAAAAACTTTCTCATGTCTTTCCTGGGTCTCTCATTTTACCTTGGACAATTTTTATCCATTTTTTTCTTAATAGTTAGAAATAGCATTTTAAATTTCCCTTCAGTATGATGTTTCATTGTAATGGAATTTTAATTCTGTTTGTTTCTTTTTCTTTTTTTAAAATATTTTGTTTATTTATTCATGACAGACACAGAGAGAGAGAGAGAGGCAGAGACACAGGCAGAGGGAGAAGCAGGCTCCGTGCAGGGAGCCTGATGTGGGACTAGATCCAGGGTCTCCAGCCAGGATCAGGCCCTGGGCTAAAGGCAGCGCTAAACCTCTGAGCCACCTGGGCTGCTCAGTTCTGTTTGTTTCTAATCCTTCAGTTGTACTTCTTCTGACTTAAAAAATATGTCAGCTTATTTTTCTCGGATATAATTTTATCTCCTCTTTTTTCTTGTATAGTGTTTTTTTTTCCTTGCAATTATAAACCATCTGGTGCTTAAAATTTATTTCTGTTTTATGTAGTAAATCTTCTTTTAAAGTGTATTCTTCACTTATTTCTTATATATTATCTTATATATTTCAGAATATTTATACAGCATCCATATTATATATAATATGCATTATATATTATATATTGTATACTTATATATAATATATATAATATGTATTATATATATAAAATATGTATTTTTTTAATGGATGTGAGCTACAGTGGGCCATTATTTGATACCTGACTCCACCTAAAAGAAAAAGTAGATTTTGTCCTACAATGCCTCTATCCCTATTTGGGCACTGGTATTAGAATCTTTTTTAAGTATTCAAACTTGGAGGAGATATTGTAAGTGTCAGTGTGGACTACCATCAGAAATCATCAGGATTAAAGGAATGAAGAGGGAGCTAAAACTAGAATAAATTGTAACAAGTTAAAGCCACCACAAAAAGTGTGTTTTTTAAAAAATTGCTACTTAGCCTGCTTTCTCTCCCATGGAATCATTTTGCTGTGCCCAATATTTTTCATGGGGTCTTTGACTGAAAAACGGGCTGAATAACCACTTTCCATCTAAGGAGAGAATTCTTATTATTATTATTTAAGTAAATTGTTTTATCCCCATTGAATCAGCCACACAGTGTGAAGACACTATGTCAGAGATGGAGTTTTTGCCGGGTTTGCTGTGTGGATGCTGATATACTTAATTGCTACCGGCTTTATGGAATTAAAGTAGCTTAAAGCAGTTATCTTCCTCTATTTGTGGGAAACATTCATAGCTCCTCTCATTTCTACAAATTTAGGTGAAGTTGTTCTCCAGTTCTGGAAGCTGTTCCTCACGTTGGAAAAGAATCGTTGATACTTTGGAAATCTATTCAGAGGAAAAGTCTTATGCCTTGAGACTTTGCTAATTTCACTGGTGAGTTTTTCTGAATGTATTAAAATGTTGTTGCTATTTGGCATTTCCAAAAAGTTAAGCCTACTTTACCTCATAGGTTGGTCCCTTCTAAACTTTCATAAGGGAAAGTTACAATTTTCTGCATTTAAGTCTCCCCAATGTGAAACTTTCTTAAGAATGGGGCAATGATTTAATTGTTGGTGACTTCATAAAATGTACTTCATTTGTGCCATAAAGAGCAGATTTTTTTGCAAATTATGGCATTTGGTTGATATTGTGTGGTATTGGTTTAACTTTCAACAATGGAAAATATTCAAAGTTCAGTTTCAGAAAATATGGACTCTTTATTGCTATAAAAAACATAACATTCAATTTACTATCTTAACCATTTTTAGGTATACAGTTCAGTAGTGTTAAGTATATTTATACTACTCAACAAATATCTAGAACTTTTTCATCTTAAGCTAAAACTGTATGCCCACTAAACACTAATTCTTCCTTTCTCATTCCCTCTAGCTATTCATCAATTCTTATTTTCTGTTTTTATGATTTTGATTAATTCCAATAATTTATATAAGTAGAATAACACAGTATTTGCCCTTCTGTGATAGGCTTATGCTCAGTATAATGATCTTGAGGTTTACCCATGTTGTAGCCTGTGATAAGGATTTTTTTCCATTTTAATGCTGCATAGTATTGCATAAATGTGTGTAATACATTTTCTTTATCTGTTGATGAATATTTAGGTTGTTTTTACATCTTGGCTACTGTGAATAATGCCGTGACAAACGTAAGGGTGCAAATATCACTTTGGGACCTTGCTTTGAATTCTTTTGGATATATACACAGACATGGGATTTCTACATTATGTGTTAACTCTATTTTTGACCTTTTGAGGAACCTCCATGCTGTTTTCCTTGGTTACTGAACTATTTTATTTTCCCACCAACAGTGCACAAGGTTCTAATTTCTCCATTTTCTTGTCAACACTCATTTCCTGTTGCTTTGATAATGGTCATCCTAATGTATTAAGATGATATTTTCTTGTGATTTTGATTTGCATTTACCTTATAATTAGCAATCTTTAGAATCTTTTCATATTCTTGTTGGACATTTATATATTTATTGAAATGTTAAGGTCTGTTAAGGTCTTTGCCCATTTTAATTGGAGTATTTATTTTTGATTGTTGATTTGTAGAACTTTATGTATTTCAGATAAAAGATGATTTAAGAACATGAAAGTTTATTGCAGTTTATCAAATGGCTTAAAAGTTGTTGGTTAAGCTGAAGAAATGTATTTTAGGTTGAACCTTCAAAACAACATCAGTGAATAGTCATAAAGTGAGTGAATGCTTCTTCTGTGATAAGAAAATTAGGCACCTGTAGGAGATTGTCTTGATGACTACACTTTTATAATATGGCTTAAAGTCTGGAATCATGATTCCTCCTGCTTTGCTTTGCTTTTTCAGGATTACTTTGGCTATTTGGGTTCTTTTGTGGTTCTACACAAATTTTAAGATTTTTTTGTTCTAGCTCCTGAAAAATTCTGGTAGTGTTTTTGGTGGAATCGCATTAAATGTGCAGATTGCTTTGAGAAGTACAGACATTTTAACAATGTTTATTCTTTCAATCCATGAGCATGGAATTTTTTTCCATTTCTTTGTGCCCTCTTCAATTTCTATCATAAGTGTTGCACAGTTTTCAGAGTACAGATCTTTTACTTCCTTTGTTAGTTTTTTTCCTAGATATCTTATGGACCCATAACTATATGGTCAACTAGTATTTAACAAAGCAGGAAAGAACATCCTATGGAAAAAGGTCTCTTCAAAAAATGGTGTTGGGAAAACTGGACATCAACATGCAGAGGAATGAACTGGACCACTCTTTTACATAATATACAAAAATCAACTCAAAATGGATGAAAGACCTCAATGTGAGATAGGAAATCAACAATATCCTAGAGAACACATGCAAAAACCTCTTTGACCTCAGTCATAGCAACTTCTTACTAGACACTCCCCCAGATGCAAGGAAAACAAAAGAAAAAATGAACTATTGGAACTTTAGGGGTGGTGCAGTTAGTTGTGTCTGACTCTTGATATCAGCTCAGGTTGTGATCTCAGGGTCATGAAATTGAGCCCCACTTTGGGCTCTGCTTGAGACTCTCTCTCCCTCTGCCCGTCCTTCCTTCCTTCCTTCCTTCCCTCCTTCTTTCCTCCCTCTCTCCCTCTTTCTCTCTCTCTCTGTCTCTCTCAAATAAATAATTCTTAAGAAAAGATAAAAAGCTTCTGCACTCCAAAGGAAGCAATCAACAAAAGTAAAGGTAACCTACAGAATGGGAGAAGATATTTACAAATGATGTATCTGATAAAGAGTTAGTATCCAAAATCTATAAAGAACTTATCAAACTCAATATTTAAAAAAACCCCAAATAATCCAATTAAGAAAAATTTGGAAGACTCGAATAGATATTTTTCTAAAGAAGACACCTAGATGGCCAACAGAGTATGAAAGGACGCACAACATTACTCATCATCAGGGAAATACAAATCAAAAACACAATTAGTTACCACCTCATACCTGTCAGAATGACTAAAATTAACAACACAGGAAACAATGGTGTTGGCAGGGTTGTGGAGAAAGGAGAACTCTCTTACACTGTTGGTGGGAATGTGAAGTGGTGAAACCACTGTGGAAAACAGTATGGAGGGTCCTCAAAAAGCTAAAAATAGAGTTACTCTATGACCCCGCAATTGCCCTAGTAGGTATTTACCCAAAGGATATAAGAATACAGATTTGAAGGGGTACATGCACCCTGATGTTTATAGCACCATTATCAACAAAAGCCAAGTGATGGAGAGAGCCCAAGTGTCCATCAACTAATAAACAGATGAAGAAGAAGTGGTATGTATATACAATGGAATATTACTCAGCCATCAAAAAGTATGAAATCCTACCATTTGCAATAACATGGATTGCACTAGTGTGTATTATGCTAAGCAAAATAAGTCAGTCAAGGAAAGACAAATACTATATGATTTCACTCATATGTGGAACTTAGGAAACAAAACAGATGAATGTGTGAGAAGGGGAAAAAGGAAAAGGAAAGAAGGAAGAAAACTATAAGAGATTCTTAATAGAAAACAAATTGAGAGTTGATAGAAGGAGGTTAGTGGGAGTCTAAAGGCTGATGCCTATTATGGAGGGTACTTGTTAGGTGAACACTGGGTATTATATGTAAGTGAAATCACTAAATTATAGTCTTGAAACCAATATTATATCATATGTTAATTAACTAGAATTTAAATAAAAATTTAGAACAAAAAAATGAGAATCCTGTCATGACAAGTGCAATGTTTCAAGCCATGCTCTATCATAGTACCAAAATAAGGAGGCCACACCAAGATCAGAAAACTTACAATCAAAAAGCTATTATCAGAAAGTCCCCATGATTATGAAGCTACTGTTACCACTGCAGCATCGTTAGACACCTGAAAAATGTCACTAAGAAAATGAATGCCCTCTATAATTCTTTTTAATAGCAAGTATCAAGTGACCACTCATCATTAATACCACCATAGAAAACCAGAAACTCTGTGATGATCTTTCCAAACAGAAACAAAAGACACAGTAAAAACTGCTTCATATCACATTAACCATGCAAATGTCATAGAAGTTTGTATGATTAGCAGAAACAAAATTACAACCTGATTATATTATTCTTCTGTTTGGAATATGAGTATATGTTAGTACAAAATATGAATTATTTATTATAATTATGTATATTAATTCTTTGACACTTCAAAAAGATGTACCCATTTGATAGGCCTACAAAAAAAAAATCCCTTCAGTAATGAAAGAAGTTTGACTTTTGTGACCCTATTCTAAATGATTTTAGCATATAAGTGTCTGCCAACTGCAGATAACTTGCTTTCATTCATGAGCCGTGATAAAGAAATCGATCCAGGTCACGGGTGTTAATCTGAGTCTAGGATGGGAATATACCAATAAAAGAAATAATTATTTCTGGTATAAAAGGAAGGAGTTAAGAGTTACAAGAAGCTGACTTCTGGGAATATTGAACTGTCCAATAAAATAAGAGCAGCCCTATTCTTGGATCAAGAGATAGCCTGGGTATTAATTATTTCCATAAGTCAAATGTAGAAAACCAGTTTAGGCATGTACATAATATGTAGACATTTGTTAGAAAAAATGATTTTTCTCTAAAAGGAAATATAATGGATTTGTTGTGCATTTCTTTTTTTTTTCTTTTTTTTTTGTTGTTGTGCATTTCTTATAGATCAAAGTATTATACATTTAGTGAGAAAGTATCTCTATCTTAATCCAGAATTTTCACTCTTTTGTCTCAGAAAACTACCTTCAAATTTAAAGATAGAAATATTGATGGGTTAATTTTAGGGACCAAGTTTTCACTGCCAATAAAATGGAGACTTAAAAACAGTTATAATCCTTGATCAGAACTATTATAAAAGAGCTAAATGAGCTAAAAGAACTCATGACAGGGCTACTCAGGTCATTGTTATATTCTGATTATAAATCCGAATAGGGTTGCTATTAAAGATAAAAACTAGAGAAAAAGTAGATTTGAAGAATTTTAATGTGTTCCAATATGCCCTTAGGAACCTTTGAAGTATAATGAGTAGAAATGTGTATCATATTTTTTTTTCTCTTGGGGAAACAATGGGATTTTAATCAATTCCTGATCATTAGTGAAGGTTCTTCATCCATTGTTTCAACATATATTTATGGAATGCTTACTATGTATCTAGCATATATCTAGGAAAATTCACAAGTGAAAAAAATGGACAAAAATTTTTCCACTGATGCTTATATTTTAGTGGGTGGAGATGGACAATAAACAAAATAAACAAGCAAAATAAAATATATCAGGTATTGATAAATGTTGTAGAGAAAAATAAAGCAGTGGCAATAAGTCTCACAAAGAAATTGAAAACGGGGCTAAGATATAAAGTTAGTGAAACATATCATTGTTTATAGAAAGAGTATTCAAGGCAAGAACAAGAACACATGCAAAACCCTTAGGTCAAAGCTTATGCGGGATGTTAAGGGATAGTAAACAGAGGCCAGCATGCTGGGTGGAAATAACAGGGAGATGTCTTCAGTGAAGGAAAGGCAAAATCAAATGAAGTTTTGTAGGCCATTGTAAGGATCCAGTTATTCTTTTAAGCCACTGGATGGTTTAAAGAAAAATAGAGAAACATGATCCAATAAATTATATGGGACAAGGGTCAAAAAGGGATACTTTCAGAGGCCACTATAATAATCTTAGTGAGAAATGATATGGCTTGGATTATGGGGCCAGTACATGGAGCTGATAAGAAGTAGAAGAATAGTAAGGGTCATATTTTAAATATGCAGGACAGAGTGAGAATTAACATACATCATTTTCCCTTGAGGCATGGATAATTCATCTATAGTAAAAGGAGAGAATAGAGTATATATGAGTGGATGATATGGAGACTTATAGATGTTCTATTATTAATATTTTTTATAATATGGTAGCAGAGTCACCAACTATGAAAGAAGAAAGTGAGCATATCAAGGAAACTCAGTATGACTGCATTGCAACTCTGCAGATTGTTACTTGATATTAACAGTAATGCATTTAAAATGAAAACAGCATAGTTGTATGTTATTCTTTGGCCATATTTAATTATATGTGTGTAGGACCAGAGAAGGCGGAGAGTTCAAATCCTGAATTTAACCAGGGTTGGGTTTTTGCCAAAGCCGGTACATAACATAAGAAAATTGACAGTTGAAAGTTTATATAATTTTATTAATGAATATGGAATCAAAACTGGGGTATAGGAGGTAATAAGTGTGGTGAGATACAGTAAAATGGTAGTCAAATCAGTATATTGTAGGTCCTAGTGGGCATGAAGGGATTGATGGAGTTGAAATCCTAAGGGAGTGAGCTGAAGATAGAAAGTAACCATTATAGAGTAGTAGACATGGAATTAGGGTTATGAAAGGGTTGTGTTTGTTTATAATGACAAGATCCAGGGCATAAGCATGGAAGGAAAAGGCTAACTTAGAGTGGAAAAAAGGACCATAAAAAGAGAAGCTGAGAGGAGCTGAGGGAAAGGGTAATAGAAAGATTATATTCATAGGTAATAATATTACTAGGAAATATAGTAGTGTTAGAAGAAATGACAGTAAAGAGTAACTTAAATCTTTAAGGAATAGAGTCACCTATATGCCCAATGACTGCAATTATTCAATTGCCTGTGATTCAAAGATGAATTATTTTATGGAGGAAAGTAGGAAAATGGTCTGCAAGAATAATGTAGAGAAAAGAGGACATGAAAAATAGTACTGGAAATGTGAGGGAGAAAAGCATTGCCATTGAAGTCTCTGTGAGGCAAGCAGGCCACTTTTTTTTTTTTTTTTTAATTTCATGGAAATGAGCTTACCTCTACAGATTGGGCACCTCTACAGTGAAGACTTTGTTGAAGTTATTCTGTACAATTTTTCCTTAGCTTGCATGGTTGAAGAAATGGACTGAGCGGGATTATATACTGGTGGAGTTTTACCACTCTGGAGAGTTCTAATTCACCTTTCAAATCAACTCAATGAATAAGTTCCATACCATCTAGTTATTATCTGAAATTAAACATGTGGAGAATTATATTAAAAGTTTCTCCTTAGGAATGACTTTTTTTCACATGTGCCAAGGCTATAATATAACTTAATTAGAGAGCTTCACAACCATCAGCAAGTTTGTGTGTTGGAAACTAGTTATTTTAAATCACAAATTTTCTCATTTAGCCATTGAATGGTCCTAGAGATAAGAAAGCTTGCATTGCTACCATATTTCTCCCAAGCTGTCATTGGAGATGGGATCGTTGCCCTCTTGGGGGAATTTTATACTGTAGCTCTGCTAATTACCAGGAAAGGGAATATTATGTATGAGCTATCAATCCTCATAAAACTATAGATAAGGTAAAAGAGATCTGAAGTCATAAGAAGGTCTGTGTTTTAAGTGCCTTATAATTTTTATACTATTTTAGAATCTCACAGTTGTAGTTAGGTCATCTGCTTTATACTCAGAATAGATTACCTTAACCATCTCTCTTTTTTTTTTTTTTTGTAGTTTTTTGTTTATTTTTTCATGTA
Organism: Vulpes vulpes; assembly: GCF_048418805.1. Taxonomy (NCBI): domain Eukaryota; kingdom Metazoa; phylum Chordata; class Mammalia; order Carnivora; family Canidae; genus Vulpes; species Vulpes vulpes. The sequence continues at coordinate 182,993,310 of NC_132780.1, read as the reverse complement.
GCAGGAATAGAAAAGCACTAGTTTTTGAGGGTTAACATATAGAAAAAAATGATAAGAATCCATCTCATCAAAAAACAGGTTGATAAAACCCCTCAGTGACATTGCCTATGTATTTTTTCATTTGTTTTTCCATGAGGAAAGAGTCAATATTTTCATCACCTTGGTGACCATAATACTTAAAAAATAAATTTGTGTTTTGTAATCAAGAAAGATGCTAACATTTTTGGAGGTGTAGAATTCAAATTTTTAGAGCTACTTTAAAATTCCCTCTGAAGTCTCATGTATCATTCTGATAAGCAACTATGTTTTCAAGTATCTCTTTAAGCATCTGCTAAAAAATAAGACATATTAACCTTGAAATGAACATTGCAAATATACGCAACTTCTCATCAAAAAATAGCAATTTAATGTCATGTAGGTCCATTTTACCCCATTATTTATTTAGAGGCAAAAATAAGAGGAGTAAAATGCATAGGTTCTCTAGCAGTTCGAATTCTGGGATATTCAATTACTTGGTGGCAGCTGATCATTAGATTAGATACATCCCAGCACATCACAGGGGGTGAAAAGGTTTCTCCAGAGACAAAGGTGCTTTAGAGCAATTTCACTTCTAATTATGTTTCCTGTAAGATTTTGTTTGTGTCTGATTTAAAATAGGATGTAATCTGCTAGAGAGAAAAAGAAATCAAAAGATTAACATCACCTTATTATCTTGTATGAGATGGGCCTGGATTCAGGCTGATGTGATGAAAACTATTTATAGAATTTTTTTGCTCTTGATTATTGAAAAAGCTCCCTTTATCCAGTTGCCACTGGATAGATAATGTGAGATGTATTAATTTAGCATGGTATACTAGCATAACATCAGCTAATGTCTATAATAAAAATGTTTAGCTTTACCATTATGTATCTAGAGGACATTCTGGTGTTAGTTCATTCTTGGACCACGACCTTCATAAATTCTTTATGCTAAGTAAAGTATAAGGAGCTATAACAAATGTTGACCAAGTTCAACTGGATTATGAATCAGAAAGATGTTTCTATTATTAACTTTATCCTCAGCATTAGAGAATAGCAAATCTGTAAAAGAATTTTTCACACACAATGAAACTAATTCAGATTATGTCCTTATTGAGTTAGCTCTAGACATCAAAAGTTTGGAAAAGTATTTTGTACCTGCTAATTGCAGATTTATGTGGGAAAGTGGAAATAAGAATCTGTATACTCTTTCATATACTATGGATATTTATCATTTTACATGAAAAAAAAGGTTACTATCCTGAAGAGCTGTTTAAGACTAGAATAATAGGCAAATACAATTTGTGGTACTCCATAGTATGCAACTTAATTCTTGTTTTCCATTGTCTCTTTAGCGTGTAGACAGTGGAAGAGTTTTTCTCCAGCCCTTGAAAACAATATCAATATTTGGCTTCAAAGTGTTAAAACTGACTTTTAGATAGTAAGATGTTCTCTGGTCATATTAAGATCTTAACAGAATCTCAGTGAAGAAATTAGAATGGCCAATCCTTTACACTAATTAAAATGCTTGCAATGCTCACTTTTTTTTTTCTGTATTAAAAATAACTCCAAAATGTCAGTTCCTGGCAGAACAAGCATTTGTTTCTTGCTCTTGGATTGGTGGAGTAGCTGTAGCTCTGGTGAACTCTCCTGAGTTTAGTTGGTCTAAGCTGAGTGCCAGGCTTCAGTTCAGTCTCACATATCTTCATCATTCTTCAAACCAGCTACTATGCAGAGCATGTTTTTCTCATGATAAATAGCAGGACTGCAGGAAATCAAAATGAATCTGGCAAACACATTATTTAAAGCCTCTACTCTTATGATATTATACTAATGTTCTACTGGTCACAGTAACTCACATGGCCAACCTCAACATCATCAGTGAGGTGGAGAATTACACACTTTCCATAGTGGAGTGGGAGACAAGGGAGACGCAGAGAGGGAACAAATAAATTTTGAAAAATAATACAATATACCACAATGCCAAACCTGATTTAACAGCAATTTTTCTTACATCCTCCAGCATGAGCCCAGAATAAGCTAACAATTTGCAGTGGGAGCAGGTAGGTATGATCATTCTGTTCTCATCTCCTTCCCTACCCCCACCTCCACCCATCGTTAGTAGGCATGCTGATATTCATTCATAGCTAGAAAGTAGAGCTGTCATGGGAAGGGGTCCAGTTAAGGAAAGATGTCAGTTAAATTTCTTATATCAATTGTTTATTGACATAAGATAGCTTCTTACTGTGTATCTGGCTGATGCTTAAATGGAGGTAATATTGTGGGATCTGTTCTTGGTACTGAAAAATTTTCCTGATGGTACAGTCCAGCTGAAACTTTCAGGAAATAGACAATATTTTTCCTTTAGTGGATGGGTTCCCTGTTCACCTCCTGTGTTTTTCTGGTACTCACTCCTCATATTCTCTAGAATATGAGGTTTTGACTTACTTTCCAGACATTTATTTCTTTTGGATAAGACTTAGGAGAATTCTAGACTCACTCGCCCTTCCATGTGACTTTCATCAATGCCAAGGAAGCACTCATGCATATTTGACCTACCAATAAAATGTAGTCCAGTTACTTCCTAGAAGTCATCAGAGCTCCCTGTTACTCCTCTGCCCAAGTAACTCCAACTAATCTCTGTTACCTGCTTATTATTCTTCCTGAACTGCAGGAGATATATTTTAAGCTTTCTGTAAGTAGACTTTAAAAATTCATCTTTTGGGACACCTGGGTGGCTCAGCAGTTGAGCATCAACCTTTGACTCAAGGCATGATCCTGGAGTTCCAGGATCCAGTCCCACATAGGCTTTCCTGTGTGGAGCCTGCTTCTCCCTCTGCCTGTGTCTCTCTCGGTATATCTCATGAATGAATGAATGAATGAATGAATGAGTAAAATTTGAAAAAAGAAATTCATCTTTCTGTAACTGATAGGAAAGTAGTCTCCCTCTCCCATTCTTTTCTAAGAGATGAGGTAGTATGATGAGAAGCATGGTGGACAGCGGGTTTCTTTCAAAAAGCTTATTGAAAAATCATTTCTTTTTATTTTCTAGTACATTTTCTATCCCAGATTTTGAGTCAGAGCTCTCTGAATGAGGGCCCCCAAAATGATGAAATCAATTCTCAACCTGTTTCAACAGCCTCTTTGAAATAAATGATTTGATTTGACACTTCACTTAAATATGTAGTACATGTTACATTTGGCACGTTGGGAAAGCTTCAATTTTAACATCCCATTATATATGAATGTCAGTAAAGTCAGTATAGGCAGTCAAGAATAGTTTCATGCTTCATTTTAATCTGTTTTCCAGGTTAATTTACAAGGAATTCCTAAAAAAACGTAGAGTAAATATGTAAAACTTGTTCAAAATTTGTCTTTAATTCATCAAAACTTTGCTATCATCAATCTAAAACTCTACCATTTTTATAATTCAACTATTTGTATTAATTTTAAAAATAAAATATTTAATTCTTAACATTTTGATTAGTTTTGATTTCATGACTTGTTTTTCTTAAAAATAAGACAAAAATTAAATGGTATGGTGTCCACTTTTAGTGACAAAACAAAATAAACCAACTTGAGGATCTCCCAATATTTATTTCCTCTCATAATGAGGTTTTTCTCATATACCATGCCAACCAATGTTTCATTACTTCTAGTAAGCCTTCCCTAATCTTTTAGACTGGTTAGTATTCTTGTATAATCCTTGCAATTCTTTGTCAACTATATTCACATTTTATTGTAATGGATTGTTTAATTCTGATTGCTCCACTGTCCTGAAAAATCTAAGAGGAGATCCCTTGTCTGATTTTTAAAGCCCCCACCCCACTCCATATAGCACAATGGTAGTGGTTCAATATACATTTTAGGTGAATGAATATGTGTACCATTTCTGAGAGCAGATAATAGTATTTTCATTGAATAGTACCTGACATTTCAAATGAAATCTTACAATCTAACATCTAGCATGGTTACAGATCAGTCTACCTTTTAATTCCAGCAATGCATTGGCAAACTATAATAGTGGCAGTGCTGACAGTTTGACTTTTCTTTTCCACTAGGAAAAGGGAGCACCTGGTATGCTTTGTTTCTTAATACTGAATCCAACCATAAACTATCTTGTTGACCTTTAGCATCCTACTGTCAGTAACTACTGGAAGATCATTATAAACCATAATAACCTATGTCCTAGGAAATGTAATAGAGTCACAGAAACATGGCATGTATATAATTTATGATTCTGAATATATTAAGAGAGACATTTTATAAGAATGCACTGCAATTTTAATAACTTCAACTAATGTAATTAAAACTAAATTTCCCCTTAATGGTCAGTTAATTTTCTCACTTCTATTATTATTGTCTTGAAGAATAAAATGCTCCAATGCACTTTTAGTAGTTGCAGATGCATCATGGTTAGCAAAATATCTACATCTGTTTATAACTCTACCCAACATTTTTCTTTAAAGATCTTATTTATTTATTCATGAGAAACACAGAGAGAGACAGAGAGAGGCAGAGACACAGGCAGAGGGAGAAGCAGGCTCATGCAGGGAGCCGGATGTTGGACTTGATCCCTGGACTCCAAGATCACGGACTGGACTGAAGGCGGTGCTAAACCGCTGAGCCACCCAGGCTGCCCCTCTACCCAACATTGTTAAATCCTAGACTTTCTGGTTTACATCCAAACAATGTAATAACATGAATATCTTTGAAAAACTGAACAATGACTCTAATTTCACTACACTATGTTACAGCTGATCTTTAAGACCCTGTGAAAAGTTATGAACTTTCAGAAGTTTAAGCAGTATCCTTTCTACTACAACTCTTCAGTTTAATATTTATTTTGTTCTTTAAGCCACTTTTAAATATACTAATATTTCAGGAATAAATGGCTATAGGACATCATTTTTGTAAATGCAGAGATTATGAAATAAATAGTAAAATATTTAATCTCACTATTTAAAAGACACAGGTGGTGGGCAGCCTGGGTGACTCAGCCGTTAACCTCCACTGTTGGCCAGGGCGTGATCCTGGAGACCTGGGACTGAGTCCCACGTCGGGCTCCCTGCATGGAGCCTGCTTTTCCCTCTGCTTGTGTCTCTGCCTCTCTCTCTCTCTCTCTCTCTCTTTGTGTCTCGTGAATAAATGAATAAAATCTTTAAAAAAATAAAAGATGCAGGGGAAAATAAAGGATTTTTAACATTTTTAAAAAAGAATATTGAAAGACACTCAGGTAGCAGTGAGGATAAACCTTTTAAACCATGGATCCTTGCTAGCATAATTTAAATCACAGGATTCTGCATTTTAGCTATTTCAGTATTAGTCCTCTTTACATTCTTATTTGCATGCCTAAAAGTTCAAGTGCTATGTTTTCAATCTAATGATTTTAACATTTTTCTCTCACCATAAAACTGACCTACATCAAGCATGAAAGTTTTTATGAAGGCTGATCCAATTATTCTATGTATCTACATGTGCTTGAAAAAAATCAACAAATAATAAATTAAAAACTACATTTTTGTTTGCAGTATTTACATTAACCAACTATATATAACACATTAAGTAATTGGACCCATAATTAGTTTAAAATTGCTCAGTAAGAATAAATTCATAGTTTGTTTATTGAAGATTTTGAGATGAGATGAAATTAAATAAGATAGAATTGTGACATCTTGCCTGAAGATGTGTCCCAATTCAAAAAGAACTGATTTTACTGTTGTTAATGTCTTCCTTCTGGCTGCTTTTAGTTCTCCCCTTCTATTTAGGTAGTCTTTCAATCTCCCATTGATTATACAATATTTTTCTGGTGAATCTCTTTTTTTTTTTTTATGGTATCTGGAGTCAGCTCTGTGCTTCCATAGAGGTATTATGCAATATTTGCAGATGATCAAATGGAATTTCAGGAAATCAAGTGATTTTACAGAGGCATACTGGTGGTAAGAGGAAATTTAAAAACTTGGACACTAGTCTTAAACCATTCTCTATTTGTTTTTTCAGATTTTATTTATTTATTTTAGAGAGAGAAAATGAATAGGGGAGGGGGCAGAGGGAGAGAGAGAGAGTCTCAAATAGACTCCACACTGAGCATGGAGCTCAACATGAGGCTTGATCCCAGAACCCCAAGATCATGACTTGAGCCAAAAATAAAGTTGGGCATTCAACTGACTGAGCCACCCAGATGCCCCATAATACCATTCTCTAATTTGGATAAAGATTTTTTAAAGATTTTATTTATTCATGAGAGACACAGAGAGAGAGAGGCAGAGACACAGGCAGAGGGAGAAGCAGGCTCCATGCAGGGAACCCGATGTGGGACTCAATCCTGGAACTCCAGGATCATGCCCTGAGCCAAAGGCAGATGCTCAACCACTGAGCCACCCAGGCATCCCAATTTTGATAAAGACTTAATCTTCAACTGTACAATAAAGGATTCAACTCAGGTGAAATGCTTTCCACTTCTGAGACTATATAATCTCAGTATAGATTTTCTGTAAATTTTCTTAATAGAGAAGTTAACCCACTGAGAATAAAGTATATTATGCATAATATACATAATAACCCCTGGTTAAGCACTTTTTTTGAGTATGTGATTAGCCCAACCATTCCTTATAAATTTCTTTCTTTTTAAGATTTTCTTTAGTTGAGAGAGAGAGAAAAAACATGAGTTGGGGGAATGGACAGAGGGAGAGGAAGGAGCAGACTCCCTGCTCCTGCTGATCTGGGAGCCCAATGAGGGGCTCAGTCTCAAGACCCCAAGATCACTCCCAAAGGCACATGTTTAACTGACTGACCACCCTGATGCCCATAAATTTCCATATATCTCTATATCTTTATATTTATATCTATATCTACATATAATATCTATAAATTTTTCTGCAAAACATATTTTAGGTACATTATTTTTAAAATACTTTTTATTTAATACTTTATTTAATACTTTGCTCTCTTTCTACATAATCAAAATTTCATTTTCATACTTTGAGAAGTAGCTCATGTGTTATGTAATTTCATTGCAGAACATCACTTACCATTATGTGATAATCTATGGAGTGATTTTATAAGGACAACTCTCTGCTTAAATCTACTTGCTTACCACATAATAAAAAATACTGCTATTTTTCCTTTTAAGTTTTGCAGGTCACATCCTCTGCACACACACACAATAGCATAGCGTAGGCTGCTTTGAATTCATGATCGAATTGAAGGTTGCTGTGCTCTGAGAAATGTATTTGTATATATACATTATTAAGATTTGGGTTTGGAAATAATTTGCTAACTCATCTTGGACAGGGTCCTATTACTGATTTTATAAATGGTTATGATTAAGAGTTGGAATTTATAAAATAAGTGTTTTCATAATGATAGAGTTCTACATAAGTTCTTATATATTCAAAAAATACATATCTTTCAGAGAAACAAGTAATTATTTGAGGCAAAGTGATTTTTTTTCTGAATAGGAAATTATAAATTTCAGAAAACAACATAATTTTTCAGAGCCCTTGAAAATGATAGTTGATTTTTAAAATGTTACACTGATAATGTACACTGGCCTAAGTATAATAATGGAATTAAAGGATTTCACATCTGAATGTGATGGATCAATAAGTAGAAGAGGTAATTAGACCGAAAATTTTATTATTTTGTTTAAGATTGCACTTGCTGTTACCATCATCTCACACTGGTGAAAAACTTAGCTTTTTTTGCTTAGGAATCATGATACCACTTTACAACATCCATATATTTGTTCTATAAAATATCCTTGGTACTAAATATTTATAATTCAGTTTATATGTTTCTGGAAGTTGAGATCACAGTACAAAGTACACTAAGTCCTATCAGTTGACAGTATAATGAAAAATCCCCCCCCACACACACACACTCACACACATACATGTTTGCACAAACACACAAACTCAAAATAGAGGAAAACATATATAAGGATTCATTTCATCTTTAAAAATCACATGAAACAACAAATGCAGCAGGAAATTATAAATAACAAATATCATATATATTTATTATGAGATGGTGTAAATACTTGAGATAAATGAGCAGGGCCACTAAATATCAAGCATATGACATGATTCAATAGCCCAAGGAGGGATTGAATGAAAAATGAGCATTAAACAGACATTACCAGGAAATGAAAGGCTGAAGCCAGATCTTATATGATGAGAGAACTTCTATAATTAGAGTGTCGTAGTTGCAAATTAGAGTGGTTATAGTTGCTGGAGGAGTATAGATTGAACTTTGTTCTTGATAGCCACTGACTAGCTGTGTCTTCTTTGAAAAGTCACTTGTATGACCTCAATTTCCTCATCCAGAAAAATGAGACAATGCAGATGATCTCTTAAATCCATTCAATCTTAAATTGCAATAAGTATTCTATATTGTGTACTGTCTTTGCTTATTTCCTACTGCTGAAATGAAATTTCTCTCATTTTTCATTGTTGAAATTGTACTGAATATGAAGGAGCCTTGTGCCTTAAACGTGTTAATTACAAGGGTATTTGCTTTAAGGAATAACTTAAACTAAACAACTAATAAGAAGAAATAACATGGGCAAGTTTGTGTTGTTCAACTCTAGAATATTGTCAATAAACTGAATATTGTAAATAATTTTTAAAAAGTTTGTCCATGAAAAGTAGAAGAAAGTTGAACATATATCCCAGTTGCAACTGTGTAAATAATATTTATACAAAAACTGATATTGGAAGGAAAAGGAGTCAAATATTAAGTTTTTGAAGTACTAGGTTTATAGGTTATTTTTACATTTCTTTTGGTTTTTATTAATGTAGTTCCAATATTACTTATATAATAATGGTGGTGATAATGCTAATTAATCTTATTCATATTTTTTTAAAGTTTCATTTATTTGACTTAGAGAGCACAACAGTGGGAGGGATAGCAGGAGAGGGAGAGAGAATCACAAGCAGACTCCGTGCTTAGTGTGGAGCTGGCTGTGGGGGCTCATCTCACAACCCTGAGATCACAAACTGAATGGAAACAAAGAGTCAGATACCTAACCCACTGTGCCACCCAGGCACTCCTCTTATCCATATTTTAAGATTTAGAAACCTCCTTCTGAATAAAAATAAACCTTTCATCTTCAATTATTTCTATTGCATACTCTAAGCTTTATAGCATATACTAATTTACACTTTATTGTATTATTTATTTCCTATATTAGTAGCCTCTAATAGATTATAAGTTCTTTGAGTTAAAAAACATATATTATCAACCTCTGCATTTTTCCATAGCACTTAACTCTGTGCTCTGTGTGTGTTCAATAAATTTGTTCAATTAGTTGGGCTTTAGGCCATAGAATAAAACAGTTGAAATTGATTGATCTATTAAATATGTATTTATTGAGAGTCAAGTCCTGCTTTGAGGAGATGTAAAAAAAATAAAGTTTATGTAAAACAAAACCGTACAGTGTGCCACATCTAACAATGAGTAGGCTGTGTGGCTAAAGAGTAAGAAACAGAGGTAGCATATAAGTTTTGAGGAGACAAGTTAACACCAGAAGATACAAGGCCTTGAAGGTCGTTGTAAGGAGTCTGGATTTTTAGTCTAGTCAGCATAGGAGGTCACATGAATTTATTAGAATTTTTAAAAGTAACCTTGTTGTTTGGAGCTATGCTTAAAAGGCACAAGATTGGGGAAAGAAAGTAAGGTCATAAGGGATTTTAATAGGGATTGATTGTTGAGAATAGTCATTCTGCACATGAATGTGAGGTGATAGTTCACTGGGATTTTAATTTGCATTTTCTTGACAATTAGTGATGTTAAACCTGTTTCTATGTGTCTGATTTTAGTTATTTGTAGGTCTTCTTTAGAGAAACGTCTATTCAGTCCAATTTTTAAATTGGACTTTTATATTAAAGTTGTGTGAGTTCTTTATATATTTTGGTATTAACTCCTTATGAGATATATGATTTACAAATATCTTTTCCCATTCAGTAGGTTGTCTTTTTGTTTTGTTGACACAAAAACGTTTCAGTTTGATTTGCTCATTTTTATTTTGTTGCCCTTGCTTGAGGAGATAAAAAAAATATTGCCCAGATTAATATCTAGGAGCTTAATACCTACATTTTATTCCAAGAGTTGTATGGTTTCCAGTTCTACATTTGCATCTTTAATCCATTTTATTTTCATATATGCTGTGAGAAAGTGATCCAGTTTATTGAAGAGGCTGTCTTTCCCCTACTGTATGTTCTTACCTTCTTTGTCAAAGATTGACTCTATGAGCATGGATTTGTTTCTGAACTCTACGCTGTTCCACTGATCTATGTGCCTGTTTTGTGCTGGTACCATAGTGTTTTGATTGCAATAGCTTTGTAATTTAGTTTGAGATAAAAAAGCATAATACCTCCAGCTTTGTTGTTTCTCAAGATAACTTTGGCTTTTTGGGGACTTTTGCAGTTTCATGGAAATTTTAGGATTATTCATTGTAGTTTTCTGTGAAAGATGCCATGGTATTTTAATGCGATTGTGTTAAATCTCTAGAGTGCTTTAAGAAGTCTGGACATTTAACAATATTCTCCTAATCCTTGAGCATGTTATATCTTTCCATTTGTTCATGTTGTCTTCAATTTTTTTCATCAGGGGGATCCCTGGGTGGTGCAGTGGTTTGGCGCCTGCCTTTGGGCCAGGGCACAATCCTGGAGACCCGGGATCGAGTCCCACGTTGGGGTCCCGGTGCATGGGGCCTGCTTCTCCCTCTGCCTGTGTCTCTGACTCTCTCTTTCTCTCTGGGTGACTATCATTAAAAAAAATTTTTTTTTTAATTTCTTTCATCAGTGTCTTACAGTTTTAAGAACACAAGTCTTTCACCTCCTTGGTTGAATTTATTCCTAGGCATTTAATTTTTTGTGCAATTGTAAATGAGATTGTTTCCTTAATTTCTCTTTCTGATAGCTTATTATTATTAGTGTGCAGAAATGTGACAGATGTATTTACTTTGTATCCTGAATATTTACTGAATTATTTTATTAGTTTTAATAGTTTTTTGATGGAGTCTTTAGAGTTTTCTACATGTAGTATCATGTCATCTGCAAAATAGTAACAGTTTTACTTCTTTTCTAATTTGGATTTCCTTTATTTCTCTTTCTTGTCTGATTGTTATTGCTAGGGCTTCTAATACCATGTTCCATGAAAGAGACAAAAATGAGCATTTTTGTTTTGTTCCTGATCTTAGAGGAAAAGCTTTCAGCTTTTCACTATTGAGTATAATGTTAGCTGTGGGTTTGTCATAACTGGCCTTTATTATACTGAGGTATATTTCCTCTGTATCCACTTCTGAGAGTTTTTATCATAAATGGATGTTAAATGTTATCAAATCCTTTTCTAAATCTACTCAGATGATTATATGATTTTTATTTTTATGTTGTTAATGTGGTGCACCACATGGATTGATTTGTGAGTACTGAGCCATCCTTCCATCCCTGGAATAAATCTCACTTGATCATGGTATATAATCCTTTTAGGGTTATCCTCTTAATGATCTTCTCCCTGAAGATTTTTTTGCATCAGTATTTATCATGCATATTGTCCTGTAATTTCCTGTTTGATGTTTTTTTAGGTTATCCCATTTTTTGGAATATAATTGTTCATAACAGTCTTTTTTAAATTTCTGTATTTCTCTATAATATCAATTGTAACTTTTCTTCTTTCATTTCTGATTTTATTTATATGGGCCCTCTTTTTGATTATTGAGTTTGACTAAAGGTTTATCAGTTTTATTTGTTTGCAAAAAAATCTCTTATTTTTATTGATCTTTTCTATTTTTTTCCCTTTGGTCTCTATTTAATTTATTTCTGCTGTGTGATCTTTATTATTTCCCTTATTCAACTAACTTTGGGCTTGTTTTTTCTTCTCTTTCTAGTTCTTAGATTGTTGGATATTTTTTCTTATTTCTTGACGTGGACCTGTATAAACTTCCCTCTTAGAACTACTTGCAGACTGTTTTGTTTTCATTTTCATTTATCTCAAGGTATTTTATTTTTTGATTTGCCTTTTGATTTTTCTGACCCATTGGTTGTATAGCAGGATTTTGCTTAGCCTCCATGTGTTTGTTTTTCTAGTTTTCTTCTTGTAATTGATTTTTAGTTTCACGCTGTTTTGGTTGGTAAAGATGCTTGATAGGATTTCTGTATTCTAAATTTATTGAGACCTATTTTGTGGCCTATCCTTTTATTTTCATTCTGAGTGTGTTTTTAGTTCTGAAGTGAATCTCTTGTAGGCAGCATATAAATGGTTCTTTTTTTAAACCTTTCAATCATCCTATGTCTTTTGATTGGAGCAGTTATCCCATTTACATTTAAAGTAATTATTGATATATATGCATATATATGTGTATTTATTGCCATTTTGTTCTTTGTTTTCTGGTTGTTTTGTAGCTTTGTAGTTTCTTTTCTGTTTCTTCTCTTGTGGCTTGATAGCTTTCTTTAGTGTTATGCTTAGATTCCTTTCTCTTTATTTTTTGTGTATTTGGTATAGGGTTTTGATTTGTGGTTGTCACTTTAATACATAGCATTTTATTTGTATAGCAGTCTACACTCAATTGATGGTTGCTTAAGTTAAAATGTATTAAAAAAGATTACATTCAAAAAGAACTAAATTTATATTCCCCTTCCCGCCAATATTTTATGTTTTTGAGATATTTCACATTTTATTATTTACTTTAGATCTAGATGAGTTTACTACTTTGGTCTTTTAACCTTAGTAATAGCTATGTAGGTGGTTGATCCACTACGAGTGAGATTTTTTTCTTTCATAAGTTTCTCATTCCTAGTTAGGTCTTTTCTTTTCCATTTAAAAAGTCTCTTTCAAATTTCACGTGAAGACAGTTTGATGTTGATGAACTCCTTAGTTTTTGCTTATCTGGGAAGCTCCTTATTTCTTCTTCAATTTTGAATGATAATCTTGCAGGTAAAATATTCTTGGTTGTAAGTTTCTTCCTTTCAGCACTTTGAATCTATCATGCCACTCTTTTCTGGCTTGTAAAGCTTCTGCCGAGAAATCAGCTGATACTTCTTCCAAAGTTCCCTCGTACATAACTAATTGCTTTTCTCTGGCTGCTTTTAAGGTTCTGTCTTTATCTTAAATTGTTGACACTTTGATTATAATGTGTCTGCTATGGGTCTCTTCGTGCATCCTAGACTTCAACATACCAGAGAAGTTTTCAGCCAGTATTTCTTCAAATAGGTTTTCTCTTTTTTCTCTCCTCTGTTTCTAGGACCTCTATAATATAAATGTTACTATGTTTGATGTTGTTCCAGAGATCTCTTAAACTATCCTCATTTTGAAATTATTTTTTTTATTTTTGATGTTCTGATTGAGTGATTTCAACTACCCTATTTTCCAGATTGCTGGTCCATTCTGAATCATCTGATCTGCTGTTGATTCCCTTTAGTCTATTTTTTCTCAGTTATTGTATTCTTCCAATCTGATTGGTTCTTTTTTTTTTATATTTTCTCTTTGTTGAGGTTTTCATCATGTTCATCCATTCTTCTCCTGAGTTAGGTGAGCATCTTTATTATTTTGAATTCTTTTTTTTTTTTTAAATATTTATTTATTTGAAAGAGAGCACATAAGCAGGAGGAGGAGCAGAGGCAGAGGGAGAAGCAGACTCCCCCGTGAGCAGGAAGCCTGACATGGGGCTCCATCCCAGAACCCTGGGATCATGACCTGAGTCAAAGGAAGCACTTAACTGACTAATCTACTCAGACACCCCTATTTTGAACTATTTATCAGGTAGATTGCTTATCTTCATTTCATTTAGTTCTTTTTCTGAGATTTGTCTTATTCTTTCATTTGGAACATATTCCTCTGCCTCTTCATTTTGCCTAACATTCTGCTTGTATATATGTATTAGGTAGATCAGTTCTGTCTCCCAGTATTAAAACAGTGGCTTTGCTCAGAATATGTACTTTGGGGCCCACTAGTGCAAAACCCCTAGCCACCCAAGCCAGATTCCTCAAGGGTATCACCTTGTGGACTGTGTGCCTCATCCTGATGTGGCTGGATAATGTTTAGTGCAAACTGGCTGGTATGCAGAAGTGCATACTTTCTGTAAAGTCTGGCTGCAACTGCTATAGGCACACTGGTGAGCAGAGCTGTACCCCAGCCTATCTGGCTGAGAGGCCCAGCTGTAACTATAATGGGCATGCTTCTGTACATGACTGTCCCTGGCACAGCAGGCTGCCAGGGCTGGCTGTGACAGCTGCATATGTGCTAGTGGGTGGGGCAAGTCTCCTACAAGGCTTACAATGAAGTCTGGTTGTTAACTGTTATAGGTTTTTGGGTATGGCCTATCAGGATAGGGACACCTGGAGGACCCTCAGTACCAACTGAAGGCATCCTCCAGATGTAGTGGGACAGTGCCTGCCAAGTGTTCCCAATTGGGGTGATGGTATGGGAAGTCCCTTGGGAGGAAATCTGAGCTGTTTGAGTCCATAGAGAAATATTGGGGTGGAGCAAATGGTGCTAGCACAATAAATGGAGAATCAGAACTTGTTCTGCTGGCATCAGGCCAGCTATGTATAAGATTAGTGGGGGAAAAAACATGGCGTCTGACAGCACTTCTGTCCCCAGAAAATATTCTAACAAGTATCTGCCCCTCTGACGTACTCCCTAAAGTTAATCAATGGATTTCCTTTGTAACCTAGGCAGCTTTTAAACTGCTGCATCTGTGCTGGGATTCAGAGTAAGTGAGACTATGTATGCATCCTTTAAGAGGAGAGTCATGGTTTCCTACTAACCCTTGGCTGTTCTAAATATAAGGCCCATTTGGTTGTCAGAGCCAGACATTATGGGTACTTGTCTTCCCAATTCAAATCCCCTAGGCTATGGAGCCTGATGTGGAGCTGACTCCTCGTTCCAAAGGGAGGGCATCTATATTATGAAATCATTCCTGCTGTGGGTCACTATGCCAGGACTGTGGATCCTAACAAAACTGCATCTCCATTTTCCCTACCTGTGTTAATGTAGCTTTTTCTTTATATCATTTGTTATGTATGGCTTGTATCGCTAGCCTTCAATTTGTTTTCAGAGATCGTTTTATACACAGTTGTAGATTTTGGTATGTCCATCAGAGAAAGTGAGCTCAGGTCTTCCTCTTCCACCAGCTTATTCTTGGGTATCTGAATTTATTTATTTTTTAATATGATAGCTCGAGATTCAGTCTTTTGTACCATTTACAAACAGAATGCAACTCCATGGTAAGGGCTCAAGTAGTGATTTTTTTTTTTTCTGTGAATTTGTAGGGTTCAAATACCTCAGTATGCAAGCCCATGCCATTCCAAATCATAGAGGTAAGAAAGAAATGTAAATATTTATGCATATTTGGTTTGTATGAAAAAGGCAACTGTATACCTTTTTACATTGTCAATTACATTTTACATTGCCAATTATTGAACTTTAAAATTATCATTGATTTTTTTTTTTTTGCTTTGGTCATGTTCACTGGGTGGCATGAAAACAAAAATTGGTATGTGGAGCAAATTGCTTTTGAGCTTTCCTGTTTGAATTATCATAAATTGCATACAATGACTATTAGTGACATTGATAATGAAGTCTACAAATTTGTTGTACCTTTTGGTCTTTCAGATTAAATACACTTCTAGAACCTCTCAGGACTGGTGAACATGTAAGAATTCATGCTCAGATTCATTTATCCCAAAATGTATTTGATGTATACAGGTTAGAGAAAACCTATTTGGTGAATGTATCTTGATTCTCAATTTCCTAACTATACTGATTATTTTTTTCTTTTACATTTTTTATGCCATTGACTATTTACCAAAATCTTATGTACTAACAATATGCTGCTAATTTTCCAATTTTCCAACACTGAAGAATCAAATTAGAAGACCCATAAAAACTCCCAAGCTATAATTGAACATTTGAATTCATGAAATGAAATTCTGATGTCTCAGTAAATCTAGTGTACATGCAGGCTGCCTTCCAATGAGTTTGGAAGTGAGTCTGAGCATTGTTCATACAATATTGTTGTAAGTAGGACAATATGGCTTCAAGAGAAACAGATTAATGAATCAAATTCAGTATCTCATGTTTGTCTTCTAAGAGAAAATTTTGTATAGGGATAATAATGTACCATCCCCATTAAAATATTGTCAATTGGGGATCCCTGGGTGGTGCAGTGGTTTGGCGCTTGCTTTTGGCCCAGGGTGCGATCCTGGAGACCCAGGATCGAGTCCCACATCAGGCTCCAGCTGCATGGAGCCTGTTTCTCCCTCTTCCTATGTCTCTGCCTCTCTCTCTGTCTCTCTGTGACTACCATAAATAAATAAAAATTAAAAAAAAAATTAAAAAAAATAATAAAATATTGTCAATTTATTGAAAATAAAACAAATCTTTCCTTCCTTAAAAGATCAAATGGCCCAGAAATACATAATAGCTTACAATTGTTCAATAATATGTAGAATTTATGTTCTCTCTTATGTGAAGGTTCTATGATTTCCCCCCTAAAACTGCTGAAGGAAAAACATGTATGTGATTATGTTTGAGGTAACTATTAAAATGCTATTTGCTGTGAGCAAACTTGGCTAGTTACGTCCATTAATTATAAAACCAGTCTTGATGAGGTGTTACAAGAATATATATAGCTAAAATCTTTTGGTTCAATGTCTTTTTTTTATTTGCTTACCAAAATTTCACAGTGCCCAAGGAGATTGACAAATGCAGCATTTAAGATGACTTCTCCCTTACAGTATATATCCAAATCTTTTGCTCAAAGTTGATTTAAGGATGAATAGTCATGGGATCACCTGGAATTATGTTAGAAATGAACGATATCAGGCCTACCTCAGATATACTGAGTCAGAATTTTCAAATTTATGAATTCCCCAAGTAGTTCATATGCGCATTAAAGAGTGAGAAACATTCTCCTCATATATCCCTTCTTGTTACATTTCTACTAACTTTGAAAAATATATGTCCTTTGGTTGCTTTGATACTTTGTCCAGAACATATTGAACATGTGCTACTTTTCTGATATCTGCTTCACAATGATTGAAGAAAGAGACATTTTGTTTTTGCTATAGTACAATATTCTGGCTTTTGTATCCTTTATCCCCTTGAGTAAGTTTTGGAGGCCTGTTTGAGGCTTTTACCTGACATCTGTATTTAAGATGAAAAATACTTCCATCTGATTTTTTTTTTGTCTTCTTGGAAAACAAGTATTGCCTTTCAAGACTGAGTTCAAGCTCCACAAATATGTTTGCTGGGTACTTTACCTGAGTGACTTAAACTTAGCACGATGAAAAATATTGCCTTTATTATCCCCATTTGGAGATAAGAAAACATTCAGTAATATGACCATAGTCAGATAAAGATTAAATAAGAACTAGAATTTCAGTCTAGACCATATGACTCCAGGAAAATTAATCTTAGTCACAGTGTCTTGATACATTGGAAACCCCTGAATAGAAATGATTTTTATGATTCTGAAATTATAAATATTTATTTTCAATGTATTTCCCTTAAGTTATTAATTTATATAACTTTATGACATCATATTCCTCACTTCTAGGTTTCTTTTTCTAAGCTTCTATAGGTTTTCCTTCTTTTCATATACTTCTAGCTTTGTGCCTCTTCCATGATGATTAATGATATACCCCATATAGAGTTTGCTATAATTTCTGTTAACTTTAAAAAAATTTGCCATTTGTTTTACCAGCAAAAATTCAAGAGCACCTGGGTGGCTCAGTGGTTAAGCATCTGCCTTTGGCTCAGATCATGATCCCAGGGTCCTAGGATCATGCCCTACATCAGGCTTCCCAAAGGGAGCCTGCTTCTCCCTCTGCCTATATCTCTGCCTCTCTCTCTGTCTCTCATGAATAAATAAAAAAAATCTTTTTAAAAAAATTCAGAAATAGCAGATAATTGCAATCTGGAACAAGTAAGATACAGTAAAACTATAGGCAAGCCCATAGAACAAAGGAGAGGAGTATTCTCTCATTGAGGAGAAAAGAAAGTTGGGAAGGCTATTAAAAACAAAAAGCCCATTGGGGTAAACTGTCAGTTTGAAGTATAGTAGCTTTTCACTGGCTGCATTGTGGATGTCTCTTGCTGGCTGGGCTGTTGCCAGGATTTGAAGAAAGACTTTCTTTCACATGCTGGGATAGTAAAGTAGCTAAAATCACATGTAAGATAACCGCTCTTCGTATTGTGTCTGCAATTGATACTGAGTGATAGGTCATCAAGAGCTCCCCAGTGCCAGCCTCCCAACTCCATTCTAAGTGAGACTTCTTTTTATTAATTTTCACATTTCTTAAACAGTGTCACATTATGATGCCAATTATATGACAAAAACATATTCATTTCCTCAGCAGATCACTACCAGTATATTTATTTTGTGTTAGGCACTACCTTAGGCACTGGGATTATAACACCGAGAAAATAATCAGAGCCTCTGCATTTAGATAGGTTCCAGCCTATTTAAAGAGAAAGACATTATTTAAGTCATTGTTATACTGACGAACATATAAGTACAACTGATCAGGGCTTTGGAGACCAGGTATGAAAATGCTGAGCAGGACTTAAGTGAAAATTGGAGAGGATATACATAATGTTGAGAAAACATCTCAAGCAAAGAAAATGTAGGACCTGAGAGGTTTGATAATGTGTTAAACGCCTTAACTCAAAGTGCCAATACTACTTTCGCACTTCTAAATATGGTTGGGCACAGTTATGGGTTGAAGTATACCCCCTGCCAAAAAAAATATATTGAAGTTCTAATTCCCAGTACTTCAGACTTTAGAATGTGACTTCTTTGGAAATTGAGTTGTTGCAGATGTAATTAGTTATGGAAGATGATGCCATTCTGGAGTAGATTTTTAAGTCAATATGACTACTGTCCTTATAAGAAGCCAGCCATGTAAAAACAGAAACACAGGGAATACCATATGGTGTTGAAGGCAAAAACTGGACTTATGCAACTGCAAGCCAAAAAAACCCCCCCCAAAAAACAAAAACAAAAACAAAAAAAAGCAAAACACCAAAAATTGTCAATAAATCAAGGTAAGAAGAGTCAAGGAAGGGATCCCCTACAGGTTTCACAAGGAACATGGCCCCACCAACGTCTTGATTTCAGACTTTCAGCCCCAGATCTGTGAATCAAATTTCTGTTCTGAGGAACCCAGTTTGTGATACCTTGTTACAAGAGCCCTGAGAAATTAATTCAGCCCCTACATCTATAGCCCAGAAAACTTGCTTCTATTTTTTTCTATTAAAGTGTTACCAAGCAAAAATCCCAGAATAGTCTAATGCATGAAAATTATTTTGGAATTTAGTATAAAATGTAGAAAGGACATTTTCTTTACTGAAGATGAGAAATTACCTTCTGAAGTGATGAATCAGAACAACAGTGTAAACTTTGGGATTAGCATTTTTTTCTCATGTGTGTATATGTATGTGTAGGTTACATTAAATATGAATGGGAAAATTATAACAAATATGCTTTCAGTGTATTGGTAGCACATAAAATGTAATTGCATAATAGATATTGCTTGCAAGACTCTTCAATTATCAAGTAAAACCCAGTTATTACAAAGTCAATTATTTGAAAAATAGTGCAGTCAAGAACCAGAAAATAAAGGACCGACCACAAAATCCCTTTTAATTATTCTCATTTAAAACTACATGTGCTTTTCAAAATATTGCTTTCATGTTTGAGAAACTAATTACAAAATATATCAGAGTACATCTAACTGCAAGTTCCACTCCTCCAAGCAGAATGTGGCTCTTATAATTTCCATCAGATAGTGGAAAAAATAATTTCCTGCCATCAATAGTATAGTTCCTTTATTAGAGCCAAAGATAATGAAATTAGAAGATGGGCAATTTTTTAAAGAATATGATTGCATTCAGGGTACAAGCGGCCACATTATTTAGAGGATTACACACACATATGCACACCTGTTCTCTACTATTTTAAACACATGGATCTTTACAAGAGCATGTTGCCCATCAATATTGTCATAATTTTCTCTTATAATTGTATGTCATAACTTCTGGTAATTAAACTAATTCAGCGATACATTATTAAATCAATTATTTAAAAAACAAATTATCCCAATTTTCTCTCATCTCTTCAAAACTTATAACAAGAAACTTTCATATTGATTAATCATGAAATTCACATAACCTGTTAAAAGTGTATTGTCTCTTCCCTGAAAGTTGGAGAATCTTAAGATTTGTTATTCTAAAAGCCTTCCAAGGGCAGCTGTGTGGCTCATTTGGTTAAGTGGCCCACTCTTGGTTTTGACTATGGTCGTGATCTCATCATCCTTAGATAGAGCTTCGGAGACCAGGTATGAAAATGCTAACAACATACAGAAGGGGACTGAGCAGGACTTAAGTGAAAATTGGAGAGGATATGCATAATGTTCTATTAAAGTGTTACCAAGCGAAAATCCCAGAATAGTCTAATGTATGAAAATTATTTTGGAATTTAGTATAAAATGTAGAAAGGACATTTTCTTTACTGAAAATGAGAAATTACCTTCTAAACTGATGAATCAGAACAACAGTGTAAACTTTGGGATTAGCATTTTTTTCTCATGTGTTTATAGGTATGTATATGTTACATTAAATATATCATTTTGAATTAATGGTTTTGTTTTCCCCTTGGATAAATTCACAAAAGCGGAATTTCTAGATCATATGGTAGTAGTTTTCTTTTTAATTTCTTGAGGAACATTTATACTGTTTTCCATAATGGCTGTACAAATTTGCATTCCCACCAACAGTGCATGAGAGTTCCCTTTTCTTCACATCCTTGCCAGCACTTGTTATTATTTTTAAAATTTATGTATTTATTTGAGCGAGAGAGAGAGAGTGAGCAACCAAGAGAGAGCATGAGCAGGGGGAGAGGGAGAAGTAGACTCCCCACTGAGCAGGGAGCCCAACACAGGGCTCCCAGGACCCTGGGATCACAACCTGAACTGAGGGCAGATGTCTAAATGACTGAGCCACCCAGGAACCCCAACACTTGTTATTTCTTGTCTTTATTATCATAGCCATTCTAACACATGTGACATGATAGCTCATTAGGGTTTTGATTTGTATATCCCTGATGATTAATTATGTAGAGCATCTTTCATGTAAACTTTGGGCCATCTGCATGTCTTCTTTGGAAAAATGTCTATCCATATTTTCTGCCCAATTAGTGTTGTGTTTTGTGTTTCATGTCTTTTGTTTTTACTATTGAGCTATATGAACATTTGCCTTATCAGATATATTGCAAATATTTTATCCTCTTCAGTAGGTTGCTTTTCCATATTGTTGATAGTTTCCTTAGCTGTGTAGAAGCTTTTTTAGTTTGATAAGTCCCATTTGTTTATTTTTTCCTTTGTTGCTTTGCTTTCAGTGTCAGGTTCAAAACATTATTGCCAAGACCTATATCGAGGAATTTACTGTCTGTTTTATTCTAGAAATTTTATGGTTTCAGATATTATATTTAAGTCTTTAATCCATTTTATGTTATTTTTGTGTATGGTATAAGATAGTGGTCCAGTTTCATTGTTTTGCAGTTGTCCAGTTTCATTGTTTTTCAGTTTTGTGGTTGTCCAGTTTTCCAACATGATATATTGAAGAGACTGTATTTTCTTCATTGTATATTCTTGGCTCTTTATCATAAATTATTTAACTATATATGTGTATTTTTATTTTGGACTCTCTTCTGGTCCACTGATGTACGTATCAGTTTTAATGCTATTACCATATTGTTTTGATTATGGTAGCTTTGAATACAGTTTGAAATCAGGGAGAGTGATGTATCTAGCTTTGTTCTTATTTCTTGAGATAACTTCAGCCAGTTGGGGTTTTGTTATGGTTTCATAAAAACAGTTCTATTTCTGTGAAAAATGCCATTGGAATTTTACTAGGGATTGCATGAAATCTGTATATTGCTTTGGGTAGTATGGACATTTTAACAATATTAATTTATCCAGTCTATCTGCATTGGATATATTCCCATTTATTTGTGTCTTTTTCAGTTTCTTTTATTAATGTCTCATAGTTTTCCATACACAGGTCTTTCATCTCATTGGTTAAATTTATTCCTACATATTTTATTATTTTTGGTGCTGTTGTATATGGGATTTTTTTCCTTAATTTCTCTTATTATGTGATAATAGTTTTCTTTATGATAATAGTTCATTATTAATAATGTATATGCAAAAGGTTATTGTGTATTAATTTTGTATCCTGCAATGTGACTGAATTCATTTGACAGTTTGAAGTAGAGTCCTTATTTCTATATATAAGGTCATGCCAAATGTGAATAGCGAGTTTTATTTCTTCCTTTCCAATTTGGATGCTTGTCTTTCTTTTTCTTATCTATTGTTCTGGTTAGGACCTTCCAAAACTATATTGAATAGAAGTGGCAAGACTAGGCATCCTTGTCTTGTTTTTCATCTTGTAGGAAAAGCTTTTAGCTTTTCACTATTGAGTATGATGTTAGCTGTGAACTTGTCACATATGACCTTTATTATGTTGAGGTATGTTCCTCCCTAAACTCACTTTGTTAAGAGTTTTTATCACACTTGGATGTTGAGTTTCATCACATGCTTTTTCTGCATCTATTGAAATGATCGTATGATTTTAATCCTTCCTTTTATTAATGTAGTGTATTACATTGACTGATTTGTGGATGTTAATCCATCCTTGTATCATTGGAATAAATCCCATTTGATCATAAAATATAATGTTTTTAATGTATTGTTAAATTTGGTCTGCTAATCTTCTATTGAGCATTTTTGCATGTATGTTCATCAGAGATATTGGCCTACAATCTTTTCTTGTGATCCCTCTTCTGGTTTTGGTATCAGAGTAATGTTGACTTCCTAAAATGAGTTTGGAGAAGTTTCTTCCTCTTTTTTTTTTTTTTTAAAGTGTTTGAGAAGGATTGATATTCTTTGAATGTTGGTAGAATTCACCAGTGAAGCCATTCGATTCTAGACTTTGGTTTCTTTGGAGATTTTTGACTACTGGGTCAATATCTTTATTAGTAATTGATCAGATGTTTTATTTCATCATGATTTGGTCTTCCTCGTTTCTAGTGATGTATCCATTTTTTTCTAGGTTGTCTAATTTGTTGGCATATAATTGTTTATAGTAGTCTCATGACTATTTGTATTTCTGTGACCTCATTTATAACACTTTATCTTTCATTTCTGATTTTGAATCATCTCTTATAGCTAGAACTACCAAAAAAAAAAAAAAAAAGATTTGTCAATTTTATCTTTTCAAAGACTCTGATCTTAGTTTCATTAGGGTCTTCTATTGTCTTTTTAGTATTTCAATTATTTCTGCTCTCATGTTATTTTTTCCTTCTAGTAACTTTAGTCATTTTTGTTCTTTTTTTCTAGTCTTCGAAGTATAAGGTTAAATTGTTTATTTTATATTATTCTTATTTCTTGAGGTGTTTGTGGTTTCTCTCCATTCCCAGCTTTTAGTCTTGCTCCCTTTTATAATTTATTTATAATTTCTTCAGTGGTATACTTATATTCCTTTATATTTTGTGTATTTAATATAGGTTTTTCCTCTGTGGTTGCCATGAGGATACATAAAATAACATATCTATAACAGTATATTTAGGTTAATAACAACTTAACTTTGATCCCATTGTAGACATTATTACTCTTCACACATGTATTTTATATTTTTGATACCATATTTTATATCATTTTATCTCATGTATCCCTTAAGTAATTATTTATAATTAGTTATCTTTATTACTTTTGTCTTGTAATGTAACCCTCTTAGCCCTCATACTAGCTTTATATGTGATTAATCCAATACTTTTTCTATATATTTACCTTTCCAGTGCAATGTATTCTTTCATATGCCTTTTGTTACTAATTAGCACCTTCAAACTTAAAGAAGTCTCTTAAACATTTTTTATAAGGCTAGTTTAGTGGTGATAAACTCCTTTAGTTTTTGTTTATTTGGAAAACTCTCTCTAACATTTAAATGATAACTGTACAGGGTACAGTATTTTTGGTTGGATCATGTTTCTTTCAACACTCTGAATATATTGTTCTACTCTCTTCTGGCCTTCAAAATTTATGCTAAAAAGTCTGTGTTAGCCTTATGGAGGTTCTCTTGTATGTAATAAGTTATTTTTCTCTTGCTGCTTTTAAAATTCAGTCTGTATCAATTTTTTTTTTGCCATTTTAATTACCGTATGCCTTGATGTAGACCTCCTTGGATTGATTTTATTGGAGGTTCTTCAGATGTACAAAGGGAAAGTACAAAGATGGCACCTCAGGCATGTCCTAGCCCTCTCCTAGATGTGAGTATTAATTTATATACCTGCCCCTCATGTTGACACTTTTTTTTTATGTTGACACCTTAAGAAGATGAGCCTCCTTCACTTTTAGTCTGGGTATACCTAAGAGATAGGTTCTGAGAAGGGTAAATTTGACCATGTAAGTCTTTTAAGAGTGATTTCTCGTATCAGTATATTTTTGTGCATCTTGAGATGTAGCCCCATGGGTTTTCAAAAGTTAGATGTTTTAGGTTCTTTTCTCTCAAATGCATGTCTTCAAAGTTTGGATGCCTGGTCCAGGGTTCAAGATTTTTTCTCCTCAGGGAGAAGTTCTAGATTTTAAATTCCCTCCAACTTTTGAGTCACCACACCAGGAATGGCAATTATGGTGAGATTGTTTCTCAGGCACTCCTACCTGGTTTGATGTGATGTGTCTTGTTTGCTTCTTGTGTCGTCTTCGCTCAACCAGCCTTTGGTTTTCTTTAAGAGAAGATTGTTCCACATGTATGGTAGACTCAGTGTGTGTCTATGGGAGATGAGTACAGGATCTTCCTACATTGCTACCTTGAATTGGTCCTGTGATTTCTTTATTTCATTTTCAAATAGTTCACTGTTAGTGTATAGAAATGAACCTGATTTCTGTATGTTGATTTTGTATATTACAAATTTACTGAATTCATTTAATAGTTGGAATATTTTTATGGTGGAGTCATTAGGGTTTTCTCTCTATAAAATCTTGTCATCTGCACACAGGGAAAAATATAGTTTGTTTGAATGTTTTTTATATTGTCTTCTTGCTTAATTGCCCTCACTAGAACTTCTCATACTATGTTGAATGGAAGTGATAGCCATCTTTGTCTTGTTCCTCATGTTAAAGGAAAAGTATTCAGCTTTCTGCATTGAGTATGATGTTAACTCTATGGTCTTTATTGTATTGAGGTACATTTCTTATATACCTAATTGGTCAGAGTTTTTGTCATGAAAGTGTTGAATTTTGTCAATTGTTTTCTAAGCATCTATTGAAATCATGTGATTTAATATTTTTTTATTCTGTTAATGTGGTGTGTCACATTTATTGATTTGCATGATATTGAACCATCATATTATTGATTTGCACAGTATTGAACCGTGCTTGATCATGGCGTATGATCCATTTAATTTATTGTTGGATTCAGCTTGCTAGCATTTTGTTAAAGATTTTTTGCATCTGCATACATGAGGGATGTTGGCCTATAATTTCTTACAGTATCCTTGTCTGGCTCCAGTGTCAAGGTAATGTTGGCCTCATAAAATGAGTTTGGGAGTGTTTCCTCCTCTTTTGGAAGAGTTTGAGATGAATTGGTATTAATTATCTAATTTTTTGGTAGACTTCATTAATGAAGCCATAAGGTCTTGGGCTTCCTTTAATGTTGTTGGGAGGTTTTTGATTCCTGACTTAATGTCCTTACTTATTATCGTTATGTTCAGATTTTTTATTTCTTCCTGATATAAACTTGAATTAGGTTTTATATTTCTAGTAATATCCATTTCTTCTAGATTGTCCAATTCATTGGCAGATAAATATTCATAATATCTCTTATAATCCTTTTCATTTCTGTACCATCAGTTATAATATTACCTTTTCATTTATAATTTTATTTGTATTTTTTCTTAGTCTAGCTAAAGATTTGTCAGTTTTGTTTATCATTTCAAAATGTTGACTAGTTTTATCAATCTTCTCTATAGATTAGACCTATATCTAATATCTATTTAATTTATTTCTGCTTTGATCTTACTAAAAATTTCATCTCCTTACTCTCTCTTATAACCATCAGTTCTCTGTATTTAAGAGTCTTTTTTTGTTTGTTTGCTTATTTGTTTTTTAAATTCCACATATAAGTGAAATCATGTGGTATTTGTCTCTCTGTCTGGCTTATTTCACTTAGCATAATATCCTGTAGGTCTGTCCATGTTGTCACAAATGGCAGGATCTCATTCTTTTTTATGGCTGAGTAATATTCCGTGTGTGTGTGTGTGTGTGTGTGTGTGTGTGTGTGTATGCATCTCTTTTATCCACTCATCTATCAAGGGACATGGGTTACTTCCATATCTTGACTATTGTAAATGGTGCTTCCATAAGCATGGGGTACATATATCTTTTTGAATTAGTGTTTTGTTTTGTTTGGATAAATACCTAGTAGTAGAATTATTGGATCAAATGTTTTGTTTTGTTTTATTTGGGAACCTCTATACTGTTTTCCACTGTGACTACCAATTTATATTCCCACAAACAGTGCATGAGGGTTTCTTTTATTCCACATCCTCATCAACAGTTATTTCTTGTCTTTTTGATACTAGCTATTCTTACAGGTGTAAGCTGGTATCTCCTTATGGTTTAATTTGCATTTCCCTGATGACTGGTAATGTTGAGCATCTTTTTACGTGTCTATTGGCCATCTGTGTGTCTTTTTGGAAAAATGCCTATTCATGTTCTCTGCCAATTTTTAATTAGATTATTCTCCAGTGTTGAGTTGTATAAGTTCTTCATACATTTTGAATATTCACCCCTTATTGGATATACCATTTGCAAGTATTGTCTCCCACTCAGTAGGTTGCCTTGTCATTTTGTTAGTAGTTGCCTTTACTGTGCAAAAATTTTGTGGTTTTTTTTTTTTCTCAGTAGTTTATTTTTACTTTTGTTTCCCTTGCTTGAGGAGACATATCTAGAAAACTTTTGTTGGTTTTTTTTTTTTTATAGTCAACATCAAATAAATTCCTGCTATGTTTTTTATAGGAGTTTTATGGCTTTAGATTTCACATTTAAGTCTTTAATCCACTGTCAGTTTATTTTGGCATATGATTAAGAAAGTGGTCCAGTTTCATTTTTTTGTGCATAGATATTCAGTTTTCCCAGTACCATTTTGAAGACACTGTCCTTTTTCCCATTGTATATCTTTGCCTCCTTTGTTCCATATTAATTGACCATGTAGTGTAGGTTTATTTCTGGGCTCTCTATTCTGTTCCATTGATCTATATATATGTCCATTTTTGTGCCAGTACCACATTGTTTTGAAAGACAAATTTAGAAAAAAATCTCATTTATAATTTCACCAAAAAGAATAAAATATGTGGGAATAAACTTTACTAAGGAGTTGAAAGACCTATACTCTGAAAAATATAAAATAATGATGAAAGAAATTGATGAAAGAAATTTTCGTGTCAGTACCATACTGTTTTGATTACTACAGCTTTATGTGTTTTAAAATCTGGGATTGTGATATCTCAAGCTCTGTTCTTTTTTTATCAAGATTGCATTGGTTACTCAGGGTCTTTTGTAATTCCACACCAATTTTAGCATTATTTTTTCTAATTATGTGAAAAAATGCTATTGGTATTAATAGAAATTGCACTGCATCTATAGATTACTTTGGTTAGTATGAACATTTTTAACAATATTAATTCTTGAGCATGCAATCTTTCCATTTGTACCATCTTCAATTTCATTTATTAATGTGTTACAGTTTTCAGAGTACAGGTCTTTCACCTTCTTGCTTAAATTTATTCCTGGATATTTTATTCTGTTCCTTTTCAATGTGGATGCCTTTTATTTCTTTTTCTTTCTTATTGCTGCATTTAAGATTTTCAGTACTGTTTTGAATATAAGTGGTGAGAATGACATTTTTGTCTTCTTTCAGCTCTTAGAAGAAAAAGTCTGTTTTTCAACCCTGATATGATGTTAGCTGTTTTTTTTTTTTCCACATAAGGCCTTTATCATTTTGAGGTATATTCACTCTAAACCTACTTTGTTGAGAGTTTTCATTATGAATCAATGTTGTATTTTGTCAACTGCTTTTTCTGCAATTATTGACATGATTGTATGGTCTTTATTCTTTCTCTTACTGATGTGATGTATCACATTGTTTTGTTAATATTGAACCACTTTTCCATCCCTTGAACAAATCCTACATAATTGTGATAAATGATTGTTTTTCATGCATTATTGAATTTAGTTTGCTAATATTTTGTTGAGGATTTTTGCATCTATGTTGATATTGACCTATAGTGTTTATTTTTTTGTTTTGTGGTGTTTTTGTGTTATTTTGGTATCAGGGTAATGCTGGCCTCATAGAGTGCATTTGGAAGCTTTCCTTCCTCTTCTATTTTTTGGAATAGTTTGAGAAAAATAAATATTAACTCTTCTTTAAATATTTGATAAAATTCACCTGTGACATCATCTGGTCCTATAGTTTTGTTTGGGAGTTTGGACACTGATTCAATTTCATACGTAGTGACAATTTGGTTCACCATTTTTATTTCTCTGTGACTCAGTTTTGGAAGATTACATATTTCTAGAAATTTATCAATTTATTCTAGGTTGTCCAATTTGTCAGTGTATATTTTTTCATAAAAATATCTTATAATACTTCGTATTTTTGTGGTGTCAATTGTTATTTTTTATCCATACCTTTCTTTTTCTCTTGATGAGTCTCCTTAGAGGTTTATCAATTTTGTTTACCTTTTCAAGGAATCAGCTCTTGGTTTCATTAATCTTTTCTATTGTTCTTTTAGTTTCTGTTTCATTTATTTATGACCTAATCTTTGTGGTTTCCTTTCTTCTATTAGCTTTTGACTGGTTCTTCTTTTAGCTATTTTGGGTGTAATGTTAGTTTGCTTATTTGAAATTTTTCTTTTTCTTCTTCTTCCTCCTCTTCTTTTCCTTTTCCTCCTCCTCCTTTCCCTTCTTTCTTTAAGTAGGCTACATGCCAAGCAAGAGAAATTTTTCTTGTTTCTTGAGGTAGTAATTTCATACCATTTTTGTCAGAAATGATATTTGCTATGATCTTAATTTACTGAAATTTGTTAAGACTTCTTTTGTTAACCAACATATGATCTTAGCCTATGTGTCCTTAATGCCAGTGGGTCTCTTATAGACTGCATATTATTGGATATTGCAGGTGTATTTTAATACATTCAGCCACTCTATGTCTTTTGATTAAAGAACTTAATCTATTCACTTTTAAAATAATTATTTATAGAAACAAATGTACTATTGTCATTTGTTAATTTTTTTTAGAAAAGATTTTATTTATTTATTCATGAGAGACACAGAGAGAAAGAGAGAGGCAGAGACATAGGGAGAGGGAGAAGCAGGCTTCAGGCAGGGAGCCAGATGTGGTACTGGATCCTGGGTCCCCAGGATTACGCCCCGGGCCGAAGGCAGGCGCTAAATGCTGACCCACCCAAGGATCCCCTTGTTAAAGTTTTCTAACCATTATGTAGTACTTTCCTCCTTTTTTTTCCCTCTCTTGCTGTATTCCTTTGTAATTTTATTTTTATTTCCCAGTGGCAGGTTTTGATTTCTTTCTCTCTTTTTTACTATGGGTATTTTTATTTTTGGTTATCATGAGACATATATAAAATAAAATATTATATATTATATACATATAATCAGTCTCTTTTAAGCTAATAACAACTTTGTGTACCAAAATGCTACATTTTTATTTCTCCTCCCATATTTTGTGTTATTGTTGTCACAATTTACCTTTTTCATACATGGTATATCTATTTAGCATGTTATTATAGTTATTTAAATACTTTCATTTTTAAAAATTTTCATACCAAAGTTAAAGGTGATTTACATACCACCGTACAGTATTAGAGTATCTTGCATTTGTCTATATTCTTACATTTACAGTGAGTTTTAGGTTTTCATATGTTTTCATGTTCTTAGCATGCTTTAATTTCAACTTGAAGAACTTTTGTTATAACTTATATGGCAGGCAAAGTGGGATTCACTCCCAAAGCTTTTTTTCTTTCTTTCTTTTTTTTTTTTTAATTGTCTGAGAAAATATCTCTTTTTAATTACTGGAAGGAAATTTTTCTGGGAAGGACATACTTGATTGACAGATTTTTTTCTTTCAATACTATATATATCGTTCTACTTTTTTTCCTGGTTTTTCAGGTTTTTGCTGATAATTTTCCTGATGGCCTTATAGAGGTTCCTTTGTATATGAGCATTTTTGTTTTCCTATTACAACTTTTAAAATTTACTCTTTGTCCTTGATTTTAGATAGTCTTATTATAATGTGTCTTGGAGAAAATCTTTTTGAGTTGAAACTTTTTTGGAGACTTATGAGCTTCATGTACTTGTATGCTTAAATCCCTTTCTCATTTTGAATTTCTCAGCCATTATTTATTTAATCTCTCTGCTCCTTTCTTCCTCTCTTCTCCTTTTGGAACTCCAGTAATTCATAATTGTGTCTCTTAATGGTATATTATAGTTC
This sequence comes from Vulpes vulpes, assembly GCF_048418805.1. Taxonomy (NCBI): domain Eukaryota; kingdom Metazoa; phylum Chordata; class Mammalia; order Carnivora; family Canidae; genus Vulpes; species Vulpes vulpes. The sequence goes on along the minus strand of NC_132780.1, from coordinate 182,962,725 downwards.
ATGTATGCTTTGTTCACTCTTTTTATTTTTTTACTCTTCTGACTGGATAATTTCAAAAGTTTTAGTTCATTGATTCATTCTTCCTGTTGATCAAGGTTGCTATTGAAGCTCTCTTTTGAATTCTTCAGTTCAATCATTATGTTCTTCAACTCTAGGATTTTTCTCAATGGTTTCTATTTCTGTGTTGAAATTCTCATTTGCCTTCACATTTTTAAAAAAAATTGTGTTTAGTTCTCTGTTGCTGTTTTCTTGTAGTTCACTGAATTTCTTTTGTATGATTATCCTCAGTTCTTTGTCAGACAGTTCACAAATCTCCATTCTTGGGGTCAGTTATTCTCTATTAGCTTCCTTTTGTAGTGTTATGCTTCCTTGATTGTTTGTAATCTTTATGTCCCTGAATTAGCATCTGCACATTTGAAGAAATAGATACTTCTAGTCTTTATAGACTGTCGTTGACAGGGAATGCTTTTCACCAGTTAGCTCATTCAGATATTCTGGGTGACCGATCTGGTTCAGATCTCTGGTGGACTTGCTGCTGGAGTCTCTGAGTAGGCCTGGTAGGAAGATATGGTGCCTGGGTCAGCAGGTGAACAAGATTAATGCTTGGATCCATAGGGCTGGGCCTGGTCCTTGAGTCTACAATGCAGATCTAGTGTACAGTTTCAGTAGCAGGCCTGGGATCTGAATATATAGGACATAGATTCTGGATCCATGGGATTTGGCCTATGGGTACTGCCCTGGATTTGGAATCAGTAGGGTTCAGTTCTGCACTGGAATGGTCCATGAGCCTTCGTCTTTGGGAACTATACTGCATCCTGGGGTTATTAGGGCCAGACAGCTGCTGAGACAGGTCAGGAGTCTGGGACTCAGGAGCTAGTCTGGCACTGGGGTGAGACTAGAACCCAGGTTCCTGGGGGCCAGTCTGGTACCAAAGTAGCCAAAAGCAGAATTGGGAGTCACCATAGAACCTAGGTCTATTGAGTTCTTCCTGATGTTGGAGTGAATCATGAGCTAGATTCTTGGGAGACTTTCAGGAGTCTGGGGCCAAGGAGGCTGGCCTGGCACTAGTGTAATCCCAGTGCTATGGTCCATGATAAAACTGAGAACTTACTTCATTTTCCTTTCTCCAAATGGAGGGTATCTCTTTCCACACTGAATAGTGTGGGCTTGGAGGAGAGGTGACAGGTATAATGCAAAACTGTCTTCCCTATTCTTTTCAATGCATCTTTTTTTATTTCTGTTCTTCACTCAAGTGATGTAAGCCCTCGCTTAATATCTTTAGCTCTTATGAAGGTATTTTTGTGCATGGACAGATGTTCAAATTCATGTTTCTGGGGGAAGAAGAGTGCAGAATAAAATCTGCCCTGCCTCAAGGGATGTGAGGAAGATAGAATTGACACACCTTAATATTCAGTGAGGATGGTAGTGAGGAAGAAGCAGCAAAGATGACTTCCAAATTTCAAGCCCAGATAACAACATGAATGCTAAATATTGTCAGTAAGAGTCATAGCTCTTTCTGTGGCCAGATACCAGAGAGAACACAGGTTTGTTGAGGCATTCATAAAATGCCATTGTGTACTTGAGAACTATTAATCTACTATTGTGTTTATCTTATTGCAATTATTATGTCCCATAGAAATAATCAAACCCCTGTGTTACTCCCTAAAGATTTTTATATCTAACTGTTGAAATAACACTTTGGAAATTCAAAGTCAAGTTTGAATATTAAGACCTACTTCCCTATATCCCAGTAGAGTATTTGATACATAGGTAAGAGTAATTGAATATGGTGAAGTATGTATAAGTATTCTTTGTGCTTAATAATTTAAACGCTTCACTCAAGACTTCAGTTTGCTCTGGTTGATAACCACATAAGGCATTTAAGACACAGATTTTCAAGACCAAAATTATACAGAGGGGGAAAACATCTCAGATTTGCCTCTGAATATGGGGAGGAATAAAAACAAAAAAGATAAAAAATAGAAAACAGTAATTCTTGGTTTTGTTTCCAGAAGGCTTTGTTGTGTTTGGTTTGTTATTTTGTCTTGTTTTACTTTGTTGTTCCATTCAAGCATCTTAATGTGTTGTCAGATCTCAAGATCACAAAACACTGGTAATGTACTATAGATGGTTTTATGTAAAACATACATAACTTCACACACACATGCTCTCAAATATTTTTTAAAAAATCACTCAGGAAGACATAAACACTCCTATCTTCTTTAATAACTTTTTTTTTTTACTCTTGGTAGCAAAGAATATTCTGATATTGTGGATACTATACAAAACAGGCAAACAATTTCTACATATCAAGAGCTGTGAGAATATATGCTAATTGTATGTCAAAACAAAAGCTGCAGCTAATTAGACCTCCAATGAATTTCTAGTGTTCTTCTTTCCCTTAGAAAGTTCAACTCAAATAACCCAATTAAATAATGCTATGCAGCTCTGCTGCAGTGTTTCAGATTACTTCTGAGACAAAGAACAGCAGCTCATAAATGGTGCTGTTCAACCACAGTTTCTAACCTCAATATATAGATCAATAGTGCACACAAATCAGATCTAATTTTATTATGTTTCTTTGGGGGGTTCTTTACTTCCCCATCTGAAACTCTCAATTATGATTCTCCTGATGTAACAGTGTCATCCTGTGACTGACATTTGGGTCCTAGTTTTAAATTATATTTTTCTATTTTATAATAGGCATTAAATTTTACTCTTAAGGGATGCTAATTTTTAGGAACCCTGTCTACAGCTGTGTAACAAAACTCTTGTAGGTCTGTTGGCAAATGTTTTTCCTAGTTTGCAAGGTAAAATTATAAGTCAGATATAATGATAAAATAATGCTGTACAACTGATCAAAACAATATACCATACAAAGAAAATAACCTAACAATGTCTTCTTGCAAGACCTGTTTAGTCTTAGATTTTAGCATCGTTGTTTTCTTTAGTACACTCATGCTAATTGAGATTCAAGGTATTCAGAGAGAACATGTTAAGGCATCCCTTATGGTCCTTCATGACTTTGAAATCCATGTAGGATGAAAATGCTACACTCAAACTTGATTCAGGATACATTTATTTTTCCTTAAAAAGGGGAAATAATTAATTAGATTTATTAAATAGTAGTAAATTTATCTGACAGAGTGAAATGAGTCAACCACTATAGGATTTGGGTTTCTTTTAATTGTAATTATTATTTTAAGAAATTATATATGGGTTTGCATTTTTATAATTCATTATCAATTCACCAAATACAATTACCAATACTTTTATTTTTTTAAAATCTCCAGCTAGGAATCTCAAACTTGGAGAAAAATTCATTCATTCTGTCAACATTCTTGGGCATCTATTAATTCTCAGGAAGATGATAGATGCTAAATAAATACAAATTAATCCCTGTCATGACAGATTTAATATAATGGGGAAAAAGTGTTGTTCACATAAGTTACCATGCATGATTCTATGTGAGTAGTGTTATGAGTCATAAGTTAGCAATGTATATAAACTCTAAAATAAAGATTCTTTTCCATCCTGGCAGAATTAAAGAAGGTAGAAGACTTTATGGAGAACATAGTGCTTCTGTGGGCCTTGAATAATGAGTATGTTTCAATAGATTAAGGCCATCACAATCTATAGATAGAGGAATAGGGAGGGTGGTGGAAGACAGCAATCTTGAGAAACACTCAGCAGATAAACTGAATACCAGGCAGAGAACATGCTGTAAAGTAAGAGAAAATAGGCTAGATAGATGATAATCAGAATGAGTTGGATATTGAATGTCAGAAAAAATTGTGTGTTTATTTAATATTATCATAAAATATTAATTTAAAACCACTAATAAAACGGTATACTATCATAACTTTGTAAAAAAGAAAATCTTGGGATCCCTGGGTGGCTCAGTGGTTTAGTGCCTGCCTTTGGCCCAGAGCGTGATCTTGGAGTCCCGGGATCGAGTTCCATGTCGGACTACCTGCATGTTCTCCCTCTGCCTGTGTCTCTGCCTCTCTCTCTCTCTCTCTCTCTCTTTCTCTGCATCTCTCATGAATAAATAAATAAAATCTTAAAAAAAAATCTTTGTGTAATGCACTAAAGAGAATGAAAATGTAATTCTTGATTTTTTTCTTTTTCACTTTCACACACCAAAAGGAATATGTATTTTATTCACTTACTAAAACAATATTTCTAATTATAAAGTTAATATATGTTCAAAGAAAGTTGTATTTTTCAAAACATCAAAAAGTAAGCACACACAATCTTTAATAATCCAACCACCTAACAGTAATATTTTAATATTTGTTCTATTTTATACATTAAAAATAATTATATACTGTTTCAAAGATTATAGCTTCCCATTTAAACATTTAGTGAATTTGTCCCAACATCAAAAATCATCCATATATTTCTTGTTAAATAAAAGGATATATTAAAAACATCTGAAAAATCTCCAGGTCGAAATGGAGGATTAAAATATAACAATATAATTTAAAACATATAGCTGATCTTGTAGGAGCAAAATCAAAGCCAGACAGCAAACAAGGAGAATTCAACAAATATTTGATTTCAGTAGTAGGTGTATGAAGATTTTAATAAATTCCTACTTTTGGACATTTGTTTCCAAGTTTTTTACTATTACAAGTCAACTGTAATTAAACTACTTTTCATACATTTTACATATTTACCTGATTATTTCTTCTGGAAAAATTCTAAAAGTTTTGGCATATAACAATACATTTTTTTAAGGTTTATCTGCATATTGCCAATTCCCATTTGAATTGGCTTAATTAACTTACCATCCAATATGGACAACTCTTCACTGATGCTGACCATATATATTATGTCATACAAAAGTTCCAAGAACTTTTTGAGGTTTATATGATATCTAGTTATAAGATTAAAAAGCCAAGGATCACAGAAACACAGCTGACAAATTTATAAAGTTAATAATTAGCAACACAGTAATTTCAATCCAGAAATTATCTGATTTCCAAAACGATTTATCTTAATCACTAGATTCCTCTCAGGCCACTGTGGAGAACAGTGCCAGTCTCTTTATTTTTCACTAGATTTTACCATTCTTTTACCTCTTTGCCAATCCCTAGGAAGAAATAGTATCTCATTCTAACTACCATTTCTTTGATAACTGGCAAAGTCTGAACATTTATTTTAAGTTCATGTTTGTTTGTTTGTTTTGTTAATAAGACTACTTTTTTAAGAGGAATTTTAGGTTCACAGTAAAATTGAAGGGAAGGCAGAGAAGTTTCCCATATACACCTTCTCCATATATGCATAGCCTCCCCATTATCAACATCTCCCACTAGGGAGATTAATGAACCTACATTGATGCGTCATTATCACCCAGTGTCCATCATTAACATTACAGTGTACTCTTGGTATTGTACATTCTAAGTGCTTAGAAAAATGTATAATAATGTATATCCATCATAATGGTGTTATACAGAGTATTTTCACTGCCCTAAAAATCTTCTATGCTCATCCTATTCATCCTATTCTCCCAAATCTCCATCCCCCCCACCCCCGATACGCTTCCCAGCAGCCACTGAACTTTTTATCCTCTCTGTAGTTTTGCATTTTCCAGAATGCTATATAGTAGGAATTATACAGTTTGGAGCATTTTCAGATTGGCTTTTTTCACTTAGTAATATGCATTTAAGTTTCCTTTATGTCTTATTATGGCTTGATAGCTCATTTCATTTAGTGATAAATAATAGTCCAAGGTATGGAGGTTACCACGGTTTATCCATTTGCCTACTGAAGGACACCTTAGTTGCTCCAAAGTTTGGTAAGTATGAATAAAGTTGCTGTAAGTATGCATGGTGCAAGTTTGTGTGGATACAGATTTTTGACTTCTTTGGGTAAATACTAAGGAGTGTGATTGCTGGATCATGGGTTTGTTTGTTTGTATTTTGTAAAACAGATAAAAGCTGCAAAGCTGACTTCCAAAGTGGCTGTGGATTTTTTATTCCCACCAGCAAGGAAAGAGAATTCTTATCGCTCCACATCTTCATCAGCATTTGGGTGTTGTCAGTGATCTGACTTTTGGCTATTAACAGGTGTATAGTGGTAGTATGTTTTCATTTGTATTTCCCTGATGATATTATGTGGAGCATCTTTTAAAATACTTACTTGTCATCTGTATATTTTCTTTATGAAATGTCTATTAAGTCGTTGGCCCATTTAAAAAATACAATTTTTTTTTTTGTTGCTGAGTTTTAAGAGTTCTTTGTGTATTTTGGATAGCACTCTTTTATGAGATGTGTCTTTTGCAAATATTTTCTGCCAATCTGTAGCTTGTGTTCTCATTTTCTTGAAATTATTTTTCTCAGAAGTTTTAATTTTTATTTATTAATTTATATATTTTTTGAGAAAGGGAAAGGGAAAGAAAATCTTTTTTTTTTTTTTTTGAAAGAAAATCTTAAGCAGGATCCATGCCCCACATGGAGCCCAATGTGGGGCTCAGACTCGTGACCCTGAGATCATGACCTCAGCTGAAATCAAGAGTCAGATATTCAACTGACTGAGCCACTCAGGCACCCCAGAAGTCTTTAATTAGTCAATCAATTATTTCTTTCATGGGTGGTGTCTTTGTTGTATCTAAAAAAGCATCACCATATCCAAGGTCATGTGAATTTTTTCCTACATTATATTCTAGGAGTTTTATAGTTTTGTAATTTACATTTATAATTTTGTGAAGAATGTAGAGTCTGTGTCTAGATTCATTTTCTTTTCTTTTAAATTAAAATTCAATTTAGTTGCCCTTTAGTATATTATTGATTTCAGAGGTAATTTAGTGATTCATCAGTTGCATATAATATCCAGTGCTCATTACATTAAGTGCCTTCCTTAATGCCCATCACCCAGTTAACCCATCCTCACACCCACCGCCCCTCCAGCAACCCTCAGTTTGCTTCCTACAGTTAAGAGTCTCTTATGATTTGTCTCCTTCTGTGTTTTCATCTTATTTTTATCTATGTGGATGTCCAGTTGTTCCAGTACCACTTATTGAAAAACTCTCTTTGTTCCATTTTACTTCCTTTGGCCTTTTGTTGAAGATCAGTTGACTATTGTATGTCTGCTTCTGGCTTTTTACTCTTTTCCAATAATCTCTGTTCTTTATCCAATACCATGCTGTGTTGATTATATAGCTTTCTAATAGGTCATAAGGTTGTGTAGCATCAGTCTTCCAAATTTGTTCTCCTTCAGTGTTGTGTGTGCTATTCTGGATCTTTTATTCTCTCCATATAAACTTTGGAATCAATTTGTTGATACCCATAAGAGAAATTGCTAGGATTTTTGACTGAGATTATACTGAATCTATAGATCAAGTTGGTAAGAACTAACAGCTTGGCAATATTGGGTATTCCTATTTATAAACATGGGTTATTTCTCCATTTATTTACTTTTTTATTTCATGTATTAGGGTTTTGCAATTTTCCTCATATAGAACTTATACCTACTTTATTAGACTTAAGTGTAATTATGTCATTTTGGGAGGTGCTAATGTAAATGGTATTGTGTTTTTAATTAAAAATTAAATATTTGTCCATTGGTAGTATATGAGAAAGCAATGGACTTTTGTATATTAACCTTGTATCCTGCAACCTTGCCATAACTTCCTATTCGAGAATTTTTTATTGTTATTTCAGATTTTCTACCTAGACAATTATATCATCTATAAACAAAGATCGCTTGCTTTATTCCATCCCAAACTGTACACTTTTTATTTCTTGTTGGTGTTTTATTGCATTATATAGAAGTTCTATTACAATGTTGAAAATGGGTAGTGACAGGGGACATTCTTAACCTTGTATCTGATCTTCATTGTAGAGTTTCAGGTTTTCCACCATTAAGTATGCTGTTGGCTATGGATTTTTTTATGGATATTCTTTATTAAATTGAGGAATTTTCCCTTGTAAATTAACTGAGAACTTTTATTATGAATGTGTGTTGAAATTTGTTAAATGATTTTTCCACATCTATTTATATGACTGTATGATGTTTTTCTCTTTTACCTTATTGATATGATGGATTATATTAATTTCTGAATGTTGAACCAAACTTGCATACCTTGAATAAATCTCATTTGATTGTGGTGTATAATTCTTTAATACCTTGTTGAATTTGATTTCCTAGTATTTTGTTGAGAGTGCTTGCATCTATGTTTATGAGAGAGATTGATCTATAGTTTTCTTTTCTTGTAATATCTTTGTCTGGTTTTGATATTAGGCTAATTCCTAATTCCAATTCATAGGATGAGTTTGGAAGTAGTCCATCTACTTCTGTCTTCCAAAAAGACTATAAAGTCTGATATAACTTTGTCTGTATATGTTTGTTAGATTTCACCACTGAACCTATCTGGATTTGTTGCTTTCTGTCAAAGGTTAGTAATTATTGATTCAATTTCTAAAATAGATATTGGCCTATTCATATTGTCTATTTCTTCTTGTGTGGGTTTTGCAAAACTGCATTTTTCAAGGAATTGGTCCATATCATCTAGGTTATCAAATTTGTTGCTCATAGTATTTCATTATTGTCCTTGTAATGTCCATGTGACTAGAGTGATATCCCTTCTTTCATTTCTTGTACTAGAAATATATATTTTCTCTCTTTTTTTTCCTTAATTAACATGGATAGAAGCTTATAAATCATTTTGATCTTTTCAAAGAACTAGCTTTTGGTTTCATTGATTTTCTCTATTAATTTCTCATGTTCAGTTTCATTGATTTCTGTTCTAATTCTTAATATATCCTCTCTTTACCATGGATTAATTTGCTTTCTTTTTCTAGTTTCCTAAGGTCAAAACTTAGGTTATCTATTTTATATTTTTTTCTAATATATGCTCTTAATGCTATACAATTTACTCCAAGCACTGCTTTCACCGCATCTCACGAATTTTGATAAGGTGTGTTCTCATTTTTATTAAAGTATTTTCTAACCTCTTTTAACCTATGTATTTAGATGTGGGTTTTTTAATCACATATTTTGGAATTTTCTAATTATATTTTTATTATTTCTTTCCAGTTTAATTCCATCATGGTCTGAGAGCAGATGTTGTATAATTTTTATTATTTAAAAAATTTTAGGTGTGCTTTATGGTCTAGAACATATTTTTGTTTATTTTGTTCTGTTTTGAGAATGTTCCATGTGAGCTTGACAAGAATATATCTTCTGATATTGCTGGATAATGTGGTCTATAAATGTCAATTATCAGTTGATTGATGGTGTTTTTTAATTCAACCATGTCTTTTCTGATTTTCTGCCTGCTGGATTTGTGTGCTTCTGATAGGTGTTGAAGACTGTAACTATGATAATGGATTCATCTATTTTTCCTTGCCATTCTGTTAGTTTTTGCCTCACACAGTTCATTCTGTTATTTGGTGCATGCATGTTAAGGATTGTAATGTCTTCTTTGAGAATTGATCCCTTTATCATTATGTAATGTCCCTCTTCATCTCTGATGCTGCTTTCTCTGTTCAAAATCACTATAGCTACTCCTACTTTTTTTTGTTAGTGCCATCATGTTATACTTTTCTCCATCCATTTACTTTTTTTTTTTCTAAAGATTTTATTTATTTATTCATGAGAGACACAGAAAGAGAGGCAGACATAGGCGTAGGGAGAAGCAGGCTCCCTCCCCTGGAGGGAGTCTGATGTGGGACTCTCGATCCCAGGACCCAAGGATCATGACCTGAGCCAAAGGCAGATGCTCAACCACTGAGCATCTCCAAGATGCCCTCCATCCATTTACTTTTAATCTGTATGTATTTATAATTAAAGTAGGTTTCTTGTAAACATGTATATTTGGATGTTGTTCTTTTTTTTTTTTTGTATCTATTCTGACAATCTGTATCTTTTAATGGGTACGTTTAGACCATTGACATTCAAAGTGATTATTAATGTAATAATATTAATATATGGCATATTTGTTACTGTCTTTTATTTGTTGCCCTTATTCATTGTTCCTATTTTTGTCTTCCACTTTTTTTCTGCCTTTCGCTTTAAAAAAAAAATTTATTTATTTGAGACAGAGTGAGATCACAAGCAGGGGGAGGAGAAGAGGGAGAAGCAGACTCCCACTGAAAAGGCAGCTTGATGCAGACTCAATCCCAGGACCCTGAGATCATGACCTGAGCTGAAAGCAGATGCTTAACCAACTGAGCTACCCAGGCATGCCTGCCTTTTATGGTTTTATTTTATTTTATTTTTTTTTCTTTTATGGTTTTAATTGAGCATTTTTAGTGATTCTGTTTTATTTTCTTTCTTAATATGTTGGTTATACTTTTTTCATAATTTTTAGTGATTGCCCCAGAGTTTGCAATATACATTTATAAGTAATCCAAGTTTGCTTTCAAATAACATAGTACCATTCACAGGTACTGGGAGTTCCTTATAATGACAAAATAATTCTAATTCCTTCCTCCTGTCCCTTGTGGAATGTGGTCATTCATTTCATGTATATACATACGTGTGTGTATAAAATCAAATACCTGTTTCTATTATTATTTTGAACAAATTTATGTTAGATCAATTAGAATAAGAAAAAATATTTTTAAACTTTTATATTAACTTACCCTTTCTTCAGTGTTCTTCTTACTTCATGTAGATTGATTTTCTGACCTATGTTATTTTCCTTCCCTGTAAAACACTTCTTTTGACATTTCTTGCAAGGAAGTAAGCCTTTACTGGCAAAAAATTCCTTCACTTTTTGTTTGTCCAATAAAGTATTTATTTGTCCTTCAGTTTTGAGGATAATTTCACAAAGTACAGAATTCTACATTGATGTTTTTTTTTTCTCCCAATACTGAAATATTTCACTTCATGCTCTTATTGCTTGCATGCTTTCTGGGATGTAATTCTTATAGTCATTCCTCTATAGGTAAAGTGTTTCCTCCACTCTCGCTTCTTTAAGGACTTTTCCTTTATCCTTAATCTTTTGTAGGTTAAAGAATATAAGTTTTGGTATAACATTTTGGACATTTTTCCTGGTTGACATTCTTTCAGTTTCCTAGATATGTGATTTACTTTCTACATTAATTTGAGGGAAATTCTTAGTCATTATTGTTTCATATATTCTTCTGTTCCTTTCTCTTTTTATTTTTGTTATTCCCGTTATGTATGTATTACACATCTTTTTAAAATTTTATTTATTTATTCATGAGAGACAGAGGGGGGGTGCAGAGACACAGGCAGAGGGAGAAGCAGGCTTCATGCAGAGAGCCCAATGTGGGACTCAATCCCAGGTTTTCAGGATCATGCCCTGGGCTGAAGGCAATGCTAAACTGCTGAACCACCAGGGCTGCCCTGTATTACACATTTTGTAGTTGTCCTTGGATATTATTTTTTTCAATATTTTTTGATTTTTGAGGACTTTATTGCTATATCTTCCAGTTCAAATATTCATTCCTCAGTTGTATCTAGTCTACTAATAAGCTAATCAGAGGTATTCTTTATTCCTGTTACAATGTTTTATTTTATTTATTTTTTTGCTAGGATTCCTTTTTGGGTCTTCCTTATGATTTCCATCCCTCTGCTTAATTAGCCATCTGTTCTTGCATGCTACCTACTTTATCCATTAAAGTCCTTATCATATTAATCATAGGTGTTTTAAATTCCCGATCTGATGATATCAACATCTTTAGCATGTCTGGTTTTTAAGCTTGTTCTATTTCTTTTAAAGTGTGTTTTTCACCTTCTGGTGTAGCTTATAATTTTTTTCTTGGTAGCCAGACATAATGTATCAAAGCAACTGCTGTAAGTAGGCCTTTAGTAATGTGGTGGTAAGTTGTAGGAGAAGGGGAACATTCTATGGTTCCTATGACTAGGTCTTAGTCCTTAGTGATCCTATAAGTCGGGGCTGTGGACTTCAAAAGACTTTCTCAGGCGTTTTTTTCTTTACCCCTTAGGTCACACAGGAAAACAGTACTTATGTATATATTGAAATAGTTCCCTTTCCACTATCCCTGTTGAAATCACAAAAGGATTATTCTCTAGTATTTCTTGTGGGAAACTGGTTGAGCTCCTGGAGGTAAATCCCACCAAACTGTTGTGGTGTCATATGGCTAACTCCATCTGGAGTTTTGACTCTTAGAGTTGTCCACACAAAGCCTTCAGAGATTTATCAATGACATTTTAGGTTTTCCTACCTGGGCACTGGTTTCCACAGCAGTCTCTATCAGTAGACTTTGTCTTCATATTTACCTTTCTGTCCCTTGAATGTTGGGGGCAGCATTTTGCTGTGTCCTTTCGTCTCTTATGGATTCAAGAAAAGTTGTTGATCCATCTATTGAGCTTTTTACTTATCATTAAAATGGAGTGACAACTTCCACACTTTCCACAAAACTAGAAATCAGAAATCTTCCAAACATTTATTTTAATGTTGCTTGGGCGTTTGCATCTCTACTTTCACACAGTGCTTAATTTATGAATAGGGTGCTATATTTTCTCTATTTATTTGTACAAGTTTTTAAGAATAATGAGTTTCAATGCTTTAATAATTATATTAAGAATATTTTCTCAAATAAGTTAATTTTTATCACTATTTTTATTATATAAATATGTTTGATTTTTTATGCCATAAACTTACCAGTATTGTTTCTGGCTCTGGAACTTACCACTTTTAAGATATTGCCCTTTGAATTTTATATATACTTTATATTCATGGTCTGCTTTTAGAAGCCTAAAAAGAGAAAATCTGTACTGAGTGTGATGGTCTAAGGTTATTTATGTGCTTTTCCTTTTAACCTTTGAAACTTTCTTTTGTATCATATCCTCTTTATCCAACTCTGTCTTGCTTGAAGAGGATTAGGATTTGTTACAGAAGGAATCAAAGGAAAAGATTCAGCTTCTGACATTTAAAAATATTATTTGGAAGGAAGTCAATAACCTTGAGAACTAGGATATTATCATGAGGAAAGATCGTCAAACTTCTTTACCTCTCTTTTTTAGCATATCAAGAGCTCAAATGTGTGGGCCACACCAGGAAGGTCCAAATAAAAAAAGCATGGAGGAAAGCTAGTTTTTTCTGAACCCAGAGAAATCAGAGGAGGAATGGGATTAGAAGCAGAGGTCAGGAAATGACCACAAATGGCTGTCTTGCTTTTCTTCTTCTACATGTTTTTCTAGAAAATGTCATTTATGTTAGGATGGAACATATTAGTTAGGGCACCACTCATTTGGGATTCCCTACCACCTGGCAACGGACTCATCAAAGTAACCTTGGTGGTTCCACGCTGTCCAGCAGAGGGAGTATTCGAGTCTTATTTCCTTAGAGAAACCTTTGTTTCCCCTATTACAGAACAGGAGCAAGTGAAAAGCTTCCTAGCATCCCTGTGGTAGTACAAGGAGCATACAAGAGAAGACCATTCTGACTAAGATCACTGACAATTGCCCTCAGATCCCTGATTAGTTCATGGACAAATCCCTAGGTAGATGAAACTCACTATGTACTGCTATTAGGGCCATTTTTAGATCTGAGGGTAGAAAAAAAAAAAAAAGCCAATGGATATGGACTTAAGCATTAAAGGCCAGGAATACCTTCCTGGCTTTAGGGATACCTAAAGACAAAGAAGACATAGGATTCACATACAGCCATCAGGTGCCAGCCAGTGCACAGTCCATGATTAGCATAAGACCCCATAAAACACACAACCTTCTATACAACTATATGCTTCTCTTATGCTAAGAACTAGGATGGTGGGGAAGTTAGTTGAGAGGCTATCTGAAGGATGGTTTAATAGTATAAGCAGTCCAGGTTTTGAACTGGATAGGATATTTGATTTTTATTTTTTACCAGTAGATGGTTTCTTATGAAAGAGACCAGAGAAGCCAATGAAAAATGAAGGGAATAGTTATGGTTTTATTTGTATCTAAGTTATAGAAAGTTAATTAGCAACCCCGCTGAGTTTAATTCTAAAACTCAAATTACTCAAGCCATCAGAGTGTAGGAAGAACTTTTGAGAAAAATAAAGTATTTTTTGTGTATTTCTAAAGATGAAGTAGAAATTCAGAACTTCCAAGTTTTGCTTTAGCTAACTTATATGGGAGAAGATGAATGACCAATTTGTATTTGTTTTCCTTTATCAACCTCTCCTTATAAAACAGGCACAGAGAAAGAGAAGGATTTTTTACTACTTGAACTAATATGAATCCTTATTAATCTTGGTTGCTTTTATAGGAAACTCAAAATCACCATGAGTTATGAGGGAGGAATATCTGTGTATTGCCCTGAATACAGAATACACGTATTTTAAGCAGATTTTCTTTTACATTAGTATTTCTCTGTAACTTAGGCTTTCCAATAATGAAAATTGATTCAATTTATGGGTAACAAATGTAACCCACAGATGTGTTTTAACACAGAGAATCTAAGTTGTAGACAATTGTTTTATATGTATATAAGAATATTTACTGAATGAAAACCTTGAATGAGGGGTTGCCTGAGTGGCTCAGTTGGTAAGCATATGCCTTCTGCTAAGGTTATGATCTTGGGGTCGTCCTGGGATTAAGCCCCGCAGCAACCTTCCTGCTCAGTGGAGAGTCTGCTTCTCTCTCTGCCCTTCCCTCTGCTGGTGCTCACTCTCTCTCTCCCAAATAAATAAGTAACATCTTAAACATTTTGAATTGATTCTGATATTGTCATCATTTATTTTTTCTTGTTCTTGTCCTTGTCCTTAAATGTCAAAAAAGTCAGTATGTAAGTTTCACCACTGGACATAAGCAGAAATAAGGATCGATTGAAATAAGGAAATAATGCTCTGAGTAGCTGGTCTGTGATCTCTGATTCTTTGGTATACCTCTTATAACTCCATAAAGCAAAACTGGTACCTAAGAGTTTTCTTTCCATTAAATAATATTGACCAAATTCTTGGCATTAAGTACTTGGTGGATATTAATTTATTGTAGAATGTACTTCTGATCATTCTGGTTGCATCTGCCATCTTTCTAGGCCATTGTAAGTGACTCAGAGGTGAGATTCAATCATCTCTGCCAAACACAAGCTTCACTTTGGGACTCAAAACACATAAGGGCAATAATATAGGGGTTTAACTAACTCCATTTATTCCAAGATTACAGAATAGGGTTGGTGGCTTTACCTTTTTCTTCAATTTAATGGTAGCAATTTTATATTCTTTGCTTTATTTCAGGAAGTCTTAAAGAATACCATTGTCTTACAGACCGTAACAGCATTTTAGGATATAGGGGACATTAGCTGGCCTTATCAAATCTTGGGCAACAACACAACTTCCATGAAGGAGATTTATTGATTGAAAGGATGATTCACCAGCTCTCTCATATAAAAGACTCTTTCAATAACTAGGACAGAAAAGCTTCAAAGGTCAATAACTAACATTTTGTGCTGCAACTGTTCCTCAAATGACTTTTCATTTTGATTTTTGTTATTTTTCTTTTCTCTAATTTCCCCTTTTACTATTGAAGAGATGGTAGTAAAAAATTAAAAAAAAGAACATTAAAAAATAAAAAAGGAGCCTAAAAAATAAAAAGGAGCCTACATAATAATCTTTTTCAAACAAGGCAGAATTGAAGTGAATTCAGACTCTATGTTTAATACTTGCCCAATTCAAATACCAGAACCAAGTTTTCTAAACTTATTTGTTTCCATCATTTGTATTGTTTTCATTCCAGAAAGCAACTGGTTTTCTTCTTTAGTTGTCGTAAAGGATGGATTCAATACATCACTTTAATCTCTAAATTATCTAATTTATCCAGTAAAGTGATGTTAATTTTGAATTACTACTGTAAAAAGGTAAAGTAGGGGCACCTGGGTGGCTCAGTGGTTAAGCATCTGTCTTTGGCTCAGGTCATGATCCTGTGGTCCTGGGATTGAATCCTGCATCAGGTTCCCCACAGGGAGCCTGCTTCTCCTTCTGCCTGTGTCTCTGCCTCTCTCTCTTTCTGAGTCTCTCATAAATAAATAAAATCTTAAAAAAACAATAAAATAAAAAATAAAAAGGTAAATTAATATTCATTGTAAAAGTAATAAAAGGGAAACTATTATATATTTAGGCATAAAAAGATACTTAGTCAATGAAGGATGACTTACAGTAATTGCTCTTAAGTTACTATAATTATTACATAATATGCATGCCAATCACATACAAATTTTGGTCATTCAAATGTTCATTTATTAACTTACTTATAATCTCAAAAATTTTGCTAATCATTGTTTATAATAGTTCCATTACTGTAAGAGGCCAAAAAGTAATCAGTTTATTGTAGATTTTTAAATTTTAGGTTGGTTCATTGTTGCCATTTATCATTAAAAGACCACTGGTACTCCTTTCTTTTCCACAAATTTATTATTACAAATCAGCATAACATTATTACTTTATTAGAAAATGGTAAAAGTATAAATTAATAGAGTTATTAGTTTTTAAAAGACAACTTTTTTGTAACATGGTGCAGTTCTTTGGGCTTTCTTTTTAAAAAAAAAAAAGCTGAGGACAGAATGATTTTAGTGAGAGACTAATTTTTGTTTAGGGACATAGCTTAATAAGCTCCTTATGGGGAAGGGGAGAGGAGACTCTGAAAGGCAAAAGGCATATCAGTGCACAGCAAGCAAAAAGATGATGGAACTTCCCTTTACAAGGAAAACAGGAGTTTGGGGAAAGGCAGAGAGAAAGGGAATAGAATGGTGAAGAGCTGGAGCCCTGTGTAAATTCTCCATCTCCTAAAAACCTTATATAAAGTGTTTAATATACATAATGTATGTATACATAGTTTATTTGGTGGGACTTGAGAAGGAGTAGAGCTCTGAATATTATATATTATCATATTGAATATATTACATATGAATATATATTATATATCAATATATTATTATATTGAATATATTATATGTAATAGTATTATAGTATATATATTAGATTATATATAAGTATATTGAATATATTATATGTATGTATAATAGTATTATTACATGAAAAAAATGGTATCATGATCCATAAACTAAGCTAACTAATTCAGTTTAGTTCTATGTTGGATCTCCAAACTAAGCCATATGTGATTCTCACTGACTCTCCACCCCACCCCACCCTCTCCCACACAGGGATGGATTGAGAGAGGGAGGGAGGGTGGGAGGGGCTGGAAGGCAGATGTATCTTTTTAAAATGCCCATATAAATATGGTTCCTGCTTGGGAAAAAAAAAAATCTGGTCACCTTATTGTCGGTTAGGGAAACATTATAAACTAGTAGAACCAAAAATCATATAACTCAGCCTATTGTTGTATTTTGTTTTTATTATATTAACCCATGCACAAAAATTTCAGGGTATATCCATTTACTACAGATGTGCAGTAAGTCATTTGTAAACAACTTTAGATTATATACATACTATCTATCCAATTTTGTGGTTAAAAAATCCCAGATTTGTTGTTGTTGTTAAAATTCCTAACCCCTTATATGTTTCTCAAACTGTTCAGAGCCTTTCTTGCAGATATGTGTAAAGGTAATGCAAAGCCTCCTTAATCTTTATGTAAATCATAATTAGTAATATACATTTTCTGATTTCTATAAAAGGTCATACTATTGATTCTAAACCCAAATGGAAATAATTTTATTTGGAGTATCCCATTTATAGCTTATCTATTTTCTCCTGAGACTAAATAAAAAGAAAAATTATTTCATTTCTCTTAAATAATTATTACTAAAATGATGAAAGGAAAAAATTAGAAATTCAAAATAAACAACTTTTTCATGATAAAAAAATCCGAAGTTACTTTTTAAAAAGTTTATCAGTTTTAATTGACTTGAAGCCTTGAAGAACTGAAACCACTCCCTATTTCTCCTAACTTCATCCTCAATTCTTGTCCCTCTTTGTTTCTCTGCAGATACACTAAACATATATATGAGTGTGTAATTGGCATGTAGGACAGCATTGTTATTATAGACAGAACAAGATTACATATTAACTCAATGGGAAAAAAAAACACGCTCTGTACTTTCACTCACCCTCCAATAAACATTAAGTGTCCATCTATGCCAAGTATTGTGCTAGATATTAGAGATAGGGAGAAAGAAAGGAATGGTCATAAGTGATATGGTGGAGAGGCACCAGGAGCAAGGAGGACAAATTATCTGATTCTGTGCAGAGGGAATGAGGAAGCTACAATAGTGGTTTCATTGAGAAAGGGGCTTAAATTGAGAGCTAAGTGATCAATACAAGTTAGCTGCATGAAGAGAAGAATATTCAGGTAGGAGAAAAAGCAAGTAAAGAACAAAGGGAGGTAGGGGAGCAGCAGGAGAAAGGCTGGAGAAATAGGAGTCAGAGCTGGCAGGTGTGGTTTTCATACCAATGGCAATGAAAAAACACTTAGGAGGTTTTTTGTTCTTGTTGTTTGTTTGTTTTTAAATATTTTATTTATTTATTCATGAGAGACAGAGACAGAGAGAGAGAGAGAGAGGCAGAGATACAGACAGAGGGAGAAGCAGGCTCCATGCAGGAAGCCTGACATGGGACTCAATCCTGGGTCTCCAGGATCACGCCCTGGGCTGAAGATGGCACTAAACTGCTGAGCCACCCGGGCTGCCCAACACTTAGGAGTTTAAGAAAATCAATGTAATAAAATGTTTTTAAAAATTATTAGGATTCTTTGTGAAGAATCAGTGGGGCAATGTAGTACTGGGTATCAATGAAGGCAAGGCTGTTGTAGCAATTCAGTAAGAGCTGACAGTGGCTGTACTGAGTTCATGGTGCTGAAGGTAAAAATAAGTGAAAACATCCAGTATCTATTTAGAATCTTCCATGGACAGGAAATGGTGAATTTCTGTGATGGATTATTGGGGAAAAATGTTGTTGATGGCATGAAGAATGACTGCCAGAAGTTTGATGTGGCTAACTATGGATATCATCTTTTTTCTTTGAAAGTAAATATTGAGATGAGGATAAAGAGACATATGTGTGTGTATGCATGTGTTGAGGAGTACAGTGATGGGTTCAGTTTTGGATATGTTGATTTGCAGGGCCAGGAAGACACTAAGGCTTAAATGCTAAAAAGGTAGTTGGACAGTTGAGACATGAGTTTTGGAAAGTAGTTGGAGTAAGTCATTAGGACATAAGGAATAACTGGGCTTGAGAACAGGCAAAACCACAGGCAATGTAGAGTGGAGAGAGAAGAGAATCTGGCATAGAAGGCTGAGGGAAACTATCATTTAAGGGTTATATATATGAAGTGATGGAAGAAAAGAATAATGTGGTTTCATAAAGCCACAATAAGAGTGTGCTTTCAGACAAAAAAGAATTTAAGAATTAGAATTACCTTTTGGATTTAGTAATAAGGGGGTCATTAGTGCCTAATAAAATATTTGTAGCTCTAATAGGAAAATTCTCAGCAACAGAAAAATAACAAGAACGATGTGAATGATGAGAAAATTAATGTCTTCAATAGTGACTACAATACATATTTATAAAAATAAACCCACTCCCTAGAAAGTATCAACAACGCTCTAAACATGAGGAAGTGGAGAAAAGTGTAGAGAGAAGTGTTTACAGAGACATCAGTTCTTAACAAACAGCACAGATAGGGCCTTTGAGCACCTCGTTTGCAGTGACATTTATCATTGTTATTGCTATTGTTTTTGTTATTGCTATTGTTTTTGTTATTGCTATTGCTCATGACCCGAGGCCTATACACGCTCAATTGTCTTCCTTCATGCTGTAGACAGTTTGAAATTCAGGGAAAGAGATTGGGTATGATGATTATGATCATAGCATTGTTGGGGAACTCCAAAGTGCATCTTAGAACTACCTCTTAGGAATTCATATTAGGACAACCTTCTACTCTGAGTAAGCTGAGAAGCAAATGTAAATAAAATATGAGATGGAGACTCAAATTTCCACTAGGCACATAATTTCACATTTCATGGAATTTTTGGGAGACATCATATAGCACAAGCAGAGACCAAGGTTAGTAGTCTTGGGGGCCAAAAAATCATGCACTGCTTATCTGAGAGGAGCCAGGGATCCAACTGCAGTTTACAATCTTGATTCTATGTGCATCATAGAGAATATTTCCAATTAAAATACAATGTACCTACTCCAGAAAAATGAACAGCAAAGCAGCCAAGGCCATTTGGAATAATTATGTGCATAACTTCTAATGTATATCTATTTTCAAGTGTATAACAGTTGAATGAAGAGATATTGTACATGGAGGGACTGTAGTTAGAGACTGTCTTCTAAATATGCAGTAACTCACACAATAAAAGGTGATTTTGCCTTTTTTTGTCCACCAGCATCCATTTCACATAGGCCCCAGCTTAAAGCTGAACTGTAATGCCTATCTAGTTTTCCTATATCCACAGGGCGAATTTTACTTAATTTTCTCTAGATAATTTTATTCTTTTGGTTGACAATTATACTATTTCACACTACACTACTTTAAGTTTTTGGAAGGAAATATAACTAGGGACACAACAACCAAAGATTTTGCTCTATTTTTTTTTAAAAAAGATTTTATTTAAATATTTCAGGAGAGAGAGAGAGAGAGAGAGAGAGAGAGCAAGAGCAAAGGGGAGGAGCAGAAAGAGGGAACCAGAGACTCCCTAATGAACAGGGAGCCCAATGCGGGGCTTGATCCCAGGACCCTGCAATCATGACTTGAGCTGAAGGCAGATGCTTAACTAACTGAACCACCCAGGCACTCCTCTTGATTTAATTTTTAAAACATATAAGGAGTATTACTTTTAAGAAAAGCAAAATAGTTATACATAAATTTAAATCTGTTTCTCCTAGTGATGTGAATTGTTCATCTTAAGTTCAATTGTAGTTATAAATAAGATTTTCTCAAAGCTACCTTATGCTGTTATGTTTTTTAAATGGCTGCATTTCTTTCATAGCTTTCTCCAGGCTCCTGCAACACAAAGTTAGATACTGCTCTATGTAACCACTTGGGAGAGGATTTTGTAGCAGATCTCTATTTAGCACTGATTCCTCAGCACCATGGACAGCACACTCCAGTCTACTAGGACAACTCCAACTTCTGCAGAGTCATGACATCTAGAATAACCCTGGGGTAGCATTGGTAGCCCCTCCAGCGACCTGGCCCTTCTTATGGAGCATGGCATACTTTAGGAAAAATGAAAAAGGAACAAATCTTTTTTTTATCTATAGCACTATTTTATAAATAGCATCTCAAGTTTTGTCCTTCTTTCTTAACTTTTATATGACAATACACATCAGAACTTGAGAAGAACTGATAGTCACAAAGGCAAGCCAGATTTAGAGGATGGGATCTGTTCTAGGCCACTCTCATTACGCCTGTTTGGATGAACCTCTCTGTACTCCAGGTAGATTGAGTAATAAGGGGTTTGGGAAATGATTGCAGAAGAAACCACTTATGTGAATATGGAAAGATTTTCCTAAGTCTTTGGAGTACTAAAGCTATGTGATATGATGGAGGAGGCACTGAACTCAGTCAAGATTCCTAGGAACCAAAAGATTAGATATTTATATAACCTTTAGAGAGTCATTTAATCTCCTATATTTGATCCTTCATGAGAAAAATAAAGGACTAAATAATAATGATATTATCACATAGTTTTTAAAGGAATTTTATACACATATCATTCAACATCCACATAATTTTTAATGCATTGTTTGCTATATGTTTGTCAGATTTTATTCTCCCTTAAATGAAAAATTGCAGAGAAGAAAAAAATTCCCTATTAGGACAAAAAACTTAGATGACAAGCAGTTAAACAACCAGAGCAAGAAATTATACTCAAAATTAAAAGCTTTAATTTTGCATATTTTTTTGCTATTAGACTGAATAACAATCTGTCATCTATCTGCATCTGTCCTATGATTTAGACATAACAGCATTCTTAGAATTTATCATATATTCTGGGAACCAAATTTCATTGAAAAAATTAAGAAATAAACTTTGTCTCTCATTAGGCAGAAAAAGAAAATACCAGACTGTCTATAGTGTCTGACGTGCTCATGTGGGAGACTATGACCATTCATTTAGTAGTCACTCCTTACCAAAAGACTCCTCATTCAAACTTGTTCCTGGGGGGGTGCAGTGGGAGACAGTGAAGGATTTGGGATAATGGAAGAGGTATGCTTTAGGGAGGAGATTTTCTAAACAAAATTTGGAGCAAAGAGACCCCAAAGAGTAGAAAGAGGCTTTAATCCAACAAGAGCATTTTTGACTGGGGTTTGATGACAGCAAACAAGGTTTCCAGTTTTTATGCCTAAATTTTTATGCATTTGCACTTTTATTCTCAAGTCTAGTAGCAAATGAAACACACATGCAAGTCTTTAAACTCAGACTTACTGAATCAGAAGTTACAGTCTTAATGTCCTAGTGAAACTCCTTCTAAAAATCAAACCTGTTATAAAAGAATATGGAGAAATCAGAGTTTATGGATATTTACTTGTTTCCTTTAAGAGAATACTCTCTTTAAAAGTCTAAGAAGTAGAAGCATAGTATGAACATAATCCTAAGTGGGAAGCCAACAACAATCAGCTCCTCCAGATGTCCTTCTTCCAGGATTTTTTTGTTTTTGTTTTCTGTCAATTCCTGCCTAACATTTCTTAGATTCCTACCTGGGCTTAGCTGCTGGCAGCACCATAAATGTTTTACCATTGTACACCTACGTCTTTCTCCCTCTGATCTCATGACCACCCCAAATTAAGCAAAATCCTCTGATATTGAGGTTTGTTTTTCTTTTTTTAACTGGAAAATCATGCTGGAAAAGCACCTCAGGACAGATAATCTGTTAAAACACTAGCCCAAACCTATGTAGACATATTGCATATTAGAATAGGAAAGAAAACAAAATCTTTCTAAAATTTAAGTTTTAGTAATCAAAATGTATTAACATTATCTCCGATTCCACTAATACCTATGGCAAATACTTTCAGTTTTTCCAGTCTTTATTTAAATTATTTTCCACCAAACATATTATTTAAATTATTTTAGACATATTTTATTCATACAGCTTAAGGACTATAACGTGTCTTCTCACACTTTAATTCAAAAAACAAATGTAATGTCTTCTGTTTATGGAGATATGAGCTCAGCATGATAATTCAGTGTTCTATTCAGTGGCTAAAAATAGTGTCTCTTATGTGTTGTTTACCAAAAACACATGTTCAAGATGCCCTTCTGCTTAGCTCTGTCTGCGATAATAGGTAATGATTTCAAGTGAGCAATTTCTAGGCAGTCTAGTCAGGTCATAAACATGTTATACAAATTAATAAATAAATTAAACAAGGTTAAGAGTGTTCAAATGTGCCTTATGTCATTTCTTAAAATATGAAAAATTAAGCAAAAAGCTCTGTTAACACAGATAATGAAGTTAAGTAAAATTTATTTTTAATTGAAGTATAATTAATATACAGTATTATATTAATTTCAAGTATACAATATAATGATCCAACAATTCTATATATCACTTAGGGCTCATCACCATAAGTGTACTTTTAATCCCCTTTATCTATTTTGCCCATTCTACCCACCTCTCCCTAAAAAATAAAACTTATAACACATTTAAACCTCTTTTGGTTTAAGTAAGAATTCTCAGAAGAAACTACAGAAATCTTTTGATGGAATAGACTTAGGTTTTCCTAAACAATGACAATTTCTGGGTTTTACTTGATCCTTTTTTTTCTCACCTGCTTCCCCTCTGATGTTCATCAGCAAAGTCAATAAAAACATATTTTTCTTATTCTTTTTCATAATCTCTAAATGTACCCTAGTCCAAATAAAACTCATCTCTTATGTAAGGAATCAAATTGTCTCTCTTTCCTTTTACTCTTACCCAGCCCTTAAATAGATTTTCCCTTCAAAATAATCTTTTATAAAAGAATGTGCTGTTTACCTTTTTAAAATCCTCCAAAGCTCCCCATTACACATGAAAGCTAAACATCTTGAACTGTTCAAGTCCTTCATAATCCTGTGCCTGATTACAACAAAAATTCACCCTTTTCCCTCTAGCCTGGGCCTATTCTGATTCCTCAAACATGCCATATTTATCCCATCTCATGGTCCTGGCATCAGGTCTTCTTTCTGCTTTAAGCACTGTTCCCTTCATGTTTGCTTTGCTGGCCCCTTGTGTTCCAGATCTTTCAGCTTAAACAGAAAAGTTTCTTTATCACCCAGCCTAAGGCAACTACCTCATTTTTTTTTTAATTCAGCATGCATATTTTAATTCTCATCACAGCAGTTGTATGTGATCATTTGCAGAGAGATCTCTTGCTTGTTTGTCTATTTGTTTATTGTCCACCTTCCTCTATGTAATATTAAAGCCCAAGACTGTTCTCTCCATGGGAGAAATGGTTACGGTGGCAGAGGGCAGTAATAGGCATCAAATGGCCAAGCTTTGAAGCTGGGGTTATAACTGTTCATATCTCTGAAAAGTTATTAAAATGTACTTTGCCTCAGTTTCTTACATATAAAATAGGGGTTACATTAGTATTTATCTCATAAAGCTCTTGTGAATATTAAATGAGTTAAATAGGGACTAGTCCATTTTAAAGATCTGAGAAATGCCATCTCTTATGCATCTCTGGACCTCAACACCTGGAACAGTACTTAGTTCAAGTGGAAATCTAATAAATATAAAACAAAAAAGAATGAAAAAAAAGTGAGCACATGTGCTCCCTTATTTATACTGAAGTGATTTTTTTTTCTTTTAGAAAAGATTCATTATTTTATCTCTGTCCTAATATATACATGGGAA
The DNA here is from genome assembly GCF_048418805.1 of Vulpes vulpes. Classification (NCBI taxonomy): domain Eukaryota; kingdom Metazoa; phylum Chordata; class Mammalia; order Carnivora; family Canidae; genus Vulpes; species Vulpes vulpes. The sequence goes on along the minus strand of NC_132780.1, from coordinate 182,937,998 downwards.
CTCAAATGGTAATTAAGTTTTTAATTTGTAATCTAACTTATCATAGATGTTAATATTAGGTTACACTGAAGCTTCAGTGGTCTTATAAAATGGAACTAGTAATCCCTGGCTTTTAGCAGTTTATAGAAATGTAAAGCAAAAGAGAAATGAAATGGCAATAATTTACTAGTTGTTTGTTAATTTATCTGCTGTCTCTGGATAACACCACAACTGCAATAAAGATAGTTTTGTTTGTAAACTGGGAAGAATATAAATTATGGCTAATTAAAAGTGCCAGGGAGATCTGAAATATGAAAGAAGGCAATTACCCAAATTGGGCATCAGCCAGGCCAGTACGGGTATCTGCTCTTAGAAATATAGTGGAGTTTGTTTTTCTAAATTTTTTTATCTTTTTTAATGTGGAGTTTTATGTGATTAAAATAACTTCGTAAAATATGGCTGCTAGAATTCGCTAGTGTCCCAGTTTCCCACTCTGTGCTCCTACCACTGTGTATTCCTAGGACAGGAGTTTATGGAAGCTTCTTTCTCACAAATGACCACATATTTGCATGGGTCTAACTTTATAGTGCCTAAAACCCAAGAGCATCCCTGGTTTCTTGATCTGGGATATCTGCTGTCCGTTTGGGATGATGTATTTCAGAAACCATAGGCTGTTAATTTGATTTTAAGTTGGAAACTGTTGGTTTCTTAGTATTGGGGATTGAATAAAATGCAATTTGGTCCCCCCTTTAGCCAAGAAGATGGAATTTAATATAATATTTTTCTTTTATATATCTTTTATGTATCTTGGGCTTTAATTTCATGCATATAAAGAATACTTGCAAGATTTTTTTTAATACTTTTTATTAGGTTTGCTTTCACTCTGAGCTGTGAGTATATGAGTTCATTAATTTATTTCAAAGGTGGAAGAAAAGTAGATTTCATTCTAATACCTACCTGCCTTATAGTAGTTTTCATTATTCCCACTTAATACAGTGTTAGGGAAGTTAAATTCATTCCACACAATCCTTCACCTTGTACCTGACCAAGTCAAGATTCCAGCTCAGACCCAGGTGATAACAGAGCCACTACTCTTTTCTACAATACCTCACTGGTTTTCAAGGATGACTAGATGAAAAATTATAAAGAATGTTGAGAAAATGTATCTAACCTTACTCAAGACCTTAAAATTTTACCACTTGGTTATGGAAAATGCTATATAACTATATAGCATATAAATATATGAGGACACTCCTCCCTGCTACATCTACCCTTTTCCTAGAGCCCAATCTATGATTTTTGCCAGGATTCATGCACAACTGGCAGTGTATATACACAGGTAAGTGAGCCTAAAGGAAGTCTGGGAGCATAAGGGGCTGAGTGGCTGGAAGAGGAGTTATTGTTTTGGGGAAAGAACCACACATGACAAATTAGCCTCCAGGAGGCAGAGCTGGTTTCAGCCTCCCTGCTACAAATGTACTTCTTGTTTTTCCACTAGAACACATTCCACATTGTGTGATATTTGCCAATTATTACATGATGTTTTTGCTAAGAGGCTGTTTCACTCATTTGTGTCAACAGTATGTTGCATAGGGCTTGAAGCAGGACCTGAAAACCTGTTGGTAGTGTATAGCTAAGAGCCCTCCCTAGCTCCGGGGCCAGTTCTGGGTTCCAGTTCTGCTTTACCACTTACTGTCTGTATGATCTTATACAAATTAATCTTTCCATGCCTTGGGTATCTCATCTGTAAAATAGACATACTACCTGCTTTCAACCCCCAAATAAGAATGAAATGCATTAATATCTGTGAAATGCATAGGTGCAGTCAACTGGGTGTCTCAGTTGGTTAAGCATCTGCCTTCAGCTCAGGTCATGATCTCAGGGTCCTGAGATCCAGCTCTACCTCCAGCTCCGGCTCAGTGGAGAACCTGCTTCCTCCTCTCCCACTCTCCCTGCTTGTGCTCTTTCTATCAAATAAATCTTTTAAAAAATGATAGTAGAGGAACACCTGGGTTGAGCATCAGTTAATTGAGCATCCAACTCTTGGTTTTGGCTCAAGTCATTATCTCATGAGTCCAGGGATGAACCCTGCACTGGGCTCTGTGCTCAGAAGGGAATCTGCTTGAAGATTCTCTCTTTCTGCCCCTCTCTCCCCACTCATGCACCCTCTCTCTCTCATAAATAAAATGAATCTTTAAAAGATGGTAGTAGAAACATTTGAAAAGTTAAAAATATATTTTCATGTGAATAGATATTTATTTTTATTATCAATACTAGACTAAATCAGATTCTATAATGTGCTGTCTCATAATTTAATCAGACTTTTTTAATGGACACTTTAAGTTATTCCAATTTTCATCATTATTTGAAACAATATTTTTGTAAAAACACTCATACATACATTTTAATGCTCATCTCAGATTATAGCCTTGGGATAAATTTCTAAAATGTTTTTGCTAGGATAAATGTTTTGCAGGTTTTGTGGCTTTCTACACATATAACCAAATTCCTTCTAGAAAACTAAACAAATATATACTCTATATAACAATGTGTGAGGGGCACCTGGGTGGCTCAATTTCTTAAGTGACTGTCTTTGGCTCAGGTCATGATCCTGGAGTCCTGGTATGGAAGCCCCTTACCAGGGAGTCTGCTTCTCCTTCTCCCTCTTCTGTCCCTTAGCTTCTATGTAAGTTTGTTTTTTGTTTTGTTTGTTTGCTTCTTATCTCTCTTTATGGTCATCTGCTCTTTGACTTCTAAGATTCAGTGTTCTCATGAATTATCTTCTCTACCTTTACCTTTAGAATCCTGCTTTTGTGGATGGCAGCTGTCAGGTGTACTTTGCCATCAAAAGTTCTCACTGATCTTTGTTGGTTATTTTATCTGTGAATATGGACAATTACTTGGTTTTAAGAAGGTAGTATGGAAGTAGAAGGAAGAAAGATTAGTAATATCTATAGGGGAAGGAGAGCAGTATTTCTTCCCACAGAGTATTTTCTTATGAGTAGAAAGAAGCTGCAGAACCTTTATATACTGTTAAGCCCTGCATAAAGATGGCCAGTGACGAGCATTTACAGCAGTTGAAATTCATCCTTTTCCATCAACCAAGCCATGTGTTCTTCATCAGCTTGGATAAAGAATGCATTTGTCTGTTTGCACAACAGTGTTATATGTGCTAACAGTAGCCCAGTTTTTACTGTTTATCTACTATATATAAATAGGATCGTAATTATAAAGACTTTTGTACCTGGCTTCTTTCAACATTATATTGTCATCTTCATTCATAATATTGTATGTGGTTGTAATTTATTCTTTCTCAGTGTTATACAGTGTTTATACAATTCATTTATGTATTTTATTATGAATGTTTGAGTAGTTTTCAGTTTGGAGCATATAAATATTTTTGCTATGACAATTACAGTAGATGTTTCAGGGAAATATATTTGCTTATTTCTGTTAAATGTATTCTTAGAGGTATAATTGCTAGATCATAGTATGTGTGTTATATAGTTACATATAATTACATGTATAGTCATGGTTGTACTTATGCATATATATATATTAGTTTTAGTAGTATGAGCATATAGTTCTCCAAAGTGTTTTACTAGTGGACGCTCCCATCACTTGTGTTTTAGGGTTCTGGTTATTTCATATTTTTGCCATTACCTAGCCCTCTGATGGGTATGCAATGGGTTTTTATTAGGGTTTAATTATCAAGTCCCTAGTAATCAACAAAGTTGAGCATCTTTTAGGATATGTATTAACCTTTTGGATATGCTCTTTTATTAAGTGTTGATGCCTTTTACCAATTTTTCTATTGTTTAAAGATTTATTATTTATTTATTTGAGAGAGAGCATGAGCAGGGAGCAGGGGCAAAGTGAGAAGGAGAAGCAGACTCCCCACTGAGCAGGGAGCCTGATGTGAGCTCTATCCCAGGACTCTGGGATCATGAGCTGAAGGTAGACAATTAACTGACTAAGCCACCCATATGCCCCCAATTTTTCTATTGAATTGTCTCTTTTTTTCTTATTTATAGGGGTTCTTTATACAATCTTTTGTTGAATATGTGTTTTGTGAAAATGTTTTCTTAATTGAAGATTGTTTCATCACTCTCCTAAAGTTGGTTTTTGATAACAGAAATTCTTAATTTTACTCTAATACATTTTATTAAGTTTTTATTTTGTAAATACTACCTTGGGGGTCCCATTTAAGAAATCCTTGTATAACCCAAGTTAAAAAAGATTTATTTTTAACAAACTTTATTATTTTACCTTTAACTTTTAGATATGTATTTTTGAACTGGTTATTTTTCTATGGTAGTTTGTCCACACACATTTTTCTTACAGATACTCAATTGATCTCCCAGCTCCTCTAATGAAAAATTCATCTTTTACCCACTGTAATACAGTACTACCTTTCTCATAAATTCTAGGCAAATTTTAAAGTTGAAAACATTTTAAAAAATGACATGATGTGTACTAAGTGCACTATAAAAGTCCATATTTGAAATGGCTTTTTCTTTTTCTGGAGTTAAAGTATTTTTAAAAATATTTTATTTTATTAACTTCTTATTTCTTTACTCAATTCAGTGAGAAGCAGTAACGATACTTCCTTGGGTAATCTGATTTTTATTAAGCTTTCTTGCCATGTGCAAATGACAAACATTTAAAAATAGGTGAGGTGTGCTTCCTCTCATAGCTATAGAGGTCACTCACTGTGACCTCTTACACATGCAGAGAAATGTCTATCTCCAGGTAACCTTAGACATATATTTATTTTAATATAAGAAAATTTTAGTCCCAGAGAAATGAAGTGACTTGTCACAGTACTGGTTAGAGAAGAAGCCTGGAATTTAAAACCAGAAATCCTAAGCTTTATTTTCTTAGAGCCTCTTTATTTTATTTTTTTTTAAGATTTATTTATTTATTTATTCATAGAGACACACAGAGAGAGAGAGAGAGAGAGAGGCAGAGACACAGGCAGAGGGAGAAGCAGGCACCACGCAGAGAGCCCGACTTGGGACTTGATCCAGGGTCTCCAGGATTACGCCCTAGGCTGCAGGCGGCACTAAACCGCTGCGCCACCAGGGCTGCCCAGAGCCCCTTTATTAAAATATAAGATAAAATAAAATAAAATAAAATAAAATAAAATAAAATAAAATAAAATAAAATAAAATAAAATAAAATAAAATAGTAAAATAAATAAAATAATAAAATAAAAAAATAAAATAAAATATCCGACTTACCTAATCATTTTTGAAAACCTGTCAACTCAACATATAATTTTACTAGTTTCTTTGCTCTCCATATAATTGAAGATCATTGGGTCTCTGGACTTTGAGCTTGAAATAATGGAAGCCCTATACCAGTCTCCTGAGAATTCCTGTTACGGTCTGAACGTTGTGTTCCCCCAAAATTCACATGTTGAAATCCTACCCCCCAAAGATGGTGCTATTAAGAAGTAGGACTTTTGGGAGGTTCTTAAGTCATGGGGTCAGAGCCCTGTAGAATGCAGTTAAGAGAGGGGAAGTAGGAGGTGACTAAAATAGATAATGGGGATTAAAGATGGCACTTGCTGTGATGAGCACTAGGTGTTGTAGGGAAGTGTTGACTCACTATATTGTACCCCTGGAACTAATATTATACTGTATGCTAATTAATTGGAATTTAAATAAGAACCAAAAAAAAAAAAAAAAAAAAAAAGCTCTTCCTAGCCCCTTTTGCTGTATAAGGACACAGAGAAGGCACTGGCTGTGAACCAGCAAGAGAACCTTTATCAAAATATGACCATACTGACTGATGCCTTGATCTCAAACTTCCATCCTCCAAACTGAGAAATAAGTTTCAGTTGATTTAAGGCACCTAATCTGTAGTGTAGCCTGAACAGACTAAAACAACACTTAACCTCCTAGTGACAAATTAGGCAAGAAAGAGAAAATGGTAAAAAGGGGGCTGCCAGTGTGAATTCTTGATAATACCCAGATTGATGACTCTAAACTACTATTCACTGTGTAGATTTTGGAAAATTATAAAACAATTTGTGAAGAAAACCAAGTTTCTCTTTCAATGTATCTGTGTATATATACATGTGTGATTGGGTATTTCTAGTTTCAGTACATTGTATAATCCTTCATTTATTTTTCTTGATCTTTTTACTTGGACTTTATATACAGTAAAAAAAAAAAAATACAGAGATGCCTGGGTGGGTCAGTCAGTTAAGTGTCTGCCTTCAGCTCAGGTCATGATCCTGGGTTCCTGGGATCTGCCCCCTTGTCATGCTCCCTGCTTGGTAGAGTCTGCTTTTCCTCTATCTGCCCTTCTTTAGTGCTCTCTCTTCCTCTCTCTCTCAAATAAATCAATAAAATCTTTTTAAAAATACAAATTAAGTTTAATTGATAGTCATTCCATATTTTTTTTTCATCCAGAGGTCAGTATCTAATGTAGCCACATATTTCCTCTTTTTGAAAATGGAGACATTTGCTCCTTTATGGTTGTCCTGCATTTTTCCTTCCTGCATAATTAAAATATTTCTGGCAATGAATCTGAGATCATATTTGTACATTTCTACAGCTCCCTAGAGTATAAATCTTTACAGTTTCAAGACTTGGGTTAATTTTAGGAGTGCCTCGGACCATTTACATATTACCTCAGGCAGCAATATCTTTTTTTTTTTATATTGTTCTTTTTTGGCTCAAAGGTCATTTTATTTGCTAGAAAAGATGGAATTCAAAGAATGTTTGGATAGTCTTCCTTCTTTCATTTGTAATAATAAATTTTCACTAGCAGTGTGTCTATTCTTCTCATCTCTCTACAAGTAAAACTTCAGAAGGGTATGGATTTTTCTTCTTTTGAAATAAGGTGTCTTAATGGATTCAAGAAAGCACAGATGTGAATTCTAATTTTGTTTCATTTATTAGTTTGGGCAAGTTTCTGAACTTTTAGAAGCTTTTTTTTCATATCTAATTCTGAAAAACATATAAACACTGAAGATTTACGATAAAGACTTAAAGGACATGCAATATAAATATAAAATATTTAGCAGTACTTGGCATATAGTATACATAACAAATTGTTAATTTCATTAAGTCATAAATTCAATTTATACTGTGTTTTTAGGAAAACATTATCACAGAGTGATGAAGAGTGATTGTGTATGAATTGTGTCTTGGGAAAGCAGACTGTGAGCTGGAGTTAAAAGTGCAGGGGTTTAATTAGGGATGGGAGCAAGAAGACATTCAGACTTCAATACAGATCTGTCTTTTGTGAAAAGAGAGTCTTAGACTAAAATGGAGATCTGTGACATTCTCATCTGGCCAAAGGAGCTTTGGAGCAAAATTATTCACTAGAGGAGACTCACAATAGGCAGAAATGCCAGACTTTAACATATCTGCTACACTCATCATTGCCTGGGAGAAAGCCTGAAGGTTGTAGCCTTGGTCCAAAAATTTAGACATCATAGTTGGACACTGTCAGTCAACTGTGTTTCTTGCAGCCAAACAGCAAGTTTTCTTGCAGGGAAATGCAAGCAGTGCCTCTCACGCTGCCCCATAGGGTTGTAGAGCAAGACTACCTGTGTTCATTCAATGTGTTCATTCAAATATGACTTCTCCCCTTACTAACTGGTGGGCTATAAGGTAACTCACTCCTCTGCCCTTGGTTTCTTCATCTTTAACATCAGGAAAGTAATGGTAGCTACTATAATGTTATTGTGAAAGTTAAATAATATGAATAGAGTACTTTGGATAGCATCTGGAAAAGACCCTTAATAAATATTTACTATTATTGGCAAATTCCTACATATTTTATGACTTCCTTTGATTTATTTTTGCCTCTATATACCCCTCTTACATCTTATGTACCTATTGTTAAAAAAAATACAGGTTTTATTGTGAACTTAAAATTCCTCTAAAAAAAGAAAAACCTTTAAAAAGCTCTTCAAAGAGTTTCCTGAGTAAATACTCATTGATTATATGCTTTTCCTTCCTCTGGTTTCTCACTGTTGATTGTTGTCAGTCCAGGTAATTGCACTTATTAATATTTCATTTAATAATCCCATTTGGTATAGGTAAAAAGAAAGTCTACATGAGATTTTCATGTAAAAAGCTTGCAAAGTCGATGTACTGGTTCCACAATATGAACAAAATAAGCTTCTCTGAGAGAAAGTCATAAGCGTTATGTGCTCTATCCTTCCCAGGTAAAACGGAGCTCTTTTATGTCCATCAAAGTTGAAATAAGGTTTAGTTTAGTGGACCAGAAAAATATTACCTGTTTTGAAATAAATACAATGGAACAATTCCAAAGAAATCCAATTTTGATCAGCATTGCATGCAAGGATTAGAAAGTTTCAGAAGATTTGGATATTCTGAATGCTCTTTGTTGTTTGAGGTGCTCTCCTAAGATTAACTGAGCATATTATGTAAAGATGAACGAGCTTTATGCCTGTGCTCTTTCAATCTCTTCAGAAATGAAAATTTAATAATGAGTCATCATATTCAGATTCTCATCCACTCCAAGAATCTGTTTTTTTTAAAGCTGTAGCATATTTTATTTCTTAATTATTATAAAAATGTCTACATTAGTTGTTGAGATTTAAAACTATTTTGAAGTCATTTTTAAAAATATAGTTAACACAGGACACCTGAGTGGCTTAGCAGCTGAGCGTCTGCTTTTGGCTCAGGGCCTGATCCCGGAGTCCTGGGTTGAGTCCCACATTGGGCTTCCTGAAAGGAGCCTGCTTTTCCTTCTGCCTATGTCTCTGCCTCTCTCCCTGTGTCTCTCATGAATAAATAAAATCTTTAAAAAAATAAAAATACAGTTAATACTAGTAAACTGATATGCCACTGTGAGCCCTGTTTTGACAGGGAAGTCCCATAAAAAGCCTTCAGCCTTTTTCCCCCCATTAAATTGTCTTTTATGTAACAACACATAAAATGTCAACAAAGATTGAAGTTTTTACGTGTATCATCGTCTTAAGAAGATACTCCTTTACAGCTGTCCCAGGGCCACTGTTAGTACTCTTACTCAGAAATAGAAACTATAGGAATGCATGGGTGGCTCAATCAGTTAAGCATCAGACTCTTGATTCCACTCAGGTCATCTCAGGGCTGTGAGATCAAGCCCCACATCGGGCTCTGTACTAGGCATGGAGGCTGCTGAAGAATTTCTCTCTCTCCCTCTGCCCCTCCCCTACGTCTCTCTCCCTCTCTCTCTCTCTTAAAAAAAAAAAAAAGGAAACTATTAAATAAGGTTGTAGAAAAGAAATTGGATTGTTTTGTTTTAGCTGGCTTAAATGATCATGTATTTGTTTCCTTTTAAAATGTCATTTTTTTAAGTCACGTAATATGACATACAGAGAATGTAAGTAATGAATCTGAGCGCTCTTTTCATGATCCTTCAATCGCCACTCTTCAAACGCTGCCATAGGACTCATTTATCCACTGTAAATATTTATTGAGCAACTCCTTTGTGGCTGCCCTACTTCTCAGAAAAATGATATAGAAGTGAACAATTGACATAGGATTTATTCTTCAGCTTAAAATTCTCCATTATAATTAAAGTAAGAATTCTCACATTCCCTCAAGGCTAAATCAATACACAAGCCTCCCTCTATATCTATGAGCTTAAGTCATACAAGATTCCCTGAGCTTATTTTCCTATAAGCCACAATTTTCCACTACCCTTTTTGTTGTTTCTGAGCATGTCAAGCTTTTTCCTGCCTCAGGCCATTTGTACTAGCTGTTATCTTTATCTGGCATGCCCTTCCTTCAGATCCTGTGGTTTCTTTTCATTATCTCTGTCAAAAATTCAACCTCACAGGCCTAAGTAAAAGATCTTCCAGCCCCTCTCTCATCACTATCTATCCCTTAGTATCCTTTTTCTTTTTCTTATCCAAAGTAAGAATTATTGGAAGTTATCTTACTTGTTTTTAAAAATATATTGACTGTTAGGGGCACTTGGGTGGCTAGGTGGTTGAGTGTCTGCCTTTACCTCAGGTCGTGATCCCCTGGAATCTTGGGATCAAGTCCCACAACAGGCTCCCCATGGGAGCCTGCTTCTCCCTCTGCCTATGTCTCTGCCTCTCTCTGTGTCTCTCATGAAAAAATAAATCAAATCTTTGTATTGACTTTTACAAATTGTCCATGGTCTTTTCGATATTATGACTCCATTTGACAGCTACATCCCAAATTTTTGCCCTGTCTCTAAGAACCTACCATATGTTGTCTGGATCTCTTTGTTAGTTTTATCATAGCGCTGAATTCTCTATTAGTGATCTTTATATTTGATTGCCCCTGGTGCTAATATGCAGGCTATTTGACAGTAGGAACTACAGCTTTACATTTATAGTTATAACTTTCAGAGCAATGCAGTATGCAGTGATTACTCAAAAAAAAATTATTGAGAAAGTTAATTTTTAAATTTGCACAATATTTGTCATTCAATTACTACATGCTGTTTCAACTCTTTCACATACACAAGGGAGAAAGGACATAAGCTTAATATAGCTTATTTTTTAAAAAGTGCTGCAGTGTTACACTCACTCTTATCATAAAACTCTTAGAGCTGTGTATTCTTACAAGCCACTTATGAGGTCTAGGGTATCAAATCTCTTTCTCATAAGAGGTCTACAGGATAGAAAGAAAGTAGCAAAAACTATGGAAGTTTGGGATCCTATCATTTAAAATTTCTGTTGTAGGTCACATAATTCCCTTAAATTAACTATGGAGAAAATCTCTGACATTTCATAGGAAGGGACTCATTTGCATATATGGATGAGAGGATGAGGAATACCCTCATGTACTAATTTGTACCTGTAGGTACATGTAGTACCTTATGTACTAATATTGCAATTATTATCTGGATGTCTGACTTCTTTTTTTCTTTTTTAAAGATTTTATATATTTATTCATGGGAGACAGAGAGAGAGGCAGAGACAGGCAGAGGGAGAAGCAGGCTCCATGCAGGGAGCCTGATGCGGGACTCCATCCCAGGATCCCGGGATCACTACCTGAGTCAAAGGCAGATGCTCAATCACTGACCCACCCAAGTGCCCCTTATTTCTATAACCACTTAAATATATGCCTCTTCTGTTAGCAAAGAACAGATTGAATTTCTTCCAACAGTGACAACACTGTTGGAATTTCTTCCAACATTGATTATAGTTCTTCAGTATCATGAAACCCATTTATTTATTAATTTCTCAGAGAAGTGTGCTTGTTACTTATCACATCATAATAGGTAATTTCTCCTATGCAGATAGACTTCTGGAGTAGATATTAGATAAGAAAAAAAACAGAATGCTTAATGACCTAATTATATGCAGAGAACAAAACATAAATCTATTATTTGATTATGGTTATTTTCATAAAAATTCTGTTTCAAAATGTAATTTAAGTCCTCAAATACGTATAAAAAAACAGAATAAAATAGAATATCAATTAATGCAGCTACAATCTGTATCACTGAAGTAACTTACTCATATATCACTAGAATTAGCCAGAATAGATACTATTGCTTAACTCATTACCTTAACATTATACAAAGAAAAATAATTCAGCTTTATATTCATATATTATTTTTCCATATGTGGTTAGAAATACATATCATTGACATGAACATCAGAAATTTTATTAAATAGGGATCCCTGGGTGGCGCAGCGGTTTGGCGCCTGCCTTTAGCCCAGGGCGTGATCCTGGAGACCCGGGATCGAATCCCACATCGGGCTCCCGGTGCATGGAGCCTGCTTCTCCCTCTGCCTGTGTCTCTGCCTCTCTCTCTCTCTCTCTCTCTCTCTCTGTGACTATCATAAATAAAGTTAAAAAAAAATGTTATTTAAAAAAAAAAAAAAGAAATTTTATTAAATAAACAACTAAACTAGGCCAAGTATTAAGTAAAGCCATTACTTAACTCTCTAATAACCTTATTCTAGAATCAAATTTTTAAGAAATATTAATCTAATTCCTCATAAAAGGACACCTTTTATTGATTTTTCTAGAATGTCATTCTCCCCTACAATTATATTCTCAAGAGGATAGTAGTTTTTATGCTCTGGAAAAAGGCATGGGTTGGCATTGCTTTTGCTTTCTATCACTTTTACTGAAGCAGGCCAGGCAACCTGAACTGAAATTCATGCAAGAAGGAAAAATCAGCATCATTCAATGGAAATTTCTATGCACCATGGTCTGTGGTGTTCTTTGTAGCAATCTAGGGTGAAATGGGCAGTGATTTCCATTCTAAAAAGTTTTTTCAACATTGGCCTTTGATAGTGCATGAAAAGATATAATCCAGTCACTGGCAGCCACACAGGCCCAAATATTCACAGTGATTACACCTTACATAGATTTATATGTCAAGGCTTTTGCACACTGAGATAGTCAGATTTATGTCCAGATTCCTCCAATGCAGAAAAAAAAAATTGTGCCAACTACATGCCAAATGGTTATGTATAATACCTCAACTTAAGGTAGCACTGCTTTAAAAGAAAGATGAACTCAAGAGCATACTGAAAAGAAATGAAAATGTGGTCTCATGAAAAGGCCAGAGTAAGGGAAGGACAGTATGGATAAGGCTGTAGAATGCTGAAATGAGTAAAGGAGTAAAAAGGAAAAATGGTGGATGGGCCAGATTTTATCTTTGAGTCCTATAACAAATTTAGGTTCATTTTCTTATTACCTCCTCTAGCTCCCCACACATTTATCATACTCAATCCATATTGTTTACCAGATCATTTTATTTTCTTAATATATTAAACCCAGTACACGAATTAGTTCCAGAAAGAGGCATTTTGTTTTCACATGAGCAAAGATAGTCCTTTAGGACTGCAAGTAATAATCTCTGGCATATCATGTAAAAGAATTCTAAATAGTAAAAAGCTTGGCAGAAATACTAATTTAGGGATAAGTGAGGACATCCAGTAAATGAGATAACAGCTCCATTTTCCCCTGCACATGAATGAAGCAAGTTATCATGAGAACAGGTAGGGTGTGGCCAGCCTCCCCCACCTTGGTGAGGGAATTCTTTTCCCACAGTGTATCCTGGGAAGTATTCTTGTTTTATAAAGCCTCCAAAGGTTTATGATCATGAGGAGAACCATGTTGGATGAAAACAAACAACTGACGATGCTGGAACCATAATGTTTTTCCTATTTCACGTCTATATACCGAAGATGATCCTTGAATTCTGTTCGGCTGATGTGTCCAATTATGGCCTAAATATGTAAGTATAACTTGGATAAAGTATGGCTTTGATTACAGAAGCATGTGGGATGAAACTAAACTGTATTAACAGTTATTATTTTCCCTTCTATAATCCTAGGCCCTAGATTTTAATGTAATTTTTAATAAATAAGGACTCCTAATCTTGTACCTTTCCTATTAGTCTGTATCTTCCCATTAGAACCTTTAACCTATTAATCTTTAACTTTTCCTATTAGCCTATTTTTTTTGAGGACATGGACCTTTAAAGTCAATAATAAAATTGCTTTTTCTAGACTAATTCGTGTGCTTTTTATTCATGAAAATATGCCATACAATGTAGGGGATTGACAGTTCCCCACATTTTTGGGATGAATTCTGGATTCAAAATGAGACTTTCTCATGAGGAATCAAAATGAAGGTCTTATTTCTCTTCCTCTCTGGAGGCCAAGAAATAATAATTTTAAAACATGGTGTTGTATTCAGAAAGGAAGAAGGTGATAAATAAGGTTGATTTTTAAGTGACTAAATAATAAACTGAAGGACAGCAACAACAGGAGCAATCATTGCACTCTTGTGATTAGAACAAGATTGTTTGATATACCTCTTCCTTTCAAAGATCTGTATTTTAAAATAATCATCTTCTGTTTAGCTAGCATAGCAATCTTTTGCTTTTCTACTGTATTACTGACATTTTAAAAAATATTCTTTTTTCCTCCTATTCCTCCTTTAGAAACTAGAATCTCAAAAGAAGGATTTAAACATGGATACTTTTAGACAATACAATGTATAAAAATTTTACTTTTAGTTAATTCCTATACATGATGTAGGGCTTGAACTCACAATCCCAAGATCAAGAATCACTTTCTCTAGCAACTGAGTCAGCCAGGTACCACTTTTTTAATTAAAAAAAAATTAAAGATTTTTAAGTAATACTGATGAGTAGTTTTAAAAAATGTAAAAAATCCTTTTTTCACCCATTGATCATCCTTTTCCCATCCCACCTGACCATCACATCAGTGAGAGCATGCACACCTTTATCTTAGAAAAATAGCAAGTTACAGCTTTTTCTCTTAGCATAGGTGGAGCAGTAGAGATGATAATGAAAGATATAAGAATGAGAAACATGAAATTATAAATTATGTATTACTATGTAAACATAGATATTGCCATTCTTTTCCCCATGATTATTATTATTGTTGATGCTGCAGCTGTTTCTGCAGCTACTACTATTACCACAGTTAATAGTTGGATTTTCTGGAATCTAAAGGAGCCTCAAAGACCCTATCTGTCCATGAGAGGAGGCATAGTACCATCAATTGATAACAGGTCTTGTCACAGAATTCCATATCTGAATTCTGGCTCAGTATTCAATATCTACATGATTTGAGGCAAATTATCTTAATTATCTGTGCCTCAAGTAGTTTATGTGTAAAATGGGAATAAATATTGTATCTGAGTTTCAATTTAAAAAATGTATCTGAGTAATCCCACTTCTGGTCATGATGGAGTAAATATTACCAGACTTTCCTTCCTCTATAAAGAACTAGATAAATACGTACAAATAACCTATATGAAACAACTGTTTCCAGACATTGATCTATGCCAAAAAGCTGACTGCCCTTAAAGAAGGAAAAAAAAATCATTTCAGCTTTCTGCCTGGATGCATGTTCCAAATTATGGAGCAGGGAGAGAGAATCTATGCAAGGGTGACATTTTTGCTCAGTTGAGGAAATAGCAAGCAGAGATCAGGGAAGCTAAGGCAGCTGGAACTTTCAGGCCACAACTATAGGTAAGGGAGCAACACAAGAAAAGAACACTAAAATTTACAGAGGGGTTCCCCTGGTCTTTTAGTCTGAAACTGTCACATGTGATCAAACTTTATCAGGACATCAAAGAAAAGTTACTGAACAGGACAACTTCTGGGAACTATTCACAAAAAAAAAAAAAAAAAAAAAAAAACCCACCTTTGAACAATTTAGCCTGTATTGCTTTTCTCCAAGAAGCCCCTTGTTGTTCCTGTTTCATTTTCTAAAGTTTGATGTGGGGATGGAGGTAAACTTTTCTAAAAGGGAAGTGGAGATATGACCGTCTTCTTAGAAGAGGAAAAAGAGGAAAAGAAGGAAATAGATAGAAAATACACATAGGATACACATGAATCTAAAAGGAATTTGACAAATTTCATGAAATAAGAGTTTAGAACCACTTTAACACTCATGACAAGTACTCTTACCTCTCAGAACTATGGCCTAATAATGTTCTTCTATATGATTCCCAATGTTGTTTCTTCTTTTTAAGAGGTAGAATACAGAGGGCCTGAATTCAAGCTGGCAAGACTCAAGTTTTCCATTAGTAATCATGGCCTGAACTCCAGTAATGGCAACATGGGGGGAAAAAAAGGAAATAAATTGAGAGATGCTGCAGAGGGATAAATTAAAGATGGGCGTTTCAAGAATTAAAACGAAAGAAAATTGTGGCACCATTTATAGTATATGGAACTTATATATAATTGACAAGGATACAAAAATATGAAATGTCTTGGATGTGTGGAAATGGGTCTAATTTTGCATGTACTGAATTGGAAGTGCTACTGTAGCACTGAGGTGAAGTTGTGCAGCTGATAACAGAATAAAGAGACATATATTATGTGAGCTGTTGGAATTGAATATATAGATTTTAAAGTGATCTGCTTGAAGGTGACTATAGATAGTTAGAAGGTAATCAATGAAGAAGTTGACATTAAAGGAAACAAAAGAAAGCTTGAGATAAAATATGGAGTAAATTGGACAGCTGAGTCAAATGGAAGATGAGCTGGCCAACATAGATAAAGGGTGGTGAGAAGTGCGATTTCCAGTGTTCAGTGGGTAAATTAGCTTGCTTGTGTGATATTGTGGTTATAGTAGGAAATATGTTTTTTGACATCCTTTCAGCACAGAGCTCCTAAAACCCTTAGGTTTTCTCTAAGTGATGGGAGCAACAAATGAGTTTTCATTATGGTAATGAGATGGCTTTTGGAACACACCTAAAGAAGAGGGCTGGTTGCCAGGAGAACCAGGCAGAAGGTTAGAACTTTAAGTCCCACTCCCCAAAAAAACAACCTGGGAAGGGAGAGGGGCTGGAAATTGAGTTCAGTCACCAATGGCCAATGACTTAATAAAGCATGCCTATGTAATGAAGCCTCCATAAAAACCCCAAAAAGATGGGGCTTGGAGACCTTCCAGGTTAATGAACATGAGAAGATTAGCAGAGTGGCAAAGCATGGTAGCTCCACATGCTTCCCCCATGCCTTGTCCTATGCATCTCTTTCATCTGTCTGTTTCTGAGTTATATTGCTTTATAACGATCTGGTTATCTAGTAGGTAAGATATCTCTGAGTTCTGTGAGCTGCCCTAGAAAATTAATCAAACCCAAGGGAGGGGATCATGGGACTCTCCAATCTGTAGCCAGTGAGTCAGAACTCAGATGACAAGTGTCAGATGACACTTCGAGTTGGCACTGAAGCAAGCATGGGGGAGCAGGGCAATCTTGCAGGACTGAGTCCTTAACCTATGGAATATGATGCTATCTCTAGGTAGATAGTGTCAGAATTGAGTTGAGTAGGACACCTAGCTATTGTCAGAAAATTGGTGGTGGTATGGGGAATACACACACACACACACACACACACACACACACACATTGGGTATAATACCCTTAGGCTGCTGTAACAACATACCATAGATAGGTGGCTTAATCGACATTTGTTTTCTTAACCTTCTGGAGGCTAGAAGTCCAAGACTAGGGGGTCAGCCAAGTGTGAAATTCTTCTGAAGCCTCTGTCCTTGGTTTGCAGATGGCTGCCTTTTCACTGTCCTTTAGGGTCTTTTCTCTGTGAAGGAAAATCCCTGCTGTGTCTCTGTATGTCCTAATAGCTCTTTCTTATAAAAACACCAGTCAGATTGGATTAGGGCCTACCCTAACAGCCTCATTTTTACTTAATTACATCTTTTAGGCCCTATCTTCAAATATAGGCTCATTCTGGGGACTAGGACTCAACATATACATTTTGAGGGAATACAATCCGACCTTAACAGTGAGGGAGAAAAAAAGCATTTCAGGAAAGGCATACTGAAGAAATATCTACAATTAATTATAGGGTGATCAAGGATGAAGAGATTATAAAATACAAGCTATGGAATTCATAAACAGAATAGTGTGATAGGGATAGAGCACAAAGTAAAGGGTTTATGGTTCACTGGTTGAATGGGCAATGATGACATAGCTGTTGAAGTTTGAGACTAGAAGTACTATTTTTTTCGAGTGCAAAGATTTGAGCATATTCTGTTGAACAGGGGAAGTTGATGCTACACAACAAAATAGATATAGTTGGAAAAATTGTGAAGGACTTTGGAAGAAAATGGATTAAAAAGAAAGGGGTTGGGGCATTTAATTTGCATTATATATATAATATATAAAAAATATATTATATATATATATTTTCTGAGTTATGGATGAGAGAAGTTGAATATGCCAGTTGGTCTCAACCTTCATTAAAATAGGTTGCTAAGCCATCTTGAAATAAAATGAAAAGTGTTTGTCTTTCTCTGACTAGCTTATTTCACTTAGCAACTTGTATGAGGTATCTAAAATAGTCAAAAACAAAGAAACAGAGTAGAATGCTGGTTATCTAGAGGCTGGGGGAATGGGAAATGGGAAGTTGCTGTTCAACCAGGTATAAAGTTACCATTATATGAGATGATTATATTTTAAAGATCTGCTATACAACATTGTATCGATAGTTACAATACTGTTTTTTTACACTTAAAAATTTAAGAGGTATTTTTCATTTTAAGTGCTCTAACAACAACAACAACAACAACAGCAACAACAACAACAACAGCAGCAGCAGCAGCTCTACCTTACTGGTAATGAAAACAAGTAGGGAATGATGGAGAGAATATAGAAATTAATATAATGTTGGTGTTGGGTAGGTTTAATAGGATGGAATGAATGGGAGGTTGAAAATAGGAAATTGTATCTAAAGATGTGTTCGGTGGAATGCTGGAGAAATCATAAGAATAGAATTTTTTCTCCTTCAGAAGAAACCATGCTAATACTATGGGTTTCAAGGATTTGGCAAATAAAGAAAAGTAGTTTAATTTTACTGAAGGATGGGTGAGAGAGGAGCTAATATCAGGCAGCTGACATTAACAGAAGTAATCACTTTTTTTTTTTTTCTGTCTCTCTTAGTGGCTCTGCTCACTATAATAAAACCACATTAGGAGCTAAGGGGTTATTTTAATTCTGTAACAGTGCCTCATCTTTGAATTATCTGAGTGGTTTTCATTATAAACTTTTGTTGCAAATTTTAATAGGCTGAATATACAGAGCCTTAGGAAAGCTAATTTGTTTCTAAGGAATTCTTTAATAGCTATTACAAAAACTAAGAAAAAAAAAACAGGCCTTAAAAAAAGGATTAAAGTTGATTTATTTATGTCTCAGAAATTGCAAGCTAACTGAAAATACAACATGCCTCAATGCATGGAAATTGTTGTCATAAAAATAAATTATCTCAGTGGATATGCATTCAGAAAGTGGTAAATAATGCTATTCACTCATAGGAACACATTTTAAACTGGCAAAAATTACAGACATCTCCCATTAAGAAAGATAGCCTCTTATGTTCTTGTAATATAGACACAGTAAATGGTATAAAATCACAACACAGTCAGCAAGTCTGGAAACTCATGAGGTCATATCTACATAATGATAGTACTAGGATCCAGGTTCAAAAATTATATTGTGCTCATGTTGCCTGTTCTCATTCTAGAACAAAATAGTGTAGCTAAAATAAAAATAGATGAGCAGATTTTTTATCTATGGTTTCCTAGGATCAGAAAAATTTGGTACATAATCACACTCACAAGGACATAAATTTGGCAGGTGGCAGGGTAACATATTCACTTCCATTGCAGTTCAAAAGCAAAAAGAGTGCATAAACCTTCTATTCTTTTTCTCTGATCTGTTCTTCCTTAGAAGCCCCAACACCCCACTGGGCAGGTGAAAGAAAGAAAACTAAATTTACCTAGTCCAGTAATCTTAGTTTGGGTCAATAATATCAAATGACTCTTTAAGTTATTCCATTTCTTTGGACCAAAAGGTTTTCTTTCAAATGGCCGTCTCTTCCCTTTTGAGAGAAGGTGGCCATTTATGCACTGTCATGTCAGCAGAAGAGATTTAGGCTGTAAACTCACATGTTAAATGCAGGAGCTCTGATAATACTAACTCCACTTTGTTTATGTCTCAACCATGACCTCCCTTGGGACTAAGTGTTCCAGGCTCTTTGGAGGTTGATACATACCTGACCAGAATTCAGGAAAGCTTGTTCTGATCTTCCCTAAAGTGTAGATAACTAGTAGACAGAACATAGTTTCTTCCCCTCTGGCACACAGACTGTGCCACTTTAGATAACTACCCTTTGACTTCACCATATTGCCCCTACTCTATAAAATCCGGATATTAAGGTCCAGACTTTGTGGAGAATAGCTGTGTACTGCCCTGCCCATTGTCCACCCAATCTTTCCATAAATTACCCTAAACAAAACTCTGTGTAAGTGGTATGGAGTGGCTTGATTACATTTTTTTTTTTTTTTTAATCTCAAAGTGACTTCTCAGTCTGGATAATTTTTTACTGCCCCTTCTCTACCTTCTAACTGTGCCCCATGCATCCTCTCTGATCTTGGCTGTGGAGGGTCTTAGACTGGTCAACTCTCGAGTTCAGTAAAGTACGACTAATCAAATATCACTCTATGTGTGTCGTGCTGGCACCCACTTTTGGATTATGGCGACAGATACTTGTCCTATATCTCAAATTTTCAATCTGTAATAGCTCTGTCAGAAAACTGGAGGTTGGACACGACGTCTCCTATCCCCCTTTGCACATCTGCTTTCCCTCTCAAGGTATGTCTGAAGGCACAGAGCCTTAGTACAACAAATAAAAGCCTAGAGGAACATGTGCATGCACAACTTCAAGTCTATCTACATACCTCTGGCCATCACCGTTGAACCAGTACTTTTATAGCACCTTGACACATTGGATCCAGAGCATTTTACCAGGGATTTACAGTTCCCATCACAATTCCTATGGAACTATGCCATTTGCTACAATGTTTCCAAATTCTAACTTACAGGAATGCATGTTTTTTAAAACCCTCACCTTAAAGTTTGGGTACTGAGTGATAAAGAAAGGAGTTTTGACCTCGAAACTACCTTATCTTCCTTAGGAAACTATCTTACCTTCCTATAAACTCAGTTTATAATGTTCAAAATAGTATTTTGATGAAAAACAATTATCTTCTCTGCAATATGAAAGAAAAATATGAATGGAGTCTATTAGGGTTATTGCTTAATATACTAAAAAGATTTAGAAAATTATGTCTCTCTGGAAAAGTTTAGATATCTAGATAATTGTTTTTCATCAAAATACTATTTTGAACATTATAAACTGAGTACAGCATTAATTCTTTAATTCCCTTTGCATTCCTGCTGCATCAACTATTACTCTCCACACATAAACTGAAAAGAATGCCTTGATGTACTAGTGGGACAATTACAAACCCATTACAGAAAAAAATGGTGCCTTAATATATTCCAAAACATCAGATCCACTACACCTGAAAGTGAAACTGTAGACTTAGGGTGGAACTGATTTGAATTTGGAATGTATTATCTACTAATTTCCTCCAGACTTTCCACTAACTTCTTTTGGATTGAGAGAACCATGCAAGTATAATTCATATTTTATCATTTCCCTATTACCAGAAATCAGGTAATTTCTAAATCAGAAATTGACTCCCTTGTGTAACATGAGCTATCCTTGAGAACCTGTAACTCTAAGATGATCCACTATCTGATGAAAAAAACAAAATTTTAAGAATCCATTTTTTGATGTATGGTAGGATTCTATTAATGTCTATTAATTGTCTACCTTTGTTACTGTTCTTACAAAAACCTAGACCTCATTCGTCTCTCATATGGCTTTGTTTTCTTTATCACCTTCACCCTAAATTTGACCTTTATAACCTGTACCAGTCATACCTATTTGTATCTATTCAAAATAATTTCTGTATTAGTTTTCAATAACTGAGTAACAAATTACCTCATAATTTAGTTCTTAAAACAAAAGACATTATCATACCACTCTGTGTATCAAGAACTGGAGAGCCCTTGAGGGTACTTCTGGCTCAAAGTTTCTCATGAAGTTGCCATCAAGATTTCAGCTAGGCTGCAGTTGTCTGGAGGATTTGCTGGAGCTGAAGGATTTGCTTGGAACCTCACTCATAAAACTGTTGGCAAGAAGCCTTAGTTCCTTGCGGTTGTTTGTCAGAGGCCTCCATTCCTCAGGATAGGGGCCATAGGAAAGCTCTAGTGTTCTTATGACATAGAGAAAGCTGCGTACCTTTTATGATCTAGTCTCAGAACTGTGACTGGCTATTACTTTCACTTTCAACATATTCTATTTGTCAGGAGCAAGTGATTAAATCCAGCCCACATTTAAGGAGAGGGGGAAGTAAGCTTTACTTCTCTAAAGGGGGAACATCAGATAATTTGTGGATATATTTTGGAACCACAACACCCTCCTCCAGAGAACTACTTTTCTGTCATAATAATGCATTTGACTTTCATAATGCTCTCCTGAACCCAGGAGTTATGTAATCAGATAAAGCCAGTGACTTCCATCCACTGGACAATGATGGTGCATTTTAGAGTTTAGTGCTAAAGCTTTTTCACTCTTCCACCCAAGAGATGTGTCTATACTTACTTGTTATAATCCCCTTACCAATATGCTCTTTGCTTTCCCAAATCTATAGATTTGTCCACGAGATTCCTGCCTGAAATACATTTCTAAATAATTTCTTCATCTTACTATATCTTCTGAATCTTTATGTATAAAATCCTAATATATCTCTGAATTCTAGTTCAAATACTACCTCATATTAAGGTGCTCTGTATTAAGAGTACCTTACCCCCCTTTCCCATCCTCTTATATTCTCTCAGTCTATCCTTTATTTCAGCCATTGCCACAGATTCACACAGGTACCCCCATGAGCTATACCAGTGATCTTTTACTTTCTGTCCCAAGCTTCTCTGACACAGAACACCTGTGGGAACCAATCTGGGCAACCTTGGAGTATGAGAGCATTAATGTCCCAATGGGCCACTATTAATAGACAGGAAATAATTGCTATTAAGTTCTGACTTCCTTTGTCCTTTAGACAGGCAGTTCTGGGACATACCCTTCATGGCTCCACAGAAGGTCAAGGGAGAATCAAGCCAAGTTGCCATCAGTTGTGACTGATGTAAGAATGTACTCTGGGGCTGGCATTTCCTTCTTCCCTATTTCCCTCAGCCTGATCTGACACTCCTCTTCCCTGTGACTATTCCTGAAAATAAACTACCTCTTAGCAATATTCTCTACTTCTGTTTCTAGGTCAGTAGCTTGAGGAAGACATTCTACTTGGTGATAATGAAAAGCAATCACTTCTTTCTTTTCTATCACAGTAGGTCTTCTATGTTGTCCTTATTATGCCCCCCTGTCCTTGGCTGTAAAATTTCTTAAAGTGGAAACAGTATGCCATTTATCTTCACAGCCATGATGCTTACCCCAGTGTTTTTAACATCATAGGTTTTTAATCATTTCTTGAATGAAGACGTAACTCTTAAATTCCTTAAAAGGAGATGACATAGTGAATACATATGCATGTTGTCCACAGAACCAGATATGTAACTTCGCTGAAATGTGCACTATAGCATTTAGTCAATGAGACAAGTCAATTTCAACTTGTTTATATTCTCAAAATAGATGCAAACTCTGGCAGTTTGGATTTTGGGAGGCATCTCTTCTAGCAAATTATAGCTGTAGATTTATGGGGAACTTTCAGGGATTTTAAGGACTTAATAAAGCCCAAACTTCTTGGGAGAATCATCTGAGGCTGTGTTTTGTGACACACGCACACACGCACACACACACACACGAAAGAAAATAAATTACAGCATAGCCAGATTAATATAAGATTGAAAAGCATTATTTTAACATAGAAACCAGCCCTATCATTTCCCTTTGCCTGTGTTTCACAATGTTCTGCTGTTATGTAGGAGATTTCTAGAAAAAAATTCCTTATCTTTTGGTTTGTCTATTTTCTAAATCTTCACAAAGTCAACATCTTTCATTTTAAAGAGTTATAAGGTATAAATGTTTTCCCTGTTCTCATTTGACTTAAAATTAATTTCCCACACACAGTGCCAAAATATTTTTGAAAATGCCTATCAGATCATGTCATCATCCTGCTTAAAAAAGGGGATGTTAGAATAAATCCACCTCTTACCCAAATTACATAGCTCTGTATCATCTGACTCTTGTCTCTCCCAGGTTTCATACCATTCTCACTGTTGATTATGGTGCTAGGCACACAGTCCAGTATTCTTTAACATTCCGGTTTTTTCTCATGTTGGGATCTTCACCTTACTTCCCTCTATCTGGAGTGCTCTTTTTGCATGTCTGAGTCCTTATTATCCATCAGTATCAGTTCAATGTTATCTTCTTAAGATAATTCTCCCCTATAATTGTATCTAATGAAACCATACTTGATCATTTCTTTCACAGCACCTTTTACAATCTAACATTAAATTACATGTTTATTTGATTATTATACATTTTCCTTGTCTCTCTCCACCCCCATTAGGTCCATTAAAGCAGAAGGGTCTTTTGCTATATCCCTCTTGATCTTCCCATAGCAGGGGGTATTCAGTAATTCTATATTGAATAAATGAATGAAAATCAGTATATAGCAAGGTAGGAAGAGGATGGGGTCTTAGAGTCAGACCGCTTGGTTTAGAATATCAGCCACACTGCCCACTAGCTATACACCATAAGCAATTTACTTGCTCTCATTATGCCTCAGCAATATGGAATTGATTAAAAAAAAAAAAAAACCTCAACATTATTGTGAAGATTAAATGCCTAGAACACAGCTCAGATTAACAAGCACTCAATGAACTTAGATTTGTCAGGTTAGGGAGAAATATGGCCTTATTTTAAAAGATGAAAACTGCCTATATCTTTACTACTCATTTTCAAAATTAGGGATGCTAGTAATTAGAGGAAAAGAGAGTGGTGGTGGATATTCTTTGTTATCTTTACGTAGAAAGAGAAAATTTTAAATGTTTCCATCAACAAGACCCCTGAAAAACTGGGCATAATCATGGGGTGATGTAGGCTTGCCCAAGAAAAATGTCTAGGAGGCAGTGATGGTTCTTCATGGAGTACCACGCATAATGACATGAAAGATTCTCAGAAAGAAAGGTCAAGATGGGTAAATGCTAGAATTTCCTTAGACTAGCTTATGAAAAGACTGAATAATTTTCCGAAAGTGGTTTTGTACAAATGAAAAACACTATTTTGAACCAGAAGTAATGGATAAGCCAAATTCAAGTTTGTTTTTTTTTTTGTTTGTTTTTTTTTTTTTACTTTATTTCAGTCTTTTGAAACTAGGGTTAGATAGCATGATGAAATCAGTAATAGGAAATAAAATTACAGGATTTGTGAATGTATTATAACACATACATTTTGAAATTCTAGATCCACACAATACACTCATTTTGAAGATTTTAAAAAATATTCTATGAAAAAATTCACCAATTATGCCATATCTAACACCAAGGAAAAGGTCCTGAAACTTCAATAGGTAAAATAATTGTATGGTAATATTATGCAACTATAGATATGTAGTATTTAACTCCAAATAGTCTGATTCAGTAAGGTTGAGTAGGCTTGGAAATCCGTTTTAAAAAAAACTCAATGACCAGTCATATGACAGGCTGCATGAGGACTAAACTTAAAACTCTTTGTGTTAAAGATCTGTCAAACTGGTAGTACCAACAAATTAAGAAGGCATTTTCACAGGGCTTATTCCACAAGGGAATAACAAGCCCAGATTTTAGATGGTATGAAAAGAGGGGAATAAATCATTGAAAATATAAATACCATCTGTTCACAATCTAAAAACCTGATAACTAACATTGGTTGTATTAACTGATAACCAGAAAAAGTTGAAATACTTTAGAGAACGCAAGCTCTGTATAATTACAAAGCTTAGGGAAAAGAAATATTACAATGAAATGAAGACAAAATTTCATATCTTTCTTTCTTCTACCCTTCCTGAGTATTTTATTTCCAAATAGCTACATTATACCTGAAGTAAATACAAGGTGTGCTAACTGTTCACATGTACCTTAATTTTATACCTATGAATGTGCATAATCAAGGGCAAATATGTTCCCATTGGAGCCTCAAGTGACATGAGCCAATTTGTCATTTCTAAAAGAATTTTTTTCCCACTGTGTGATTCTTTCTGTGTTTTACATTCAGCAACAGGTAAAACTAATCTATACTGTTAGAGGTCAGGATTGTGGTTGGAGGGGTAGAGACTGGGGTTGGAGGTCTGGGGAGAATGAGGAGGCTTTGGTGGTGCTTGTGATATTCTACTTCATGATCTGGGAGCTAGATACACATGTACTTTCTAAAACTGTTTTGTAAAATAACATTTGTTGTTTTAGAATAGTTTTAGATTTATAGAAAGATTATAAAGATAGTACTGAGAATTTCCATATACCTCACAACCAGTTTCCCCTATTAGTAACATCTTATATTTGCCATAATTAGTTTATTCAGATTTTCTGTTCCAGGATTCTATCCAGAATTCTACATTGAATTTAGACATCATGTCTCCTTAGCTGTAACAGTTTATCAAAGTTTTTTGAGTTTTGATGACCTTGACAATTTCAAGAATATGGTCAAGTGTTTTGCAAACTATCCCTCAATTAGAATTTGTCTCATTTTTCTCATTATTGATTGAGGTTATGGGTTTTTTGGGGAGAAAGTGCCATTCTCATCACATCATATCGAGAGTACATACTATCAACCTGATTTACCACAGTTGATGTTAACCATCTTTACTTGTCTAAGATAGTTATTGTCACTGTAAAGTCATCTTTTTTTCTTCCTTTCTATACTGTGCTCTATGGATGGAAATCACTATGTGTACCCACACTTAATGAGTAGGAAGTTATGCTCTAACTACTTGAATTTAGGTATCCTAAATTATTATTTAGGTATTATTAGGTATACCTAAATTATTTTAGGTATCCTAAATAAATTATTTGGAATTCTTCCACACAGGAGTTTTATCTATTTTCTTCTGTTTATTTGTTTATTCTGTTAGTTATATCAACATAAACTCATAAATATTTATGTTTTACTTTGGATTAAACTAATATTACTTTATTATTTGCTCAAACTTTACCAGCTTTGGTCACTGGGACCCATTTTAGCTGATTCCAGTGCCCTTTTTATGTATCCATACATTGTACCTTTTTTGTTTTGTTTTTGTTGCATTTGTTTATTTGTTTTGGTGAGCATTTCCTTCCTTCCTGGCATGACAAAAAGCTCCAGGCTCCTCATATATTTCCTGCCTCAGGCCTAGAATCAGCTATTTCTTCAAGGAGCAACTGGCTCTTTTTATTGGAGAAAAATAAAACCAAGATTTGAGAGCTAAACGTGATCACTATTACTAGGATGTCATTGATTCTAATCCTTTTCAGCTTACACAAAAACGCGTGTGTGTACCAGCTTATGTATGTTTAAATATCCATAAATATTTCTATATGTCATCACCTATATCTACATTAATCTGAATATAAATATAACATAAATATAAGAAAACTCTATTCTATTACTCCATGAATCCTTCCAGCTCTTCCTCTTACCTGTAACCTCTCACTCTAATAATAAGAATCTTGGTTCACAATGTATGCAGTCTATTAATTGGTCAGTTGAAGTATACATGTAAAACATTATCAGAATTATTAACCAGTTATGCTGTGTGAAACGGTTTTATCAATTAGGGTACAGTACTTACATGCAGTTTCTTTTGCCTTTTGTCTTACAGACTTCACACTTTTCCAAAGTCACTTCAGTCATCGCCTGTCACTCCATCCCCTTTAGTGAAATTGTTTTAAACATTTAACTCTGCATTCTATCCTATGGTATCTTTTTAAATATTTAAATGATTAAAAATTTTCATACATAAAGGTTCATTCTTTTTGCTATAAAGTTCTATGGGTTCTGCTAAATATGCAGTTTCATATATCTATCATTACAGTATCATACCGAACAGTTTTGCCTCCCCTCAAAATTCCATCCCCCTCCCCTTCAAAATTCCATCCCCCATCATCTTCACCCACAACCACTGAACCCCTAGAAGACACTGATCTGTTTATTGTCTTTATAATTTTGCCCTTTCCAGAATATTATATAATTGTAAGTATATGTATGTAGCCTCTCAGACTGGCTGCTTTTCTTTAGTAATATGCATTTTAGATCCAACTATGTGTTTGTGTGGCTTGATACTTTGCTCCTTTTATTGTTGAGAGTATTCTGTTGTATGAACATAAAACAGCTTGTTATCAATTTACCTATTGAAGAACATCTTAGTTGTTTCTAGTCTTTGGTGGTTATATGTAAAGCTACTATAAAAAATTGTATGTGGGTTTTTTGTGGATATACATTTTTAAATTATTTGAGCAAATGTCTAAGAGTTTGATTGCTGAATCACAAATTAAGGTTATGTTCGGCTTTGAAAGAAGCTGAAATGTCTTCCAAAGTGGCTGTGCCATTTTGATTTCCCTCCAGTGATGAATGACAGTTTCTGTTGTTGTATATCCTAACCAGCATTGGTAAATGTCACTTGTTTGGATTTTAGCCATTCTAATATGTGTATATGGTATCTCATTATAGTTTTAGTTTCTTTGTCTTAATGACATACAACATTGAGAATTTTTTCAGGTGCTTATTTGCTATTACTATATCTTCTTTGATGAGGTATTTGTTCAGCTCTTGTGCTAATTATGTTCCGATTTAACTTAATTTTGTGTTTGAAGAGTTCTTGTATATTTGTCATTTGTTCTTTATCATATATGTGTTTTACAAATATTTTCTCCTAGTCTGTGGCTTGTCTTTCATTCTCTTAATATTATCTCTTGCAAAAGCTTTTTATTTTTTTAAAGATTTTATTTATTTATTCATGAGAGACAGAGAGAGAGAGAGAGAGAGAGAGGCAGAGACATAGGTAGAGGGAGAAGCAGGCTCCATGCAGGGAGCCTGACATGGGACTCAATCCCAGGTCTCCAGGATCACGCCCTGGGCTGAAGGTGGCTCTAAACTGCTGAGCTACCTGGGCTACCCGAAAAGCTTTTCATTTTATTAAAGACCAGCTTACCATGTTTTTTCTTTTATAGATTGTGCTTTTAGTGTTGCATCAAAAATTAGTCACCAAATTTAAGGTCACCCAGACTTTCTCATATATTTTCTTCCAACAGTTCTGTAATTTTCCATTTTACATTTGGTATCTACATTTTTTATGTAAGATATACATCGAGGAAAAAATCTTTTTGTTTTTTGTTGTTAGTTTTGTTAAGATGGATCTTCTATTCCAAAACATTTTTACCAAGGGCTCAGCCACCAGAGATTGAGTTGGATTAAAGAAAAGTTGTCTCCAGGAGTTGTCTGACCTCAATTAGACGTACCAAAACTTTGGCAATGTTTCCTCTAAGTGTGATAGCTGTGTTGGCTGCCAAGACCAAGCTCCAGCTTGGTGCTATGAGACCTCAGAGTTCCAGTCCATTGCTTATTGTCCATGCTTCTGGATGTGGATCTTCTCTGGCTTTAGGTGAACTTGAGGGCTCCTAAAATCTTAGGTTGAATCTTTAAGGCTGTATCATGGAGAAGGAAGGTAGAAGGTAGTGGTGGGTTCTACATGGCATACACTTGTATCCTTAGTTGCCATGTTTGAGGTTCAATCCTATAAATGGTTTTATGCTAAAGAAAAGACAAAATAGCTTGACCTGATTATATAAATGAAATTTACTTTGTTCTTGTGCAAATCTTACTTCAGCAATTGATACCAGGAGGTCAGATTGATAGACAGCTCTTTGGAAACCATAGCACAGTTAGAAACGCAGGTGGGTGGGCATGGCTGACATTTTAAAAAGTAGATTTATTATACAGCTAATTCTAAGGTTCAAGTATTCTCCCTTAGGTTGGAATTCAGTTTTTTGTTAATTAAAAACCCATTTATCTAAATTGTATTAGGTTTCCCACAAATCTGAAATGTGAACACCTGCAAGTGATATTGACATTCTAAAGCTCTGGCTGCATAAGGGTGGGTGAGTTATTTTTCATTGTCAGAAATGCCCTTTTTCCAGATCTCTATATGAAGAAAATAAGTATGTAACAGAGAAAAAAAATGAAGCCCAGCATTATCCTCTGAGAAGATGGATATTTTTTAGAAGCAAGGGAATGTCACTATATTGATAAATCCTTATTCTGAATTATTTTGCAGTGGATATTTAGAAGTAGTAGAACATTATGATAAATGAAAGCTCTGAAGCCAAACTACATGGGTTTGTATCCCAGGTCCAAAAATGACTGAATAGTTGATCTTGCACAAGTTACTTAATCTCAGTTTCCTAATGAAAATAGTATGTTAATTACATACATTATCATGAGTCTAATGTTACCTATGCTCACAGGGAAATATGCTGGCTTAACTTAGTGCTGCTTTGGTCAGGGGTGAGGTTCTTGCTTCGGCCCTGTTTCCATCAGGATGTTCAAATTTCCTACCATCTTTTTAAGAGGGAGTTTACAAACATCCAAACTGTGAAAGAGCAAGTTGTTTACCGTTGATACATTGGTAGGAATAGGGGAAATTAATGACCAACCCCAGTTCCATCTTAGAGGTCTCTCCAAACAATCCAGTCTCTCCTTTAGGTTTTAATGTCACATCATTTTTTATCTCTCGTTTCCACAGGCTATTTTATCTCACAAAAAGCCTGTTTCTGAAAAACAAAACAAACCAAAAAAACAAAAACATGTTTTTCCCTTTAGATTGGCAGTTTTTTTATATCTTTCTTTTCCCTTTAGTGTAAGATAGACAGAAAGAAAATAGCCCCTGGGTTACAGGTGTGAAAGAGGAGGGAAGAGAAGCATGGAAGGTACTTATATTAATTAATACTTCAGGATATAATTTGACCATACATATAATGCCCAAAGTTCAGTGACTGGCACCCGTAAAAAGACTAGTAACAGACTTGTTATTATATAATCATATCACCACTATTATGATGACTGTCTTAGTCAGTTTGGGCTGCTGTAACAAAATACCACAGATTGAGTAGCTTATAAACAACAGAAATTTAGTGCCAGCATGGTCAGGCCAGGTCCCTATCACAGACTTCTTATTGTATCTTCCTTTGGTGGAAGGGGCAAAGGTACTTCCTGAGGACTCTTTTATAAGAACACTATCTCATTCATGAGGGCTCTACCTGCATGACCTAAGCAACTCCCAGTGTCCCCACTTCCTAATACCACCATTTTGAGGCTTTATATTTTTAACATATAAATTTGGATGGGTAGGTGGTGGATGGGACACAAACATTCAGACCATAGAAATGACCCAGAAAGTTTCCCTGACATGGGGTTTGGAAAAGGTTATAAATAAGAATTCCTGACTAGAGAGACTTAAAAAAAAAAAAAAGAAGAAGAAGAAAAAGAAAGAAAGGAAGAAAGAAAGAGAAAAAAATAAAGAAAACTGTCCTGACCACTTCAAATAGCCACCAAACCAATAATAGAGACCAAAGAGAGAGTGACCCATGGGATAAAAGGAATCAGAATTGTCCTGAATGCTTTCTTGGACTAGTTTGTACATCACTCTAAATAGCACCTTGATCTCAGATCCAGGAAAGACAAAATCAGTCCTTCTTAGGCACCCAAATACATTTTGGTAAGTGACAACAGATCATTGTGCAATGAACAGCAAGATAAGTAACACACGTAACTTTCACATCAGTCTGGTCTTGAGTGTTGGTCGCCTCAGAGCCTCAGATGGTGCCAAGACCAGGGCTCACTACAAGGTCCAGGCTGGGTGACCCCTAACATTTTCCTTTTCTTTTCAGGACAAATGATTTCCAAGTCATTTGGAATAAAGCAAATTTAATAAATAGGAAACTCTTATGCAACTGGCTAATGTTTATTAACCAGAAATGGTGAGGTAGTTAGAAGATTGATCCTATATTAAGGGTTTAAACAATTTGAGAAATCATTTTTTTATTTCTTGGGTCACTTTTACATGTTGTAACCAGAAGCTAGCGTTATTCCCGTTACTAGTCATCAAGCCTATTCCTTTTCCTGACAGGATAGTCTCTGAAGCTACTCTGCAGCTACAATGACTTAATCATAATTTTTTATTTGTTTTCACTGAACATGCAGATTTTTAGCACTGAACCTCAACTTGACTTTTACATAAT
Source organism: Vulpes vulpes (assembly GCF_048418805.1). NCBI lineage: Eukaryota > Metazoa > Chordata > Mammalia > Carnivora > Canidae > Vulpes > Vulpes vulpes. The sequence goes on along the minus strand of NC_132780.1, from coordinate 182,906,433 downwards.
AATGGCCTATTTGCATATGCCTTACATGTTAATTATTATGCTGCTAATCTCTTTGCTATAATTAAAGTTAGCACTTCATTATAAAAATCCTATTTTCTAAGTTTTATAGCATGGCAGTAAATATTTCCTGAAGCTAATATTAACCTACCCACTTATTTGCAGTTACTTTTTATGTATTGAGATGGATGCGTGTGTGTGTGTGTGTTTGTGTGTGTGTGTGTGTGTCTGTGTGTTTACCCAAGTGTGAGGATGGTAAAGTTTAGAAAGTTTTGTATTTTTGTTGTTTTCATTACTTAACCTAGAGTTAGTTTACGTGTTTCACAGTGATTGCACAGATTCATTAATGGTTGTTTTATCTTTATATTAATTTGTGTTACATATATCTGATGCAATATTTCCTATATTCCATTTATATTCCTATAAAATAAAACCTTTTATTTTAAATCACTTCTACCATCTTATGATTTGTGTGAGTTTTGAATAATCTAACTATTTGAGTGTCTTCTTCCAATGGAAATAGACTCTACCAGAACTTTGCTAAGGGCTGACACCAATATTGACTCTGCCAGTCTTACTAAATTTAGAGACTCCAAGAGAAACACAAAGCACAGATATCATTTACTTTCCATCTAATTTCCAAACATAAGCCATATCTATTGTCTCTTCAAATCCATCTTTACTAACTGAAGAAAATATTCTGAAAAGAATTTGTAACAGTATGATTGGTTGTCAAGAGACCAAAGTTTTGTCTAGCAGTTTGACCAGCTACATGCCTCTTAACTTCTCTGGTATTTGGTTCAAAATATGAGGTTTTTGATGAGATCATTTGTAGGATCTACATGCTTTAAAATTCTGAGATTCTGAGACTGAAATTTTAAAGACCTATGCTCAAATCCAAATCTACTCTGATAAGCTATTAATTGGTCAATTGATCTCCCTGGGGTTAGGTTTCTCATCTGTGAAACAAAAGAAAGGGCAGTTTGGGTGGCTCAGTGGTTTAGTGCCGCCTTCCACCCAGGGTGTGATCCTGGAGATCCGGGATCAAGTCCCACATTGGACTCCATGCATGGAGCCTGTTTTTCCCTCTGCCTGTGTCTCTGCCTCTCTCTCTCTCTCTCTCTCTCTGTGTCTCTCATGGATGTATGTATGTATGTATGTATGGATAGATAAATAAATAAATAAATAAATAAATAAATAAATAAATAAAATCTTAAAAAAAAAACAAAAGAAAGAAGCATCTGATATCTATAGGCTTTTTCAAATGTAACATTAAGGATTATAAATTACAAGTGCAGCAAAATAATGAAACCAGAAACAATGGCATGTTGAATGGATGTATTATGTTCTGCTTCTTCCTAAAATACCATTAAATGACCCCAAAAGAATGTTTATAAGATTTGGAGATTTGAAGATTTGGAAAGAAAATCTTATAAGAAAATGACAGAACAATGAGAATGGGAAAAGACACAATAGCAACAAAATTTGGAGCAAATGACTTGGTACACGCAAGAAAACTGAACCCTAAGCAACGGTAGGGAAAGCAGAACAGCAACTATATTTATACTGTGACCCTTGAAAAGGATCCAGAATTCATTTTACTAGTTAATTCTTAAAATGGGGCAGACAGTAGGGCTATACAAGGTTGATTGGATATCTCTTTAAGATATTGGTAGACTTCCACATGCCCTTCTCAATTTTACAACTGAACAATGCCTCCTCCTCTATCTAGAGAGTGACTGAAGCTCTGTTTAAGGATTGAATCATAGTGAGGGTTTCTGAACTGGGGGAGAGCAGACCAAGTTGAAAGTTAGATTCTATACAGAAAAGAGGCAGAAAATTAAAGTACACATATTGATTAAGTCCTCAAATTGTATCCCTCACTTGGTCCCTAGAATCTAGCAGCCAAGTCAGGAGATAGAAAGAATCCAACTACTCTTGATCAATCAAGAGGAAAAACCTAATGATATTGACAGAAAATGTCTCAATAAATAAATAGTCCACATGAACATCCCACATTAAAGCTACACTCAATACAATCTTACCTAGATGTCCCTATCAGTGTGTTATTTTCAACTCTAAAACATAGATGGACAGCCAAGGATTAGTAATCTGACATTTTAGGGATGCATTTAATATGAAAGGGAAGGCCAAAAATAAACACAGAAACAGAATAAAAGGATAACTTGGAAAAAACAATCTTTTTAAAAGCAACGTGATAAGGAATTACCAAAAAGATTTGAAAAGATGAGGCGGAAGTATAGGGATCGAGGGATGAAGAGCAGGAGGGGGAAGAGAAGCCATTCTCTGGATAACTGATGTAGTAAACTGAGCCAAATTTCAACCAATCAATACCCAGGAAGGAAACTTTCTAAGTTATTGACCAATTCATTCCTTTCTTTAATATGAAGAATCAGAGGTAAATTTCAAGCTTAAGGAGTATTCAAACATAAGATCCTAAAATAAGAACTTACAATGAACTTTTATTTCAAAGGCTCTTTTAGTCATGGTTATTTGGATTCATTGTCTCAATTTTCTACTCAATTCTCTTAGCTACATTCTGGCTGCAGTGACACAAACATGCTGAATTCTTTCTCTTTGCTTGTTTTGGAACTGATTCAGAGGGAAGTCTCTTTCATATCTCTAGAGGTCCTCTGGGGGACTAACAAGGGCAATCCCAGGTGTTTGAAACACACATACATTGGGGGACCCACTGATTTACTCCTGTCATTTTCAGAACATTGTGGTAAAGGGGTGTATTAGAAGTATGAATTGGCAAGGACTGTGGCAGATCTGTCTGAAACAATGGCACAGTCACCAGATGGAGAGGAGGGACTCACTTAATGGTCTGGGACCCCAGTGGAGAGCATATGGCTGTGCTCATGAAAGGAAATCCACATGTACGTGGATCCATATGTTTCATCTCCTTCCCGTGGCATTATCCAGGGAAAACCAGGAGCCCAGGCCCAGATTATCACTTTACGTGCTTACTGTAACACAGTGGCCTGCTTGGTATGTGCAATTCACAGGCTGAATTGCTCACTTTTCTTTCAACTTTGTAGGTGTCCAGTTTCTATATTTTAACCCAGTGGTTGGCCTGGCCTAGGAGCTCCCAGCTAAGGGAGGAGGCTATGCTGCATGAAGTAGCCCCTCTGTTTTGTGAAGTAGATTTGAGAGCAAGTGGAAGAGGCAAGACACAGCTATTCTAACCTATTTTGTGGGAAAGGAAACCAATATGCATCCTGTGTTTGTTTCTCTGCTACTGCTTTTTTTTTATTAGTATGCAGGAGGGTAATTATTCTTAAAACACCAATTTTTAATTTGATTGGTATTTACTTTGTATTCTTAGGTGTGGAAATACTATTTAACTATATAGCATGCCAGTGATATCTCTTCTTGTTCCAATATTCCCTACTTACTTCACAGAGGTGAAAGAGATTGTCACACTTCAATGAAGGATCCTTCATAAACTGCAAGTGCTAGTTTGAGAAAGCTGACATTTGAGAAGTCATGCTGTGTTTCCATGGAAACTACTTGCAGTTTTAAGAAAAATTCTTAGAGCCAGATTTTAATCTCAAATGCAAGAAGCACAGAACTACACATTCTAAATGGAGAAGAGAAATGGAGGGATGGAAAAAAATGCTAATTTGAATGCACAGAATGATTGTTCTTTGCAAATTTAAAACCTCATCCTAAAGTTGTATTTGTTGTATGTATATAGTTTGCTAATAGTGCATCCAAGTTTGATTTTGTCAGAGGTCCAAGTGCTTTGATTTAAAATGAAGCATTTTAATACGAGACTCATCTTCAATTTTGGAGGGAATTTGAGAAAGCTATTTAAAAGGAAGAACTCTGTGAAGGGCTACTTTTGCAGTAACCCACGATGAAGCTATGAAAGTTTGGCATAAACTCATCTCTGTGGAAATATAGCACCATTCTTAGGCACTAAATGACAAATTGGCTGTGTGTTAAAAACTTATTACAAGGATGGGCAGGGTGTGATAAATAAAGACTTAGAATAAAGGAGTAGGATTCTTTTGTAATATTAATAATGAAAAAGAAATGGGAAAAGGGAAAAGCTTTATGATAGTCTCAAAAACATTCATACGTATGTTGGCACATTTTAAAAGTAAGTTGGAAGGAGATATGAGGTATTGCTAGCTAAGACAAAATGTCTTTCAAAAGTTTTGAAAGGTCTTTTGAATGTTCTTGCCATCTGTGAAAGATCAAAGCCAACTAGAGGATTAGTGAATAGGTGATGAATGTTATAAAATGTCCTAAATAATTCTTTTTTCTCAGTGAAATTTTCAGAAAAGGATAAGTTAATGAGAATTTCTTAAAAGCCTAGATAAATACTGCTATGATCGTTGAAAAAGGAGAATGGAGAAAAGGTCCCTTATTTCCCAGAAGAAAAATAATGAATCTATCAGAAATGTGATAAATCATCAAAACCATGTATATAGCTACAAATAAATCATAACACTAGGTGACAGATCTATTGCATAACAAAATTCTTTATCAAGATATAAACATTTTAGTGGAAAACTGTCTTTTTTACAACCCAACAAATGGGAGTATTTTGATATTTTAATTTTTATGATTTGCTGCTTTGCTAATGCTTCATCTAACTCTGGGAACTTCTATGCATTGAGATGTAGTAGTGAGTAAACAAAGAGAGGACCTAACAGGTCATGGAGCTTAAATTCTAGAAGGAACGACAGACTATAAAACAGCTATATAATATTGTCTTTTGGTAAAAGATCCTTGAAGCAAAGTGATATACTACAAGGAAATAGAAAGTGATATGGCTGCTATTTTAAATAGTATAGTCAGGGAAGGAATTTACAAATATCTTGGGGAAGATCATTCTGGACAAAAGAAACAGCAAGTACAGAGAAAGGAGGAGCCTGAGGAGCACACCCATATAGAGCACTCTAGACACAGCAAAAAGGTCTGTGTGGCTAGGGTGGAGTGAGCAAAGGAAGACTGAAGTAAAGATGATCAGGACAGGCTAGATCATGCAGGGTTAGATGCCTACTAAATACTTTAGATTTTATTCCTAGTGTGAGGGGAGTCTTTGGATGGTTTTATGAAATATCATGATATAACTTAACATATTAAAAAGAATCACTCAGCTACTAGGGAGGAGATAGATGCATGCTTCCAGAAATAGAAACAAGGTGAGAAATTACATTCAGGAAAGAAATGATGGTGCCTATCCAAAGTGGCCTTAGTAAATGAGTGAGAAAGTTTCATATTTGGGACATATTTTAAGACAGCACTGGCATATTCTCCATTAAGAAAATGGATGTGGGATGTGAAGTAAAGATTGAGTCTAAGGATTTTGGTATGAAGAACAGAAAGTATGCTGGGAAAGCAAATGTTTGTGGGATGTGGAAAATTGAATTCAGTTTTTAAAAAGTTAAATTTAAGTTACCTATTAGACATCCAAAAATCAGACTAGCTATATAAGCTTAGTCATTCAGGTGAAAAGTCAGGGCTTATAGATACAATTTTGGAAGTTATATCCTATAGATATAGTTTTGGACGTTATATGCATATCCATGAGATTTAAAGACATGGAACTAGACAAGTTTGCCTAGAAAAAGAATGTGGATAGAAAACAGAGATGTACAAGAACAGAGCCCAGAGCCTTGTAACTTTCATGAATATGCAGCAAGGTAGAATGCTAAAGAGCAATGAATGTTAGAAGGAAAACCAGAAGTGGGTGATATCACCAAAACTAAGAGAAGAAAGTTCTTTGGGGTGCTTTGGTGGCTCAGTTGGTTAAACATCTGCCTTCAGCTCTGGTCATGATCTCAGGGTCCTGGGATAGAGCCCCATGTCAGACTCCCTGCTCAGCGGGGAGTCTGCTTCTTCTTCTTCCTCTGCTTCTGCTCCTTCTGTCTCTCTCTTTCTCTCTCTCTCCTTCAAATAAAATATTTTTTAAAAAAGTTCTTCAAGGAGGAGGAAGTGATTCACTGTGTCACTGCTGAATTTGAATAAGATGGAGACTGAGAATTACTTTTTAAATTTGGCAATTTGGAGGTCATTAAAAACTCTAATAAGAGCATTTTTAGTGAAAGAAAGATTAATTGGATCTAAAAGAGAATATCAAGAGATGAATTATATAAGAGAGTATAAACAACTTCCTGAGTTATTTGCTATATAAAGGAACAGAGGGCTATAACTGGTAGGAAAGAAAGTCAAAGGAAAGTTTTATTGTTGTTTTATGATGGGTATATTATATATTCTTCTATGAAAATAAGAACCATCCAATAGATTTAAAAAAATGGAAGATAGAGAGGGTATAAATAATTCTGGAAGCAAAGTCTTTGAGGTGAAGAGAAGGAATTGGGTTAATTGCACAATTCAAAAGATGGCCTTAGGAGCATGGAAAGTTTATACATTGTAACAGGAAAGACAGTTGAATAATCAAGGAAAAAAAAATTAGGTAGATTGGAATACTTGCTAATGGATGTAGAAATTCTCTTCAGACAGCCTCCATTTCCTCAATGAATTCCAGAGGTCATGTACAAAGAGTTTTTGGGATTCAGGGGTGCATTAGTTGTATATTGCTGTATAACAATATCACAAATTTAGCAGCTGAAATAATGCAGATTTATCATCTTCCAATTTCTGTGGGTCAGGAGTCTAAGCATGGTTTATCTGACCCTTTAAAAGGTTGCAATAAACTAAAAATAAAAATAATAAACAAAAACAAACAAACGAACAAACAAAAAGGGTTGCAATCAAGGTTCCAGCCAAAGCTGTGTTCTCAAGATTTGACTAGGGAAGGATTCGCTTTCATACTCATGTAGCTGTTGGCAGGATTCAGATACTTGCAGGCTGATGCATTAAGGGCCTTAGTTTCTTGTTAGTCTCTTGCTTCTGTCAGCGGATTCCCTTCAGTTCTTTGTCATGTAGACTTTCCAAGTAAATCCGCTTGCTTCATCAAAACCAGCAAAGGGGAGTCTTCTAGCAAAGCAGAAATCATAATCTCATATCATAACCACGGAAATGAAGATCTATTAACTTTTGCAGTATTTTCTTGGTTAGAAGCAAGTCCCAGGCCCCCACACACACTGAAGAGGAGGAAATTATACAAAAACTTGAGTATCAGGAACTTGGGATAGCTGAGGTTGTCTTAGAGTGTGTGGACCACAGGAAAGAATGGGAGTTTGTGTCAGATTAAAAAATATTTAGTCCCATGTGCAGACAAATTGAGAGGGGATATGGGGTATGGACTTTTTGTCAGGGGGACTAAGATAAACAGGAAAAAGACACAATGTTATTTATACTGATAGTATCTTATGGAGAGATGGATGATTAAGTCTAATTATAGACCCATCTAGGAACTGGTTCAAGGTTAGGTTTGGATAGTTGGAGGATGGAAAGTTATGGTCATAATGAAAGTTAAGCCAACTCCCCCGCCTTACCCCGACAATACCTGATCTAATGGATGGTTCTTTCCAGCAGCAGTTAGCTTTTAGTATGTCATTATAGCACAATTAAGCACGGAAGCTCTAGAGTTGAACATGTCTAGGTTTAAATCCTGGTCCTATAATTGTTAGGTCTAGAACCCTGTGCAGGTTACTGTGAATCATTTTCCTCAACTAATACACATACCTCCAGGAGGTAAGTGCTACTATTATTTGCATTTTTACAGATGAAGAAACTAAAACTGGAGTTAAATTAGCTCCTTTAACCTCACACAAATGATTTGAAGCTTAAGGAAGCAACAAACTTAAAATAGAGCCAGTAGATACTCAAAAACTATTAGTCATAAATGCTATTTTCATCCAAGATGGACCAACATGCTCTAATCAAATTACATGTAGGAAGAGTAATAAAAGTTCAAATATTACCTTAGAGTTTATAACTTATGAAAAATGTAATAGATCATCACCACTAAAACTTACTTTCAAAGACCACAAAGTTCAAGGCAGGTTATAACATGTGAAAGTTTCTTTGGTATTTATATTTAACAATTGAAAAGAGAATTTAAAAATGTATGGCATCATACTTTGTATCCCAATAATTCTATCTATAAGAAAAAAATCTGGTCTGGAGAGATGTTATTTGTAGCATTTAGTTTTTATTTTATTTTGTCTTATTTTATTTCATTTATTTTTAGAAAGGAAGGAAGGAAACTGGGAAGGAAAAAGAAGGAAGGGAGGAAGGGAGAGGGAAGGAAAAGGGAAAGACAGAAAGCAAGAAAGAAGTGAAGAGAAAAAAGAAGAAAAGGAGACCCTAGAGAAATTTTTAAACTTTGAAAATGAAGTACATGTAAGCTTATTTCCAACTTGATTATCAAGCTTTCAGTGAAAGTGTCACTATAAATTGTCAGCTCACTTGAAACTAGTTAGTTAAAATAGGTTTCTCAAATTCATAGTTGAAAACATTTTATTTCTTAGAACACAGTAATTACCACTAAGAAAGCATGATGCTTATAAATGGTGAATAAAAAGACATTTCTCTGGAGTTCTTGGAAATCAGTGCACAATAAAGTAGAAATATTTCAGTTTATGAATTCTTGGATTGATGCCTACAAAAGGCAAAAAGTCAAAAAGACTGAAATGTTCCAGGGTATCATTAAAGAAAATCAATATTTTCTCAGCTATCTTAATAATATATAATGCCATAATGCTGAGCAACAAAAGAACAGTTGTCAATTAGTGAAAGATACCTTAATTAAAGAAAAGTTTTGGGTGTTTCACTAATGATAGAGAGATTACTGAGATCAATCTCCATGACTTTATAATACATCTGCAGAATATCAGATATTACTTGAAGAAAGTGAATGTTTGAAAATGTGGAGAAAAGGGAACCCTTGCACATTGTTGATGGGAATGTAAATTGGTATAGCCGTTACAGAAAACTGTATGGAGGCTCCTCAGAGAATTGAAAATAAAACTGCTATAAGATCCAGTAATTCCACTTCTGGGTATTGATTTGAAGAAAACAAAGGCACTAATTCAGAAAGATACTTGTACCCCTATATTCACTTCAGCATTATTTACAGCAGAACAGATATGGATATATCCATAGGCTATAGATAGATGAATATAGAAAGTAGATGTAATACATCCTCACACACACACACACACACACACACACACAAAATGGAGTATTACTCAGTGATAAAAAAAACAATGAAATCTTGCCATTTGATATGACATGAACCTAGAGGGTATTATGCTAAGTGAAATAAGTCAGAGAAAGACAAATACTATATGATTTGAAACAAAACAGAACAGGACTCACAGATACCAGAAACAAACTGATGTTTGAGGGAGACGGGGGGATGAGGAACAGGTGAAAAAGTTAAGGGGATTAAAATGTACAAGCTTCTAGTTATAAGATAAATAAGTCATGTAAAGTACAGGATAGGGAATATAGTCAATTATAGTATAATAACTGTATGGTAACAGATGGTAACTAGACTTAAACTCCATCATTTTCTAAAGTATTTAAATTACCTTAGTTAAGTCAAAGTTAGAACATTTGAAACTGCTATCATATTGTATATCATCTATATGTCAATGAAAGATTAAATTAAAATGAAATAAAATAGAATAAAATAAAACCTTTTTAAGTGAATCCAGGTCTCAACCATAAAAGAAGGAATTTTAAGTTTATTCATACTTATGTAATGTAAGAAATCTAAGGATAAAGAAACTTATTATATGTGAAAATATCCATTATTAAATGTGTTTCATATAATTATCAAATACTATAATTATCAAATACTATAATCATGAAAATTTCCAAATATGAGTCTGTGGCAGCTGACATGGAGAAAAATATATAAAATAGTGGGTTCTCAATTATTAGTCATCCCTGCATAAATGTATTTTCTTATTTTTTAAATTTTCTCAATTTATAAATTATTGAATGAAACTTTATAAAAACAGCTGACTTTATGTGGTTTTTTAATTATAACAAAACAATTTACAGCATCCTTTCTTGATTAAAACTCTTCACAGTATAGGAATAGAAGGAACATACCTCAATATCATAAAGGTCATATGTGAAAAGCCCACAGTGAATATAATTCTCAATGGAAGAAAACTGAAAGCTTTTCCCCTAAGGTCAGGAACATGACAGGGATGTCCATTATCCAGTATTATGTTCAACATACTAGAAGTTCTAGCCTCAGCAATCAAACAACAAAAAGAAATAAAAGGCATCTGAATTTGCAAAGAAGTCAAGCTCTCACTCTTTGCAGATGACATGATAATATATATGGAAATCCCAAAGACTCCACCCCAAAATTGCTAGCACTCATACAGGAATTCAGCAAAGTGGCAGGATATAAAATCGATACACAAAAATCAGTTGCATTTCTATATATTAACAATGAGACAGAAGAAAGAGAAATTAAGGAGTCAATCCCATTTACAATTGTACCCAAAACCTAAGATACCTAGGAATAAGCCTAACCAAAAAGGCAAAGGATCTGTACTCAGAAACTATAGAACCTTCATGAAAGAAATTGAGGAAGACACAAAGAAATGGAAAAATGTGCCATCTCCATGGATTGGAAGAACAAATACTGTTAAAAATGTCTATGCTACCTAGAGCAATCTACACATTCAATGCGATCTTTATCAAAATACCATCAATTTATTTCAGATTTGGAACAAATAATCCTAAAATTTGTATGGAACCAGGATAGACCCTGAATATCCAAAGGAATGTTGAAAAAGAAAACCAAAGCGGGAGGCATCACAATTCCAGACTTCAAGCTCTATTACAAAGCTGTAATCAGCAAGATGGTATAGTACTGGCACAAAAACGAACACATAGATCAATGGAGCAGAATAGAGAACCCAGAAACAGACCCTCAACTCTCTGGTTAACTAATCTTTTACAAAGCAGGAAAGAATATCCAATGGAAAAAAAAACAGTTTCTTCAATTAACACAGATTTAAACAAAAGATCTGTGTGTATGGTTTTGTTATTCAGTCCTCCTTACTGTTGAATTAATTTAATATTCATTAATAAGCACCCCTTTTAACATAGGCAGAAAATTATTGGGTTATATTGTAAATGTAGCATATTAAGAAATAATGTCCTTATTGAAGCTAAACAGGCCATGCTTACTTGAGGCAACAAAATCAACATACTTAATTTAAGTGTTTTTTTCTTCTTTGTAAAAATCTACAATGGTTAAATAAATAAATCATGAATAATTTTCAAATTAAGCTTAAAATGGATTTATAAGAAAAATATTCATAAAAGAACAAGTTCAAGAAGCTGCAGCATGTAGAAAATTCTATATCACTTGGTGTTAGATGTTATTAGATTTTGTGAGCAAATCAATCTGAAGTTTTCTCAAAACTGCCAATTCTTAGAGGATTATTCATGCATCCTCAAAAATACTTGCCACTTTTCCTTATAGAAATTAACATATTTTTGGTAAAAAGTATCTTACTATTCTATTATTCAGAAATAAAGCGCTTTAAAACTGGCACACTTAAGTGTCTCAAACTCTTTCTTTTTGCTTGACTAAGTTCACTCATGGAGAGAACACCCACAAACTCATCCAAGCAGTTGTCACCAATTCTACCTGACTCAGTGGTTCAACCACAGTAGGGCAAATACTTGATTACCATAAGAAATTTTTCAAATTGTAGATGCTTAGAAATAACTGCTCCACCTAGGGATCAGCAGTCCACAGGTAGTAGACCACTAGTCAATAAACTCAGTTATTCTTCTTAAGCCCCATTTCTGTTTTATCCATCAGTCCTTAGTATATTATTCACCTTAAGCAAAAGTTTGATGGTTTCAGGGCTCAAATTATATACCTTTTACAGGAAATCCAATCCACAACAAATAAAGTTTTTGTGTATTAATTTATAATTCTCAGAAGGTGGCAAAATGTCAAAAATTATATATCATAAAACTTGTTTTCCTCTTTTTTTAAATTAATTAATTAATTATTTATGATAGTCACACACACACACACACAGAGAGAGAGAGAGAGAGAGAGGCAGAGACACAGGCAGAGGGAGAAGCAGGCTCCATGCACCGGGAGCCCAAGGTGGGATTCGATCCCGGGTCTCCAGGATCGTGCCCTGGGCCAAAGGCAGGCGCCAAACCGCTGCGCCACCCAGGGATCCCAAAACTTGTTTTCCTAAAAGGTGTGTACAGTGGAATTTGGCTCTTGATTCAGTTATTTGATGTAAACTTGGGCAATTTATTAACTGCTTTCTCTCTCCATTAAGAAATTGATGCCAATAACAATCTATTTCCTAACATATGTGATGTACTTAAGACAAAGCTGGCTCATAGTAGGAACTCAGAAATTCAATAAGGTATTTTCTTGGTTAGCCCATGTGTTGGGTTCTTAGGCTTTAAAACTTTAGTGACTCCTTTGTGAATGTTTCCTAGCCTTTCAGAGAGGACGTCTTTTTCCTTATCTACCTGATGTCTTTTCCTTATCTACCTCTATGTTCAGACTTACAACAGTATATGCAGTTGTATTAATCAGAACTATTTCAGTTTCGTGAATGAAATCTAACTAAAATTAGCTTAATCAAAAAGGAAGGTTTACTGGCTTATGGAATGGAGCCGAAAGGCAGACATAGATTAGGGTAGAATTTGAGAGTTCCAAATATGTTATCAAGGCTATTTTTTCCCACTTCTTGCGTCCCTCTGCATATATTTTTCTCAGATCAAAGACTTCCATGTAGGACAAAATATATCTATGGAGTGCTCCACGCCTATATTATTAGAGCATAACTGAGCTTGGTTCACATGCCTAGCCCTGGAGCAATCACTGAAGCAAAGAGAGTAGATTCATTTGCTAGTTTATACTAACCCAAAGATACAGGGATTAAGAATACTGCCAGGACCACACAGAATAGGGAAAGATTGTCCCTCAAATACAAAGCCAGACCTTTTATCATAAGAGTCAAGGGACACTGGGCAAGCGGAAATGACAATTGTGAAGAAATTATTCTTTGGCTTCTAACATGTGAACTCCTTCGGCATGGAGATATTACCTTCATTTTATTTCCTCATTATCTAAAAGTAAGTACATTATATATGTGTTTGATGAAAATAATGGGTGTAATCTAAACTAAAATAGACTAGTCAAAGGCAGCCTGCCTGGAAAGCCCTCACTGATATTTCAGCAAATTGAAGAAGGTGAGGGACCACCATGGTATATTTGTCAAAACTAAGAAAGGAACACTGATTACTTCAGACTTTATTCAGGCTTTATTTATCAATTTATTCAGTAATTGTTCCCTTAATGTCCTTTTCTTGTTACAAGGTCCAGCCCCAGAAACCATTTGCATGTAGCTGCCAAGTTGACTCAGTCTCTGCTGGCCCGGGACAGCTAGCCTTTTTGTTTCATGACCTTGGGAGTTTTGTGGAGTTTTGCTTAGATATTTTGTTGAAAGTCCCTCAGGACTAGACTGAGATTATTGTTTCTTGAAGAGGGGACCACAGAAGCAGTATATTTTTTGAAGTCAGAAGAAAACAGATCCTATTTGCTGATGAAATGAGTCAGCAGAAAAGGGGAGATTTAATGCTGTTCAAGTAAGAAAGGGCTACTTACTGTCAGAGTCATGCCTTTGAGCACACAAGAAAAAATAGGATTTCGAACCTGGAGGAAGAAATTGGCCTTAGATGAAACAAGGATGGTTTATTCATAATTAAAAGAAGGTCTGATAGAGTTTATGAGCATAGCGGCTTGCAGGGCAGTGCAGGTGGTGGCAGTAGCTTATGCACATTTTCTTTTGATTGTGTGTTAGTTTTCCATGGCTATATAACACATTATCACAAATTTAGCAGTCTAAGATGAATATTTTATGATCTTACGGTTTCTGTGAGTCAGGATACCTGGCATGGCCTACCTGGATTCTCAGCTCCAGGGTCTCATAGGGCTGTACTTAATGTGTCAGCTGGTGCTGAGGCAAATGTAAAGCTGAGTCTTCCCAGCTCATGGGCTGTTAGGGGAATCATTTCCTTTTAGCTGTAGACAGGGCTCACCTGATTAGATTAGCCTACCAAGGATTAATCGCCTTTTGATTAACTTAAAATCAACTGAGTAGGTATCTCAATTACATCCTCAAAAATCCCTTCACCTTTGCCATATAATAATTGTGGGAATGGTAGCGCATTAACTGTGATATATTCTGTTTAGAAATAAATTAGAGATCCTGCTCACACTTAAGGGGAGGGGATTATATAAGAGCATGGCTCATTGAGCATCATCTTCAATTGCTTCTACTTAGTTAAGTAGGGAGCAAGATCACAAATTGGATAGAAAAGGTAGTGGAGGTTTCAGGAAATGGGAAAAAGGATGACCTACATCTAAAAATGTGTACCGTTTGACTAAACAATCTCTTCAATATTTCTCCAAAATGTGGTTTCCTTGGATAATGGCTTATTCAACCCAAATATCATACTTTTGTCAATTACTTAATATTTTGAATGGTATTTCACAAATAGTTAAGAAAAAATCGACTCTACTGTCTTTCTTAAGATTGAATGATCTATGAGGAATTATGATTAATGGAGAAATGAGGTTAATATTCAACACATGTTTTTCTCAATCTTAATATTGATTGAAAAGCATGTCAATATTTACTTTTAAAAAATTTCTGGTGCATGTTCTCTTTTAATAGCTGTGTTAAATTTAGCAAAACATTTAGTGGAAAGAGCACAGGGATTATGCAAATAGCTTAGAAGCTATGACTATCTCAAACATTATACTGTTAGGGTAAATGACTGATTACGAGTCTGTTTAATTGGGACACTTCTAGAATTTCTGCCACTAATGTGTTCAATCAACAAAATAGCTTTACTTTTACATAAGCAATGCATTTTTTTTTTTGTCTTTTTGGTTTTGTTTGCATTACACAACTTTCCTGAAATTGACTTCATAAAAAAAAGGGTCAGAAAACAAACAAAAAATCTTATGAGACACAACTACAATCTTATTTCTAGTATTTTAGTTAATGAAGATAAAAAGAAATTGTATCTGCCAATATTATTTGGTTATAGCCATCAACTCATAGAACACATCTATAATTTTCTTGCCAGTAGCTCGAGGAATAGAATAACAATAATAAATGTTCATGAACAGAAGCT
The DNA here is from genome assembly GCF_048418805.1 of Vulpes vulpes. Taxonomy (NCBI): domain Eukaryota; kingdom Metazoa; phylum Chordata; class Mammalia; order Carnivora; family Canidae; genus Vulpes; species Vulpes vulpes. Next base: position 182,891,325 of record NC_132780.1, on the reverse strand, counting down.
TCTGTGTAACACATTGTTTTATACATGCAAAGCTTCATATAAATCTGTCTTCAACAATAATTTAATTGGCATCTACTCTTTGCCAGACATTGTGAGTGTAAAGGTGGAAAAGACACATTCCCTGAGGTTTCAAAGTTATAAAGAATGCTACATTTCATTACATTTAGTATTGGGTCTATGTCTGCCTTTTAAGAAAATGTATATATCTATTATGTTATTTTTTCTATATGTGATATATTTATATTCTTAAAAAAGTGAAACCAAAGATATTTCCCACCCCCAGAAAGATAGTCATGAAGCTTATCTCAAAACAAAGTAGCAGAGTACCTGAACTGGGTGATTGCAGGGAAAGTGTTGGGTGTAGGCAAAATACTTCTAGATAAGTTGGCCCTATAGGAGAATGAGATAGTTTAGTCAGACTCACCTCTACTCAGCTGTGGGACATTGGCAACTTCTGTAATATACTTTATTTAACTATAAAGTAAATAAAAGCTACCTCAGAGTTGGATGCATATTACATGAAATAACATGTATAACACTTTAACACAGCATTTGATAGATATTAGATATTTTTTAGAAATATTTATTTCCTTTCTTGCTTTGATTTTCTGATCCAGTCTCATCCTTTTTTTTTTTTCCAAGTAGGAGCAAATAAGTGAGGGACAATGAGAAAGACATCGCACACACATGCACACATACACACATATGTTTCCATGGGTTTATGAAATAGCAAGTTGTGTTTAATAATCCCACTGAAGTAAAATAATATTGTCACAAAAATTTTGAGGGAAAAAAATTAACCAGGAGATGAGACTGTTGCTATATGAATAGAACAGTAATGAGGCATCTTCTATACCTTTGAAATTTGTGCTTTTATTCTACAGGAAATTAGCTGTCACTTAAAGGATTCAAAGCAAGAGAATGACCTAGATTCTGGGTCTGGAGATTGATTTGAATTAAGCAATACTCTAGTTATGTAAACCAGTTGAGGAAATCTAACAGGCCAAGTGAAAAATGATGATGTCCTGGGTATGGTCAGAGGTTATACAGATAGAGAATGGCAGAGAATGGCATAAATATTTAGGAAATGTCTAGGGGGAAAAAGGTAGCAGTACTTAACTGGCTGATGTGATTTAGGGCACTGAGAGTGTGTAGTAGGGCAAAGGATGACTCTACATTTCTGGTTGTGTGGTATGAATGACAATGTTATGAATTGAGATAGGGAAGCAAAAATGAGGGAAGATGTGAAATTCTATTACTAGTGGAAGTGACATTCTTGGCCATAGTGTAAAGATATGTTTAACTTGGGATGCCTGGGTGGCTCAGTGGTTGTGGGCTCTGGGTGTGGTGCTGGATCCCAGGACCGAATCCCACGTCAGGCTGCCTTGAGGAGCCTGCCTTCTCCCTCTGCCTATGTCTTTGCCTCAATGGGTCTTTCATGAATAAATAAATAAAATCTTAAAAAAACGATATGTTTAACTTTATAAGAAATTGCCAGTGTTTGAAAGTTGGGGAAATATTTTATACTAGCACCAGAAAAGTACGAGTCCTTTAGCATTGTTAAGTCTTTTTTTTTTTTTTTAATTAATTTTTATTGGTGTTCAATTTACCAACATACAGAAAAACACCCAGTGCTCATCCCGTCAAGTGTCCGCCTCAGTGCCCGTCTTTTTAATCTTAGTCATTTGTATGAGTGTAGTAGTACCACACTGTAGGCTTAAAGAACACTAAGATACAGACAATTCATCTCTCTCTCTCTCTCTCTCTCTCTCTCTCTCTCTCTCGCATATGTATGTGTTGACTGAGAGGAGTTGTATAGCTCTGAATTTTGGCAAACGTATAGTGCTGTTGAGTAACCAAAAATAATTTTGTGCCGCCTCTTTGTAATCAAGGCCCTGTCCCCGAATCCTAGACCTCGGGGACCACCAATCTATTTTGCCTTTTCCAGAATATCATAGAAGAAGAATCATAAAGTATATACAGGCTTCCCCTGCTACCTGAGGGTTTGCTTTATGCCACTTTTCTTTCAGGAAAGACCTACATTAGTATCAATTTTTGCTAACCAGAAGAAATTCGAAGAGGATTTTCACTTTTGTGAAATGGTAATTGCTTCTGTCTTCACATGAGTTTAGCTCACAAAGGTTTCATAGGAACATTCTTTCAGATAAGTGGGGAAAACCTGTACTCCTTGGCAGCTGACTTCTTTCACTGAGCATAATGCACTGAGATTTATCTATGTGGTTGTATGTATCAGTTTTTTTTATTACTACTGAACAATATTTTATTATATGAATGTATAACAGTTCATTTGTCCTTCTGCTTACTGACAGACATTTGGGTTGTCCTTATTTTGAGTATAAAAATGACAGAGGTGGCCGACATTTACTGATCATTAGCATGTTTCAGGACTATTTTAGGCACTTTATTTGTATTAACATATTTAATACCCACAATGATGTTATTTGAAAGGCAAACATTGGAGTAATAAAATCCAGGGTGGATGACAGATGTTAATTTTAAGGTTTATATGATTATATCAAATCTGCTTTTTTCACATAGTTTATATGTCTGTAGAAATGCAGGCTTTTACATTTTTGTTGATGTTTTGATGTTTTAAAAGATATAAATTATGTTGTTTTGATGTTTTTAAAGATATAAATTATTTATTCATGACAGACAGAGAGAGGCAAAGACATAGGTAGAGGGAGTAGCAGGCTCCCTGCAAGGAGCCTGATGTGAGACTCAATCCCAGGACCCAGGGATCACACCCTGAGCCCCAGGTGACCCTTTTTCGTTTTGATTTTGATGCTACTGATAACATAAAATATTAGTTCTAAATAGCAATCTTAGCTGTTATCCAACCCAATGCCTTCATTTTAAAGATAATGGAAACCTGGCAGATGAGTTATCAGTAAACATTTTAGTCTCCTTTTTTGTAAATGAATGGTGATGTACTACCAATTCAGCAAATATGAATCTTTTTCTGTATAAAATTGTAAGCAATATAATTTCTTTTCCCTTCTGGAACTAATATATATTTGACTCAGCCTTTCATTTTGATTATTTGTAAGAAAACTTCTGTTACAAATATAGCTTATTGGGTACAAGGGATCAAAAAATGTTAACTGCATCACCTGAAACATAATGCTTTGTTAAACACTTTAAGTATTCTGAAAGCAGGAGGCTAGCACCTTATTCATGTGTAATCCCCTTCACCATTATACACTCTGGCAAAAATTCAAGAAATATTAATATTTTTTAAAATGGGAAGAATTGCTTGAAAGATACATGGACTTTTTGAGACAAATGGATGGGTGCGTGGGTTGGTGGATAGATATATAAATGCTTTTAGTGATTGTGTTTTAGCATGATACTGCAATCACATATTTTAAGAAAAAGCCTTATGAAATTTGGTCTTGACATATGATAATGAGGATTTTGATAAAGGTATCATTCATTATATTACAGTTTCCTTTCTGAGAACTCTCAAAAAGAAATTCCTCTCTTAATATTAAGACAGATATATATATATATACATGTCAATTATACATAATTGATATATATTTGATTGATATTATATATATAATTGATATATATATATAATTATATATATATAAAATTGACATGTTACATCAGTTTCAGGTGTACAACATAGTGCTTTGACAAATCTATACATTATGCTATGTTGACCACAAGTATGGCTACCATCTTTCACCGTACAACACTATTATAATACCATTGACTATATTCTCTGTGCTGTACTTTTCATCCCTGTGGCTTTTTTATTCCAGAACTAGAAGCCTGTGTCTCCAAACCACCCCCCTTTACCCATTTTGCTCATTCTTCCACCCCTTCCCCTTCTGGAAACCACCACTTTTATTCATGTGTCTGCTTCTGCTTTACTTGTTCACTTTTGTTTTTTAAATTCCACATAGAAGTGAAATCATACGGCATTTGTCTTTGCCTGACTTACTTCACTTAGCATAGTACCCTCTATGTCCATCCATGTCTTTGCAAATGGCAATATCTCATTCTTTTTATAGATGAGTAATATTCCTTTGACTCTGTTTACCACATCTTCTTTACCCATTTATCTATAGATGGACACTTTGGTTGCTTCCTTTATCTTGGCTACTGTAAATAATACTGAATAAACAGGGATGCGTGTATCTTTTCAAACTAGTGTTTTCATTTTTGTGGGTAAATATTCAGTATTAGAATTACTGGATCTTATGGTGTTTCACTTTTAATTTTGTACAAAACTCCTCCCATAGTGGCTGTATCAATTTATATTCTCACTAATGGTCAATGAGGGTTCCCTTTTTCTCTGCATCCTTGCCAACACTTTTTTTTTTCTCTGAATTCTAGCCATTCTGATAGGTATAAGGTGATATCTCATTGTGGTTTTAACATTTCTTGATGATTAGTTGATGTTGAGCATCTTTTCATGTCTCTGCTGGTCATCTGTGTATCTTCTTCGGGAAAAAGTTTATTCATGTCCTTGGCCTATTTTTAAATCACATCTGTTTTATTGATGTTGAGTTGTGTAAGTTCTTACATATTTTGGATATTTACCCTTTATTGTATATATTATTTGCAAATACCTTCTCCCATTCAGTAGGCTGCCATTTCATTTTGGTGATGGTTTCCTCTGCTGTGCAAAAGCTTTTGATTTTGATGTAGTCCAATAGTTTAATTTTGTTGTTTCCCTTCCCTAAGGAGACATATCCACAAATATGTTGCTAGAGTTGAGGTCAGAGATTACTACATATTTTCTTCTAGGAGTCTTATGGGTATAGGTCTCACAATTAGGTCTTTAATCCATTTTATTTTTGGGTATTGTGTAAGAAAGTCGTCCAGTTTTCCCAGTGCCATTTATTGGAGACTTTTTCCAACTGAATTCATAGATTAGTTGACATATGAGCATGGGCTTATATCTGAGTTCTATTCTGTTCCATTGATATGTCTGTTTTTGTGCCAGTGTCATACTGTTTTGATTATACAGCTTTGTAGTATATTTTAAAATCTGGGAAAGTTTTGTTTTTCAAGATTGATTTGGCTATTTGGGACCTTTTGTGGTCCCATATATATCTTAATATTATTCTCATTCTATGAAAAATGCTGTTGGCATTCTGATAGAGATTGCATTGAATCTGTAGATTGCTTTGGGTAGTATGGACGTTTTAGTAATATTATTCCAATTGGTGAGCTGGTGTATCTTTCCATTTGTGTTATCTTCACAATTTCTTTCACCAATGTTTAAGAGTTTTCAGAATTCAGATCTTCTACCTCATTGGTAAAGCTTATTCCTAGGTAATTTTCGATAGTTTTAAATGGGATTGTTTTCTTAATTTCTCTTTCTTGTCATTAGCATACAGAAGGACAACAAATTTCTATATGTTTTTTATCCGGCACCTTTACTGAATTCACTTATTTCTAATAGTTTTTTAGTGGAATCTATAGGGTTTTCTGTGTTTTGTACCAGGTCATCTGCAAATAGTTTTCGTTCTTTCTTACCAATTTGAAAAAATGTGGTAAGAGTAGACACCCTTAAGATATAAATAAGTTTTATCTTACTCTATGAACATTGCACAACATGTAGATGATGTTTGTTTCATATTGGCTACTCAAAAGCTTAAATTTGTAATCACCAGTATAGCAGTGTATTTTCCATAAGATTGTTTTCCTTTTAATGCTGGGTTCAACATGTATTCCTATTCTTGTTCAACTGAGACTTTTTGTCACGCTATATATTCTAACAGATCACTAATATCCTCTTGGAAACAAAGCAGATAAGAAAGGCAGGTAAATAGAGAACAAGAAAGAAAGGTTGAATAGCAGGCCTCAAAAAGGCAGAAAATAGGTTGCAGAAGTGGGGGCTATAATTAAATACGATTACAGGGTTTTCTACTTACTTTCCAGGCTTTAAACATGGATTCATATCTACTAAGTAAAAGAGCCAAAGGACTTCAAGTCCTTCTCAATAAATAAAATTAATTCAAATCAGCTATTCAAAAGCCAAATTAGGGTAAAGGGAGAAGACTGGCTAAGAGATATGAACCTCATTGTTGGGGTACTTTATTTCCGATCTTCCATAAAACCTGGGAAGACATCATATAATCAGAACCCTCATGGATTCACTTTCACTGAGTTTTGTTACATACTTAGGATTTACTCAATAATCATCACCATAACTAGTCCCATGATAAATCTTTGTAATTTTATAAATAATGTTCTCAATAGTTTTATATTCTTTATATCAGAGGTCACAAATTAGTGACCCTAACCAGAAAATACTTTTAAAATCTTTTCTGATATTTGCCAAAATGTTATAATTAGAAAAATTTATAGACACGTGGGCATACATACTTCATTTTAGTGACCCATAACTACAAAATGAACATTGACAGAGCTAACTAGCAATTACTCCTTTTAGGTGAGAGTGGTCCAAAGTTCCTTGGACTCTCTAGGGTCTTCAACCTGATGCATTTATTTACATTACATTGCCTGACAGGTTCCTGTAGGTTTTTACATTTTTATTATGAGGTATAATAATGCCAATGTGTGAAATTGTTTTTGAAGTGTTTTTGTTTTTTTTGTATAGTTAATATACGTTACATTAGTTTAGCTGTACAACATAGTGTTTTAACATCTCTATACATTATTGCTATGCTCACCATAAATCTAACTACCATTTGTCCCACACTATTACAGGACTGTTGACTATATTCCCTATGCTTTTTTATTTTAAATTGTGATGACAAGGTAAAGTTTACCTTGTAGAGGAAAGGAGGTGCTTCTTTCTTGACCAAAAAAAAAAAAAAAAAAAAAAAAAAAAAGCCATATAATATCTTGTATTAACTACTCAGAAGCTTGATACCAAATATGTAGTCAATCATATATGCTAGCATTGTATATATATTTTTTCAAAATCCCATTTTTCATTGTTCATGTATTTTTAAATTCTCTTTATGGAAACAATACTTTAAATCCTGTCTTCAAATAGAGTACACATTTTATTTATTTTTAAATATTTTATTTATTTAATCATTGAGAGACATACAGAGAGAGGCAGAGACACAGGCAGAGAGAGAAGCAGGCTCCATGCGGGGAGCCTGACTTGGGACTTGATCCCCGGTCTCCAGGATCAGGCCCTGGGCTGAAGGTGGTGCTAAACCGCTGAGCCACCCGGGCTGCCTGAGTACACATTTTAAAAAGAGAAAACATTACCTACACTTGATATAGGAGTGACTCAAGTAAAAAGAAAACAATGAAATAAAATATTAAACATTAAAATAATATTTTATTTGGGGATTATATTGTCTTTAGCTAAGAATACATAATATTCATGAGGAAAAATAGAATTTGAGCTCAGCTACTATTCATAAAATGATCGTCACTCAACATTTTTTTTTACAAGACAGCTAAAAAGAGTGTAGTTTTCAAGAATGTACTTTAATTAGATATAACACCAAGTTTTCAAATAAGAATTTAGCAGCCTTGCAGTTAACTTTTTACAAGAAGCCAGAGATTAGATTGCTCTATTTTAATATTAATGGCTTAATAGCCTGCCACATGGCTAATGAATCTAAGTAATTAAAAAACAATACATAGAATGGCAGCATTCAATAAATACAAACTTTGACTATAACAAATGTTCTGGCACGCTCTTCTTAGGTGACTATATAAATTTCTAAACTTTATTGCATTTATTACAATTGAATTTCTTCTAAATATTTTTCTCTTTTGTATTTGATAGTTTCAAAATCAGGGTAAAGATCACATTAGACATTATCAAATTAATATAGTACTGTTTTCATAATGGCCTTTTGTAAAATGCACTCAAACACTTTCATGCATGAACATAATTAATACATCTTAAATGTGGCTGAATAGTTAAGTAGTTATCCCTTTATTTCATGTTGTTTACAACAATCTTTGGTCAGACTGACCAATTCTTTCAAAAAGTCAAAAACAAACCATGATGATATAGTCATAAGTTGAGTTATGTATATAGAATTATCAAACCATAGAAACTCATTGTCTTATTTCATGAAATATTTATTTCATGGGGTATTTTCTGAAAGTCTCTTTATGATTTATGATAATTTATGATTAAATTTATGGCTAATTTTTTAATATAAATTGAGAAACAAAGTAAGATGCTTTTAAATGAAATCTAGAACATCCAAAGTAAAAAGTGCTGTTTTAACTTCACTAAACTTCAGATCTGTTACCATATATAGTTATTTTTAATACTATAAATTATGTAACAACAAAAGCCACATTGAAAAAATGTTCCTCTCTTCATTGATGAAATCTAACAGCACTACTCTAAGTTCTTTGATCAGACTGGAATGAGTCTCTATAAAGTAAGTAAGCCAATGTAGTACTTGAATTCTCAAGAATGATGATCTTACAGGAAGCATACAATAACATTTAGACTTTGTTATGTATCCACATAAAGTCAGTATATAATTTAATTTGAAGTACATTTTTTAAAAAGAAGTTCTGAACCAAAAAAATTGTTTTGCTTGTGGCCTGGCCCATTTATCATTTTGAAATTGTAGATATTTATAAAAATAACTGAAATTTTGCTGGTCATAAAATATTGCTTCTATGCTATGGGACATGAAAGTGTTCGACTTTAATTCAAAATTTAGACACAGACTTTCAAGAGCTGTTTCTGTAGGCACTGTAGAGTTCAGGAACAGTCTTCATGTTTAAACTGAGTAACTGATCAGTTTGAAAAAGTGCAGGGTTAGAAACTTGGTAGATTCTCTGGTGGTCTGTTAGAGCTAACATATGATTATGCCCAAAGAATAAAAAAAATAAAACATCTCCAACCCACCCACCCCCCAAAAAAAACCCCCACATTTTTTGTGGGTGTGTTTAACTAATTCACAGATTTAAAATGAATATATAGTTAAAGACACAGACTTTGTGTTACATATTTAAATAAAGAAAATATACAGAGTGCTGAATGAATATTACTTTTCATCTGTTAATCAGAAATTAAACATATTTCATAAATAGAAAGGAACACATTTTTATATCTAAGATACACGATTTCATGTATGCTTTTATTAAATGAAAAGTTAGTTACTACATATAACAAAATAGCCTTTTAATTACTTTTAAAACAGAAAAAAAGTTAATGTATAACTTAAACATTAATAACAGCAGTTTTTGACAATATTAATCCTCAAGGGGAACAATGAAAAAAAGACTGTTTTCTATAGAGTCAAAACAGATTGATTAAACCATAAAAGAATTATGATTCATGCATTGCATATATTACACTGTTTGACAGTTATTTTAGTTTATTGAATTCACATCTAGATAGTTTAAATTAGGTAACCAGTTCTTTGCTTTTACATGTGATCATAATGATCCAAACTGTGTTATAAGTCCAATGATAAAGGCAGCTGTAATGAATACCTGAGGAAGATTTTTGAGAGCATTCCTCCCTAAGAATAATGAAATTATTAAACAGGCAAAAAGACACAGGATAGTCATATAATTATAAATTCTTAAACCACTCTGAGATCAGATTCCAAACATTTTCCCTTGAGAACAAATCTTTTTGTTTTACTTTGAAATCTGATCATTACAGGCTAGTTTGAGTAATGTATTGGGAAGCACAACAAAGTTCAGAGGTAAAGAGTACTGCTGTACTAGATTATCTAGGCTTGCAAGGGGAGCAAGATAGAAAGTGGTGGTATTTGTGCTGAGGTTTTGTAGACCTTGGTTTTATAATTTCAGAACTATTTCAAAAATTTTTCTGTTACAGTAGGTTCAGATATGCAGTATAAGCAATGACAAAAATTCCTCTGTGGTAGTTATTTCTCTAAATTTAATAAAATATGGTAAAAGTGATTGTTAGACATATTTACAGTTTATCCTATGATAACATATAGTGGCTAACTGGATATAAGAAAAAAAAATCCACAGGTTAGGAAGAGGCTTCATTATATCATTATAGTGATTTATTATGATAATTTCTTCTAGAAAGTAGATTACTACTATTGTTTGCATTTCACATGGCCTGATCATTCTCTGAGAAATGGCAAATTCTTAAGGTTTAAATAAGTTTTATATTAATCATGCCTCTTTTCAAATAAAAGATATTTTATTTCAAAATTACTAACTAAAAATAAATTTCACCACCTGGTGGGCTATTTTATGATAAATTCTACTGTTACCTTATTTCTGAATGAGTATCTCTAAAACCTGAAGATTTATATGTATTATTGTTTAGTACTGCCCTACTGCTTCTCTTTAGTAAATTAAATATCTAAGGAATAATCATGTCATAGTATATTTTATAGTTCTACTTAACTCTAAGAATTGAAGAATAACAATCTATTAATGAGATTCATTTTTTAGCATATTGATGGATTAATTTGTCATAATATGATAAACAACTGATCACAAGTATTGAATATGATAGGTACTGTCAAAGTATAATGTTTTTACATGGGGATATTTTGTCTTTTAAATGAGATTATTCCCATCACTAAGTGTTAAACTTAAAAGTCAAACTTCAGGAATGAATTTAAGATATAAAAGAATTTTCATTTCTATGTCCTTAAAATGCAAAGTAATTTTTCTTTATTTTGTTAAAATAGCTTAAAATATTAAGAAGGGAAGCTAATGGTTGGTAAGAAAGAAAAAGATTGATACTAACAGTTGGTCTCTGATTAACATTGAATTAAAAACATGAATGACAAGGCAAAGATTGACAGGTATCCAAAAACTTGTATTTTGGTCATTCTATCTTCATAATAACTATAAACCAACTAGGTTTTCTTAACAGAGAAGCAATCATTAACTTCTATGACAGAATTTTTCATAGCTTTTAAAGCAGACACAGTAGACATGCAAAATACCTAGCATGCTATGTTATCAAAAAATCTTCAAAGAATGATGCATATTGTGCTGCAGAAAGCAGGCCTTCCTAACACAATATGATTCACAGTAAGGCTTAAGTTAAGATTTTATTTTCCTTAAGAATTCTTATTGGAGACTGGACTGTATTAGTGAACAGACTGGATGACTGAATCTTTGAAAAAAAAAAAAAACTAATGAAATATACACTATCTTGTAGATCTTATTTTCTTCACTAGACATATCAAATATACACATTCTCTCTCGTTGGGCCCAGAATACAAGCAGGATTTAACTGTGCATTCTCTATGTAATAATGTCAAATAACATTATTTGCACAACTTTTCTCTCAGATTTTTTTCAGTGCAGAATTGTGAAGGGTGACAATGATGATATTAGCATTTTTTTAAAAATTACAAATTCTTTTTATTACATATATACTGATGGGATAACTGCCAAACAACACGAAAGGTGTTTATTGAAATTAGGTGATTTCTATAATTATTTATGCATTAGGAAGGAGGCAGCTTCTGATCAACTGTATAACCTGCTCTTTCCTTACTATATTTCTCAGACCACTTGCGAGTTAGTTCTAGATAAAGACTTGGTTTATGAGGCCGGTAATCCAGGTATATTGTATTACTGGTTCTTTTGGGAATAGCTTTTTCAATCTGAGTTCCTTCATGCCACTCATTGAAAGAGGTGATAGAAATTATACTGGGATGGGCATGGAGTGCAGCATCCAGAGCAGTTTCATAGTACTTCCCGTTGATTCGGTTCCGAGTGTTCTGAGCGTTCCATGGACGGATGCTGGTATCTATATATCCTGGGCCCACACTTGGGATAAACAGGAGATTGAACTGATCACAAAAAAATCTTAGCCTTGCCCAATTCTCATATGATGAGCCATAAGTAAAGCCATTTGTGGCAAAATATGTGTAAATTCCATCAAAACCACCTTCAAGAATATCATATCTGTGTTTGCTCTCTACTAGAAGTGCAATAAACAGTCCATCATAAGGAGAATTGCGGATGCTCTGAGACCCTGTGGGGGTTAACAAATTGGCCCATTTTTCAGGCTTTGTGATATAAGAATCATAGATATAAAACATAGGAAGAGCATTGCCGGTCCTAGTCTTGTACCTATAAAAGGCTGGATGATTTCCATATCTAGAATACAAAAATATGTAAAAGTGAAGTGAATATCTGCAACTCATTTTCCACAGACAATAACTGTTTCTATATTGAAAATAGTTGAAACACGCTATCCACTTTCTTTGGGGGATCAGTTATATTAAGGGTAATCATTAAGAATGCATTTTTAATTTTGCAGATTGGAAAAGTGAGACACTGGATACATCAAGACATTACCTAACAAGAAATTAATTATCTTATATTGAAGTTTACAAATGATGACCAATACTCTAAAAAGCCTATTTTCTATATGAATATGTCAACTGCTTTTTTTCTACCAGTGATAAATGTCTCACTGTTGCTGGTAGGTTTCCTTTTAAGAGTACAGTATCTGTCACAGGTTCCTATCAGTAAAAATCCTTGAACACAATGAAGCTGTAGAAATTTTTTTTCTTGTAATCAGACTAATTATAAATGAAAATAATGGATGTGGGCCCACAGATATAAAAGCAGTTCACATTTTATAATTTGAACCTTCTTTTGAAAAGGCAAAACTCTGTATTAGTGATTTATGGATACCAATTTAAAGTATCAGCCAACAAATCATAAATAAAGCTTAATAAACACAAAATCAGTAATTAGAATCTATACAAAAAGTGAATCATAAGGAATTTCAGAAATGTTCCTCAAAATGATTATTTATTATAAAATTTAGTATATCAGACCATAAGTCTTCAAACTCAAATATAATTTAAATGTACTCTTATAACTGTATATTATCATTGGGTCATAAAACAGTAATATAAACAAAGAAACTCACTTGTCTATAATATATTTGACATTTTTGTACATGTTTTGATCATCTCGATTGCTATATGGTTCAATGTGAAAAGTGACCTAAAACAAAACAAAAAAATCGATTAGAGAAAAAATTATCTATAATGTAAAAATAAAAGTATATATTTTTAATAAAGTGATTTAACAACTTTAAGATAAATACTTATTAAACATAAATATTAACAGAATTCTAGCAGAAAAAGCCCTTAGTCAATTTTGTTACTGTGAAATAATATGCTCAAGAGTCTACTTTTTAACTACTTTAGGGAACTATGTGAAGGGAGGTACTAAATGAGGTAGATGGTTGGAGGCAAAATGGACAATCTGAATTCAGAACTCAAATGTTTGACTACTATGCAATACTTCTTCCTATATGTTTATTTCTTATAAAGAATAAATAGGGATATACTCTACATCCAGAGAAGTCTCTTTAAAAAGAATATGGTACAGAAAAATCTGGATTCTATTCCCAGGTGTGACCAATCAAGTTTACATCTAAATGGAATCAATAGCAACTTTTTTTTTTTTTTTTTTTTTTTTAAGATTTGAGAGGAAGTGTATACCAGTGGGAGGAGGGAGAGAATCTCAAGCAGACTCCCCCCTGAGCTCAGAGGCTGCCTAGGAGCTAGTTCCTACCATCCTGAGATCATGATCTGAGCCAAAATCAAGAGTCAATGAGCCAAGCAGGCACCCCATTAGCAAATATCTTAAAATGACAAAGTCCTCTATCATTAAAACATTTACAATTAATGTAATCAACATTTAAATAATCTACATTTAATGTGTACTATTACTCAAAGAATTTGTCATAAAATTACCGGAAAAATAACACCCACTAGTACTATGAATGCTTATTATTATGGTTTATAGATGTCTACCATAATTGGAGAAAGCAGTAATCAAAAGTATTTTTTTAAATACTGTGCACAGAAGATTCATTCTTTAAACTAAAAAACATTAGTTATATATAAATCAAGAAAAATTGGTTATGGCTAGTAAAACTATTTGTATGAAACTTCTAAAGTAGTGTAGATTGTCACTTAGATCTGTAAATCAAATTTTGACCAGTAGCCATTGAACATCTTTATGACAATCTAAAAAACTTCTTGATGTTACTCTGATTTAGGGTTTAGTCTCTATGAAGCATGTATGGAATTAAAAACTTCTATGCTACTGCAACATAAAATGCTTTTGTTTTCGGGTCACCATGGTGGCACAACTGGCTAAGCATCCCACTCTTGGTTTCCGCTTACGTTGTGATCTCAGGCCCACCTCGGCTGTGGCTGTGCACCGAGTCTGCTTGGGATTCTGTTTCACTTTCCTTGTGGCCCTCCCTCTCATGCTGTTTAAAATAAATAAATCTTTAAAATGCTTTTGTTTTCAATTACCCAATTAATGTAAATTGAATAAATAAGTAATATGAATACTATGAATAATAAAATGAATTTTACTTCTTGTCACAGAATTTTAAAGTCAGACAGCATGTAGTGAAAATATTCTTAGTATTATTGAAATCCCATTTTTATTAAAAGGGAAGTTTTATCAGTAACGAAGGTTAAAAACAATTCTGTGTATCGGAAGCATTGCTAGGACAGTCATGGTTTTCAGTAGCTCTGGTATTTGCTTTTTAACTTCAAGTGAAGCAGATTGGCAAGGGTATAGGTATTTTCGTGTTCTTATCTAATGTTACCTCGGGTAATTCTCCCTTTAGATGGAATGTTGTATTTTCTAAGCTTCCATTTTATATATAAAGGGTACTATATTTAAGCAAATAGTACCATGGCATCCTTTCCTTCTTTTGCAAATTATAGATCAAAAAAAGCTGTTATTGAAATACATTATTTTCATTTTCCCTCATATAGTTCAAACTTATTATAATAAAATTATGATGTGATCTAGTTACTAGTCCTCTTTCATTGGGAAAAATCAATTAGACCAATACTAAAGTAACCTTATAAATGACAAAATATTCTCTATATAAAATCAAATGTTTGCATTAGCTTTAGATTAGGAAATAACAGTCATAAATATGCCCTCATTTCATGTTTCTACACTTTTGACCTTTTTAGCTCTTCCTCACCCTGCAGCCAAAGTGAACTTTCTAAAGTGAACATCTGATGATTCTGGAGAGTGGGGTCAAGCAACATGCTTGCCATAAAATATTCCCATTTATCCTCCCTCCAAAATCAAAGGATTAGACATTCATACATGAACAAAAGGACTCTCGTGGGTGTTTTTAGCCCTATTATCTTATACTCTAAGGAATCCTCTGTATGGGCTGGGAACCACAGGAGCCAGCCAAACTTCCTAGACCCCTCTTGCCTCTACAGGACAAAAATCAGGTAAGTGTAGAGGGAGTAGCATGAGAAAGAGAACTTGCCAGAGTTTCGCCTTTTTTTTTTAAAATTTTTATTTATTTATGATAGTCACACAGAGAGAGAGAGAGAGAGGCAGAGACATAGGCAGAGGGAGAAGCAGGCCCCATGCACTGGGAGCCCGATGTGGGATTCGATCCTGGGTCTCCAGGATCATGCCCTGGGCTAAAGGCAGGCGCTAAACCGCTGTGCCATCCAGGGATCCCGAGTTTAGCCTTTTCTAAGGCAGACTCTGGCACACCACTGTAAAGGGGAGAAAATAGAGGAGTTTGTCTGCCTGAGAGATAGTAAGAGAAACTTTCACTGGGCAGTGGGGTGGTTGCCAGGAAACAATGAAGAGTGCTACTTTATCTAGTGGTGGTGACCTCTCCTGCAGGGAAAAGAGAAAAGCAGTGAGTGCCTAGTTATGGCAACTGGAGAAATCCATTCTCTCCCTCAGCACTGGAGTAGGTAGGAGATCTATAACTCGGGGTTGGGAGGATATTGGGAAAGCAGCAGATAAGAATTTCAAATGGTGTAAAAGGGATTGTGCTTAGCAGGGAATACTACTGCTGGGATCATCCTACTGGGTGTAAATGCACCGGATGCTAAAGCCACATCTCTCTCCTCATGCTCTGTTATTTCTTATGCAGGATCCCATGTGCCACTGTGAGAGCAGTCTCCAGGAGATAAGAGAGCGGGCTCAGAAACCACAAACTTGAGCTATAGCATTACTTCTAGAAAACAAACAAACAAAAAGATTTTTGGCCTGGTACATGATAAGAACCAGGTAAGACATATAAGCTTTAAAAAACTGCCACAAAGAAGGTACAAAACTGGAACAGGTGCATCTTCATAAACACAGAGGAAAAAGATGACAATAGCAGTACTATAGAACATAACACCCATCTGCAGAAGACAAAAAGAAGAATTAAAGAGGTATGTACTACTTCAAATGTGAAAGTACTAATGAATTTCTACAAAGGTTATGAAAAATCAAGGAAATATGGCACCACTAAAAGAAAATTATAATCTTCAGCAATCAAGCTCACTGGCACAGAATAGTTTAACTGATAAAGAATTTTAAATAGTTGTAATAAAGAAACTCAACAATTTATAAGAAAATTCAGAAAGACAATTCAATTAAGTTAGGAATCAAAAACACAAATAAGGGCAGCCCAGGTGGTTCAGCAGTTTAGCGCCACCTTCAGCCCAGGGCCTGATCCTGGAGACCCAGGATCGAGTCCCACGTCAGGCTCCCTGCATGGAACCTGCTTCTCCCTCTGCCTGTGTCTCTGCCTCTCTCTCTCTCTCTGTGTCTTTCATGAATAAATAAATAAAATACTAAAAAAAAAAAACCACAAACAAAATGAGTTCTTTACCAAACAAATTCTGGATCTGAAAATCCAGTAAATGAGATCAAGAATGTAACAGAGAACATATATATGAGGCAGACCACAAGGAAGAAAGAATAACTGACATGGAGGATAAGAATTTTGACATTAACACAGAAGAGGGAACTTAGAGTTAAAAAAAAAAAGTGAAGAAAGCCTAATGAGTGCTGATTATCCATAAAAAAAGACAAATATCAGAATAAAAACAAAACAAAACAAACAGCGGAGGATTTCCTAAACCTGAGAAAAGGCTTGCCTACTGAACTCATAGATTATCCTTTTATCTCTAAACAAAATGACCTTGTATAAGACATAAATTCTCACAAATCAGTACTAAAGAATCATAAAGGCATTCAGGTTAAAAAAAAAAGTAACCTACATAGGAATTCCCATTAGTCTATCAGATTGCTCTGTAGAACCTCTACAGGCCAGTAGAGAATATAAGGATATTTGAAGTGTTGAAAGATATAAAATTGTCAGCCAACAATACTTATCTGGCAAAGTTTTCCTTCAGATGTGAAGAAATAAAAGCTTTTCCAGACCAACTAAATCTAAAACAATTCACCACCACCAGACTTGCCTTGCAAGCAATGCAATAAGGGATTCTTCAAGCTAAACAAAGACAGGCTGACCAGCCACATGAAAACAGAAAAGTACACAACACACTAGGTAAACGTAAAAAAATATACCTTTCAGACTTAGAAAACTAACTGTAAATTAGGATGGTGTGTTAGCTATTCATCTACGGTATAAAAGTTAAAGGAAAAGCAAGAAAAATTACAAGTTGTTAATGCAACTCAAAAAAAAAAAAAAGGTATACATACATTGTAACATCAATAATATAAAATAGAAACTTTCTAGGCAGTCAGAAATAAGTTATCCTCAGCCTGAAATGGTTTCATCTCTAAGATATTTTATGCTAGCCCCATGGTACATACAAGACTAAAAACCCACAGCCGATCAACAAAGAAGGGGAAAACAGAGCATACCACCATGGTAAATAACCAATTTACAAAGGTTTCTACCTAGAAAGAGAGGGAAAAAGGAAAAACTGAAATACAAAACCAGGAACCAATTAAAATAGCATCAGTAAGTCTCTACATATTAATCATTACTCTACATGGAAGTGGATTGAACTCACTAATCAAAAGGCACCCTGGTTGGCTGGACAAAAAATATGACCCAATTATTGGGTGCCAATAAGAGATGTACTTCAGCTTCAAGGATGTGTATAAGACTTGAAAGGATGGGAAAAAAATACTCCATGCAAGTGGAAACTGCAATAGAACATCAAATATCAGCATATAAATTCAAGAGGACTGAAAAATTAAGTGTTCAAGTGAAAATCATTAATATTTTATGGGAATATTTTCATTGGCTGGGCAATGATGCTATATTTTAGTGTTGCTTCTGGTAATACTTTCCCTCAAAATATCAACAGATATAATTTATTGTACTTACACTAATTACTGCTAACTTTCATCTTTACAAAATTGTGTCTCTGTGTCAAATACTTTTGTTTCTTTGTAGTTTTACTTTATAATTTTGTTGAATAATAACTCTAGTAGGAAAAGAAAAAAAAAAACAGTTCCAATTCAAGATAGGGACCTAGGAAGAGCCTATAACTCATCTCACATGGACACACTGAGTCTATAGTTATCTATAGAACAATTTCCTCTGGAAAAAAAAAAGAAACCCTAAAACCTGGTACAGTGACCTCTTCGCATGTGGTATGCAAGGGCAAAACCACATCAAAGTGGGCAGGAAAGGTGGAGGCACAATCTCACCATAAACCCCCACCCCTGACCCATAATCAGATAGGGTTTTAAAAGTTGGAGCCTCTCCCTGAGAAGCAAAGTGTTTGATCCCACATTGGGCATCGTAACGTTTAAGACTGGCACCTGAGAGATGAGACTCCCATACACCTGGCTTTGAAAACCAGGGTTTATACCTACCAGATTAATGGGGATACAGTAAACTGAAAAATGGCTCTTCAAAGACTCGTGTGCAGATTCACTTGTCCCAGGGCCCAGTACGGAAGGAGTCCTTGGCAGGTGCCCAGACTTTAAGATTAGCAAACAAATCCTTCAAATAAAGCAGTGGTCTGAAGGGCAGGTGTCTACTCTGGTGAGTGCCATGTTCCTGATCTCTCTTGGTTGTGCTATAGAGTAATAATATCTTCTGGAGAAGAGCTTTTATCCATGCCCAGGATCCTGGTTTTTATGTCTGGTGCTCCAGTTTTGCGGTTGCCACCCAGAAACACCCCTTGATCACTTGGTTCTAGAGAATGAGCAGCTTGTTTTTGTGGGTCCCACAGGACTGTAACAATCAAAGAGGCAGTTTGGCAGACCAAGACTTCCAGGGCAGAGTACAGATAGCAGACCGAATCTCACTCCCAGTCTGAGAAAGAGGCCCATTTGCTAGTCCAAGAGCTCTGACTGGAGGGTTTGATATGACGTTCTTGGTTTGGCACATTTATAGACATCCACAGAATTGAGTTCAGTAAACAGAGGCCAGTTGATGCAATGTTTACACTCTCCATCTGCCTTGCTTAAGCTTGCCCTTAAGAGAGGAACTTCTATTCTTGGCTGGTGCCTTGGTTTTTACAACTGCTTCTGGGGGACACCTCTACATCAACTGGCTCTGGAGGCCAGTGGAGACAATGCTCATAAATCCCACAGGATTATAACCAATAGAGAAAGAGTTCTTAAACAGCTATCACCCCCAGGGCACAGCAAGAGGTAGAGAACTAGGAGCTCAGTCTTTTTGTGAAAGAGGCCTATTAGCTTATCATCATAGCTGCAATCTGAGAAGCAGGCTTCTAATTAAACACACATTTAAGGGATGACTGTAAACCTTTCCCCGAGCCCTGAGAGGGCAGGTATTATCTATCATTCTCCCTCTTTTGTACTCCAAAGTATCAGCATCTCTTAGGAGGGAGGCCTTACATGTGTCTAGTGCCCTGATTTTTGTGGCTACAACCCAGAGGATAACCCTTCATTACCTGGCTCTGGTAGCAACTGAGCTTGAGTTCCTGAGTCCCCCAGAACTGTAATAATCAGACAGTTCTTGGGGTACCACACAGAAGACTGAAACACATCCCCATTCTGTTAAAAATGGTGACTTGCTTGTCCTGGAGCTTCAGCCCTAGGGACAGGCCTCAGGTTTGGCACCCAGCTAGAGCCTACAGAAGTGCTCTCAGGGAATGTAGGCCAGGGAATGCTATCTTTGTGCTCTCCTTCTGCCTCATTATAGCTTATGGAATCTTCAAGAAAGGAGCTTATAAATTTGCTTAGAGCCCTAATTATCACAACTACCACTCAGACAATGCCTCTAGATCACCTGGCTCTAAGGGCCAGTGGGTCTTATGTTTGTGGTCCCACTGGACTATATATATTTGCATTGTTTAAAAGCTACTGCCTAAGGGTCTGGCTTCTAAATCAGCCTGAATCTAGATGCTGACTGAGGCCCTCCCCCACTTTGGGTTGCTAACTGGTACTGGAACACCACAACTACAAGGATCTACTAGAAATAAGAAGATGCTTGGACAAACACAAAGAATTGAGAGACAACCAGAAGCTAGGGCAGGGTTGAATGTTAAAAAGTGAGAACTTTGACAAAGGGATAGGGAACATAAGAAAGTACCAAGCAGAAGTCAGTGCTAAAGAATAAAATAGCTGAACTGGAAAAAATACAAGAGGGGTTCAATACCATGAAACAGAGGAAAGGCTCAAACACAGGACAAAGAAACTCCTCAATCAGAGTAGCAATGAAACAGAGGAAAGGCTCAAACACAGGGCAAAGAAACTCCTCAATTAGAGTAGCAATAGATAGATAGATAGATAGATAGATAGATAGATAGATAGAATGGAAAAACAGTGAAGCTCGATTAAGGGACTTACAGGATAAAATCAAGCAAACTAACATTTGCATGATAGGACTCCCAGAAGGAAAACAGAGAGAAAGGGGCAGAAAACTTATCTGAAGAAATAATGACTGGAAATTTCTCTGAGGAAGGAAAACACCTCCAGATCCAGGAAGCTCAGAGAATTCCTAGAAAGATGAACCCAGAAAGATGCACAGTTAGACATTACCAAATGTTTTCAAATGTAATTAAAACATCAAAAGTTAGGAACAAGGAGAAAATCTTAAGAAGACTAAGAGAAAAAATAGTTGTAACCATACAAGGAAGCAGGCCAGAAGAAATGTCACAACCAAGAACACTCCACCTAGCAAAGTTATCATTCAGAACTGGAGAGATAAAGAGCTTTCCAGACAAGCAAAAGCCAAAGGAGTTTATCACCACAAACCTGCCTTACAAGAAATGTTAAAGGGACTGTTTTAAGTAGGAAAAAAAGTGTGCTAAATAGTAACAACTTGTGAAAGTATACATTTCACTGGTAAAAATAAATATATATTGAGGGTAGTGAATTAATCATAAAGCTAGCATGAAAGTTAAAAAATAAAGAGTAAAAATAACTACAATAATTAAAAGATACACACAATAAAAAAAATATAAAATGTGATATCAAAAACGTAAAACAGGATGTGAAGAGAGTAAAACTGCAGAGCTTTAGAATGCATTCAAAATCAGCTTAAATCAGATTGTTATAAATTGTTATATGTGAGCCTCATGGTAAACACAAAGCAAAAACCTATAGTAGATAAGCATATACAAAATAATGAGAAAAGAATCTAGAAACACCACTAGCAAGCCATTAAACCACAAAAGGAAGTAAAAGAAGACAAAAGAAACAGAGGAATGGAAAGAAAACCACTAACAAAACAGCAAGAAGTGCATAACTATCAAATTACTTTAAATGTAAACGGACTAAATTCTCTGATCAAAAGATCGGGCAAATGGGTTAAAAATAAAAAAAAAATAAGATTCTATGTGGTACCTATAAGAGTACTCAGATATAAGAATATGCAGTCTGAAAGTGAAGGGATGAGAAAAGATATTCCATGTAAATGGAAACCAAAAGGAAATCTGGATTCGCTATATGTATATCCACAAAATAAGGTTTTTTAAAACAAAGACTATCATAAGAGGTTAAAAAAGGAGATTACATAATGATAAAAGGATCAATTCAATTAGAAGAAAAGCATTTGTAGATATTTATGCATTCAGCCACAGGAGCACCTAAATATATAAAGCAAATGTTAAAACATCTGAAGAGAGAAAAAGCAATTCAATAACAGTAAGGAACTTCAATACCCACTTATATCAATGGAAAAATCAATTAGTAAAAGGAATTATAGGCCTTAACATGTCAGAACAGATGAGCTTAACAGATATTTACAGAAAATATAATTCAAAGCAACAGACTGCACCTTCTTAAAGTGTATAGTCATTCTCCAGGATAGATTAGATGTTAGGCTATAAAACAAGTCTTAACAAATTTAATAAGAGGGCACCTGGTTGGCTTAGTGGTTGAGTGTTGTCTGCCTTTGGGTCAGGTCATGATCTCAGGGTCCTAGGATCAAGTCCCACATCAGGCTCTTCACAGGGAGTCTGCCCCTATCTCTGCCTCTCTCTCTCTCTCTCTCTCTCTCTCATAACACACACACACACACACAAAACAAATAAACTCCAAATTTAATTTAATAAGATTGAAACCATATACTACATGGTCAGAAAAGATGTCTGATAAAAACAATTATAAGAAAACTGGGAAATTCACAAACAAGTGGAGATTAAATAACATGATACTGAACAACCAATATATCAAAGAAGAAATTAAAGGAAATTTAAAAATTCCTTGAGACAATGAAAATAGACCTAAAAAAAATACAAAAACTTAAGAGGGGGAATTCTTAGCAATAAATGCCTACCTCCAGAAATAAGAACAAATCTCAAGTAAACAACTAACTGTATGGGTCAAGGAACAGGAAAAAAAAGATAGAGCCCAAAGTTAGTAGAAGGAAGGAGATAACAAATCTGAAGCTATATATATAAATATATATATTAATTAAAAAGTTTGGAGTTATTTATAGGAAACAGACTAAATGACAATGGAAAAGAAACAAAGAGCTGTTTCTCTGAAAATACAAATGAAATGGACAAACCTTTAACTAGACTCACCAAGAAAGCTCATAAAAAAAAAAATCAGAAATGAAAGGTATGTTACAAATTAACCACAGAAATACAAAGGATCATAAAGACTACAATGAACAATTATATGCTGATAAACTGAAGAACCTTGAAGAAATAGATAAAAAGACAATCTAAACAAACCAATTACTGGTAAGGAGATTGAGTCAGTAACCAAAAACTTCCAATAAGCAAAAGTCCAGGACAGAATGCTTCATTTGTGAATTCTATCAAATATTCAAAGAATTAATAACAATCCACACTCTTCCAAAAAATAGAAAAGGAGAAAAGAGCAAATTCTTCTAAACTGTTTTTACAAAGCTAGCATTACCCTGATACTTAAACCAGACAAGGATGCCACAAGAAAAGAAAATTATAAGCCGATATTCATGATAAACATAGATGTAAAAATTATCAAAAAATATTACTAAACTCTATTAATTACAATAGCCAAGACAACAGAACCTACATGTCCGGTGAAGGATGAATGGGTAAAGATGTAGCAGTATGTATGTATATATTCTCTCTCTCTTTCTCATACACACACACACAGACACACACACACACACACGGAATATTATTCAGCTATAATAAAGAATGAAGAATAAAATCTTGCCATTTGTGAGAACGTGGATAAGCCCTGAGGAATTTATGCTACGTGAAATATGTCAGATAGTAAAAGAGAAATGCTAATATGATCTCACTTAAATGTGGAACAAACAAATCAAGCTAACAGCTACAAAGGCAGGGGTGGGAGGTTGAGACATGTGAGCAAAAGTATTCAAAATGTACAAATTCCCAGTTATAAAAAATGTTAGTCATAGGGATGTAATATGCAGCATGGTGACTATAGTTCCTAATAGTTTCAAACTGCACATTTGAAAGTTGCTAAGAGAGCAAATCTTTAAAGTTTTTATCATGAGAAAACTTTATAATTACACGTGGCTGATGTTCACTAGCTTTACTGTGGTGATTATTCCACAATATATATAAATATAAAATATTTACATTTTAAACCTGAAACTAATATAATGTTACATGTCAGTTATACCCAATTAAAAGAAAAGAAACAGAGTATCTCAAAATAAATGAAAATGGAAACACAACATACCAAAACCAATGGGATGCTGCAAAACTAATTTGAGACAGAAGTTTATAGTGATGAAAGCACATATTAAGAAATGAGAAAGACCTGAAATGATGCTACACGGATGGAAAACTATAGACTCTATGAAGAGAGGCAACAGCCTAACTTTACACCTCAAGGAACTAAAAAAAGAACAAACTAAGCCCAGAGTTAGAAGGAGGAAGGAAGTAATAAAGATCATTGTAAAAGTAAATGGAAACCAGAAAAGCAATATAAAAGACTAATGAAACTAAGAGCTGTTTGTTTTGGAAAGATTAGCAAAATTTACAACTCTTAAAGGAAGACTGAGAATATGAGACTGAAGACTCAAATAAAAAGAAATTAAAACAGACACTACCAAAATAAATAGGATCATAAAAGACTACCATGAATAATTATATGCCAACAAATTAGATAACCTGGAAGAAATGGATAATTTCCTAGAAATACAAATAGGAAGTCTGAACAGTAGCAAGTAAGGCGACTGAATCACTATCAAAAACTTCCTGACAATGGAAAACCATGACCAGATGTCTTACCTAACTGGGAAATTCTACCAAATATTTAAAGAAGAATTAATGAAGCCATTTTATGAGGCCAGCATTACCCTGATGCCAAAGCCAGATAATGATGCTACACGGATGGAAAACTATAGACTCTATGAAAAGAGAGGCAAATATTTTCAATATTAACAAACTGAATTCAGGAACTCATTAAAGGAATTATATACCATGACTAAATGGGATTTATCCCTGGGAATCAAAAATTGCTCATACTTAAATCAATGAGATATATCACATTAATAGAATAAAAGATTAAAAACATAGGATCAACTCAACAGACACAGGAAAGACATTTGAAAAAATACATCCTTTCATGATAAAACCCTCAACATGTATGATATAGAAAAAACATACCTAATGGCAATAAAGTTAAAATACAACAAACCCACAACTAACATTATAGTCAGGGAAAAATTGAAAATTTTTCCTCTAAGATCAGGAATAAGACAAGTATGCTCACCTTACCACTCTTACTCAATATAATTGGTATAAGTCCTACGTAGAGTAATCAGTCAAGACAAAGTATCCAAATAGGAGAGGAATAAGTCATTATTTGCAGATGATAGGCCCTTATATATTGAAAACCCTAAAGACTCAAAGTATTGGATTTAATCAGTGAATTCAGTAAAGTTGCACAAATTAAAACCAATACATGGAAATCAGGTGCATTCTATATACTAACATACATCTGAAAAGGAAAATAAAATCGATCTCATTCACAAAAGCATCAAAAACAGTAATAAATACAGAGGAATAAGCTGAGAAGTAAAAGATCTGTATATGACTTTGCTAAAAGAAATTGAAGACAACATAAACAAATGGAAAGATATCTTGTGTTCACAGTTGCAAGAAATAATATTGTTAAAATATTCATGCTACCCAAAGCAATCTATAGATTCAGTGAAATCCTTATCCCAATCCAATGTAATTTTTCACAGAAATAGAAAAAACTATCTTGAATTTGTTTGGAACCACAGAAGACTCCAAATAGATAAAACAATCATGAAGAAAAAAACAAAATTAGAGCTATCACACTTCCTAATTTCAAACTATCTTATGACGCTATGGTAATTACAATAGCTTGGTACTGGCATAGGATAGACAGACATATGGACCCACAGAACAAAATAAAGAGCCCAGAATTAAATCCCTGCATATAAGGTCAACAAGTACTTGGTAAAGGGATCAGGGATATCCAGTGAGGAAAGGATAATCTCTTCAAGAAATGATGCTGGGAAAACTGTATAACCACATGTAGGGGGGGGAAAAAAAAAGGAGCCCTATCTTATACAACTCACAAGAATTGCCTCAAGGCGGACTTAAAGACTTAAATATAAGACCTGAAACTGTAAAACTCCTAGGAAAAAAACACAGGTAAGAGCCTCTCTGACATCAGTCTTGACATGATAGTTTGTGTGACACCAAAAGTACAAAACAAAACAAAAACACAAGAAAACTCCACAAAAAGCAGTAGGTGGGACTATATCAAACTTAAAATCTCCTACACTGTAAAAGAAACAATAAAATGAAAAGAGAACTATGGAATGGTAAAAAAATATTTGCAAACTATGTATTAGATAGAAGTTAATATCTAAAATTTATAAAGAACTCCTACATTTCAGTTAAAAAAATCTGATTAAAAAATGGGCAGGGGAACAGCTGAGACATTGTGTCTAAATACACAGACACAATATCCAAATGGCCAACAGGTACATGAAGAGGTGCTCAATATCACTAATCATCAGGAAAATCAAAATAAGATACTCATAATAAACAGATGTGAGGTGCTATCATCAAAAAGAAGTGTTGATGAGGATGTGGAGAAAAGGAAACCCTTGTGTACTGTTGGTGGGATATGGAGTTTCCTCAAAAAATTAAAGATAGCACTATCATAATATAGAAATTTCACTTTATTTATTCAAAGGAAATGAAATCACTATCCCCAAAAGATACCTGCACCCTTCCATTCCTTCCAGTATTATTTACAATAGGCAATATTATGGAAACAATATTAAGTGTCCAATGGATGAGTGGATAAGGAAAATGTGGTATACATACACAATGGAATGCTATTCAGCCATGAGAAAAAAATAAATCTTGCTTTGTGTGGCAACATGGGTTGATCTTAGGTCATTAATCTAAGTGAGATAGGTCAAACAGAGACAGACAATGTAGGATATCTCTTATATGTGGAATCTAAAAGAAAATGAATGCAAAAAACACAGCAGAATGGTGGTTGCTAGGGCCTGGGGCCTGAAGGAATTGGAGTGATTTTGTTTAAGGGTATATACTTGCAACTAGTAGATAAAAATCATGGAGATCTAATAAACTGTAGTACAGTGGTTATACACAATAAAACTATATTATAAACATTAAACTTGATAAAAGACTAGATCTTAATTGTTTCCACCACTGGAGAAGATAATTATGTGACATGATAGAGGTATTAGCAAGTGCCACAGTGGCAATCATACTGTGGTAGTGTAAATTTTATCAGTGTGTTGTAAACCTCAAATTTTCATGTTATATGCCAGTTATAGCCCCCAAAAAGGAGCTAAAAGTCAGATCATGCCTCTTCCTCCAATTCCTCCATTCCCTACCTTTACTCCTTTATACCCTTCATCTCCCCCTAGAATACAAATGAGGTCTTCCTACACCCATATGGTGCTTTAATACTTCGTCCTTTTCTTGCAGTTACTTGTGTTTGTCCCTGACCTCCACCAAACTGCAAAGTTCCTTAAGGTACAGGGGTTATATTATTTGTAATAGTGCCAGCATCTGGAACAGTACCTGCCAGGTAGCAGGCCCTGCATGAATGCACACATGAGTGAGTAACTTCCATGCAAAACTGGTAACAAATTGAAGTGCAGGTCTGCCATTAAATACCCCATTTGTGTAAGATTTACCAAGTTTTCACCACAAATTCACCCTATTAAAATAAGAACAAGAAGACAAAAAGGGGGAAAAAGGAGACCATGGAGAGTATAACATCTTCCAAATGGAGCTAAAAAATAATCTTAAAGGGAACCACATACTATATGCAACTTTTAACATAGCCAAAAATCTGTGTGAGCCTGAGAAACAGATAGAATGATGACTTGAGAGCCATAGGCCAAATAAATATTGGATGCTGATAAATCAACAGTATGAGAAATGGGATTTATATATATAACATAGAACAACATTTGTTATTTTAAATACTAAAAATGTTGGTTCTTTCATTGAATCTGCTGATTTTCTTTTACCTAGATGGATGGGTTAATTCAGTCAGATTGTAATGTGATGATGTTGTATAATTAACCACTCACAATCTCAGTGGCTTTCAGAGACAAACATTTGTTGCATAGTTATATGGACTGGCTATGTTGGCTCTGCTCCAGGCTGTGGATCAGGTTCAGATCTGCTCCATGTGCCTATCCTTCTGGGTCCTAGGAAGAAAGAGCACCTGGAGCATGCTGTTCTCATAGAAAAGAATACAACCATGGAAGCATATACATGTTTATGCTCAGACATGGTACATATTCTTTCACATCTCATTAGCTAAAGTAAGCCATGAGGCCAAGCCCCACATCAATGGGTCAGGAGGTACACTCATTCTTTTCCATGGAGGGAAAGGAGGAAAGGAATATCTACTAAACAATGACACAACCCATCAAAAATATGTCTCAAACACTGTTTCACTGTTGAGCTCTTTTTTTTTTTTTCTTTTAATTTAATTTGGAGAAAAGTATGAATGGGAGGTAGGGCAGACGGACAAGGAGAGCAGCAGAGTCCCCACTGAGCAGGGAGCCCCACAGGGGGCTCCATCTCAAGACTGTGAGATCAAGACCAGAACCAAAATCAAGAGTCTGATGCACAAGGAACTGAGCCATCCAGGAGAGCTCCTCACTGCTGTGTTCTTAAAGGTACAGAAGGATGGCAAAGATAGAGTGGAAAAGATCTAGCTCTGATTTTTATTATATGATTTCTACAAAACCACCTACTCAGTGACAGTTAAAAGTACAACAGCAGCCCTTGTTCCAATGAATATGCTAACAAATATATCAAAGAGCAGATATCTAAATCTCTTTGAAAACTTCTAATTTATATTTTACTTTTATTCATTGACTCTGCCCCCCTAAGAAATTAATTAGTCCATGTTTGCTAAAGATAAAGCAAAACAAGTAACTAAAGTGTCAAACATTTTTGTTATTCTTGCTCATTTGACTTAAAGCACTCACCTAAAATTACTCTTGGTTGAAGGTAGTAAATAAAAGCTGCAATTACAAATTACTTAGTGACTAATACTAGTTAAACCATTATGTAATCAGAACTAATGAGGTGTGACAAATGCTTTACTGTGAGACAAACTCATTCTTTAACAAACTCTCTATTCCTAAACAAAAAACAGAATGAGGATAAAAGGAAAAACATTTTCAGCTCAAAAAGTAGAAAGAGTATAACAAACCCAAAGAATGATTAATTTTATCAATCAAGATTGAAGAGAACGAATACATTAAAACTATTAGAACATTTAATAAAAATTATTCAAATATTTTAAAAATAAAATTGATAAATTGAAGGGCTGCTTTTTTGGCAGGAAGGGGCTAAGCAACTCTGTACTAATCAAATTGTAGGAAAGGGGAGATTATTTCCTTGTGCTAAAAAATTAGCAAGGTAAAAAGAGTTGTTACTAATAAACCCACTTATTTTAAAATTTCAGATGTGGGAAGTTATGCACATCGTAGGCCCCAGTCTATTAGCACAGAATTCACAATATTATTCATCTCTTCTATCATTGCCTTAGAACTTTAATTTTAGTAAGTTACTGTCATTATTTAAGCATTAACTTTTCTTTGTATTAGCAGGCAAAGTTTCCATTCTTTATAAAAACAGGATATATTACACTTTATCTAATTATTAAAAAAAAAATCTGTTCAACACTACAGAAATCACACAAAAATCCAATAAATAAAATCATCTTATGGTTTCATCCTGTCATTCTACAAATGAAGAAGATAAGCCAGGAAGATAAAGTAACTGAGATAACTCTAGTCTCTTCCTGTTCTATTTTTGTAAGCACTGCATAGTCTCTCGCCAGACACAAGGCCAAGAAATTATCCTAAACATTTTGTAAAATATTAGCCTGTCTGGTTCCAAGTGTTTCTGACCATTAGATATAAAAACTAAAGTACAGAGAGACCAAGTATGTTGACAATTAGACATCTTTGCCACATTCTCCTAAACAGGAGAAAACCAAACCTATCCTCAAGCATCAGAACACCCTCATTTTACCTTTAAATTCCTGAAAGTACGTACTAAAAAGCCAGCTTTCTTGAGTTGTGAAGGCCTTTTCCCTCTTATCTCCCAGGATTAAAGTACCTATAATTACATGGACAGAAGAGTGGTCTCTGGACCTGTTTTGTGGAAGATAAATCATATTATTTATCCAGTTTCAGACCTGGTGCCAGAATTTGCAAGGTCTGTGTATTTGCAGATTTCAAGTGCCAATGAGAGCTTACTGAATGGTACTGGGGGATATGGCAAATGACAGCTCTTTCCAGTCAGCTAATTTAGGAGATGCAGCCTTAAGAGCTTTAGGATTATAAAGTAGAAAAATAAGGCTTTATGGACAGGAATGGGGGGTGGGGAGAACCTGCCTATTTAGCTGATCCTGTTTCCCCAGAGTTCCAGTTCTACTCCCCAATAAATTACTGAATCCTTATGCTGCAAAAGAAGAATTAAAACTAATTTTTCATATTTTTATTTGGAAACAAATATTTCTACAGTGATCTATATCATCTCTTAAAGAACTCACTTAATTTACCTTGACTGGACAAACAACCCTGTCTTCCATTAGGATATATAAACTGCAAGGCATTTCAGACAAAATAAAAACCCTCAGTGATTTTTAAGAGTAGTAACAACCTGAGAATTCAGAGTAAATAGTCTGTAGTGAAAAGACACTGAGTCACATTTTCATTAAGATTTGCTAACACACTACCTTAAAAAACAGGAATAAACTTGAAGAAAAATGAGCAATCTAAGAATTATCAGACATGAAAATTATTGCCTAAAACAGTAGAACAGATAATGCAAAAAAACAAAACCAGTATCATGAAAATAAGATTATTAATAAACATTCCTTTTATATTTCATTCTAAGTGATTCTTGAATTATATACTATAATCTCATATCAAGTGGTTTGTTTCTGTACTATTATGTTTCATTGATCTTTCTGCATACTAGTACTAATGCCTTACTCCTAATATGTCATTTTATAGTACATGCAGTTATTTGGAAAAAGAAGTTTTCCCTTCATTAATAAACATTAAAAAAATTTTTAAAAGATTTATGAGTGAGAGCATGTGGGAGGAAGCAAGAGCAGGGGAGGGGCAAAAGTGAGAGGGAGAAGGAAAAGCAGACCCCTGCTGAGCACAAAGCCCAACAGAGCGCTCAATCTCAGGATAACCCTGAGATCATGACCTGAGCCAAGGTCAGACATTTAACTGACTGAGCCATGTGGACAGCCCTAAAAGTCTTACTTCTGTCTAACTTATTTCTATACTTTAGGATTAAGTGGTTAAATTCCGCATTTAAAATCTCATCAGAATTTTTTATTGCACTTAAATTTTTAAATCATATTAAAATATAAAATATAAAATACAGGGGTCCCTGTGTGGCTCCATCAGTTAAATATCTGCCTTCAGCTCAGGTCCATGATCCCAGGGTCCTAGAAACAAGCCCCCACACAGGACTCCATACTCAGTGGGGAGTCTGTTTCTCCCTCTGCCCCTCCCCCTGCTAGTGTACATTTTCTTGGTCTCAAATGATAAAATCTTTAAAAAAAAATGGTTATTTGATAAGTGAAGTCTTTTACTAACCTATATCAAGTTGAACTCACATTATTAAAAGATGAATGAGTTTTTATTTCCTTGAAATTTCAGTACCCATTAAGATGATATTTTATCTCCTGCAAATAATTTTTACTTAACACTTATATAGTGCTATGTATGACATTGAGTACTTTTCAAATATTACCTCACTGTAAAGTACAGTTTCTTACTTCTTCCATTTGAGAAATGAGAGAACTGAGGCATAAGATAGTTACATAGTTCTTGTAAGTGGTTGAGCCAGGACTGAATGCTGAGATACGGATGCAGATTTTATACTCTTAAAACTATTCTTAGATTCTTACTAATAAATGCTTCTTACCTAAGTATTCTTCTGAAATTTTGCATATATTTTCCTTAGTAAGATCAGTCTATAATCTTTTTTTAAAGATTACTTATTTGAGAGAGAGAGAGAGAGAGAGAGAGAGAGCAAGCACTGGTACAGTGAGGCGGGGAGGGAGAGGGAGAAGCAGACTCCCAACTAAGCAGAGAACCCAACTTGGAACTCCATCCCAGGACCCTGACATCATGACCCAAGCTGAAGGAGACACTTAACTAAAGGAGCCACCCAGGCGCCCCAGGATATAAATCTCTCTCATGCTATATAAACTTGTTTGGTTGGAAACCAATAGAACAGGGCAAAAGTGAGTCACTTGTAAGATTATGTCAAGAAAACACGGCAGCTTCTCCACTGGACTCTGTCCCAGATCATTCACTATGAGGAAACTAGCTTCCATGTCCTAAGGAGACTTAGGTAGCTGTGGAGAGGCTTAAAAGAACCAAAACTCCCACTTCAATAGCTGAAAGGAATGGACACCTGTTAACCTTCACATGAGGAAGCTTGGAAGTATCTATAGCCTTCAGATAACTTCAGTACCAGTAAAGAGATTGCCTATAACCTCTTGGGAGAGCCTGAACCTGACTCACCAGGGTAAGCCACTTGCGGATTCTCAGCTTTTAGACAATGTATTCGATAATACAGGCTTGCTTTAAACTGCAGAATTTTAGGGTAATTTGTTATGCAGTAGTAGACAATAAGGAAACTTCTTATTATATTTCAGTATCATAAGAATCCACTGTTTCTCAAAGGTTGACTAGAAGTGCCAGGTGAAATCTGATGCTATGGGAAGACAAGTTCAATAAACTTTTAGAATTTTATAGGACACAATTAATTTAGATTATTTAAATTTCTTCCTGCACATAATTTTTTTTTATTTTCTAAGAAGATAGCCCATTTCTCATACATTTTAAATATGGTGATATAAAATCTAAACTCTCTTCTGTCTGGGGTATTTTAATATTTGGCTTATATTTTCTTTTCTTTTTTTCCTTTTTAAATCTCACCAGTGACTTTTATAGTTGTAAGTGAAAAAAAAAGATGGATTTATCCAGGATACTGTTTTGAAGGTTTTGTGTTCTATTTAATTGCTTGCTTCATCCTTATTAATTCCTCTTCCCCTTTATTATCAATATCCCAGTAGTATTGGTAATGCAATAATTTTATCAGGGCTATTTTTATGTCTTAAATATCACTCTTGGTTTTTCTTTTCAAGTAGTATTTTAACTAGAATTTTACAATTAATTTTTTTATTTGATAACTTTTATTGTTTCATTATACGGAATAGGGTCAAAGAATGCAGAATCTATGGTTATATTTCTTGTGAATTTATTAAGATTGATGTTGCCACCTACTACATATCCAATTTTTGAAAATTATCTGTGTATAAATAAAAACAATGGTATTGTCTTGCTATTTAGTATAAAATTTTCGTTTGCGGTGCTACTGAAAACCTTTAAAACATCATTTGTTTCCATGATTCATTGATTTCCATAAGAAATAAAATCTTACACTGTGAAAAAATATCCATTTGTAACACACTTTAATGCTACTACTGTGGGCAGCCCCAGTGGCGCAGCGGTTTAGTGCCACCTGCAGCCTGGGGTGTGATCCTGGAGACCCAGGATCAAGTCTCACATCAGGCTTCCTGCATGGAGCCTGCTTCTTCCTCTGCCTGTGTCTCTGCCTCTCTCTCTCTCTCTCTCTCTCTCTCTCTCTCTCGTCTCTCTCTCTCTCTGTGTTTCTATGAATAAATAAAAAAAAAACCAAAATCTAAAAAAAAATACTACTACTACTACTATTACTACTACTTCGTCTTACACCTGTCTTTAGACTTTCACCTGCTTTTATATGTAAGTAGATATGTGTGTGTAGAGGGTATATGTATTAAATACAGTTTAAATTACCGATTGTGACAAATTTTTGAGCAGCAGTTTGTTTTCCAACTACTTTATAAATACTTAATTTCACACAGTTAACACTTATTTTTAATATATCTTTGATATCTAGAGTTAAGAATATAAATCTACTTACTATATTATCTTCATAAAAGAACATTTCAATCCTTTTCTAAGTAAATGTAAATGAAAGTAATATATGCATATAAAATAGTAATGGATCTTTAATAAATTATAATGTATACAAGTTTTGGAATTCATGATAGGATTTTTTTTTACAAAAAATACAGTATTGGAAAAGATTCCCATTCATATTTTCATACACTTTTAATAAAAATAAATATTCCAGAAACTAATATCCTCATGTCCAAAAGAATTAACTTATGAGTAGCTTGATAATAAAATGAAATATCTTCAGAGGGTCCAGCTTAAGATGGTGACATAGGAGGACCTTAATTCATTTCCTCCCATGAAAATAACAAATAAGTACAAGAGTACAAATACAACTAAGTAAAGAGTAATTTCCTCTGTAAGAAATCCAAAAAGTAGCTGAGCTACTTCTATACGATCAAGCTAACAAGAAAAAAACCCCATGTTGAAATGAATACGACAGGCTGAGACACAATCTAACCATAAACTCCAATATCAGTGCAGCAACCCACAATCATGAGGGACATAGATGCAAAAATTTTCAACACAATATTAAACTGAATACAACAACACATGAAAAAGATAACACACCATGATTAAATGGGGTTTATTCCAGGAACACAAGAGTTATTTCATCAGCAAATCAGTCAATGTGAAACACATTAATAAGTAAAAAGAATATCATCTCAATAGATGGAGAAAAAAACATTTGACAAAATTCAACATCCATTTATGATAAAAGGTTCAACAAAGTGGGTATAGAGGAAATGTACCCAACATCATAAAGGCTGTATAGAACAAGCCCCCAGCTAACATCATACCTAATGGAGAAATGCTGAATTTATTTTCCTCTAAGATCACAAATAAGACAAGGATGCCCACTCTCACCACTTTTATCCAACAGAGTAATGGAATTCCGTACCAGAGCAACAATGAAAGAAAAAGAAATAAAGGAATGCAAATTAGGAAGAAAGAAGCAAAACTATCATTATTTACAGATGATATATGACATAGAAAACTCTAAAACTTCATCAAAAAACTGTTAGAATAAACAAAATTTAGTAAAGTTGCAGAATACAAAATCAGTATACAGAAATATGGTATTTCTATTCAATAGTAATGAACTATCACAAAGAGAAGCTAAGAAGATCCCATTTATAGTTGCATCAAAAATAATAAAATACCACAGAATAAATTTAACCAAAAAGGCAAAAGATCTGGATGCTGAAAAGTATAAGACATTAGTGAAAGAAAGGCAAGAAAATCAAATGGAAAGACATTCCGTGCAACAGAACTGTTAAAATGTCCATACTACACAAAGTAATGTATAGATTCAATACAATCCCTATGAATATTCCAAAGGCTTTTTCAACAGAAATGGAGCAAATCCTAAAATTTGTAATGGAACAACTACAGAGAACCAAAGCAATCTTGAGAAAGAAAAACAAACCTGGAAGCATCAATGTCTTTGATTTCAAATTGTATTACAAAACTATAGTAATCCAAACAGTAGGGTACTGGCAAAAACAAAACAAAACAAACAAAAAACTAGACACAGATCAATGGAACAGACAGAATAGAAAGCCTCCCTCTCCCCCAAAAACCACATGCAGATATGGTTAATCTTCAACAATGGAGCCAAGAACACACAATGGGGAAAGGCCAGTCTCTGCAAATAAATTGTGTTGGGAAAACTACAGCTACAAGCAAAAAAAGAAAAACTGAATCACTAAATTATACCATATACAAAAGTAACTCAAAATGGATTAAAATTGGGACACCTGGGTATCTCAGTTGGTTAAGCATCTGCCTTCAGCTCAGGACATGATCTAAGGGTCCTGGGATGGAGCCCCTCATCAGGTTTTCTGCTAAGCAGGAAGTCTGCTTCTCCCCCCCCCCCCCCCTGCACCTCACTCCACTCGTGCTCTCGATAAGTAAAATCTTTTTAAAAATGGATTAAAATCGAAAACATAAGTCTAGAAAGTATAAAACTTCTGGAAGACAACACGGGTGGTAAACTCCTTCACACAGGTCTTAGTGATGGTTTTTTGGATCTGACACCATAAAGTAAAGACAAAAGCAAAAATAAACAGTGGGATTACATCAAACTAAAAAGCTTCTGCACAGCAAAGTGAAAGGCAAATAGCAAACGGGAGAAAATATTTACATAGTACATATTTAATAAGGGTTTAATATCCAAAATCAATTTAAAAAGTACAACCCAGGGTCACCTGGTTGGCTCAGTCAGTTAAGTGTCTCCCTTTGGCTCAAGTCATGATCTCAGAGTCATGGGATCAAGTCCCACATGGGGCTCTCTGCTCAGTGGGGAGTCTGCTTCTCCCTCTCTCTCTATACCTCCCCCTGCTCAAATAAATAAAATCCTTAAAAAAAAAAAAAAGAAGTACAATCCAATTTAAAAAGGGGCAGTAGTTTAGACTATCTTTCCTAAGAATATATCCAGATGGTTAACAGGTACATAAAAAAGAACTTATCATCACTTCTTATCAGGGAAATGCAAATCAAACCACAATGAGACATACCTGTTAGTATGGCTATTATCAAAAATATAAGAAATAACAAGTGTTGGGCACCTGGATGGCTCAGTCAGTTGAGCATCTAACACTTGGTTTCAGCTGAGGTCACGATCTTAGAGTTGTGGGATCAAGCCCCGTGTCAGGCTCCACACTCAGTGTGGAATCTGCTTGAGATTCTCTTTCTTTCCCTCTGCCCCTTGCCCTGCTCATGTGCAAGCCCCTTCCTCCCTAAAATAAATAAATCTTTAACAAATAATAAGTGTTGGAGAGGATGTAGAGACAAGGGAACACTTGTGCACTATTGGTGGGAATATAAATTGATGAGGCCACTATAGAAAACTTTATGGAAGTTTTTTAAAAAATTAAAAATAAAACTACCATATGATCCAGTAATCCCCTTTCTGGTATTTATCCAAAGGAAACAAAAACAAGCTTGAAAAAATACCTATGCTTACTGTATCCGTACAACATGCTTCAGAGACATTACGGGTTTGGTTCCAGACCATCATAATAAAATGAATATGGCAAAAAAAAAAGTGAGCCAAATGATTTTTTTTGGTTTCCCAGTGCATAAAAAAGTTATGCTTACACTACACTGTAGTCTAAGTTTACAATGGTATTAGGTCTAAAAAAACAATGTATGTGTCTTAATTAAAAAAAAAAATTTTAATGCTAAAAAGCACTAGCTATCATTTGATCTTTCAACAAGTCATAATCACTCATCGCAAATCACCTTAACCAATATAATGAAAAAAGTTTGGAATACTGTGAGAATTACCAAAATGTGATGCAAAACATGAAGCAAATACTGTTGG
Source organism: Vulpes vulpes (assembly GCF_048418805.1). Taxonomy (NCBI): domain Eukaryota; kingdom Metazoa; phylum Chordata; class Mammalia; order Carnivora; family Canidae; genus Vulpes; species Vulpes vulpes. The sequence continues at coordinate 182,854,327 of NC_132780.1, read as the reverse complement.
AATATAGTGCTGATATATATATGCTATATGCAGCCTTGCCACAAAATGTCAATTTTTAAAAAAAATATAGTATCTGCAAAGCACAAAAAGCTAAGCACCACAAACAAGGTGTGCCTATATTTACAACAGTCAAGAAATGAAAATAACCTAAATGTCCATTAATGAAGAAAATTTATATAGACAAGGTGAACATTATTTTACTACAAAAAGAAGGAAATTTTGTCATTTGCTACAACGTAGATGGACCTTGAGTTCATTATGCTACAAATAAGTCTGTCAGATAAAGACAGATATCGTATGATCTCACTTAAATGTAGAATTAAAAACAAAAACAAAACAACAACAACCTCATAGATACAGAGAACAGATGTTCTGAGGTGAGAGGGGGGAGAGGGTGAAAACTTCTGGAAGACAACACGGGTGGTAAACTCCTTCACACAGGTCTTAGTGATGGTTTTTTGGATCTGACACCATAAAGTAAAGACAAAAGCAAAAATAAACAGTGGGATTACATCAAACTAAAAAGCTTCTGCACAGCAAAGTGAAAGGCAAATAGCAAACGGGAGAAAATATTTACATAGTACATAGTGAATATGGTTAAAAGGTACAGACTTCCAGTCATAAAATAAAAATATACCTAGGTATATAATGTATAGCATGGTGACTATAATTAACATGGTATTATACATTTAAAAGCCAATAAGAATAGATCTTAAAAATTTGTATCACAAGAAAAAATAATTTGTAAAAATGTGATGATGAATGTCAACTAGGTTTTTGTGATGATCCTTTCACAAAATAAACATATCAAATCATTATGTTGAACACCTGAAACTAAATATGTCATATGCCAATGATATCTCAATAAAAATATAAAATTAAATACCTTCAGATTATATTTATGAGCTTTATCCAAAATAGTTGGTACCAAGTCATCAGTATTTTCTCCATTCTCATCATTTGTACCAGGTGGGTACCAAGATAGGGCTAGTACACCTAATAGAAAAGGCCAAAAAGAAAAATAAATATAGGAACAGGAGTAACTAGAGGTATTCTAAAAAAGTTTTTAAAAAGGTAGAATAAAGATCAAATTGTTAATAATAGAAAAGAAATACATTATCATATGAGTTGTTTTCTTACTTAGATACTATGTATGGTTATTTACTTTATATAGTCATATTTGTGAATTTTTTTATCAGATATGAATATATTTTAGTTAATAGGTTTTACTTTCCAGAATAAGTTTAGGTTTACAGAAAAATTACACAGAAAGTAGTTTCCATATATTCTCCTCCTACACCCCTCTCCAACTCACATACAGGGTTCCTGTTATTAATATCTTGCAGTAATGTAGTATATTTGCCACACTTGAACCAATATTGATACATTATTAAGCAAAGTCCACAATTTACATTAGGGTTCACTCTTTATGATGTACAGTTGTATGGCTTCTGACAAAAGCATATGTGCCCACGATTACAGTATTATGCACAATAGTTTTACCAACCTCAGAATCCTTTGGCATCCATCTATTCATCCCTCCTTCCTCTCCCTCTCAATTCCCTGGATAATAACTGATCTTTTCAGTATCTCTACTGCTTTGTCTTTTCCACAAGGTTACATAGGTGGAATCACACAGTAACTCTTTCGGTCAGCCATCTTAATTAAGGTTCATTTATGTCTTTTTATGAATTTATAGAGCATTCTTTTTACTGCTGCATAATATCTCATTGCACAAATGTACCACAGTTTATCCATTTACATACTGGAAGATACTATGGATACTTACCATTTGGCGCAATTATGAAAATTCAAGGAAAAAATTAGTTTCTCCTTGTATTACTTACTTACTTTTGAAATGATATATTACAAAATAAGTTTTAGAAACATAAGCCTGCAAAAAAAAAAAAACCACTAACTTTGAAGGAATATTGGAAATCAACTAATTCAAAGCCTCACTAATATATAAAGAAATGAGAGGCCATTAATAAAATGCTACTTATTTCTAAATCATTCAAAATACTCTTCAAGGCATGGAGATAAATACAATAGTACCAAAAGAGAAGCATGTGGAAATACAGAAGTGCAAGGTTAGAAACTGGCAGAGAACTAAATTATAAGCCTTAAACTTTATAGTAGAACCACAATGTACAGAGCAGCCCCATCTAGAGAAATAAAACAGAACTGTCATCAAAGTTTACAGAAAGAGATGTCTGTATCATCTATCCACTCTGAAAATAAGGAATTTTTTTTTCAAATTTTTATTTATTATAGTCACAGAGAGAGAGAGAGAGAGAGAGAGAGAGGCAGAGACACAGGCAGAGGGAGAAGCAGGCTCCATGCACCGGGAGCCCGATGTGGGATTCGATCCCGGGTCTCCAGGATCACGCCCTGGGCCAAAGGCAGGCGCTAAACCGCTGCGCCACCCAGGGATCCCTCCACTCTGAAAATAAAAATAGCAATAAGAACACAAGAAGTAGAAAAAAAAATCTATAATACATCAGATGCTTTAGGGAAGCTTATGGCTAGCCACGAAGGGAGTCCACCATATAGAGAAAAATGCTGGTAAGAAAGTGTCTGGAAACAATGGATCAAACATCTAAGCTGCCTACTTAGCCTAGCTTATAAAAAGAACACTATCAGTGAAAAGTCACAATCAAAATATTCTCAACATAGAACTTATGAAAAAATCCTGCAAGAAATAAATGAAGAAAACAAAGTTGAGACAAAATAGTAAAGGAAGAATATACAAAAGAAAGAAAATGCCGTGAAGCCTAGGAAAATTGTAGGCATAGCATTCTTCCATGAAATACAAAAGATTCCTGTTTCTAATAATAGATTAGGCTACACAGAACATTTCCAATGAAAAAACTTATTAAATAAAATGTGGATTACAAAAATCTTAAAGAGGTGGAGAGTAAGGAATTACTTGTCCAAACTGAGGCAAAATCATGAAGAAGAGAAGTAAATGAGCAAGGAAATCAGTCTGCCCAAAAGAGTTGGCAGAAGTAAACCAATCCTCAAAACTGTGGATTAAGTCCCAGGTTGAAAACACTTGGGAAATTCTCTAGCTTTAAAGTGACAAGTATTTTCTACTGTATTGAACAGCACAGATATGGGACATTTTCATTATCAAGAAAGTTCTATTGGACAGCATTGCTAGATTATTGATTCTCCTAATACTCTAACCATTTCATTCTTCTCTACTGATTTTTCTTCCTCATTTTCCTCGTTGAAGTTATATACTAAGGCTTGAGAAGAATGTTCTTTGTTCCTCATTTTCTTTCAGATTTTTATTGTATCAAATTATCCTTTCCATATGTCTAATTCTATCCCCATACTGTGTTCCACAGTCTAAATTATCTTTGTACAGTGTCTCTTGGACTATATGACTCATGAGTTCTGAGTAAGTAATGGCCTGTGAAATAACCCAATGATGATGGTCCTCCTCATGAGGAGGGTTGGACCACTTACAGAGGTAACGAATCATCACAGCAACCAGAAAACTTTCTCTAAACACATAAACTAGGTATCATTTACAAATATGATTACTGTGTCTTTCTACTATTTCAAATGTGTAGTGAAAATAGATATTCTTTGAGGTCTATTCCTAGAATATTAGCAGTTTGTTTTTTATTTTTTTAAGATTTATCTATTTGAGAGACAGAGTGTGTGCCAAGCAGGGGGTGGGGCAGAGGGAGATAATTTTCAAGCAGACTCCCTACTGAGCTCAGAGCCTGATGTGGGGCTTGATCTCATGACCTTTGAGATCGCAACCAGAACTGAAACCAAAAGTCAGACACTTAACCAACTGAGCCGCCCAGGCACCCCTAGCATTTTATTAAATACAGATGTCCTATTGATTATGTTGTTCCTCCATAGCACATACCACAGGGCCTTCAATATAAATGAAACCCAATTATGTTTTCTTCCAATGTAGTCAAATAATGAATCTAGACAGATAATAGTTAAGAACACAAGACATGAAATCAAACCTAGAGAATCAAGTTCCCATTCCATTATTTGATAGGTATTTTTTATTTTACTTAAATTTCCATTTGTAAAATGGATATAAGTTCAGTTCATTCTCTAAAAGTATGTTTTAAAAAGTACAGAGAATGAATTAATAGAATAAGACCCCCACATAATTACAAGGAAATAAAAAGACAATGACAAATAAAGTAGGATGCATTTAACTCCGCAAAGTTTATAATAGCTTCTCATATAATTTACTGTTTCTTTCTAACATATCAAACGTTATTCCAAACTAAAGATTTAGAAGAAAGGCAAGCCCAGTTCTAGACATGAATACTATTGTCACTATATAAGATAACCTATGTTCAACAAAAAGCATAAAGCATATAAAAAAGCAAGAAAAAAATAACTGTCAAGAGCCAAAGCAGTCAAAAGAACTAGACTAAGATATGAAACAGAAATAATTAAACAATGAGTATAAAATTATTATGATTAAAACATTAAAAGGTCTAATGGGAAAGAGAGCCATCATATGTAGATCAGCTGAGATGAAAACTAAGAATCAAATAGAAATTCAGGCAAGATACGCAGGATGATCCCAAACTCACCTCCTCCCATGGACACACCTCTAAGATTATAGCCACATATATGTAACTAGCTCTGAAAATAATCTGAAGACTGGCAGAGAAGACTTTCCACAGTTAAATCACAGACAGGTAGTCACATCAAAAAGGATAGAAGAGGTGGAGGCACAATTAAGAATCAAAACGCCAGGTGAGATTAACCACAAACAGGACTTATACCACAACTAAAGAAAAGGAAGAGGATTAAACCCTACACCAGCATGCAGGGCACTGGGGAATGCACTGGGAAGATGAGTTCCCATAACATCAAGCCTTGAAAACCAATGGGACTTAACTTTAGGAGCTTTATATCAGCAAGACTTAACTTCGCATACTTTAAAAATCAGCTGGGATTAACTTCAACAGGGTCAGATAACAATAGGGAACAGAGTCCTGCCTTTAAAAATCCATCATAATTATTAATTCAACCAGAGACACAGCACAACAGCAGTCTGAAAAGTGCCTGGGGTATACATGAAGGAGATTTATTCAGTAATCTTAGAACATATGCCAGGGGGAGGGGGCGGGGGGGGGAATCATCAGAAGACTTCTTTAGAAACAAAAGTATTGGTAAGGTGTCATTTCTCTCACCCTCTCCCATCCTAGGTAGTCGGACACTTGCAGGAGCCAGTACTAACACTCTCTACCTATCTTGCTAGTACTATGGGCTCTGTCCCCACATTCACCTGCAGACCTGACCATCCAACCCTCCTGCCGCCCTGTTAGGCATTCCACCAAAGTGGTTCCTGCCCCACCATAACCCGCAAGCAACCCCAGCAGGGACCAGCATCACTCAAAAGTGATTCCTGCCCTGGGGAAAGGGGAAGATAATCCTACACACTAGAATGCCCAAAGTTCCAGCATCAAAGCCTCTTTACTGGCTGAACAGAAAGAAGGTTTGCTGTTTGGTATCCCACAGCTGTGGCAGAAAGGCTAAGGGCAAACAGCCTGATTGCTGACCCTACCCACCTACTAGCCTGCCAAGGCCTCAAATAGACTTCTCAATTGCACAAACTGCCACTACAATGGGTCACTGCAGTTGGCTGAGCTGAACACAAAAGCAGTTCCACCACAACATTAGGGCACTGCAGTTGGCTGAGCTGAACACAAAAGCAGTTCCACCACAACATTAGGGCACACACCGCCTACAGAGGAGACACCCCACGTGTACCTGTTTCTGGTGACCAGGGAGGATTGACAGGGTACCACAGGACCTCTTCTACAGGCCATTACTTTTTAAAAAGCAGGAGACATAAATGATCTCCCTAATATATGGACACAAACACAGAGTTAGACAAAATGAGGACATGGGGAAATATGTCCCAAATGAAACAAATCATAGAAAAAGAATTAAATGAAACTGAGATAAGCAAATATGCCTGACAGACAATTCAAAGTAATGATCATGAAGATAGTCACTGGACTTGAAAATAGAATGAATGACCTCAGAACTTCAACAAAGAAATGTATAAAAGAAGAGCCAGTCAGAGATAAAGAACTCAATTGCTTAGATTATGAAACAAAACCAAAAACCAGAGGTAATCCACAGAAGATTAGAGGATGTAGAAGAACAGATCAGTGATCTGGAAGACAGGGTAATGGGAGGAAGCATCCAAGCTGAACAGCAAAGAGAGAAAGAGGTTAATGAAAAGAAGAGGAGGAAGAGGACGAGGAGGAGGAGGAGAAGGAGGAAGAGGAGTAGTAGCAGGAGGAGGAGGAGGAGAAGAAGAAGAAAGGAAAGAAAGAAAGGAAAGAAAGAAAGAAAGAAAGAAAGAAAGAAAGAAAGAAAGAAAGAAAAGGAAGAAGAGGAAGAAGAGGAGAAGATGATTAAGGAAACTCATCACCAAGTGTAGTAACATCCACATTATAGGGAAAACATAAAAAGGAAAGAGAGAAGGCAGGAGAAAATCTGCAAAAGTAAAGCTGAAAACTTCTCATCTGGGAAAGGAAACGGACATCAGATCCAGGAAGCACACATAGGCACCAACAAGATGAACCCAAGGTCCACACTAAGACACATAGTAAGTAAAATGGCAAAACATAACGATAAAAAGAATTTTAAAATCAGCAAGAGAAAAGAAAAAGTTATATACAAGGAAAACTCCCTAAGGCTATTCGCTGATTTCTCAGCAGAAACTGTAAAGGTCAGAAGAAAGTGGCATGATATATTCAAAAGGATGAAAGGGGTGGGGGGGGAACAAAACAAAACAAAACATAAAATTTGCTACCAAGAATGCCCAGCAAGTTTATCATTCAGAATAGAAAAAGAGGTAGTGGGATGCCTGAGTGGCTCAGTGATGGAGCACCTGCCTTTGGCTCAGGTCATGATCCCGGGATTGAGTCCTGCATCGGGCTCCCCAAGGGAGCCTACTTCTCCCTCTGTCTATGTCTCTGCTTCTCTCTCTCTGTCTCTGATGAGTAAGTAAAATCTTGAAAAAGAAAAAGAAAAAAAAAAGAAAAAGAAAAAGAAAAAGGAAAAGAAGTAGCTTCCCAAACAAAAGTTAAAGGAGTTCATCACCACTAAACCAGCCTTACATGATAAACAGAATTCTTCATATCAAAAGAAACCATAAGTACAAGTAATAAAATTATAAAAGAAAAAAATTCACAGGTAAAAGCACACATACTGTAATGGAAGTAAATGAATTACTTATAAAGCCAGTATGGAAGTTAAGACACAAAAGCAGTAAGATCAATTATACCTACAAAAATCACCTGAAGCATATACAAACTAAAAAGACATAATGTATATATATTTAGTACTATTCAGAATGTGTTTGAACTTAAGCAATCATGAACCAAGACTCGTATGCACATTATATATAAATTAATGGAAACCAAAAATCAAAAACCTATACATGGATACGCAGAGACACACATAAAGAATCCAAGCATAACATTAAATAAAACCATCAAACCAAATTAAAAGAAAGATACAGAGAAAAGCTAAAACAACCAAAAAAAGCATTAAGTACATACCTATCAATATTAAATATAAATGCACTAAATGCTTAAAAGACACAGGGCTACTGAATGGCTAACAAAACAAGACCCATCTATATCCTGCCCAAAAAACATTCACTTCAGACCTAAAGATACACACATACTGAAAAGAAGGAGACCTGGAAAACCTGCACCATCCAACAACAACAACAAACTTTGTTATCAATACTAATGGGACAGAATAAACTTTAAAACAAAGACTGTAGCAAGAGACAAAAAAGGGCATTACATAATAATAAAGGGGTCAATCCAACAAGAAGATATAACAATTGTACATAACTATACACCCAAAATAGAAACACCTAAATATATAAAGCAACCATTGACAGCAATGGAGAAATTGACAGTATTATAATAATAGTAGAGGTGTTTATACCCCACTTACATCAATGGAAAGACAATCCAGAGAGTAAAATCACCAAGGAAAAAGTAGCTCCGAATGACACATTAGATCAGATGGAAATTAAAAGATGTATTCAGAACATTCTATTCAAAAACAGAAAAATATACATTCTTTCCAAATGCACATCGAACATTCTCCAAGACATATCATATGTTAGGACACAAAACAAGTGTCAATAAATTTAAGAAGATTAAGATCATATATAGGATCTTTTCGCCATGATAATGTGAAACTAGAAGTCAATTACAAGAAAAAAATCTGTAAAGATCATAAATACAGGAAGGCCAAACAACATGCTACTAAGCAGTGTGTAAGTCAATCATGAAATCAAAGAGGAAATTAAAAAGCACTTAGAGATAATGAAAATGAAAATATACTATCCAAAATCTTTGGGACACAGAAAAAGTAGTTCAGCTCTAAGAGAGAAGTTACGGCAATACAGGCCTGTCTCAAGAAACAAGAAAAGTTTCAAATTACCAAACCCAGGCCTAAGAGAGCTAGAAAAAGAACAAACATAGCCCAAAGACAATAATAAAGTTCAGAGCAGAAACAGAGATAGATAGATAGATAGATAGATAGATAAGTAAATAAATAAATACCACCAAACAGAAAAAAGAAAAAAAGATCAATGAAATCAGGAACTGCTTCCTTGAAAGGAAAAACAAAATTGATAAAATTTTGGCCAGATTCATCAAGGAAAAAAAAAAAAAAAGAGGACTCAAATAAATAAAATCAGAAATGAAGGAGAAATAACCGCCAATACCACAGAAATGTAAAGATTTATAAAAGAATATAATGAAAAAAAATGTGTTTCAACAAATTGGTGCAACAGGCAGCTTTGTGGCTCAGTGGGTTAAGTACCCAAATTGATTTTGGTACAGGTCATATCAGGGTCATGAGATTAAGTCCCATTTGGGGTTCTGCACTGGGTATGGGGCCTGCTTAAGATTCTTCCTTTCCTCTCCCCTTCCCCACCACTTGCACATCCATAAAATTGGGATAGCCTAGGAGAAAAGGATTAATTCCTAGAAACACATCATCTTCCAAAACTGAATCAGGACGAAATAGAAAATTTGAATAGGCCAATGACTAGTAATAAAATTGAACTGGTTATAAAAAAGCTCCCAACAAATAAATGTTCAAACCCAACAGATTTACAAGTGAATTCTACCAAACATTTCAAGAAGAGTTAATGTTTACTCTTATCAAACTATTCCCCAAAACAGAAGGAAAATTAACAAATTAATTCTATGAGGCCATCATTAGACTGATACCAAAACTAGACAAAGACAATACATGGAAAGAAAACTGGAGACCAGTATTTCTGATTAACATGTAAATATAAAATCCTCAACAAAATACCAGCAAACAGAATTCAACAATATACTAAAAGGATCATTCACCACAATCAAGTAGGATTATTCTAGGGATGCAAGGGTGTTTCAATATGTGCAAAACAATCAATGTGATATATCACAGTAACAAGAGAAAGGATAAAAACCATATGATAAGCTCAATCGATGCAAAAATAGCAAATGACATAAACATACACCCATTTGTGATAAAGACTCTCAACAAAATGGGTTTTGAGGTAACATTATTCAAGATAATAAAAATCACATTAGTAAAACCCCACAATTAACATCACAGTCAATGGTGAAAGATTCAAAGTGTTTCCTTTTTCAGGAATGAAGCAAGGATGTCCACTCTCACTATCTTTATTCAATATAGTACTGAAGTCCTAATTGCAGTAATCAGACAAGAAATACAAGGTATCCAAATTGGTAAAGAAGTAAAATTGTCACTATTTGCAAATGACATGATACTATATATAGAACACCCTAAAGACTCCACCAAAAAACTACTAAGAACTGATCAATGAATTCAGTAAAGTTGCAAGATACAAAATTAATAAAAAGAAATCTGTTGCATTATCTATACATTACTGACAAAGTAGAAGAGAAATAAAGAAAACAGCTTCATTTATAATCACACCAAAAATAATAAAATATCTGAGAATAAACTTAATAAAGAAGTTAAAAAAATTATACTCTGAAAACTATAAAACACTGATGAAAAAAATTAAAGAACACTAATAAATGGAAAAATGTTCCATATTCATGGTTTGCAAAAATACTGTTGAAATGTCCATATTAACAAAAGTAATCTATAGACTCAATGCAAGCTCTATCAAAATACCAACAACACTTTTCACAGAACTGAAACAAATAATCCTAAAATTTGTATAGAACCACTAGACCTCAGTCAAAGCAATCCTGTGAAAGAAGAATAAAGTTGGGTCACCTAGGTGGCTCAGTCAATCAAGTGTCTGCCTTTGGCTCAGATCATGATCTCAGGGCCCTGGGAGTCCCGCATTAGGCTCTCTGCTCAGCGGGAAGTTGGCTTCTCCTCTTTCTCTGCCTCTGCCTCTGTGATCTCTCTCTCTCTCTAATAAGTAATTTTTTTTTTTTTTAAAGGAGTAAAGTTGAAGGTATCACAATCCCAGATTTCAAGGTATACTACACAAAGCTGTAGTAATCAAAACCGTATTGTATTGGATAAAAAATAAGATACATAAATCAACGGAACAGAACAGAGGGCTCAGAACTAAACCCACAGTCAATTAGTCTATAACAAAGGAAACAAGGATATACAATGGGATAAAGATAGACTTGTCAATAAAGGGTTCTGGTAAAGCTCGACAGCTACATGCAAAGAAGTGAAACTGAACAACTTTCTCCCAATATACAAAAAAATAAACTCAAAAGGGATTAAAGACCTAAGTGTGAGACCTGCAACTCAATATCTCCCTAGAAGAAAATAGTAATGTCTTTTGACAATGGTCTTAGCAAAATTTTCCTAGTTTTGTCTCATTTGGCAAGGGAAACAAAAGCAAAAATAAACTATTGGGACTATCCCAAAATAAAAAGCTTTGCCCAGCAAAGGAATCCATGAACAAAATGAAAAGGCAACCTACTGAATGGGAGAAGATATCTATAAATCATACGTCATATCATATAACTTAACACCAGTATCACCCATAAAAAAAAAATAATAATAATTTGATTTAAAAATGGGCAGAAGTCTTGAATATTTTTTCCAAAGAGGACATACAGATGACCAATAATCACATGAAAAGATGTTCAACACCACTAATCATCAGGGAAATGCAAATCAAAACCAAAATGAAATATTATCTTGTATCTATCAGTATGGCTAGAATAAAAAAGACAGCAAATAACAAGTCTTGGCAAGAATATGGGAAAAAAGAAACCCTTATACAATGTTGGAAGGATTGTAAACAGGTGCAGCCACTGTGCAAAAAACAGTATAGAGGTTCCTCAAAAAATTAAAAATAGAAATACCTTATGATCGGGGGCACCAGGTGGTTAAGTGTCTGCCTTTGGCTCAGGTCACGATCTCAGGGTCCTGAGATCAAGCCTCACATTGGGATCCCTGCTCAGTGGGGAGTCTGTTCTCCCTCTCCCCGTCTCCTCTCCACATTCATGCATTCTCACACTCTCACACAGATAAAGAGATGATAGATGATAGATAGATAGATAGATAGATAGATAGATAGATAGATAGATCTTGAAAGAATTCAGAAAGGAAAGAAGAAAAAGACCTTTTGATCCAGTAATTCTACTACTGGAAATGAAAACACTTATTTTTTTCTACAGAAAATGAAAACACTAATTCAAAAAGATATATGCACCATTATTTACAATAGCCAAAATATAGAGGCAGACCAAGTATCCTTCCATAGATGAATTGCTAAAGATGATGTGGTGTGTGTATATACATGTATATATGTACACACACACAATGGAATATTACTTAGCCATAAAAAGAATGAAGCCTTGCCATTTGAAAAACATAGATGGACCCAGAGCATATTAAGTGAAATAAGTCAGGGACACAAATATCATGGTATTTCATTTATATGTGGAACCTAAAAAATAAAACAAACAAACAACAAAGCAGAAACAGACCCATAAATATGAAGAACAAATTGGTAGCTGCCTGAAGGGAGAACGGTGGGGGGATGGGTGAAATGGATAAAGGATATTAAGAAGTACAAACTTACAGTTAAGGAATAAATAAGTCAGAGATGAAAGGTATAGCATAGGGAATGTCATCAATAATATTGTAATAACATTGTATGGTGACAGATGGTGACTACACTTATAGTAGCACTAAGCCACATATGTTGAACAAGTATGTTGAGCACTTGATATTAATACAACACTGTATGTCAGTTGTACCTCAATAAAAAGAATAAGAAATTTGGGTATGAAAAACATGTTAAAAGATGAAGAATACCTTCAACAGACTCATGAACAGACTGAACAGAGCTAAGGAGAGTAAATTCAAGCAAGTCACAAAAAATTATAGTAATTAAAACATAATAATAAAATTTAAAACAAAACATTAAACATTTCTAGGATAAACATCAACATTCTACCATTCATCTCATTGAAAACTCTGAAGAGGCAGAAGGTATACATGTCAAAGTAATTGCTAAGAATTATCTAAAGCAGATGACAGACAAAACGACAAATTCAAGAAGCTCAGAATACCCAGGATAAATACCAAAACCAACATATACAAATATCTTTAAACTGCTAAAAATCAAAAACGAAGAAAAAAACATTTTAAGTCAATGCAAAAAGACAGAAACATTCAGAAAAGTAAAGATATGAAAAGATTTGTAAAAATTATAGTATACTTATCAGAAACCAGGATCGAAGATAATGGAGTAACATTTTTAAAGTTCCATAAGAACACAGAAACCTCTAAAATCTGCCCACTGAGAATTCTATAGCAGAGGAAACATCATTCAAAACAAAGAATATAAACAACACTTGAAAGAATTCATCACAAGCAGATTAGTATTATAAGAACACTGGAAATATAAAAGATAAAATTAACATTTGTCTTTTAATTATTTATAAGATGAATGATTGTTTATTTTACTTTTTTTTTTTGAATGATTGTTTAAAGCTGTCATCAACAAACTATGGCACAGGAGCCAAATCTTCTCCTCTGTAAGTTTTCTATACATTTGTTTACATATGGCCACTTTTACATTTAATGGCTGAGTTGGGTAGTTGTAATAGACAATGTGGCCTACAAAACCAAAAATATGGCTGGTCCTTTAAAGAAGATGTTAGCCAACCTCTTATCTATAAAAAAAAGAGTAATAATGTACAGTGTCTTATGTCTTATGTGACAGTTATGACAATAGCAAATGATATGGGATGGAAAAATCTGGAATATATTGTGATGAGGTCCTTATACTATATACAAAGTATGTATTATTTGCAAGTGGACTGATCACATAAAGGTGTACTTGGTAAACCTTATGTCAACAACTAAAAAAAGAAAAAAGAAGCAAATAGTGAAGAGTATATGAATCATAAAAATTATTCAATTAATCCAAAGAACACAGAAAAAAAGAGGGGAACAAAGAAATTGAATAAATAGGGAGTGGCAAATGACACACTGCAATCCATCTAATCCTGTAACAATCACACTGAGTACAAACAGTCTAAGCATACCATTTTAAGGACAAAATTTTCAAATTGGTTTAAAAAAAGCAAGACCTGATCAGACTGATTTCCTTGAACACAACTTAAGTATGAAGACATAGATGGGTTAAGAAAGAACAACAAAAAAAAAGATTTACCAGGTAAACACTAATTAAAGAGAGCTTGAGTTGTTATATTAACATCAAAGAAGACCTTAGAACAAAGAATATTTCCAGCACTAATAAGGGATATTTCAGAGAGGCATGGGTGGCTCAGCAGTTAAGTGTCTACCTTCAGCTCAGGGCGTGATCCTGGAGTCCTGAGACCGAGTCCTATATCGGGTTCCCTACATGGAGCATGCTTCTCCCTCTGCCTATGTCTCTGGTTCTCTCTCTCTGTGTCTCCCATGAATAAATAAATAAAATCTTTAAAAAGAAATAAGGGATTCTTCATAATAAAGGACTCCATCCAAATGATATAGCAGTTCTCAATGTTTATGTACTTAACAAAAGACCTTCAAAATATAGAAAACAAAAAAAAATGGCAGATCTGGGAGGGGAAACAGATTAAGTCCACAATTACACTTGAAGACATCAACACTGTTTTATCAATAATTGACAGAACAAGTAGACAACTGGCAAGCATAGAAAAGACCTGAACAATACTATCAAGAACTTCAATTGACATTTGTAAGATATAATTCCACAGCAATCAACATTTTTCCAGATAATGAAACCAAGTATTGGTTGCCTGAAAGGATCAGTAATATTAGATACCCTTGACAAAATTAAAAAAAAAAAAAAAGAGGAAAAAAAATATTAAAAGCACAGATGAAAGAGGTAAAACATTCAGAATATAAAGACCTCATATATTTTAAAAGCGTAATGGAGGGATAATATAAACAAATTTTTGTACATAAAACTGACAAATATGATGATACTGACCAGTTCTTTAAAAACTGAAAAAGGACCAAACTCACTCAAGAAGAACTAGATAACATGGATAGTCCTATTAATGAACTTGAATTTAAATGAAATAAGAAACCACCAGGCAAAAATGGTTTCACTGGAGAATTCTATCAAATACAGAATATGAAATACCACCAACTCTACTTAATCTCTTCCAGAAAAAAAGAGGGAAGTTTTAACTTGTTTTATCAGGCTAGCCTTTTTATTTTTGATTTTTTAACATTTTAATTATTTATTAGAAAGAGAGTACAAGTGTAAATGAAGGGAGGGGCATAGGGAAAGGAAGAGAGTATCAAGCAGATTCCACACTGAGTATGAAGCCTAATGTGAGGCTGGATCTCATGACCCTGAGATCATGATTTAAGCCAAAATCAAATGCTAGACACCTAACTGAGCACTCCACCAGTACTACTTTAATAACAAAAAGACAGATATTTCAAGAAAAGAAAAATTGCAGACCAATCTACCAGCTGAACATGGACATAGACAAAATATTTTTAAAAAGATTAGCAAACAGGATATACTATTATATAAATAGGATAATAAATTATCAACAAATGGGGTTTATTCCAGGAATGAAGAATAAGATTTAACATTAAAGAGTAAATCCTCTCAAGTCTATATTTAATATACTATATTAAAGACTAAAGGATTAAACAACAGTAGATCAAAAAAGAAATCATAAGCCAAGTGTTTTCTAAACACTTAGAAAAAAATAAAGCAAACATGACATATCAAAACTGGATATGGACAAGGTGATACTAGCTAAGGGGATAAACTGACAGCCATAAATACTTACATCTAAAAAACAAGAATGATCTCAAAACCACCACCTAACTTTACAACTTAAGGAATTAATACAAGAAAAAAGTAGTAAGACTTCTAGAAGGAAGGAAATAATAAAGATTAGAGCACAGATAAGTGAAATAGGGAATTAAGAAACAGAAAAATCAATGAAAACAAAGGTTGGTTCTTTAAAGAAATCATCAAAACTAACAAACCTCTAGCAAGATGGGCTAAGAAAAAGGAAAGAAGATACAAAGTACTAAAATCAGAAAGACAAGTGGGGACATTACTAATAATTCTACAGAAATAATTATCAGAGAGTACTATGAAAAAATATATGGCAAAAAAATTGGACAACCATATTGAAATGTACAAATTCCTAGAAGCTCCAAAGCTACCAAGACTAAATCATGAAGAAATAAATAGAATGGACTTATAACTAGTAAGCAAAGTAAATCACTAATCAAAAATCTCCCAACAAGGAAAAGCCCTGGACCCAAAGGCTTCATAGGTGAGTTCTATCAATATACATTAAAGAAGAATTAAGCCAATTCTTCTCAAACTATCCAAAACATTAAAGAGGAGGGAATACTTTTTAATTCTGAGGTCAGCATTACCTTAACACCAAAGCAAAGACATAACTAAACCATTATCCCAAACGAATATTGATGTAAAAATTCCTCAACAAAATACAGATGGTACCAGATACGAGATGGTTCAACCTAAGATTTTTCAACTTTATGATACTATGATAGTGTGAAAGTGATAGGCATTCAGTAGAAACCGTATTTTGAATTTTGATCTTTTCCTGGGCTAACAATATGTGGTATAATACTCCCTCCTGATGATGAGCAGCAGCAGTGAGCCACAGTTCCTAGTCAGCCAGGTGATCATGAAAGTGAACAAGCCATACATCTACAATCATTTTGTACCCATACAATTGTTGTTTTTCACCTGCAATATAGTATTCAATAAATTACATGAGATTTTTGACACCTTATTTATAAAAGAGGCTTCATATTAGATGATTTCCCAACTACTGGTGAATATAAGTGTCCTAAGAACCTTAGCTATGTTAGGTTAGATGTATTAAATGTATTTTCAGGGCACCTGGGTGGCTCAGTGGTTGAGTGTCTGCCTTTGGCTCAGGTCATAATCCTGTGGTCCTGGGATCGAGTCCTGAATCAGGCTCCTCACAGGGAGCCTACTTCCCCCTCTGCCTATGTCTCTGCCTCTCTTCTCTGCCTCTCATGAATAAGTAAAATCTCTAAAAAAAATTTAAAATTTTAAAAAATGTATTTTTGACCTATGATATTTTCAACTTACTATGGATTTAACAGGACATAAACCCATCAGAAGACGAGGAAGATCTATCATTACTTAAAAAATCAACAGTATAGTAAAAGGATTACAAACCTTGATTAAGTGGAATTTATTCCTGGAATGCAAGGATGGTACAGTATGTGGAAATAAATAAATGTAGTATACCACAGAGTGAAGAAGGAAAAAAAAAAATCTACATTGATGAGAAAAAGGGCCTGACAAAATTCAACTCTTCCATGATAAAAATACTCAAAAACTGAGAAGGAAATTATCACAACGAAAGCTATATATAAAAATACCAGAGTGAATAGCTAAGAGTGAGACTAAGTTTTTCCTAGAGAATGAAGAACAAGGCAGAATGGTCACTTTCACCACTTCCATTTAACACATATACTAACACACTAACCATAAAGCATCTGAAAAACATGGAAGAAAACTCCAATTCATAATACCATCAAAATAATAAAAAAAAAGGTATTCACAAAATAACATAGGCATAAAACTAAATATGAACTGAAAGTTTTCTTCCTAATCACGATTAGATAATAACATACAAAGTATGTCATTTACATATTATTTCTTTATATGAACATATATGGGGGAACACTCATTGCATAAAGTTCAGTTTGCACTTAAAATCTGAAACTTCCATGGATATCCATTTTTTTGTAAAGCATAGCTTTTATAGTTACAATCAACCTTGAAATAACAAAAATGACTTAAATGTGATATAAACTCTTTGTACAAATAAGAAAAGCCATTTGAAAGGTTTTTCTCCCCAAAAGTAAATTGTGAACACAGATGGTAGTCAATGCTGTCTGATATTTTATGTCTTTATCACAGACCATAGAAACTGGAGCTTTAAGTATATATTAGAAAGGTAGATTTTTTAAATAAGAATTACAGAAGAAAAACAAGTCATCTTACACATAGTTGATGTAGATTCACAAAATTCTACATTTTGTTCAGGAATAAGTCTTGCACACCTCTGATGTACATATCAGCTCAATAGTGAGTTTGTGCTTTTTGTACAGCTATAAAAATGTGAGAATACTCAATTTGTTTTTATGGCCCTGGTGTTAGGGTCACTAATAAGACAGAGGAAACACAACAACACAATTTGTTGTTGTTGTTGTTTTTTTAAGTAGATTAACAAATTGAAGAATTCTCAGGGATCTAATTATTTTTTTAAATTTTTTTTTTACTAATTACCTATGGGATAATATGGCTTTATGTAAACGTGTGCAATTGGAGTGCCAGAAGTTAGAGGGAAGAGCAAGTTAAGGGGAAAAGTGAACAAAAATAACAAGAGACTTCTGATCAGATAAAGTGCATATTACAAATTTTAGAGCAATCATAAAATAACAAAGATGAAAATATATGAGAAGAGAAAAAATGGAACAAGCCTATTTTATACAAGAGAAGGCAGAAAAAGAGGAAAAAATAACAGATGGGATAAATAGAAAACAGCAAACAAAACATTTAAAATAAACCATATCATCATTACATTAAATATAAATAAATACAAATTTAAAAAGAGATCATTAGACAAGTTTTAAAAAAACAGAAAAACAAGACCAAATTATATACTACATGCCTAAAATTTGAGACTGCCCAGATGTCCATCAAGATGAATGCTGAAACAAATTGCTATAATCGTATAATGGAATACTACTCAGCAATAATGACTAAACTACTGACACAGTTAACATGAGTAAACTTCAAAATGATGTGCTATGCTGAACAAAAGACTACACACACACACACACACACACACACACACACACACACAAATGCTAGATGATTCTATTTTCATACAATAAGAGAATACTCACAACTACTCTACAGTGACTGAATCAATTTCCTGGGGAGGAATACGGGGTATATAAGTGAAGCATGAGGAAAGGTTTTGGGCTATAGAATGTTTTACTTCATGTTGGGGTAATATTTAAACAGGTGTATACTTTAGAGAAACATAATCGAGCTTTATACTTCAAGTGGGAGAATTCATTGTATCTTATGTAAATAATAATTTAATATAATTAAGAATATTAAATTAGAACCCGATAAAAATATATCCGGAAATGTTCCAAATATTAGAAATTAAACAATGTACTTTAAAGTAATGTTAAAAAGTGGTGTCCTGGGTGTTTAAGAATATATATACAGCTTAATTTGGTATTTATAAGTTTAAAATTATAATTAATAACAATGTGAAGAGTAATTAGCTATTTAAATATTCTACATTTATATACACACACAATCACATACCTAAGCACACACATATAAAAATAATTACCAATTGAAGCTGAGTACATTTGTTTCATGTGACTTTCAATGACAGAAGGATCCCGAGAGCTGTAAATTCCCAATTCAGGGTAAAAGCTGGAGCCAATGTCATCCGGGGGACTGTGTTTCCCTTGTGGATAATTCTTGGTTATTCTAGGGTCCCAATGCTTCAAGATTGGATGGTTCCAATGTATATATTTACCATCAAATTGTGGATTTCCATACCAACTGTAATAAAATGCATGTAAATAATAATTCAGGGGTGGCAGCTCTTCCAGGTAAGGTTCAGAGGTTTTGGAAGGTTTCATAGTGATTTCAACACTTTTTAAGTTCTTGATATTTGTTTCACTGTTGACTTTGTCATTGTTTTGGGAATCAAAGCTTTTCCTTAAGTGAGTTTGTTGATGAAGTTCTGGAAGAAGTTCAAGTCCAAAAGGATCTCCGGAAGTAGCTTTATTTGGTCTCAGCATTTTTAAACCCATCATCAGGGAGAAAATAAATAGAATAATAAGTGACAAAATGATGCAAGTCCTTCTTCGAAACTTTGCCATGATGACATACTTTAAACTCCAAAATGGTAAATGTTTAGCTGTAATTTATTGAAAAATGGTAATTAGTAAATGGTATTGACAATATTTCTCAATGTATTTGAAATGAAAACTAAAATCCATAAATTTCATTACACTGAAGTTTTAAAAGTACATTATATTAGTTGTATCATCAATCAAGGTCTAAGAAATATATGGCTAGACCAAATGGCAGTATTTACTTGGAGATACCACAATTATGTTTTGTCGGATAAACATCTTGGGAATTTTATTTAAGAAAGTGTTTTTTCATTATTTAAACAGATTTTGTGTATGCTAAATATATAAAATTAAAGGCTCATAGTTTAAAAAGGCAAATACTCATGAATTAGATTAAAAGCCTAGTCAATATATGAATTTTCAACAAACTTTTTTTAACTAAAATAATGATTTTACAAGAGAGGAACCACACATTTTTGAAATGAAAAGAATGAGATAAATAATGATCACAAGTGAGAGATTCCTAATTTAAAAATATATCACTACTTTATAACTTTGAAAATCTTACTACTGAACAGAGGTTATAAATACGGACTTACAACTTCTAAAATAGTATTGTGTTTGTATTTTTGTTTCAATAACTATGTATATAAACATATGTATAGGTATCATGTTACGTATCTATGTACATATACAGATACATATACATACATAATAAAATTTTTGTACAAATTTCTTATTAGAAAGGTTATCTGAGGGATCCCTGGGTGGTGCAGCAGTTTGGCGCCTGCCTTTGGCCCAGGGCGCGATCCTGGAGACCCGGGATCAAATCCCACATCGGGCTCCTGGTGCATGGAGCCTGCTTCTCCCTCTGCCTGTGTCTCTGCCTCTTTCTCTATCTCTCTGTGACTATCATAAATAAATAAAAATTTAAAAAAAAAAGGTTATCTGAGGAAAAATTGACATTGACTATATTAACAAAATATGACTTTCTATAATAAATCATGCTGTTGTTATTCCAGAGAATTAAGTTACAACAAATTAACCTTAATAGAAAAAAACAAGTAAAACTTAATCTAACTAGCAAGTAATTGTGTCTCTCACATAGGCACACACAAATACTTTCTATAAATTGCTACTTCTATTATGCATATATGCAAGAATTACTAAGATGAGCAAACATATTTCTTTTAAGGCAAAAATAAGTCATAGATTTTTCTTGAAGTTAACCTTGTTTAATTGTGAAGCATGACACCTTAAGATTAATATATAAGACTTAGATCTAGGTTGAAATACAAACATAGGCAAAGGAAATGGACAGTTTAAAACCCATCTCCATCTTTTGTGCCCCTTGCCAATCACTAGCCCTCCCCCTTCACCTTGCTTAAGAATGACTTGACTTTTGTATTTACCATTCTCACCTTTCTTTATAGTTTAAACAGTATAGTATAAACATAAACATACCTAACCAATATTAATTGTTTTGCCAGTTTCAAAGTTTTATTTAAGTATATATGGTATATCCATATAAACTACATACATACACATACACACATTACTAATATGCTTATTAATCTTATACATAGATTATGTATGCTTTACATATACTTACTTACATGCTATAAATACATATAATCAGATATAATTAGATATACATAAAATACACAAAAATATTGGGAAACATTATTAAACCTTGACACTTTACTTTGTATCCTCTTTCTCATCCCTGCATTCCACCACATGAGTCCTTCTGCTCTTATTTTAAAAAGCCACGAAAGTGGAAAGGCATAGGTAGACAGGTCTGGAGAATTTTGTTTTACAACTCTATTAATCCACTAGTTTAATGGAAATGCTTTCATGTCAAATAGTCTCCTTCTTAAACTTTGGAAACAGAAAGTAACCCTTCCTCTACTGTCCCTAGACTCTAGTTTAGGGACCCCCCTCCCCCAAGTTTTATTACATGGATACACTGTGACCATACCAATAAACTAGACTCCTTAAAGTGTGTCATGTAACCAATCGATAACATTACACATAAACTAAGCATTATGAAAGTAGACATAGTTGACTTTAAGATGAGAAACGGCTAAATTCTTACTATTGTTCAAGGAAAAAACAAAAATTTATTTCATTTGGTTGAAATATCAAAAAAAGTCTAGAAAACTAAAAAGATGTGTAACTCAGTTTAACTGAACAACTAAACTTGTGTAAAAACTAGTATGCTAAGCACCACATGAAATTG
Organism: Vulpes vulpes; assembly: GCF_048418805.1. Classification (NCBI taxonomy): domain Eukaryota; kingdom Metazoa; phylum Chordata; class Mammalia; order Carnivora; family Canidae; genus Vulpes; species Vulpes vulpes. The sequence goes on along the minus strand of NC_132780.1, from coordinate 182,832,657 downwards.
CTTGATTAGTAACACACAGTTCTTATGTTCAAGGTGCTTAGAGTCCATGAAGAAAGCAGAAGACATATATGCAAATAACTATGATTCAAAGAAGAAAAGTCTCAGAAGTGAAAGACATAAATAAAACAATAAAATGCCTTATATAAATTAGGACTTGAATAAAATGGTAAAAAAAAAAAAAAAAGGTAAAATCTTAGAAGAATGAGCACAATATGAATAGGCTGGTGTAAAAGGAAAGGAAAAAGAGAATGGCCACAGTGTCAGAGAAAGGATGTGCCCAGAGATATATTCACTGGATATGAAAGATGCTGTGAAACAAAAAGTCCTCTGTAGGCTGCAGCCAAGAAAACAAGATGAGGAGGAAAAATAAAGTTGTAGGGCCATGCTGGAGCCATACTGTACCAAAGAAAGAGGACTTTTCTGGTAAATAGGGAAACACTGAAGACTTGTAAATAAAATATTGGCATAATGAGAGTACAGATTAGAAGGATAGAGCCCTTATAAAGAATATTCAAGACATCAAACTTAACCAATTTCTCAATCTAATAATCTCCCATTCACTGATAATTTTAACTAATTTTCTCTTTTCCTACATTACTGTTTTTAGTGACTCTACCAACATGGATGATCCATCTAGTAGTTTAACCTCCTAATTCTTTTTCTAAAGATTTGTTCTTCCATTCCCACTTCACCAATTCAGGTGTCATACTCTTCCCTCTTGATTTTTTTTATTAAATCACTTAACCACTTCAAAATCTTTAATTTTTCCCCCCATTTTCCAAACAATCTTTTGTGCTTCGAGGCCCTCTAATTCAGTATTCTCATTCTGGCAATTCCTGGACCTTAATGAGATGTCCAAGCTACTGAGTCCACTGTTTCTGTTATTTCTCCTTTTCGTCATGTTTTGTCTCTAGTATAACCCTTCACTTCTCGCCTTTCTTGACACATACCTGGTAAAATCTTAAATAAATGACGTGTGTCTTGATCTTGATTCAGAACCACAAAACTATACCGGACAAAAACATGCAACCATGACTTTTCCCTATGAATTCATGACCATAAATTTCAAATGAACACTCAAGAATGCTTAACTATCCTGTTACCACACTCTAATATGTTCACTTTTCTAACCTCAGAATTTCATTTTCAGTTTTCATCAAACATACTGCTATGTCACCAACTTCCTTTATTATCTTCAGATAGTTATGTCGCATACAGTTGACCACTGAACAATGCTGCAATCAATTGTGCAGGTTCCTTCATATGTGGATTTTTTCAATAAATATGGTACAGTACTAAAAAATGCACATTTTTAGATTTTCTTAATCATTTTCTTTTTTCTAGCTTACTTTATTGTACAAATACAGATATAACATGTAGGACATACAAAACATTTTAATGAAGTGTTTGCTCTTGGTCAGGCTTCCAGTCAACAGTGGGTAATTAGTTATTGAGTTTTGGAGTCAAAAGTTATATGCAGATTTCCAACTGCACAAGAGTCAGCACCCCTAACCTCCATAGTTTTCAAGGGTCAACAGTACTTCATAGAGAAAACAGAAACAATCATACAGGAACTCCCTTATCTTCCCATTAAGAAATTAACTAACCTATTGGCATCAACTTTATCAACAAATGTTTCCAATTATAATTGTTTTAATATTTAATTAAATATTTAATATTTCACTGCCTTTTTTTTTTTAAGATTTATTTATTCGAGACACACAGAGAGAGAGAGAGGCAGAGACATAGACAGAGGGAGAAGCAGGCTCCATGTTAAGAAGCCTGATGTGGGACTCGATCCCAGAACTCCGGGATCAAGCCCTGAGCCAAAGGCAGACACTCAATTACTGAGCCACCCAGGCGTCCCTCACTATTGCTTTTAATTTTACAAAAATTGTTTTCTTGAATTTTGCTCAATTTTTTCAATTGCATTTTCTTTTCAATTTTTTGTTTCTTTACACTCTTTCTCATAAGGCATGACCTGTTGTGTTTATCTTGTGTCATTTATGAAATAATTAGCTCATTTCTGATTTTTCAGAGTTTAATTAGCTCATTTCTGATTTTTCATAGTTGTAATTTGCTTATTCATTCATATCTCCTAACTTTTAGTTCTATTTAAATATTAGGTTACAGTGGTCATATTTTGTGAACATGTCTCTCTGGCATGTCTTCAGTGCTTACAAGTATGTTTACTTTTTTGCCTATAATGACTTTGTATGGGATGTGGCTGATCTTTTTCTGTTGCTAAATATTGCATGAAATAATCTCAATTTTTAGAAGTGAGTGTTTTATCATGATAGTTTTTCTAACTTCATGCTCCAGAGAACTTCCATTGTTTTTGTGAAATCTTACTACGGACTTAATTTTTTTCTGAGATCAGCTGGATTTTTCTCCATTCTCACATATACCCGGATATTTTAATTTCCTCGGCTTCTATTTTGTTATCCTGCTCAACTTTAAAGTTATTTCCAAAAGTGAGTCTTCAATACGGGGTTTTGTCCTAAAAACCAAGATACTCTAGCACCTTCAGGTAGAAAACTTCAAAGTTTCCCCTCCTCGTCCTTGCAGCTATTATTCTCAGAGTGGGCTGTCACTCTTTCATATAAGTATATTTAGGAAGGTTCCTGTTTCCAGTTGAAGCAGATGCATTACTGCTTTCCTCTCCTTCCTCCAGCAAAACAATTAGAACACAAGTCTTATAGCTGTTATTGAGCAGTCCCCTTCCACTCATACCTTGGGGGTCCATGGGGATAACTTGTCATTTTTTTGTTAGATATTTGTTTGATTTCAGAATGATTCAAACACTATACCGTTGCTGTTGCCATGACCCCGAACTGTATACTTCCCTTAAAAATCTGTTAATACCATAATTTTACTGCTCAGTACATCTTTAGCACTATCTTGTGAGTTTTAGACCCCTGTATCTCCATGACCACTTAGTGCAAAATATATTCAGATTTCCATCCTTTCCCTTAATGACTTATTTGTAAACATATTATATATTTGGGAGACTTCCTAGTTTTTGTTATTGATTTATAGTGTGACTCCACTGAAAACATCCCCTATATGATTTCAGCCCTTTGAAATATGTTGAGACTTCCTTTAAGGCTTGACCTATAATTCTGTTAAGTGTACCATATACACCTGAGAATACATATTCCACAGCTAGTGGAATATATTTATAACATTTACACATGTCTACCAAACCAAATATGTTGTTTTGCTTCTATTTTTCACATCCTCACTTTCTTCCGTGTTAAAAATCCCCCACTACCAAATTTATCTCTATGTTTACATTACATAATTTTAATTGATATTATGTAGAGACAGATTTGAAGACTATTTTCCTAAAGCATTAAATCTTATAATGAAATTTCCTTTTCTACTGATTGGTTCTCTTACATTTTACTCCAATATTAATATAGCTACAATGGATTTCATTTGGTTCACGCTGGAAAGAGTATCATTTTCATCATTTCATCACCTTATATGGTTATTTTTTAAAAATATGACATTGTTTTATTATTGTTGCTGTTTTTAATCTAATCTATAGTCTGTCCAGAAATTGTATGATGCAGTGCATTTACAGTTCTGCAAATATGGACATATAAATATACATCTTACCCATATTTTTCCTTTTTGGCCTTCTTACAAGCTCCATTTTTCTCTTACCTTTTTTTTTTCCCCTACTTGTTAACTGTATATTTACATTCAGTTTGCCATTATTTTTTTTGCCATTATTTTTATTATCTTTGTGATTATAGCAGGCATTCGTGTCAAAATCCAGGATGAATTAGAATTTTTTTTACTAGATCTCAAACAATAAAAGCACACTTAGAAGATTTTAGTTCCTTTATCCTTGGCCCAACTTTGTGCTCTGTTTTGTTGTATTTTACTTTTTACACAAATCTTTAACCCCACCAGATAGGATATTGTTTTACACACTCAACATTCATTGCATTTACCCTTTCTTTTGCTTTTCACTTCCTCCTGCATCCTACTTACATTCAAAGCAACTTTCCTTATGGTGAAGAAAGTATTCCCTTCAATGGGACTTTTATTATCAGCCTGCTGCTGCTAAATTCCTTATTTTTTTTGAAAATATATTTTGCCTTCACTGTAACATGCACCTCTAGACTTCTATATTGGTAATTTTCTTTCAGCACAATCCATTATCTTCTGCCCTTGTTTCTGTTGAAAACTCAATTACTGTTTTGTGGGGTTTTTCCTTTGTTCTTTAAAGACTTCAAAGGATTTCTTTATCTAGCTCCTTTTAATATTTCTTATCTTTGGTTTTTCAGCATTTTCCTATGGAATATACATGGAATATGGTCTTCTTAGTATTTATCCTGCTTTAGGTCAAAAGTGCTTCTTCAATCTGTGTGTTTACAGCTTTCCCTAGCTTTGTATAAAATTCTTGACCACAGTCTCTTCAAATATTGCTTTTGCTCCATTATTGCTTTCTCGTTCATTCCTCATCTTGAAATACAATACACATTAGAATTTTATTCCCATTGTTTTTAAGCATTTTAAAACTTCCCTCTTCTCCCCATGCCTCAGTCTGAGTACTTCTGAACTCATTTCCTAATGCTCTTCATCTGTGGTTTGTTATAACTTTACTCTTAAAACTTTCATTTGATTCTTTTCAAAGACATCAGTTCTTGGCTAAAATCTTCGATCTTCTAATTCCTTGAATATGTTAATCCCACTTATTTAAAGTCTACTTCTACTAATTTGAATTGGATCTTAGGGATTCTGTTTCTATTGCCTGTATTTTTTTGGTTTGTTCTCTCAATATCTGGACACTTTTTTTGTATGCTGGGTACAGTTTTTAATTGAATGCCAATCATTGTGTATGAAATTTTTCTAGAGACAATGAAGCTCTGTATATGATTTTCCTCCAGAGAAAATTTGTTTGCTTCTTAAAGATTGCTAGGGTAGAGAAGATTATCTTAACCTAATCAGAGTGGAATCTTCAAAACTAGTTAAAGTCCTTGTAAATATTTGAACTATTTCTGATTAATCTTATTCCCTTACAGGCATGGGTAATGAAACTAAAGCCATGGGTTTTATCAACATCCTGCCACTTTCTATCTTCTACTTAATGTTCTTAGCTTCTCCGCTACTTTTGAATCAGGGGTTTTAAACAACCCTTCCCTATTTCCTCCTGTCTTTGGGACAGTCTCCCAAAGAATAACATATGTTGCAGGTCTCAAAGCCATTGAAATGATTAATTTATAATCATTATAATCTGAATATAATGGAAAGCTTTATAACAATGACTTAAAATTCAGATGCAATAAATAAAAAAGGCTTAAATTAACTGTATAAATTTAGATGTATATTGGAAAACACTATAAACAAAGGACAACTGATGAACAGTGAAAATATTGGCAGATCTTCTACCTCACTCAAAATTTTTTAAAAATGCGAGTTAAAGAAGCTCCTGGGTAGCTCAGTAGGTTAAGAATTCAAATTTTGATTTTGGCTCAAGTGGTGATCTTAGGGTCATGAGTTCAAGCCTGCTTGAGATTTTCTCTGCCCTGTTTCCCCCTAAAGTTAGTAAATCTTCAAAATAATGCAAATTAAAGCTACATAAAGATATCATTTCTTATCTGTAAGACTAACAAAAACAAAAATATATTATATTGGCAAGATGATAGGAAATCAAGCACTTCCAAACACTGCTAGCTGAATGCAAACTGTACAGCCTTTTTGTGAATTTGGCAATATCTAACAAAATTACACATCCATTTATCTTTGGACTCAGAAGTCCTACTTCATGGAAATTACCTTAAAAATACACAACCACATAAATAACACATAAATCCATATACAGCACTGTAATTCTAAAATACTGGGATATCCAGCTGAATAAAATGAGGAAGAGCTCTCTGAAATGACATATTGATTTTCTAGATATACTGCGCTAAGTGAAAAAAGGAAAATGAAAATAAGGAAACATACATTTTCTCAAATGCACAAAAAATCAGTGGAAGAATAAACAAGACTCTTAAGGAGGTTATGTATAGGGGTAAGGAGAAACAAGACTGAGATTGTGGGGTGAGAACAGGTAGAAGGTTGGAGAATGGAAGGGACTCTTCTTTTTGTACAGTTTTGGGTTTTTTGAGCTATGTCCTATTTCACATACTCCAAAATTCAAACATTAAATGTTAAACTCCTGTTAGTATGTTTTTGCAATGATACATATTAGCAATTCTTAACACTTAATGTGAATTCTACAGGTAAGCAAATAATGTATGTTGGAAACTGGGGCCCAGATTTTTCCATGGACAAAAAAGTGAGTTATGTATAAAGTGGGAGGCTGGAATGAAACTTTTGTTGTCAGATTGTAATTAGCAATATGAATATGTGGCTTTTTTCAGTAACAAGGGGTGTGTGTTTGTGTTATGTCTATGCATTAATATATTCACATTATTTCCTAGTTCTCTCCACCGACAGAGTCTACAAGCAAAGAAACCCCAGTAGCAATGAACACATCTGATGCCAAGATTTTTGTTTTTAAATATCCTTCTCTACTTAAAAGTAGGTCCCTCGTTGAAATGTTGATTCCCAAACTGTGGCTGGGAAAGTACAAAATGAGCCTTGATCATCTTACCAGAAAGTAAGAAGTACTCAAAAGGTGTTGGAGACATTTCCATTGGACAGAGGAGCTACTGTGAAGGCGCAACCACTGGCTAAATCCCGGACAATTTCAGCATCAAAACAGAGAGTAATAAATGACAGGTATTAAGATAAGAATTCATGAATCCATACTGATTTATTTTTTTATACTAGTATTTTTTTGATGCAAAAATAAAAGGAATGAAGAAAACTCCTATTAGAATGCCAACTAATAAAATTCAGATGGAATAATGGAATATCATTATTTGGCAACTACCATAATTGTCCTAGGCAAAAATCATCAATGGGTATCAAATGAGGGAATAAAAGTCTCATGAGAAACAGGATAGCCATATATGGGCAAAGAATCTCCCCAAAAGACACCTGATTAACTACAAAAGGAACAATAATAACTCGGTGCCTAGCAGACACCACCTTAAACAAGTGATCAAAATGAACTTTGTCAGTTAATTTTGGTTAAGTATTATGAGTCTCCTGAGAGGATACCCTAACAAGGAACCAAAAGCACTGCTACGGTATTTGTCAAAATTTAACTTGGATCAAAACATGAGGAAACATCAAACAATACATTAGTCATTCACAAATATATCCAAAATACATATCTAGGTACACACATACATGTTACATGTAATATATATATATATATATATATATATATACATACACACACACACAATGTAATACATAAGTATGTGCACATCAGTATAATGATAAAGCAAATATGGTAAGATGTTACCATTTGGTGAATATACAGGAAAAATACACAGGAACTGAGTTGTTTGTACTATTTTTGGGACATTTTTAAGTCTAAAATTTGAAAATTTAAAAAAAAATGAATACCACCAACAAACTGGAGACATGAGCTGATAAACCTAATACTTATTTTTGGGAAGGGCCAACTCATATCATCTTTCAAGCTCTGCAATACATGACCCCTGGGAGTAAAATTCTAATGTATGGAATGTGGCAGCCTTACAGAGAAGAATAGAGATGACACAACAATTTTGGCCTGCCTCTACTATTTATTGTCCTGAAATTTCCAAGTTATCAAGATAAAAACAAATCCTTCCCTAAAGACAGTAAGAAATTTCACAAGCCATGAAGTAGAAAAAAATAATTATTGATATATAGGATCTCAACTACATTAAAGATACACACATGAAAAAAGAAAAGTACTTAAACATGTAAAATTATTACCTCTGGGTGATAAAATCCAGTGGTATTTTCTAGTTCTACCTTCTAAAATTAGAATACTTCAAAAGTAACATTTGGGAAATAGCAGCAATGAACACTATATAAGTCACAGAGCATGGGAGCTATAACTTCATGATTTAAAAATTAGCAAGACCTTGTTTTTTGAGAGGCTGACCAGATGAGTGGTGAAATGTTGGAAGAGTCAGGATATATAACAGAATATTGGCCTTGCAATCTAAAAACCAAAGTCCAAATCAGCCATATTTGCCTTCCTGTGGGACCCTAGGTCATTTAATCTCTTCTTTAGAAAACATTATCTGTTGTGTTTTCTGACAAAGTCTTTCTGTGAATCATACAAGCTAATATACGTGGAAGTCTGAAAGGGTAGCTTTAATCTATGATAAATACCAACTGATTTAAAAATAAAGGTGAAGTTAAAGGTGAAGAAATATAGAAAACAAATAGTTCTGAAATGTTCATGTTTGTTGGATTCATTTCTCAGATTCGTTTCTCATATCTACACAAGAATATGAAACAAAATGTACATTTATGGAAGCCACCTTGTCCCTTGCAGTCCTTGCCCATAAATATAATTGAGGTCAATCCCTCTTCCTAACATTACTTAATTCACTAACTTAAAATGTTCATTTATTACATCATTATAGATGATTCACTGGCTTTAGCCCAATCCTCACAGCTCAATTAACAGTAAGTCACCTCAACCTAAAGTTAGAACACTGTGATTAAAAGCAAATAACCTCCAGCTGTGCCTTTTAGAAGGCTATTTCACCTATTCAAATGACCTCATCTTTCTCTGCTTTTCTCATCTTTACAATGAATTATTACCTCATTCACAGATTTTTGAGCATAAAATAAGTTATTATAAAACTTTTAGAATCACTTCCTGTTTAGGGTAACACTGAATAAAAATGAGTATTTATTATGAAGATGATTATTAAAGATGGGCATCTGGCAAGCAATTAATAACCAATTCATCATTTTCTCTAAATGTGTATTCTCTACATGACTAACTTTTAAAATGTTACTCATCCTTCAAGATAAAGCTGAATCGTTGCCTCTTCTTGATACCTTCCCTAGTGATTCCAGGGTGCAAAGTACTCATTTTTTTTCATTCATTCTATTGTTACGGTACTACCTACTTATTAAAATAGCATTTCTTTACATATTGCATTATGCTATTTACTTACATGCATTGTATCCACTATTACATTGTTCCTTAATGTCAAAAAAATGGAGTCCTTGTCTTTACAGTGCAGAAGAGCCCCATATATCTCATAGTCAGTGACCATCAAATATTCAGCTTAACCGATTTGAGGCCCTTTTGTTTTTAACACTGGTATATATTTGGGCAGTCTGTGTATAAACAGACTCTGACTGTACAAATGGTTGACCTTTCCATAATCTATACTGGATATTATTTAGGAGGAAATACAGATCCAATAATTTTAAAAATTCATTTTAATAAAATTATCATGTTCAAGATAGCAAGACCACAATGACCCCTGAGATGTGTTACAAGTCTAATGATGTAGCAAGAAAGGAGTGGAGGAATTATTTGGCTTCAACATAAGAAGTTTCAGAAGTCGCATGAGAAAATAAAATTATAACTGCAGATGTATGGGTTTCCAAAGTTGCAATCTACTCAAGATATTGGCTATTGAAGGCCTGTTTACTTCCAAGGACAGTTTTCATTACATAATAGGATACACAGAAGTTATACCAAACGGATTCTCTTGAAACTCTATGGTTTCTACTTTTGTGTTTTATGCTTTTAATCTTCAAAATGCTAGTTTTTGACTTGGAGGTCTAAGAGATCCAGAGCAGTGTAATATCAACTTATTTCGAGAAGTATTTGCTGTCGATCCAGTTAGGCCAAAAGATTTCACTTTTTAATTATTATTAAATTATATGGACTCCTAGTAATTTTTTAGCATCAACTTAGAAGCCACTGTAGATAAACACAACTAATAATAGAAGACACACCTGGGACTTTCAAAATCAGTTTGGATACCAAGGCTTCTGGCTCAGGGGGTTTGACACCTACAGTCTCTGGTTAACAGAAATTAAGTTAGGCATAATCTCATCCTCCCATTTTCGCCTTCACAACTACCTACGAAGTACAACTTTTTAACACCATTTTACAGATGACATAACAGAGGTACAAAGCAATTAACTGTTAAGTTTTCAGTAGGTTAGTGAAGGGCTAAGTAATTTGCCTGAGGCTAGGCACCTGGAAGAAGCAGAGCTAAGTTTGGCTCTAGAACTGAAATTCCTGACTTCTCAGTGTCCTACAAGGGATGTAATATACAAATTAAGCTTAGAGACTTTTTGTTTTCGGTGGCAGATGAAACTGTGACATGTGGTCATGTTTTCATTTAAATAGGGGATCCCTGGGTGGCTCAGCAGTTTGGCGCCTGCCTTTGGCCCAGGGCCTGATCCTGGAGTCCCGGGATCAAGTCCCACGTCCGGCTCCCTGCATGGAGCCTGCGTCTCCCTCTGCCTGTGTCTCTGCCTCTGTGTGTGTGTCTCTCATGAATAAATAAAATCTTTAAAAAAAAAATAAATAAATAATAGTATGGGCTTAGAAAAGAAGGATTATACTCCCTACTAATAAATTGCAGCTCAACTCTAATCTGAAGACAGTTTCTTTTCCGATCTTACACTTACTATTCATCACCTGACTACCAGAAACAGCTCTGGTTAAGGTTTTATGCACAGGGCGTCAAAGTTTACAAGATTCACTGCACCCCACCGGTTTTCTAAGCTCACATATAGTTCAAGGAGGAGGAACTGAACACTTTGCCACGAAAACGATTTGTAACGTGACAGGATTACCAGACCTACATTTTGCTTTTCTTTCTTTCAAACTACTCTCTAAAAATACCTAAACAACCCACTCCAGTCCTTTTCGTCCCTTTTAAAGTCCTATAATATGATCCTCCCTTGTTCGACTCCTCGTTAAGTTACTTCCACGTTTTCTCTGAACATTTATCCATAGGGGTCTTAACGCTCTTTAAAAGTAAATAATCTTTTATAGTCCTATAATGTCTTTTTTTTTTTTTTTTTTCATTTGCCACAGGAGCAAACTGAGATTCAGGCGTTTATCATAGTTTTCCTTTTATTACTGTAATATTATCCTCCCTTGTTCGACTCCTCTTTAAATACTTCCACGTTTTCTCTGGAGATTTATCCATAGGGTCTTAGGGTCCTAAAAGGAAAACTATCATCAACGCCTGAATTTCAGTTTGCTCCTGAGGCAGATGGAAAAAAAAAAAAAAAAAGACGTTAGTCCGGCAGAGCCGCATCCTGAAACTTAAGTCTACGCTGACAGAGCCAAACGTGTTGACAAGTGAGCCGAGGAAAAATAAATAAATAAAAAAGAAAGAAAGGAAAAACCAAAACAGCCAAGTCTGGGCGGCCTCGCCGTCCCGCTCTCCCCCGGGAGGCCCGAGGCGCTGGAGGCGGCGGCCGCGACCCCCCGGACCCCCCGAGCGCGGGCGGCCTCGACCCTCCTCCTCTCCCCGCAGGCTCACGGCGCCGGCCCGGCTGCAGTTTGCACACAAAAGGACGAGGCGTTCAACGGCTTCCGTCCCTCGGGGAATTTCCAAGTCGCCGGGGAGAGGAGGGACAACCGAGGCGACGGGAGGTTCCGCCCCAGAGAAGCGGCGCACGCCAGGCCGGAGGGTCGGGAGACAGCCGGCAACCCGCGAAGGCGACCCGACTAACCGAGGCACCAAGGAGGGCGCAGCGCCGCCGGCAGGTACCCCGGGGTCCCGCGCGCCGCCCGCCGCACGCGCGCGCCTCTCGCCGGCCGGGGGGCGCGGGGTCAAAGGCCGCCCGCAGACGCTGCGCGCGCATTGGCTGGCCGACGGGCGCGCAGGCGCCGGGGGTGGGTCCGGCCCCGCCGCAGCCGCGTCTGCGGAGCCCTGGGGCCGCCGGCTACTCACCGGGGTCTGGGAATCCGGCCACCAGCACACGCTCCAGCCAGAGCCGCGGGGGGTGAGCCGGGCGGGCGGCGCGGGTACCGGATACCGGATGTGGAGCCCCGCCTCCCGGAGGGCGCGCGCAGAGCGTCCGGCAGCCCCCGGGGGCGGGGCCTGGCCCCGGCTCTAGGAGGGGGCGGGGCACCGGCTTTCCCCGCGCGGGCTCCCCTCTTCTGTGAGCGTCGGGAGCGGCGCGGGGGGAAGGAGCGGAGAGCTCGTCGGGGCGTGCGGCGCGGGTGGAGCTCTGGCTGGACGCACACCTTCCCTCTCCGATTGGAGGGGACCCACCTCTCTTAAAAACTGTTCTTTTTCTTTATTTTTTTTTTATAAATTTACTTTTTATTCGTGTTCAATTTGCCAACATACAGAATAACACCCAGTGCTCATCCCAAGTGCCCCCCTCAGTGCCCGCCACCCAGTCACCCCCACCCCCCGCCCACCTCTCCTTCCACCACCCCAAGTTCGTTAAAACTGTTCTTCTCCCGTCCCTCCGGGAAGCTCTGGCTGACAGAGGACAGCTGGCCTGGGTGGGGGAGGCCTTCCAAAGTTGCTGCAAACTCCACTTGTTTTCAGACTCTTTGAAGGGACCGTTTTATCATTAACAGAACACTGGAACTTCGCTTGAACCCCTAAGTAGATGAAGATGATCTTGGATTTGCAAACGTATGAAATCACACTTGTAGTGGAAGTACAGAAATAATCGGGAGCCATGAGGCGGGTGTAAAGAACAAGAATTTTCGAAGGAGAGGTTACAGCTGAAGGTTTCCGTCTTACATCAGCCAGAGAAGCCAGGAGAATTCTCTATTTTGTTTGGTTACGTAGTAACAAGGAAATCGTGTCTCACAGCCTAGAACTTGCTGACGTAAGCAATTTTGTAAGGGCTGGGCCCTAAAAATCACACTGGATTTGTTAAGAGGAATTTTAGTTGTGAAATATGCGGATATGAATGTATCCCGTATGCGCACATTTTTGAGCATAATGAAAAGAATACCCTGGTATCCACTGCAGAGCTGAAGATGCAGAAGAATACCAATGTCCTTGAAGGCTTCTCCAAAGCCCTCTCCATCTCCTTCGCAGACAGAAATAAACATTATGCTAAATGTTGTATTACTTATTTCCTTGCATTTTGAACACAGTTATATATGTATGACTGCCTAAAAATATGTTATTCTGGTGGTGTATTTTTTCTTTTTAAAATTTTATTTATTTATTCATGAGAGACAGAGAGAGAGGTAGAGACACAGGCAGAGGGAGAAGCAGGCTCCATGCAGGGAGCCTGCGGGACTGGATCCGGGGTCTCCAGGATCACGCCCTGGGCTGAAGGCGCTCAACTGCGGAGCCCGGCTGCCCTCCTTTAACTTTCTATAGTATCTTTTGATTACCAAAAGCTGTATATTTTAAGTACTGCAAGTTGAATTTAACAAATATTTTCATTATAGTTTCATGCATTTTGCTTTCTTTAAGATTTTATTTATTTATTTATTCATGCGCGACACAGAGAGAGGCAGAGAGAGAAGCAGGCTCCATGCAGGGAGCCTGATGTGGGACTCCAGGATCACGCCCTGGGCCTAAAGCAGGCGCCAAACCGCTCGGCCACCCGGTGATCCCTGCTTTCTTGTTTACAAGAGTCCCAAGCTATATCTAAGGTATTCTTTTTTATTTTCTAAAAGTTTTAAAGTTTAATTATGAAATATTTTTGGACACAGAAAAATAAATAACATGAACACCCATGCATTCAATTATACATATTGAAAGATTTTGCAAGCTCCTCTTATGATTCTTCTCTTAAATTGTCTTTACTCTTGGCTCTTTTTATTTTCATACAAACTTTAGGATGAATCAGCCAAGATCCATAAAAAATCCTTTTTGGATTTGTTTGGAATAGATTTGACTTTATAGATTAATTTAGCAAAAGTTGTTTCCTTATCAGTGAACATGGTAGAAATAGTCATTTATTTAGGTCTTTTATACTTCTGCAATGCTTTATAAGTTACTAAAATTTTGAACAACTTTCATTACATTACATTTTGAACATTTTATTGCTAAAATTGAAGCTATCTTTCTTTAAATTATATTTTCTGATTGGCTATTAATGGTTTATTAAAAAAAGACCTAAGTTTGTACCAATTTTTGTATATTGGTCTCATATCCACAAAACTTTGCTGATTTTTTTGTGTGTTTGCTTTGTTACCTCTCTGGATATTTTATATAAACAATCATATCATTTATAAATAAAAGTAATTCTTTCCTTCTTTTTTATTTCTTAAACCACCTATTCGTATTTCTTTGTTTTGTATTAATAGGGCCTTCATACAATGTTAATGGAAGTAGTGATAGCATCTTTATCTTGTCCCTAACTTTACTGCTGTATTTTTAAAATTTTATTATAAAGTATAATGTTTGCTATGGCTTTTTGGTAGATACTTTACCAGGATTATTAAGGGTTCTATTTCTAGTTGCTTACTGTTTTAATCAGGAATGGTTTTTTTTTTTTTTTTTGCATTTTTTGAAATAATCATTATTCCCTTCTTTAATATGTTTACAGGAGTTATATTAATAAATATTCTGATGTTGAATGAAAGAAAGGATATTTTATTTTATAAATATATCAGTGCATACCTACTTCTTAAAAACTATTTGATTATGCCTGCCAGCATAAATAAATTAGGACAAATATATTCTCTTTGCATGCCTTTTTCTATCCATCAGATCCAGTACATAATACTATTTATAAATTGGATTGGGATTGTAGATAATGCCCCATCCTATAACTCTGTTCTGTTGGTCCCTTGCTAATGGCAAGAAATGTTGAAATATCACTTATAGAGACAGTATTGTCATTGTTTTCTTTTTCCACATTACAATTTCTTTTCAAAGTGTTTTTCTTTCTTTTTTTTTTTTGTAGATTAATTATTGGGAGGAATGGGAATGGTATTTTGTTGTAATGATTATATATATTTTTACATACTAAATCCTGACATTTTCAAATAGAGAATGGCTGTAATTTCTACCAAGTTCAATTGTCTACTTTTCAGATGTTTTAACTGAAAAAGTAGCATTGGAGGAATATGCCATTCATCTAATAGATGAATTCCCAGAAGGAAAAAAGTGAAAGCTGCATATAAATTGATTTTATGTAATAGACATTTTAAATGTGTTGCATCCGCGTGGTCACTGAGATCCCAAAGAAAAAAAAATGATCCAAAAAGGGAATAATGGAAGAAAAAATACAAATTTTGCTTATCAAATTCTAGTTGAGAATTGTTCTAATGCATTAAACTAATATTAGCCTTTGGCTTCTCCTAATTACCATCTATTATTATAATAGTCTCTATTCCACGAGATCCTTGGGGTTGATCTTGTCTTGCTACTAGCTAAATAGCATCCTTTTTTCTTTTGGCATTAGCAATAAAGATCCTTCTTATTTTCCAGGCCTGTGCAAACTTTTATACCTACAGACATCCTTCTCACTCTATTTCAATGAACCTCAGAAATATACAAAATATACAGTATGTAAGGAGGTACACCAGTTAGGATAAGCTTTATTTACATAAAACAATCTTCAGCAGTTCACATTTTGTCAAACAGAGAATATTTATTTATTTATTTATTTATTTATTTATTTATTTATTTAATAAAATTGAGGCAAATAGCCTGCTTAGAGTGTATATAATGGGCTCTGTGGTTCTGAGTATCCCAGCCCCTAAATGGTAAATTCTAGGGTGTCAAGGAGATCAATATCATGCATACCTGTAACACATTACTGGCACCCTGAATGGCAAACTCTTCCCTGGATAATTAATTTCAATTCATCACAGCACATCGCCATACAAAGAGAAACTGGGGCTCCAACAAGTATGCCAGTGGGATGATAGAAGACCACAGTGCATGCTACTGTGGCTTGTGGATGGCATGGGAAGTCATCCATCTGGGGGAGAAGACTAGGTTCGGACAATCTCCTTATTAGTGCTGTATAAATAAGTCCCTGTGAGTCTTCCATAGATGAGGGTTATTACTTCACTCTGCATCTTGTAATTATATCTTACAGACTAGTGCATGTCTTTCTAGCCCTTTACTTTCCTTGAAGCAACAAAGGGTATGGAAAAGAGTGAGATATCAACATCCTTTTGACTGTGACAGATAAATTTTGTCATATCCCTTTTCTGTTTGGCTAGTGCGTTTACACCACTTCATTCTTTAAACTCTGTATTCTATTTGATTAGAAAAGAGGACTATCAGAATTGTAGCAATAGAATTTCAATCCAGAATTTGTATCCTGAAAGCCTCGACTGCACTGTAAAAGATGAGTGTCTCCTTGACAGCATGGATTTTGCCCTTTTTATATGTCCAGAGCCATCAAAAGTTGTTGACATATAACAAGAATGCAACAAATAATTTATTCAGGGGATAAAAGAATAAAAGACTAAGAGGTTACTTACTCATTATTATTTAATCCTACTTTCTGATACATACTATTTGCTCTAGTCCTACAACTGTCCTTACTGTCTGTCATCTGAATTGTTGATGTCTTTTTTTCTCTCCAGTCCCTGAAGTTTCATTAGAATTTCCTAGACATATTATGTCATTTTATACCTTTGTTCATCACTCCACTCACCTGACATGTCTTCTCAGTTCCTGTCTATATCATCTCTACTCATGTTAGAGTTCTTTTTTGTAAGCAATAGAAAACAATCTGGCACACTAAAGCCCAAATAGACCTCATGTAAAAGGTTATAGAGTATAGCAGGAAGGCAAAGCCTAGTAAATTAGACAATGGGCAGGACCCCAGAAGGACTGGACAATTGGGATCACAGCTTCTTACAATGATATAGATTAAGGCACTGATATTTTCAAGTGTGTATTGAACTCTCAATGTTGTTGACACAACCATGAAGAATTTATCGCTCTTGCCTGCAAGGTTTGCCTTATCCAAGATTCAAATCTTTGGTTGGAAAAACCTAATTACCTAAGCCTAAGTTATATGTCTGTATCTCCTAAGCTACCTTGAAATGGGAGTCAGTCCTTTTAGCTTCCTTCATGAGAAGTCAGGCAAAAACACACAGTCTGGTATTCCTCCAAAACCAGAAGTATTTTTGGATTCTAAATAGCCAAGAAACAACAAATGCAATAAATCCCAAAACAAAAGTTCAGTTATCTATTACACTATGCTTCAATGTCCATGTCAAGTCTACCTACTCTAATGCTATGGTATTTCATACAACATAATTATTATTATATACATACATTGATCCCTATTTCCTTATAGTCAGTACTGTGAAATGCAGGAATAATTTCTTCATTAATTAAATTGTCATACCATTCTTTACATCGTATTTTCCTTGATAAAGGTGTAACTAGGCTATCTCTTGATATCATTTAGAATGCAAAGATATAACTCCCAAGAAATCCTCTGAATAGAATACCAGAGCCTCTACCAGTTGATAACAGCAGATAATTCATAGATCCAAACTCTTACCCATCACCTAATGCTCTAATTTTCACCATGTATATCCAAAGATCATAAGTACCTACCAGTCTTGACAACAAAGAATCCACTCTCTCTTACATAAATTGATGAGTTGTGACACAGGTCTAAGAAGAAACTGGCCTTGGCAGATCATGTCTCTAACCCAGAGCTGTGTAATTCCCTGGTCTTGTGTGGCCACAGGAGCTAAGATGCCTTTTTTATTCATTAGTAGAGGCTGATTTAGGATTGACTCAGTGTAGGTATTTCCCAACTACTATGGTCTCAATGTTTGCATCTCTTTAAAATATGTTGTAACCAAACTCCTCAGGTCGTACTGTCATACCAGGAGGTTGAGACTTTTGGAGGTGGGGACTCTGGAGGTGATTGGGTCACTAAAGCAAAGCCCTCATGAATGGGTACAGTGCTTTTATAAAAGAGGATCCAGAGAGATCCTGGCCTTTTTCTGCCATGTGAGGATAAAATAAGAAATCTGTGACCCAAAAGAAGGCTTTAACCTGATGATGCTGGTCTTGATCTTGAACTTCCAGCCTCCAGAACTGTGAGAAATAGATGCTTAATGTTTATAAATCATCTGGTTATCATTATTTGATATAGTGTTCTTAAGCAGACTAAGAAATGAACTAAAAAGGCCATGTCCCTTGACAAAAGTTCATTTTTGATTCAAGCACTAGACCAGGTCATGGAATTCTAAGTGGATGGAGATGGGAGAGAGTTCCATCCATTATCATCTTCCTACACTTCTGGTTAATTGACGCTGCTAGATTGAATGCACTGATGACTGGATATGGGCCATCTCTCCTGGCAAGACCCTGTTCCACATGGCAGTTGAGACAGAGGCTTGTCTTTAATTGAAAGCTGGGCCAGAAGAAGAATAAGGCCCTTCCTGAGTGGGGGAACTACTCCACAAGTTAATACAGAGCCTGACAGTGTTTTGAGGGAACGAAGCTTCATGTGTTGTGACTGAGCATTAATTTCATATCCTAATTAGCAAACCTCCAAATGTTGTACTACCTATAGTCCAGATTTTACAGTTATTTTCCAAGGCATTAGGTTGTTTGTTTGTTTGTTTTTCCTTTCCAGGATAACATAGATTGCTTAACCAAATCGACCTAACCTTTATTCTGCCATAAAATCATCATCTCCTGATGTACAAAAAAAAAAAAAAAAAGTTTGCAAAGTCACTAAAGAAAAAAAGGCTTATTGCTTAAGATAGATAAGCCCACTCATCCTCTATTTATGTAAGAGAGAACACAAGTAATTTTTCTCAACAGTGAGTGCTGCAAGGTGATTTTCTGTGTCTGCTTATTCTAAGAAGTAGCCTGTAATTTCTCTTGCTAAAAGAGTAAAAGAAAGAACGTGCATTTTTTTCTCTGATAAAATATTCCTCTATTATACAAACTAATTAAAAAACAGGTCTGTGCCTTGTACATCTTTTCTACCTCCCATAATGTCAAGATCCATGAGCACAGATACAAAGATGTCTAATTCACTGCTGGGTCTCCTATATCCAGCATGTAGTAGGTGCTTGAAGTAGGATGAGTAATGGTCCCCAAGAGAACTAGCTCCAAATCTTCGGAAAATGTGAATGTTACTTTACATGGCAAAAAAGACTTTGCAGATGTGATTAAGTATCTTGAGGTTAAGATTGTCTGCGTGGGCCCTAACTATCATCACAAGTGTCCTTATCAGAGGCAGGGAAAGGGAAATTTGACAGAGAAGGCAATGGGGCTGCTGAAGCAAAATGCTATGCTTCTGACTTTGTAGATTGGGAAAGAGCTGCAGGAAAGGAATGAAAGGAATGCAGCTATAGAAGCTGGAAAAGGCAAAAAATGAAATTCTCCCCTAAGCCTCCAAAGGGAGAGCGACCAACCAAGCCAGCACCTGATTCCAGCCCAGTGAAATTGACTTCAGCTTTCTGAATTCCAGAACTGCAAGAAAATAAATGAATGGTGTTTTTTTAAGCTATCAAGTTTGTACTAATTGGTTCCCATAACTAAAGGAGACTAATATGGTGCTCAAGAAATGTGTTGAATAAGTAAAGCAACGAGCAGTAGGGATTCAGTAAATGTTACATTACAAGACACCCAGGTTGGTCTAAAACTAGTGTGTGAGAAGAGAAATGGTAGATGTATTGTTTACTCTTCTTTTTATTGTGGACATTAAAATGGTTTTTTTGGATGTGAGAGAATTGTCTTTCAAATAAATGCATGGAGTTAAAATTAATCATGCTGATCTAACTTGGGGTTTTCCTTCATCAAGTCTTATTCTGGTTGTTTTGTTTGGTTGCGCTTGCTCAACATGTTAGTTTTATGATAATTGGTTTTATTTGATTATGCATTTATTCACAATTTTTGTGGGGGGGCTGCCTATGGTCAGAATACATCAGTTCAGAAGAAATACCTGCCTTCCGGGAGCTTGCTATCTACAAGGTACAGATATACACACTATGTGGTTTATATTAATTACCCACTTACCACTGTATGGGCTACTGCAATTTTATTTGTAGATGTCTATATATGTTCAAGTTTGTGTTCCTGTAAGGTGGATTTTCCTTCCTTCATTTTTTTTTTAAGATTTTATTTATTTATTCATGAGAGACAGAGAGAAGGCAGAGACATAGGCAGAAGAAGAAGCAGCTTCCATTCAGGAAGCCCTTTGTGGGACTTGATCCTGTGACTCCGGGATCATGCCCTGAGCCAAAGGCAGATGCTCAACTGCTGAGCCACCCAGGCGTCCCTCATCTTTATATTTTATAGCACCTAGCTCAATGCCTTTACATAGCAAGTCTTCAAATATGTTTCTTTAATTGTATGTATCTAGTGGGTAGAAATTTATTCTTTATTGACTAAATAAGGAATAAAGCACTGTGTGTGTGCATGTTTATTCACATGTGTGAAAACTTGGTGATAACATTTTTATGTTCCTGCTTCTTTCAAAATAAATTCTTTGAGTATGATGCTTAATAATCTTTTACAATAAAAAAGTGCAACAATAAAAGCAGAACTTACCAAATTACCATTTATGATTCCACAGCAAAGAAATACACATGTATTCTCTAAACACTCTCTTAATATTTTATGATTCATTAGAAAAATATAATATGCTCCCAGAAAGATTAGAAATTGTTTTACCATGTAGTTGAACAGCTTTTGTATGTTTAAAACTTATTTCAACGTCTGAAATAGCCTTATTTTGCAACATTAATTTTTCTATTTTGTACTTGTTCAGAAAAAGTATAGAACATATCAAAAGAATGAGAAAATATTGACTTCAAAAACTATTTTTCAACTATTTTTTCAAGTGAATGTCAATAATATTGAGTCCATTTGAAAAAAAAAAAACGAGATAAGGAAATTTTAGATTGAGTTTACCAAGAAACAGTACGTTGGCTTCCCCAAATTTTTCTCTAAAATCTCTCGTTCAGTTTTGATTTTCTCCTATGTATGTTCAGGCTCCCCAGATGATTCTTATCTTCCTAGTTCTGCCTGGGGTATCTTTAGCTCCAAGCCTGAGATTTCTTTTTCCTCCAGCTCTTACTGTGGGTGGCTCTGTGATATCCCTCACAGACTAATCTGTAGTCCTGAAAATTCTGACTGGAGGTACCTAGCTTAGGCTCATTGGCTCCCCTTTGATTACATCAGGCTTGCATCTACTGGGGGCTTTGTTGGAGTTATGGCAACTCACAGAATTTTAGAGTGTGAAGGAATATTAAGTTCAGCTGGACGGTATTTCTCTTGGTAGAACAATCTCTTCTACAACATTCCAAACACATGGTTACTATAGTTTGCTTGGAATAGTGAAGAATAGGCAACTGATGCCCACAAAGTCAGAACAACTTGCTGTAAATTTTCCTCGAACTAAGCCAAAACTAAGCCTATCCCTTAAATATATTGGTCCTAGCTCTTTTTATGGAGTCACAGAAAATGCTATGATCCCTCTTCTGTAAGAAAGCCCTGAAAATAAATATGTTTCTAATTTTCTTTCCAAGTTTTTAGAGAGGAGTATTTGACCTCTTTAACATTCTCTGTGACTTTGCAGCCAGAATAAAGAACTGAGTTGCCAGTGAAGAATATACTCTATTTTTTTTGTCAATTTAGTCCAGGATGTCAGTATCATAAAGAAAGAAAAAGCCCTAATTTTTCACATCAACTTACTTTAAATATCAAGTTCCTGGTGAACACAATGTTGGATGAATTAACCAATGTAGACAGCCCCCTTCCCACACACATAGAAATGCTCTGTAAAATGTAATACCAAACTGTTTGGTTTTAATAACAGAGCAGTGAAAGAGAAAGAGACAACTTTTAAGTTTCAAAAACAAAGAGAATTTGAAGCCAAACAACAAAGGCAACAATTCAATTAATAATAGCAACAACCCATTAGTCACAGACTGTTTTAGAAGAGCTACTGAAAACTGTTCAAAGAAACAAGAAAACAAGATTGAAGAGTCAGGCAAATACAACTAAATTTTAAATGGATGGTAGAAAAGTAAGTAAGTAAGTAAATAAATAAATAGATGGTAGTTATATGCATTTCATATTTTTGAGCATATGGAAATATTTTATAATATAAAAAACTAAGGATATATGTTTAACATACTTAAAATATGAAATGCATGTACCCACAGTTTGCTGTCTCCTGCTCCCAAAGTTGTCTGGACAGGAGTGTTTCACTCATGGTAATTGTTACAAACTTTTTGTGGATAGTTGCTGGATATGTGCTGAGCAACCTGGACCAGTTCAGAACAGAGAAGGTAAAAGAAGATGAAGAGCTGTTAATGTCCAACAAGCTTTCAGAGAAAGCCGTGGCTTCTTTAAATGAACAAAATGATTGGGCTAATGACGCAATCATTGTGGGTATTGAGTTTCATAATGATATATTTATGGTAAACATTTTGCCCTTTTTTAGTATTATGCATTATAGGAACATGAGTTTGTATAGTCACTTAAAACATTAACTAGCCCCTCATCTGGCTCCCTGCTCAGCAGGGAGTCTGCTTCTGCCCCTCTTCCCTTCTCCTTCTCTCTCTCTCTTACTCACTCTCTCTGATACATACATACATACATACATACGTACATCAAAAAAAAATTAACCAGGGGATCCCTGGGTGGCGCAGCGGTTTGGCGCCTGCCTTTGGCCCGGGGCGCGATCCTGGAGACCCGGGATCGAATCCCACGTCGGGCTCCCGGTGCGTGGAGCCTGCTTCTCCCTCTGCCTATGTCTCTGCTTCTCTCTCTCTCACTGTGTGCCTATCATAAAATAAATAAAAAATTAAAAAAAAAATTTATAAAAAAAAAAAAAATTAACCAGAATCTCAGAGGAATCTTGGGAAACTTGGTAAGCAAGTGTAATTTTGGTTTTTAAATTTTTAAAATTTTTAAATTATTTTTTAAGTTTTTAGCTTTAATTCCAGTATAGTTAAAAGACAGTATTATATTAGTTTCAGGTGTACAATATAGTGATTCGACAACTCTATACATTACTCAGTGCTCAAAATGATAAGTGTACTCTTAATCCCCTTCACCTAATTTACCCATCTTCCTACCCATCTCCACTCTGGCAACATCAGTTCTCTTTAGTTAAGTGTTTCCTGGTTTCCTTTTTTTTTTTTCCTTTGCTCATTTGTTTTGTTTTTTAAATTCCACATATGAGTGAGATCATATGGTATTTGACTTTCTCTGACTGACTTATTTTACTTAGCATTATATTTGGTAGTTCCATTCCTATTGTTACAAATGTCAAGATGTCATTCTTTTTATGACTGCATAATATCCAATGGAATATTGGATATATATGCGTATATATATACATACACATATATAATTATACTTTTTTAAAAAATATTTTATTTATTTATTCATGAGAGACACAGAGAGGGGGAGAGAGAGAGAGAGGCAGAGACATAGGCAGAGGGAGAAGCAGACAGAGAGGCAGAGGGAGCCCGACATGGGTCTTGATTCCGGGTCTCCAGAATCATGCCCTGGGCTGAAGGCAGCGCTAAACCGCTAAGCCATCCAGGCTGCCCATAATTATACTTTCTTTATCCACTCGTCTATCAATGAACACTTAGGCTGCTTCCATCACTTGGCAATTATAAATAAGGGTGCAATAGACATATATCACTTTGAGTTAGTGTTTTTGTATTTCAGGGGTAAATACCCAGTAGTGTGATTACTGGATCATAGTGGGAGTTCTATTTTTAACTTTCTTGGGGGACTCCACATGGTTTCCAACAGTGGCTCTACTAGTTTCTATTCCCACCAACAGTGCACAAGGGTTCCTATTTCTCCACATTGTCACCATCACTTGATGTTTCTTACGTTCTTGAGGTTAACCATTCTGACAGGTGTGAGATGATACTACATTGTGGCTTTGATCTGTACTTCCCCGACGATGAGTGATGTTGAACTTTTTTTCATGCATCTGTTGACCATTAGTATGTCTTCCTTGGAGAAATGTCTGTTCACGTCTTCTGTCCATTTTTAATTGGATTCTTTGTGTTTTGGGTATTAAATATATTTTAAAATATTTTATTTATTTATTTATTTATTTATTTATTTATTTATTTATTTATTTATTCATGAGAGACACAAAGAGAGGCAGATGCATAGGCAGAGGGAGAAGCAGACCCTCTGCTGGGAGCCTGATGTGGAACTTGATCCCAGGACCCCAGAATCACAACCAGAACCTAAGGCAGACACTCAACTACTGAACTACCCAAGTGCTCCTGGGTGTTAAATTATATAGGTTCTTTATATATTTTGGACACGAACCCTTTATCAGCTACGGCATTTGCATATATTTTCTCCCATTCAATAGGCTGACTTTTAGTTTTATTTATAGTGTACTTTGCTGTACAGAAGCTATTTATTTTGATGTCATCCCAATACTTTATTTTTGTTTCCCTTGCCTCAGGAGACATGCCTAGAAAGATGTTACAGCTAGTGTCAGAGAAATTATTGTCCATGATGCCTTCTGGGATTCTTATGGTTTTAGGTTTCACATTTAGGTCTTTAATCCACTTTGAGTTTATTTTTGTGCATGGCTTTAAAAACTGGTGCAGTTTCATTATTTTGCAGGTAAATGTCCAGTTTTCCCAACATCATTTGTTAAAGAGACTTTTTCCCATTGCATATTATCACCTCCTTTGTGAAAGATTAATTGATCATATATTTGTGGTTTACTACTGGGCTATCTTTTATACTCTTTTGGTCTATGTATGTATTTTGGTGCCAATAACATACTGTTTTTATTTTATTTTTTAATAATAAATTTATTTTTTTATTG
Organism: Vulpes vulpes; assembly: GCF_048418805.1. Lineage (NCBI taxonomy): Eukaryota > Metazoa > Chordata > Mammalia > Carnivora > Canidae > Vulpes > Vulpes vulpes. The sequence continues at coordinate 182,808,039 of NC_132780.1, read as the reverse complement.
GTGTTCAGTTTGCCAACATACAGAATAACACCCAGTGCTCATCCCGTCAAGTGCCCCCCTCAGTGCCCGTCACCCATTCACCCCCACCCCCCGCCCTCCTCCCCTTTCACCATCCCTAGTTCGTTTCCCAGAGTTAGGAGTCTTTATGTTCTGTCTCCCTTTCTGATATTTCCTACCCATTTCTTCTCCCTTCCCTTCTATTCCCTTTCACTATTATTTATATTCCCCAAATGAAGGAGAACATATAATGTTTGTCCTTCTCCGATTGACTCATTTCACTCAGCATAATACCCTCCAGTTCCATCCACGTTGAAGCAAATGGTGGGTATTTGTCATTTCTAATGGCTAATATCCCATTGTATACATAGACAACATCTTCTTTATCCATTCATCTTGGACACCGAGGCTCTTTCCACAGTTTGGCTATTGTGGACATTGCTGCTAGAAACATCGGGGTGCAGGTGTCCTGGCGTTTCATTGCATCTGCATCTTTGGGGTAAATCCCCAGCAGTGCAATTGCTGGGTCGTAGGGCAGGTCTGTTTTTAACTCTTTGAGGAACCTCCACACAGTTTTCCAGAGTGGCTGCACCAGTTCACATTCCCACCAACAGTGTAAGAGGGTTCCCTTTTCTCCGCATCCTCTCCAACATTTGTGGTTTCCTGCCTTGTTAATTTTCCCCATCTTCCCTGGTGTGAGGTGGTATCTCATTGTGGTTTTGATTTGTATTTCCCTGATGGCAAGTGATGCAGAGCATTTTCTCATGTGCGTGTTGGCCATGTCTATGTCTTCCTCAGTGAGATTTCTGTTCATGTCTTTTGCCCATTTCATGATTGGATTGTTTGTTTCTTTGGTGTTGAGTTTAATAAGTTCTTTATAGATCTTGGAAACTAGCCCTTTACCTGATACATCATTTGCAAATATCTTCTCCCATTCTGTAGGTTGCCTTTTAGTTTTTTGACTGTATCCTTTGCTGTGCAACAGCTTCTTATCTTGATGAAGTCCCAATAGTTCATTTTTGCTTTTGTTTCTTTTGCCTTCGTGGATATATCTTGCAAGAAGTTACTGTGGCCGAGTTCAAAAAGGGTGTTGCCTGTGTTCTCCTCTAGGATTTTGATGAAATCTTGTCTCACATTTAGATCTTTCATCCATTTTGAGTTTATCTTTGTGTGTGGTGCAAGAGAGTGGTCCACTTTCATTCTTCTGCATGTGGATGTCCAATTTTCCTAGCACCATTTATTGAAGAGACTGTCTTTCTTCCAGTGGATAGTCTTTCCTGCTTTGTCGAATATTAGTTGACTATAAAGTTGAGGGTCCACTTCTGGGTTCTCTATTCTGTCCCATTGATCTATGTGTCTGTTTTTGTGCCAGTACCACACTGTCTTGATGACCACAGCTTTCTAGTACAACCTGAAATCTGGCATTGTGATGCCCCCAGCTATGGTTTTCTTTTTTAAAATTCCCCTGGCTATTCGGGGTCTTTTCTGATTCCACACAAATCTTAAAATAATTTGTTCTAACTCTCTGAAGAAAGTCCATGGTATTTTGATAGGGATTGCATTAAATGTGTAAATTGCCCTGGGTAACATTGATATTTTCACAATATTAATTCTGCCAATCCATGAGCATGGAATATTTTTCCATCTCTTTGTGTCTTCCTCAATTTCTTTCAGAAGTGTTCTATAGTTTTTAGGGTATAGATCCTTTACCTCTTTAGTTAGGTTTATTCCTAGGTATTTTATGCTTTTGGGTGCAATTGTAAATGGGATCGACTCCTTAATTTCTCTTTCCTCAGTCTCATTGTTAGTGTATAGAAATGCCACTGACTTCTGGGCATTGATTTTGTATCCTGCCACACTGCCAAATTGCTGTATGAGCTCTAGGAATCTTGGGGTGGAGGCTTTTGGGTTTTCTATGTAGAGTATCATGTCACCAGTGAAGAGGGAGAGTTTGACTTCTTCTTTGCCAATTTGAATGCCTTTAATGTCTTTTTGTTGTCTGATTGCTGAGGCTAGAACTTCTAGTACTATGTTGAGAGATCAACAAAACCAGGAGTTGGTTCTTTGAAAGAATTAATAAGATAGATAAACAATTCGGTGACTTATTAAAAAGAAGAGAGAGAAGACTCAAATTAATAAAATCATGAATGAGAAAGGAGAGATCACTACCAACACCAAGGAAATACAAATGACTTTAAAAACATATTATGAACACCTATACGCCAATAAATTAGGCAATCTAGAAGAAATGGATGCATTTCTGGAAAGCCACAAACTACCAAAACTGGAACAGGAAGAAATAGAAAACCTGAACAGGCCAATAACCAGGGAGGAAATTAGCAGTCATCAAAAACCTCCCAAGACACAAAAATCCAGGGCCAGATGGCTTTCCTGGGGAATTCTATCAAACGTTTAAAGAAGAAACCATACCTATTCTACTAAGACTGTTTGGAAAGATAGAAAGAGATGGAGTACTTCCAAATTCGTTCTATGAGACCAGCATCACCTTAATTCCAAAACCAGATGAAGACCCCACCAAAAAGGAGAATTATAAAGCAATATCCCTGATGAACATGGATGCAAAAATTCTCAACAAGATACTGGCCAATAGCATTCAATAGTACAATAAGAAAATTATTCACCATGACCAAGTAGGATTTATTCCCGGGACACAAGGCTGGTTCAACACTCGTAAAACAATCAATGTGATTCATCATATCAGCAAGAGAAAAACCAAGAACCATATGATCCTCTCATTAGATGCAGAGAAAGCATTTGACAAAATACAGCATCCATTCCTGATCAAAACTCTTCAGAGTGTAGGGATAGAGGGAACATTCCTCAACGTCTTAAAAGCCATCTATGAAAAGCCTACAGCAAATATCATTCTCAATGGGGAAGCACTGGGAGCCTTTCCCCTAAGCTCAGGAACAAGACAAGGATGTCCACTCTCACCACTGCATACTGTTTTGATTACTACAGCTTTGTAACATAGCTTGAAATCTGGAATCATGATTATTTCCAGTTTTGCTTTTCTCTTTCAAAATTCCTTTATCTATTCAGGGTCTTTTGTGGTTCCATACACATTTTAGGATTATTTGTTCTAGTTTCATGAAAAAATGCTATTAGTATTTTAATAAGGATTATATTAACTCTGTATATTACTTTGGGTAGTATAGACATTTTAACAGTATTTTTTCTTCCAATCCATAAGCATGAAATATCTTTCCATTTCTTCATGTTGTTTTTCCATTTTTTTTTTCATCATTGTTTTATAGTTCTCAGAGTACAGGTCTTTCACCTCTTTGGTTAAGTTTATTCCTAAGTATTTTATTATTTTTGGTATAATTATAAATGGGGTTGCTTTCTGAATTTCTTTCTGCTCACTCATTATTAGTACATAAGAATGCAACAGATTTCTGAACATTATTTTATATCCTGCAACATTACTGAATTCATTTAAGAGCTGTAGTAATGTTTTGGTGTTTAGGGCTTTAGGGCTTTCTATACATAGTATCATGTCATGTACAAATAGTTTTACTATTTCCTTATTGATTTGGATGCCTTTTTATTTCTTTTTGTTGTCTGCTATGGCTTGGATTTACAGTACTATGTTAAATAAAAGTGGCAAGAGTGGACATCCTTATCATGTTCCCTACTTTAGGGGAAAGCTGTCAGTTTTTCCCCATTGAGGTTGATGGCTAGCTATGGATTTTTCATATATGCCTGTTATTATGTTGAGATATGCTCCCTTTAAGTCTAGCTAGCTGAGGGTTTTATCACAAATGGATGTTGTACATTGTCAAATGTTTTTTTCTGAATCTATTAAAATAATCATATGGCTTTTATCCTTTCTCCTGTTGATGTATCACACTGATTGATTTATGAAGATTAAGTCACCCCTGCATCACAGGAATAAATCCCACTTGATTGTAGTGAATAATTTTTTTAATGTATTGGATTTGTTCTGCTAGTCTTTTATTGAGGATTTTTGCATCTATGCTCATCAGACATATTGTCCTGTAGTTCTCTTTTTTGTGTTGTCTTTATCTGGGTTTGGTATCAAGGTAATAGTGGCTTCAGAGAAAAAATTAGGAAGTTTTCCTTCTATTTTCTTGGGATAGTTTAAGAATAGGTATTAAATCTTCTTTAAATGTTTGGTAGAATTTGCCTGTGAAGCCCTCTGGTCCTGGACTTTTGGAGGTTTTTTGCTTATTGATTCAATTCCATTGCTGTTAATCAGTCTGTTTAAATTTTCTATTTCTTCCTGCTTCAGTTTTGGTAGGCTATATGCTAGGAATTTATGCATTTCTTCTAGGTTGTCCAATTTGTTGGCATATAGCTTTTCAAACTATTCTCTTACAATTGTTTGTATATCTGTGGTTGAGTTGTTATTTCTCCTCTTTCATTTGTGATTTTGTTTGAGTTCTCTCTCTCTCTTTCTTTCATGAGTCTGGCTAGACATTTATCAATTTTGTTCATCTTTTCAAAGAACTAGCTCCTGGTTTCATTGATCAGTTATCTTTGTTTGTTTGTCTCTATATCATTTATTTTTGCTCTAATCTTTATTATTTCTTTCTTTCTGCTGCATTTGGATTTTTTGTTTTGTTTTGTTTTGTTTGCTCCTATCGGGTAAGGTTAGGTTGTTCATTTGAGATTTTTCTTGCTTTCTGAGGTAGGCCTGCATTGCTATAAACTTCCCTCTAACAACTGCTTTTGCTGTATCCCAAATATTTTGGATTATTATGTTTTCATTTTCATTTCCATGTATTTTTTTGTTTCTTCTTTGACCCATTCATTGTTTAGTAGCATATTACTTAATTTTCATGTATTTGTGCTCTTTACAGATTTTTTTCCTGGGGGATGATTTCTAGTTTCATGGCATTGTGGTCACAAAATTGAATGGTATGACTTTTAGCTTTTTGAATTTGTTGAAACTTGTTTCGTGGCCTAATATGTCATCCATTCTGGAGAATGTTCCATGTGCATTTGAAAAGAGTGTATATTTTGCTGTTTTAGGATGGAATGTTCTGAATGTATCTGTTAAATCCCTCTGATCCGGGATCCCTGGGTGGCGCAGCGGTTTGGCGCCTGCCTTTGGCCCAGGGCGCAATCCTGGAGACCTGGGATCGAATCCCACGTCGGGCTCCTGGTGCATGGAGCCTGCTTCTCCCTCTGCCTGTGTCTCTGCCTCTCTCTCTCTCTCTCTCTCTGTGTGACTATCTTAAATAATAAATAAAAAAAAGAAATAAATAAATAAATAGATCCATCTGATCCAGTATGTCATTCAAAACCACTGATTCCTTGTTAATCTTCTGTTTGGATGATGTGACTATTGATTTAAATTGGGTGTTAAAGTCCTCTACTGTTATTGTACTAGTATAGATTACTTCATTTATGTTTGTTATTAATCATTTTATGTATTTGGGTGGTCCCATTTTGGGTGCATAAATATTTATAATTGTTATATCCTTTTGTTGCATTGTCCCCTGACTGATTATATAATGTCCTTCATTGTCTCTTGTTACACATTTTGTTTTGAAGTCTATTTTGTCTTATATAAGTATTGCCACTCTGGCTTTCTTTTGTAGTTCATTTGCATAATAAATGTTTCTGTATTCCCTCATTTTCAATCTGCAGATGTTTTTAGGTCTGAAATGAGTCTCTTGTAGACAGCATATAGATTAGTATTGTTTTTGTTGTTGTTGCTTTTAAAGATTTTATTTATTTATTTGAGAAAGAGAGAGACAGCATGAGCAGGGAGGAGGGGCAAAGAGAGAAGGAGAAGCAGACTCTCCACTGAGCAGAGGGAATTTGATGCAGGGCTCGATCTCAGGACCTTGGGATCATGACCTGAGTTGAAGACAGTCACTTAACCAACTGAGCCACCCAACCAACTGAGCCACCCAGGTGCCCCAAGTCTTGTTTTTTTTTTTTTCCCACTCTGTCTTCCTATGTCTTTTGATTGGAACATTTAGTCCATTTACATTCAAAGTAATTATTGATAGATATGTATTTATTGCCATTTTGTTACTTGTTTTGTGGTTGTTTTGTAGTTTTTCTCTGATTCTTTCTTTTCTTTCTCTTTTTCATGGTTGTTGGCTTTCTTTAGTGGTATACCTGAATTTCTTTCTCTTTATTCTTTGTATATGTGTTACTGGTTTTTGTTTTGAGGTTACCATTAGGTTTGTATGTAATATCTTCTGCATATAGCAGTCTATATGAAGTTAATGGTCACTTAAATTTGAACTTATTCTAAATTCCCCCACCCCTCACATTTTAGGCATATTGTCATATTTTATATCTTTTTATTTTGTGAATCTCTTGATTGATTTTTATAGATACTTATTTTTACTGGCTTTGTGCTTCCAACTTTTAAAAATATTTTATTTATTTATTCATGAGAGATACAGAGAAAGAAAGAGGCAGAGACACAGGCAGAGGGAGAAGCAGGCCCCCCTCAGGGAGCCCAATGTGAGACTCCATCCCTGAACTCCAGGATCACACCCTGAGCCCAAAGCAGAGCTTAACCACTGAGCCATCCAGGTGGTCCGTGCTTCCAACTTTTTATACTTTCACTTGTAGTCTTCCCTTTCCACTCAAAGGGTCCCCTTTAACATTTCTTGTAGGGCTGCTGTAGTGGTCATGAACTTCTTTTGTTTTTGTTTGTCTGAGGAACTGTTTACTTCTCCTTTTATTTTAAATGATAGCTTTGCTGGATAGGATATTCTTGGATGCAGAATTTTTCCTTTCAGCACTTTGATTATATCATGCCACTCTCTTCTTGCCTACAAAGTTCCTGCTGAAATTCTGCTGATAGCCTTGTGGGGTTTTCTTGTACATAATTGTCTTCTCTTCTCTTGCTGCTTTAAAGTTTTTTTTTTTCTTTATCACTACTTTTTGTCATTTTAATTACTCTGTACCTTGATGTGGATCTCCTTGGGTTGACTGTGTTGGTGAATTTCTGTGCCTCCTGGATCTCAATGTGTTTCTTTTTCCAGATTAGGAAATTTTTCAGCTATTTTTCTCCAAATAAATTATCTGTCCCCTTTTCTCTTCATCTTCTGGGATCCCTATAATGTGAATATTATTATGCTTGATGGAGTCACTGATTCTGTAAGTCTATTCTTGTGTTACATAATTCTTTTTCCTCCTTATTCTCAGCTTGATTACTTTCCATTACTCTGTCTTCCAGGTCATTAGTTCATTCCTCTGCTTCTTCTAGCCTATTTGTTCTATTGAGTGTATTTTTAAATTAATTTATTGTGTCTCATCTCTGATTGGCTTTTTAAAAATATCATTGTTAAGGGTCTCACTGTTGTTTTGCACTTTTTTCTCATCCCCAGTATCTTTATGATCATTACCTATCTGGGATATTGCTTATCTCCATTTCCTGCAGGTCTCTTACTGTGGTTGGTCCTATTCTTTCATTTGTAAGACATTCCTCTGTTTCATTTTCTCTAACTCTAGGTGTCTATTTTTGTGCTTTAGAAACTCAGTTATACCTCCTGCTCTTGAAGATAATAACTTTATTAAGAAGAGGCCCTGTAGTGTCCTGCAGTAGTGTCCTCTGTTCACCAGACCCTATGCTTCCAGAAGTATCTCCTCTGTGTATTACATGTGCCCTGCTGTTGAATTCTGGTCACTTTTTCCTTCAGTCTGGTTGTGTGCAGAGGCTCTCTTTGCCTGTTGTGGGCAGTGTTTGGTTCCTGGCTGGGTGGGGTACATTTTAAGAAGGTGTGCACTGCTCTGCTTACAAAATGAGACCTGCCCTGCTGCTGCCACCACTAGTGGAACTGAGGTCCCAAAAAACACACAGGTTGGGAGATGAGGTGTTGGTGATATTTGCACCAGTCTTCTAGGCAACAGGGCCCACATCACCAGAACTGAGGCAAGCATGGCTGGGAAGGATGGACCTACTGAGACAAGGTTTGGGTCAGGGGGTGGTATAAGCAAGTTTGGTAACAAGCGTGGAATCTGCACTGGGAATCTGTACTGGGAGGTGGGGAAAGGAAAGGGCACCTGCCAGCTCTTTTGTTCCTCGGCGGGGGGGGGGGGGGGGGGTCTTCCCATGAACCCTGCCTCTCTGGGCCAAGGTCTGTGATGAATAAATAACTTCTCTTCACTCTGGCCTGGCATTTTTTAAAGTTCTGCTTCCAGGCTCTATCCCTGCAGGGTGTTTGTCATGCCATCTCTTTAAGGGTGAAGACTCTACTTTCTAATACCATCTAGGCTCTCTCAGGCAGGCCTGCCAATTTTTAAAATTCCAGGTTTTAGTCTTACTTGTTGTAAGAACTCACAAGATTTAGCCCCCCGTTTTCAAAGCATAATATTATAGGAATTTATTTTCCCCATGAGGGCTCCCTAGTATGATAGTCTATTTTCCCATGCCTTTCCACATCCTGTGGGGTGCCTCCCTCTTCATGACAGATGGCCATGGTCCTTTTCACTTCCAGTGTCTTACACTTCCTAAATACTTTGATATGCCCTCTTCTCTACCTTTAGTTGTATAGTTTGTTCTTCCCATCTTTGGGTCATTTTCTGGATTATTTACACTGATGTGAGCATTACCTCATTGTAATCATGGGACCAAGTGAACTTAGGATCCTCCTACTCTGCCATCTTCCCAACCTCCCTAAGCCAGTGTAATTCATAATAGATTCCTTATGAGAATCATCTCTGATAAAGTGTATCTACTCTATGAGCTGTTCTATTTTCCAGTGAATTCTTCATTGATTAAAGATTTGCCTTAACTTACTATTGTACATTCAGAAAATATCCCAAGACACCTCCTATGTTTTGATTTAAGTTATTTAGGAAATAATACTCTTAGAACTTGGGTTGGGAAGGGTTGTGGCAATAGTAAGAGACTGGAGAGTGGCATTGGAATCTGGGTAAGTGCTGCTAACACCATCAACTGAGGTATATGAAGTATCTGATTGAATGTAAACAGTTAGCTACCCTTCAGTTAAGTCCAAACACAAAGTTTTGGGACTCAGAAATATGGACCTTTTATTCAAAGTTATCTAAATATTTTCTGACTTAATAATGAATTTTATGCTGCCAATTTCTCATAGACACAAAGAAAATCTACTAGGTTAAAAGGCCAGTCTTGTAAAATCATGTGTGGGCTTCTAGTATGTCACATTGGAACTCATGTAAGATTCAGACAAAGAATAAATAATGGTTTTCAATGGTCACAAAAGCAATTTTCATTCCTGTAAAAGGCAAAGGCCATGGCATTAAAATGACTGATAATACTCAGTTCGGGCTGGGGCACAGAATATGGACACTCTCATATATGATTAGTGGAAATGTTAGTTGAGAAAACCTTTCTGAAAGGTAATTTAGGTACATATGGTAAAGTCTATTCTTTGTGTGAGCTATTTGTGGCAGTTTCTCCTACAAATTACACCCACAGTGTGCAAGCTATACACATAAGTAAATGGCACAAAAAGATGTTCATGTATTTTTTTAAGAAAAATGAAGTTGCAAGTCATGTAGATAACTATAGAAATACATTTATGTTTATATAGTTTTCTATCACTATCCTATAAAATCACCATAAATTTAGTGGCTTAAACAACACAGCTTTATTATTTCACAGTTTTTGAGGTTTGAAGTCAGACTTAGGTCTCCTTAGGGTAAAGTCAAGGTGTCAGCAGGGCTCCCTTACTTATTGGAGGTTCTAGGGGTGATTTAGTTTCTTTCCTTATTCAATTGTTGGCAGAATTCAGTGTCTCACAGTTTAATGACTTGAGGTCTTCATTTTTCTGTTAGCTGTAAACTGAGGGCAGGTCCAGTTCATGGATTCATTGATTTTTTTTTTTTTTTTTTTTGGCTCATGATCTTGTTCCTCCATTGTCAAAGTAAGCAGAAACAGGTCAAGTCCTTCTAATATCACATTCATCTGACCCACTTTTCTGCTTTCCTCTTCCACTTTTAAGGACTCATGAGATTTTAGTGGGCCCACATAAGTAAATCAGGATAATCTCCCCATCTCAAGATCCTTAACCTTAATCCCATGTGCACTTTTGTCACATAAGGTAACATAGTCACAGATTCTGGGGAATAGGGTGTGGACATCTTCCAGGGCCTATCATTCCACCTACCACAATATCTATAAGTACATTATATATATGTATATATATATAAATTCCTTTGTGTACTTATGCATATATTTATATGCATATTTATATGCATACAACCACAGAGGTGAGGAAAGGGAGACAGACAACATTGACAACAACAAAAAATAAATATGTGTTCATGTAGAACAGATATCTAGAAATAAATATACCAAATATTTTTAGCTGGTTACTTCTGGGAATTGGGGTTTCAGTTTCTATGTATACTTTTAAGAGTGGTTTGCATATATACAATAAGCACATATTAATTTTGCACTGAAAAAAGTAATAAATTGATCAATTGGCCTCAAGACACTTGATGTAAATCACTTGCTACATCCCCTAATATAAACCCCTAGAGAAACAGTCTCTAAGTAAAATCAATGCTCCTTGAATTATTCATCAAAATAAATTGGCAGACACTTCACCACAGGTGTTATATGCTCTGAATTGAAGAAATTAACCTTTAAACTAGCAATTGGCTGATTTGTGGCATATCTAAATGTTCTTAGTCTCAAATAATCATATTAGTATTATTAATAATAACCCTCTTCTGAAATGGTAATAACAAGGCAAATAATAAATTGTTTTATATTTTAGTGATTTGTATGCTACATTTTCAAGTACTTTTTTTTAAAATTCTGAAAACTATCATATAATGCTAAATAGAAAGGATAACATTATCATCATATTTTGGAAGGGAAAATATTCAAAAGGCCTAGGTAAACTTTGTGAAGTTCCAATAACTCAAAATTATGCAGAACAAAAATAAGTACTTAAGTGTTCTATTTTGGGAACTATTATAATGTAAAAATAAAGATAATTTCTTCCCTAATGAAATTAACAGCATAGAAGGGGTGGTAAGACATGCATGTGGGTGGTCATACTCAAAGCAGAAAGTCATTAGCATTATATAAAGAGTACCAATGAAGTTTTTTATAAGAGTTCAGAGACAAGTAGTTGCTTGAGCATGAGATCATTAGGGAAATTTGATTAAACAAGCAGTATTTGGATTGAGCCTTAAATAATACAAATGGTATGATTTTCCATAAACAGGAATTGAAGCAGGAGTGTGAGAGTATAAGCCCAGGGTTGAATAAGAGTAGTCCTATTAAAAGCCATGACAAGGAGAAACAAGAAAGAAGCAAGAGTCATTGTGCATAGAATTAACATCAGAAGACAAATGAGAGGAAGGAATCAAAGATGAATCCGCATTTTCTATTCTGGATACAGAAAATAGTGGAACTGTTAGCAATACTCATGGGAAACATTTCCTTACCTTCCTTCACTTCTTGAACCTTCTGTATGATGTTATTGCTCTCAGTACTCCTTAGGAATTGCTTTTTCAAGGTCTCTAGTGATGTCCTTGGACTAAATAGAATTTTTAAAAAATGTAGTCTCTGCCATATTTGATTTCCTGATTATATTCAGCTCTATAGTCAGCTCCATCTGTCTTGAACACTTTCTTCTTCGACTTTCTTGACTCCACACTCTCCAGTTTTACATATGGCAATTTATGCAAACTGCACTGTACTTCACGCGCAGTGCACATACATGTTAGCTTAATCCTATGATTATTCCTATTACTTTTTGATGATCCCACAATCTCCTTTGTAGGCTTGTCTTTTTTGGTTTAGCCCTTCAGTAGACTCTCTTCTGTCTCGGTCCTCTCTTTTCTCATGCAATATACTCACTGTTGGCAACCTCTGTTCAGTTTCTTGGCTTTCATAATCATCAGTATCTTAAGAATCACCAAAGAAAAGTTTCTAGTTCAGAATTTTCTCCTAATATCCAGACCCATTGACTTCTTTTTGACTATTATGTTATTTCCTTTAAAAAAGCTTTTTCCTGGGATCCCTGGGTGGTGCAGCGGTTTGGTGCTTGCCTTTGGCCCAGGGTGCGATCCTGGAGACCTGGGATCGAATCCCACGTCGGGCTCCCGATGCATGGAGCCTGCTTCTCCCTCTGCCTGTGTCTCTGCCTCTCTGTGTGTGTGTGTGTGTGTGTGTGTGACTATTATAAAAAAAATAAAATTAAAAAAAAAAAAGCTTTTCCTGACACCGAATCAGGATTAGGTGACCCCTTTGTTCCTTCATCTTATCACAAGCTCATCATAACTTGGCACTTATCACGCCATCTCATATTTTTTTCTGCTAACTAGTGAGCATGCATGTCCCTTAATTCTGTATAAAGTCCCTCAGAGAAGAGATCTTGTCTATCATTTTCATCAATATACATCCAGCAACAAAAACTGATACAAAGAAAGTATTCAATAAATACAACAATGAATATATAAATGGTAGATGAATGAACAAGTAGAGAAATAGATTTAGAAAGGTATAAAATGATGCACTGAAGTTTGGACATGTTGCTTTAACTTAAAGTCATCATCATACTATCCAAGGCAGGAACAGGTATTCATCTGAATGGCTAAACCAGAGTTTACAGAAAATGCAAATGTAGATAGTAAGATCCATAAAGTAGAGATATCTGAAGCCACAGAGCTAGATGAAATTGTATATAAAAAATATAGAGAAAAAGAGAAAAGAATCAAAGATAAAACATTAGGTAATATCTAGGTTTATTTTTAGGTAAAAGCACAGAACACCTGGTCTCTGATGAGTAAAATCTCCATTAAAGACTTCAGAAAAACATAATTTGATGAGGATTTAAGTTTGTGAATGAGAAGCTATTGGTGATGACTTCCAGAAAAGTGAATGCCTTGAGTATTAGTACATCTAGTACATTTGCCAACCCAATGTTCTTAGTTACCTAGTAATTAATAACAAAATGCCCAAAGAAAAATAAAAATGGTGAAAAGCCTCTGTAATATTAGAAACCATGACTAATCAATATACCTCAAAACTGAGTTAATTTACCTGTAAACAAATAAAGGACTCATTGCTTCTTCCTGAGATTGTAATGTAACATTACAGAAAATAAATTTAGGAGATTCTGGCATTCACAATTTCCAGAAGAGAGAGATAGAGGTAATGGCACAGCATAAAATAAGCAGGGAGCACCTAAGATCCCTTTACTTGCTCAGATCAGCAGCATTTTTTCATTATCTGCCCTGGGAGGCATATAAGAATGTAAGCTACTCAAGGAGGAAGTCAGTAGGTGGTGGTTTACTCCCTGATCTACTAGGATTCTTCACAATGATTGGGTTAGTAACAGGGGAGAGGCAACAGGATACATCATATCTGTAGATTTAAGACTAGGGCAAATGGAAGATGAGACACAGAAAGCTGGTGCCTGGATAGCAGCCTCATAAATTATGATGAGAAATTATACACAGATTAAACTATTCCACTAGGCCTGCCCATGTCTTAACGTCCTTCCAGTTCTTTTTTAGAGTGCTGGATTACTAAATTTATGCTAACTGCCTTTCAGGTTTAAAATGTTAAAAATGAATTCTGAAAAATATATTAAGTGTATAATAAAGATACCAAAATGTATCTTCCCATGTGCTACTTAGACAAATTGCAGGCCATAAATGACCTCTCTATGTTACAGAATAAGAAAACAGAATGAAGCAAATTGAAAGTAATAATTTGTTTTAATAAAAGGAGTAGAATCCAACGCTAAAAATTGTTTGTTTGTTTGTTTGTTTGTTTTTTAAAAAAAACCTTCCCTGGGAAACAAAATCTGTTTTAAAGTGTCTGTCTCAGAAAAAGATATATACCCTTATGATCTCACTTACAGGTGGAATCCAAACAAAAAAATTAAAAAAAAAAAAACTTTAGTTCATGAGTATAGAACAAAGATTGTTGGTAGCCAGAGGTGGCTAGGGAAAACAGGTTCAGGGGGTCAAAAGGTACAAATTTAAGGTATAGTAATATAGAGCATGGTGACTATAGTTAATAATACTGTATTGCATATTTTAAAGTAGCTGGGGGAATGGATCTTGAAAGGTCTCATGACAAGAAAAAAATGTGTAACTATGTATGGTGCTGGATGTTGACTGGACTTTTTGTGGTGATAATTTTGCAATATATACAAATATCATACCTGAAGTTAATATGTTATATGTCAATTATACCTTCATATAAATTATTTAATTCGTTAATTCACAAAAAGAAATTAGTAATACATTAAAAAAGTACACTGCCACACATTTAATTTATCTCCACAATGGGATATATAGCATGTCTTATTAATTGGTCAAATGAGATTAAAAAATAAAAATGTCTTATACCATCAAAAGAATTCACGTGGACTCTTGAAGCAAAACATAAGATGAAATGATAATCAGAACACTAAGTTTGAATCTTATAACAGTCATTAATTTCTTAGTTTCAAGGAATTTGGACTGAAGATGTGTGCTATAATTGAAGCCTTACTCCCTGCCACACATCAATTAGAAGAGACTATTGACCTCAGACAGTTAAAGGTAGCTAGATGGAAAACTACCCAGTGCGACACTTTTTGCCATGTTTTCTCTTCTGGAAGTTGGCTAATAGCAAAGTATGTCGTTAGATGATGGATGTGTAACACATGGTTGTGAGGGTACATCTAAATTGCTTAAAAGACCAAATTCCATTAATGGAGGCCTACAGGTGAAGTAGGCCTACAGGTGAAGTACAGAGAAAACATGCATCTATGCAACAAAGACAAAGCCATCAGAAAGTTTTTTTTTTTTTTAATCTCTTTTAGATTCTTACCAATATGGCTGGTTCACAACACAGTAGAGGAGCAATCTCTAATACACATTCTTGCAATAGGTCAATATAATACCTCATTATTTAAAAAACAAAAATTCTTTGGCTTTAGTGATCTGAGAGTATATAGCTCTCACTCTCTTTAGACAGCTAAATATTTGAACAGGTAATAAAACCTTACACTCTTCCAATCCCTTAAACTTAAGTTCTGTGTTGATGATCAAATGAGGCCCAGTAAACAGAAGACTTAAGAAGAATTCAACCAAATTCTTGTAGCACATAAGTAACTTACCTGAAAATTATAAATGACATTCTCTCTAGGCTGACAAAATATTAAAAGATATCCTTTCCCTGTGATTTCAACTGAAAACCAGGAGACAAGGAACCTGATTGATTCAGTACCCATTGGACTTTGTCCTCTGACACACCACAGTGTGGGGAAAAATAGATCATAATAAGCAAACAGCATAGTGACCACTAACAATATTAATATACAAAACTAACAGCTTTTCTATCTTTTGAAAAGATCAAATATAAAAAAACAGTAAACTTAAGATTGTGCAGGATTTATATGAAGAAAGCTATATTTTACTGAGATACATGAACAATGACTTAGATAAATGGAAGTTCATATCTTGTTTTCCAGTGTTAAAGTTAATATTTAGAGACATCGATTTCTCCAGCTAGATCAACATATTCATTGTTTTGGCAATCAAAATCTCAGGAATTTTCCCAACTTCATGAAACAATTCAGAAATATATGTTAGAAAATTAACCAGAAAAAAAAAAAAAAAAAAAGAAAAGAAAAGAAAAGAAAAGAAAAGAAAAGAAAAGAAAAGAAAAGAAAGAAAAGAAAAAGAAAACCAGTACGAAAATCACCAGAAGGGACACCTGGGTGGCTTAGTGGTTGAGTACCTGCCTTCGGCCCAGGGTGTGATCCTGGAATCTCGGATCCAGGCCCACATCGGGCTCCCTATGGGGAGCCTGCTTCTCAATCTGCCTGTGTCTCTGTCCCTCTCTTTCTGTGTCTCTCATGAATGAATACATAAAATCTTAAAAAAAAAATCACCAGAAAAATTCTGAAGGAAGAAGAATCATAGAACTAAAGTAATTAAAATAGATTAGGTTTAGGGAAATATCACTCAGATCAATAAAAATGAATAGAGAATCTAGAAATTGATTCTACATTCTTACTGACCCATGAAAAATATGGCATTTCTTTTTTTTTTAAATATGGCATTTCTAATCTAAATATAGATTATAAGATAAATGATACTAGGTCAATTGAATAACCAGTTTGGTTAAAAGAAAATGCAGTTAAGATCTGACCCAAGTAAAAAACATTATAAGATTAAATATTTAAACATAATGTAAATGTAAATAAAACCTCATAAAATATAAGAAAAATTAAATAACGTTTTAGTAATTTAGGTATGAGGCATATAAAAAAATCTGTACAAATCAATAAAAAGATAGACTAAAACTGGGTGAAAATCATTCATAAACAGGAATCAGAACTAAATAAAAAGGGCTAAATATGCAATTGAAAAGCTAAGGCTGAGGTTAGCTTGCTGAATGTGAAACTTTTAGAGTCAATAGAGCCCCAAGCTTATAAAAGCCCCATGCTCAGTGTAATACTCTGTTGTTATATTCTTGAAATTTTTAATAATTTCTAAAAAAGGGTCTTGGACTTTCATTTTGCATGGGACCTTGCAATTTATGTAACTAGTCCTGATTTATTTTCACATATAGTCCACGAAATACAAATTAAACATGAATTTTAAAAACTGTTTTCAGATTGAAAAAGATAAAAAATCTTGATGATATAACATACTATTAAGAGTGTAGATAAGGGAGGTGCCTGGGTGGCTCAGTTGGTTAAGCATCTGACTCTTGATTTCCACTCATGTCATGATCTCAGAGTTCTGGGACTGAACCCAGTGTCTAGCTCTAAGCTCAGTGGCGAGTCTGCTTGAGAACCCTTTCTCTCTCCCTGTCCTCCTCCTGCTCATGCTCTCTCTCTCTAAAATAAATAAATAAATCTTTAAAAAGAAAAGAATATAGATAAGGCAAAACTCATAAAATTTTAGTTCAGTCAATTGCAAACATTCTAGAATCATATGCCAAAACTTAAAGTGATCCAGCCATTTTTCCTCCAGAAATAGATCTACAGAGACTAACAGAACCAATATGTAAAAATAAGGATATTTACCACAGTATTGTTTATAACAGCAAAAGCTCAACCATTTAATGTGCATAAAATCATTGATTATAAATTTAAAGATGCATTTATATTTGTATAACTTGAAGTGTTATACAAATTGTACATTTGCATAAACATACCCATATGATATATAAAGGTATATACAGTGATATGGAAAGATATCCGTGATCTACTGCCAAGTGAAAAGCAAGCTATGTAATAGGGAGAGTGAAATGCTATAGGTACCTATAGAAAACTTTGTGTGTGTGTGTGTGTGTGTGTGTGTGTGTGTGTGTGTGTGTGTATACAGAAGGTGGCTCGGAAGTTCTGGTGGAAGAACGTGAAGATGATTGTCTTCATCTGCGTGATTGTTTTTATCATCATCCTCTTCACGTGCTTTTCGCCACCCATGCCATGCCTACATAGGGAGCCCCTCCCCCCTCCCTGCCCTCTTCTTTAGGGCAACCCTCCATAGCAGGTGCCAAGAAGGGCCCTCTCTTCCATCCTCATCTGCAGGAAGTGCTGCTGAGTCCTCCTGCCCCTCACTCTGAGGCCCCTCTGCCATACTGTCGCCCCAGGCACCTTGGTCCCCCAGAAGGAGAGAGCTGGACTGTGGCTGTTTCATGGGCCCTCAGAGTTGGTTGAAGAGATATCCAGAAGGCCCAGCATGGGGCTAGGATACTGATGGTGGCCGGTGGGCAATAAAGACCTTTCAGTATCCCTTCAAAAAAAAAAATATATATATATATAATGTCTGAAAAGAAAAACACAAAGATATTTTTGTCTGGATTATGGTCAATTTTCATTTTTTCTTATACTTTTGATAGCTTACTTTTTTAACAATGACCTTTTATCCCTAGTAAAATTAAGAAAAAACATTTCATTATAAATTAATAAGAATCAGTCTATTTAATTGTGTGTGTGGTCATTAAAATACTGAAATACAGGCCTTCCTTCACTCAAGATGGGGTGAATAAACACATCCTATCATAAATTGAAAATGCATAATATACATAGCCTACCAAACATCATAGCTTAGCCTAGCCTAACTTAAATGTTCTCAGAACACTTACATTATAGTTTATAGTTGGGTAAAAATCATCAAACCCAGCCTATTTTATAAAGTGTTGAATATATCTCATGTAATTTATTGAATACTGTACTGAAAGTGAGAAACAGAATGGTTGTATGGATACAAAATGGTTGTAAGTGTACTGGCTGTTTACCCTCATGATCACGTAGCTAACTAGGTTCTGTGGCTTGTTGCTACTGTCCAGCATCATGAGAGTATCTACTATTTGGCACTAGCCTGGGAAAAAAAAATTTAAAATTCAAAATACAGTTCCTACTGAACACATTATTTTTGCACCATCATAAATTTGAAAAATTATAAGTCATACTATTGTAGGTTGGGGACTGTCTGTATGTAGTTGCAAAAATAATTTTAAAATGTCATCAAATAGGACAAATGACATAAAAAATTCTAAAAGAAAAGAATCAACAATGTTTAAAAGTTATAGTAAATTGTTTCAAACATGAAGATTATAGAACTAAAAATTTGAAGGTAGAACCACAAGTATACCCATTTCTTCCTCTTAAAAGGAAGCAAATAAATATACAGTGGTTCAGTTCTGACATAGATAATTAAAGAAGTATAGGTTTAATTTTGTTTTTGAAAAGCATAATTATAGTAGAATTTATAAGGATTTTTAGAAGCATGAAAAATATACCAGACAGCACAGGATTATGAGGTAGAACATAAGTCCGTATATCTTGAGTTGGAATGAAGAATAGTACTTAATGTGAAAAATAATAATGGATTTGGATTCAAATTTAATTAAAGAGAGGAAATCATACCACACTTAATGAACCGAAGAAAATTTCAGTCTTTCATCTAAAAAGAGAGCACACAGAGTGTAGCTGAATCCAGATGATGTATTACAGCCATTGAGTTAATTCTCCCTGTTGATTAAAATAAATACATAATCTCCAATAAATTGCTTCCTGATATTTCTTTAAGTTGTTTTACTTGAAAGAGACTTCAAATGGAGGAAAATAGCATACATCTAAAATAAATTCAGGACCACCTGCAGTTTGACTCTTAGAAGTCTGATGAGTGGAGATATTTTAGTCAAGTGTCTGATGTAAAACATCACATTTCTATCATCATTTTTGATTGGAAAGGGGATTCTTGGAAGTTATCCAGTACAGTGTGGTAGTCAAACTGAAAGGTAACATAATGCTAATTTTATCTGTATATCTTAGCTGTTAAAACTTAATTTTAAAGAACTTAATCAATGGGTGTTTCATTTTCTTGCCAAATTCACTTAAAGTTTATCAAGTCATTTCTTTTTTTGCTTTTTGAAAACATTGAAACCTATGCTATCAAAGTGATAGAATAAGAAAAATTACATAAAAATTCAAAAATTGAATCCATATTGTCTATATTCATTATATTGATAGCTGGATAACATGAAGGGATTGAAGAGCTTAAACCTTTTAATCATTAACTAGGGTCACCTGGGTGGCTCAGTGGTTGAGCATCTGCCTTTGGCTCATGTCATGATCCTGGGGTCCTGGGATTGAGTCCCCATATCAGGCTACCTGCAGGGAGCCTGCTTTTCCCTCTGCCTATGCCTCTGCCTCTCTCTGTGTCTCTCATGAATAAACAAAATCTTAAAAAATAAATAAATAAACATTAACTAAAATGCCTGTGTTATAGGTTGTCAAAAGTAATACTAAATTAATTGCCTGTGTTATAGGTTGTCGAAAGTAATACTAAATTAATGAATGCCCCTTTACAGAAAGCATTATTCTTTTTATATAAGTCTGACCCTATACAAAGGCAAATGCTTTAGTGACAAAATTTGGCCACCTTAAACAACAGAATGCTTGTGCCCACTTCAGAAAATAGGTGACCAGAAGAAAAACAATGAAATAGTAGCTTAGCTGTTTGTTTTTCAGCCTCTTTTCTGTAGACCATCAGCATAAGGAGTATCTGCCTGCTTTTTAAGAATTCAGATATTTAGCCCTGGTTTAAAATGACAAAATCCAAATTTCTGAGGTAAAACTCAGGAATATGCATTTTTGCCAAAACCTTACTAACATCTTTGAATAGTCCAGTACGTTAAGGTCTCTAAGCCACTGCTTACAGGGTGAGAGGCAAGAATTTGCAGGAGGAGACAAGGAAAAGCATGAAATGTGACACAAGGGCCACTAGTTGGTTCTCTGAGAGCAGCTGACTTCCTAGTTCTTAGGTGCCTCTAAGCAAGACTCTGTAGGTTCTGTGGGGTCTGCATCAGGAAGACCGATGTCCTGAGCATTAGGTGCAGAGAAGAGAGTGACCATGGAGGGTGCAAGTCCCTGATGTATCAGCAGTTTTGCAGATAAAACTTAGGAATGAAAGTTAAGAGATGTATACTTATCTTCCTACCTGCTGTATGAGTTTTGGGAAAAACATATTTTTATATCTATTTTGCCATCAGAAGTAAAAAAAAATAAATAAAAATAACAGATGCACCCTTCCAGCCCCAGATAAACATTTATGTGAACAATTAAATGTTTCAAAGAGCTTTGGCATGTCCATAGAACTGGTGCTTTCTTAACCAGGCTCACTACTTGCCACTATATCAATTTTCTTCCTTTCACTGAACCATATCCCTCTTTTGGGGAAAATATTGATAGACTTCCTTGTAGAGTAACATTTTAATACAATACCTAGAATTGTCAGCAGACATTTAATTTATTAATAAGGAATATTTAGTATTGTTGGCAAATTTCTTACATTTATGTTTCATGTTCGCCTATTTTCTTTTTAATTCATTGATCAAACATGTTTGAGTCTTTACTTGTATAAGTCACTAGTAGTCCCTATTCAGGAAGTGATATACTCAATAGACACCATCATAAAGTTTGCAGGATAATAAAGGAAACAAATATCAGACAAGTATTCAAGCAAATACATTTTTAAAAACTTGGAGATGGGATCCCTGGGTGGCTTGGCGGTTTGATGCCTGCCTTTGGCCCAGGGCATGATCCTGGAGTCCCAGGATCGAGTCACACATCGGGCTCCCTGCATGGAGCCTGCTTCTCCCTCTGCCTGTGTCTCTGCCTCTGTCTCTCTCATTCTGTGTCTCTCATGAATAAATAAATAAAATCTTAAAAAAAAAAGATTTTAAAAATAAATAAATAAATACATAAATACATAAAAACTTGGAGATGCTATCGACAAAAAAGCATACGGTACTGTCAGAGAATATAATACAGTGATTAGCACAATAATTTAATTAATGCAGTAATCTGATAGGAAGGTCACTAAGGCCTCTCATAGGGTGTCCTATATGAGGAGGTACTGGGGCCTGAAAGATGAATTTGTTAGCATTTGTCCACATGAGTGAGGGTGAAAGTGTTTCAGACAATGGAGAGGTTAAATAGTTATCTTCAAAATACAGAAAGTGGTCTAGTGTGGCTGAAGCATAATAATAAAGAGAGGGACTGTAGCTGGAAAGAAGCTGAATATGAAGACATGAGTCAAAGCAAAAACTTAAAAACTTGTGCTAAGGTAATGGTAAGCCCCTGAAGCATTTGGAGCAGGAGAGTGACTGGATCCTCCTGGCTGCCTCCATGGAGAAGAGATGTAAACATTAAATATGAGAACATTAGAGGCTATTTTATTCTGGGTAAAAGATAGTAGTGACTTGTTTAAAGTCATCTAGCGCAGTTGGTGAGAATTGGTTAGTTTTAAAATATATTTCACATGTGCTACCACCTAAATTAGTGGTGGGTTAGCCGTGCAGTTGGCTGGAATGAGAGGAAAGAAAATGCCAAGCTAACTCAAAGATTAAAAGATCTCGCTTATCTGACATTTTCTCATTTTTTTAATTTGACCAGGTATGATCTAGGAAATAAGGCTTGGGGTAATCCTGGAGAAATGCTGACCTAGAACTAGGTCTCACCATAATGGTGAAATAAAATTTGTTGCCAGGATTTTGGAAAAATGCAGTTCAGAGAGTAGAGTACAATGTTGAAAAGCTAGTATGTGTTAACTCTGTGGTATCAGAGGGAGCCTACTGAGAGGAACAGGTTTAAAAATTGCAGCAGGGAAGCAGGGGCAGCCAGGCAACAGCTGATTGTCCTCCTCAGATTGGGCAGCAGGTTTTGATCTTCAGGGAAGAATTACAATCCCTCACTTTGCTACAGAAGTAGGTAAATCCAGAGGATCTAAAGTACTGGGTAGGTAACCATGAGAGGGATTTGAACTCACAGAGGAAAAGGCACAGCTCAGTCTTCAGAACTCATATGTAAGAATAAAACCAAGGCAAAAGTTTCAAAAGTATGGCAAGACCAGTGGCACAGGTGACAACGCTTAGTGTCAGAAGGTGGGGCTAGGAGTCATTAGGCTTCTCTCTTAGAACCCATAGTGCTGTGGGTGCAGCTTAGGAATCTTCAATGGTGGTAGATCAGAGAGCAGAAGCTGGTAGGTACCTCCAGGTAAAAAATGCTTTGTATTTTAAATCACTGGATGATATGGTGCAATGTGTGTTATGGAATAAATGTCACTACAGAAACTTAAATGTGCCAAGGATGTGTGCTGCAGATTTAAAGTGATGGGTACAAGCACCAGAATCACCTCAGTTAGCAGTGCTCGATCAAATCTTTCCCAACTTCCAACTATAATATCTATAAAGAAATTAAACATAAGCATCTGTAACTACCCAAATCAATACACTAATATTATCTACACAAATTACACGTTACTTTGAACTGAATGAGAAACTATAATTAATGGGTGATGCTAAGACACACTTTGCTTTTTTGAGGGGTGTATTCCCCAGAGAAGCAGAACCAATAGGATAGATAGCTATAGATAGGTAAGATGGAGCTGATATAGATATATAGATACAGAATTATTGTGAGGCATCGGCTCATGTGATGATGAACGCTGAGAAATCTCACAATCTGCTATCTACAAGGTGGAGACCCAGAAAAATTGGTGATATAATTCAGTCTAAGTCTGACAGCCTGAGAGCCAGTGGAACTGATGATGTTAAATCCCAACCAGGAGAAGAAGATGAGATGAAATGTTCCAGCTCCAGCAGTGGGACAGACAAGGTACACATTTCTCTTTCCTCTTTTTTGTTCTGCTCAGGCCTCCAATAGATTGGATGATGCACACTTGGGGAAGGCCATCTACTTTACCAAGTTCACAGATTCAAATGCTAATCACATCTGTAAATGATCTGACAAATATATCCAGAAATAATGTTTAACCAGAAATTTGGGCATCTCCTGTCAGGCTGGCACATAGAATTAACTATCATAGGAGATAACGAATGTGTAAACCTAAAGATCATTCATCTTCACAGTTTTACCACAGGTAGACTCTTGGCCTCAGAGTCCAAATGTCTATACGAACCACAACACGAAACTTGTTTTCCTCTAATATGGAGGAAAGAGTTGTTTTCTAAAACATACAAGACCACAAAATCCTCCAATTTCTCTCATTTGTAGTTCCCTCTGTTCATTCTGGAAATAAAATTTCTATTTTAGCCAGAGGCAGACATGGAAGGTGTTGGTGCTCTTCAGGAATGTGGAAGGATCAGGAGGGAGGAACCATGATGGGAAGCAATGGAGCAGTGTATGCTGTGTGCTGTTATCATCATTGTCTAGCAAGGGAAGATAAAAATAATATTTTCAATCATTAAAGTATAAATGATCCTTTTCAAAAGACAACCAGATAGCTACAAGAGATAAATGTTTTCTGAATGTAAGAAATTTTGATAAAGACTCTGCACATAAACTCTGTGTCTCAAAGTCCTTGCAAGGGAGATTATAATAGAGTCAGATGGCCCATTAATTCATCCACAATGTTTATGGACAAATACCATATTTGGATACAGTCTTCCTTATCAGAAAAAGCAAATGTAAAAGATATGATTGACATAAAAGAAGTATAATGGTATTTAAACTGCAAGGACATATCTTTGGAAAGAGGAAGAGATTGGAAACGGTTTTCTATCAGAAATATTGATCACTTTTTCTTAGAGCATCTGCTTTGTGTCCTTAACATAATTTAAGAAAACAAGGACTCTGACTTAAAAGGTAAAAATGTGAAGTGAAAATGCAATAGATTGACAAGAAAAGGACACTAATTGAGAAGGTAGAAATTAAAAACAAAAATGCAATAACAGACTCTCCACAAAAAAATATATATATATTAAAAACATACATAAAGGGGCTCCTGTGTGGCTCAGTTGGTTAAGCATCTACCATCAGCTCAGGTCATGATCCCAGGGTCCTGGGTTGGAGCTCCACAACAGGCTCCCTGCTTAGCGGGGAATCTGCTTCTCTCTTCCACCCCTCTCCTGCTCATGTTCTCTCTCTCTCAAATAAATAAAATCTTGGGGATCCCTGGGTGGCGCAGCGGTTTAGCGCCTGCCTTTGGCCCAGGGCGCGATCCTGGAGACCTGGGATCGAATCCCACATCAGGCTCCCGGTGCATGGAGCCTGCTTCTCCCTCTGCCTGTGTCTCTGCCTCTCTCTCTCTCTCTCTCACTGTGTGCCTATCATAAATAAATAAAAATTTAAAAAAATAAATAAATAAATAAAATCTTTTAAAAAGTGCATAAATCCAGCTAAGCAATGAGCTCAAGTAAAAGACTCAATAATACATGGTATTAGGCATTAGAAACAGTGATACACAATATGTTGAATTAAATGTTATTGATAGGTTATGAGAAAAAATGTAAAAGTAATTCTTGAAATCATATATACAAAGTGTAAAAATAACAATAAGGATCTGGCTTCAAATTCCAGATTATGACAGACAATTGAAAGAGGTGAATCCCATATTATCCAACAAACAACTGAAGGAGGGATGAAGGAAGCAAAATAAAGCAATGCTAGAATCCAGAACTACATCAGATAGTATCAAAACACTACTTTACTTCTTATTTTGATTATTATAATTCATTTTTAACATGTATATATCTGTTAAATTTAAAATATGTTTTATAAAGCGCTAGCAAAAATTATAGTAAAAACATAGCCCATGAAGAGTCAGACAGGAAAGATAAAGATGTATTTAAAAATGTCAAAATTGAAAGGGCAAATAAACAAGCTTTTCAGGCATAACAGGTTTAAAAGATTTGAGGTTGGATGAGTCAAACTGTTCTATTGAAGACAAAGTTCAATCTATGTTATTCCCAAGAGACATAGCTACGGGGGGGGGGGGGGGGGGGGGGGGGGGGGAATATGATACAGAAAATTGAAAGAAAAAAGAACTGTCAGAGATGTATTGGGTAAAGAAAACAAAAGAGTGTAATATTAAAATCAATCATATTAGATTTTGAGGCAAATAAGTCATCATACAATAAAAAAATGACTGTCATTTTATGTAAAAATTGTAAGTTTTGGATCTATAATTACGGGAGATATTCAAAGCATATGCCTTTGTATGACAAATAACACAGTACAAAATATTTAGAGTAAAAACTACCCTATGAAACTTTACAAGAAAAACTTAGAAGAAAAAAGTAGCTTTGAAGACACATTTCTCAAATTCTGAAGAACCATGTAGAAAAAAGTAAAAATATACAGGATATATAATACTTTAATTTATAATTTAAAAGAGTCCAAATGTGTTTCAAATATGCAGTATATACACTTTCTTCTAAAAGTCAATGGATCATTTACAAAAACTGAACATCTAATCAGCCACAAAGAAAAGTATTTTAAATAAATTACAGAAAAGCTGAAATTGGGTATGCCATGATATTAGATCAGAACATAATAATAGCCATTAATAACAAAAGTTGAAAATTAATTATTTGGAAATAAACAATGCATGGCTCATTAACGTGGATCAAGGGGGATGGATTACTGATTGTTTACAAAGCAGTACAAATGAGAATGCTTTATTAAATATTTGATAGAAGCTTTATGTCTACAAATTCTTTGGCTTAAAATTACAAGATGGGATGAATTAACAGCTAGGAAGATAGTGATTAGCACTAGGGAAATACACCTTTAATGTTTATGGTCAAATACCATATGTGGGGACGCCTGGGTGGCTCTACGGTTGAGCATCTGCCTTTGGCCCAGGGCGTGATCCTGGGGTGCCGGGATCAAGTCCCACATCGAGCTCCCTGCAGGGAGCCTGCTTCTCCCTTCTGCCTATGTCTCTGCCTCTTTCTCTGTGTTTCTCATGAATAAATAAATAAAAATCTTTAAAAAAAATACAATATATGAATATTCTTTCATCATGGAAAAAAGCAGATTTTTTTTGAAATATTTTATTTATTTATTTATTATAGAGAGAGAGAGAGAGAGAACACAGGGAGGGGGATGGCAGAAGGAGAGGGAGAAGCAGCCTCCCCATTGAGCAGAGAGTCCCATGGGGGCTCAATTCCAAGGTCCTGGGATCAAGACCTGAGCCAAGGGTAGATGCCTAACCATGTGAGCCATCCAGGCACCCAAAAAGACAAGCAGATTTTTTAAAAAAGAAAAATGTGCATGGGTGTAGTTAAAAATGTAGCAAGCAGTCTGCAGCCAAAACAAAGTTATTTTAAAATTATTTTTAAATTTAAAAATTAATGCAGCCAAATTATTTTTAAAGACTTTCAATACCAAAAATAAACAAACCACCACCACCAAAAAAAAAAAACAAAAACAAAAAACAAAACAAAACAAAAAAACAAAGCACACCAAAGAAAGGAAAGAAGAAATAAAACTAAATATAAAGAAAAGTCAATCATCTGCTTATTTTATAAAAGGTAGGTATAATTATTTAGTATGGTGAGTCCAACAGTAAAAGAGATGACTGCCATGGAGAAGATAGTTTATTGCTCACAGTTCCCAGGACGGAGGCAAGGCATGCCTTCATGGGGTCCCGCAGGGAAGCACCAGTATTGATCAGGACACAGAGGTTACAAGGGAAAAATCTGGGTAAGAGCCTTTAGTGTGGTTTCCGTGGCAAGGAACAGACATAGCAGGGCAAGCAGGTTTAGGGTTGACTGTACTGAATAATTTCAGTGGGCTCTGGGGTGCGGGGGCTGTCAGTACCCAACTCTGGGGTGATTAGAGTAGGGAGATAGTGGCCTTGAGAGTAAGAGAGAAGGTGGTGGGGTGGGAAGACTCTGGATTGGTTGGTTTGCATATGAAAGGCATTCTCCTGGCCTCATCATTTACTACCTCTAGGAACTGGCTAACACCTGCCAGGCACATCTCTCCAGGGTCAGCAAGGCTTCAAGATGTCAAAGCTTTGGAATTACAGAAAAGGTGTGATTAATACACTGCTGATCCCAGCAGGTGGCCCAAAGCAGGCTTCCTTATCTCCCTTCCGCAGCCAAGGCAGATGCTGTGATGCACTGCTGCATTCCTAGTTAGAGAGATGAATGACTTCTCCCAGCTGCTGTCAGCAAACACCTCTCAGCTGCATTGCTCTTTCCTAGGTGGGCCCACATCCAATGGGGCATCCAATCTGTGCAGGACAGGGTTTCTCAACCTTGGTATTATTGATAATTTTAGACAGAATAATTCTTTGTTGTGGGGGTCTGTTCTGTGCACTGTAGGATGTTTAGCAGTATCTCTGGCCTCTACCCACCTAGATACCAATAATCCCAGCCCTCAGAATGTCCCCAGACACTGCCAAACATCCCTGAAGGAGCAAAATCACCTCCAAAAGAGAACCACTGGCATAAGAGTATAAAAGCCCACCTGCTTCTAATTCTGGACAGCTGTAATGTGTCATTCTTTCTTCCGCACATCCCACGAGTTCCATATGAAGCCCACGACTCTGGTCACACTATCTACTTTTTCAGGGCTAATTCATCCATTTCCATGCATCCATTTTCATGTATATACTGACAGGTTTTAGGTCCATATTTCCAGCCCAGATCTCTTGCTTAATCATCAAATCTGTATAGTTAACTATCTATTTATTGGCTGTGTCTTTTTATCAAGAGACATTTTATTTTTATACTTAGGAAAATGAGCTCTAAAAAAATAAGAAGAAAGGAGAAAGAAAAAACAAAAACAAGAACAAGAACACAAGCTCTAGAAGCAGTTGCTCATGTATGTACCTTGACTCATCTACTGGCTTTATAACTTTGGGATACTACTGAGCCTCCCTTTGCTGCTTCTTCATCATCTATAAAATGGACACATGACTATGATCTACCTTATAGGTTTGTGTGGAACTTAAGTGAGTTAATGTAGATAGAGAATTTAAAACAGTTCCTGGAAAATTTTAAGTTCTCAATAAATGTTAGCTATTACTATTAATCACTAGATTGTCTTGCCAGTACGAAAAGGAGTATGTTCAAGTCCAAACTAAATTCTCCATTTCCCAACTTGGGTCTTCTGTATTTATTTCCATAAATGACATCACCAACTACCTATTCAAGCCAGATGCTTATTCAGTGATGTTATTATTGATTGTTCCATCTCCTACACCAAATCATAGTGAATTTACTTTCTTAGAATTGGTTGGATCTGTACATTTTCTTCATCTCAATTGCCACTATCTTAGTGTAATCTCATATCTCTTATTGCAAGAGCCTAATGAAGAAATGAAGAACGTGGATGCTGGAGTCACAGCTGAGTTAAAGCTCAGCTGAATGATATTGAGTAAATTATATTTCCTCTCTCTATTTATTTCTTTGTCTGAAAAACAAAGACAATCAGGCTTACCTCAGAAGATTGTAAAGAATATTACAAGAGAAACATTGTATTACTTTCAACCTAAAATAACACAAATAACCTTTATTATAAGACTGGATTAGGGATCCCTGGGTGGCGCAGCGGTTTGGCGCCTGCCTTTGGCCCAGGGCGCGATCCTGGAGAACCGGGATCGAATCCCACGTCGGGCTCCCGGTGCATGGAGCCTGCTTCTCCCTCTGCCTGTGTCTCTGCCTCTCTCTCTCTCTCTCTCTGTGACTATCATAAATAAATAAAAATAAAAAAAAAAAAGACTGGATTAAATAAGTCATAATATTTTCATATAATAGAATACCATATAGCAATAAAAATAAGGAAAGTACCATTGCACAGTACAACATGGTTGAATCTTGAAAAGATAATATTGAGCTCACCTACCAAAAAAAAAAAAAAAAAAAGGCAAGACGCAAAAGAATACATGCAGAATTTATATAAAATTTAAAACAGGAAAATCTTAACTATATTATTTATTTAGTGATATATACCTAGTGGTAAAACTGTAAAGGAACACATGCTTGTAATTACCATAAAATTCAAGCTCATGAAAAGGTCAGGGAAATACTGAGGAGGGCTGATTTGGAAAATGACAATATGGTACCTTTTGAGATACTGACAATGTTCATTTTTTCAACCTAGGAGGTGGTTGCATGGGTATTTATATATAAATATTATTTATTTTATTGTGGATTAAGATTTTATGTTCTTTTTTATATGATAGTTACATTTCACAAATTAGAAAAGGTTAAATAAAAGGAATGTAATAACTGAAAACTAAGTATAAGCACAGAAATAGAAAAATGTAACACTTTGAAATTATATATAATATATATTTTATATATTTTATATTATATATTTATATATAATATAAAATATATATAAATATTTATGTAAATATATATAAATATATATATTTTATATATTATATATATAATATATATATTATATATATATATATATATATAACTTCTGTGAATAAAGAGTTACTATCAGACCTGAATTTTAGGCCTGTTTCAGGAATATCTCCAATTCTCACAGCACTGTTTCCTTGGAAACAGTAGTGCTAAAATAAATGAGGAATATTTTGTTTGCCTCATTGGTGTGTGGAACACACATCTGCCTTGTGTTAGGGAGCTTTGAGCTGGCTTGAGCTGGCATTGGGCCTATGTGGTAAATATGATGTAAAACTTGGTGGGAAATAGAGGCCGGGGTCTCCATGTGTCAACATGACCCATACATACTCTGGCCCTCATCTGTGGCAGTCATATGTGTCTATGTAGGTGAGGCTGCAAGTGAAGCCATCTCTTTGTGTACTTATGTAGCTGCTGAGGCCAGATGAGGAGATGAAGATGCCTAACCTGCATGTATGGCCTTCTTTTCTTCTCTAATGCCAAGTAAACAGAGATTTATGTCAAATCTTGCCTATGTCTCTTAAGTGTGATAGCTTATTCACACCTATAACCACATCTGTGGTGTTAGACACTGGTGTCCAAAATAGACTTGTCTTTCAGGCCCTTGAGTCAAAACACTGTGATGCAGGAAGCAGAACTGGGCAGGGTAGGGAGGAGACTGTGATGAGAATTTGCTGTCTGGGGGGCTACATGTCAGATTTATCTTCTGGGTTACTGATAAAACAGTCAAGGAAAGGCAAAGTGAGGTAGGGAGCAGCTGAAAAAATAAGGAAAGGGTGAATCAGATAGACCTATTATTAGGTGACAGTTAAGATGAGGGATGAGAAGAGACTTTTTAAAAAAGATTTTATTTATTTATTCATCAGAGACACAGAGAGAGATAGGCAGAGACACAGGCAGAGGGAGAAGCAGGCTCCCTGTAAGGGGCCTGATATGAGACTCAGTCCCAGGACCTCAGGATCACAACCTGAGCGGGAGGCAGAAGCTCAACTGCTGAGCCACACAAGCATCCCAAAAAGAGAAGAAATTTAAAGAGTTCTTTCAAAAGATTTACTAGCTCATTATCAGTAGTTGGAAAATCTGTTCCATGTTGAGCAGAGTCTTCCCTTAATTAATCTCATGAAACATGTTCCCTTTAACCCAGTCTGGATTAATTTAAATCCAAACATACTATTAGGGAACAATAATAAAAGGTGCTAACTAAGGCTGTTAAATGTACGCTGTAGATTGAGGCAGTAGAAACCAAAGAGGATTAACCTATAGGCTAGGATATTTTGCCCTATCCCTGGTGGAAGCTCCAAGATCATGTGCTTTGGTTAAAGTAGAATATCATCATATGGTTGGTAAAACTTTTGGGTTGAGTGGATACTGGTATGTAATGCACTATGAATTTCCAGAGAGCAAGATAATATGAAGAAGCCAAAAAGGAAGCTAAAGGGGGATGGAGATACTGTGATAAGATGTATCATGGTCCCAGTAAACTCCAGCTTGAAACCTGATAAAGGAGAAGATATCCAGTAGTGGTATCCTCTTTGCTTGAATGTATTACTGGAAAGGATGTGATGCACAAGTAGAAGATCTTGCCCTCACTGGCCTATAGTTGAATGTTGGGGACATCTGCCCTTTGCCAAGTCTTAATTGGATCAGCTAAATCAGAGCCTTTACAATTGCCCTAACCTTCTCCTGCAGTAAAAACTATACTACCTTCCAGGAGGGCATCAGGCAATCTTAGTCCTGATTAAAGAGGTCATGGAACCAATTGTCCTTCTCAGATACCAATTCTTTCTACCTTCGTCCTATCTGTTCTAGGAGAAAGTCCAAAGCTTCTACTGTGCCAGACATATAAAAACTATCAGGAAATTCAGGGGACAATGGTGATGGTATGCTGTCATACAGACTCAGAATCTTGAAAATGTCAAGCAGAGGAGAGACCCCATAATATATACTTTTACTGTCTTTTTTACAGTTCCTCATATTCTCTAGGATTCAGTTACTGCCCTGTTGATTCATCAAGTTGATATTATAATGATACTTCCCCTCTTGAAAGAAAGCTGAGGCTGGAGGGAGGGGAAATTTAAAAAGCTGTAGTTGTAATAGGGCTAACCAAGGGTACCTGAATAATCTGGTAAGGAGACAGGCCCCAGTTCAGTCAGACCTTTTTCCAGGAATAATCTGGGCTATGGCCGCTAGAGGATTTTATAAACAATAAAGAGAAAATTGTCTTCCCTTCTGGGAGACTAGAAAAAGAAATGGGTTTGAATGTAGTTTAGAGCAGAGGGTAGCCCAGGCTGTCCCCCTGGGATTTTATAATCCTGACATAACCAGTGTATTTAAAGAAGTGTACTGCTAAAACACACACAGACTCAAGTCCCTGGCAAAAGCCTTACAGTGCTACTTATAGACAACTGTTAGACTTCTGGACTAAAATCTCCCTGATACTTTTTCTAAGAACAGCCCACATGAGAGACAAGTACTGGCACACTATTTGCCTCTAGCAAAAATAACACACATACCTAAGAGCATCAGATTATATTGAGGCTTGAGTTGTCTATGACATCATGGGGGATATAGAAAGAGACTCCAGTACAGAAAAAACCATACAAGCTCCCTGAAAAAATATAAAAGGCATATTTTGGAACATGCTAAAGAGATCAGCTCTGAGGGAATGCATTGTGTCCATGAGTAGATAGGTTCTCTGCCTCTACGATGGAACTCCCGAGCTATCCACTCTTATCTGACAGTGGTCTGTTAAAATCTCAGCTGCAGAAGGCAAAATGTATACACGGTGGGTTAAATTGAGGGCAGTATATTTGACAGTGCATGAAGAACTTGGTTCTTGCCTCAGGGAAATATGTAAATATATAGAGACTCCTGGATCATGCCCGTGGTTTTGTTGCATGGACAGGCAGACAAATGGTTCCTTGACAAATAGATACATAAGAAAAGCCTGGTGTGAAAGGGTAAAATTGTGGATGTTCCTACAGAAATTCCTGGGGAGAATTCCATTCATAGATGTTCATCACTATTTATGGCTCAGAGGGACACTGGAAAGCCAAGTCCATTGCCCTGGTCTGCCCCTGGGCAAAAACAGTTGGGTACATGAGATGAACTGGCAAAATGGTGCTCAAGCAATGCCACTGTGGCTGAAACAATGACATATACTAGTATCACTCTGAACAGCCAATAATAAGGTGAGAGACTGTCCTGAATTCTATAAAGAGGGAAAAAAATGTCCAAAAATGGCATTCAGGGAATTATATGAAGTCAAGGATCAGTGTATCATGGACAAGTGGATTATATAGAACACTGCTCATGGCTCCTGGAGTATTCTGATAGGTCTTTTCAGGAATAGACAAGTGTTTGGAGTCTCCTTTATATGCTTTGTAGGATGTACATTTCACCATACCCAGTTTACCAAAATGGGACAAACAGCACAATGTAGAATGGGTCTACCATTTGAAAATAGAAATGGACAATTAAAATATTCATTTTTGAGTGACAGGATGCTAAGGATGATAAAAATGAGAAAGCCTGGATAATAAACTGAGTATGTGCGTCACTTGAATATGAAAGTAGGTGAAAGAATAGCCTTAGGGAAGATTGTGTACTGGAATAATGTGCCCCTGATGCTGTGGTACTAATCTGTCTTCTGCACATCACAAGGCTTTTCTTTGGAGTTACTAGATCTAATGGTTTAAGTTAAAATTGCATTTGCCCTCTTTCCAGCGATGGGAGCATTACTGCTTAAGATACTGTATTCATTTGAACTTGATTATATGTATTCCTGAGGAAATCCTAGAGTAGATGTCACTTTGCTTAATCTGGCCTGGCTAGGATGAACTCCATGCCACCTTCAGTGGGAGAGAATGACCTCCTACCTTTTATCTTTGCAAACCTACCACCTATTTTTAGGAATGGAGAAAGAAGGACTTGGTGATGCTCTATTGCTACCTGAAGGGAAAGAAAAAAAAAATCCATTGAGACATTATGCCTTGCAACACCTCTGGGAAGGAGCTATACCTTCACCCAAGAAGAGCTCTCTAATGTGGTTGATTGCTATTGTGTTTAAGAAATAATTCCTGGGTGTTTTAGAAACCCAAGCCAGGAAGATACACCTATTGAAATTCTAAGAACCATCTGAATTATAGCAGGACGTCCCTAGAATATGTGGCCCTTGTCATCATTCCCTTACTGCCTATGTGCCAGGAATTTGAAAAGAAGTGTCATTTCTTACTATATAGTTAGTGGGTATTGAGCAGATAAAAGACCAACAATGTGTCCTCTTTATAGGGTAAATGGGCTATACTCTACATTAGTATGTGGGAATCAGTGTCAATAAAAAATTATTATTTCATAGCTGGATATAATTCGTCCCCCAGGCCAGAAGGAATCCTGAATTTACTAAACACTCTAGTAACCATCCTTGTCACTGAAAATATATGTTATAAGGGTAAGTGATGGTTCTGTTGGGAAGGATGGAGAAATTAAACTGTAATAAAAACATTTGGTGTGCTAAGTATTACTGTAATAGCTACTGCTATATAGTATAATATCAGCAAGTAGTTTGTATGCTAAGCATTATTTTAATGTTTCATTTACTGTTATTTGATATAATATTTTATGGGCTTACATATAAAAATTAAAGAAAAAATAAATGTATACTGATGATGACCCCCAGGATGAAAAGATATTTTGGGAAACTGGTTTAAAACCCCTAATTGATATTAACTCCATGGAAACTGATTGTCCAGACAAAATGGTAAATTTGGCCTTAGAGAAACTAAACACAAATATAAATATCTCTAATAACTTTTAAAAGATACAAGTGATAATGAGAAACAGACCTGTGCAATGGATAAGGAAGTAAGAAAAGACTTATGAAGAATGTTGGTCAAGATGAACTACATATTTTAGGAAGAAGATACCAACAATTAATTAGATAATACAAACCTTGGTGGTTGCAGGCATATTAACTTGCTTTTTCCTCTGTATACAATTTTAGAGATGTGCCTGTCAGGAAAAATATCACAGGACATTTAAGGATTTTTTTGTGTGTGTGAAAATATTAACTCAAGGTCATGGAAGTGAACTGTGAGAAAGAATTTAACATAAGTCTGGTCTAATTCAGCCTCTCAGAGGATGACCTTAGTTTCCCTCAGCACTTCTTCCTTGGAAGGAGTGGAAGCTAAGAAAAATGAGAAATAGTGTTTGTGTTTGTTGGTTAAAATCAAGATTAGGTTGGTAAAGCTTCAAGTTGGAAAGCTGGTTTGGGGCCTATGAACGTAACCAGTATTAAAGATTGGTAGAAAATATAGCATGAAGCTTTTATGTATGAGTGTGACCCCCCACATACCTTGCTTCTTTTTTTTTTTAAGATTTTATTTATTTATTCATGAAAGACAGAGAGAGAGAGAGAGAGAGGCAGAGACAATAGGCAGAGGGAGTAGCAGGCTCGATGCAGGGAGCCCAATGTGGGACTCAATCCCGTGACTATGAGATCACGCCCTGAGCCAAGGGAAGATGCTCAACCGCCGAGCCACCCCAGTGCCCTCATACCTTGCTTCTTATACATGGAACCCTAACACCCATGTGGTGGGATAGACAAAAGAAGCTCTGTACTTGGGAATTGCTGAGAGAGAGTAAGATGCTGTAGCTTCTGCATTTCCTGACTTGCATCCTGCCATAAAACTAAATGAATGTAAAACCTATTGATACCTTCAGGAAAATATCCCAACTCTTTAGTGCAGTATCGGTTCATTAGATGACCATACTTTAGCCTCTCTTGTTTTCATTCATAATGTCTGTATACCTATATATTTATCTGTACATAGATATTTAAAAATATTCATATTTCCAAGAAATAGTTTTCTCTTATCTCTATTTGCAACATTTTTCTCCATTGTTTACCCATGTACATTATAAGCCTATCCCATCCCTACTCACTTCAGTCTTAAAAGGTATACTTTGATGTAAAACAACAGTAATTATCCAAGCTTTATCATGACATAACTGAATTACATGCTCCACCATTTCTTAGATCTAATTTCATGGTCATATCATGAAATATTCTAATTATTTTTTATTTATTTTTCAAATCTTCTAAGCACCTTGATGTAATACAGGAAGAACTCAGAAGGTGGGCACTAGAATTCTGGTGACTAGGCTGGTATTATCAGTGTCCATGTATTAACATTCCAAATTAAACATCAGTGTTTCATGACCTTATTAATGTCAATCAGTGCCTGAGGACTTAATAAATATAAAAGCACTCAGAAATTTAAGTTTCTTTCATCCACAAACCTAAGGTCTTTGCTACTGACACTGAAGCATTGCAGCTAGTGAGACTCTTTTTAATGCTACCTGTCTCACTATAATAATTAAGCTTATGCTTTTATTAATGTACCTCTCCATAATCATAATAATATTTTTCTAAAATAAAATTAATATAGGGCACCTGGGTGTCTCAGTGGTTGAGCATCTTCCTTTGGCTCAGGTTGTGATCCTGGGGTCCTGGAATGGAGTCACATTAGGCTTCCCAGAGGGAGCCTGCTTCTCCTTCTGTCTAAGTATCTACCTCTCTTTGTGTGTCTCTCATGAATAAATAAATAAAATCTTTATAAAAATAAAATTAATAATGTTTTTATCCAGTTAATATAGGTCAAAGAGAGCTTTGCAACTAGATATACATAACTTGATGCTTAAAGTAAATAATTACTCAAGGAAATGAGAAGCTAAGTCACAAATGGGGAGAAAACAACTGCAAAAATCATATCTTATAAAGGACTGTTATCCAAAATACAAGAAAAATTCTTACAACCCAACAGTAAGAAAACAAAGAACACCATTAAAAAATGGTCCCAAAGACCTTAACATACACCTCAACAAAGAAGATACACAAATGGCAAGTAAGCATATGAAAAGATATTTCACATCATATGTCAACAGGGAAATGCAAAGTAAAACTAAAATGAGACACCATCACACATCTATTAGAGAGGTCAAGATCCATAACACTGACAACTCCAAATGTTGATGAGGATGTGAAGCAACAGAACTCTTATACATTGCTGATGAAAATTAAAAATGGTACAGCTTTGGAAGACAGTTTAACAGTTTTTACAAAACTAAACATACTCTAACCATACAATCTGGCAATCATGCTCCTTGGTTGAAAATTGTCCACACAAAAGCCTGCACACAGGTGTTTACAACAGCTTTATTCATAACTGCCGAAACTTGGAAGCAATTAGGATGTCCTTCAGTAGTGAATGGATAGACTGTGGTGTACCCAGACAATGGAATATTATTCAGCATTAAAAAGGAATGAGAAAGCATGGAAGAATCTTAAGTGCATATTATTAAGTGAAAAAAGCCAATTTGAAAAAGCTGAATACTATATACTGTATGATTCCAACGATATAACATTCTGGAAAAGGTGAAACTATGGAGACAATAAGTCAGTGGTTGCCTAGAGAGAATGAAGGGTGAATAGGAAGAGCACAGAAGATTTTTAGGATGGTGAAAATAAGTATGATACTAGTGTTGGACACATATCATTACGTTTGTCCAAACCTATAGAATGTCCAACACCAATAGTAAACTCTGAGGTAAACTACAGATTTAGTAATTATGATGTATCAGTGTAGACTCATCAATTTTAACAAATGTACCACTCTCATGGGGGATTTTTTTAAAAGATTTTATTTATTTATTCATGAGAGACACACAGAGAGAGGCAGAGATACAGGCAGAGAAAGAAGCAGGCTCCTCACAGGGAGCCTGACATAGGACTCAATCCCCAGACCAGGATCACGCCCTGAGCCAAAGGCAGATGCTCAACTGCTGAGCCACCGAGGCATCCCTTGGGGGATGTCGTTAATGAGAGAATCTATATATATGTGGGAGTGGGGCATATGGCAATTTCTGTACATTCCCCTCAATTTTCTTATGAACTTAAAACTGCTATAAAATTATTCATGAATAAATAAATAAATACATACAAATAAACAAAAATTTTAAATATTGCTCCCATATGGGAGAGGTATTAGTTTATTGTTAGAATTATATACTCCAGAGTCATAAAATCTGAGTTTGTATCTTAGATCCATTTTATTATTTTATTTTATTATTTTTTAAGATTTTATTTATTCATCCATGAGAAACACAGAGAGAGAGGCAGAGAGAGACACAGGCAGAGGGAGAATCAGGCTCCCTGTGGGGAGCCAAAGGCAGGACTTGATCCAGAACCAGGATTATGCCCTGAGCCCTGAGCCTAAGTCAGACACACAACCACTGAGCCACCCAGGTGTCCCTTAGATCCATTTTAATACTCATATCACCTGGTATGCTTAAATCTATATTTCAGTTTTTGTATGTGTAAATTGGAGATAATAATGGTGACACTTGGGGCACCTGGGTGGCATAGTTTGTTGAGCATATAACTCTTGGTTTTGGCTCAGATCATGATCCCATGGGTCCTGAGATGTAGACCCAATGGGCTCTGTGTTTGGCAGGGAGTTGGCTGGACACTCCCTTTGCCCCTCCCCCCACTCATGCATGCTCTCTCTCTCTCCACGTCTCTTTCTCAAATAAATAAATGAATTTAAAAAAATGATGATGACACTTTCACCATAGTGTGGGTGTAGTTATTAATTTTTATAATAATGAATGTTAAATGTTGAGAAGATTGCCTGGATCATAGAAAGCACCCAATAAATATTAGCCATTACATATTTTGGGCTTTCTGTTTTAATATAGAACTTGGGTTACCAAGGACATAAAATAATCTTGCAAATCTCAGTAGGAGGGGAAGTTTCAGTGCTTGGGCAACCAGGGATTGAGCTCAAAAGTGAACACACTGTATGAGTCGTGTACTAAGGACATACTTCAGTTATCATCTTCCATTAGACTGATCAGTCAAGTTCACAATGATCAGTCAAGACTGATCATCTTCCAATAGACTGATCAAGTCAAGAATACTAAGTCTATTAGTAGAATATTAGCTTTCTTTGTAAAGTAAGTTAAAGGTACAATGTGATATCAACCGAGCATTTGAAACACATCATATTTACGAGGATGTGCGCAACGTTGCTCTGCGTCAGACTGTTGCTCTGGTTAAGACTGCAAATAACTGTTCAAATCACTATACAGATAATGAAATATGAAATTTAAAAAAAGAAATGTGATTAAATGAACAGCTATGTAATAGTTAATTTCAAAATTCCAAAAGCATTGCCAAAGACTTTTAGCAATTCAAAGAAACAATAATGAACTAAGAGCCACTTGTCTAAGTAATAGCAGTTACTCCTTCAGTTAGAATCCATCATTCACTAGACATCTCTTACTTGTCTAATTATGATAATATCTAATTCTGTGCCTCCAAAATGTCAACTCTAACAAATGCTCCCCACTGCTGTCAGAATGAGCTTCTCCCTTGTTCTTTTCCAACTTTTTCTGGTTTTCCCTGTTTCTTACACAATAAGTTAAAAGTTATTATGGCTATCATCCAAACCTTCTTGGCTCTTGGAACCCTTCATATCCAAGTTGTTTTCTTCAAAGCATCCCCGAGCAAAATAAATATCCAATAGTTTAATTTCTTAAATAGGTAGGTTCCAACAACTCCGTAGGGGTTAACTGAGTTCCATTACACAGATTTTGCTGTACTTCCTTTTGAAATTTAAGGTGTCCCATGGCACTCTTATGACTTCTCTGTGCACCATGGGACACCAGTGTACAGTTTGGGTATGATAATACAATGATACATTTTTCCTCCATCCATCCCTCTATTTGCTTAACTTAAAAGCTGCTTGCACGTCCTTTGAATCTCCAACCCATTTTGTAGACTCTTTTCTTCTACATGCATTTATCAGATATGCTGGATAATTTCATATATCTGAAGTTTTGCTCATTCTAATTCCTTTGCATGCACTATATTTTCCTGTCCCTGTCTACCTGAAAAAAATCTACCTCATCATCGAAGTTCACCTCTAATGTTGCCTCCTTTATTAATACTCTTTGTTCTCTTTCTCTACCAAGTAGAGCTAACTTCTCTCTCTTTATGCTTTACTGCAACTTGTACAGATTTCTATCATAGCAGCTACAGTATTTTAACTATTTATTTATGGCTTTTACTCTCATCTAGACTGTCAGACCCTTGATCAAGAGACACAACCACCTCAAACCTACCTTTGTATTTTATGGAGAACTTAACCATTTAACAAGTACCTGATGAAAGAATGACAGAATTAATAAATACCATTCAATGCCAAATCATCATCTGTTACCAGAATATAGAGACAGATGGTATGTGGCTATAATTGAAATTTTAAGGTTTCCATTGACAAAGATTCTTTTCCTTGGCCAAACTTTATCTGGGCTCCTATAAGCCCTCTTCTCGTCTAGGCCTCAATGTTGGCCCATAAAAACTTGAACAAACACTAACAGAGTTTCTAAAAGCTCAAGATTGTATCCCTAGGATGATCCTCGTTCCCCTTAAAGTGCCTGCCTAGGAAAATTCAAGGCTGCCAAAAGAATTTATTTGTTCTAGTCAACATCTGAAAATAGGGTCCCACTCTGCCAATTACTGTGGAGGTTAGGAGCCTAACTTTGATAAATACCGTTTTGCAAACCCACATAGGTATCACACGAGGCAACACCCTTCTCCCTGTTTTTGGTAACTTTTCATTTACCTAACTCTACTGAGTTTCCATTCAACCCCCTTTCTATTCTCTCATTTTCCTGTTAGAACATCAAATCACCTCTATACAAACAGAAGTTGAGTTCAGTTCCCTTTGGATTCTTTTCCCTATTGAAATAGTTACTACTTATTAAAATCTGTCCTTACCACTTTTAACAAATATTCAAGTTTTTTAAAAAACTTTTGACACCATGATAAACTGTTAAGGATCATTTATAATTAATACATTCAGATTTTAACCATAACTCAGTCCAAAGACTATAAACTATTCTCTTTCTAGTAAGTATTTAAAACATTAATTTTCTTATCAAAACTTATTCCTTCTTAGACTAAAAGTTCATCCCTTCTCAACAAAGGGATTCTTGTAAATATTGAGAAGCTTTTATTCAATATTAATTTGACCATTATATATTTTAAAACATTTTTAAAAAGATATATTTATTTATTTGAGAGAGAGAATATGTGAGCATGCTCAAGTGAGGAGAGTGGCTGAGGGAGTGAGAAAATCCTGAACAGACTCCCATCTGAGTCCCAAAGCAGGGTTGATCCCATGACCCCTGAGATCATGATCTGAGGCGAAAACAAAAGAAGTCAGACTGAGCCAGCCAGGTGCTCCCTATATTTTAAAACATTTATAGATTGCCTAAGTTATCAATATGTAAAATATGCATGTGATGAGTTAATTAGTATGTGTTAATTTCTTAATGTGGGTGAAGCTCTTGACTTTCTAAACACTAAATTGTTTTTTTTTAAAAATAGATCTACTTTGCTAATGTGTTATTCTATAAAAGGAAATATCTTGGCTATGTCCCTGTGAAGCACTTACCTTTTATAGATATGGCCAAGAAATGAGATCATATCTAACTTCCCTTTCAGTGTTATAGGTATTCTACTGAGGTGTAGTATAATAGCTTCTTCTTTCTCCATAGAGATACTGAGTTTTCTCAATGATTCTTTTCAATTTAACAGGTAATTCAACTGCCATTACACAGTTTCCTCTGGCCAACACTCTCAAGAGAGTCTTTGCTTCCTAAAGCTACTGACTCTTACAACATCACAGACTATGTATTATCAACAATTCATCACATATTTAATAACAACAGTACTTTCTTCTTGTGTGCTTTAAAATGATTCTTTTTTTTTTCAGTAATGCTAAAAGCACCCTTGTGAGGGAGAGATGTGTTTCATTATTATATCTATTTGAAAAATGGAAAAGCTCTGGCCCAGAGGTTCAATTAAGGTCACAAAAGTCACTAGTGCGCTAAGGCATGGAATTCCCAAACTGATGACTTCAAGGCCCTTGCTCTAAACATTCAGTTGTAAAGGATAGAATTATATGTGCTTGAGGGGAAAAAGAGACAGGGAAGAAATCTGCTATTTTCCACCCATCAGAAAACTTACATTTTCTAGTCCAAGTTTTATTTACAACAGTTTTATGGGTACTAAGAGGAGGGGACTGGTATTTGATGACAGTCTTCTATGTGCTCATCACTGTGTTGGGCATTTTACAATAGTTTCTTGTCATATCTAGCTAAAGACTGTGCAAGGTAGCTATTCTTATCTCTATTTTATGAGAAAGAGCTAAGTTATTCACTTAAAGTCACACAGCTATTAAATGTCAGATTTGGGTCACGAAAAGACTGAGATCTGAAGTTCATTCATCCCTTATGTGAAGATACTTCCTTCTGAATATAACTATGTAAAGACTGAGAAGTGTATAGAATTATGAAATATATCTAATTTTAACTAAAGTACATGCCAAAACCTAAAATTATAAAGTCATAGCATGTTAAATACAGAACAATTTTCAAATCAAAAATGTAATTAAAGTGCTCAATCTGACTCATGTTACAGTTGACAAAGATAGCCTTAATGTTCCCCTCAGCTTGTCTAAACTTTGGACAAGATTTCTCACTGACTATAGGCCCTAGACTTCTCTCTCCTTAAAGCATGGACTTTATAACTCTTGCAACTATAAAATTCTAGCCTCTTGCCAGTGATATTTCCCAGGAATATCTTCCTCAAGGACCTAGGGGCCATCCCTTTGAAATGCAACCATCAAGGAAGAGAGTCCCTAACTCCTAGTCTCTGTGAGAGTGGAAGTCAAGCCTAACTTCCATTAGCACCAATTAGCAAACACAGATGGTCTAACCCCAAAGAAAAACATTGGCAAATTCAAGAATAACTCAATGTACTCCTTAACATATCCTATCGATCTACCCCCCCCCACCCCCACACACACATCTAACTTCCTCTGTCCACCAGTTCTTTTCTCCTGCTCACCCCAGGGCTTAAAAACCCTCCAGCTCCTTGTTTCAGGACAAAGCTAGTTACCCAGATTTGATCTGTGTCCTCTCTCCTATTGCTGTCAATGTAATAAAATCAATTTTTGTCTGCCCACTTTGTCCATTGATTAATTTTAATAGATTAATTTAATAGATTAATTCCAATTCCATGCAACTTTTGAGAAATTTGCCTTTTGATGAAAGCTCATATTAGATAACATAAATT
Source organism: Vulpes vulpes (assembly GCF_048418805.1). Classification (NCBI taxonomy): domain Eukaryota; kingdom Metazoa; phylum Chordata; class Mammalia; order Carnivora; family Canidae; genus Vulpes; species Vulpes vulpes. Next base: position 182,765,218 of record NC_132780.1, on the reverse strand, counting down.
TATATTTTGCATTTCTTTATGCCTATTAAATATATTTTAAACAAACTGTACCTATTTCCACAGAAATGGTATTAAAATGTTTTAATGAAATACTATTTAAGAAAAATTGTTCATATTTCTCTAATAGTAATTTAAAATGCTTGATATGTCCTGAGCAAATGATGATTACCCATTTTAGAGTCACTTAAAATTAAATTGATATGTCTTAAAAATATGCATACAAAATACGTGTGAAGGCAATGCTTTTAAGGGCTTTGCCCCTTCTTTCCTTCCTTTCTTCTTCCCTTCCTCATTGTACATACATATTAATATTAATTACCTTTTTAGGACCCTATTGCCAAAAAGTTACATTTTGCAGTACTAGATGTTAGGACTTCAATATATGAATTCTGCAGGATGGACATATTCAGATCATAACACTCTCATTCTCTAAACTTTCTTTGCCTGGCTTACTATTTTCTGGCTGACTGCAGTTCTTTATCCTGAAGAATGCAAACTCAAGGCTTTTGCTGTTTCTTACCTTTCCTAGAATGTACTTCTTTCAGATTTACCTAACACACTTTTAATTCATTCAGAGATGCCTTCTCTGACATCCTAGCTAAGGTAACCCTCCTCATCTGAACACACTCTTTTATTACACTTGCTTTCTCATGTTTTCTATACAGCACTTATCACTATCTGACACACTATTGTATATATGTTAGTTGTCTGTTCACCTTGCCCCACCACCTTAGAATGTATGATTCGTGTTGCACTATTAGCCATGATAACTGCTAGCAGTGATGTAACTGTCAGAGTTCTATAGGGAAATAGAACAGATAACAGAGATAGTGATAGAGATAGAGAGACTTGTTAATATGAAGGATTGGCTCATACAATTACAAAAAGCTGGCTGAGAAGTCCACAAATGATGTCTGCAAACCAGAGACCCAGGAAAATTGGTGGTGTTGTTCCAGTCCAAATTGGTGGTGTAATCTCAGTCTGTGCTTGATTTTAGCTAAAAGGCCAAGAAATGATTGTAATCTCAGTCTGAAGGCCAGAGAACCAGCTGAGTCAATAGTCTGAGTCTGAAAGCTCAAGAGCCAAGAGTGCTAATGCCTGAGGAGAGGAGAAGATGAATGTCCCAATTCAAGCAAAGAGAGCAAATTTGACCTTCCTCTACATTTTTGTTTTATTCAGGCCCTTAGTGGATTGGATGGTGCCCAATCACATTGGTAAGATTGATCTTTTTATTACTTAATCTATGAATTCAAATGCTAATCTCTTCGTAGACATACATAGAAGTAATGTTTTACCATCTATGTGGGCATCTCTTAGCAAGTTGACATATAAAGTGAACCATCACTGTGCTTAATACATTTTTCTTTCTTTCTTTCTTTCTTTCTTTCTTTCTTTCTTTCTTTCTTTCTTTCTTCTTTCTTTCTTCTTTCTTTCTTTTTTTTTTTTTGTGAAAGAATGGATTTCTCCTACGTGTGCATGACATCCTGTGTAGAGCTAAGACCACCTAAAATGTAGACATAGAAAGAAAGGGTGAGTCCTAGAAGGACCAGTTCTAGAATATTCAATTCAAGTCTAGTGGTGAACAAGCTTTATTTATTCAATCATTTGAAAAACCATGAACTAGACTTACCATGTCTCTTTATGATTTAGGAGATCCAAAGATTTTTTTTGGTGAGAACTGCCATTACCCTACAGATAATCATTTTACTTTCAGCAAAGCATACATTTCTATAAATTACAATTCTAGGTCAGACTATAAAAAATTATATCTCTTATTTTAGCAAATATCCAAAATATGTCTCTTTAAGAAAAAAAAAGGGTAACATCATATAGTCTTTTGAAAATGTACATTCATACACTGGTTTTGCTCTATGATTGATTTGAATTCTAAAAGATGTAAAGTAGCTAAATTTGGAAGCCTAATTATTAATAATTAAAGACTGATTTATTTCTGACAAGGAGTTTAAGATTGATTGATTTAATACTATAAAATTCAAGATTTTATGTAGTAATTTCACAAAATTTAGGGTATGGAATGGCAGATTTACAGCAGTCAAACTGTTTCCTCACCAAAATACTTACCTTAGTTCAGCATATTTTCTGCCTACTGTTTCTATTAAGTGTATTTGAAAATTCAGACTTTCAAAATACTGAAGACTATGATTCATATTTTTAAAACATGAAATATTTTTTCTTGATTTAGGAATGTGGTTTTCGTACAGGTAAAAAGCTCTATTCTTCTTAATAGAAGAATATAATTGCTGGCTGATAAAATTATCAATACACAGATAAAAAAATAGGATATATTCAGTATAATAGAGGAAGGATAACAACAATAACTTCTTAGGGCAAGTATTTCCACTTGATGATTAGATGGACAGATTTTACATGAAATGAAATACCTGAGAATAAGAAACAATTTGGAGAATTTTGGATACAGATACCAGAGAAAAATTATCTGAGGAATATGGTTCTATAGAGCAATTAAATATTAAAAACATAAAAAAAGACCTCCATTAGAAGCCATTTTTAAAGAATATTTTATCTTAGTATAATAAAGTTAGTATGATCAGAAGACAAAAAATTTTATGTAAATTTTGCCTATGTATACCTATAAAATTTTTTTTCTTAATGTTTTTTGATTTCAAATAAGAGACCAACAATCTTGGACAAAACTGTTGAGGATCAGAGCAGATATCTCCTTGGTGGGTAATTTTAGTTAGCATCTCAGAAAACAAGGTCGTGATTAAAATGACGGGTTTTAATGCCTTGATTTTCAAGGTTGAGATTTTTCTGTTTTACAAAATGCCAAGAATGATTCTCAAGATTCAGTCCTGCCATCATGTTGTTTTTCAATAGCTTTTTTTGAGGTAAAGTTCACATATTATACAATTCAGTCATATATGGTGTATGATTCAATGAATTTTAGCATATTCACAGATATGTACAATTGTCACTGCAGTCAATTTTGGAACATTTTCATCACTTCAAAAAGAAATCTACTTGATTTTAATGTGTCTTAATGGTTAATTTAATTTATTTAATAAGTAATTAATCAAATAAGTGATTAATAACTTAATTAATGATTCTCTAATGTAATGATGAATTAAATAATCTCAATGTTTGAATGATACATTTCGTATCATTCTGCAAACTTTCTGCAACTGTCCAAAAAAGGATAAAGAAAATTCTTTATAATTTGATATGTTCCATATCCTAGAGACTTGCCTCCTTCCCCAATCTGAGACACATGGGTTTATAATTGACACAAAAACAAAAGGATAAAACTAATTCTAAATCATTATTACAACATAAAACCATGACTGCCAAATAATGAGTTTGAATTCATTAGCAGTTTGAGAATCAGTCTATTTACACTTACTTCCAGAACACATGGTTCTTTGCTTCTACTTAAATATGAAATGTCTCATGCCTTCTCTCCTGGAGGGAACTAAATCATGTTGAATTTTATTCAAAGTGATGCCAAAAAAATCAAGTTATTTTTGTTATAGTTATTGAAGTCCTTAGTGAAATTCAAATATGTTCTACCTTAGAGAAGGAATAAAAGTTATTAACATGCCAGAATCAGAAAAACACATGTCTTCCATTACCTAGCTGAGGTACAGATGAATCTATTTCACTTTTTTCTCTTGCACACATACATGTACACACACATACAAAGAATAATACAAGTTAACATTGTTTCATTTAGTATTTTTTCCCCGCCATTTCCAGAAATAAGGTTATATCCAGAGATTATTCTAGGTAATTACCTTACTTTTGTAGTAAAATTAGTAACAAAGGATCTTTTTAAATTTATTTTAATCTATTGCTTTCTTTTGGATAAAGTTTTATAAACATACTGCAGAAAATTTGAAAATAATAAAAAATTGCTTTGCCACCTAAACAACCTTTCTGTTCTACCTTTAACATCTATCTCTTTACAACTTCTTACTATCCCTTTTTCTAATATAAAATTAATTGTAAGCAGTTTTCACCAAATTAGTTACTCTTCATATATATATCACCTTCTAATCCCCCAAGGATAATATTTTTGAGGAAATGTCTCTCTTAAGAACAGATAGTACGCATTAGAATTAAATGTTGGAGAAAGTTGAGTGAAGATTCCTGCACAAAACAACCTGTTAGGACTTCTAAGGAGGGTAGTGGAGTAGGAGGTCCCTAGGTTTACCTCCTTCCAAGGATACAATTAGATGACACCTCACGTCTGCATAAGTCACCCAGAAAATGACCTGAAGACTAGCAGAATAAACTCTACAAGAGGGCAGCCCCAGTGGCTCAGCAGTTTAGCGCTGCCTTCAGTCCAGGGTTGATCCTGGAGACCCTGGATTGAGTCCCCCATCAGGCTCCCTGCATGGAGCCTGCTTCTCCCTCTGCCTGTGTCTCTGCATCTCTCTCTCTCTCTGTCTCTGTCTCTCATGAATAAATAAATAAAATCTTAAAAAAAAACAAAACAAAGGTAGAGAAGAGATCACATCAAAGAGGATAGGAATGGTGGAGCTGCACTCTGGAACCAAATGAACTTGCAGTCTGCAGGATAGACATGGAGAAGGGAGAGAAACAAACCCTCACACTGGGGAACCCACATAGGGAAGACAAATCCTATTAATATTTGATTTCTAAAAGCAAAGGACCCAAATTTCATGAGTTCTTACAACCAACAGAATTCTGGAATTCTAAAAAACTGGTGGGCTTGGCTCTAGGAGAGCTGGTCAGCTAGAGGAGACTGAGTCCCTGCCCCTCAAGAAGCACAAGGAGCCTGTGAAAATAACACAATAGGGCAGCAGTTTGAAGGGCCCTTGGGACATACAGGAGGGAGAGTTACTTACTAATCTCAGAGCTTGTCCCAGAGGGACAGAAATCCCTGGGGAACTCCTCCAAGAACAAAGAATTGGCAGGCATCATTTCTCTCCTCTACCCCAAATATACTGGCCACTTACCGGACTCCCTATCTAACTTGCTAGCACTGCTATCTCACCCCTCTGTACTGTACTTCTACCAATCTACCCCTCTGGAGAGTTGGCCTCAGTCTTGGCACTGCAAGGCCCCTTCTGCAGAAAACCAGGAGCACACAAAGCTTGTTAGCATCCCTCCTTGGCTGCACTTCACCCCTACACTGTGCTTTAGTGCATCTGACTTCTCCAAAACTCTCTCCACCAGAGCCCATACAGAATGATGCCACAGACCTGGTAGTGTGGAAGTAGCCCCTACCACCACCACCCTAAAGTGACTCCTGCCACAGAGAAAGGGAAAGATGAATAGAATATACACACCAGTCAGACAGAGACTCCAGCAGTCGGGTGGAGGCAGACAACTGGTCTAACTGCAGGTCCCACCCACCAGTTCAATCTTTTCAGGGAAAGCACCCTGCAGCTTGGTGCTACTACATCTCTGGCAAACACCTGGTTTTACTCAACTCAAGCGCAATGGGTCCCCAGACTGGCCCACTAATACCACAGGGAACAAACACTGCCAACAACAGGGAGAGAGCCATTGCAGATGACTGGACTAAAGGGAAAAGCACCTCAGCCATAATGGTAGGCACATGCAACACACACATAGGAGACACCCTGAAGTGCTGAGTTCTGATGAACAGGGGCATTGCATTGCAGGGCACTACAGGACTTCTTCAGAAGACTTTCTTTCTTTCTTTCTTTCTTTCTTTCTTTCTTTCTTTCTTTCTTTCTTTCCTTCTTTCTTTCTTAAAGATTTTATTTATTTATTCATGAGACACACACACACAGAGGCAGAGACATAAGGCAAAGGGAAAAGCAGGTTCCCTGCAAGGAACCCAATGCATGAACTGATCCCAGACACTGTGAGCCAAAGGCAGAAACTCAATTGCTGAGCCACCCAGGTGTCCTCTTTTTTTTTTTTTTTTTTAAGATTTTATTTATTTATTTGACAGAGAATGAGAGAGAAAGGAGAGAGAGAGAGAGAGAGAGTGAGAGAAGTGCATAAGCAGGCAGAGAGGCAGGCAGAGGGAGAGGGAGAAGTAGGTTCCCTGCCAAGCAGAGAGCCCAACATGGGCTTGATCCCAGGACCCTAGGATCATGCTAGGGGGTCCTCACCTGAGCTGAAGGTAGATGCTTTACTGACTGGGTCACCCAGGTATCCCTTAAGACCATTACTTTCAGGTGTAGGAGACATAGTTGACTTTCCTAACACAGAGAAACAGACACAGAGAATTAGACAAGTGAAGAGACAGATCTCAAAAGAAAGAACAGGACAAAGTCACAGAAAGAGACCTAAGTGAAATGGAGATAAGGAATATACCTGATAGAGAACTTAAAGTAATGTTCATAAAGATACTCATTGGATTTGAGAAAAGAGTGGAGGACATCAGTGAGACACTTAACTATGAGATTAAAAAAAGAACCAGTCAGAGATCAAGAACACAGTAAATGAAATTAAAAATATACTTCATGGAATAAATAATAGATGAGATGAAATAGAAGAATGAGTCAGCAACTTGGAGGACAGAGTAACAGGAATTAATCAAGCTGAGCAGGTAAGAGAAAAAAAATCATACAAAACAAGGATAGATTTAGGGAACTCAGTGACACCATCCAGCATAACATTTGTATTATAGGGATCCTGGAAAGGGAAGAAAAAGAAAAAGGGGCAGAAAATTTATTTGAAGAAAATAGTTGAAAACTTCCCAAATCTGTGGAAAGAAACAGAAATCCAGATCCAGAAGGCATAGAGATCTCTAAACAAAACCAACCTCAGGAGGTCTATAACAAGATATATAGTAAATAAAGTGGCAAAAACCTATGATAAAGACAGAATATTAAAAGCAGCAAAAAAGGGGTGGCTCGGTTCTTTAAAAATCTGAGTTCAGGTCATGATCTTAGAGTCATGGGACTGAGCCCTGTGTTGTGCTCCCCACTCAGTGGGGAGTCTGCTTGTCTCTCTCCCTCTTCCCCTGATCCCCTCCCCAATTATGCTCTGTCTCTCTTTCAAATAAATAAATACATAAATACATAAATACATACATAAATACATAAATAAAAAATAATAATCACACTCACAAAAAAGCAGCAAGAGAAAACTATTACATACAAGGGGAAGTGCATGAGGCTATGCACTGATTTTCAGCAGAAACTTTGTAGGCCAGAGAAAGTGGCATGATATATTCAAAGAAGTGAAAAAACCATCCGCATGCAAGAATACTCTATCCAGAAAGGCTATCATTCAGAACGGAAGAAGGAGATATAGTGTTTCCCAATCAAACAAAAGTTAAAGTAGTTCATGACTAATAAACAACCCTATAGGAAATGTTAAAGGGAATTCAATGAATGGAAAGGAAGACCATAAAGAAGTGTAAGGAAGAACAAAAGCAGTAAAAAATAAGTATACCTGTAAAAACAGTCAAAAGACTCACAAAATGTAAAGTTTGACACCATATACCTAAAATGTGTTGGAAAGGAGTAAAGAATGGGTTCAAACTTAAGTGACCATCATCTTACTATGGGCTGCTATATATACAGAAGATGTTATATGCAAACCTAATGGTAAACACACATCAAAAAACAGTAATAGGGACTCCTGGGTGGCTCAGTGGTTGAGCGTGTGCCTTTGGCTCAGGGCGTGATCCTGGTCCAGGGATCAAGTCCTGCATCGGGCTCCCTGCAGGGAGCCTTTTCTCATTCTGCCTATGTCTTTGCCTCTCTATGTGTCTCTCCTGAATAAATAAAAGAGAGAGAGAGAGAGAGAGAGAGAGAGAGAACAGTAATAGATAATGCAAAAAATAGAGAGAAAGGGATATATCACTAAAGAAAGCCAATTAATTGTGAGAGGAGAGCAAGAGAGGAAAGGGTCAGAGAAAAACTAGAAAAACAAACATAAAACAAGTAACAAAATAGCAAACAATATATGAATAATTAATTTGAATATGAATGGACTAAACGCTCTAATCAAAAGACATAGGATATGGGCAGCCCCGGTGGCTCAGCGGTTTAGTGCTGCCTTCAGCCTAGGGAGTGGTCCTGGAGACCCGGGATTGAGTCCCACAGCATGCTCCTGCATGGAGCCTTCTTCTCCCTCTGCCTGTGTCTCTGTCTGCCCCTCCCCCCGCCGTGTGTCTCTCATGAATAAATAAATAAAATCTTTAAAAAAGACATAGGGTAAATAATATAAGACAAATCAAAAAGGAAATTAAAAAATACATGGAGACAAATGAAAATGAAAACACAATGGTCCAAATTCTTTGGGATGCAGAAAAATCAGTTCTAAAAGGAAAGTTTATAGCAATAAAAACCTACCTCAAGAAGCAAAAAACAAAAACAAAACATCAAAAACAAAAACAAAAGACCTTCAAATAAACAACATATACCTAAAAGGACCTTGAAAAAGAAGAACAACAAAAAACCCGAACTGGTAGAAGGATGGAAATAATAAAAATTAAAGTATAAATAAAAAAAATAGAAACTAACAACAATAATAGAACAGATCAAAGAAATTAAGAGTTAGTTCTTTAAAAAGATCAATAAAATGATAAACCTTCAGCCAAACTCATCAAAAAAGAGAGAGTACTCAAACAAAATCAGAAATGAAAGAGGAGAAATAACAACCAGCACCAAAGAAATACAAAAGATGATAAAAGAATATTATGAAAAATTATATACCAACAATTGGACAATCTAAAAGAAATAGATAAATTACTAGAAACATATAATCTGCCATATTGTATCAGGAAGAAATAGAAAATTTGAACAGATCAATTACTAGAAGTGAAATTGAACTGATAATCAAAGAGCTCCTAATAAACAAACGTTCAAAACCAGAAGGCTTCAGAGGTGAATTTTATTAAACATTTAAAAAGACTTTATTCTCCTATTGTCCTCAAACTATTCCAAAAAGTAGAAAAGGAAAGAAACTTCCAAATTCATCCTATAAGGCCTGCATTACCCTAATAACAAAACCAGATAAAGACACTACAAAAAAGAGAACTATAGGCCAATATTTCTGATGAACATAGATGAAAATATCCTCAACGAAATATTGGCAAACTGAATTCAACAATGCCTTAAAGAAATCATTCATTATGATCACATGGAATTTATTCCTAGGATTTAAGTGTGGTTCAATATTTGCAAATCAATAAACATGATACAACACATCAAAAGAAAGAATAAAAATCATATTAATATTTCAATAGATGCAGAAAAAAGCATTTAACAAAGTACAACATCCATTAATAATTAAAACCCTCAACAAAGTAGGTTTAGAGAGAACAAACCTTAACATAATCTAGGTTTTATATGAAAAACCCACAGCTAACATCATACACAATGGAGAAAAACCGAAGGCTTTCTCCTTAAAGTCAGGCACAAGACAAGGATGTCCACTCACACCACTTTTATTCAACATAGTACTGGAAGTCCTAGCCATAGCAATCAGACAAGGAAAGGGAATAAAAGGCATCCAAATTGCTAAGGAAGAAGTAAAGCTTGCATTATTTGCAGATAACATGATGTTACATATAAAAAATTCTAAACACTCTACCAAAAAACTACCAGATTTGATAAATGAATTGAGTAAGCTCACAGCTGACAAAATCAATGTAAAGAAATACATTGCATTTCTATACACTAATAATGAACCAAAGAAAGAGAAATTAAGAAAACAATTCTATTTGCAATTACACCAAAAATAATAAAATACCTAAGAATATACTTAAAGAGGTGAAAGAACTGTACTCTGCAAACTATAAAAAAATTGATGAGAGCAGTTAAAGGTGACACAAACAAATGGAAAGACATTCTATACTCATGGATTAGAAGAACAAAAATTGTTAAAATGTCTATACTACCTGAAGCAATCTGCAGATTAATGCAATTCCTATTAAAACATGAACAGCATTTTTCATAGCATTAGAACAGCATAGAACAGATACATAGAACAATGAATCAGGATGAAAAGCCCAGAAACAAAACCAGATATATGGTCAATTAATCTTTAACAAAGGAGGTAAGAACATGCAATAGAAAAAGACAGTCTCTTTGACAAATGGCTTTGGGAAAACTGGACAGTTACATTAAAGGAATGAAACTTGGTCACTTTCTTGCATCATACACAAAAAATCAACTCAAAATGGGTTAAAGACTTAAAGTGATATCTGAAACCATAAAAATCCTAGAAGACAGCAGAGGCAATAATTTCCCTGATGTTTGGTGTAGCAATATCTTTCTAGATATGTTTCCTGGGGCAAGGGAAATAAAAGCAAAAATAAACCACTGGATGGGGTGCCAGGGTGGGTCAGTCAGTCAAGCATCTTACTTTGGCTGGGATCATGATCTTAGGGTCCTGGGATCAAGCCCTGCATCGGGCTCCATGTCAGTGGTGAGTCTACCTACTGAATGGGAGAGGATATTTGCAAATGACATCCAATAAAGGGTTAGTATCCAAAATGTGTAAAGAACTTCTACAACTCAACACCCAAAACACAAATAATCCAATGTAAAAATTGGTAGAAGACATGAACAGAAGTTCCTCTAAAGAAGATACAGATGGCCAACAGAGCATGAAAAGATGTCCGACATCACTTATCACTAGGGAAATGCAAATAAAAACCACAATGAAATATCACTGTGACATGAGTGTCAATGACAATGAGGTGTCATACCTGTCAGAATGGCTAAAATCAGAAACATAAGAAACAACTATTGTTGGTGAAGATGTGGAGAAAAAAGAACCCTCACGCACTTTTGATGGGAACACAAACTGGTGCAGCCACTGTGAAAACAGTATGGAAGTTCCTCAAAAAAATCAAAAATAGAACTACCCTATGATCCAGTAATTGCATTAGTGGATATTTACCAAAATAATATTAAAAAAGTAATTCAAAAGGATATGTTTATTGCAGTATTATTTATAATAACCAAACTAAAGAAGCAGCCCAAGTGTCCACGGATAGATGAATGGATAAAGAAGATGTGATATATAAACGCACAATGGAATATATTTCAGCCATAAAAAGAAAGAAAATCTTGCCATGTACAACAATATGGATTGAGCTAGAGATTATAATGCTAAGTAAAGTAAGTCAGTCAGAGAAAGACAAGTACTATATAATTTCACTCATATGTGGGATTCAAGAAACAAGACAAATGAACACAGGAAAGAGAGAGAGAGAGAGAGAGAGAGAGAGATATTGAAACCGTGAAACAGATACTTAAATATAGAGAACAAACTGATGCTTACCATAGAGGAGGTATTGGGAAGGATGAGTGAAATAGGTGATGAGGATTAAAGAGTATGCTCATGATGAGCAATGAGTTATGCACAGAATTATTGAATCACTATATTGTACGCCTGAAACCAACATAAGATGATATCTGAGTGCACTGGAATTAAAATAAAAAAAAAAACCTTAATATAATAACAATGAAGAATCTGCTATATATTCCTGGTCATGAAATCCTCTATTCAAATAATATGAATTATCATACTATGGAACACATTTTGGGAAGAGACTGGTTAATTGTTCTCTTATTGATGATTTTTATATTGTTTGTAGGATGAATATACTCGGGAATACTCTCTCTTTTTTCATAATTTGGGTTATATTCTTAAAATAGATTTCTTAAAATCGAAATAATGAATTGAAATTATAGATACTTTTAGAGAATACATACTTATATTGCTTATGCTTACAAAGGGGTTCTGCTGTTTACAGTGTATTTGGATATGCTTCTTTCCTTGTACATTCACCTGCATTTGAACCTGAATCTTTGCTAATGTAATAGAAAAAAAATATTTTCCTTGATTTCAGTTTATCCTATGAAATACCTCAAATATCTGAGATGTTTGAAAGAAACTATATAATTCATAACTTCTATTAATCTTTACTTATTTATATTTTCATAAATTTTTATTCAATTTGAAAACTATTGTAACACTTGTTGAATGTTTAGTTACTGTGGCATAACAAATGTTGATATTTAGTTGTGCTACATTCAATACAAAAAAAATATACTACTTTCTTTTTTTTATCCTTCCTAATAAATTTCAAAATAGGTTATTTTCAAGGGTCAAAAACAATTCAAGTGATAATTTTGTTTGAACTTGATGTTAGCAGTCCCTTGTTTATTCCAAGGAGCAAAAACTGACATGAGCTATTTTAAGGAAAATAGGAGGTTTCATAAAAACCACAAGGTATTAATAATTTGGTGGTTCGCTAGAGTATCTCTTAGAATTCAAAGTTTTTGAACAACCAAGCCACAGAAAAGCCATTGATAAGCTTGCTATTTTCAGAGTTGCCACTCTGAAAATAAGTCAAAGCTTTAATAAGACTTTGCCTCAACCAGTTTATACCCATGACTGGTTTAAAATTCCAGACCTATAGAAGAGATAAACTGCTTAGTCCAGCTCTGAAAAGATGTGGCTGACAATTGATGGGATATTAGTTATAACCTGTCTGATCATAACTCATTGGGTTTTCTATGAATACTCCTGGTCCTAGAAAAGTCAATGGATCAGGTCTCAGGGCATCAGAAAAAGCAGAAAGAAGTGATGTGCTAACCACAGCAGCCCTACCTGTGGTTAGGGTCCCATTCTCCTTCTCCTTCTCCTTCTCCTTTCTCCTTCTCCTTCTTTCTCCTTCTTTCTTCTTCTCCTTCTCCTTCTCCTTCTTCTTCTTCTTCTTCTTCTTCTTCTTCTTCTTCTTCTTCTTCTTCTTCTCCTTCTTCTTTCTTCCTTTTTTTTGTTATTTGTTTGTTTTGTTTGTTTTTTCCCCCATCCCTTCATAATCTGAACCCATATCCAGAAGTTGGAATTTTCAGCTGTAGTCAAGTCAGTTCGGGTCTGATTTGAACTAGTTTAAGTAGCTTCATTAGAGATCTGATAATATTAGGGAGTCAATTTTTATAAATGCTTATTGAATATCTTAAAAAGAAGCACATCTTTGAAGACAAACATTCCATATATTTGGTATATGACAGTTTGGTTCTTTATGCCTCATTCATTCTCTCATTGTTTAGTCTTCCACATAAAATCAGTTGTATGTTAAAATTTAGCTACAATTCTAAAAAGTATACCCTAGACCAAGGCCAACATGCACATGTATTTTGTTACACACACATAGTTTTTGTTTTGTTTTGTTTTTAATTGTAAAATATACATAACATAAAGTTTACCATTTTAATCATTTTAAAATGTACTATTCAGTGTTATTAAGTACATCTGCATTGTTGCAAAACCACCAACACCATCCATCTCCAAATTTTTTCATCTTTCCAAACTGAATCTACCCATTAAATAATAATTCCTCCAAACATCCATCCCAGCTCCTGAAAACAGACCACTTTCTGTTTCTAGAATTTAACTATTCTAGGTCTCTCATATAAGTGGAATTATACAACATTTGACTTTTTTAGTTGGATTTTTTCATTTAGCATAAAGTTTTCACAGTTCATGCATGCGGTAGCATGTATTAGAATTTCTGTCCTTTTTAAGACTGAATAATATTCCATTGTATGTATCTACCATTTACATACATTTATTCATTCATTTGTTGATGAATATTTGAGTTTTCCCTATTTCTGTGTATTGTAAATAATGCAAGTATGAACACTGGTGTACAAGTATCTACTCAAGTCCCTGCTTTCAATTTTTCTGGGTACTGACCTAGAAGTGGAATTGCTGGATCATATGGTAATTCTGTTAACTTTTTTTGAAGACCTGCCAAACTGTCTTTCACAGCAGCTGTGCCATTTTATATTACTATTAGCAATGCATGATGATTCCAATTTCTCCACATCCTTGTCAACACTATTATTTATTTATTTTTTTTGTAATAGCTACCCTAGGGGATCCCTGGGCGGCTCGGTGATTTAGCACTTGCCTTCAGCCCAGGGTGTGATCCTGGAGTCCTGGGATCAAGTCCCACATCAGGTTCCCTGCATGAAGCCTGCTTCTCCCTCTGCCTGTGTCTCTGTCTCTCATGAATAAATAAAATCTTTTTTTTTTAAAGCTACTCTAATAAGTGTGAAGTAGTATCTAACTGTGATGTTGATTTGCATTGCCATGTAATGTTTTGATACATTTTTAAAAAGTAGCCAATATTGAAAAGTCTAAAAATTTTACATAGAAACTTAAAATTGCAGTTACTTTTGAAAAACCAGTAGGTGTGAAAATACACAGTTCCACCTGGTAGCCATGATCTGGAGCCAAGAAATGGCAACCCCCCTTAGATAGAACATATGCTTTCCTACACTAGCTAGGCCTTTGTTTCAGGGTACCTTTTATGGCCCATTCATATATGTTATTTACATAGCCTCTAAAAATAGTTAAGGTCACAGTCCCTGTCTTCAAATTGTATTAGACAATATATGCTCTCATCTGGATTTAGTACACAAACATTCTGATGTTCAGCTGTGATGGGGTTGAGATGCCAATAATTGACTCAGAAGAAGGAATTTAGTAGGCTGAGTGCAAGACTATTTTTCAGTTGTCATGACATCTTAGCTCTACAAACAAAGTGTATGGGCAGGTTTTAATTGGAAATATGCCCTAAATTAAAATGATCTTCACAAGTGTTGCTATTTTCAGTGTTTTAAAAATTTAATTAAATTCAAAAAAGATTTGGAAATTGCCTAAAGATACTTATGCAAGTAGTCTGTAAAAACAAGAAAAAGTAAATAGCTATTTTAATGGGAAAAACAACCAGCCATGAAGATTATTTTTCTAACTTTTAACTGTAACAAGGCATGTTTGGCTGGGGTCTATTCTCCAGCCTCAGCATACTTACCCTTCATATGGTGTCTGCCTGAATTCGCTGAAACATTTCCTTTTTAAAAGGGAAAAGAAAAAGGTTAGAGCATACGATAGTGATGTGATGCATTTTGTTCCCCTATATGGCTTGCTTTTGGGAGTTAAAGGCAGAAACATACAGAAAAATTTGGGGCTGAATCAGAACTGCATTGGAAATGGAGAAACCAAATATGGTACAGAATTGAAGAGAATGAGTTTGCTTCTGTACAAAATGCAGCAATACAGCTGGAGGATTGAAAACTTGGCAAAGTTCCGAAATGGCAACCTTTACAATTGTTGATTTCCTGATGGGCATTATCAGTGTTAATACTTCTCTATGCAGCTCAGTGGGAAGAGGAATTAGACAAGCAGAAAGAAAACCTAAGAGGCTGTGTTGTGACTGTAGTTGAAAGAGGGGTGTGTTGATTTATTATGTGAAAAACCTATTTGGGAACAATCACACAAAAATAAAAATACTTTAAAGGGTTCTAATTTTCAAAAATTAGTTTCCTGGGGACTCTTGCCATTATGATTTGAAAAAGAAAAATGTGTGCTAATTTACTATTATAGATTTGTAATTATTGAGTTATTGAGTTATTAATTTGTATAAATACATTGTTACAAGCAGCAGAGGGCATTACTCTGCTGCTTGTAACAGACAAAATCACATTTTCAAAATGATCTAACAGTGAGAAGAATGGTCTTTTGCATAACAGTAATTCAAAGGAAGTATAGTACCCAAGCCCGATGGTTCACATTTCTGCCATCCTCATGGGGCTTCTCTTCCCCATAAGGTGACTCTGCCCAGGCCGGTAGGGGGGAATTTGCAGCCATTGTAGTGTCATATTCAGATTGTGTCTGGGGAGAAAAATAGGGGGATCTATTCCCAGAGTTCCTCATGGACTTTCCATTGCATGGTATTGTATAGAATTTGGTAAAACACCCAACTGTAAGAGTGTGTAATGCTTAAGGGAATGAGATTTATAGGGTTAGTTCAATTTATCAGAATGTCTCCCTGAGGTTAGGAATGAGGATCACCTTCCCATTATCACATGGGGTGGAAACTGAACTGAAACAGAAAAAGGAATCCATTATGGAAGAAGAGTAAAATAGATGTCACATAGTATCTTTGAAACATTCGAAACACAGCTGAAGCAGTGCATACTCCCATCTCTCATGAAACCATGGGAACAATCTAAAGAAGGTAATTAAAAAAAAAAAAAAAAAAAAAAAAAAAAAAGAAGGTAATTGACTGAGTGATTAAAGGAGAGTTTGGAAGGGTGAAAGCGAGCTGTATGACCTTCCTGGTACCGTTTAATATAATTATGCCATAGAATACTGTTCTAGATACTGGATTGGATCAAGTGAAGAAGCAAATAACTATTATTACTTTCATGCTTTAGTTTTACAGTTCAATGCTTTCATATGTATAGCACTGATAAGCTATTAAAAACAGATTATATATCATCTACCTTTCCTTTGTATAACTTTATATAAGAATATAAATTCATACTAACTCATTGTAAATGTCATTTAAAGGGAATATCACTTTTATATTTATGCTAATTTTATGTGTTTCATTATTTAGTCACTCTACATTTGTTAAAAAAAAATTAGAAAAGATTATAAGTTATAATGTCTGTGCTCTGGGCAGCCCTGGTGGCTTAGCAGTTTAGCGCCACCTTCAGCCCAGGGCATGATCCTGGAGACCCGGGATCGAGTCCCACTTTGGGCTCCCTGCATGGAGCCTGCTTCTCCCTCTGCCTGTGGCTCTGCCTCTCTCTCTCTCTATGTCTCTCATGAATAAATAAATAAAATATTTAAAAAAATGTCTATGCTCTAATCCAAAGTAACTGGTCTTATGTAAGTGCAAATAGAATTAAGAACATAGGGGTGCCTGGGTGGCTCAGTTGGTTAAGCATCTGCCTTCAGCTCAGGTCATGATTCCAGGGTCCTGGGTTCAAGTCTCACGTTGGGCTCTCTGCTTGGTGGGGAACCTGCTTCTATCTCTCTCCCTCTGCCTGCCTGTGCTCTTTGTCTCTCTCATTCTCTGTCAAATAAATAATTAAAATCTTAAAAAAAAAAGTATTAAGAACATATATAAAGTGATTTTTTAAACTTTTTACCACAATGTGTCTCAAAAAATATTTGGACTATCCACAAAGTAATACAGTTTAAATAGTAAATCTTTCCAGAGGAAATCAATCTTGAGACCAGCATAAGGAGAACATGTGTCTAGGCATGACTTAAGTTAAAAGAGAAGTGAAGGGAAGTTCTTCAAAGGTAGAAAGTGGCCTGCAATTATATGAAGGTAAGAATGAAAATTTTTACTGTTCAGAGGAATGCAAGAGAATTTATTTGATGCATGATAGGAATTGTGGTCCTTGAGATGATAAGAAAGAGGACTTCAAAGAAATATTATACTGAATCCCAGGGGCAAATGTGGCCACTTAACTCATTTGCTTGGTTAATTACCGGTTGTTCAGGGCAAATGTGCAAAAATAACTAACTCTAATCTACTATAGAAAATCTGCATAAAGTAGCAAGTATCTACATTCAGTGATAGTGTTTGGATAAGATCATAGACTTATGAATTTTACAACTAATTCATGATATTGTGGATGATGCCTTAATTTTGAGGAGGCTTGATTATACTTTATTGGAGTAGTTGAAAAAAAGAAGCCTTCTGCAAATTAGTTGAGTTACACAATGTAGCATTTTCAATTAATTAAGCTTTGTTGATTTCCAAATTTTTTCAAATTATTGATGCATGCTTTCATAACTTTATATTTATATTAACCATATTTCTAATTAGCTTATAGACCCATTATTTCCTTGATAACATGATAAGCTAGCTTAAAACACTGAGTGTACATTCAACTAAATCTTCATCATGACTGACAAGCTACAATTTTATCCGATAATGATATTTTAAAAGTTACCTGAAAATAAACCAATTAGATTTTCCTCAAAAAATTTTAAAATGGTCATTAATTTGTGCATTTGATTTTTTTCTTGTCATCCATAATTATTCTGTCAAGGTGGTAAATACACACCTACAATTCTTCCCACACATAATGAGCTACTTAGATTGTAGTAGTTGGATTTGAAATTTGAAATCCAAGTGTCAACACTCCCATTAGAAATAGTTGTAGTACTTGCATCACATTTAAAAGTTCTTTAAGTTTAAAATGTGTTTGGCCATAAATATATGATCATTATGAGAAGGTCTACATAGAAATGCAAGTGGCCTACACATACCTTCACATTTTCCATGCTAATGTGGGTGCTACTATAAAAATGGAAAGTATAACAATTTTTATCCAATTTGCAGTTCACTGCCTTTAACATCAGTAGCACATTGAATGCACATAACACTCCCTTGCTCATCTGATTTAAAACATCACCATATCTAGGTCCTAAACTGCTCAATTCAAATGTATGCCTAGAATTTAATAGTAAACTTGTTTTTCAGACTAAGAGGCATAGAAAATAATAGAAAACTACTTTTAAAAAACCCCTCAAAACCAAAGTTACACATTTTAAATTCATTTATTATTAACTCAATATATATTTATTTCCCACCCACTATATGGCGGATATTCTTACGTTGGTTGAAAAGATAAATAAGACATGAATCCTAAAATTGAACTTGCAGAGAGAAGAAAGAAATGTATCCCTAAGTTTTTCTTAATTTTCTTGAAATTTTGATTAATGATTATTCTCTCTAGTCTAACAAAGACTACTTCTGAAATATTTTTTTTTTTTTTTTTTTTTTTTGCATATGATGGTCCTTGTGGTAGCCTACAACATGGTCACAATATTTTGTAATTTACCCCATTAAGAGGTAGAATCTATTCTCCTACCCAATGAATTGTAGTTGGGTTAAAGAAATTAATTTGACCTATAAAATAAGGTGAAAGTAACAGTTGTGTGAATTCTGCAGTTTAGGCCTTAGGAACACTTTGCAGTTTCAGCACTGGCCCTTTTGGAACAATTTTCTAAGAATAGCATGTTAGAAATCCAGTTTGACTCACAAGAGGTGAGGCATATAGAGAAAAACTGAAGTGCCCAAGCTTCTAGCACACACTGCCAAATGAGTGAGTGAGGTTATCTTGCCTCATTCAATCCAAAGTGGAAACAATCAGATAACTATAGCTACATCTTAGATCTTAGATAATCTTGGTTGAGATTACAACAACTAACTCTCTGAGCACAGATCAAGTTGTTATTCCACAGAATTTCTAGTTTAAATGATTGTCTTAATCTTCCAACTTTTCCAGTGCCTTGATCCTTAGCACTGGATAGCTGACGGGCATACAGACTTGCAAACAGATTCATCAGTCTTTACTGCCACCACAAATCAGGATATTTGTTCAGAGTCCCTCTGTGCTAGTCCTGCACAGGAAAATCTTCAATAGCTCCTCTCCCCTTTATATAGAATGTCTCTATACCCACGTATAGACATAATTGTTTTGCCTTACTTATGAAGATAATCCTTAAGAATTCATTATAGCTCCAACTTTGTGTGTCTCTCATTAAACCTCATAAAGATACTGGAATGTAAAAAAGTAGTCCTTAGAAAAAGCAATAAATACGCAGTATGTGTGCCACAAATTCCTCTCTGTCGCTCAGAGCTGATATCACTAATTTGCCATAGTGTTCTTTCCCGTGGAAACATGACAGAGATTAAGAATCTTTTACATAGCTCCCTGAGTGAGCATTACCAGCTGATCTAAACCAGCACATGAGAAGCCAGGTTTTTCTTATATTTAGCCATTCTTAGTAGCATTGCCTCTGACATTCCTGGACTATTCTAAATTCTTAGGCAAATGCTCTAATAGGAAGGGATGTAACCTTGGAAGGGCAACATAAGTTATCTTGTTTATACCACATTATCATAATTTTAACCTCTCAACTCCTATTTGCAGACAGCATTGTATTTAATATATATTTCTTATTCTGCAATGTTTCTTAATTTCACTTTTCTTGCAAACTGTTTAAAGAAAAACTATTCTCTCTTTTGCTTAATACTGACTTTGCTGAACCAAAAATTGACCAAGATTTCTACACTTAACATAAAATATTGAGACTACTAAACAGACTACTAAATAAGAAAAGATAGATTGTAAGTATAAATTCAAAAACAATAAATTCAAAAAACATATACATCAATTCAGATGACTAAAAGTGAGAGATTTGACATGAGACATAGTATTTATTTTGGAAAAGTTTAGTCAGTGAAAGAGGAACAGGATCCCATGGAGAATTTTAATGGCATTGTCACTTAGCAAGAAAAATCTCAAGCATTAATTTCATCATTATTGTTATTGTTGTTGTTATTATTTACCAGTTAAATGCTACATAGAAGAGATATGTAGACATAGACAGTGATTTTCTAATTCTAGGAAAAGCTGCATTTGGGTTGTTTTTATACTCCAAATAAGCATGAAATAAGACAGTGTAAGGAAAAGTTGAATTTATAAACCATTTTATCCGAATGTGTGAAGAAGAAAGTGTTTTAAGTATAGTAAAATAACACTGTAATATCTTCTATAGAAATAGCATCTTCTGGGGGCACCCTGGTGGCTCAGTGGTTGAGCATCTGCCTTTTGCTCAGGTCATAATCCTGGGGTCCTGGGATCAAGTTCTGCATCAGGCTCCCTGCAGGGAGTTTCTCCCTCTGCCTGTGTCTCTGTCTCTCTCTGTGTCTCTCATGAATAAAAAAGTAAAAAAAAAAAAAAAGAAAAGAAAGAAATAGGATCTTCTGTAATATTGTTGTAAGAAAAAGAAAGGCCTATATTTTAAGAAAAGCTTGTGTCATAAGAGAAATAATCTTAAGGGTGATAGCTTCTGGCATACCAAATATTAATAATAATAATAATAATAATAATTTGTTTGGCTAAACCTCCTAAATTTTTCATGGAAGCTATTTCTCACTACCCTATTCATTGACTGCATTCAGAAGAGGAAAATAGTAAAAGCAGCTCTCAGAGAAAAATGAACAAAAATGAAGATGGAAATCTAAATTTAGATAGTAGGGGTGGGGGGAGTTGAGGTAGGAAAAATGACCCAAAATTATAGCCAGGAGAAGGAAATAAAGTTTTTCCTGCTGAGGGGCATTAAGTGAGAAGAGCAAGCTCTTCATGAAGTTGATGAAGGAGGGCAAGGCATTTGTGAGTTGTGCACCGCAATGCTTTCAAATTTAAGATGCTTAAATCAGCACCTTTTACCTTATTAACTCCAAATTTAGAACTGGCATTTCATTTTTTCTCATCAGTACCATCAATTTCCAGTTATTTGTATATTCCAGAGAAAGATGGTATGTGATTTGGGCAAGGATGGTAGCTGCAGAGATAATAAATAGAATTTAGAGATAACAAACACAAACACACACACAATTTTAAATTCAGTAAAACTTACTCTTTTTAATATAAATTTCAGGAGTTTTGATAAATGCACAGACATGTACTATCTTCACAATGTACACTTCTATCAGTCTCCCAACAATCTCCTCCTGCACCTTTGTAGTCAATGATAAATCTACCAACAAGCCTGCCAAAGACATTCTTCATTTATGTTAACTATTCATTATTTCTACCATTTCCATTTGACTCTTTTTTATAATATCACCACATGGCTGAAATTCATGCACATTGCCCATGTTTTCTACCAGAACTTTTAACATTAGGAATAGCTATTTTAATGTCCCTGTCTGGTGTTTTCAAAAGACCATCATATCTGAGTTGGTTCTGTTTTCTTTCTCTTGACAACTGCCTCCCCCACCATGCCCCCTTCCTTTTTGGTCTGTCTTATTCTTTGCAAGGAGGTTTGTCATTGTTTGCAGGACAGTGGAAACTGCAATTAGCCATATTTATGCCTAGAAACGGGCACTAAACCATTTTTCTGGGAATTAAATCAATCTTTTTTTTATTTTTTATTTTTATTTTTTTAATTAAATCAGTCTAATCAGAAATTAATTTTAGTTTGGTTTTTGTTGTGCCATATCTTCAAATTCTTGTCTGTTTACTTTGTGCTTAGGGTGTGATAGGGATTCCTGTAGGATTTTCCTCATGGTTTGTATTCCACTTTCAGTGTTCATCCTTCCTTGTTCATCCCGTGTTTCCCTGTATCCACCTCTCCTCTGGGGAACAACTGCTGCTACTTGCTACTCTCTTCCTACTGGCTTCATGGTGAGGAATGTGGGCCATTCTCTGTCCTTGTTCAATCTTAGTCTTCAGCAGGCTCTCTGTGTTGAGAGTGGCTTTTTCTGTTTCTTTTTCCCTCCTCGGTGTGTTCCTAGGGCCCAGGACCTTTCCCCACCTTCCCTCCCAGATAAAATTTTTGTTTTCCATTCCCTTACTCTAAACACAATGGCTCTTTATCTGTGCTGTAAGGGTGATAGGTTTTGCTGCCTTTCTGCTAGAGGATTAATTTTGTCCCATTTAGGAGAGAAATATAGTCAAAGCTTCCTGCCTTTTCTTCAGCAGAAAAGGAAGCTCTCTTTAGTTTTGTGCCCTCTTCCCTCCAAAACCACTTTTTGGGGACACACTATGAGATACATGAAGTAGAACATGAAAATAGATGCAATCTTTATGTCTGAGTTGCTCAGGGCTTTTGTACTCTCATGTTAGCCTACACTTGGCTACAGATTAGCTTGGCAGCCTTTTCTTTCATCTGTTCTCTGTCCCAAAAAGGCCACTGTCTGGTCATTCCATGGAGACGTTCAACTTCCCTTAGATTTCAGGTTAGTTGAATATTCTGTGACCTCAGCTATCTGATTGATACAGTAAAAGTTCTAGCTTTTTAATGATATTTTTTCCTTATTTTTATGCTAAGAATAACAGTCTTTCCAATTTTCTACATGCTAATCAGAAGCCATTCTGATTCTAGATACATTTTGAAGGTCAAGTCAACAGAATTTGTTGGTAGATTAGATAAAGATCGAGAGAAATAGAAGAGTTAAGAATTTATAAATATCTTCTAATTGATGTCAAGAAATTTATTGTAAGATTAAATGTATTTGATATTTTGGTGTAGAGAAAGAATTGAGAAGGTAGTTATGTGAGAGGGATAATTAAAATAAAGATAATGGAGGATTCTCTACAAAGCATCTACAAAAGTTACCAGGCATCTACAAAATGGATGTCATCCATTATTGCAATGTTTTTAGAAAGAGTCTCTAAAATAGAGAAATAGCTAATGTTTTTCAAATGAGAAGGCATGACAAAAGTTTATATATGATTACAATTCCATAAAAATATATTTAGCAAGAGACCCAAAGAAAATATGAAAAAATGTTAAGTGATTATGTATGAGTAATTTGTCTTCCTCATTCTATTGTTATATTGTTTCCAGACATTCCATGATAAAAATATTACTTTGTAATAACTAAAAGTAATTTTACAAAATTAGATTGCATTGAAGGAGAATGTAGTTGATAGAAGATTTCCTTGTATAAGCATTTCAGGAGAAAGAAAATGAATAGGAAATGATTGAAGATGTAATTCAATGCAAGGGTATAATTAAGGGGAAGAAAAACATGATGGTAAATGTCCCAGCACAAGATGTAAACAGCATGTTCAAAAAAATGAATTTCATTCAATTTCTCATTTCTCTCGTTATCCCAAATTTAACCTGGATTTGTCCTCAGGCCAACCTTGTGCTTCCGTTACATAGTACTTCATTTCCTACTCGCCACATGTGGATTGCTGGTCATATGAATATACTTGCTACCAGAATGCAACTTCCTGTACTCAGCTTTCTGCCTTCACTGAAGCTATGGCCATCGAGGATACCCCACTAGATAAATTACTTTCTAAATGCCAGATACACATTTATGGTTTATTAACTAGATGATAAAAATAGAGGAAACCTATTTAATTATTTTTGGAATGTTAAGGGCTCCCTACCTCTCAGCAGAGATATTTGAGATATTTGAGTGCTCACTCAGATTAAAAGAAAATGTGGAAGAGAGGAGGCAAAATCAGAATCTTAAAACACGTTTTTGAACAAACTGTTTCTGTAAATATACTCTAGAATAGTTTTAGATGATTTACATAGAATCAAATTCAATTTTTACCTATATATCCGTGCTTTCAAAGAATCCCATAAGGCTAATATATCTATAGCTAAATATCTATCTATACAGGATGTACTATTGTCTAACCCCGAGTTTTTCCTGTAAACAGAGGAATTACAGTTTTTCCTGTAAACAGAGGAATGCAAAAATGACACAATAACAATAAAATGTTTTAAAATTACTCTTTCAATATTTAATAGACAAGCCAGAGAAAGAGAAATAAGGTTATAGAATACTTATGTAATGCCATTAACTAATAATGCTTATTAACATTGATTGAATAATGCATATTAACATTTAGCTAACAGATATACAAAACCTGACACCCAAAGATTAGGCAGCGCACATTATTTTTATGCTTTCTATTTTATCAAATTCTGTTCTTTTATTCATTACCTCCCTTTGCTACTTTCTTGGATTTATGATGATATATATTCTCAGTTCTTTATTATTATTATTCTCTAAATTCTTAAATTGGATGATTCCTTAATTGTTTTTGATATTTTTTGTTAAAAACTAAAACTTGCGTATCAGTGATAGAATTATAAACTGATATAACCACTTGGAAAACAAATTGCAATATCAAATAACATTTTAGCTGCACATGTAATAGGACTCAGAACTTCAGCTTAATTCTTTGAATTAAGAGAAGCTCACACGTATACACAGGACATTATGTACAAGGACATGTGTTACAATTTTATTTGTAATGGAGAAAAATGACAAAAAAAATCAAATATACCTCAAATGGAAAATGACTATATTGTATATTAATAATCTATTAGAATACTACATAGCAGTAGAAAATATTGAGCTAGATCTTTGTGTATAGTTGTAGACATGGATAACAATTAAACAAAATGTTAAGTGAAAAAAGCAAGTTGTAAAAAGATATGTATTGTGAAAGCATATTATGCAGTTTATAATTATATGTATAGTTGTATATTATACATATAATATGCATATAAATATGTGTATATATATAATACATTGTGCATGTGCATGTGCATGAATGTATTTGAGTATACATGCCTATATAGGAAAACCATAAAAACAAGCTTTGGGATAATGTATACAAAAGTTAGGATAATTGTCACTTTTTTTTTTTTTAAGATTTTATTTATTTTAGGGATAGTGGGGGAAAAGAGAGGGACAAGTAGATTCCCTGCCCAGAGCAGAGCCCAAAGCAAGGCTTGACTCAGGACCCTGAGATCATGACCTGCACCTAATGCTTAACCGACTAAGCCATCTGGGCACCTCTAGTTGTCACTTCTAAGGAAGGAAAAGTGATTGGGGATACCAGAAGAATGGACTTAATGTAGATCTGTAATACTGTATTCTTATTTTGAATGATCTAAATTTAAGATCCAAGAAACTCAACAATTAACAAAAATAAAAGGAAGAAACATAAATTTTGTATGTATTTAGGCCTGAAATGCTTATACATTTTTCAAAAACAAATAAGGGACCACTGAATCCTCTCATACTCTTCTTGTGTTCTAACAACCCTCTTGTGTACTCTTGTTATCACTGCCATTGCTTATCATTATTATATGTTATCTTCCAAATTAGACTAAGAACCCTCTGTGTTCAGGAGCAATGTCAAGTAAGTTTTGTGTCCTACATGAGGCTAAAAAATCTGGAAAAAAGCAAAATAAAAATACTACATTCTTAGCAGTTATAATTTGTATTGTTCAACTACTGACCTGTAGCTTCTTGCACAACAAATGAAAATAACTATTGAAAGCCACCATAACCATAAAAGGTCTGAGATACATGAAGATATTTATTATGGAGCCTAGCCAGCTTTGCATGCAGTTATCACACACAGCTCTTAAACACAATCCCCACCCCCCTGTTTTTGTTGTTTGTAAAATTCAGTCTCTCTTGCAGACATTTCCGTGTATTTTAGTAAGGTGCAGATATAAAAACATCTATAAATATAATAACCATTTAGAAACAAAAAATTAGATTATTCTTTTTGGGACCCTGGGGGCCTCTGTAAGTGGGTCTCAAAATGAGAATAAGGAAAAATGCAAGCTTAAGCCATTGTGAAAACTGCCTTAACACTTTCCTAGAAATAGGAGACATTTTGGGAAATGTGAAGCATATGGAATAAAAACGTGGTGTCAAAGACTATGAATCAGTTTCTCTTTCTTTGTCTCCATTCTTTAATAGTGCTTCCTTACTCAGCCAGGGAACTTTAGAGGTAAACTGTTTTCATATTAAAGAGAAAAATCCTACTGACTGAAACTAGTCAGTATTCCTCTGGGTATTACTTTTTACTTCTCTCTGCTGATGGGTTTTTGGTTTGCCTCTAAAAGATTTTTAATGTTTTCTGACAATACCTTTTTTTTTTTTTTTTTTTTTTTTTGGAGTTATTAAGCAGAACTCTTTTTCTCCTTCTTTCTTTTTAATCACTTTTCTCTCTCACTCTGAGTTATGTGCTTGATCATTTGATATTTCCTGCCTGAGACTTCCCAGAGCTTTAATCTAAATCAAAAGATGGTAGCTATTCAGGAACACAATGTTAAATGAGCTTTGAGTCTTAAGGGAATTATGGTTTTTAAATTCTGTTTTATGAACAATAAAAGAAAATGGTTTTGCAATTTTATGCCTTGAAATATGTCTAATTGAGATTTGCAAACTTTTCAAACATCTCACCAATGGGAAAACACTTTGATATATATTTTCATATCAGTGCTTTCTTATCAATGCTTATGAGGTGTGTTTATTTTTGAACTTTGAAAGTTCAAAAAAATACTCTAGAACCTGTGTTTCTCTAAACAACTCAAAATATTTATTTTAGGGAATCCTTTATACTAAACATGAATGCAAATTCTAACATATTAAATTTATTTTATATAGTTGAATATTTTTGAAACTGTTATATTTGAGACATATCAGAATTTAAAAATGTTCCTATCATCTGAGAAAAAATGTTATGCTATCTGTGAGAGTTGTGTAATTCAATACAGTTTATAGTATTTTTTAAGCTTTTATTTAAATTCCAGTTAGCTAACATACAGTGTAATAGTTTCAGATGTACATCTAGTGATTCAGCACTTCCATACAACACCTGGTGCTCATCATAACAAGTGCACTCCATAATCCCCATCACCTATTCCAGCCATTCCCTCACCCACCCCACTCTGGCAAGCATCAGTTTGTTCTCTACAGTTAAGAGTCTGTTTCTTGATTTGCCTCTTTCTCTCCCCCAATTTGCTCATTTGTTTTGCTTCTTAAATTCTACATATAAGTGAAATCATATGGTATTTGTCTTGCTTTGACTGACTTATTTCACTTAGCATAATACTCTCTAGTTCCATCTATGTTG
The DNA here is from genome assembly GCF_048418805.1 of Vulpes vulpes. Lineage (NCBI taxonomy): Eukaryota > Metazoa > Chordata > Mammalia > Carnivora > Canidae > Vulpes > Vulpes vulpes. The sequence goes on along the minus strand of NC_132780.1, from coordinate 182,738,021 downwards.
CTACAAATCACAAGATTTCATTCTTTCTTATGGCTGAGTAGTATATATATATATATATATATATATATATATATGTACACACACACACACACACACACACCACTTCTTTATACATTCATTAGTTGATGGACACTTGGGATGTTTCCATAATTTGGCTATTGTATATAATGCTGTATATAATGTATATAATCCCAATATAATACGACGGGATGCATGTATTCCTTTGAGTTAGTATTTTTGTATGCTTTAGATAAATACCTAGTAGTGCAATTGTTGGATTGTACGGTAGTTCTATTTTTAATTTTTTGAGAAACCTCCATACTGTTTTCCAGAATGGTGGAATCATTTTGCATTCTCACCAACAGAGGGTTCCCCTTTCTCCACATCCTGACCAGCATTATTATGATACCAAAACCAGATAAATATACCACTAAAAAGGAGAACTACCAACCAATATCTCTAATGAACACAGATGCAAAAATTATCAATAAATATTTGCAAACCAAATCCAACAATACATTGAAAAAAATCATTCACCACAGTCAAGTGGGATTTATTCCTGGGTTGCAAAAGTGGTTCAATATTCACAAATGAATCAATGTGATATATCACATTAATAAAAGAAAAGATAAGAACCATATGATCATTGCCATAGATGCAGAAAAAGCATAATACAACATCCATTCATGATAAAAAACCTTTGACAAGGTAGGTTTAGAGAGGACCTACTTCAACATAATAAAGGCTGTATGTGAAAAACCCAGAGCTAATATTATCCTCAGTGTGGAAAAACAGAGCTTTTCATTTATGGTCAGAAACAAGATAGGAATATCCACTCTCATCACTGTTACTTAACATAGTACTGGAAGTCTTAGCCTCAGCAATCAGACAGCAGAATATATATATATATATATAATCAGCAAGGAAGAAGTCAAACTTTGACCATTCACAGGCAACATGATACTCTATGTAGGAAATGTAAAAGATTCCACAAAAAAATTGCTAGAATTTTACACAAATTCAGTGAAGTTGCAGGATACAAAACCAATGTAAAGAAATCTATTTACCAGTAAAGAAATAGCAGAAAGAGAAATCAAGGAGCTGATCCCATTTACAACTGCACCAGAAACAGTAAGAATGAACTTAACCAAAGAGGTGAAAGATCATATTCTGAAAACTATAGAACACATAAAAGAAACTGAAGATAACACAAAGAAATGGAAAGGCATTTTATGCTCATGGATTAGAAGAACAAATATTGTTGAAGTGTCTATACTACCCAAAGCAATCTACATATTCAATGCCATCTCTATCAAAATACTGCCAGCATTTTTCACAGAGCTAGAACAAACAATTCTAAAATTTATATGGACCCACAAAAGACCCCAAATAGCCAAAGCAACATTGAAAAAGCAAAGCAAAGCTGGTGACATCACAATTCTGGACTTCAAGTTATATGATGCTTTTTAAATATGAAATAGGATAATTTCATATATGAGAATTATACGTGTAAACAATAGCCTTTCAAAAATAATATAAATTAATTATTTTAGGATGCTTTCAGTATTAAGAAACTGAAAACTCATGCAAACTAGCTTAAACACTATTTTCCTGATAATTTATAAATCCAAACATAGGGTAAGCTTCAAGAATAGTATCTACATCAACCAGTATTAATTTACCTTGGTCAGTTTCTCCATGAGTGTAAGAAATTTTATTTTCACGTTGCCATGAAGAAGATAGAAAAATGTGTCTCCAACACATGTAAAACAATACTTCTCTTCACTCTGCAGGTTAGAGGGTGAGGTGTCTGCCTAACTCAGGCCAGACAGAGGTGGATTTAATGTTAAGATAATGAAGCATTAGGCTAACCAATTGTATGAGCTTTTCCTAAACCCCAGGAAGAGACCCTAGCAATGTGTTTATATGTTCATATTTTCCTTTTGTAAAACTTACAAAAATATTTTGGTTAAGACAGCTGTATCTTAATTTTGACCTGTTCTCTCTTGCACTATCCTTTATTTTATTTCAGATGGTGTTTTAGTTTTAAATATTTGGGGGATTCTGCCAAAGAGCTTTTTAAAAAAAATTTTTGGCTAAAGAGGTTTTGAGTTGATAGTTTACATAGTTTTGGATTAATAGTATATATTTATGCGGTCTTCAGGCATTTTCACTTTTAGTTGGTGTAGTTAACTTTTTGCTAGCCTTCTAGCTCACTGTGCCTAGGCTGAATCACAATTTGGACATATCTTAAAGACATATCTCTGAAGCTGGCAGGGTATGGATAGTGGTAGAAAGTAAGATGCAGTCTATAGATTATTCTTCCAATATCAGAAGACTAAAATTGTTAGCCGAGGATTCAATTCTCATTTAAAGCTTTTAAAAATGTTCTTATTTGGAACACATTTCATAGTGTAAAATATATAAGTATCAATAAATCATACATTTTTCTTCCTTTTGATGGAATTACATGAAACAGAATTCATCAGAATTTCTCTAGTTGTAGGGTACATGCCAGCAGCAAAACTAAAAACAGCAAGTGATTATCAATAATAAAAACAAAGTTTGATTTTAACTTTGCTGGATCAAAGACTGAAGCATATTTTTGTTCTCTCTATAGGAACTTATGCTGTAAAATTATTTTTAAGAAGTGGTGATTAAGGATTATGCATTTTGAAAAGGAGGGAAAATGTAGAGTCAAGAAAGCAGTTCATTAAAATTACATATTTTTTAGATTTTGTTATAGTATTTTTTTAGTCAGCTTTAAAATTTTTAAATTTGTTATTTTTCTCAATTTAAGAAATATTTAATCATTCATATTTTATGTCCGTACTTTGTATGAACACAGCCCCCCAATTTTATGGTTTTCAGAGTCCTCAAAATCTTGATCCACCTGACCAAGCCAATCTGAGGTCACTTTAGAAGAGAGGGAGAAGCCAGGAAAATAAACACCCTGACTTCACTCTCATCTTTCTATTTAAACTCCTGGTTTAGATTGCTCTACTGACTGCATTAAACTAGAAGTCAGAAGAATGAGAAATCCAGAATGTGATTCATACAAGGCAATTCCCTGTTAGAAGGTAGGAAGCAGGACAATGAATAGATATGGAGGAGTAAAATGGAACTAGATAGTGATGAATAAATAATGCCAAAACAATGTCAATTTAATTTATTTTTTTGTCAATGTAATTTGAATTTGTGTGTCCTTGAATTGGTTATTTAATGACATGGATAATATATATATATATATATATATATATATATATATATGTCCATATATATAAATAGACATACAGGTATAATATGTATGTATATAAATTACATATTTATAATTCTATGGATAACAATATATGTACTTAGTGATATGAATAATGGATATCTATCTGTCTACAGCTGTGGATCTATCTCTCTGTAGTTATATATCTTTTTATTTTTAAGATTTTATTTATTTATTTATTTATTTATTTATTTATTTATTTATTTATTTATGAGAGACACACAGAGAGAGGCAGAGACACAGGCAGAGGGAGAAACAGGCTCCTCATGGGGAGCCTGATGTGGGACTCGAACCCAGTACTCCGGGATCATGCCCTGAGCCAAAGGCAGATGCTCAACTGCTGAGCCACCCAGGCATCTATACATTATCTGTAGTTATATATCTATATATATCTATACATTATCTGTAGTTATATATCTATACATTATCCAGCCAGTAAATACACATATTCATTTACCAACAGGATGGAATTATTTTTCTGAGTCCACTTATTCCTATGGAATATCTATCATCATTCAAATTTCTTTTCTATTTCCAATTTCTGACATAATTGATTTTTTCCCATTGGCACTTCCAAAATTAGACATAATTATATTTGAAAAGTCTGTTCAATTAATTTTATGATTGCCCTCAAAACAAAATGGAAAATATAAGAAAATTCTTTTTTAAGAGAAAAGGATAGCTCTGTTACTTCTTATAGCTTTCTTTATAGCTTTCTTCTGATCAACTCCTTGAAGAGATCATAAATGGGTATACTGGAATTTGAATTTATAGTTATTATAAAGAATTTACAATACAATTATTCCAAAAAATATTTTTTTGGAGAAATTCTCATCTGTTTATTTGATTTTCCTAAAATCTAAAGCTCAATTTGGATCCCAACATGAGATTTCATATTCCCACCAATACAAGGAATCTCCACTGAGCTTCAAAGCATTTTATCCAATTATCAAAGGCCTATAGATTCTATGATAAATGGGATTCAGTTTAAATGTTCAGTTTTATTTTATACACTATAATTATGCATTTTTTTAAAATTTTTATTTATTTATGGCAGTCACACACACAGAGAGAGAGAGAAAGAGGCAGAGACACAGGCAGAGGGAGAAGCAGGGAGCCCGACGTGGGACTCGATCCCGGGACTCCAGGATCGCACCCTGGGCCAAAGGCAGGCGCTAAACCGCTGCGCCACCCAGGGTTCCCATTATGCATTATATTTAATTTCTAAACATAATTATATATTATATTTAATCACTACATATAGTCACACATCTAGAGATGAAGAGGGACTGCTTTCTGTATTCCTCTTTCATTAGTACTCGTTGCAAAAAATCTTTCTCAAAGAAACAAAAATAATGTTTTCATTTTGTTTATTAATTACCACTCGATTACTTTTGCATACAGATTTTTATTCATCATTATTTCAGATGGGTTAAATTTTTTTTAAGGATACTCTTGTCTTCATGCTTCAAAGAGCTCCTATGCAATGGTAATATGAACAAGCAAAGATGCAGTATTATAAAATGTGACAAATAGTGTGGTATAGGAAGTTTAGGTGCTATAGAGCACAAATGGTGGTGGGCTCCTAACCAAGATTTTTCTTCCTGGCAGAAGTTATACACAAGCTGAGGTTTGAGTAAACAGCAAAAGTAAGTAATGATCTTCCAGAAAGAAAGCTTAAAATGTTAGGAAAGCAGTTTCAGGCAAGGATCAATATGAGCAAAAAGCAGAGGAGTGGGGGAGGGAAGAGAACATGAACTAATGGAATGATATCTTTAATTTCTTCATTTTGTTTTATGGTATCAAAAATAGCTTATTTTATGCTTCTGTTCATGGGAACAGGTGTTGCTGCATCCCTTGAAATCTGTTCGAGTCTTTTGAACACTTTATTTTCAAGAGAAAAAGTATATATATCTTTTATAAATCTTCAATCTATAATAAACCAATTCTTGATATTTGAGGTGACTGTGATTTTCCATTTTATAATGCTTATAACACTATTCAAAAAGTCAAGGTAAAAGCATCTACTACTAAGTTATTTTTTATCTGAACACAACCACCACTGCTCTGTGTCTTTGCTTTAAGCAGGGGTGGGACAACATCTTCAAATGTTAGCATCTTCCAAGGTTCATGTCTCTAGCTTGTGGTTTTCCTTCTAAAAAGCTCACATGGACTGTTATAAAGCAGCTGGATAAAGGGAATAGTTTTCCTCAAGGAAAAGACATGTACAAATCGTATGTACTATCCTCCAGCTTAGAGTTTATGCAGACATTCTGAAGTTGGAGAACAGAGAATATGCATACACATAGACACATTTTTACAGTGATATCTAGGGTGTTTCCTTTTTTTTTTTTTTAAAGATTGTATTTATTCATGGAGACAGAGAGAGAGGGCCAGAGACACAGGCAGAGGGAGAAGCAGGCTCCATACAGGAAGCCTGATGTAGGACTCGATTCTGGGTCTCCAGGATCACACCCCGGGCTGCAGGTGGCACTAAACTGCTGCGCCACTGGGGTTGCCCTCCAGGGTGTTTCCTATGAGACAGTCTATGCACATACTAACAAAGTTTACCTAAAAATCAATTTCCCAAATTTATTAATTACTTATTATTACCATTCTTTCTGATTATAATAATATCAATAGTTTATACTCACTGAGCATTTTCTGTATGTCAGGCATTGTATCTTCTAATCTAATTTTAAAAAATCAGAGGGGGGATCCCTGGGTGGCCCAGCGGTTCAGCGCCTGCCTTTGGCCCAGGGTGTGATCCTGGAGTCTCTCTGTCTCTGTCTCTGTCTCTCTCTGTGTGTGTGTGTGTGTCTGTCATGAATAAATAAATAAAATCTTAAAAAAAGAAAATCAGAGGGACCTCGGTGGCTCAGTCGTTGAGTGTCCGCCTTTGGCTCAGGTTGTGATCCTGGGGTCCTGGGATTAAGTTTCCCGTCAGGTTCCACTCAGGGAGCCTGCTTCTCCCTCTGCCTATGTCTCTGCCTCTGTGTATCTCATGAATAAATAAAATCTTTAAAAAAAATTAAAATAAAAAAATTAAAAATCAGAGACTTCCACAGAATATGGTGAAGGAGGATCCTAGATTCACCTCTTCCCATGGCTATACCTAGGTAACACTCTAATGAGTAAATAACTCATAAAATGACGTGAAGACTGGCAGAACAGACTCTCCACAGCCAAATGAGAGAAGAGTCCACATTAAAGAGGGTAGGAAGGGTAGACATATGGTCAGGAGTCAAACTGACCTGCAGGACTGTCCACAAGAGGGAGTGATGCAGGGTACATGGAAAGGGGAGAGGAGGAGACCATCCATATACCAGGCACCCCAGGCATGAGGGACCTGCAACAGGAAGACAAATTCCCCTAACATTTGGTTTTGAAAATGAGAGGAGCTTGAATTAACAAGTTTTTAAAGTCAATGGGGCTTAACCTAGAATTTTAAAAATCTCAGGCTCTCCCAGAGAAAACTTGAGGAAATGGAGTCCACACTTTTAAAGAGACAGCATAACAACAACCCCTTTGAGATTCAACATAAAAGCAGCAGTTTGAAAAACATCTGGGGAATATGGGGTGGGGAGATTTGTTTACAAATCTCATAACATATGTTGGAGGAGCAAGAATCTTTGGGAGATTTCTCTAGGAACAAAGAGCTGGCAAGCACCATTTCCCTCCACAGCTCCCCAGGCTAGATATATGGACACCTGTGGGAACCAGTACAGCCTGTGAATACACTTCACCCAGTTTGCTAATAGCATGCCCCACCCCAGCATTCCTTTGCAGACTTGTCCCCCCAACCTGGCGTTAGCAGCTCTCCAAAGCTGCTGCAGGACCCCTTCCACAGCAGATCTGTGTTATTTGCTAACACTGTGCATCGTGCTCTCAACACTTCATCAGAAGGAGTCCATCCAAGGTAGTGTCACAAGTGACAGTGTGCAAGCAGCCTTGATAAGGGTCAGTACCACCCCAAAGTGACTCCTGACCCAGGGCAAGAGGAAGAAAATCAGATATAGCAGTTTGAATGTGGCTCTGAGAGGGGGATGGGAGCAGACATTGAGCCTGGCTGTAAGCCCTGCCCACTAATGAAAGCATCTCAGGCCACAACACGGAAAGAACACCCTGCAGTTTGGTGCAACTACAGTTCTGGAAGGTTCCTTACCTGACACAACTCAAGACCAAGATTGGCCCCATTCTGGTCCACTAAAAACATAGGGACCAAACTATACATACATTAGGCAAAGAGAACTATTGAAAAAGACTGAACCAAAAGCAAATGTGGCTCAACCACAACAGTGGAGCACATGCAACAAACGTAAGAGACATCCTTGAAGCACCAGGTTCTGGTGAATAGGGGACAGTGCACTGCAGAACACTATAAGACCTCTTCTTTAGAAGACCACTATTCGTAAGAGCTGGAGACATAGCTAACTTTCCTAAGATGTAGAAACAGATGCAGACCATTAGAGAGCTGAATGAAACAGAGGTAATTAATATTCCTGATAGAGAATTTAAAGTAATGGTCATAAAGATACTCAATGGACTTGAGAAAAGGGTGCAGGATATTTGTGAGAACCTCAATAAAGAGATAGAAACCATAAAAAAGAACTCATCAGAGAAGAATAACTAAAATTAAAAATACACTAGAGAGAATAAATAGCAGACTAGAGGAAGCAGAAGAGATCAGTGACCTGGAGGAGACAGTAGCGGAAAGCAATCAAGCTAAACAGGAGAAAGAAAAAGACCAATAAAAAATGAAAATAGATTAAGAAAACTCAGCAACACCATCAAGGATAATAACATTCATATTATAGGGATCCTAGAAGAAGAAGAGAGTGAATGTGGGAGGGGGAGGAAATGTATTTGAAGAAGTAATAGCTGAAAACTTCCTGAATCTGGGGAAAGAAACAGAAATACTGACCCAGGAAGCACAGAAAGCCCCTAACAAAATCAACTCAAGGAGATCTACCCAAGAAACATAGTAATTAGAATGACAGCAAGTCATGATAAAGAGAATTTTAAAAGCAGCAAGAAAAAGAAAACAACAGACCAGGGAAACCTCATAAGGCCATCAGCTGCTTTTATAGCAGAAACTTTGCAGGCCAGAAGGGAGTGGAATAATATATTCAAAGTGCTGAAGGAAAAAAAAAAACAAAAACCTGCAGCCAAGAATGCCGTATCCAGCAAAGTTGTCATTCAGAATAGGAAAAGAATTTCCTAGACAACCAAAAGTTAAAGGAATTCATGATGTCTCTATAGTCGGGAACAAAACAGAGATGTCCACTCTCACCACTTTTATTCAACATAATACTGCAAGTCCTAGCCACAGCAATTAAACAAGAAAAAGGAACAAAAGACACGCAAATTGGTAAGGAAGGAGCAAAACCCTCAGTATTTGCAGATGACATGATACTACATATAGAAAACCCCAAAGACTCCACTAAAAACTACTAGACCTGATTAATGCAGTAAAGTCACAGCAGATAAAATCAATATATAGAAATCTGTTGCATTTTTATAAATTGAAAATGAAGTAGCAGAAAGATAATTTAAGGAAATAATCCCATTTACAATTGCACCAAAAATAATAAGATACCTGGAAATAAATTTAACCAAATAGGTGAAACACCTATACTCTGAAAACCATAAAACATTGATGAAAGAAGTTAAAGAAGACACAAACGGAAAGATATCCAGCTTTGTGGATTGAGAGAACAAATATTATTAGTGTTCATGATACCCAAAGCAATTTACATATTTAATGAAATCCCTATCAAAACACCAACAGCATTTCTCACAGCACTAGAGCAAATAATCCTAAAATTTGTATGGAACCATGAAGGACCCAGAATAGTGAAAGCAAGCTTTAAAAAGAACAAAATGAGAGATAGCACAATCCCAGATTTCAATACTTACTACAAACTGTAGTAATCAAAACAGTGTGGTATTGGCACAAAAATAGACATATAGATCAATGGAACATAATCGAGTTCAGAAATAAACCTACAGTTTTATGATCAATTAAATTTTGACAAAGGAGGTAAGAACATTCAATAGGAAAAACTCTCTTCAACAAATGGTACTGGGAAAACTGGACAGCTACATGCAAAAGAATGAAATTTGACTACTTTGTTATACCATACACAAAAATAGACTCAAAATGGATTAAAGACTTGAATATGTGATGTGAAACCATAAAATTCCTAGAAGAGAGCACAGACAGTAATTTTCTAATATCTGCCACAGCAACATTTTTCTAGATATGTCTTCTGAGGCAGGGGAAACAAAAGCAAAAATCAAAATCAAAATCAAAAGCTTCTGCATATGAAAGGAAACTATCAATAAAACTAAAAGACAGCCTACTAGGTGGGGGAAGATACTGCAAATGATATATCTGGTAAGGGGTTAGTATCCAAAATTTATAAAGAACTTATAAAATTCAACATTCAAAACAAATAAGCCAATTAAAAAATGGGCAGTTGACATGAACAGATATTTCTCCAAAGAAAAGATACAGATGGCCAACAGACACATGAAAAGATTTTCAATATCACTCATCATCAGGGAAATGCAAACAAAACTACAACGAGATATCATCTCACACCTCTCAGAATTGCTTAAATCAAACACATGAGGGATCCCTGGGTGGCGCAGCGGTTTGGCGCCTGCCTTTGGCCCGGGGCGCGATCCTGGAGACCCGGGATCGAATCCCACGTCGGGCTCCCGGTGCATGGAGCCTGCTTCTCCCTCTGCCTGTGTCTCTGCCTCTCTCTCTCTCTCTCTCTGTATGACTATCATAAATAAATAATAAAAAAAAATTCAAACACATGAAAAACAATAATTGTTGGTGAGGATGTGGAGAAATAGGAATCCTTGTGCAATGTTGATGGGAATGCAAACTTGTGCAGTCAATGTGGGAAACAATATGGTGGTTCCTCAAAAAATTAAGAATAGAAAAAAAATTAAGAACAGAATTAACATTATGACTCAGTAATTCCACTACTTGGTATTTTATCCAAAGAATACAAAGACACTAATTTGAAAAGATCATAAACCACTATGTTTATTGCAGCATTATTTACAATAGCTAAATTATGGCTATTGTACATACAGTAGCCCAAGTATCCCTCAGTAGGTGAATCAATAAAAAAGGTGTAATATAGGGGGAGGGGCAAGATGACGGAAGAGCAGGGTCTCCAAGTCACCTGTCCCCAACAAATTACCTAGAAAACCTTCCAATCATCCTGAAAATCTACGAATTCGGCCTGAGATTTAAAGAGAGACCAGCTGGAACGCTACAGTGAGAAGAGTTCGCGCTTCTATCAAGGTAGGAAGACGGGGAAAAAGAAATAAAGACACAAAAGGCCTCCGAGGGGGAGGGGCCCGCGAGGAGCCGGGCTGAGGCCGGGGCGAGTGTCCCCAGGACAGGAGAGCCCCGTCCCGGAGGAGCAGGAGCTGCACCAACCTTCCCCGCGGAAAGGGGCTCCCGGGGAATTGGAGCAGGACCCAGGAGGGCGGGGATGCCCTCGGGCTCCCGGGGACAGTAACAGAGGAACTGCGCCCCGGAGAGTGCGCCGAGCTCCCTAAGGGCTGCAGCGCTCGGCGGGACCCGGAGCAGCTCGGAGGGGCTCGGGCGGCGGCTCCGCAGAGGGGGCTGCGCGGCTCCGGGAACAGCTCGGCGGCGGCGGCTCGGGCGGAGGAAGAAGCTCCGCGGAGGGGGCGGCGCGGCTCCGGGAACAGCTCGGAGGGGCTCGGGCGGCTGCTCCGCGGAGGCGGCTGCGGGGCGGGAGCGAATCCAACAGCGCAGGCGCCGGAGCACAGGGCGCCGGGACACAGCCCAGGATCCGGCCTCCCCCGGGACAGGCAGAGGCCGGGAGGGCCCAGGACAGCGAGGACGCTCCTGCCTGGAACTGAGCAGATCAGCGGCCCCGCCCCGGAGCCCCCAGGCCCTGCAGAAGGAGAGCCCCGGAGTTAACTGCGGGAGCTGACTCCAGGGTCCCAGAGCTGCCCCCGCCACTGTGGCTTCCTCCCGGGGCCTCACGGGGTGAACACCCCCCACTGAGCCCTGCACCAGGCAGGGGCAGAGCAGCTCCCCCAAGTGCTCACACCTGAGAATCAGCACAGCAGGCCCCTCCCCCCAGAAGACCAGCGAGAAGGACCAGGTCCAGGGGGTGTCAAGGGACTTAAACTATACAGAATCGGAAGATACTGCCCCGTGGTTTTTTTTTTTTTTTTTTTTTTTTTTTTTTTTTTGTGCTTTTTTTTCTTTCTTCTTGATTTCTGTTTGCTTCCCCCACCCCACCGCCTTTTTTTTTCTCCTTTCTTTCTTTTTCTTTCTCTTCCCCCCCCTTTTTTTCTTCTTTCTCTTTTTTCTTTTTCTCTTTTCTTTCCTTCTCTCTCTTTTTCTCCTTTTCCCAATACAACTTGTTTTTGGCCACTCTGCACTGAGCAAAATGACTAGAAGGAAAACCTCACCTCAAAAAAAAGAATCAGAAACAGCCCACTCTCCCACAGAGTTACAAAATCTGGATTACAATTCAGTGTCAGAAAGCCAATTCAGAAGCACTATTATACAGCTACTGGTGGCTCTAGAAAAAACCATAAAGGACTCAAGAGACTTCATGACTGCAGAATTTAGATCCAATCAGGAAGAAATTAAAAATCAATTAAATGAGATGCAATCCAAGCTAGAAGTCCTAACGACGAGGGTTAACGAGGTGGAAGAACGAGTGAGTGACATAGAAGACAAGTTGATGGCAAAGAGGGAAACTGAGGAAAAAAGAGACAAGCAATTAAAAGATCATGAGGATAGATTAAGGGAAATAAATGACAGCCTGTGGAAGAAAAACCTACGTTTAATTGGGGTTCCTGAGGGCGCGGAAAGGGACAGAGGGCCAGAATATGTATTTGAACAAATCCTAGCTGAAAACTTTCCTAATCTGGGAAGGGAAACAGGCATTCGGATCCAGGAAATAGAGAGATCCCCCCCTAAAATCAACAAAAACCGTTCAACACCTCGACATTTAATAGTGAAGCTTGCAAATTCCAAAGATAAGGAGAAGATCCTTAAAGCAGCAAGAGAAAAAAAGTCCCTGACTTTTATGGGGAGGACTATTAGGGTAACAGCAGACCTCTCCACAGAGACCTGGCAGGCCAGAAAGGGCTGGCAGGATATATTCAGGGTCCTAAATGAGAAGAACATGCAACCAAGAATACTTTATCCAGCAAGGTTCTCATTCAAAATGGAAGGAGAGATAAAGAGCTTCCAAGACAGGCAGGAACTGAAAGAATATGTAACCTCCAAACCAGCTCTGCAAGAAATTTTAAGGGGGACTCTTAAAATTCCCCTTTAAGAAGAAGTTCAGTGGAACAATCCACAAAAACAAGGACTGAATAGATATCATGATGACACTAATCTCATATCTGTCAATAGTAACTCTGAACGTGAATGGGCTTAATGACCCCATCAAAAGGCGCAGGGTTTCAGACTTGATAAAAAAGCAGGACCCATCTATTTGCTGTCTACAAGAGACTCATTTTAGACAGAAGGACACCTACAACCTGAAAATAAAAGGTTGGCGAACCATTTACCATTCAAATGGTCCTCAAAAGAAAGCAGGGGTTGCCATCCTTATATCAGATAAATTAAAATTTACCCTGAAGACTATAGTGAGAGATGAAGAGGGACACTATCTCATACTCAAAGGGTCTATCCAACAAGAGGACTTAAAATCCTCAGTATATATGCCCCGAATGTGGGAGCTGCCAAATATTTAAACCAATTAATAACCAAACTGAAGAAATACTTTGATAATAATACACTTATACTTGGTGACTTCAATCTAGCTCTCTCTATACTAGATAGGTCTTCTAAGCACAACATATCCAAGGAAACGAGAGCTTTAAATGATACGCTGGACCAGATGGATTTCACAGATATCTACAGAACTTTACATCCAAACTCAACTGAATACACATTCTTCTCAAGTGCACGTGGAACTTTCTCCAGAATAGACCACATACTGGGTCACAAATCGGGTCTGAACCGATACCAAAAGATCGGGATAGTCCCCTGTATATTCTCAGACCATAATGCCTTGAAATTAGAACTTAATCACAACAAGAAGTTTGGAAGGACCACAAACACGTGGAGGTTAAGGACCATCCTGCTAAAAGATGAAAGGGTCAACCAGGAAATTAAGGAAGAATTAAAAAGATTCATGGAAACTAATGAGAATGAAGATACAACCGTTCAAAATCTTTGGGATGCAGCAAAAGCAGTCCTGAGGGGGAAATACATCGCAATACAAGCATCCATTCAAAAACTGGAAAGATCTCAAATTCAAAAGCTCACCTTACACATAAAGGAACTAGAGAAAAAGCAACAAATAGACCCCACCCCCAACAGAAGAAGACAGTTAATTAAAATTCGAGCAGAACTCAATGATATCGAGACCAAAAGAACTGTGGAACAGATCAACAGAACCAGGAGTTGGTTCTTTGAAAGAATTAATAAGATAGATAAACCATTAGCCAACCTTATTAAAAAGAAGAGAGAGAAGACTCAAATTAATAAAATCATGAATGAGAAAGGAGAGATCACTACCAACACCAAGGAAATACAAGCGATTTTAAAAACATATTATGAACAGCTGTACGCCAATAAATTAGGAAATCTAGAAGAAATGGACGCATTCCTGGAAAGCCACAAACTACCAAAACTGGAGCAGGAAGAAATAGAAAACCTGAACAGGCCAATAACCAGGGAGGAAATTGAAGCAGTCATCAAAAACCTCCCAAGACACAAGAGTCCAGGGCCAGATGGCTTCCCAGGGGAATTCTATCAAACGTTTAAAGAAGAAATCATACCTATTCTACTAAAGCTGTTTGGAAAGATAGAAAGAGATGGAGTACTTCCAAATTCGTTCTATGAGGCCAGCATCACCGTAATTCCGAAACCAGACAAAGACCCCACCAAAAAGGAGAATTACAGACCAATATCCCTGATGAACATGGATGCAAAAATTCTCAACAAGATACTAGCCAATAGGATCCAACAACACATTAAGAAAATTATTCACCATGACCAAGTAGGATTATTCCCGGGACACAAGGCTGGTTCAACACTCGTAAAACCATCAATGTGATTCATCATATCAGCAAGAGAAAAACCAAGAACCATATGATCCTCTCATTAGATGCAGAGAAAGCATTTGACAAAATACAGCATCAATTCCTGATCAAAACCCTTCAGAGTGTTGGGATAGAGGGAACTTTCCTCGACATCGTAAAAGCCATTTACAAAAAGCCCACAGCAAATATCATTCTCAATGGGGAAGCACTGGGAGCCTTTCCCCTAAGATCAGGAACAAGACAGGGATGTCCACTCTCACCACTGCTGTTCAACATAGTTCTGGAAGTCCTCGCCTCAGCAATCAGACAACAAAAAGACATTAAAGGCATTCAAATTGGCAAAGAAGAAGTCAAACTCTCCCTCTTCGCCGATGACATGATACTCTACATAGAAAACCCAAAAGCCTCCACCCCAAGATTGCTAGAACTCATCCAGCAATTTGGTAGCGTGGCAGGATACAAAATCAATGCCCAGAAATCAATGGCATTTCTATACACTAACAATGAGACTGAAGAAAGAGAAATTAAGGAGTCAATCCCATTTACAATTGCACCCAAAAGCATAAGATACCTAGGAATAAACCTAACCAAAGAGGTAAAAGATCTATACCCTAAAAACTATACAACACTTCTGAAAGAAATTGAGGAAGACACAAAGAGATGGAAAAATATTCCATGCTCATGGATTGGCAGAATTAATATTGTGAAAATGTCAATGTTACCCAGGGCAATTTACACGTTTAATGCAATCCCTATCAAAATACCATGGACTTTCTTCAGAGAGTTAGAACAAATTATTTTAAGATTTGTGTGGAATCAGAAAAGACCCCGAATAGCCAGGGGAATTTTAAAAAAGAAAACCATAGCTGGGGGCATCACAATGCCAGATTTCAGGTTGTACTACAAAGCTGTGGTCATCAAGACAGTGTGGTACTGGCACAAAAATAGACACATAGATCAATGGAACAGAATAGAGAATCCAGAAGTGGGCCCTCAACTTTATAGTCAACTAATATTCGACAAAGCAGGAAAGACTATCCACTGGAAGAAAGACAGTCTCTTCAATAAATGGTGCTGGGAAAATTGGACATCCACATGCAGAAGAATGCAACTGGACCACTCTCTCTCACCATACACAAAGATAAACTCAAAATGGATGCGAGATCTAAATGTGAGACAAGAGTCCATCAAAATCCTAGAGGAGAACACAGGCAACACCCTTTTTGAACTCGGCCACAGTAACTTCTTGCAAGATACATCCACAAAGGCAAAAGAAACAAAAGCAAAAATGAACTATTGGGACTTCATCAAGATAAGAAGCTTTTGCACAGCAAAGGATACAGTCAACAAAACTAAAAGGCAACCTACAGAATGGGAGAAGATATTTGCAAATGACATATCAGATAAAGGGCTAGTTTCCAAAATCTATAAAGAACTTATTAAACTCAACACCAAAGAAACAAACAATCCAATCATGAAATGGGCAAAAGACATGAAGAGAAATCTCACAGAGGAAGACATGGACATGGCCAACATGCACATGAGAAAATGCTCTGCATCACTTGCCATCAGGGAAATACAAATCCAAACCACAATGAGATACCACCTCACACCAGTGAGAATGGGGAAAATTAACAAGGCAGGAAACCACAAATGTTGGAGAGGATGCGGAGAAAAGGGAACCCTCTTACACTGTTGGTGGGAATGTGAACTGGTGCAGCCACTCTGGAAAACTGTGTGGAGGTTCCTCAAAGAGTTAAAAATAGACCTGCCCTACGACCCAGCAATTGCACTGTTGGGGATTTACCCCAAAGATTAAGATGCAATGAAACGTCGGGACACCTGCACCCCGATGTTTCTAGCAGCAATGGCCACAATAGCCAAACTGTGGAAGGAGCCTCGGTGTCCATCGAAAGATGAATGGATAAAGAAGATGTGGTTTATGTATACAATGGAATATTACTCATCCATTAGAAACGACAAATACCCACCATTTGCTTCAACGTGGATGGAACTGGAGGGTATTATGCTGAGTGAAATAAGTCAATCGGAGAAGGACAGTGTTTGTTCTCATTCATTTGGGGAATATGAATAATAGTGAAAGGGAATATAAAGGAAGGGAAAAGAAATGTTGGGATATATCAGGAAGGGAGACAGAACATAAAGACTCCTAACTCGGGGAAACGAACTAGGGGTGGTGGAAGGGGAGGAGGGCGGGTGTTGGAGGGGAATGGGTGACGGGCACTGAGGTGGACACTTGACGGGATGAGCACTGGGTGTTTTTCTGTATGTTGGTAAATTGAACACCAATAAAAATTAATTAAAAAGAAAAAAAAGGAAAAAAAAGGTGTAATATATATTTACAATGGGATATTAATCATCCATTAAAAAGACTGAAATCTTGCCATTTACAACAACATGGATGTATTTATAAAGTATAATGCTAAGTGAAATAAGTCAGTCTGAGAAAGACAAATACCATGTGATTTCACTCATATGTAGTATTTAAGAAACAAAACAAATGAACAAAGAAAATAAGAGACAAACCAAGAAACTTGCAACTATAGAGAACAAACTGATGATTTACCAGAGTGGAGGTGGGTGGGAGGAACTAGGTGAAGGGGACTGAGTACACTTATCATGATGAGCATTGAGTAATGTATAGAACTATTGAATTTGGGTGTATTACTACACTGTACACCCCAAAAACTAATATAACACACTATGTTAGTTATACTGGAATTTAAAAAAAAATAAAAATCATATAAAATTGTAATTTCCACTTTATAGATGTTAAAACTGAGACCCAAGAAGTTAAGTACCATGTATAGAGTCACAAATCTGAGCAATCAATGGAGTCTGACTCTAGGATCTGTACTCTAAGCATGTGCCTCTGAAAGGGGAAACAGGATGAAGTAAATCTGATGACAATCAAAACTGCAATCATGATAAAGATGAATTTTTAGACTATAATGACTGAGTGGCTTATATGAAATTAAGTATGATGAATAATTAAAAGATTAATTTGCCTTCACTGTTTCGGTATCATTTAGTTGTAAACTGTCTTTGTACTCTCTTAATTTGCATCTTTTGTTACATGAAGCATTTAAGTCCTATGAATATGTGAGGTTTTTGTTTTTCTTATTATCAGTAGAGTTTTGGGCATTGGTAAATCCACCTTTAAAGTACTCAGGAAGCTTGAGTGGCATCTTAAATATAACCATGTGGTAGATGATTTTCTGGAATCCATTTATAGAATCAATTTAGAGCAGTGCACACTATAATTTTGAAGTGTTTTCATTCCTGGAAAATGATAATTTTATTTTGGATATTTATGTGAAATGCTTTATGATTATATGATTCCATTAGTAAATGTACTGCTTTTATCTTGCCAACGTTTACCACAAATAAAGATGCCTATCATTTTGGCATTTTTTATTACTCAATATTTATTATGATTATTGCTATTGATTTTATTAATGCAGTAGCATGCTATTTTTACATAATTTTTGAAACATCCAGAAAATTTAAGTTGAAAATATAAGTGAGTAAAATATACTTTTAAGTGTTTCATTTACTAGAGCAATATACATTTACTGAGACCTTTTTATAGTGGGGAGTGGTAATGCATTTGATGCTTTGTACATAATTAGAATACAGAAAATCAGGCAAATGTAGACGCGTGACTTTTATTATTCTTATATCTTGTTTTCCAAGGCTTTTAGAAATTGCCCCGTCTTAAGCAAATTATTGATCTCTTATTGATTTTTGGTATCTAGCACTGCATTGAAAAGGTCAAGTCTCCTTATGCTTAAGAGGATTCCTTCTCTTCCCCATACTAAAGCTTAGCTCTTTTGTCCTTATCCCAGCCAACTAGCTTTCACATAAGATAATTTCAGATAATACAAATAGCTAGTGTTTTAATGAATTATCTGCCCCTACACCTTGTATGGTAGCTCTTTATTTTAACACATACTCTTGGAAATGGGAATGATTTTATCTATAAGAATAAATATATAAATGAGCTATAATAACTAACATCTGAGTATGTCATGAAAGTTTTGGCTATAGGTGTTTCTATAGTATCCTTTTTGTATTAGTATTCATAATTACATGATATTATTATCCCTGAATGAAAATATCATGTAATCTATCAAGAGCTTTGAGGACCATGTCAAGTAGGATTGTAACATGGTTAAAGCAAGTGAGGTACTTGGCTTGGGCACAAAATTTAAAGAGATGCCAAAATACTCAGTAATGAAGATACAGAAATATTCAATGCAATTAAAAGAAAGTCAATATTAATGCAAAAACATTCATGATGACCAAAATATCAAACTTTTAAATAAGGACAGGATCAATATTACTGTATTTTCTTTTGCCTGAGGCTCCACAGGGCACTGAGTGTCAGGCATTCACTACATAGACTTAATATTCCTAAAATGTAAATATTTAATATTTAAGTAATTATTATCAATTAAAAACCCCAAACAGAACACCAAAAATGACCCTTTCTTCTTGAGCTACTATATAATTTAAAAACCCCCAAATGTCAAAACAGTAGATTGAGCATAGGTATTCACCCCATAGGGCTGTTAGACCACACTGAAATGGAGAAAATGAATTGGAATGGAAAAGAGTAAGAGGCATATCAGAGGACAGTGCTTTTTTTAAAGGAGAAAGATGATGGAAATGTGTGACAAGTTTTGAAATAGGCTGGAGGAATGAGGTATGTAGGAGCTCTACAGGATCCCAGAAATTAAAAATTGGATTCAGAGTAGCTTGAAGTGAGAACAGGGGCCCAAACAAGATATTTATGGAACACATTTGGCTCTTTTCCAACTCTACTATTCTGTACCCAATCATGTATACGGCTAAAGGCTGTCAGACATTTATTCTAAGACCTAAAAACTCAGGGCAATCCTTCAAGAAAGTTATTCTAGTTTACATGATTACACTTCTAAATTCTGGCATGCAGGGGGAGTTGAAAGCCTGATAGACTCTTGCATAATAATGGGAAGTGATTTTTCAACCAACTTTGCATAGACAGATGTACCAGTAGTTAGGGGCCTGGAATCTAGAACCAGGGTGCCTAGGGTTCAGTTGAGCTTATGAAAGTAAAATGTTTATCAATGATAAGTGTTCAAATAAATTAGTTACTGTTATTGTTAGAAATGCCCAATCAGGGAAGATCTCTAAGGGGAAATAGCTCTAACTGCACAACTATATAGAAAGCACACTAGCTTTCTAGAACAAGGTTCAGAAAACGTTTTTATATAAGGTCAGATAGTATTACTATCTGTGTAATAATGTGTATAATGTGTGCCATAATGTCTCTGTTGTAGTTACTCAAGTCTGTTTATCACATAAACATAGCCATAGGCAAGGAGACCTTAGTTTCATCTGGTCCTAGGAATTCAGGTAGATAGCTATCAAATAACTTTGAACATCTGCGAATTCAACTGGAGCTCTAAGAATAGTTGTAACTCTACAAATAGAAAAGTGACCACTTCCTGCAAGAATGACAAGATGAAAAAATTCACCTCAAAAAAAAAAAAAAAAAAAAAAAGAATAAGAATAAGAGGCAGTACTGACTGCCAGGGACCTAATCAGTATGGGTAAAATAAGATGTCAGAACTAGAGGTCAGAATAACGAATATAAATATACTAGCTGGGCTTGAAAAAAAGCATAGAAGACACTAGAAAATCCCTTTCTGGAAAAATAAAAGAACTAAAATCTAATCAAGTAATCAAAAAGGCTATTAATGAGATGCAATAAAAAATGGAGAGGCACCTGGGTGGCTCAGTTTGTTAAGTATCTGCCTTCAGCTCAGGTCATGATCTCAGGGTCCTGGGATTGAGCCTCATGTCAGGTTCCCTGCTCCATGGGGAGCCTGCTTCTCCCTCTCCTCCCCACTCATGTTCTCTCTCTCTCTCTCTCTCTCTCTGTATCTCATAAGTAAATAATCAATCAATCAATCAATCAATCAATTAATTTTTTTTTAAATAATGGAGGCTGTAACTGCTAGGACAAATGAAGCAGAAGAGAAAATTAGTGATCAAGAAGACAAAATGGTGGAGAATAGAGAAGCTGAGAAAAAGAGAGATGAATGACTACTGGATCATGAGGGGAGAATTTGAAAGATAAGTGATACCATCAAGCAAAACAATAATAGAATAATTGGAAATCCAGAAGAAGATGAAAGGGGAGCAAAAGGTATATTGGAGCAAATTATAGCAGAAAATTTACCTAATCTGGGGAAGGAAATAGGCATTCAAGTCTAGGAGGCACAGATAACCCCCCTCAAAATAAAAATAGGTCAACATCTCGACATATAATAATGAAGCTTGCAAATCTCAGAGACAAAGAGAAAATGTTGAAAACAGCTTGGGTCAAGAGGTTCTTAACCTTCAAGGGTAGAAATATTAGAATGGCAGCAAACCTATCCACAGAGACCTGGCAGGCCAGAAAGGACTGGCATCATATATTTAGGGTACTAAATGAGAAAAACATGCAACCAGGAATACTATATCCAGCAAGGATGGCTTTCAATATAGAAGTAGAGATAAAAAGCTTCTGGGACAAAGAGGAAATAAAGAATCTGTGATCACTAAAGCAGCCCTGCAAGAAATATTAATAAAGAGGATCCTTTAAGTGAAGAAGGAGCCCAAAAGTAACACAGACTAGAAAGTAACAGAGACAGAAACAGTGACTTTACAGGTAATACACTGGCACTAAATTCATATCTTTCAATAGTTACTCTGAATTTGAACTGGTTCTTTGAAAGATTTAATATGATTGATAATCCCCTGGCCAGCCTTATCAAAAAAGAAAGGATAAAAAGAAAAGAAAAAGGAAACCAATAAATAAAATTGTGAATGAAAGAGGAGAGATCACAACCAACAGTGTAGAAATACAAACAATTATAAGAACATATGATTTGCAAATATATGCCAACAAATTATGAAATCAAGAAGAAATGGATGCATTCCTAGAGATGTATAAACTGCCAAAACTGAAACAGGAAGAAATAGAAAATCTGAGCAGACCCAAACCAGCAAGGAAATTGAAGTAATCATCAAAAATCTCCCAAGAAACAAGAGTTCAGGGATGGATGGTTTCCCAGGGTAATGCTACCAAACATTTAAAGAATTAATATCTGTTCTTCTTAAGCTGTTTCAAAAAAGTGGAAGGAAATCTTCCAAGCTCATTCTGTGAAACCAGCATTACCTTGATCCCCAAAACAACAAAAATCCACCAAAAAATTACAAACCAGTATCCTCATGACCACTGATACAAAATTTCTCACCAAGATATTAGCCAATAGGATCCAACAGTATAATAAAAGAATTATTCACCATGACCAAGTGGGTGATTCAACATCCACAAATCAATCAATGTGATTCATTAATAAAGGAAAGGGCAAGAGCCATATCATCCTCTCAATAGATGCAGAAAAAAATATTTGACAAAGTACAGCATCCTTTCTTGATTAAAACTCTTCACAGTAGGTATGGAAGGAACATAACTCAATATCATGAAAGCTATATATGAAAAGCCCACATCAGATATCATTCTCAATGGGAAAAAAACAGACCTTTTCCACTAAGGTCAGGAACATGGACAGGGATGTCCACTCTCTCTACTATTGTTCAACATAGTACTAAAAGTCCTAGCCTCAGCAATCAGACAGCAAAAAAAAATAAAAGACATCTGAATTGTCAAAGAAGTCAAACTCTCATTCTTCGCAGGTGACAGGTTACTCTATGTGGAAAACCAAAAAGACTTCTCCCCAACATTTCCAGCACTCATACAGGAATTCAGCAAAGTGGCAGGATATAAAATCAATGCGCATAGACCACTTGCATTTCTATAGACTAACAATGAGAGAGAAGAAAGAGAAATTAAGGAGTCAATCCCATTTACAATTGCACCCAAAACCATAAGATACCTAAGAATAAACTTAACCAAAAACTATAAAACACTCATAGAAGAAATTGAGGAAGTCACAAAGAAATGTTCCATGCTTATAGACTTAAGGAACAAATGTTGCTACTACTACCTAGAGCAATCTATATATTCAGTGCAATCCCTAACAAAATACCATCAACTTTTTCAGAGCTGGAACAAATAATCCTAAAATTTGTATGGAACCATAAAAGACTCTGAGAAGCTAAATTAATGTTGAAAAAGAAAACCAAAACTGGTAGCATCACAATTCCGGACTTCAAATTCTATTACAAAGCTGTAATCATCAAGACAATATGGTACTGTCACAAAAACTGACACATATTTCAATGGAACAGAATAGAGAACCTAGAAATGGACCCTCAACTCTATGGTCAACTAATCTTTGACACAGCAGGAAAGAATATCAATGGATAAAAGATAGGCTTTTCAAGAAATAGTGTTGGGAAAATTGGAAAGCCACATGCAGAAGAACGAACTTGGACCATTTCCTTACACTATACACAAAAATAGACTCAAATTGGATTAAAGACCTAAATGTGAGACATAAATCTATTAATATCCTATAGGAGAACACAGGCAGCAATATCTGTGACCTAGCCATGCTAGACATGTCTCCAAAGGCAAGGGAAACAAAGGCAAAAATGAACTACTGGGACTTTATTAAGATAAAAAGCTTTTGCACAACAAAGGACATAGTGGACAAAACCAAGAGACAACCTACAGAATGAGAGAAAATATTTGCAAATGACATAGCAGATAAACGGCTAGTATCCAAAATGTACAAAGAATTAATCAAACTCAACACCCAATGAACAAATAATCCAATCAAGAAATGGGCAGAAGACATGAACAGATTTTTCTCCAAAGAAGATATACAAATGACCAACAGACACATGAAAAAATGCTCAGAATCACTCCGCATCAGAGAAATACAAATCAAAACCACAATAAGATATACCTCCCACGGGTCAGAATAGCTAAAATTAACAAGTCAGGAAATGACAGGTGTTGGTGAGGATGCAGAGAAAGGGAACCTTCTTATACTGTTGGTAGAGATGCAAGCTGGTGCAGCCATTCCTGAAAACAGTATGGAGGTTCCTCAAAAAAACAAAAATAGACCTACCCTACCACCCAGCAATTGCATTACTAAGTAAATACATCAAGGATACAAATATAGTGCTCCAAAAGGACATCTGCACCCCAACGTTTATGGCAGCAATATCCACAATAGCCAAACTATGGAAAGAGCCCAGATGTCCATTGGCAGATAAATGGATAAAGAAGATGTAGTATATATATATATATATATATATATATATATATATATATATACACACACACACACACACACACACACACACACACAATGGAATACTACTTAGTCATCAAAAAATGAAATCTTGCCATTTGCAATGACGTGGATAACTAGAGGGTATTATGCTAAGGAAAATAAGTCAATCGGAGAAAGACGATTATCATATGATCTCACTCATATGTGGAATTTAAGAAACAAAACAGAGGATCAAAGAGGAAGAGAGGAAAAAATAAAACAAGATGAAATCAGAGAATGAGACCATAAGAGACTCTTAATCATAGGAAATAAATAGAAAAACCATAAGAGACTCTTAATCATAGGAAATAAATAGAAATATCTTTTAAAGTAGAAGTACAGACCATCTTTATCTCATTCTCATTTCAGGGGAAAATTATTTAGTATTTTACTATGTTGAATTACATTGACTTTTAATAGATGTCCTTGAAGATTTAAGTGAAGTGTTATTTGTTTACTATATATTATCTTTTGTATATACTGAGGTTTTTTGTTTGTTTGTTTGTTTTTAGGATTTTCATACTATGTACAGGAGAGGAGTGTGGTATTTTCATTTCATCTCATTTCCTGCTAGGATTCTGTAATGTTTGGGTTGATCTTTGATTTCTATCCTGCTGTTATTAATATTTGTTTTCATAATATTTGGTTTATTTTTATCACTTTGCATGCCTAATGATTATTGTTTGATGCTAGACTTTGTGAAAACTTTTAGAAAAAAAACCTAAGTATCAGATTATATAATATTCTTCCAGGAAAGGTATGTGCTTACTTTATAGCAGAAATTACAGTTAATGCCAGATTGCTTTAATCCCATTATGTACTGAGCTTTAAT
Organism: Vulpes vulpes; assembly: GCF_048418805.1. NCBI lineage: Eukaryota > Metazoa > Chordata > Mammalia > Carnivora > Canidae > Vulpes > Vulpes vulpes. The sequence goes on along the minus strand of NC_132780.1, from coordinate 182,713,474 downwards.
TGAAGATTAGTTTTCTGATAACTGGTCTAATTGTCTTATTCTTACTTTGACCACATAGCCCTTTTCTAAGACTAGACTGTTTACCGGCAACTCTCCTCATCATTGGGCTTTGATCTTTGATTTCTGTCCTGTTGCTCCTATAAAATTGCTGAAAGCTTGATAACACTTTTGCTCAATTTTATATCCTCTCAGCCAAAACTTCAGGAACATAAATTCCTTGCAGAGAAAAAATGGTGCCAAATGTATGCTTATTTCTAGGGATTTCACATTTCTCTGGGGTCTTGGTAGTTTCCTTATATCCTCTCAAATTAATATTTTAAATATTCTCCAGTTTCTTTAATTTTTTTCTGTAGGTGGCTTGTTTTGAAGTAAGCTAGTCCTCCATTTTTGAAAATAAATATTGAGTTGTTATGACCATTGTAATAAAATGCATAAATACTTTCCTTAGTATTTTGGTACTAATTCAGTTTATTAAAAGATAAGAATAATATTCCCATTTATTTTTACTAAAATCTTAAATATTTACTTTACATATTGAAGTATTAACCTATTTTGTAATTTTTGTGTTTACTGTGAAGTAGTGATCCAAATTTGTTTTCTTCTTAAATTAAAATTAATAGTCCCAGTACTATACTATGTTAGTCCATCCTTTCAACACTAATCCAAAATACTGTCTCTGTTCTATATCAAATTAGCATATAAATAACTGTTTTCAGAAAGTGCTTTATATTCTCTTGCTCTATTTTTCTATCTTTGAGCCTGTACAACATCCTCTTAATTATATAATTTGAGATATTTGCAGCATGCTTGTATCATGAGAATCATTCAAAGAAATGAAAATTTGATGATTCAGGAGAGCAGGTCAGTACTTCAAGAGCAATGCCTTCGAATAGAGGCAGCCCTCATTTTGATACAATGACAGGCTGAATATGTGGGTTCAGGTACAGGTTGCTTGGTGGACTTGGTGGTGAATAGATGGCTAGATTGTACTTTCCTAGTAAAATTAAAAGATCACCAGACATTAGGATGATCAAAGAGGTATGGATATTTGAGAAGACAGAACAAGATACGATATAACTGTGTGGATAATGGGAGAGGGTGCGCTTAGAGCAATGCAACAGGCCTGTTGATTTCTAAAAACTCATTTAAAATTAGTGGTCATGACTTTGGTGGGTGACCAGTCAGCATAGTTGTAAGTTTTCTCTAACCACTGTCAGATGGTCAGTTGTAGCATAGTGTAGATGGAAAGTTGGATTTAACTAGGGATGTGGTAAAACAAACAAACAAACAAACAAACAAACAAACTAGGGATGTGGTGCTAGAGATGATATAAAAGAGAGAAAGCCAGGAGATGGAAATAGAAATAAATTGTAACATGGGAGGGCAGCTTTTGGCATATAAATACTACAAAATAGTCTGATTGTAAAGGCAGATACATGTAAGAATATGATAAACACATGATAAACTTTTATCCATAGACACACTGCATATGCATAAAATAGAGACTCCAAGAAAAATCAAACCCAGCATAAAGCCAAAACCAAAAGTTCTAATTAAAAAAACTATGTTCTACATATAGAGTAAATTAGGATTTGTTTCATCATTGTAAACAATCAATGGAATGCTACAAATGGGAGTGTCAGTGATGTTGATGCTAAGAATATACCTCTTAGAGCGTTCCAATGTTATAATGGAATTCTAATAGAACATCTGGCTTTGTAATAAATACCTACATGGTTTTACTCATATATGGTTGTTTATGAGTTTTCAACTTTAAGAATCGAGGAAACATAGAAGACTTCAGTGTGATTTCCTATTTAAATACACATACTATCTTTATATAAAAGTGATCATTGAACAAGATTCAAGGCAGAAGGGAAGGTGAAAGAGCTGAGTCAAGATACAAAGTGCAGAGCCTTCATCAATAAATGGAAACATATTATTTAGTGTTAAAAAGGTAACTATTAGTGTAAATGGATATTATTTAATAATGTGCTAGACCTATCCTGTCTGAATTGCTAGAGCCAATTATTAAATTTTCAGGAATTTTTCAACTCTGTTCTTCAGTAGATTGAAATTAGCCACAGAAGTGAGTGAATGCTACAAATCAGGGTCTGTCTCCACCTCAGTGAATCCATTGTTAAAATGTTACATCACTGATATAACCATGGAATGATTGTAAAGTGGAGGGAAGTGTCTTAGACTTAAGTAAATCTCCAACTTTGAACTATTATGAGGGAGTAATTTGACAGTTTTGAAATTGATAAATCAAGAAATACAACCTTAGCTGTTAGAAAACAGGAAAAGAAATAAATATAGAAATGCTTAAAAGAAATTGATTAAGCATTTACAACTGAGATTAGGAAGATTGGAGTGAGAGATTAATACCTTGTAAAGACATTTCGTTTTCTAGAGCCCTTTTCTGGAAATGCTACTGTTTATAGTGGGTGTATGGCTTCAAGGTTACTTTGTGGAGTTGGAGTGCTGGCCAAGCAAGCCCTCAGTTGGAATCCTGGCCAACCACCTCATGGTGGGCTCCATGGCCTGTGGAGGTGGTGTTCCTAATGATGATAAGCAGGTGACTGGGCTGGAGAGGGAGGTCATGATAGTTGTGTGGAAGAAACTGGATACATACAATCAATATTCCAGCTCCAAACACAGTTTCGGGCACTGAGGAAAACCCTAATTTAGTCACATCTGTCACCAACAAGTGACTAGTAGGCTCCATCTGTGGAAAGGATAATAGTGCCATCATCTGGTTGTGGCTGTACAAAGGGAGACCCAGCCATGCTCTACCTGTGGAATCCATTACAAGCGGGTGCCACACAGTTGGCCCACTTCAGTTTTTGCACTAACTTACTCAAAATGTGCTGTGTGTAAAGTTCCTTCTTTTAAGTAAAATCTAGCCATTGCATTGGCTTCTTCTCCAAAAAACGCAAACAAAACAAAACAAAACAAAACAAAACAAAAAAAACAAAACCCAAAATAGCAACAACAAAAATGGCATTTTCTGTGTTGTCTGCTTATAAATACCACACTGGAATTTTTTTCTTTTTTAAAAGTTTTTTTTTTATTATTGTTTAATCATGAGAGAGAGAGAGAGAGGGAGAGAGGGAGAGAAGGAGAGAGGGAGAGAGGCAGAGACACAGACAGAGGGAGAAGCAGGCTCCCTGCAGGGAGCCAGATGCGGGACTTGATTCCAGGATCCCAGGATCATGATGGGAGCAGAAGGCAGATGCTCAACTGCTGAGCCACCCAGGTCTCTACAGTGGACTTTCTTCAATAAGCTTAAGTACAGTTATTATGGAATAAGTATTATAGATTTATAGGTTAAACTTAAAACCATTTTCCTAGATCTATTCCATGCGTCTGATGCTACTTTCTCATTATTACTGCCAGTTATAATTTAGACATCAAAATTGAGAAATGCACATAAATATGAAATATGATTGCAAATGGCATCTACCTTCACTGTTACCTAAACCATTTCAATGGGTTAAGTTCTTTAATTCACTCAATAGCCACTTATCAGGCATAAGCATGATGTTCCTGACATTCTCTGGGGATTCTATTCTTCTCCGGTCCCTGTGGAATTTCCCATTTGTCTTCCTAAATGTAGAAGGTAAGCTGTTGAAATACTGATGTCTTGAGGCAAGTAGAGCAAAACACATGCAATGAAGAAATCATAACCTTACTATAGATATGTTTCTGTAAGGAGAGAAACAGATCTTGAAGTTCTAGCTAAAATTCAGTTTAGATTGGTATGAGAACTTTACTGTATTTTCCTTGTGTTCAATCCGAATGATTATTTTACTGCTTCCTTCACAAATTACCTGTCCTCTCCCCCTTATTTTTAGTTTTATTAATATGAGATTGCAGAACCTGTTTCTTACAGGCCTCTTTCCAGGAAGAAATGCATTTGCATATTTTTCTCATTTTCAGGTTAAATCCTATGCAAGTTTCAATGTGAACTTGAGGACACAACAGAGTTTTAGGGAAGGACCCTTGCTGGAGAAACAAAGATAAAATGGTTCAGATATGAGTCTTGATGTGCCAAAATCATATTAAAAGGGGAAAATATATTTTTGGTGTATCTTTTACGGTTATAAAAATTTTAATGTGCCACAAATTTTGCTTATGAATATATGTGACTTGGAAGAAATGTTAGTACTTTTCTTAGAGATTAATTTATTTTAGGGAGAGAGAAGAGGGAGAGGGAGAGAGACTCCTCAAGCAGTCATTCCACTGACCAGGGAACCCAATACAGGGCTCAATCTCAGGCTCCTGAAATCATGACCTGAGCTGAAATCAAGAGTTTGAGGTTTAACGGACTGAGCTGCCCAGGCACCAATGTAGGAAATATTTTTAAGTGGACTTGAAACTTTACCTTTCAGGGGAAGAAAATCTTTATATTTAAAACAACTTAAAAACTTGAAAATTACCTATGTGTTTTCCTAAAAAGAAAGAGGTGTCATAACTGACTTTCCAAATCTGTGTCATAAGAAAGTAATTTTGAATCTGTGTTCACAGTAAATAGAAACCTATCACATTCAGTAGAAAAAAATAGGTTTATATTTGGTTGTCAAAATATATAAGTGGTAACTGTGAGGCAAGATTAAATTTTATCTTTCCTTGGTGTACAATAAAATAGCTAAAATTTATAGGCTAAGACTAAGGTGGAGGTTTTATCTATCAATTCTTAGAGTTTAAAATATGATTGTATAACTGAATCAGAGAATATTAAAGATAGAGGTTTCTTAATGATAATTTAATCAATTTCCTCTGATTTAGATGTAATAAAATTTACATAAACACACAATTGCAGTGTGTGATTCGTTCTCTATTGTGGTACTACAGAAAAATAGGAGGAAAAACAGTTACCCTAGGCTGAGGTGATTTTGGGGAAAAAAAATCTTAAATGTGCTGGCTCTGGTGGTCACCTATGTAAAGAATTTAAAAAATACATTCCAGATAAAAGAAAAAATACATGAATAGTTATTGAGGGTAGTGAGTCGATACCACTTATGTAGCCAGTAATAGAAATCCAAAAGACAACTGGCTTTGACAATGAAGCCATATTTTACGTCACTTAAAAAAAATGTTACAAAATATAGTAGCCTCTGCTTGTGATAGGAAATAGTCTCTGGCTCTGTTCTTTAACTATTGTTCTAAGCTTTGTGTGTTGGTTTCTTTTCTCAACTGACAACATCTGGCTGCTCATAGATGCTGGAAAATATGTTTCTATGTTGAAGTCTAACTTCTCATACAATATTGGAATGCAAATCCATCAGATTAATTGTGCCATGGGTTCAAACCTGGATTTTCCAGGGGAATGTTATGAGTTAATTGTATTTAGTTTGGTATCCACTGACATTGGCAAGGGGTTTGGGACTATCATAATTGACTTATACAAATAAGAGTCCCCTTGAATCAAATGATGGGGTTAGCTCTCCACGAATCAGAGAAATCTAGTGGAAAGGGGTGGATGCCTTGGTACTACAACTACAGGAAGTTTCTACACCTACACATTGTACTTCCCATCCTCCTCTTCTCTGTTTTATTTTGTTATTATCACTATTTATAAGAACTTATATATTATTTTTCTTTTTGTTTTCTGTCTCTACAATGAAATGTGGACTCTGTAAAAGCACAGATTATTTGGCCACTTTTTAAATTGATTAATCCCTAGTTGATAGTCAATAAATGTGACTTGAACAAATGAAAGAATAAATACAAGAAGAGAAAGGAATTTCGTGTTGCTTTCACAATATGCATGACTATGTGGATTTTGTGACTTCTAAAAATTCAGGAGTTGGATTGAAGATCATCATATAATCTAGGTTGGACACGTTAAGAGTTTCCAACTGTCCCAGGTAACTAAGCTAAGAAGTTTGCCAGGACACGGACATTCTGGTGATAAAATTGGGACAGTGTCTGGATAACTAGGATGATTGGTCTCCCTATTATTGAGGTGCCTGAGAGAAACATGTTCAGAGAATCAACAGGCTACTGGGTTGTAGAGTTTAAAAGAAACATCAAGACTACAAATAATGCATTTGTTGAGTTGTGAACATTTAAGAATTATGTGATTTTAAGAAGGTAGATGAGTTTTCCCAAGATTGTATAGATGCAGAAGAGACAATTATGTTTCTGCCAAATGCCCAGAGTTTAAGGGCCTACTGTGTATTTTGCTTTGCAGATGAAATGCAAGCTCTAAAAGAATGGTCTAAAGATTTCATATGTCTGTCTCAGCTCTTGTTTTAAGGGTAAAAAAAGTTCAATGGAGTGTTTGAAGCTTCTACTCTCTCAAGATCAGCCAGCTAAGAAGGATTCCAGGCAGAAGTGTTGGTATGAAAGGGAATAAAATATGATGAAAAGGATATTTTAAGACACAAGAGAAGTAGTTAAAAAGCAGATTTGGTTTCTTGGAGAGGTTAACAAACTTTTTAAGATGAAAAAAACCTAAGTTGCCCTCAGTTCAAAACTCAGAATGAGCCACATGAAAAGCAATGTTTTCTTTGCACTGCTGGCAGCAGAGCTAGTTGTAGCTGATTCCCAGGTCTGCAAGTTGCAGTGTAGGTTTGCAAATAATGTGAGCATTTATTACTAGAATTTGAGATATTGGAGTCTATGAAATACCGTCAGTGACATTGAAAGGCCAATGGATATATGGATCTCAATTATATCATAAAACACAGTCTGGGAATCTGTTGGAAGGCATTAGTGTAAACCATTATATTTTTGAAAAAGTGTTCTTGTCTACCTTTAAGCATTTCTGAAAATTATCTAATAAGTCTTGCATATATTTTGTATAATCCTGTTTGCTGTTGGACAATGTTTAAATATATTGGATTTGGCCATTTTCAGATATAAATTTTTTCTTCCAGTTTTAGCACAAAAAAAGACTTTTTTTTCAGACTAGAATGTATGAAAGTCGAGACAGCAACTTGAAAACCTCAATGGAATTATTTTTTCTGAACTACAGAAGAAGTAGAGTTTGAAGCGGAAGAGGTTATGATTATTTGAAGTGCTTTACATCTCTATCTCACTTCAGAGAAACTTTTTCTAGCCTGTGCTGCCCAAGTTGGCAGCTACTAGCTACAGGTAGCTATTGAGTACCAGCATGTGGGCTAAATCAACTTAAAATGGACTCTAAGTATGAAATATACACCAGATTTTGAAGACTTAGTATAAAACAAATAATAGAAAATACCTCATTAGTTGTATTTAATATTCATTTAATAAATTTTAAAAATTAGTGTAATAAATTTAAATTTAATTGATATGTTAATTAATACTGAATTATGTAATATTGTAAAATGTATTAAATTTGATTAAATGTTGAAATAATATTTTGCATTGCTTATATTCCAACAGAATATTAAAATCCATTTCACAAGCACATGATTTTTTGCTTATTTAATGTATCTACTAGAAAATGTAAAAATATATAATTTGCCTTTGTGGCTCACATTTAATTTCTATTGGACAATGTTTTCTACACTTCCTAATCTCTCTCAATTCAACTACAAACAAAGTGAGAGGATGTGTGTGTCAGTAGTATGATTAGAGTTATTTATAAGTTATAATCATGTTGTTTTCCCTCATCCATCTAGAGCTTTTATCTGACTCTAAGTTTGAAATACTAAGCACCATTGATATATCATGAAAGCACTTTTTGCATCTTTATACACATAATATGAATATTAAATAGAAGACATTGTGAAGTGGAATTTCTATTTCATCTCTAAATAGAGAAAATGGTTGTGGAAGTATAGGATAAATCTTAGAACATTTTATACCTAACCTTTATACAGCATTCTCTTGAGAAGATAAAGCAATGTAAAATAAGTATACATTGCACCGATTATAAGTATTATTATTTTTAAAGTTTTAATGGTTTAGCCAATTATTTTATTTTATGTTATTTCATCATGATGTATACACTTTAATCCCCATCACCTATTTCATACATTCTCCCTACCAACCTCCCCTCTGGTATCCATCAGTTTGTTCTCTATAAAAGAGTCTGTTTCTTGGTTTGCCTCTCTCTCTCTCTGTCTCTCTCTCTCTGTCTCTCTCTTTTTCTTTTTTTCTTCGCTTGTTTGTTTTCTTAAATTCCACATATGAGTGCGATCAGACAGAATTTGTCTCTTCTGACTGACTTATTTCCCTCAGGACTATACTTGAGCTCCTTCCATAGTTTGGCTATTGTAAATAATGGTGCTATAAACATAGGGGTGCATGCACCCTTTGAATTAGTCTGTGTATTTTTCTGGCAAATATCCTGTAGTGCAACTCCTGGATCCTATGGTAGTTTCATTTTAATTTTTTTTGAGGAACTTCCATATTGTTTTCTACAATGGCTGAACCAATTTGTATTCCCTCCAACACTGCAAGAGGGTTCCCCTTTCTTCACATCCTCACCAAAACTTTTTATTTCTTGTGGTTTTTGATTTTAGCCATTCTGACAGGTATGAGGTAATACCTCATTGTGGTTTTGATTTGCATTTCCCTAATGATGAGTGATGATAAACTTCTTTTTATGTGTCTGTTTGCCCTGTATTTGTATGTCCTCTTTGGAGAAATGTCTGTTCATGTCTTCCATTCATTTTTAATTAGATTTGTTTTTTTGGTGTTCAGTTGTATAAGTTTTTTTTAAAGGTTTTATTTATTTGTTCATGAGAGAGAGACAGAGAGAGAGACAGAGATATAGGCAGAGGGAGAAGCAGCCTCCTTGCAGAGAACCCAGCGTTGGACTCAATCTCAGATCCCGGGATCACGCCCTGAGCTGAAGGCAGACACTAACCACTGAGCAATCCAGTCATCCCTAGTTGTATAAGTTCTTTAACCCTTAATGGGATATGCTATTTGCAAATATCATCTCCCATTCAGTATGTTGCCTTTTAGTTTTGCTGATTATTTCCTTCAGGGTGCAGAAACTTTTTATTTTTATGAAGTTCCAATAGTTTATTTTTGCCTCTATTTCCCCTGCTTCAGGAGATGTATCTAGAAAAATGTTGCTATGGCCGATTTTTTTAAAGACATATTTATTTATTCATGAGAGACACAGAGAGAGCGGCAGAGACATAGGAAGAGGGCAGAGAAGCAGGATCCATGGAGAGAGCCCGACGCAGGACTCAATCCTGGGACTCCAGGATCACACCCTGAGCCAAAGGCAGAGGCTCAACTACTGAGCACCCAGGCATCCTACTATGCCGATGTTAGAAAATTGCCTGTGCTCTCTTCAAGGATTTTTATGGTTTCAGGTCTCACATTTAGGTCTCTAATCCATTTTGAGTTTATCTTTGTGTGTGGTGAAAGAAAGGGGTCCAGTTTCAACATTTTGTATATGGCTGTCCAGTTTTCCTAAAACTATTTGTTGAAGAGACTTTTTCCCATTGTATATTCATTTCTTCTTTGTTGAAAATTAATTGGTCATATAATTATGGGCTTATCTCTGGGTTTTCTGTTCTATTCCATTGCTTTATGTCTATTTTTATGCCAGTACCATACTGTTTTAATTATTTCCACCTTGTAATATAAATTGAAATCTGGAATTATGATACCTTCAGTTTTGTCTTTCTCTTTCAAGATTATTTTGGCTATTCAAGCTCTTTTGTGGTTCCACAAGCCTACCTCAAAAATCAAGAAAAATCCCAAATAAACAAACCTACACTTAGAGAAGCTAGAAAAACCAAAGTCCACCAAAAGGAAGGAAATAACAAAAATTAGAGCAGAAATAAGTGATATAGAAACTAAAACAATAGAACAGATCAATGAAACCAGGAGCTGATTCTTTGAAAAGGTCAACAAAATTGATAAACCTCTAGCAAGACTCATTAAAAAGAGAGAGAGAGAGATGACCCAAATAAACAAAATTACTACTAAAAGTGGAGAAATAATAACCAATGTCATAGAAATACAATTATAACAGAATATTATAAAATCCTGTATGCCACCATTGGACAACTTAGTAGAAATGGATAAATTCCCAGAAAGATATAACCTACCAAAGCTGAAGCCAAAAGAAATAGAAAATTTCAATAGACCAATCACCAGCAAGGAAATGGAATCAGTCATCAAAAAATCAAAAAACTCTCCCCCAAAACAAAAGTCCAGAACCAGATAGCTTTACAGAGAAATTCTACTAAACATTTAAATAATTGATATTCTTCTTAAACTATTCCAAAGAACACAAAGGAAAGCAAAACTTCCAAATCCATTTTATAAGGCCACAATCACCCTCATAAAGATACTATTAAAATAGAACTTTAAGCCAATATCTCTCATGAGTATAGATACAAAAATTCTCAAAATATTAGCAAACTGAGTCCAACAATAGGTTAAAAAAGTCATTCACCACAATGAAGTGGGACTTATTCCCAGAACATTAGGATAGTTTAATATATGCAAAACAATCAACATGATAAATCACATCAATAAGAGAAAGGATAACCATATTATCATTTTAATACATGCAAAACAAACATTTGACAAAGTACATCCATTCATGATAAAAAACCCTCTGCAAAGTAGGTCTAGAGGGAACTTATCGCAATATAATAAAAGGTCGTTCATGAAAAACCCACAGCTAATATCATACTCAAAATGGGTTAAAACTGACAGCTTTTCCCCTAAGGTCAGGCACAAGACAAGGATATCCACTCTCCCCACTTTTATTCAACATAGTGCTGGAAGTCCGAAGCCATAACAATTAGACAACATAAAGAAATAAAAACATCCAAATTGGTAAAGAAAAAGCAAAACTCTCTCTATGAGTTGACATAATACTATGTAGAGAAAACCCTAAATACTCCACCGAAAAACTACTAGAACTGATAAATGAATTCAGTAAAGTTGCAGGATACAAAATCAATGTCCAGAAGTCTTTTGAATTTCTATACCTTAATAGTGAAGTAGCAGGTGAAATAAAGATAAAGCTGAAGTTCTGTAAAAGTATATTATTACAGTTTTTAAGTTTAGAAATGCGGTATTTGCTGAATATTATATGTATTCTAAATTAGAAGCTTTTGCACAGCAAAGGATACAGTCAACAAAACTAAAAGACAACCTACAGAATGGGAGAAGATATTTGCAAATGACATATCAGATAAAGGGCTAGTTTCCAAAATCTATAAAGAACTTATTAAACTCAACACCAAAGAAACAAACAATCCAATCATGAAATGGGCAAAAGACATGAAGAGAAATCTCACAGAGGAAGACATGGACATGGCCAACAAGCACATAAGAAAATGCTATGCATCACTTGCCATCAGGGAAATACAAATCCAAACCACAATGAGATACCACCTCACACCAGTGAAAATGGGGAAAATTAACAAGGCAGGAAACAACAAATGTTGGAGAGGATGTGGAGAAAAGGGAACCCTCTTACACTGTTGGTGGGAATGTGAACTGGTGCAGCCACTCTGGAAAACTGTGTGGAGGTTCCTCAAAGAGTTAAAAATAGACCTGCCCTACGACCCAGCAATTGCACTGTTGGGGATTTACCCCAAAGATCCAGATGCAATGAAACGTCGGGACACCTGCACCCCGATGTTTCTAGCAGCAATGGCCACAATAGCCAAACTGTGGAAGGAGCCTCGGTGTCCATTGAAAGATGAATGGATAAAGAAGATGTGGTTTATGTATACAGTGGAATATTACTCAGCAATTAGAAACGACAAATACCCACCATTTGCATCAACGTGGATGGAACTGGAGGGTATTATGCTGAGTGAAATAAGTCAATCGGAGAAGGACAAACAGTGTATGTTCTCATTCATTTGGGGAATATAAATAATAGTGAAAGGGAATATAAAGGAAGGGAAAAGAAATGTTGGGAAATATCAGGAAGGGAGACAGAACATAAAGACTCCTAACTGTGGGAAACGAACTAGGGGTGGTGGAAGGGGAGGAGGGTGGGTGTTGGAGGGGAATGGGTGACGGGCACTGAGGTGGACACTTGATGGGATGAGCACTGGGTGTTTTTCTGTATGTTGGTAAATTGAACACCAATAAAAATTAATTAAAAAAAAAAAAGAAAATATAGAGACTGTCTTCAATTTTATAATGGTGACGAGTATTTACATCATTCTTTCCATCAAAGGAATTATTTGAAATGCTTTTTAAATGCTTATGTGCCAAGTACTTTTCTGAGTTGAAATCAAACCCATTAATTATTTACTAAGTGCCCCCTTTTTTATAGGTCAGGCAACTGATACACATAGAGGCCAACTATATTGTATGAGATCTCCCAGCTAGTCAGAGAGTAGTTTGGGAAAATGTTTATTCTAAAGTCTCTGCCCATTTTTAAATCAAGTTGTTTTTTTTTTTCAATGTTAAGTTGCACAAATTCTGTATATATTTTGGATGTTAATCCCTTATTGGATGTATAATTTGTAAATCTTCTGCCATTCAACAGGTTGGGTTTTTGTTTTGTCGTTTCCTTCACTCTGCAAAAGCGTTTTAGTTGATGTAATCCTATTTGTTTATTTTAGCTTTTGTTGCCCTTGCCTGAAGAGAATCATTCAAAAGAAGTATTATGAAAATTGGTGTCAAATAGTTTACTGTCCATGTTTTCTCCTAGGAGTTTTATGGTTTCAGGTCTTACACTCAGGTCTTTAATCCATTTTGAATTTATTTTTGTATATGCTGTAATATAGTTTCATTCTTTTACATGTAGCTGTCCAGTTTTCTCAACATCATTTATTGAAGAGATAGTTTTTCCCATTGTACTCTCTTGCCTCTTTTGTCCTATTGACTATTATGAGACAGACAAAAAAATAAGTATTGCAAGTATATTGAGAAAGACAACACTTGTGCAGTGTTGCTGGGAATGTAGATTGGTGCAGCCACTATGGAAAACAGGATAGAGGTTCCTCAAAAAAATTTAAAAAATAGAACTACCATAGGGTCCAACAATTCCAGGACTGGGTATTTGGCTGAAGAAAACAAAACTGCAATTCAAAGAGATTATGCACTCCTACAGATGCAACATTATTTATAATAGCAAAGATATGGAAGCAACCCAAGTGCCCACTGATAGATGAATAAAGACATGATGCACACACACACAATAGAGTATTATTTGTCCATAAAAAAGAAAGAAATGCTGCCATTTGCAACAACATGGATGGACCTAGAGAGCATAATGTTAAGTGAAATAAGTCAAACAGAGAAAGGCAAATATGGCATAATTTCACTTATAATGTAGAATCTAAAAAAAAAAAACAAAACAAATGTACAAATAAAACAAAAGACAGACTCAGAGACACAGGAAACAAAATGGAGGTTGTCATAGTGGGGAGGAATTGGCAAGCAGGCAAAATAGGGGAAATGGATTAAGAGGTACAAACTTCCCGTTATAAAATAAAGAAGCCATGGGGATGTAATGTAGGGCATAGAGAATATAGTCAATAATATTATAATAATTTTGCACAGTGACAGATGGTGACTACACTTAGCATGGAGATCATTTTGTAATGTATAAAATTATTGAATCACTATGATGTACACCTGAAATTAATAGGATATTGTATTTCAAATATACTTCAATATATTAAAAAAAAGAGTAGATTGAGGATTCAGCCCTAGAATCAAAGTCTCTACCTAATCATCATGATATACTCTCTCCTAACAGTGATATTTTGATAATATTTCATATCTAAGCTATTTTGACATTAATAAGATGTGGTCCACTATAATTAAGTTAAACTTCATACATGCACACAGAATTTAAAACAGGCTAACATTTATTGAGTACTCACCATGTGTCAGAGATAGTAATAAGAACTTTACATTTATTACCTTGTTAAACCTCACTAAAATCCTTTTGAGAATTGTGATCCCCATTTAAGAATGAGGAAATTGATAACTCCACAGGTTGAAAGCACAGGTAACTCTCAAGCCCTGATCATGCCTGAGGCCAAAGTCTTGCTCTTTACTCTGACAAAACTGGAGACATGTTGCAAGATAAAATCTTGTATCATTGGAGACAACCAAAGATAGAGTGGTTATGTGAAGTTGAAGTACAGGACTGGCTGCAAAATTTAATATGAAGTAAAGAAAGGGCAAACCATTGTATGCTGAACAGATAATTTGATGGGAAAAGTGAGTGAAAATGTGCAAATAGGAGATAAGATTTTTTTTTTTAATTTAACCACATAAATGGTGGGGTGGGGTGGAGGGCTATTCTACTTCTGCTGTCTTTCTGCGGTTTTCAGTTGTAGTTGGTTGAGGCAAACTATCCATAACAACCCTCTTCTCGAAGCAGACCCAGTCCATTTGGCAATTAGTAAGACAGAGACTATGGAGGTTAGTAGAGAAGACATTAAAGATATTCATAGATTGTGCAGTATAGGAGGTTATAAAACCACAGGTCAGATCTTTTCACTTCTTCATTTTTGCAGGTGGTTTTGGGGACATTGTGAAGTGAATTAATCACTCTGTAGCAGAGAGGGTAAACTCAGATTATGAGCAGGCTACAGCGAGTGTGTGCTGCTATGTCTTTACACTTATCAAAAGGTTAATAATGGCAGAGAAATGAAATAAATGTTATTTATGAGGACCTTGTTGAGTTTAGACACTGGCCCTGTTAAAACACGATATCCTTATAGTGAATCTACGAAGTAGGTATTATACACTTTTCACATTTGAGGAACTAAGGCACAACAGATTATGTAACTTGTCAAATATCACATAGCAAATAATTGATGAAGGTGGGCTCAAACATAAGTCTTTTCTATTCCAAAACTCAATTGTTGCCAAGCAGTGGTTCCCAGGGGAGTAAAATTTAGCAGGAGACTTGCTGATTCTCATGCATATATTCTTTGATTTTTCAAAGAACTTATCTTTCAAGAACTCATGGTTTCAAGTTTATGGCTGACTCCATTCTTAATACAAAATGGATTAAAAGCTTCTGGCATGGGGCCTCACTTTTAGAAACGCTATCATCATAACCAAAAAGTACTTATTGAGACCTTGTCTCAGAACAATTAACCAATAAAAATTACCAGATACATCAAAGGTGAATAGCATAGTGATAGATGTTGGGCCACACAACTGAATGTTTTGTACTGAGTACTATTTTGTACCCAGTGAATTTTCTGATAAAGCTGTCATTTCTTTTTATTTTGAGTAACTGTCAAGAGGAAAGCTTCTCCAACTCTGGTATGTTTTTCCAATGGAAATTCATCTCAACTTCACATTCCTTCCACTCTGTCTCTGGGGATTGAGGGGAAGTGACAAAACAGGCAGTGAATTTAGGAAGAGTAATCTGTGCATGCTTGACTTGGCACTATCCTTTCCTCTTAGGGAGCCAGCCAGCCTGCAGAAAGCACACTCTCTTATTCTACTCCAGGGCCCAGCCTCCTGAATGAGGCCACCCCTGCTATGACTAGAGGATTATAATTGCCCAGTTAGGGGCTCAGGTACCAGGTGCATTTCAATCTCTTATGAAGTTCTGTCTCCCAAACTAAACTCGATCAACAAAAAAGGTGATATTTTAGTCTCTACGGTATTGGACTTTTTCCTCTATTGGTTCAGAAATTGAAAGGTTAATATAGGTGGTATTTATTTTATCATTAAAAGCTCCCAATATTTGGTGCACCTTCTCAGAAAATCAAGGGATAGAAAAAGGCAGTGGACTTTACAGATGTGGAGAGGTTTTGTTGTGACTTTGGGCTTCCCTGTATGAACAGCAAACAGATTTTAACAGCTCTTCAATACTGATCATAGGCTAGGTGGGATTTTGTAGTTGTGAGGGGTAAAATGGCCATTCTATATCTAATCTTGGTTGTGACTGTGCTTATGTTGACTCTGTCCATAGATCCATGGCTTTTTTCATGGAGGCCTCCATCCTTATAAAACAAGTACAAAATCTCATCTCCTAAGAGCAAAAGTGTAAGAATACGCTAATCTTTTTTTTTTAATAAAAATAATATGCTAATCTAAAGATGAAGTAGGGGTAAGAGCCCTGAACAAGATTTCCAGCTGGCTGGCTGTGCCTCAGGTTGCAGTCTTAGCTGAAACACAACTTTTCTAAGAATCATTGACCTGGGCTAAGTCTAGACTAAAGGGGAGAAACTCTAGGATATACATGAGGGGGCTTTTAATGAGTTCCTTAGAGAGGTCTATGAATATAGGATTTAAATGCCCAGGGGCTGTTTTCCCAGTTGCTACAAAGCAGTCAAACTTTTCCTTTTATTTTGTTAGTCCCAAAGCCTAGCCTGACTGTGTAAAATTAGGAGCCCCAACTTCTGTTCTGCATTCGAGTCAAGGAATAAAACTTTGGAGAGGTCAACCTTAAATTCATGGGTATAATTAGTGTGGTGGTGCAGGTATTATCTGCTGCCTGAGGGAACTTGCCTGAGAATTTTTTTTTTTTAAATGAACACAGAATTAAAGACTATGACCTCTAGAGCACACAGCAGGCTTATTGGCTCTCATACCATCTGTAAAGAGATTTCAGGAGCATCAGTATCAGCTTCCATTCAGAAATCTGCTGAAGGAGATTTTGCAGCTGAAGGAAATGTAAGACAAGGAGAAAGGATTCCTTAGTAGGCATATATCTTGGGCTTAAATGATTTCCTAACAAGCGACAATCACAGACATTTTTGTGGGGCACACACTAAAGATGTTTTTTTTTCCCCAGAAGGTATTTTAAGGGCCATATATTAGACAAAGCTCAGCTTCAATGCAGACTAAAAATCATGAAACCATAGCTCACAGGAGGTGATTTGAATACACTGAGTCAGAAGTGTATTTGTGTGCTATTGCCAACTGTAACAAATTACCACACATCTAGTGGCTTAACAGAAGACCAATTTATTATCTTACAGTTCTAGAGGTCAGAGTCTGAAATGAGTCTTCTTGATTAAAATCAAGGGCTAACACAGTAACTTTCCTTATGGAGACTCTAGTGCTGAATCTGTTCTCTGTCTTTTCCAGCTTCTAGAGCCTGCCTGATTTCTTAACTCATAGACCCTTCCTTCATCTTTAGAGCATACCATTCCAATTTTGCGTTCATTATCCCAGCTCTTTTCTACTTTGAACCTCCTATCTCTCTTATATGGACCCTTGTGATTATATTGGGTCTACCTGTATAGTCCATAATCTCCCCACCTCAAGACTCTTAATCAAATCTCCAAAGCCACTATTGCCATATAAATAATATATCCATAGGTCCAGAGATTAGGATGTAGTCATCTTGGTGGGGGGAGGCTCATTTAGCCTACCACAAGAACAAAAGGTGTCTCAAATAAGATCTTGTCAGAAGTCTTGTCTACAATGCAACTTTTCAAGAAGAGATGGATATCTTTATGCATTTTGTGATTAGACATTTTCAACTGTCATTTAATCGAATTGAAGAGATTCTGATATATTAATGAATGTGGCTGGACATAATTTAAGATAAAAGATAGAATAAGAAAACATTTTTCATTCTTGACAAATGATGGCCTTGGATTTAATGTGCTCTTATGAGTCATTTTTGAAGTTTGGAGGCCAATATCTAAACAGTCAAATGTGTAAACAGGAAGGGCTCCAAAGAAGCAGTGACGTATATATACATATATATACGATAATGTAACATGGATTCCCTCTCTCAAAGGGCCTGAACATACACCAGGATGATCTAGGAGTAAGGATTAGTCTAATAGGTTAAGAGAACTAATAGCTGGGGGATATTAAGAAAGCCTTCTTCCTAAGTAGTGATATTTCCTTCTTTGCTTAAGATAGCCCAATTTGTATAACACAGGTCTTTCTCTACCCATGTACTCAGTCTACCTCCTCTGGGAAGTTGGAGTGATTTTTCTGGATGTAGTCCATATTGTGGAAGAAAAACTAGGAGGGGTGGTTCAACTACAGCCTTCTAAATGCCATGGAAACTCACCTGTTCACAGAGCGGTGGTCTTCATTTTTTTTCCAGGGCCAGCTCTCTCCATATGGGAAGAAGCCTGCCTTGGTCCGGTACTATTGTAATTTGGTAGGTATGTCTGATTAATTCTAGGATTCAGCTAGTATACCCATTTGTCTTATTTCCTGATTTCTTAAAGCATCTGGTGAGGATGAAGGATTTTATTTATTTCGTCAGTATAGCGATTATGTAAATATTGAAGACAAGGAAGAGACATGATCATTGAATTAACTCAGTATTTTCTAAACTATGTTCTATGCAGCATCTGTGTTTTTGCAAGCACTTTTTAAAGGTGGTTCTCAGAAAAGTTATTCTAGGGACACCTGGGTGGCTCAGCGGTTAAGCATCTGCCATTGACTCAGGGCATGATCCTGGAGTCCTGGGATCAAGTCCCATATCAGGCTCCCTGCATGGAGCCTGCTTCTCCCTCTGTCTATGTCTCTGTCTCTCTCTTTCTGTGTCTCTCATGAACAAATAAATAAAGTCTTTAAAAAAAAGAAAAGTTCTATATTCAAATATTTTGGAAAACACTGCATTAAACAACTATGAATAAGAGTTTCATTTGATTTTATTTCATTTAATCTACAATAGGAATTCCCAGTGCCTTTGATATGCTAATGTGTATTGTGAATCTCTAAAGCAAATGGAATTTTTGAAGTGTATTTTTCCATAGATCATTTTCTGTTTTTCCATAGATAATTTTCTTACCTTAGTGTTTAAAAAAAATTGATCTACAATAATTGGAACATTGACAATTAGGTTAAGCATGTTTTCCAAATATATTAGATTTTATTTATATTGAAATAAAACTTCCTCAGTGACCTTGCAAAAATCATATCAACTTTCAGTCCCATACTTCAAATATATTTTTTTAAATTATGGGTATACAGAATAACTGTAATAACTAAAGAAGACTGCCACTATGGGAAAAATACAGACGTATACTTTCTGCATTAGTGAAAACACTAGAAAACAGATTTTAAAAAACTGTATATTAAGTTTGTAAAATATGATGAAAACTTGGCTAATAAATTACCCAGTACATTTAATCTCACACGTCACAAAACTCCAAATGAGAAAATGCACACTACATTTAACCTCATGAGCTAAAAAACTCCAAATGAGTTTCTGTGCATTGGCAATGACACGAGGAAAAAATGCTTTGTTGTGCATTTGCTAACTGTGGGATATTACTTCTTGTTTCATAATGAAGTCAGCTGATATAGTCTTTTCTCCTTTGCATTTTAGATTTTTTTAAAAAGTGTCAACTTAAGCTACAAAAAGCGTATGTTGGATGAAGCTAAAGAAGGAAGCATCAAAGCAGAATAAAGTTAATAACAGAACTTAATATAACAAAAAAATTATCAAAAAGACAAGACCATCAAATAGACAAAAATTATCAAAACCGAAAGCTGGCTTCTTAAAAGACCAATAAAATCCAATTATATTCAATATTAATCAAAAGAAAGGGAAGTCACAATTTGTTTAAAAATGGAAATAGGGATACCCTGGTGTTTCAGTTGGTTAAGCTTCTGACTCTTGATTTTTGGCTCAGGTCATGATCTCTGGGCCTTGAGATCGAGCCCTGCATGGGGCTTCCAGCCCAGCATTGAGTCTACTTAAGATTTTCTTTCTCACTCTGAACTCTAGGAAACAAACAGCATTGCTGGAGGGGAGGTTGGTGGAGGGATAAGCTAACAGGGTGATGGGCATTGAGGAGGACATGTAATGTAATGAGCACTGGGTGTTGTATGTAACTGATGAATCACTGAGCTCTACCTCTGAAACTAAAAATATACTCTATGTTAATTAATTGAATTAAAATAAAATAAAATAAAATAAAATATTCTCTCCCTCTGCCCCTTCCCCCTGCCTGTGCATGTGCACGTATGCTTGCACTCTCTTTCTCTCTCTCAAAAAAATGAAATAAAACTATATGAAAAATAAAACTAAAAATTACAAGGAAATGCAATAAGCAACTTAGCTTTGTACCACTAAACTTGAAAGATTAGATGAAAAGATTAACTTCTCTGAAAATATAACCTAAAGAAGAATTAAAACAAAATGAGCAAAGGCATTCCTGAGTCCAAATTTCCCCTAGCCAAGATTCCAAACATAGTTGTTTTCATAGGCAACCTCATATCAAGAAAGATATGCCCTAATTTTTATAAGCTCTCTAGATAATTGATAAAACGGAAGATTCACAAATTGATTTACTGGGTATAATATTACTTTGCAACAAGAAAGTGATTAAATTGGGAAAGGAAGATCATAGATTAATATCACTCTGAATATAAATGCAACATCCTATAACATTGACAAAAGGAATTCGATAATAGTTCAAAAAAAGATACATGACTAGACTTGCTTGTAAGCAATAGAAAACCCATTAATACAAGTTTCAACATTAAAGTAGAAAAATCATATAATCAATATGATTACAATGACTAGATAGTTGCTAAAAACAATTGGTAATATTCAAATCTTATTGGTGATTGACAAAATGAAAAGTAAACTTTTTGTAAACTAAATCTTTCTCTCCTTCCAACTATTCTCTGTATTTCTATTTCCATAGCTTTTTCAACATCATACCTAATAGAATCAACTGACATTAGCAGTGATTGATTTAATTTTGTAACATGGGAAAAATTCTTGCCAATACCACTTTTTTCAACAGTATTCAATGTAGTCAGTGAAACAAATCAAGAGAAATAAATATTATTGATTAAATAATAAACTGATAAATTTAGTCATTATAAAATGACTACAAAGGTAAAAACTCCGATAAATTTGAAGAAGATATACTGCCACACTATTACATAATAAAGAGACTCAAAAAGGTTTGGATGAATGAAAGATCAATACTTAAAAATAGATTATATTTTTTAAATTGGGAATAAGTTGTTAAAATATGAACTTAAAAGACAAAACATAATAGCAAAAACTGCTACCTGGAAATAATTTTTGTAAAACTGGACACACTGGGCAGCAAAAATATAATTTTTAAATTTGTTTCTATTTAATTATGTACATTTATTCAACAATAAATGATATTCAGAGATACCTTTATATTCAACACAAATACAAAAAATCATTTTGAAAAGATATATATATAAACTTCAGAACAGTAGTTATTTCTAATGAAGTAACATACAGACAGGCTAGAGCTTTAAGTGACAATATAAGTTTTTAAAACTAACCTAAAAATTAAAGAGATCGATTTATTTTTAAAAGGATTTGTTAGTGGGCAGCCTGGGTGGCTCAGTGGTTTAGCACCGTCTTCAGCCCAGAGCATGATCCTGGAGACCTGGGACAGAGTCCTACGTCTGTATGGAGCCTGCTTCTCCCTCTGCCTGTGTCTCTGCCTCTCTCATCAATAAATAAGTAAAATCTTTAAACAAAAAAAAAAAGCATTTGTTAGAGATATTTTGAGGAGATCTGCACTTCCTTATGGCACCAGGAGCCATATCTGTATCTGTTATAAATTAATTTCAAATACCTTTCTGTAAATCATCACTTCACCATGTGAAGAAAAACTGTTTTTATTTATATTATCACTGGTAAGGCACAATTGTGAACTAAGTTTTAAATTTTCTCCAGAAACTTAACTGATTGCACTGCACAGTCCCTTCAATATCTTTCTAGACAGAATTAGGTAAGGTGACGTTTATAATTGTGAAACATAAAATACCTAACTAGTCTAACTTAAGGTCAATTGACTGATCTTGTTGTCCTGCTGATAATATTCAGATTAATATGGGCAGCAAACTTTGGTTTTGTGATAGCCCTTTCTTCTATAACTTAGGTTCCAGAGAATAATATTTTAAGTATTTTACAAATAATATCAGCCCCCAAATAATAAACCCTGAGTACAGATGTTTATGCCCATTTGTGGATACTTGTTGTCTAACGTGCTTCATAATGAGAGAAGTGTCCATTTTCCATGAAGCATGATCTCAAATTCTCACATGAGCTGCATGAAGCTTGTTTCCATTTTACAATTAAAGAATAATTATTTTAATAAAGGTTAAGTAACTTTCTCAAAAGTGCATAGGCAGATTTAAAAAAAAAATAGCTCATAAATTGTAGCAGGGAGTTAAACCAGATTTTTCTGATTCTAAATTCTGGGTTGGTTCCAACTGTATCTTACTAAACACTAAGACATCCTAGTGTTAGGTTATAGTGTTTTGGGTTGGAGAGTCATTATGGAGAACAATGGATGAGTGACAAAGTGTATTTCTTCTGATGCTGGGAAGTTGCCATAGTTTCCTGCTGCTTTATTTCCTGCTCACTGCCTTTGACCCATCAAATTCTGCTGGAGAAATGATTCTGTCCATAAAACCTGAGATGCACCGCTTGGGCTGATAAACTCTGATCCATAACAGGTGGGGGTATTGCTGTGCACTAGTGGCTCTATCTGCTAAAATGTTGAATTGCTTCCTCATGTCATCTTTAATTTGAATGCAGTCCCAGCTTTGCTTGCTCTCTTAGTTTCTCTAAATCTAGTTTTCACCTTGTTTTTTTTCATCCATTTTCTATGATATATGTTCTCTCTGATGATAAATTTTGATGGAATATGCATTTTTATAGTTGATTTTTCAGAAAATTCAACCTATCTGCCTTCTAAAATCCAACTATCTGCAGCAATGCTTTAAACATCTCAAAAATTGCCAAGATTAAGGAGGTTACTACGTGTAGGTTTCAATATTATTTTTAAAAAGCCAATGTTTAAAAAGCCAATGTTAACACTTTTTAAAAAATCATGGCTTATTTTGATTTCTATCTGTGGCTTCAGAATTATCTTAGGTTTGATTCATGTAACTACCATTTAAGATTGTGGATTTGGCATTATACAAATTAAATTCTTATTTTCATAAGATTTTATATATTAATGAAACCTTATATAAAACAATTCTCTCTGAATTTTATATATTAGACTCTAAATATTAAGAGGTTCTCATATCATATGAAAATGATCAAGATCAAGAATAAAGAATCATTAATTCTTCTGTCTTCTCGTGATTTTAGAAGATAGTTTGTCATGTTGATGAAATATATTTTGAAGATGTGCTGGAACTAGTGCTTAGGGAAACTATATCTCCTTGTCTTCACCTTTGTTACCAATCCCTCTTACTACATTTTTTTTTTTAAAGAGGAGAAAGGGTAACATTAAAAATAAGTCCTAGATGAGTTTTTTTTAAACATGCCCCAAGAAGAAGTGAAAAGAAAGTGAGATGAAATTAATAAAGTGTATATATTTAATTTTTTCCTAAGTTATACTAGAGAAATTCAGGTAAGTCATCATATTCAATTAAAGTGATGGAAATCCCTTTCTGTGGACTTCCTATGTGATTAGCCCTCTCATTTAAGTTTACGTAATCTTCACAGCAAACCAAATCTTTACAGTTCACTATTATTGTCATCACCATTTTCCAGGAAAATATGGAAGTTGTTGTTTGCCCAAAGTCAAGTACCTAAGCAAATGTGCAGTCAGAATATAAACCCAGTCATCTTGGACTATGAGCCTACACTTGTAATTACACCATAATGCCATGGTGAGTTTTAAAAGCCATTTGCTAAGCCAGATTAGCATTTCACACATATGATAAGTACAAGTTTTCAGTTTGTAAAACATGTGAAATGATAGCCAACATGCTAGTCAGATAGAAGGCTTGGGGTATTGGTATTTTAATAAAACCAAGTTAGAAAATAGAGAAATACACAACCATTTGTTGTCTTGACTTAAATATAAAAATAATCAAGTATTTCAATTTGGGTAACATCTACACAATACAAATGAAATTATTACTAAATCTGTATACTTATGGTTTGTAGGTTAACTGGCAGAGAAAGTTATATATACATATGAATTCTTCTGAGAAGCATATTTTTCATATTTAAACTTATGTAATATCTTTTATTAGTATCATCAAAATATTATTCCAAAAGCTAATACTTTCACCAAAATTATCTTAATTTTTCAAAAACAACTTATTTTTAATATGGAAGGAAGATTTAAATTACCTAGCATGATTTCTCCTGGCTGACAGCTGTGTTTACCTTCATCTCAGATCCAGAAATACGATAAATATGACTCAACAGTATGGATGTAATCACCCAGGCATTTAAAGGGTTAGGCTTTCTTATTGTATAGTCAGCCCTTTTTTTCATTAAGACAGCAACTGTGGAAGAAAAACTAATTTATTCCAAACTGAAAGAAAATAGAGGTCATAAACCTGTTTGAATGAAAGAAAAGCCTGGAACAAGAAGATAACAATTTTACCTGTAAGTTTCTGAATTATTCCTTAACTTGGGAAAGTTGAGATGTTTAGTCTTCGTTAGGGAGCTGACTAAAGCAAGCAGGCTGTTATTAGTATTCAGATCTTGAATGAGTTCAACAGAATATGGAACAAGTTCAACAGAATATGTGTGAGTTGGAAATAGGCATGGAAACTGGGCAAAAGTGAATGGAAGAAGGCTTGGCTCTGTAGTGCATTTGGTCCATAGTGTAGGGTTGGGTATTTTGACTTAAAAAAAGAAAGGGTCAAAGTACATATGAAAATATGCTGGTAAATATGAATAAGTTACTTATTTCTAAGTAATGAAGTAAAAATAAGGGTAAGAGGCAATTAGAGTGTGAAAATGAGATTCTAGAATTTAAAATTAGACAGATTTTATTAAACATATTCAATGAATTCTTGAATTCATCCATTCATGCATCCATTCAACAAACAAAAACTCTTTGTGATATATTAAGATACCAGGAATTCTGCATGAATAAAATAAGATATGGTTCCTATCTTCATTAATTTTAGAGTCTGTAGAGGAATAAATTAAGCAAATAATATTAATACAACTAAATAGTTATAATTGAGATATATGCTATAAATGCCAAGACAGGATGCCATGACAAAGAATTAGCAATGCAATTTAATCTATACTGAGGTGTGGGTAATGAATGACTATATCCCTAAGCAAGTGGCACTTAATCTGAAAAAGAAGGAGGGAGCCAGGAGATGGAACACAGAAAGTGAACTTCCCCATAAACATCCTGATGATACGAAGATGAGAGACAAGATCATTTTGGCTAGACTAACAACAGAGGGAGTAAAGTGACATGAAATGATTTTAAAAAGGTAATCAGTGGTCAGACCATGCAGGGAATTTTAAAACATTTTAGAATTATTGAAGTTTGTTGGCTGAAAATTTTCCAAAAAGAAGACAGACCCCAATATACATACAAAAAAAAAAAAAAACCACACAGTGTTTCAGGAAAATAAGATTCACAATGCTCAACTTTGACAAATATTCTAGCTAAATCAAATTATCATGATAAGAAAAAATCTGCAAAATTCTAGGAAGAAAGAAAAGAGTCCCTTCCAATAAAAAATGGAGACAACCAACCCAGCTTTAGACTTCCATTTAGAACATTCAATGCTAGAAGGCAAAATGGTAAAATCCACAAAGTTCCAAATCATAGGAAATATTAACAAGTAATATTAATGCAGTCTCAAAGTAATTCAAGGATAAGGACAAACCAGATATATTTAAACACCAAGGTTAAGAAATAGAGAATCTGTGTGCTTTTGAAAAAAAAAAAATCCACTGGGTGAGGAAATGTACTCAAGCATTACACTAAAAGACATTTGGGTTGTTTCCAGTATGTTTCTATTACCAATAATGCTACAAACATAATTTTGTAAGTCCACAAATAAATCTGTAGGATGAATCTTTCAAGGTGGAATTAGTTCCAGCATATTTTGATTTTTAAATTTAATGTCTACATTTTAAGCCTCATATAAATTTTAGCAACATAGTGACATTATTAGTCCAATATATTCTTTTTTTAAGATTTTATTCATTTATTCTTGAGAAACACAGAGAGAGAGGCAGAAACAGGCAGAAGGAGGAGAAACAGGCTCCATGAAAGGAGCCTGATGCAGGACTCCATCCTGGGAACCCAGGATCACACCCTGAGCCAAAGGCAGATGCTCAACCGTTGAGCCATCCAGGCATCCCTAGTCCAATATATTCTTATTTATGATGGAATTTGCTCTCTTATTATGTGTGTTTGCATTTTTGTCTTGCAGAAGAGCATGGAGTATAATAGTCAAGAGTGGAATTTCTGATTTTGCACCAGGTGATTAACATAGTGGCAAGAAGAGTTAGATATTGTTGTTAGTAAGTTCATCCTATATTTAATACATATCACTTCCTAGTGTCTTGAATGTTTTGGTTATAAATATTTGTTTCTCCTCTTAAATTTAAAAAGGAAAAACCCTGCAATGCATACGTATTCGACCTCAAGATTAAGAAACAAATACATTCCTGCACGAAAAAAACATATTAGAGTACTACTACTCTATTTATATTATGTATTAATCTTATGCTTTAAGGTAGTGCTAATATATGATCATTTTTAATAAACCTAGTGTCAATTGAATGTTGTTCAATCTGATACATGAACAAGAAGGTCTTTTGTAACAAGTTTAACTGCTTCTTAACACAGGAATTACTTAATATACAAAAAAAATCAGTCTTCAGTTCTTAAATGATCTCTTTTCTGAAGAGATTCTCCTCTGATGCAAAAAGATTTGTCATTGGGGATCCCTGAGCCATCCCTGGGTGGCTCAGCAGTTTAGCGCCTGCCTTTGGCCCAGGGCATGATCCTGGAGTCCCGGGATCGAGTCCCACATCGGGATCCCTGTGTGGAGCCTGCTTCTCCCTCTGCCTGTGTCTCGTGTCTCTGCCTCTCTCTCTCTCTCTCTCTCTCTCTGTCTCTCATGAATAAATAAATAAAATCTTATAAAAAAAAGATTTGTTATTTGTACAAATGGACTTTCATGACATTTTAATATGGCTATGCTAATATCTTTTTGTTTATTTTAAAAACGTTTTTCCAATTGCAGACACATTTTTGTAATTTTACCTGTTAATTATCAGCATTTAGGTTTGTGTTTCTCATACAGCAAATGTATAAATGAATGCATTGGCACATGCATAGGAGGACATAAGTAAAACTAGCTTTATATGTTGGTCTACATAGCTAATCTTATTAAACGCTTTCTTGCTCCTAAATAATTTCTGCGTCTGATTTATTAACAAATTGAGTAATTAGAGTGTATGTTCTTTGGCTAAAACTAACAAATCATTTTTTAACAAATGCAAAAATAAATAAATATTTTTTCCACTAACTTGTATGAATTGATTTTATTGAGTTTTTGCTAAGAACGGGTTTTTGTTGTTGTTGTTGTTTTATTTTTAAATTTATTTTTATTTTATTTTATTTTAATAATGAATTTATTTTTTATTGGTGTTCAATTTGCCAACATACAGAATAACACCCAGTGCTCATCCCGTCAAGTGCCCCCCTCAGCGGAAGTCACCCATTCACTCCCACCCCCCGCCCTCCTCCCCTTCCACCACCCCTAGTTTCCCAGAGTTAGGAGTCTTTATGTTCTGTTGTTGTTGTTTTAAAAGAACAGGTTTTAATATGTATACAAAAGTATTACTTTGATGGTAAATTTAATAATATTAGAAATAGGAGACTAAGGGGTAATGAACAAGTAGTGAAAAATGCCACCTATTTATTGGATTTGCTTCTGATAGGCCATGAAGATAGGGATAGACAGAGAAGCAAACCATATAAGCAAACCAGAGAGCTTTATTAGTGATGTTATAAAATAATAAAAATAGCCAATCTTTCTTAAGTGTCTGCTGCATGGTAAGTATGTCCTTAGTATTATTTACTATTTATACAGTCTCATGCCATTGCCTGCTCTTACGAATAGGATAAGTGAGATATAGGAAAGTTAGGACAGACTCCAAAGTCATAGAGACAATTAGTAGACTCACACTGAGATACCTACTCAAAAGCTTCTTGATTCACTGTTTAGGTAGAACTACTCTTCTGAGATAAATATCTTCTGTTTAACTTCTAGATCTATCTTATGCCTCTCTATTCTGACATCAGTGGTTATCAATAGGCTCACTTGCTGTCTAGGGCTTGGCCAATAAGGGACACTAGCAGGAGATGGGAGGGTGAGAAGAAAGTGAGGTAAGTGCTCAAATTAAGCCATACAATTTTATTTATTTAAAAAATTATTTATTTATTCTTGATACACACAGATGGAGAGGTAGAGACATAGGCAGAGGGAGAAGCAGACTTCCCACAGGGAGCCTGATGCAGGACTCAATCCTGGATCCCGTGAACCAAAGGCAGATGCTCAACCACTGAGCCACCCAGACTTCCCCATAAAATTTTATTTTAAATAAATGTGAACATTAACTTTTAAAAAATAATAATGTTGGAAACTACAAACAACCTCTTTAAACTTGACAAGTTTTGATATGTTTGAGGCTTTACTGCAAATAATTGAATTTTGGAAGGTATAGTCTCTGAAAATTCAATTACAAAATTGATTACCGTGGCTTTCTCTTTGCATATTACTATAAGCTGGCTTTGCAAAGACCAGAATTCCTTTAGGTAACTTCTCCAAGCTGTTACCTCTCCATATTCCAATAACAATATGTTTGTCTTTTCAGGTTTAGAGCTGGCGAGATTGTCAATGTTACTAGCCTCAGGCATTCTACACTGTTTTTGGTTCGTTTGTATACACTTTGTAAATAGTCTTTTATTAGACTCTTACCAAATTATCCAGTTTGGCTGTTCTTCCTCCTTCCTACCAGAAGAACTATGACTGAGAAATCTTTTAATAAAACATTCAATTATATTTTAAGAAAGGTCATACCATCATGTCAAACGATTATGCTTTTTTTTGCCAACTTTATAGCAAACACATTAATGCTTAGCATATAGTAAAGTGCTTAATTAGTTAAGTGCTTATTGACAGTCTGTGGAACTTTGAGGTTTTTAATTTAATTAAGATGTTAAAATAATATTTAATCACTTTTAGAGTTTATCATATTATTTCTCTGATGCTTGATGAAAAATTGTGAATCTTTCAAAAGGCATGCTGGAAGAACCATTCTTCAAAACAAGCATAGTTAATTACTGTGACATCATTTCATAAAGTCTGATTTCCGCAAGGCTTTAAAGTCAAAACAGACTATACAAGGCATGCATTCACATTTTCCCAATAATGAAAGATACTGTTATCAGTAATTGCTTTTAGGGATAGCTTACTTACACCTCACATTCTGGAAAAGCCTATTATAATTCTATGATGGAAAACTCGTCATTGTGGAAAAAAAATAAATGTTCGTCTAACAAGTGATTGAAGGAATTTGATATTATTTACTTAGATATTATTTAATCTCAAACTTGTGCCTTGAGGTCCTGAGAAATAGAACAAGCACACAGTTTTCTGGACACTAAAATTATTATGCTTTCCCATGTGTCTCACCACTCTAATGGACAAAATGCCAGTGAGTATGCATGTTTCTACAGGACTGTTAACAAATGGTATTTTTTTAAAGTTGTTTACATTTACATTGTAGGAAGTTGTTAAGCCACAATGAGAGATATTTTCTTAAAAAGAAAGTCCCTTATATCAAAAGGGGGCCACATAGCTGTGTGGCTTCCTAACCAATGGAAGCCATGAATACTACTTCTAGGCCTGGCTATAGAACCTCCCAGGTGATCCATATATTTTCCCTCCTTTTGCTTGGTGTCTATAAGCCAAATACAGTAGTTTCCCTCACTCCCTTCCCCCTACCCCTTACCCTCAGTTTCGTTTTTGTGGTTTCAGTTACCCACAGTCAACTGCAGTCTGGAAGCAAATGACCCTCCTTCTGATGTATTGTCAGAAAATCAATAGTAGCCTAGTGCTATGTCACAATGCTTATGCCATTCACCTCACTTCATCTCATCATGTAGGCATTTTATTATTTCATATCATCACTAGGACAAGAAGGGTGAGTACAGTAAAATATTTTGAGGGAAAGACTATATTCATATAACTTTAACTAAAGTATATTATTATAATTGTTTTATTATTACATATTATTGCTAATATCTTACTGTACCTAATTTATAAAATAAACCTTATTATAGGTATCAGAAAAACATAGTGTCAATAGGGTTTGGTATTATCTATAGTTTCAGGTACCCACTAGGGCCTTTAAATGTATCTCCTGCAGAGAAGAGGGGATTATTATATGAAGAATGCAGCAAAGAACTCCCAAGATCTAAGGAATGGAAGAACCACTAGGCAAAAAGATCCTAGATCACTGAAAGAATGCCTAAAGAAAAGCCACTTATACCAACCACCTAGGAACTATAAACTGTAATATGAGCAAAAATTTATTATGTTTAGACACTGCAATTTAGGTATTGTATTATATTAAGACTTCTTTGATACAGAAATTTAAGGTAACTTTCTTAATTTGATATGTGCTCTACAAAATAATAAAAAATAAACTTTTAGCAATTATGAAACATTAATAGTATCCTTATTAAAACCTAGTTAAAAACTTTATTAATAGCCCTCAATAATGCATTTCGTTAAGAAAATAATAATAGATAAAAAAAAAGCAAGGGCAATATAAATAATAGTGAAAGGGAATAGAAGGGAAGGGAGAGGAAATGGGTGGGAAATGTCAGAAAGGGAGACAGAACATAAAGACTCCTAACTCTGGGAAACGAACTAGGGGTGGTGGAAGGGGAAGAGGGTGGGGGGTGGGGGTGAATGGGTGACGGGCACTGAGGGGGGCACTTGACGGGATGAGCACTGGGTGTTATTCTGTATGTTGGCAAATTGAACACCAATAAAAAATAAATTTATTATTAAAAAAAAGCAAGGGCAAAATCAAAACTGTCATTGACAAAAATTAAAAATTAATAATTACTATAAAGGGAAATTGCTAGATAATAAGCTCAGTACATAATTATCAGTTGTATTCCTATACCACAGCAACAAACAGAATGCTTGTCATTTTACTCCAAATAGTGACATATGGAAGATTTAAATCTAACAAAAAAGAACAAAAGAAGGACTGAATTTAACAAAAGGTAAAAATGACTTTTAACAAAAAGGTATATATGACTTTTATGTTCTTTTATACAGTAAAAGAACTTAAAAATACCTAATAGAGAGGTATGCAATGCTTGTAGAAAAAAATGCTTAGTATCCTAAAAATGTCATTTAGTCCCATTGCTCTCTAGATTCACTGGATATTAAATAAAATATCAAGATAGCTTTAGAGGAGTTCATAAAGCTAATTCTCAAATTCATGCTAAAGAAAAAAATCCAGAAATTGTCAATAATCCTAAAGAATAAACTACCTATTTATGGGAGGGAGCCTTGTCCAACAAGTCACTGATTTGTTATAAATTGATACTCATTAAGAACATTTGATAAAGTTATTAGTATAGGAATATGGAATTAGGCTAGTAAAACAGAATACAGACCCCAGAAACATAAGCCATGAGACAGTCAACTTTGCAGATTTGTGGGGACAACTCACTCTTTTATAAGTTTTACTGGAACATTTGGTAAAGCATGTGGAAAAAAATATATAAAATAGTTTTGGAAAAAAATTTAAAACAGAGGAATATTTTTACATACCTAAAGTAGGGATTCTTAATATTCAAAGAATATTCACCCAACATATAAAAACTACATAAAGTCTTAATTTCCACTCATACAGTGGTAGATTTGATATAACGCATAATAAAAAACTTTTAAAATCCAGAATGCACAAAGTACTGCACAGTTTGATCACTAAGTCATTAGTTGAATGAAGAAGGCCACAAAGAAAAGATTGAAACATTTGATTTTTTATTTTATTTTTATTATTTTTTTGAGAATTTGATAATCTTAAAAGCTAAAACTTCTGGGCTCCTCGGTGGCTCAGTGGTTGAGCATTTGCCTTTGGCTCAGGTCATGATACAAGGATCCTGGGATCAAGTCCCACCCATATCAGGCTCTCCACTGGGAGCCTGCTTCTCCCTCTGCCTATGTCTCTGCCTCTCTCTGTGTCTCTCATGAATAAATAAATAAAATCTTAAAAAAAATAAAAGCTAAAACGTATATTGATCAAAATACATTATAAAAATGTGAAAAGGAAAAAAATGTGAAAAGGTAAGGCATAGTCTGGGAACTGGATTTGTAATGAAAATTACTCAAAATGGAATAGCATATAGAATATAGAGAAAACTCCTAATATTTTAAGGCTAATAATTTAATAAAGAAATGAGCAAAAGTCATGAACCAATTTAACAAGAAAGGAAACATGAATGACCAATAAAAATATGAAAAGATACTCAACCATAATAACACTTGGAGAAATGCAAATTAAAACTGTTATGAAATATTTCACACCCAATATATTTGCAAAAATGTAGTGTCTTATGATACTAAATGCTAGCAATTATGTGGAACAGCAGGAATTATAATACCCCATTGTTTGTGAGTGTAAATTGATCCAGCCACTATGAAAAACACCCTGGCATTACCTAGTAAAGTTTAATACACACACACACACACACACACACACACGATAACCCAGAAATTTCATTTTTACGTGCAAAGTCTAGAGAATAGGCACTCTTCTACATGAGCACTGAGACATATACAAGAATATCCATAATGGTAACAGTACTTGTAGCAAAAAAACCTGGGTAAACTTAAAAGTTTACCAATAGGAGAATGAATAAAAACATTCTTCTTCTTCTTTTTTTTTTTTTTTAAGGCTAGTCAAGTGAAGTGGTGGGAGTGGAGCAGGAACAAAGAAATCTGTAATGGATTGTGATCAATTATTTATAAACACCACTACACTTGGATCAGCCTAAAACAGCATTTTAAAGATATCAAACAATGGAATACTATAGAGCAGTAAAAAATTAAAAGAATTACAAATGAACATATCCACTTCAAAATTTTATATTAAGCAAACAAGCAAATAATAAACATAGGTATGATAAATGGAATAATAATTCCATTTATAAATAAATAGGAAAGCATGCTTTTGGGGGAAATATACATGTTTGTATAAACTACATAGTTTGTAAAACTATAGAGGAATGGCAAAGAGATGATTATCTCAAAGAAAGTGGCTTCTTATGAGGTCAGGTAGAGAAGCATCTATATTCTGAAATTTTTATTTCATAAATTTATAATTTATGCTTTAACAAAACAATTCTATGTACTATAAAGTGATGCTCATGTACTATAAAACACTTCTATATAATCAAATCTGTTTGGAGGTTTTCACAACTGTTCCATTATCTATTTGTATGTTCTGTACCAGGATCACAGTTACATTTCTGTTTATCTGGGGTAAATTTTTATATTTTGGTAAAGCAAGCCCCTCTTTATCATTTGTATTTTGCAATATACATTACTTTCTTGTCAGCCATGGTTTAATAAATTATCTGGAACTAATTATTTAAAATTTTGCACATTTTAACTGGGGTGCCCAATATATACATGCATTAGTTATTTTCATTTCACTTGTTTACATCTTAATTCATATTTATCAGTTAAGTTTAATGTTAAAGTTTCTTGTTAGGTTAATTCATCCAAAGTTGACATTTACTGCTGTCATTAAAAAGTCTTAAAGTCAGATAAATTGTATCTGATTTGTGTTGAATTATTGGAAGACTTGAATACATTTTTAATACTTTAGAGGTCAATTCTTTTGGGTTTGTTAGTAAATGTCATTCATGTGTTCATATTAATGGTGTTTACATAATCTTCTTGGCTAATATGTGAAAAATAATGTTAAATAATGATATTTCAGACTATTTGTTATCTTATCCCTGACTTAACTGGACATATGTTACATGATTCAGTTATGCATTACACTGCCTTTGATTAACTATAGAACCTTAACATGTTTTTGTCATGTTAATAGCTTCTTTTTTTTTTTTTTTTTTTTTTGTTAATAGCTTCTTAATATTAAACAGCCTTCCATTTCTGGAGGAAATGATACTTTTTCGCAGTGTATTTAATATATTGGTGAATTCTACTTTCTAATATTTTAATGAATAACTTTTTAATCATTGTACTTGAGATTGCTCAGTACATTTTTAAGCTCATGCTTCCTTTTTTTATCTTTAGTATCAGGAATGCTTTGACTTCATAAAAAACAGTTCACATGGACTTTGGGATTATCTATTCATTAAGTGTCATACATATTAAAATTTATGAGAAAAATGATGGACTGTGTGTGTAGGGACTGGCCAGAAAGACAGGTCTGTAGGAACTGGGGAAGCTGTGGAAGAAGGACTGGGTAGTAGAGGAACAGGAACTGATTCAAGTTCAGTTCTGGGATTGAGATGAACCCAAAATGACAGTTTATGTGATTATGACACTGAGGCTCTGGATCTAGCTGGATGAGATAGAGTACAATAATTAAAGGCCAGAAAGCAGCGGAGTACTGCTATGTAAACACGTAACATCATAAGTAAATTTGAAGAGCACCAGTTACTCAGAAAATTCCAAAATGAGTAACATGTAAAGTAATATATATAAGCAGTTGACACTTAAAAAACAAAACAAAACAAAACACTTTAGGGATGCCTGGGTGGCTCAGCAATTGAGCATCTGCCTTTGGCTCAGGATGTGATCTCACATCCTGGGATCAAGTCCTGCATCAGGTTCCCCGTGGGGAGCCTGCTTCTCCCTCTGCCTGTGCCTCTGCCTCTCTCTCTGTCATGAATAGATAAATAAAAGTTTTTAAAAATTAAAAAAACCCTTTGTATTTGACATTAAAAAAATGTAACATATTTAATGTATGCAACTTAACTGAGTTTGGAGAGAAGTATACTCCCAGGAAACCATCACCACAATCTATCCCATAAACTAATTCATTATCTTCAAAAGTTTCCTTCCTTCCTTCCTTCCTTCCTTCCTTCCTTCCTTCCTTCCTTCCTTCCTTCCTTCCTTCCTTTTCTCCTTTTCTTTATTTCTTTCTCATCATATATTATATTGTATGTATCTTTATATATTTTTATTATTCATGATAAGATCCCCTTGGCAAACTTTTAAGTATATAATACAGTGTTGTTGACTATAGGCACAATACTGTACATGTTCATCTTATTGACCTACAGATCATCTGTAACTGAAACTTTGACTAATCCATTCTTCTCTATCCTCTCAGCCCTTAGCAACCATTCTTTCTCTTTCTCTCTCTCTCTCTCTCCAAATCTGTTTAGTAATCAAAAGTGACAAGTATTCTTTAAATCATGGGCAAAATATTTAAAGAGTTATGTTTTAAAAATCATTCATTTAGGGGAAAAAGACAAAACAAAACACATTTACAATTGTAATTGTATCTTAGGTCCTGCTGTAATTTTTAAAATCCAGTTTGAGAACCATACATTATGTTAACCCATTTAAACATTAGTCAGTTCTACCTAGGTTTCTGTTATACCTCACAAATCACTGCATGCAGTTTATAGAAGCTATGATTTTCATTTTCCTGGAGAGTGCTGCCTCACTGTGGATAGACGAGGAATCATTGAAGTTTGACAAGTGATTAGCTTGGGCAAATAGGTCTTCATCAAATTCTACCAACGGATTTTTCTCATATGTAATATGAAGAAATATCTATCTGTATTACAAGACGTGTAAAAAATTGTATCATCTGGGAGAACTACTTCAATATAACAAAAAATTCTTTTTCTGAATTACAGTATCTCATGGATTTTGCTTCATAAGGGTTTCTAAGATATCAAGGTGGAGTAGTGCAAAGATAAATTGTCATACCTATAATCTCTTCTCAAATATTTTAGCACATTTAATCTCTACTACTGAACATTCAGGATGTTGCCTACCAAAATCACAAACTCATATCTTCACGTTCAATTTTGTTTTTTTCACATTATCTTGATTGATTTGAAAGCTGCCAGTATTTAATGTGAATTGTGAAGATGATGAATTAAACTACATGATCATGGCTGATTTCATCAGGGTGATTCTATAAGAAGTTGACACTGGTAATAGAAATGGTGATAATAATTCAATAAATGACAATGAGGCCATTACCTATTTCCCTTTTTATTTTAGTACATTTATATCTTCTTTCATAGCATTCAAATAATTCTCATCTGCTTATAAAGGCAAGTCACAGTGGACTGTCTAAGCTACTTTCTGTTTGAACATTAGAAACATGTTATAGAAACACGGCTTTTGGTGGTTCTCTCAATAATCCAGTCTCCAACATATCTCTGCAACCTTTATTATAGATGAAAAATATACCTTCATTCTTATCCTCTTATTATCCTCTAGATTTATAGGTCACACAGTTCTTATATAGTGTTGCATAGTGGAAGTAAAGCCGGGCAGGAAATCAGAAAACTAGGACTTTGTCCCATGTGAGCACCTCATTAGTTGCACATGATCTTGGGTTTCATTTTGATGTGCATTGGATTCACCTTTCATCAGAGGACATGAAATTAGTCAATTTTCCAAACTCTTTTGAAAATTATCTAAAATAGAAATAGTTTCTCCAGCAGTTTAGAGTCTAATTTGATTCAAATCAATTCAATTCACATCCATTCAATTCAATTGTGTCCAAACCCAAGAGCATTTATCACTGCTTTTCATAGGCCCAGTCCTTTGATGAGCACTAGGCTGCCAGAGACCAGCTGTGAGAAGGAGGAACGAGAAAAGATTTATAATGACCAGTTCATGACTTCAAAGTCCTCACTTCTCTTCTATGAAGTTTTATCCCCATCACCAATGTGGATCCTAAGAAACTGCAAAATCGGGAAAGGCAAACTTTGCATGTCTTCCTCCTCCTCACCAGGTCCCTGATAGCTAACTGTGCCCTTGTCCTCCTGGGTCTCCCAGGACCCATTTATTCTAGGCAAAAATCCTGAATACACAACTTTCTTCACCTTTTTTCTAATATATCAGCCACACTTTCCATTTTCTTTGTACCTTTTTCTCAACAAACTTTGCTATTGGATTTGGGTCTAATAAAACTGGAAATGAATTCTGATTAAGATATAACCTCTTACTGTCTGTTATTTACATTTTGGATGCTACATTCAGTTTGACAGGTTTAGAATCCCAATTCTTGTGCTGTAAGGATGGGTTTCCTCCCCCAGTAAAATGAATAATTATGCCAGCCTACCAGTTTTATTGTGGTGACTAAATTATCAAATGAAGACGTGTAATGCTCAGAGCCTGGCACTAACAATCACTTAATAAGTATGCTAATTGTTATAATTACTATTGTTATTTCAAGTTAGGCCATTTGAGAGGTAAGAAAGTTTGAGTTTTAGTTTTTCTAAATATCTCTCAAGGCATGATCCAAGAAAAGAGACTCTCACAAATTCAGTTCTTGAAACTTTGGGAAAGGCCTCTAAAGTTAAGGTTTGGTTGAGTGTCCACCTCTAGGCTGGAAGTCAGAGAACAAATTCACCCTGTGCTAATATGTTTATGACCACAAATCTCACCATAAACAGTGCCCAAAAGAGAAGGGTTGATGGGGAGAGAATTCACAGATGGTCACAAAGCAGTATTATATATCATTATTCTCTGAGAAAAGGGGCATGAACTTTTTATTTTATATAAGATTTATTTATTTATTTGAGAGAGAAAGAGAGAGAGAGAGTACACAGAAGAGGAGCAGAGGGAGAGGGAGAAAGAATTTCAAGCAGACTCTTCACTGAGTCTAGAGCCTGACACAGGCATCTATCTCAACACGCTGGAGATCATGACCTGAGCCAAAATCACAAGTTAGATGCTCAACCAATGGAGCCACCCAGGTGTCCCTGAACTTACAAAAATATTTCTTTTAAGGCCAATATCAGCTAATTATTCTGTCCATGAAAATTTAAATTGCTTTACTGCATTTGCTGATTTTTTTTGATTGGCCAAAATCCGGAGCCTTTCCATAATTTCTCTAAATTTCTGGTGGTTTATACACTCTTGCTTCTCTCTCTCTCCCTGCCTTTGGGCTTTCTTATCCATTAATTCTTGTCAGAAAGCCCAGACTTCACTTCTTGGGCCAGAGTATGGGGTACACTGGCACAAAGCTGTGTGTGTGTTGGCAGGGAGTGGGGACTGAGTTTTTAGAAAAACCTTTAGTGCAACTGGAAGGAAAAATTAAATTGCTGAGTATAAGCACACTGCCCCTATATTCATATCCCTAATTACACCCCCATATTCCCTCAGCTGTTTATGAGGAAACCCTCTTCTGTGCACCTGCAGAACATCCTGTGTTCACCATCCCTTCCCCTGTCCTACCCATAGGGCCTCATTTTATACAAGTATTTGTTTATTTTTCCAAAGTCAATTTATTTTTTCTAGAAAGGAATTCTGATTACTCAAATGTTCTATCTTTATACTGTCGTAGCCTTCTATTTTACCAATTTTTAATAATGTTGTTTTTGTAATCTTGGTTCTAAGCTGAGCTTTCCAATCCATTTGATGTATTAGTTATATACATATTTATTAAACATCTACTGTGAGTAAGGCTCCATAAGAATTGCTATGAAGGTAGTAGAGGTGAGTAAAGTGGAGCTCTAGCAGACTGCATTGTTAGTACTCAAAGATTGGTACAATAATAATACCAATTGTATTAATAGGTGGCATTTACATAGCCTTACTATTAGTTAGACACTGTTCCGAGTTCTTTACATATATTTATTATCCTAATTGCTACAATCACCCTCTGAAGTAGCTACTATTATTGTCTCTATCTCACAGATATAGGAACTGAAAAACAGAGAAGTTAAAGAATTTGTTTAGGTCACACAGCTCATAAGTGGGATTTATTTATTTATTTATTTATTCATTCATTCATTCATTCATTCATTCATAAGTGAGTTTTAAATTGGGTAATCACACAGCTCATAACTGGGATTTAAATTCGGTAATACAGCTCTGAGTCTTTTCTCTTTAAGCAATATGAATTAGCATAAATATAAGAAGAGGCAGAGCAATGTTAATCACTGGAGTCCTCAGGTGATAGAGGCAGGTGGCCTAGTAGGTCTGCTCACTGCAAATGAAGGTGCTACGGCAGGAGGCAGAGCTGCATTTCTTAGGGTAGTGGCTCTGGTGGAGATCATATGTCACCACTGGGATTTGGGGAAGGGGCACAAAGTATGTTGGGTATCTGGCCCTGAGTAGTACAAGATACGTTCCTTCCCACAGCTCTTCAGTACTTCATTACAGGTATAAAAGATAATATCTTTAAAAGAATAATTAGCAATTTCTTGTGGAAAGTGACCATAGTTAGCAGAATGGCCAGTATGAGACCAAAAGATAGAACTCACTTGAATTAAGTGAGGGCACAGAGGACACCATGATGAAATGAATTTAGGAACTCTGATATTTCAGATCTTTGAATATATATAAAGTAAAATTTGGAATAATAAAGTTATGTAATATATATATATATATATGTAAGGAAGGGCAAAATGCTCCTATGTACATGTTAAAAACTGAGAATTCTGTTCAAGAATTCATGACAGATAATCTTATGAAGAAGTTTGTACATCAAATCTAAAAGGAACAAGTAAATGTACAACTGGCTTACTATAAAACCTCACTAGAAAGCCTCAGACTTTATGAAGGACCTGAGATTCCCCTTGAATGCGTGATGTTAATGAAACTAACTGGAAATGAGGGCAGGAAATAGACAACATATGGAGGAATCTGTTTGCATTTGGAAAGCTGTATTTGCTATGGATACTGCTGAACATTCAGAAGCGAAATCGGGATACGTATGGATAATGGGTGTGGCACTAAGTAGATTTCTCCTTTTTAGTCAGAGGTCTCCCTAAAATAAGCCATGGCTTTGAGGAGAGACCCTGATTTGCCTCTGCTTAGTGAAGCTCAGACATAAACATGTGTGATGACCTGGAAAATTCACGTAATAGCTGATTATACAGCCTGTAGCATGATTTATGAAGCACAATGGAATTCCTAGGAAGGAGTGGTATCACTCCAAAGTCAAGAAAGACTTCATAGAAGAAGTGGAATTTCACTTGAGTTAAAAAAAAAATGGGCATGATTTCAATAGACAGGT
This sequence comes from Vulpes vulpes, assembly GCF_048418805.1. Lineage (NCBI taxonomy): Eukaryota > Metazoa > Chordata > Mammalia > Carnivora > Canidae > Vulpes > Vulpes vulpes. The sequence goes on along the minus strand of NC_132780.1, from coordinate 182,673,597 downwards.
ATGTAGAATTTTTCCATTCAAGGGAACAACCAGAAATTAAATGAGAGGGAAAGAAAGTTGGTAGTGGTATAAGGACATATGAGTTTAGCTAAAACATGGGCTACATATCAGGGAGGAAGCAGATGAATAATAAAAAGGAAAAGAAAAAAAATAAAAATAAAAAGGAAAAGATACGTTCAGGTGATATTATAGAGAATTTAAATGTCAGGGTATGTTGGTATCTTACTAGTTATGTAATGAAGTAGTAACTAACATTTTTGAATAGGAGAATAGCATGACTGCACTGTAATAAACTATCTCAAATTCAGCTTGCTCTAAAATGGTTCATTAGATGCTGAAAATAATAGTCATGAAAAATTTTAAGAACTCACACCATGGCCTAGGAATTAGCTAAGTGTAGTTTTTAAATCCTCTTATTTGGTTAAATAAGAGGCAGATTTATTCTTTTAGAACAGGAAATTGAAGTATCAAAAGGCCATGCACGCACACACATATATACAATATTTTCATATCAATCTCATTCACCTTCTTTTAATCTTTTCGCTTGCTTATTTAACAGATATCTTTAATTTGGATCATTAAATCTGTGTTTTAAAATTTATATGTTTTCTATCATGAATTTATGATTCTTAATTCAAGTTACCAGCAATCATATATTTCCTCTTATAAGAACAAAGGAATTTTGTTACACATAGACACATATAATAGCACAAACATATCAGCCTATAAAATTTTACTTGATTATTTTTGGTATAATTTTTATTATCTCATAAGAAACACATAGCATAAAATACCTAGAGTAAGGTACCTAGTTTATTATGCCATAAACTACCAGTAGTATCTACATTTACAGGACATGAAGTATACATCTTAAAGAATTTTTCTGCAGAGACTACAGCTCTGTAACCACCACCCAGATCAAGATGTAGCTATTACTGTGCCCCAAATGCTTCCTTGTTTCTCTCCTAGTCATTAACCTTGTCCTTCAAATGTAGCCATTGTTCTCATTTTATTATCATAGATTTTTTTCTTTCTGTTTTTGAGCTGCATATATAGATGGTATCACATAGTATGCATTTTGTTTGATATATTCCATGCAGCCTAAGTCTATAAATTTCACCAAGATGTGGCATGTAGCAAGGTTCACTTTATTCCTTTTTGTTCTTTCTTCTCTGTATGTTATGGCACCATATGAATATTTCAATGCCTACTTAACTATGATACTGTTAATTGTGCTTGATATTATTTCCAGATTTATATTATTATGCATAAAGCTAAGGACAGTCTTATATGTGTCACTTCATGCACAGATGCACTCATTTGTGTTTGGTATGGCAGGGAATGGAATTATTGGAACATAGAGTATGAATATGTTTAGCTTTAGTTTGACCTAATTCTTTTTATCTACCCTGTCCAGGGGTCATTAAATGGTGCATTTTTTATCATTCTGGTAGAATAAAATGACTATTGTGGTTGTTCAGCCAACATCACTGGTACTGCTGTGTTTACTACGTCTTTTTAGGACACCATAGAAATTTCACATATACATGAGGAAGTAAAGTCAGCAAAGTATAACGATTTCATTGAAATCACATATAAAGGAAGAGATCTGGAAATAGAATATGCAAACCTTCAAGTCATCATAAGATTCAACTTAAAAAACTGAGACAAATGGCAAAATATTCTTGTGGAATGAGCATGACTTAAGAGTTAGAGGAACTAGCTAGGTTTCCAGACTGTCACTTAATGTCAGGAACTCTGAAGGGTCTGAGATTTTACCTTCTTTACAAAGATAACAATTTAGCCTTCCCAAGTTGCATGAACAGAAGTTCTCTGGTAGAAGTCAAAGACAAAAGACAATTTATTACTCACAGAAACACCATTAGCCAAAGTGTAAGCATATATGGGCTAGTTCCCTAAGTCTTGATCCTCGGAGAGTGACATAAATAGAGCAAGATGATACCTGCACACACAGTTGGTTGCATTTTCCTGAGCTCAGGGAACCCACATTTTTCACAGCGGGCAATAAGCATGCCCTCTTTGCTCCAGATAAATACAATACCTGTATCTTCCATGACTGTGAGAAAACTTTCCTTTTGCTCCAAAGAGAGACACTATTTCTATCTTTAAAGATTGTTACCCTATAAATGTCAGAAAAAAATTTTTTTGGGAAAGGTCAGGCAGTCATTTGCTAACACAATAGGCAAAATGCAATAGATATAAGGGAGAATTATCTCCCAACACTTCCCACCCTTTGTTTTTAATACCACTGTGGTTTTTGACAAATTTTTCCACACAAATACTACTCTGTTGGCCACTCTGATTCATCTGACTGGCAGGAATTCTGACAAATTCTGTTCAATTTATCTTCTATAACATTTATAATCAATAGGACACCAAGTAGCAGAATGAGGCCAATTTACAGAATTGATCTTATTGTGTCCCTCCAGGATCCTGGACCCAACCAGGTCCAAACTGGTATACCAACCAGGCTGGTTTAGTGTTGCCATTATAAAAAAAGAAATAGGCATTATTTCCAGAAATAGAGTAGAATCCCAAAGTTTCAAAATAGATCTATATAACCCTCCATCTTTTTTCTCTTATTAATTATTAATTAATCAGTCATCAGCCAAAACAAGATGATCTCCTTCTGGAAACAGTCATATTCAATGGTCAGCTACCATACTAAGGAGTGTGGACTAAGAAGTGATAAGGATAGCAGAGAGTCTGACTATTTTGTGTCTACTTTCCAATGCTCAACAGTATTAAAGTCTTATGACATTAGAGACCATGGAAGGTTCATTTAATACCTTGAATATCGTCTCACTGTTGCATAGATTTTGCAATAAATGAAATATCTTTGAGAGTCTGCAAAAAGTTTATAAAAGCTAAAAACATGACACAGATTAGTTTTAAAAACTACAATGGTATGGCCAGAGTCAGTTATTTCCCTTGGTATAGGAGCATTTTAATTAAAAAGTATCAAAGTGGTTTAGATACTTGAGTATCCTGGGAGGAAGTCAAAGGTCCAGCATAGGGAATCTTGTTGGAGTGGGGGGAGGGTGACACATCATAGAGTGTAATCTTTTTCACCGCCAGAAAAATGGATTAGTTTTTGGCAGGAGTCATAAATCCAGCATACAGTGATAGACTCTTATACAAAATGGAGTCCTTTACTTTGTCCAGGTAATGATGGTGGATGTGTTGCCTATCATGGTGGCAATCTGGTGGATCTGCAATCTGGTGCAGACACATTCAGCAGTTTGATTTCAATTGGTTCCATCAGAAGCTGGGTTACATGAATGATCTATATGGCTCATTCAGAATCAGCAATTTGTTTTATAGTTTATAACCTGATAGAAATTGTGTTTAATCTTTCAGTAGTTTTTCAAGTGGGAGAAAAAAAAAATAACTTGGTTATTGGCAATAGCCCAAGAGCCAGGAAAAAATAACAAAGTTCATCACTGAGAGTATTGACCAGAGTTATGAGAATGGCCTGAGTTTTGTCCACTAAACAGAGTGACCATGTCCATTTTTATGAGGTGGTCCTAACCTAGTGGTCTACCTTCATATTTAAGCATAGTCAGATCATTAGTGAATCAGGCCCAGACATTTAGGGAAACTTTTCTGAGTTGAAGCCCCTACTAAAATAGTGGTTGTGTTTCAGATAAATGAAATAAAGTCTCCTCCTAAGACATAGTTAACAAGCTGATACTTTGCATATGAAGTTAAGGGCCCGTGGGGTTGGAACAACTACTTTGAATATATTATTCAATTTGACAAACAAGTTGTTGGGTCATTACTACATTGTGTTTGAATTTGAGTTGACCCATCCAAAATGGGATATCAGAGTGGTGGGTGATGGGGGTCTCATGAATCAAACATTCATGAATTATATATATATATATATATATATATATATAATATTTTATATATATAATATAGCTTAAGCTATATATATATTTATATATGTTTAGCTTATATATAATTAGTTAATTATATATATAATATTTTATAATTATATATAATTATTAATTATAATTAATATATATTTAGCTATATATATTTATATATATTTATATATATATAAAAGCTTAAGCTTTTTTAATATACATATATATAATATAGCTTAAGAAAGCCAAATACTAGCCTTAGGATCTGAAGAATGGTGTGCTGAAATTTTAAGGATAGACAATCCAAGGGAACTTTGCCAAAAATGTTTATTTCAAACTCTACTGCAAGGTGATTTAGGATTCATTTCCTTTTCATAGCCTCATTTTAGGCAATGTCCAGTGTCTTTTAGCAGACAATTTTGCTGCTTCAGTAGATTTTATTGCTTCTTTCTAAATTTGTCAAGTTGTCCTTTGCCTGTAGCATCAACTAGAATGGATGGCAAGAGAATTGCCTCCAGTTGTGATAGCTCTGTTTCCCTATGACTCCCGAGCCCTCAGTGTTAAAGCCTTTCCCAAGTGCTATATCAACCTTCAGATTCAAAGATTGCTATGTTTTGTCATTATTTGGCTAGGGTATCATAGCTTGTGCTCATCATTTCAGGCAGCTGATCCTTTGTCACAGTGTCCTTATATCTTAAACACTCAATGTATTATTTATATTACTAACAAACAGCTGATTTTAAAATGTGGCACTCTGCTTTACCTTACTCTTTCTTTTTGCCACTTAACTAGTGATAGGTACAACTTCTTAGTATCTGAAAAGGTGTGAGTATTTTTAGCCTAATCTGGCACATTTAATATAGACTTGTAAATTTAAAATCTGCAATATTTACTTCAATTTGGAAATGTAATAATGCATGTATTTAAGACTGAATAGATGTTTTCATTAGATCCAAAATTAAGTACATTCCAAACTAGTGCTTTTATACTAGGGTATAAAAGGCAGGTTTAAAAAAGTATGAGTTTTTATAGGTATCTCATATATCATGACCACTTATTGATTAAGGAAAACAATCTAGGCTTTGCTACACTAAATTAATTTTAAGTGACCTCATGTAAAACTGTTGTAAGACATTATATCCTTGCTGTAAAAATCTTCTTAAATTGCAAACACATATGTAGGATTTCACAAGCATTTTATTTGTGTGTGTGTGTGTGTGTGTGTGTGTGTGTGCGTAGTATGTACTTTTTCAAATAAAAGAGTTGAAGAAACTTAAGAAAAGACCTGTTTAACAAAACAACTAAATGGAAATACGAAGAGAAATGAAGATCAAGAAAAAGGAAGCAAGTATTCACAAACTGTGGCTAACTCTATAGTTATAAGGATAAGAGTATAATTTGTGTCTAGGCTACCACAATGCCAAGCCAAACTAAGCCATGTTATGACAGAAACACCAGTATGAAAATCAGGAGCTCATATAACAGTTGCAGGTGTACTGGAAAGCAGAAAGTTTGGGCAAATCACATGACATCTTCAAGCCTCAGTTTCCTCATATGGAGAATTATGGTTTAAAACTAGGTCACTTCTAAAGTGTCTTCTAGATAGAAAATCAGTTACTGTGTTTGCTCACAGAAGGTCATAGCTTTCTTAGAAATGAATTCATGAGAGTGCAGTTTCAGTAATTTGCTTTTTGCTTCCCTGTTAGGCTTATGACTCTGCTCTTCTCCCTGCCACCATGTAAAAGTGCAAGAAGTCTCAGAATATTCAACTCATTATGTAAAGCAGCATTTTACTTTAACTGATGTCTTTTCTGTGAATATAGCATATTTGAATGAACTTAGAAAAAACAGACTTGTTTGAATTGGCGATAAAGGAAAATGAGGAATAACCCTATATTTGGTTAAGTAGAAACATGAACATTGTGATATATATATATAAGGACATCTCATTTAACTAGTTCTCATCAATCAGAAATAGAAGAACCATTGGAGGATATTTTTCCCTTTGTACTACATCTTTATAGAAAAAGAGTACTTGAACAAAATAATTCTACAAAATGCAGTATGTATTTCTTCAGCCAACGTATAGAGGAAATATTTTTTGACATCTTAAAAACCGCTTTTTTAATTTATAAATAAATAATACCAAATACAAATGTCACCAAACTTATAAATAGGCTTGTCCTAAAGTGCTGCTTAGAAACAAAGGAATGGTTTCCACATCGTGAGATATTTCATCAAAATTGTTTTATCTTGTTTTTAATTAATTTATTATTTATTTTTATAATATTTATTCATGAGAGACACACAGAGAGAGGCAGAGACATAGGCAGAGGGAGAAGCAGGCTCCCTGCAGGGAGTCTGATGTGGGACTTGATCCCAGGACTCCAGGATCACGACCCGAGCCAAAGGCAGATGCTCAACCACTGAGCCACCCAGGCATTCCTATTTATTATTTTTTGAAATATTTATTTATTTAGTGAGAGAGAGAGAGTGCACACAGGAGCAGGGAAGAGGGAGAGAGACGCAGACTTCCAACTAGTGGGGAGGTCAATCTCTTTACTACAAGCTTGTGGTTTAAATTAGTAGACTCCATTGGGGTAGGTGTTTAGGGGAGTGATGGTATCATTGACTGTGAAGACAGTATATAGACCCTGAGAGCAAGGAAAGCAATGTCTTGACAGAATTTGAAAGATAAAATTAAGGGCTTCTGGGAACAGTAGAACACTTGGTATCTTTGGAAATACATAACTCAGAGATTGTTATTAAGCACAGCATAAGGAGGGGCTAGTATTATCTGGCCTGCAGATTATATCCTCCACTAAGTAAGTAGTCGTGCAGGTGACACCAATAAACATTGATTCCACCCATGCACATGGGGAAGGAAGATTTTTCATGAATATTCAAGGATGTTTGATAGGTTGGACTCCCTTTTTTCTTCAAGTGTCAGGCCCAGAACCAAACACTCAATATTAATTCATTAATGCACTGATTTTCTTAGGAGGCTCATCAGGTTTTGTGGAAATATAATTCTGTGAGGCTTCACCAGTTTTGCAAGGATTCCCATGATGAGAATAGTTCTCAGGTCTCTCTGGGTATACTTACTAAATAAAATTGTATAATTATCTTTATTCTTATACTCTGGGTAGACTTTCTCATAATTAATTGAAATTATGTATTTATTACAAATACTTTGTTTTGTTTTTTTTTAAATTTTATTTATTTATGATAGTCATACAGAGAGAAAGAGAGAGAGGCAGAGACACAGGCAGAGGGAGAAGCAGGCTCCATGCGCCGGGAGCCTGATGTGGGATTCGATCCCGGGTCTCCAGGATTGCGCCCTGGGCCAAAGGCAGGCGCCAAACCGCTGTGCCACCCAGGGATCCCTATTACAAATACTTTGAATGCTCTTCTAAAATCTTATAGGAACTAATATTTTTACTTAGAATACTCAATTTTATAAATATTTTGGAATAGTATGAAACTTGCATTGTTTGACCAGATTTTAAAAATAACATCGCTGATGTTGAGATGATACATGTAAATTTTTCTAGAAATATTCAACTGTAGTGACCAACAAACTGTCTGTAAGTGATATAAATGATATATCCAAAATAGATAATGCATAGGTTTATGGTTGGCCTGAAAGCAAACTTTCATATTTCAATAAATTCTGCACCCCTCAGTAAAAAAATCAGTTGTATATGATTACTATTTGTTTCCTTTCTGTGTAAGTACTCAGTGAAATATTTTTTTGCCTTCAAATCCCAGTGTTGTACAATATCTTGGTTAATATTTGACTTATACTAAACACATTGTGAGCATAACCATACCAATGTAGGCTTATATTGCCATGATTGGTAGTGTCAAGAGTGAAACCCATTGCCTGCTAATAAAGTTTCATGACCTTTAGGAAGAAGGTAAAACAGGAAACAATTGTTTCTAGATATTATTAACTATTTCAAGAGGCAGCTAATCTTGACTCCTGAACATACCAACATGATTGCTAATGCCAGCCCTCTTTCTTAGATGACAGGAAAAGGATATATCACTGAATAACTTTAAGTGTATGCGATTTTTTTTTGTATGTGATTTTTAAGATCAAAATAAATAGGCCTCAAAGACTAGTATATGACCATTATCAAAACACTCAAAAGAAAATAAAAGATTTCTTATTTTTTTACACAATCCAGGAAATTATTTTTGAATGTTTTAGTATGTAAACCTCTTGATAGTGTTCAATTCTCTGATGCATTTCTAGTCACAGAGATCTGATGTTCAATGTAAATTGTCACAACCATGAAAGAAAAGTATGTTTCCTGTACTCCAATGTTTATAGCAGCATTACCAACAATAGTCAAATTATAGAAAAAGCCCAAATGTCCATTGAGTAATGGGTGTATAGAGAAGATGTGGTATAGATATACAATGGAATATTACTCAGCCATAAAAAGAAGTGAACTCTTGCCATTTGCGACAACATGGATGGAGCTAGAGAATTTATGCTAAACCAAATAAGTCAGTCAGAGAAAGACAAATACCATATGATTTTATTCATATGTGGAATTAAAGAAACCAAACAGATGAACATAGGTGGGGGGGGGGGCGGAGAAGAGAGGCAAACAATAAAACAAACTTACCTAAAGAGAACAAACTGAGAGTTACTGAAGGGGAGGTGAGTGGGGGGATGGGTTAAATGGGTGATGGGTATTAAGGAGGGCACTTACTGCGATGAGCACTGGGTGTTGTATGTAAGTGTTGAATCAGTAAATTCTATACCTGAAACTAACATAACACTGTATGTTAATTAAGTGGAATTTAAACAAAAACTTGAAAATGGAAAAAAATAAAAGGGACTAAAATTTAAAAAAAGGAAAGAAAAGTATGTTCCCCACTATTACTAATGAATAACCCATAATGCCAACAAATGCTTAGTTATTAGATTCATACAAAACACTTTAATCATTTAATGCCATTGGATATTCACAACTCACTAAGAGATATTATCAGTTCCATTTTTAACATTTTAAAGGGATTTAACTAATTTTAAATTTATAGAGATAACAGATCTAAACCAGCACATACCTTCTCTTATTCTCCACATTCATTTTGCTCCATTATTCCATATCCCCAGATCACAGAGATTTCAGGCCTGAATAGTAAACTCAACTTAATGTGACTTAAGTTCCACAATAGCCAGCATTTGCAATGAGTTCTAATTATATATGTTAATGAAAGAAAATAAAGGCAAAGTAACATGAGTAACCAAAAGTCTTTATTGTTGTTGTTGTGTGTGTATATATGTTTTCTTAAAATGTGTTTCTATAGCAACATTTTATTGTGGTTGATTCTGATATTCTGGGGAGCAGGAATACCTTGAATAGAGCAATTAAACCATAATGTAGAAGTGTTTTCAGAAGAATCCAGAAAGCTATTAATTATTTTTTTTACCATCTCTCTTGTTTAGTTATGACACTATATACTACTCAATCACTGCTGTCATAGAATAGCATGGACTTCCAGCAATAATTTAAACACATCCCCTTAGAGAAACCTGCAGTTTCCTTGTAGATACCAAGTGTAATGCCATTCCCCACTTTGGATAAACTCATTTCTTTTGGGTAGCAGAACAATTTAGCAATAAGCTAATACAATTTCTCCAGCCCCAACCCAGTTTATACAAGGATTAGGAGAATGAACTTCAGTCATTTTGTCTTAGAACTTATCAGCAGAACGTAGATAGAACAAGCAAGACAACTTGGATATGCAAACCTACACTTTAATAACCACCTTGACATACTATTCAACAGGATAAATGGCATGTCTACAATACCCAGAAGTTCTTTTAAATTTGAATCCTTGAGTTAATTCTTTCAACCCTCATTAAAATGTCTTACCTTCTGTCCTTGGTCGTTTGGAATGCTTTGACCTCCAGCTAAATTTCTCCCTAGATTGCTCCAAGGTGAAGACAGCTCTACCCAAAGAGCTTCAGTTTCCAACTAGTGTTCGCTTCATTTCCATGTTTGTTTGTTTTTTTTTACAGTATTATTATAATAGTATTTTTAGTATAAGAAGGAAAACCATGTCTGTAAGTAGCTAGGAGTAACCTTATGAACAACTTCAGCTGGAAATTAATAATACTCCATTGTACTCCCTCACTGGTCAAATAAAGGTAAACTATTTCACAGCTCTGACTTTTTCATCTCTGTGATTTTTCTCATTCTCTATTCATTTTTATTATCAACTAACATTGATGACTTTCCTTTTTTCTGTATAATAGATTCCCCAATTCCTCTCTTAATTATCCCACAGATTATTAACTCTCTGGTAATTAGGTTGAACATCTACCTCCTTTTGTCTAAAAGCAACTTGCTAGTGATATATAAAGCAAGTTACTGAAGCTTACTAAATTTTATACTCATTTTTTCTCATTAGTGCTTTCATCTCCTGAGAACTATAAATCAATATTATATCATACAATCTGACTATAAGACAACACCATAAAACTTCTATTGCTTTATGTACATAGAAAAGAATCAGAATTCCCAGAGTTTCAGGAGACAGTGCTTTGCCATTACTACATTAATTGTGTGCCTCAAGCAGGATGATTTACAACTGTTGCTCTTCTTGCTTTTAAAGTATGGGATGCTGTAATTGTAACTTCATCTTTATCAACGGAGTTAGTTTTGGATTATTTAGTGACCTTTCCAATTTATATGAATTTTGATTTACAATTTTCCAATTAATAGATTTTAAGATGTGAATACTGGAATTCAAAGATGAATTACACATATTTTTATTACTAAAGCAGATACACACATATTCACCAACATATTGGCAGCTTCATTGATTACATTCTACCTATTCATTTGTGCTATTTAAATAACTTGCAATAAATTATTAAATAAATGTAATATGTTTACTATATTATTTTATATCATAGCATACTGTTTTACAATAAAATTTATATATATGTTCATATTCATCTCTTAAAATATTAATAAACAATTTCTATTTATATCTAGCAATACACTTATTGCAATGGGTTCATGTTGCTAATCTTCAATTCTTTTCTTATCATCAAGCTGTTTTTCTATGGAAAGAAAGCAAGCATGAGTCAGACAAGGGAAATTGACTTTGAGTCTTCCAACTCATTCTATCTAAAATAAAATTCTTCAGCATCACTAATAGAGTGAATATTAACTGGGATTTAAATATTTCAGATGTAGCCTGAGATCTTATCTCAATCACTTAATAGGAATTGTACACATGCAAAGATTAGAAATACAATCTTTGCATCATATGGCTATATTCAGAGTGTGAGGTATAATATATGTAAATCATTATCCTCTAGTTCTTGACTTAGTATCTTGACTTAGTTCTTGACTCGTATCTAAAATTCAACTCCTAAAATTTTATCTATGGCTCTAATTCATGCCTTTAATTTGAGACCAAGTAGGACTCAATCCACTTTGCATCTAATAGATATTTAACTGTATAAGTAGTTTCTATCTTCTCTCTCTTTCTAAGGATCTGGGGAGACAAAGTTTGCTGCAATAGGGTTAAAAGTGGTCCTAGGTGGCTCAGTCAGTTAAGAATCTGCCTTCGGGTCAGGTCATGATCCCAGGACCCTGGGATTGAGCCCACATCAGGCTCCCTGTTCAGGGGGGCACCTGTTTCTCCCTCTCCCTTTGCCTCTCCACCGTTCATGCTCTCTCTCTTTCTCTCTCTCTCTGTCTCAAATAAATAAATGAAAAAATCTTTAAAAAAAAAAAAGTGGCCCTGAACGTCATAGCCATGAAGAGAAACTTTCATTGGTGGCCTTTCAGATATGGAGAGAAAAAGGTTTGGTAATTTTGATTCATTTTCTAGCAGATGAAAGTCTTAAGAGCAAGCCTGGTTTAACCCTTATATACTGGGATGATCTCATGCCTCGCCCAGGAATTTCTTTCATTCTAGCCTTTTACTCTCACTAAAAGTCTGCCCCTAAAATAGTCTGGGAGGGCTGGAAATACCTCTAGTTTAGCCTGTATATATAATTTAGGCCATTTGTATCTTCAGATCTTTGCTCATCACTAAAGAAAAAATCACTGTGATCTCTTCCACCCAAAACTCATAGTGGTTCTCAGGCAATATCGCTGTATAAAATATGTCAGCTAACTTTGATATATGGATGAAAATAATGTTATTCAATGGAATCATAGAAATAGTGATCCTATATTTTTATGGAGGCAAAGCAAAAAAAAAGACAATTTACTTTATTTATTAGAGTAAGAGTTGAAACTGTGAAATGAGTATATATAAATAGGAACTAGCATAATGATCAATAAATGTGTATACAATCGAATTTTCAGATGAAATCCCACTTTCCTTTAACACACAAATATACACACAAACACACAGGTAACACGTAAAATAAACAGCCATTCTCAAATTACCCTAATATCTATATTCTGTATGGTATGTATATGTGTGTATGTACACATAGATATACCCATTTGTATGTATGTGTATATATGTATACATTTCATGTTATTCATACAATCTTATCCCTGTCAGCTTTGCTCTGTTTGTAGACTATTGTAGAATAGAATAGTAAGCTAATGATGGCACTATTTCTTTTAGGCTTAGATACAGCTGTGGAGTGGGTAAAGTTTGTAAGCAGTTAATCCCCTATCCCTGGTCTGTAGCATTTTATTTCCTTTTGGTATCTTTTAAACTTTCTGAGCCAGATATTTTTAAGTACTGTGACAGAGGAAAATAGATGACTAAGCTATGTACAAGGAGTTATTAGTAAGAGAAACTGATAAATTTCCTAAATCAAAACATAAAGATTATATCTCTAATGACTGGACTTCAAATATCAAGAAGAGAGTAAGGAGTGAATTCACCAGTCACCTCGAAACCTACAATTAACTTAGGTGTCCAATATTTCATTCATTTGAGTCTCATCCCAAAGAAAACAATAGAAGTATATATATATTTTTTAAATCAATGTTTAAAAGTAGCAAACTAGGGGCACCCAGGTTGCTGTCAGTTAAAGTCAGACCCTTGATTTCAGCTCAGGTAATGATCTCAGGGCCATGAAATTGAGCCTTACGTTAGGCTTACCGCACAGTGTGGAGTCTGTTTAAGATTCTCTCTCTCCAACTCCCTCTGCCCCTCCCCCTGCTCAAGCTCTCTCTCTAAATGAATAAGTATAGAAATTTTTTTTTAATTAAAAACAAAAAGTAGCCACACTTTACAGATTTTAAATATTTGGTATAGAAAGGGTTTTAATGTGAAAGAAGAAATTCACACTTAGTAAATAATATAAGCAACCACTAATAAAACAATCCCTATTTTCTTTTACTTTTTTGGCAATTCCCTAGTTCCTTTAACATTTGAAATCTGAGCATGAGTAGACAGGGTATCTAGTAGGGAGAGCCCATATAAACTCTGCTAGGTTTACTTACCTTACCTTAAAATGTAGTCCCAAACGCAAAATTTCTTAACTACTGAGGTTCTTTGATAATATAAATTGCCTGCATTTATCTCCTAAAGCCTGATAGACTTTGACTATCATTAAGCTCATCAATCTTTGACTCTTTTAATGATGCTGCATGGTGAGTTGCGATGTTGTACCATATATAACCTGCTTTGAATATTTAAGAATGCCTGAGTAATTCTGAGAGGAAATTACCAAAAATAGACAAGAATTAGATTTTAGGTACTATACACTGAATTCTCAGCACAAAATTGTTAAGCATTGATTGGAATTTGGTATTGGGTTATGAATTAGTCGTAACTTAATATCAGGAAAGTCACTATATCTGGATTGTAGTATTTAAAATGCTATAATTGGATGACATAAAAACAATAGATGCTGTTTGTGTGTGTGTGTATGTTTCTGTGAAAAGCCATGTGATAAGATCTCAATTTTCTGAGCATATTAATTACTTTATTTTTAAAAAGGCATATTTTCCATGAATACATTTATCATTTATTATTATACTAAGCATGTATTTGAGTGGCCTACATATTTGTATTTGTAACCAAGTCAAGCACCTAAAATATCCTTACTTGTCAAGTCAATATTCTTAATCACTTTCTGCATTTATATGTTTGTCAAATTTCAAAAGTATGTTCTCTTATTTCCAGAAGAGGGGTAATTTGTTCTAATATAACCACAACCACCTAACCCTTATGCCTCAAAAGGTACTTGGATGCTTTCTGACCAAAGAGGAAAAAAAAATTTCAAATTTGAAATAAACCAAATAACTAAATATACCTCTTAAATATATCATTTACTCTTTGACAGTTAACTTGTCCTTGACTTCTGTAAAAAAAAAAAAAAAAAAAAAAAAGGAAGTATTTCATGCCTAAAGCTATAAAATCAAAAGTGACTTGAGGCAAGGGAAACGGAAGCAAAAATAAGCTATTGGGACTTCATTAAATAAAACAAAACAAAAAACAAAAAACTTCTGCACAGTAAAGGAAACCATCAACAAAACTAAAGGACAACCTACTTAGTGGGAGAGAATATTTGTATATGACATATTTGATAAAGAGTTAGTATCCAAAATCTATAGAGAACTTACCAAACTCAACATCCAAAAAACAAATCGCTCAATTAATAAATGGGCAGAGATATGAAAAGGCATTGCACCAAAGAGGATATACAGATGGCAAACAGACACATGAAAAGATGTTCAACATCACTCATCATCAGGGAAGTACAATTGAGAACTATAATGAGATATCACGTCATACCTGTCAGAATGGCTAAAATTAAAAACAAGAAACAAAAAATGTTGACAAAAATGTGGGGATCCAATGTGAAGAAAAAGGAACTTTCCTGCACTGTTAGTAGGAAATAAAAACTGGTGCAGTCACTGTGGAAAACAGAATGGAGTTTCCTCAAAAGTTAAGAATAGAACTACCCTATGATCCAGTAATAATAGTACTGGGTATTACCCAAAGAATGCAAAAAGATTAATTCAGGGGATCCCTGGGTGGCTCAGCGGTTTAGTACCTGCCTTTGGCCCAGGGCACGATCCTGGATTCCCAGGATGGAGTCCCACGTCGGGCTCCATGCATGGAGCCTGCTTCCCTCTCTGCCTGTGTCTCTGCCTCTCTCTCTCTCTCTGTGTCTCTCATGAATAAGTAAATAAAATCTTAAAAAAAAGATTAATTCAAAGGATACATGCTCCCTTATGTTTATAGAACCATTATTTATAATAGTCAAGATACCAAAGCAGCTCAAGTGCCTCTCAACTGATGAATGGATAAAGAAGATTTGGTATGTATATACAAAGGAATTTTACTAAGCAATAAACAAGAATGAAATCTTGTCATTTGCAACAACATGGATGGATCTAGAGAGTATAATGCTAAGTGAAAGACGTCAGTCAGAGAAAGACAAATACTATATGATTTCACTCATCTTTGGAGCTTAAGAGACAAAACAAATGATCAGAGGGGAAAAAAGAGAGAAAGACAAGCCAAGAAACATACTCTTAACTATAGAGAACAAAGTGATGGTTACCAGGGGGCAGGTGGGTGGGGTGGGTGGGTGAAATAGGTGATGGGGATTAAAGGGGGTACTTGTGATGAGCACCCGGAATTGTGGAATCACTAGATCCTACACCTGAAACTAATACTACACTGTATGTTAACTAACTGGAATTTAAATAAAAACTTGAAAAAAATAAAAACTTAAAGGTTATGCTACTTATTGGTATTTCTCCTTTCATAATCTAACCAAGGAAAACTAAGCCATGATAACAATTCCTGGCTTTTATATTAAGCTTATGTAAAAGAAGAAAACAAGATGCCATGGGTCTTTCTCTCTCCCCTTTAAACAGGATATCTTAAAACTAGAATGTGAGATGGAGAACTCTAGAGACCCCCGTTTTCATTTTTAGATTATAACTTCCTCAGGTATTTAATGTTTTTATTAATTTACATGAGAAAAAGTAAAACACTAGAGATATTCACACTTCTTACCCCAACAAGTAACTACCTTTTCTCATTGACCTTTCATCATCAATTGTCATCCATTTTATCAACTGGCAGGAGTAGAGTCCTCAGTTCGCTTCTTGAACATTGCAGTGATAAACATAGAAAGTGTATTTCTCCATGTAACATGGTAGAAGAGAATTAGCCACAGCAGGAAAACAAGACTGATTCAATAAAGACATCAAGGTTCTTTTCAAGTATGAACAGAGGTGATATCAGAAGCTGGGAAGCAGGTGTAGCTGCTGCTGTTTTCCAGAATACATCTGCATAACTGATACATGTGAAACTTACTTTCTGTTCATATTATCACCTATTCAAGGCACTGACTTGACTATATATACCATTATTTCCTCTTATCTGTATTTAAAATATTTATCAATGCATTTTTTAAATTCTTACTTTTGAAACAGATTTTTAGTATTATGAGATTAAGGATATTTAATATTTAGACCATGGACTCTTAATAATCCAATAAAAGGTATTTTCTCTCTTTCTAAAAAATATGAATTTCCAAAAAAAATAAATAAAAAAATATGAATTTCCTCTCTAAAAAATATGAATATATACGCAAATTTTTACATGCAACTTTCAACAGTTTACTGAATCCATAATGCTCATGAATGTCAGATTACAGATTGGAGTCTGAGATGGTATGATTTGAACTTTGATTTAAGCATTAAGCAGTTATAATTAAATAATAATCTTGTGTACAGTAAAAACAATATACTTCAATAAGCCAGCATTTTCAAGGTATGTTCTGCAGATAGTTTTGTTGAGTGTTAAAATATGTTACAATAAAAGTATTTCTTTGGATCCATAGTCAAAAAGCTTTTAAGAAATGCTGAGTTAAACAAAAGTTCAAAATTATAAACAGCCTTCTCTTGAACAGGGATTTCTGAGAGTTTTTAATATTCTAATGCACGTTTTGATTCTTGAAATAAAGGAAAGGAAATAAGCCCTGAGATCTGTGGAATATATTTACACATTGAACTTTTTTCTTTCCCAGAGCAACTCACAGAAATGTTTTTTCTCTGAATCTCAAGAATTTGGAAAATGTTGTAGTGACCTTTTTCAAGTCAGGCAACAAAGATTTTCTTTGGAGATTCAACTACTTCTTACAAGATGCAGCTCTTGTAAGTTGAACACAATTCAATCACATTGATTCGGCATATTGATACATCTTAAAGCCCTCACAAATGAATTTGGTTGATATTTCATATATTAACTCACAGTGATCAGTAGGATATTTGTCTAATAATTATAGACTGAATTTATTTAAGAGAATACAAGAATCTAAAATAGATGAATATGAGGCAGTTTGAATACATTTATTGAATAAGTACATTTAATAAGTGAAACTGCAAATCCATTTCTTAGGAAACAGATAATATTATGTTAAGCGTCTGAGTGGAGAGGCCTGTACTCAGGAGACCCAGAACCAAATTCTTACCACATTAGGATTCTGACACTGGGTTTAAAAGCTAACCATTCTGTGTGTCAGATTAGAGTCAACGTTATGCATTTTAAATTCTACTTATTTGGTTTCCTTGGGATTGTGTTACATGCACACAAAAAGAGAAGATTCATGAACCAAGGAAAACATCTAAAGATGGTAGAATGTTAGTCCTATCCAGCATCCAAGACATTAGATACATATTTAATGTATAATATATATACATTAATAATTTAGTGTATGTATATAAAAATGTAGATTAAGATGAGTTTGTTGTACTATAAGCTATTCCAGTGGTAAATGGACTAAGCCAGTGTGACTAAGTATATGAGCTTCTTACATGGAATAGCTTGATCATTTTTATTTTTTTAAGATTTAGTTAGTTGAAAGAGAGAGAGAGAGAGAGAGGGAGAGAGAGAGCAAGTAACAGATGGAAAGTGGAAAGCAGTTCCCCGTTGAGCAGGGAGCCTGATGCAGGGCTTGATCCAAGGACTCAGATCACTCCCTGAGCTGAAGGCAGATGCTCAACTGCTGAGTCACCCAGGGGCCCCTAACTTGATCATTTTTAAAACAATGAATTAATTCATGACACTAAATTCATTAGTTTAGTAACCTGGTAAATTTAATGATGCTGCCAAAGTACTTAAGTTATCTTCATTTAACAACTAACTAGGAGATTTAGGGCAGACTATGCAAAAGTATTCAGAAATCTTTAAATATAGATAGTTGCTTTATCACCAGCTTTGTCTCTATTTCTGTCTCTGTTCCTACATCCATCTCTGTCACATCTACCTCTGTCTCCATATCTACAGCTTCATGTGTATCAGTGTATATCATCCTTCTTTCTCAGCCAGGATCTTGGAAAACATAGTTACTTTCCACCCATAGATTTTTTTTTGTGCAAATAGCTTATTCATATTTACAAAACACATTTTCAACTAGAAATTATTCCTCACTTCTAATGCGAAAATGTGATTTTAATATCTTGGTTCCCTCATTTCCTAGGAGATTACATTCAACTATAGATTAGGTACAAGCATATTCTATCAGGACTCATAATTAGAAATGAAATTGCTCCAGAATGGTTTTATCTGTGGTGGAACCTTTACCTTTAGTTATGTGCTTGAATGGGTGCAGCCTAATTATCAGCTCTCAACTGAAAATGAGTACCGCAAGCTCCAGCTGCTCTGGAGCCTGCATTTCATTTGTTTTATTTTTCTCATCAATGAGGCAAGTGTAGCATAAATCTGTGAGACACAAAACTGAGACCGGAGATTCAACACTTTCTATAGCTATATTAGGCAGCAAGTTGTAAAAGCAAACACATTGCTGTCTGCAAAGTTAAGGGAATGGAGTTTATAAAAGTCCAATATTCTGGTCAAGAGAGTCAGTAAATCACCCAGGTATGAAACTAGAAATTTCCAAAGGATTAGAACTCAATGAAAAATACAAGTGTAAATGGATAACAAAAATATGACTCTTCTTTGTGTAATAAACGGAATTCTCTGGGTCTCATAGTCATTATTTTTTAAAAATATTTTATTTATTTATTGTTTGTTTGTTTGTTTATTTATTTGAGACACACAGAGAGAGGCAGAGAGATAGACAGAGGGAGAAGCAGGCTCCTCTCAGGGAGCCTGATGTGGGACTTGATCCCTGGACAGGGATCATGCCCTGAGCTGAAGGCAGATGCTCAACTGCTGAGCTACCCAGGCATCCCCTCCAAGTTATTATTAACTATCATTATTGTAAGAATAAATACAGAGGTATTAATGAATAGACATTTTACCATTTGTGATTAACACTCTACTAGAAAAATAAGGTTTGATGCGTTTAAAAAAATTCAACCAGATGTTCTTTAAAAAACAGAATTTATTTTGGATTCAAGGACATACACAGGCTGTCTGTAAGAGAAAATAACATTCCATGCAAATGGTATTATTTCAAGTTTTTCAGAATGTATGAATTCAGTTGGGGGATCGAATGTTTGAACTTTCTTAGTTTCTATACCCTTCCTTTTATTGACTGCTGTGGAAGGATAAAGATCTGTTACATTTGTTTGGGTTTCTGTATGTGGATTTATGCCTCAGGCTCTGTCAAAGTCTGAGGTCCTAAAATTCTAGGTAATTCTAGGAAA